>NC_071526.1:14680623-16153452 GCF_027887155.1 Malaclemys terrapin pileata | reverse complement strand
GTACGCGTAAACAGACTGACCTTCTCCATGCATATCCTTCAAGGATGACATTGGTCCTTATGGCCTGATATTGACCAATCAGTAAATATCAGCCTGGCAATTGACAGAGCTTAAGGTCCCAACAGATGCCAATGTTTGCCTTTAGGACCACCTGAATTCGTGCCAGCAGAATCCGAGACACTTGTTACTTATCCGTTACATTTCCTAAACAAAAAAGTGCTGGTTTTGGGGTCAAAATGACTTTTTGTTTCAAAATTTAAGTTAAATTATGTAAAAATAATGTAAGTGAAAAAAAGTATAAAAAAGGTCAACATCAAAACAAAAAGTTTGGAAATTATCAAAAGGAAATCTCTCATTCGACCAGATCGGAAATTCTTTTTGGATTCTCAGTTCATGAAAATTTTCATAATTTTGACTTTTTGTCCTGATTCAGGATGGGAATTTTTTTTTTTGAAATCTAAAAAATTCTTGTGGGATGGAAGAACGTTTCCCATCCAACAGTACAGCTTGTTAATATCCGCGAACATGTGCATCATTCATAGAGTTTGCTTTGTGAGGGTCTGGACATCTCCCTGGAGGCGCAGCTGCTCAGAACTCTATTTTAGTCAGAAACATCTTGACAAAGTATTAAAAAAATTCCAAAGAACAAGAACTTCCTGCAAATATATACACACTCAGATTCGTCCTATCTTATGGGCTTATGTCCTGTCCTAGTCAACTATGAACATCAGTTACCTGGGCACATGGGTATGGATTTCCAACCATGGTTAACAATCAACTCACTGGGACAGAGTCATCTCTGGTGTATTTTGATTGACACCTCAATTGGATTTGACTGGAGTTACCCCAGGGATGAATTTGACACATTTAATTTGAATTTTACATCCCGATCCCGTTTTCAACCAGGAATGGGAGAACTCATTTGGTTTCAGCCAGAAGCTACTCGGTAACGGGGGTTTACAGAGTTTGGACAAAGCTTGAACGTTACAACAGAGAACAACTTAAATGAAAAATTGTGAGGCCAGAGTCTCGGCTGGTAGAAATCGGCCTAGCTCCATTGACGTCAGCTGAGGATCTGGCCCAGAACAGGTCACAAACCCCGAAACTCCACTGGGCTGTTCCGCGGCTTCTTGAAAATATACAAAACTTTTTCCCCTGCAGAGTCACTGTTACTCCTGCCATTCAGTTCAGAACGGGGAAGCTGGGCCATGGAACCACTATTATAGCTACTGCGTCTGCTGCTTTCTCGAGCACGAGCCAGTGCATTAACTCGAGGTTTTGATCGAGGATGTTTTACTGACTAAACTCGCAGGCGAAGTTTAATGCCCTCCCTAGGCACCCGAAGGCACAACCAGAGGGCTTATTTGCTCTCTGAACTGAGTGCTTTTGCAGACAGGTTGAAGTTTCTGAGATAGATGCAAACTACAGAGACTCTCCCAAGAGACACACCCACAACCCCACTTTGTGCCTATGACTTTATTCCCATACAATTGCTAGACCCCATGGACTTGGTTCTTTGGTAAAGGTCACGGTTCATGGGAAAGGCAAGGATTTGCTCACTTCAGTATCAGAATAAAGCCCTTTCCATCAATGTCCTAGTTAATGAACCATCCACTGAGGTACTGAGTCCAAGTGCCTCTCTACGCAATGTGATGGAGTCTGTGAAGGGCGCTGGCGTTTTGGGCGTGGCAGCTGCGAGTCTAGCAGAGTGGGGAGAGAACAGGAGACAAATATTGTCCTTGGCAACTTTACATTCGTCATTTCTCCTAAAACTTAAAAGCCAGCCATCTCCTCCCTTCCCTTGTGGCCTGTCTGAGCACGTAGGAGGGAAGCTCCAACCTGCAGGATCGCACGGACTGGCTCGATAGCATGTAAATAATGAAAAGCATAGACTTTTGGAGTCACACATCCTCCTTGGCTAGGCAAACCACCCACCTGTGCCCTGCATGTTAAGAGCAGCTGCAGCAATGTACTGCCAGGGCCTTGTCCTTTCTGCCCGGCCCCAACAAAATGGTGGCAGCAGCACACAGTCTGACGAACATCCCTGCATGCAAAACTCAGTCAGCCACGCAGAACAGGGAGAGCCCCTGCCTTGGCGACGCGCCTCCTCTCCCGCGCTGTGTCATAGCCATCGAGGTCCCATTGAAGTACTCCAGTAACACTTGTGGCATGGCAGGCAGCCATCTTGGAAGTCAGTTGTCTCTGGCCAACATGAGGGCTTTTCCTCCCCCAACACGCCCTGTCAGATCAGAGTCAAGTTGGGAGCGGAGGCCCGGAGGGCATCCAAAGGCTTGTTCTTGGCCTTGCCATCCTGCTGCTCCAACTTGAGGTGACACTGGCAGGTGGAAGCCTTGTTGTAGCTGACCAAGTGCTTGGAGTTCTTCCATTTGTGTAGGCTCCGGACGACCCGCTTGAAGATGAGGTAGAAGATCTCGCAGACGGTGAGGACAATGCAGATGGCGGAGGCCCCCACCATGAAGTAGGTGAAGACCTTTTTCTCGGTGGGTCGGGCAATGTAACAGTCCACGATGTTGGGGCAGGGGTCCAGGTTGGCGCACTTGACCAGGCGCGGTAGGTCAAAGCTATCCCACATCTTGTGGAGGATATAGAGGAAGCTGATCTCGATGGTCAGCTTGAAGAAGAGGGTCAGCAGGTAGGTCCACCACAGCCCGCCGTGTTTCTTGCCTGTGTTGCGATAGAGCTTGGGGCAGTCCTCACCGTTCTTCTCCCGGTTCTTCTTCTCCCTGTCTTCCCGGTAGGCCACGTGCATGATCACCAGCAGGGAGGGGCAGGTGACGAAGATGAGCTGCAGGGCCCAGAGGCGGATGTGGGAGATGGGGAAGTAGTGGTCGTAGCAGACGTTGGTGCAGCCAGGCTGCTTGGTGTTGCAGTCAAAGTCCTTCTGCTCGTCCCCCCACACGCGCTCTGCTGCCACCACATAGACCAGCACCCGGAAGACGAAGACCACGGAGAGCCAGATGCGCCCGAAGGCCGTGGAGTATTTGTTCACCCCGCTCAGCAGGCCCTGCAGCATCTTCCAGTCCATGACGACGGGCGTCGGGGGAAGCCAGACTCACCTAAGTCAGAGAAAAGCAAGAGAAATAGAAGATGAAGGGAATGCAATGGGAAATATCACATGGCCAGATCCCCAGCTGATATAAATCAACGCAGCCCAGCTGAAGTAAGCAGAGCTTCACTGATGTACCCCGGCTGGGAGCTGGCCCAAGCAGTTTTGCTCAGACACTCTCTGGTTTTGAAAGAACTCACGTTTCAATCCCTTGAGCCTCACACCAGGCTGCCCCTGTCCTTGGAGCAAACATACCAGGGGGCACCCCTTTAAGAAAGGATCTGTAACTTCAACCCCTTCGAGCAGAAAAGTGCCCAGCAAGAGGGCAAAGACTATGGGGAGCAGAGCTCTGGCTGGAGAAATTCATCCATCCCTGGGTTTCAGAGCCCAGGCTCCCGCCTGAGCGGGAACGTGTGCACTGCTATTTTTAACCCCATAGCCTGAGGCGCTCTCCCCCCGCCCCCGACCATTGACCCAGGCTCTGAGACTCGCTGTCATGGGTTTGGTTTTTTTGCAGTGTGTAAACGCACCCGAAGCCCTCGGGGAAGAACACTGGATGGGGGTGGGATTTAGCCGGCAGAGTCGTTGTGCTGGCCCTCTGCATGGGGTGAATTGCAGCCACTGTGAGTGTAGTTTCTCCCCCTTGACCGATGTGGCTGCGGGGGCTCCGGTGACAGGAGAACCGGTGGCTCGGAGTCCAGGAGCTCCCGAATGGCCCCGTGTGGTTGCCCTGCTCCAGAACTGCTTCCAGAGCATCTCTTTGTGGAATCTGGAACCAGTCAACATGCTCCATCCCGCAGCTGGGAGCAGGAATGAGGCTCAGGCGTTGCTGAGTGCCATTAGCTCAAACACAGCAAGGGCTTTGCACCCGGGAGAGGAGAGAGCAGCTCCTATTGGCTCATGGGTTTTACTAGGCCAGAGGTGAAGTAGATCATAGATCTGGCCCCCAAAACAGTCTTCCTCCCTCTTGGTACAGACAGATCATCAGTCCAGTCCAGACCCAGTTCCCAAGTGACTAAAGGAATTTAGGCCTCCAACTCTCATTGCCATTCAATCGGATTTGGGCGTCTAATTCCTTAGGCCGCTTTGCAAATCTCAGCCACCAAAGTCAGCCTGGGGACGGGGATAACACAACCCATGTCAGAGCAAAGGGGAGCCGCCCCACCTGAATCCAGGCGACATCTAGGTCAGCCGGCGGCATTAACCCAGGCAGTGCTGAACAGTTTCATTTAACAGCTCATGTGGGGGAGTGACTCATCTGTGTTGCTCATGGCCTTGACAAAGGCTTATGAGTAAGAGATGACGAATTGGGCAAGGTCCCTACCTGCAAAGCAAAGCACTGGGCAATTAGCTACCTGATTTTTCGCTCCTTTACGCTGGTATAAATCAGGGATGACTTTACTGGAGTCAGCTGGTAAAAGTGAGTGGAGGATCAGGCCCTGAGATTCAGACCTGAGGCAGGACTCCTGCGTTTCAATGCATGGAACATTGCGGAGATAGATTTCAGCAAAAGAAATGCAAAACCCCAAAGCAAGCTTTTAGGGGAGTTTGGGGCATATTCCCCCATATACAAGCTATGCAGGGTCAGCCTTCGCCTTACTCCGGGAAGAGAACAAAGCAGGAGCCACATGAAACTGATTGCCAGAAACCACAAACTTGGTGAAATATTTTGCAGGTTGGGTATGAAACAACTAATTTATATAATAGGCGTTTACTCCTATCAATTAACACCTGGAAACAAGAGGAGGCGATAATAGTCTAGAGGGTCAGAAATGTATTAACACTTTGCTGATATTGGGGTCTTACAACATGTACTAATGTGTGACCATTCCCAGAAGAGCCACATCCAAGGTCTTTTGGTTCTGTTTGTACAGCCCCTAGCACAATGAAGTCCTGGTCCTTGACTAGGTACTATGGTAACACACGTAAATAGTAATAATAGTAACAATTCTAATAAAGGTGACTGATCACTACAGAGCAGGTGTGAGAATCAAAATACCCCCAACGTGGAAGCAGAGTTGGTTGAAAAACGTCCACTGATTTTTTAAAAACAAAACATTGGCTTTTCCAGGGAAATTAATACTTGTGTGACACATTTCCCTTTCCTTCAAGTTTTTGACTAAACGAATAGAAAATTTCCATTTAAAATCTAAAGCAAATGAAAAATTTTGATCTGAAATGGAGCGGTATGTTTTTGTTTCAATTCATTTAATCCCAAAGCTCCTGAAAAATATTGAATGAAATGAAAGATTTTCATTTTCTTGGAATTTTTTTTTGACGGAAACATCCCATTTTTGATCGTCCCCATAGGGACACAGACCCACGTGGCCAGTGAGAAGTCCTATCTCCTTGCAGCTATTCCCATGAGATCACTAACAGATCAGAGCTTGGTTTTGGGTCCCTTCTGGAAACTGGCAAAACACCCCAGTGACTCATATCAAAATTACCATTTGCTGGATGGCCGATGGCACTTCCTGTGTATTACCGTCTTGAGCACTGACCCATCCCATTTCTGCTTCGCCCCCACAAAAGCTACCCCAGGTGGCACTGGCTGAGGTCTATAATGCTTAACCCTGCAGAAATATGTTCTTAATGATTCAGTTGGCTTTGGTTGGAGACAACAAGAGGGTTATTACATCAAAGTGCCTGTGTGATTAGGTGTTTATTTAGGGCACTTCCTTTAGGGTTAGTAAAAAAACATTTGTCCTGTGGTGTTAATCTAGGCTGGGAGACAAAACAACTTATTAGCCAAGTAACATTTGCAGATGAATCACGGCTTGGGGTGCTGTCTGGCGGAACACGAATGCAATTGGCTAGTAAGGAGCTCTCTTACGGGAACGGAGACTAGGAGCAGGGTGTTGGCTCCTTCCCCCAATAGCTGACCCGTGGCTAATCGGGGTGGCTGATGCTTTGCAGTGCAATCACTCCAAACACCATCACCTCTCCATGGAATGGCCCAGGGCCCAATCCAGGCCTAAATCAGTGCCTTGTCCAGTGCCTATATGGCCACTGAATAGGAATTGCAGCAGCTCCATAGTACTAGCCATCCGTGCCCTGGCCTTTTCCTTCTGCACCAGATCCCGCTCCCCAGTCTCACCTAGGAGGCCCTGGTGCACTTCATTGCAATCTATAACCCTTCCCTTATAGATCCCCGCTCCTTCTTTTGCTCCGTACACCCCTCTGCTCCCTCTGTCTCCTCACACTCTCGGCCTTCTCTCATGCTGCCCCTTGTGCAAGGAACAGGCGTCTGTGCTCCACATACCAGGCACCAGTGCTCCCCTTTTAACGCATGACTACTTCAAAGCCTTCCTGTGCTGAATTCTTTGGCAGCGATGTCTCTGTGCTGTCCCATTCCTAAATGATTGCCTCATATCTCCTAATGGCCTGGGTTAGCCCCTCTGCACAGGGACGTAGTGTGCAAAGCACCCCTCGATAAATAATAATCATCCCTAATTGGATCTGCTGCAGCCCACACTTTTGAGGATGATGCATAAAGCACAGCAACATGCTGGCTCCTGGCCCAAGCAAAGAGGCTGAGTAATGGTGCTAAGTCGATCCCCATTACTGCCCTGGTTGGGGTGGGTGGGAGGCCCATGGACAATGCTAAGGAGAAGGTCTCTGAAACATCCGGTGGAAAAGTTAGTAGGTCCAAATCCTAATCCAATGTGATTTTCTTAATTTAATAACTAGAACTTGTTCAGCATATGGATCCCCCCCCCCCCCCCCCCCAGTGTCGTTTTCAGCAAAAAAAAAAAAAAACAACACAAGTTAAAATCCCAAATAGATTGGCTAAATCCTGAGATATTTCAATTCTGAAATGCTGCTGTGGTGCCTCATGGGAATTGTAGTTTAGCTGCCTCCTGTCCCTGTTCACCTCTATAGACCAGGCTCCCTGGTTGGACTACATCTGCCATAATACCTCTTGGTAGGGGGCAGTGTATCATGGCAGTTGATTGCCTGCAGTGCACCATGGGAGATAAAGTTCAGCTGGGGAGCCCGGCCTGTAGAGGAGAATGCGAGCAGGAGGCACTGGAACTATAACTCCCAAGAGGCACTGCAGCAGCCTTCAAAATTGAAATATTGTCGTTTTCTGGCCATTCAGTGCTTTGACTAAAAAAAAGAGTCTACAGAGAGCAGACATTTTTCATGAAAAACTGGTTTAATCGGAACCCCAATTTTCCATCAAAAAACAATTTAGATGGAAAATTTACGACCAGCCTTACGAAGAACTCTTTGGCTGCTCCTCCTGGGATTCCCTGCCACAATCAGTCTGCAAATCTCTGACTCAGAAAGCACCACACTAACTCCATCTCTCCCTTTACAGTCAGCTCCTGCCCATAGCCCACTGCTTTGCCTTTAAAGCCCCTCAAAAACTCCAAAGCCAAGGCCCTGACTGCTCTGCCTGGCCATAAGAGACCTCATGGCACCGTTCTTACCAGCAGGGCTGCGGAGGGTCTCTGCCCCAGGATGCTGCACACCTTCTCCCAGTGTGATGTGCTTTGTTGGCTGCCCTCTACCCCAGCAGCAGCTGCCTCTTGGCGACGCTGCCTGAATGCAGTTTGCGAGTCTGTGGGATGAAGGAGGCTAAGACCATCCTTCCTTTCGGGATGCTTTTCCCAGAAGACGATACCCTGCCCAGGCAGGGAGTGAGTGGAGACCCCCAGGAGACAGCACCGGTGGAGCCCTCAGTGGATTCATGTACAGTTCTGCCGGGGCTCACTCCTGGGACTTTAGGGCTATGCGCCCCACCAAATTTGGAACAACCTGCCCCCTTACAATCCATCTCGGGTTTTACCTGCACGCCGGCTGAGGGTGCTTTATTAACCAGCCTAGTTAGTTTCAGATGGCTGGCCAGCGCAGGAGCGAAATGCCTGCCAAACTACAACCATGAATCTCCCTGTCATCTGGGCCACACAAAACAGATAGGGTGGGTTCCCTTGCAGCCTTAACCCTGCACGCCCTGCCTGCAGTAGGCTCAAGTTGGAGGTATAGGAAAGATCATTTTAATTCCCGTCAAGTTTTTAATATTGTTCTCGCTTTATAACGTCAAAGAAAAGACGCACTTGGTCTAGGTGGCTATAGAGCAG
This sequence comes from Malaclemys terrapin pileata, assembly GCF_027887155.1. NCBI lineage: Eukaryota > Metazoa > Chordata > Testudines > Emydidae > Malaclemys > Malaclemys terrapin. Next base: position 16,145,298 of record NC_071526.1, on the reverse strand, counting down.
TTTTTAGGTCTAAGGGCCAGGCGAGAGCACTGGACTGGAACTCAGGAGAGCTGGGTTCAATTCCTGGCTCTGCCTTTGGCCCGCTGGGTGAGCTCAGGCAAGTCACTTCCCACTTCTGTGCCCCAGTTTCCCCATCTGTAAAATGGGGATAATGATGCTGACCTCCTTTGTGAGGTGCTTTGAGATCCGCTGATGAAACTACTATACCAGACCTAGGTGTTGTTATATTCTCAGTGACACCAGCTGGATATCTATACAGCTCAGCCAATTTCGGAAGCACCCTACGTTACACTAGTATAAATGAGAGCAGAATTTGATCCTACAGAGTGTCCCTTTCTTAGTGCCCAATAGCTGTTTCCTACATTTTCACAATGGATTAGTAATTTGGGGTGCTCAACACAAGACACGCTAAAGGGGCTGATTGTCAGGCAGTGCGTGCACGGTACAGCTGGTTAGGAAACGGTGAAGGAACCATGTTTGTCCTGGAAAACGCTGAGTCAGCAAATCCCACACTTTCTATGGGCCAGGGTCAGTCCTGACAAATTTTCTTTACTTGAAAGTTTTTTTCGGGGGGGGGGGGGGGAGGGGGGGAGGAGAAAAAACAGCTTTGGAATTGTCAAAACACTTCCTTTCCATGTCTTCACAATGAAAAAATCTGCTTTAGTTCAAAGCGACTTTTCGTTTAAAAATTTAAGATAATTATAATAAAGAAATTAGCTAAAACCAGGTCAAAATCTAAATGAAGAAATTCTCCAAGGGAAATGTTTCCGTTGACCCGAGCGGAGATTTTTTCCTCCCCGTCTGATCATTTTTGCAATTTTGACTTTCTATCCCAATTTGCGACAGGAACATGTTTCAGTGTTGTGAAAATGTTCATCAGACACCAAAACCATTCCAGCGGTGTGCTCATCACTTTCTGAATATCACAACCCTTTAACGCCTCCCATGTCGGGCATGCAAAAGCAGTACCCACTTTTGAGCATGCAGGACCGTGTCACTGAATCAGAGCTGTTCATTGCAATGTCAAAAGGCAAGTGGTTTTCTGCTGTGATTATAGCCAGGAGGAGGGGGGAAGAAATGCATTTATAGAGAGTCAGCTGGTGTCTATTGTGCCTCTTATGTCATCAAGACAATTGTCAGCTAGATTTTGATCACAAAGCCTTTTTCTGGTGATGGCGGTGTTAGAGGTAGAAAGTGTTGTACTTAAAGTACTGCACAGGATTTTTTTAGGGGGAATAAGACAAAACGCCACATTTATTAGCAATACATGTATTCATTAACACTGTATTATATGCATATAATATATTACACTTACACTCACACACACACACAAACACACTCCGTCTTGTTGTTACCAATTAGTTGCTCCCCTTAACTTTACTGGCCAGGTGAGTTAGATGGGGGAGGGGTGGAGCCGGGCTTCTGCCGATCCGGATCGATGCTCCCATGTTGACAAGACGAGACCCGGGGTTCTCTGCAAGACACCTCACTTTTATAGCAGCTTTCCTCTCATGCAAATCTATACCAGATTCAAACTCTGTGTCTGTGTCTATTGGTCCTTTGTGCTGCTTTCTTTTGAGTGTTGTCCCAATGCTGCAAAGAGGGTGTTTCCAAAAGAAGGTGCTTGCTTCTAACCCCCGAGGCCATCAGTATGTCTGCTTGTCTTTAATGAGCCCACTTGACACGTTTTATTGTCCTTGGGTCTGGCTCCCAGCCCCTCTCCAACAGTTGAGGCTGTCTGGAGGTGCTGCCTTCCATGCCTTGCTCATCCACACCTTATTCATTCAACAGGGCAATTGATTAAGAGTGGGGGCGGGGGGGGGAGAGCTCTTGTTCTACTGCTAGCAAACAGAAATTTTTCTTCTATCTTATTCTATCCTTAGGGGCTATAATATTATACCAAGGGCAATGCAAAGTTTCTAAATGAGGCTTTGATACAAAGTTCCATGAAAACAGAGGTTACACGTGGGTAGACCCACCACAAGGTTATATGAAGAGGCACAATGTAAAGTTATATGAAAATTATCAGAGATTGATCTACATTGTCCCCCTTTTGACCTCTCAAGAACAATTCTTGAGTGGTCACCATATAAATTTTTTGTATTTGTTGCAAACAAACCAAACAATTATAACCAGGTGAATATAACTAAAACCATTACAATTGACTAAACACCAGATATAACATAAACACAAATGCAAACAATTATAATTATAATAATTGGAAATACAACAAAACCATTACCATTACAATAATTGGGTACATTGACAAACAAAATGAGGCCCAAGTTTGATGCTGCAATAGCCATCAAACAAAAAAAGTCACTGAGGTCAGGACCTTTTTAAGCACACACAACAAATAAGATTTTGTAGGAGTACCACAGTTGTTATGCAAGGTTAAGCTGATTTGGACTTAAACTAACATTTAGTTGCTAAAATGTTGTAGAATTTTCTATTTTTAACAGTTGTTTTCAGAGGTTTCTGGGGACCTGAAAGATGGGGCCATACAATTATGCGCCAAGGTCTTACAGGTTATGGGGGCCCAAGAACTACCCTTTAGGGCTTGGGGAAATAGAATTAGAGTGCATAGAGGAAAGTGTGGAATGATAATACAAGCAAATGTAACTAACAATACAAATGTATTAAGAACAAAAATTAACAACAAAATGATTATTAGAGAACCTGACAAAACAAAACAAAATAACCCTGATGCATTGGGGACCAAAGTCTTTTGGACACAAGGGGTGATTGATAAGTTGGATGGAGATGGGGGAAGTAGAGAGAGGAAAAGACATTTGCCCTGTCTAGTGTAGTATCCCCTCTTTTTCTAGACCCAATGCTAGCACAGGACACTACTAGAGACAGACACAGAACATGCAACACAGAACACTGAACACAGACTTTGTTATGACACAATAACCATGGTATTTTATAACTTTTTAGCTGGTACCAGCTCTCCTGATGTTTTGGTTTAGAGCCTGAAAGATAGAAGCTTGGAAACAAATTAGCACAGTGCTTTTACCATGGCAGAACCTGCTTGGTCTCTGCCACAGTGTGTTTGGTACTTGGGGCTGCACAAATGCTAATTAAATGGTGCATTTCTTGTGAGTGTAAATCCTTCCTTTCTTTTAGTAAAAGGGCGTTAACACTTCATCTAGAAAAAAATTTTTGTTTTAAAATTTCGAGCCATTTTGCCATGGCCTGGAGATCTGAGGCAGAAACAGGCACTGTTGTTAACTGTTTCAATGGCATTTTGGCCCTGGGAGGAGGAATTTACCCAAATATCCCCCTTCCTAATCTTCAGAGGGGTCCCAAAGGTCTGCCCCCTTCTAGGGTCTTAAATGTTTCTTTTCCTGATGTTACTGCTGCTGTAAGATTTGAGAGTGCTGTTTTGACTCTCTGTACCCAACCTGTTTTTTAGTTTTTGTATTTATTGCTTGCCTGGGCCCAATTCTGCTTTTTTTAATAGACAGTTTTTTTTTATGGGCACAAGCCTTGTTTTACTACCAATTTAGCAAGGAGGGTGGGCTTTTTAACTAGCCCCCACCCTTCCTGGTTTCGTTTTTTAAACATTTTTTTTAAAATTGTGAAATTACCACAATATTACTTACAAAAAAACCAAACAAAACAAACAAACATAAACCACACTACACTGCCCAAACTCCTATATTTTTCAGAGTTTGGTTTAACAGAATGAGATTTGCATTTTATGTTTTTAACCCACTCTGGGCCAGAGGGAGAGATGCTAAGCTTTTCTCTGTATTACTCGGTCTGCTACCACCGAGGGTTCATACACCAATTATACAAATCCTTTCCCGGATTAGATCCTTCCCCGGATCAGAGTGAGAAACACTAAGTTTTTCTTTTTAGCTCAGTCTTGCTACGGCTGAGGGTGTATGTACCTTTATAACACAATTTAAACCTAAACTTCTATATTTTTCAGAGTTTGGTTAATTCTTCCCCGGATCAGAGTGAGAAACACTAAGTTTTCAGTTATGAACACAATTTAAACCTAAACTCCTATATCCTTTAGAGTTTGGTTAATTAACTGAAAGTTTACGCTCTTTTTTTTATAGTGCCAGGCTTGCTAAAGCTGGCGGTGTGCACACCAACCAAAATGTTGTACTTAAAGTACTGCACAGGATTTTTTTTAGGGGGAATAAGACAAAACGCCACATTTATTAGCAATACATGTATTTATTAACACTGTATTATATGCATATAATATATTACACTTACACTCACACACACACACACAAACACACTCCGTCTTGTTGTTACCAATTAGTTGCTCCCCTTAACTTCACTGGCCAGGTGAGTTAGATAGGGGAGGGGGTGGAGCCGGGCTTCTGCCGATTCGGATCGATGCTCCCATGTTGACAAGACGAGACCCGGGGTTCTCTGCAAGACACCTCACTTTTATAGCAGCTTCCCTCTCATGCAAATCTATACCAGATTCAAACTCTGTGTCTGTGTCTATTGGTCCTTTGTGCTGCTTTCTTTTGAGTGTTGTCCCAATGCTGCAAAGAGGGTGTTTCCAAAAGAAGGTGCTTGCTTCTAACCTCCCGAGGCCGTCAGTATGTCTGCTTCTCTTTAATGAGCCCACTTGACACGTTTTATTGTCCTTGGGTCTGGCTCCCAGCCCCTCTCCAACAGTTGAGGCTGTCTGGAGGTGCTGCCTTCCATGCCTTGCTCATCCACACCTTATTCATTCAACAGGGCAATTGATTAAGAGTGGGGGCCGGGGGGAAAGCTCTTGTTCTACTGCTAGCAAACAGAAATTTTTCTTCTATCTTATTCTATCCTTAGGGGCTATAATATTATACCAAGGGCAATGCAAAGTTTCTAAATAAGGCTTTAATACAAAGTTCCATAAAAACAGAGGTTACACGTGGGTAAACCCACCACAAGGTTATATAAAGAGGCACAATGTAAAGTTATATAAAAATTATCAAAAATTGATCTACAAAAGGAGACAGCTCCATTTTCAAAACCCTTCCTTGACTTTACGGAATGGGAAGTTAGCGAAATGGCCTTTACGGGTGTAAACGTGTCTCCTTGGAGATGGGATTCTTTGCAAAAGCATCAAGACGGTAGCCCCATGTTAATTTTTATGCAATCACTGTGCAGTTGGTCATCAAAAAGCCCACGCATCACTGAAGCAGGCTAGCAAGGGGCTTAAGCGGCACAGAGACCTTTTACTGGCCCTCTGGACTGGGGTGAATTTCACCATTTGAAAATAGCAGTGGGCAAACAATCACAGAGAGGGCCATGCACGCAATACAGCCCGACACTGGAAACCCTCAGCAGAGATCTTCCGCATTTCATTTTGAATTTCCAAGGAGGGTTTTGTGACGTTTGCCTTGCTTTGTTCAAATTACAGGACCGTTTTTGAGTCAACATGCTTCCAGCTGTCCTGAAAAATTGTACAGTTTTTGAGCACACACCTCTATATTTTGCAAATTTTCATTTGGATAATTATTTTTTTTTAATACTGAAACCTGCAAAAAGGGCAAATGCTCAAAATCTTTCCCTGCAAAATTGGCCTTTTTACAAAAACGACGATGTTGCCCGGCTGTGGAATGTGCCGGAATAAAACTGCAAAGCCACCGTTGCCCAAAATTCATTGGCAAATGTGCCATAACCAGAACAGAGACAACCAACGGCTTCTGTGCTTCAATCCCTATCCTGAGGTAGCAGCAAGTTCTGTAACCAAAAGCCCTGATTACTCTTTAGACGTCTGATCACTGGATGTTTGCACTATTCATGCAGAAAGAATGTGCCCATGGTGATGAAATGCATCGGGGAAGGTTCCCTGGACTGGACAAGCCAGTTCTGGGCGATATCAGGCATATTTTATAGAAGACACAAAGGACTTGATTGAAAGCCCATTGGAATGACTCCCATTGACTTCAATGGACTTTGGATCAGAGCCAAAAAAGAACGTTCAGTTTAATCCACTGTACAGGAAGTTAGTGAATGTGAGAGCTGGCTGAATGGTGGAAGGACTGATTCACAAATATTGGTACGTATACAGGCTCCAAGTTTGGTTCTTGGGGTCAAATTATTTAGTATCTGCAAGACTAGCTCAGTGGTTTGAGCATTGGCCTGCTGAACCCAGGGTTGTGAGTGCAATCATTGAGGGGGCCATTTAGGGATCTGGGGCAAAAATCTCTCTGGGGATTGGTCCTGCTTTGAGCAGGGGGGTGAACTAGATACCTCCTGAGGTCCCTTCCAATCCTGATATTCTATGACTCCATTTATTTGTGAAATTGTCCACTCAAAAAATCCCAAGTTTCATGAGTTCTAGCAGGAATGTTTATTTGTCTGGGAATTTGAACTGGAAATTCACTAGTTATATTGGGAAGCACCAAGAGGATCATGGCCCAGTAGTGCTGGACACAGAACGATTCTTGTCCTCAAAAGGTCTTGGTCCTTCAGAGCTGGATTCAGCCAGTGCTAAATCCCATTCTTAACTTCAAGCACCACACAAGCAGGCCCACTGGAATCAATGGGACTTACGTATCTGATTCAACTGGATCCGCAATGGGAATGGCATCATGTGACTTAGGAGACCAAACACACCACACGTAACAAAGAGGGAAGAGTCAAAGAGAACAATTTGCCAGTGGCCCATGGGCTGTAAACAGTTCATCAAAGCGCTTTAGAGCATGCCCACCCTTTCCCAGGAGGCAGGGGGTCCTAACCAAGGTCCTGACCCTGCCATGGGACCTAGGGACACGCCGGCATGGAGATTAGCCCCAAAATGTGTAACTAATAGTAGTAGTTGCCTAGGTAACAACCCATCTGTGCTTCCAGCATGGCTAAAGCCCGGTTTCTCTGCAAAGCAGTGTTGTGTCTTTGTGCTTTACACAACATTACGAACATAAGAAAACCCCATGGATACAGCTGGCTTCCGAAGAACCCTCTTGACTAGCTACAGACAAACATACAAGGCTAAATATAGACACTGCTACTCTGTTAGGTTCTGGTGGCTTCTGGAACAGAAGACAGAAAGGCCTGGTAGGGGGCCCACAAACTATTCAGTGGGACACTACTCGTGGGCATGGAACCTTATCCACGTCCTCCAGGATTTAGAACATTTCAGGGACATGACTGAAGCCCCATCTCCATGGCACAATGCGGTCTTGCTGTAAGCATGTTGGGGGACAGCATTCTACTGATAGCAAGGAGACCCACCCATCCCTCCGGTACAGAAATTGCCCATGCAAACGGAGGCCTGACTGTTGTTTGCTTCTGGGCAGTGTCCAGATGATGGTTACAGGTGGAGTGAGAGGCAAGGACCGGCCCATATGCAAAGAGAGGTGGGGCTGGGTGGGGAACACTGCTCAGTGGGGGGATGCTGGGGCATTATAGGGAATTAGAGGCCGTTCAGAGCAAGTTGGTGCCCTCCAGTGGCCAAGACATTTTGGTTTCCAGGAGAATCTTTATGAGCCAGGGATGGGAACCATCAGTTCCTGGGCTTGGATAATTTAGCAGCATCCAAAGAGGGGCATAAACCCCACCAGATGGACGACAATGCCCCCCGCGCCTTCCAACATTGAGACACATAGGCTTTCCAAAAATAACAGCCTGAGTGGAAGCCAACTGACTTTGGACTGGGCCCTAAGTGCGGTTTTCTTTCTATATCCTAGCAACATTTCTGAGAGACTCTCTCAAGCGCCCTTCTTTCTCTCTGATTATTGGACAGTTCACCACGTCAGTCTGGAGATAGGAACCTTTCAGACACGTTATGTTGCACCTTCTAGTGATCTGGGACTGGTTATTTATTTTTTATAGACCACACAATATAAATCTTGCATGAGACACTGTGAAAAAACCCAGCCTCGTTTCCCCTTCCACTTCCCCCAGACTCTTGCATTCTCTTCTGTTCTCCAGATCTAAAGCCCAGCAGCCTGGCTGATTAAAATGACTTAAAGGAAAATGCGAAATAAATACAGAGATCCTTCACAGCTGTGTATAACTCTACTTCGAAAGGGAGGGGGAAATGGTCTACTTTGTCTTTAACAGTTGGACATTGTTTTCAAAATAGGACAAATGGTTGAAAACGGGACTAGATTTACTCAGAATGTGCTCATCTGCCTAGTGAAAATACTCCGCCAAGGGGTATATTTCCTTCCAGACAGAGCTGAGAATATCATTTACTGATCTACTCGGGTCCGCACCATTTCCTAGTGCTATTTTTTGGCACCCAGCTTAGAGTCCCATATTCAATACTCCGGTGAAACTGAAGGTAAACTGCACTCACCTGCACAGCTCTTTGTCTGTCCCGATACTTCCTGCTGAACGAAAAAGCCGTCAGATCCCCCAAAGCAGCCCTGTTTAAGGTCTATGCCATTGAACAGCCTCCCCTGCAGAAGGAAGACAGGGAGAAAACGGCAGCATGAGATCTCCAGCTCATCTCCATGCAACAACCTCCCTGATTTTCTGCCCAGCACGGAAGGTGTGGCCCTGCAGGAAGTGTGCAAAGGGAAAAGAATTCTTCTCAGGCAGGTGAACCAGTATAAGAAGCCAGGGGGAGCAAGGGCAAGGCCCAACTTTCCCAGCCAGAGCTCCACCTGGAGCCAGGACGGCTGTGCAGCTGGGGAGCAGGGAGCAAGCTTCCATCAAGCAAATGGTCGTAATACCCCCAGGCCAGGGACAGCGCCCTCACGGACGCCGACGTGCCAAATCAGCAGGGGGTTCTCGGCTCCACGGCCCGGATTCTGCCCAGTGCAGCCCGGATCGCTGTGCCTAGCCACACAACATCCAACACAAGTAGGATGGAGGGCTTGATGTGGCACCGAGGCAGCCGGGTTGCTTCGGCTCCAGAGCAGGGGGCCCTAGGAAGGGCGTCCAGAGCTCAGCCCCTCAATTGCCAGATGAGGATTGCCCTCAGCCTAGGTCTCCTTGGATCCACCCCTCTGCCCCCAGTGTGCTGGAGACGGGGGGAGCAGGGGATGGCCAAGAAGCTGGGGACTTACCACTGCTCAGTGCGGCGGGGGGCTGTGCCCAGCAATTCATGCCAGTTGCACTAGCGCACAACTGTTCTATGTGCTGTGCTGCGTGCGGCCCACGGACGGGCAGGGACAAAGCCTGCCTGGGCGGATAACGCAACACGCTGCCTTAGGGCAGATCTCCCCATAGCGTCAGGCCCCGCAGTTATAGAGCCTGCCTCTTACGGACACCCAAGGGAGTGCCGCTGCGTGCAATGGGCCGGCTTCCTGCTTTCGACACAGGAGGTTTGACCCCCACAGCATCTGCCCGTGGCTGTGTCTCCACTGCGAGCCGGGGCTGTAATTGCCCTGCTTGTGTGCCCAGATTTGAGCCAGGCCGAGTATAAATAGCTGTGGTCGCGGTAACAGAGGCACGACTGGGCCATGCTGAGTACAAGCCCATGGGTGTGTATTCGGCCCAGCTCAGCCGTATCCCTGCTGCGGCTGCCCTGCTATTTACACTGGCACTAGCGTGCTGAGAGTGAGCGTACGCACGTGCGCGTGAGCAGGGGACTCACACCCCGAGCTTGTAGCACGGATGTAGCCTGTGTGCAGCTACAGTTCATCACAAATCCAGTGGAAGCCTCAGCTGGGAGGGAAGCTGCCGTTCCTGGTAGAGTTATCGCCTATGGCTTGTCCAGGCCCCGGAGCGCTTGTGCCCAAAGCAACCTGCCATGTGTCTGCCACTCAGCGCGACCCTGCGGAGCACCTGAAAGCAGCTGCTGCACAAGGAGGCAGCCTGATTGCACAGTGGGCTTGGCCATGCGAGGGTGACCAGATGTCCCGATTTTATAGGGACAGTCCCGAGATTTGGGGTTCTGTCTTATATAAGGTCCTATTACCCCCTACCTCCTGTCCCGATTTTCACACTTGCCGTCTGGTCATCCTAGGCCATGCCCACCAGTATTAAATCCCTACAGCCCAATATGGTTCCAACTCATGCTACCAGAGCGACACCTCTCCTCATAACCGATGCCTTACAGCTAACTGCCCCTAGTGTTCAGCATCAGGAGGACTGTTCGGTGGCGAGCCCTTGGCTCTGGAAATCTCTTCTTCCTTGGGCCCGGCTTTGTTGCCCCGTAGGCATCCTGTCATCTCTGTGAGCAGGCTTTTGCTATAGGCGTGGGGAGGTGGTTTGCTTTGGGTGAGTCTAGTTTTCATTATGGGCTGTGTCTTGTTTTCGGCCCGTGTCCCAGGTCTTCTTGTGGGTGCGTTTTAAATGCTGAAGAATAAAGGCAGGAAGAACTCTTGTAGCGGGATTGGCGGGGGCAGATTCTGATCCCAGGGATGCCAGGGAGGCTGGATGTCTGAGGATACGCAGTCCCAAGAGTAAGAGTCTCTCTGTGGACAGCCTCAACTTGGGAGCCACCAATTCCATGCATTAATATCTTATACATAGAGATGGGCCAGAACCAACACTCTGGCCCTAACCACACCTGCACATTGGCTCCTGACCCAGAGTCAAAGAAGCCTGTTCATTGGGGAGGTTTAAAGCTGGATCCAGATCCCATCTCTAATGATGACTAGTTATTCTGGCAGTGGAACTAATTTTATAAGGCCTCTTTTATTTAACAAGAGTCAGCGAGCACCCTTGCAGAAATGACTGGAAGCAGGGCTGGCTCCAGGGTTTTTGCCGCCCCAAGCAGCGGAAAAAAACCCAAACCCAAAAGCCACGATTGCGCTCGGCGGCACTTCAGCAGCAACTCCACCGCGCCGCTTTCTTCTTCGGTGGCACTTCGGTGGCAGGTCCTTCCTTCCGAGAGGGACCGAGGGACCTGCTGCCGAAGAGCCCGAGGTGCCGCCCCTTCCCCTTGGCCGCCCCAAGCACCTGCTTGCTGAGTGGTGTCTGGAGCCGGCCCTGACGGGAAGGGAGTGAAATGGCCCATTTTACTGGATAACTGCAGCCAATCAGCATCTCTCTCAACATCCCTGAGATTCTAAACGCATCCTGGGAGAAGGGTCTTGAGGAAACAAAAGTAACAGCTAAAGGAAGATGTTGGTATTATTAGTTTCAACAGGAGTCGACGCTACTCAGTACAATGCAGGGTTGGGCCTCTTGTTAATGATTTTTTTCCTATGGAGATCTGAGATCTTAATCACAACAATGCATGGGAATGCCCTGCTTTGTTTTTTGCACACCCCATCCAGCACTAAGCAATTATCGTCCCTAGTGTGGTTGCTGCTTAGGAAACACTAACATTGAAACACTGTCAACTAGGAAACCCTCCAAGGCCCTCAGGCAACCCATGTGTCTCCGCAGCCATATCTCCAGGTGCGATGATCCTATCAGCTCTGACACGTTAGCCTGGGATGGTGAACGCAGGTGCTCTGGAAAACGATGGTGGTGACTCACTACTGACTGGTTTCATCATTCACGTTGGCCTTGCGGAGTTCAGAGTGCCTCGGGGTGCAAAGCAGTGAGGAACCCTTTGCCACTGCAGGGGGTGGGTTGGCTCTGTAGCCACTGTCCACCGCAGCCTGATTTAAAGAGAGGTTTTCATGCAGGGAATCTGATGCCTTCACTGGTCTCCTCACTAGAGATGGGTGCAGAGCTGATTTTTCGGTTCAGTGGCTGTTTTGAAAAAAATCGAAACAAAAATTCCACGAGGGTCAAAACTAATCTGAAGTTTTGCAGTGAATTGAAAGAGTCCGGTTTGGGTCTGCTCTAGAGCAGGGATTCGAACGTGGGTCTCCCACATCCCCGATGAATGCCCCAACGCCTGGGCTACAGGGGAGCAGCTGCAGCACCACCAGCACCAAATACATTCAACCCGCTCTAGTCATCACTGGTCATTTCCTCCTTAAATGACGTTCCCACCCCCAATCACAATGCAATGTCTCCTTTTCCTTCAATTATAAACAAAACAACCCCCTCCCCCAAACCCACAACATGCTGAGTAAATGCGGGAGCACTGTTCCCTCCACCAAATCTTTGCCATTTCATTTCAGGCACCTTTCCATGAATGCTGGAAAATGGCCACAGGGGGCAGGGAGGGGGGAGAGGTATTTTTGAGTGTCAAGGTAAACACGCAGGTAAACGGCGAGGGATCCCCACCTCCAACCTATGTCTGTTCAGACATGCCCGTCGCTCGCTGCTCTAGTGCAAAGGGAGGAGCCGGTATCGCACGCTTGAGAAGCTCCGAGCCGAGAGCCGCCCCACTCAGAAATGAATGCGCCCCTCAAAGAAGCAGGAGCAGGGCCTCCCACACGCATGCAGGATTCCTTGTTCTAACAGGCAGCGGGGGCAAGCCTCTCGTTAGACACGCGGGGCGTTTTTCCTCGCCGCAGGCCACCTCTTGCTGTACTTTGACGGCGAGTCTTCTCACTTCAGCTTGGCTTTTTTTGTCCGTGCTGCAGACCTTGACCAAACTAGGGATATTTTGTGTGTGCACACCCTGGGGGTAGTTTGGGGGTGGGGGCAGGAGGGGCATTGCCCCCCCAAACTGCAAGCCTGGGGCAGGCACAGAATTGGCCCCCTCCCACACGTGCGTGCCAGGTTCTTCAGAGCGTTTTTGTTGCCAGGCTGGCAGGACTGTGCAGTCGGGGAGTGGCGGAAAGGAGCTACCTGAATGGGTGCCAAGCGTTATAAGGGGTTCTGCTGGGACTCGCGCTCAAGGGTCAGGTAAAGGGGAACATGCAGACAAGAGCGAAGAAGGGAGACACAATGGCAGATTCCTGAGAGCCGGGATGTAGAATCATTGAGTAGAAACGGGCAAAGGGACCCAACCCTGAACTTAGCACCTGGCCATGCTCAGACACAAACATGTCACCCAGGTCTCATCCAATGCCTCCAAATTGCAAAAAAAACATACGGGGCCCTATTCTCCAGACAGAAACCCCTGGCTCTATGATAACGTCGATGGTACCGTTCATGCAGGGCCCCAAAGCACTTAGAGGGATCATTCCTTTGCCACCTCTAAAATGCATCCAGCATGGGGGTGGGGCACCGCCGTCATTCTGAACCATCAGCCCTACACTAGGAAAGCAAGTGACGAAGAAAACGGTGGGGAAATAAGTCAGCAAAACATGCCTGCCCAGATTAGAATTGGGCCAGGACCCTGGTCTTAACAAAACCAGCATGGGATCTTTGACGTCCACAACTGGTCAGGAGCTAGATTTTATCCCTGCTCTAAACCCCACAGTGTCCCTACCCGCTCAGAAGGAAGAATTTGGCTTTATGATCTACCCAGTGTGGGCTCAATGCTTTTGGTCTCCCAGTGGTGTGGAAACCAAGATCTCGCAGACCCCTGAAACACCTCCGAAGATGTGAGTGATGCCAGCTCCCAAGGGAATCTCACTGACCATCTTTTCTGAATCTCCTTTCTTTCCTCGGTGGAACAAGAGCTTCTCCCCGCTTTAGTTTATATGCTTGGATCTCGCCCTTGCTTTGCAGCTCACAAAAACATTTGGAGCCATGGAAGAAAAGCTCTCGGAGCCAATCAGCATGCAAAGGGGGAACATCAGCCTCAGTGCTGGTGTGTTTGGGGAGGAGAAGGTCACAGGTGCAGGCACAGAGCAGGGGCACGCACAGCAGAGCTTGCTCTACTAACCAGTTTAGCCCCACCTCTCTTGGCTTTGGAACGGGGCTAGCCGGCGGGGGAGAACTTCATTTCCCATGCAAAGCAAGAGAAGTGGTTTTGAGGTCTAAGGGTCTGACCCGCTGCTGGGGTAGATCATCATAGCTCTGTTGCCTTCATCAGCTGAAGATCTGGCCCCAAGAGTTTCAATACAAGAGTCCCGATTCTGCTCTCTCTTAATAGTGGTGTGAGCCAGGAGGAACCACGCTGCCCGAGGTACAGTGCTGTGAGATCAGAATCAGGCTCAGAGCCTGTGCATTCCTATCCTTTCAATCACAGCTTAGCATGCACTCAAGATGTAAACCATTAAACTTTAAAGTACGGGGTGGCAGGGCAGGGCAGGGCGTGGACGGACTGAGGAGTAGCATTGAGCAAGCAGCCCAAGGAGTGGGTGAAGGAGGGGAAGAGTGCAGAGATGGGGAAAAGCTTCATTGCCAGAAGAAATGCAATGAAAAGAGAGAAATGGAAATATTGCAGAACTCATGTGAGGCACAAAATGGCATCAGCAAAGGACGTACCCCTTGCCTCTGGGGCTGGTACCTCTGGGTCCTGCAGGTTGTTTTCCCATTGGAGGAAAAATCAGTAATGTGGTGTCTGAGTCTATTCTTAGCACACCTTTTTTTATCTATAGTGTATTGCACCAGTCCTGGAACATGGTGGTCACAAACAGCATGCAGCAAGTCCGCTCTTTCAGAAACCTTTGCCCAACACCAATGACTGGCTCCCAGGGAGCAATTCTTCCCCAAGAATTGACTCCAGTTAGAGCAATTGAAGGCAGAAATCAAACTCCCTCACTCTTTGCAACAGCTCCCCCGCAAAGGAACATCCCATGAAATCTAACAACAATACAGCATGTTCTCCAAGACTGAACAGTGTTCAGATGCTCGGGAAAAGTGCTGGTAAAGTACATGCCACAGCACTGTCTGTTTCCTGGATTAGTCAAAGGAACTACAACCCGATTCAGCTCGGAACTTTTTGACATTCCCTTGTCACTCACCCAACCACACAGTAAAGAAACCAGAGCAGCAAAAGTGTATTGGTAGGAAATTGTCAATACCTTGGTGTGGGGGTTCCTAACTGTACCCTTCACACCGCAACCAATTGCCTGTAACGTTGTCTGGCAGTGTGGGCGCACCAGGTGACTCAAGGCGAGTGTTCAAGAATTAACAAAGCTGTGCTGGCAAAAGAGAATACTTGAAAGGAAAGTGGATTTCTAAAATCTGTTATCCAGAGCAAAGCTAGGACCCAGCCCAAATGCTGCATCTCAACCCTCTTGCGAACTTTGGGGTTGATTGGACCTGAGCCTGTCACTGAAGTATAAAAGCCCCCGTTTCTGCTTCCAGCTTGGGAGCTGTGATCCTGAGAAAGCTGTTAGAAAAAGGAAATTCGGTGCCTCGCCTCCTCCCACTCCCCTCATCTGGAGCAATGACGGCTCTGTCCTATGCTACCTTAGAGGTAGTACAGACCGTGCAAGGGGTAGAGCACGGCACCTTGACTTAGGGGACCTAGGTTTGATCCTTAGTTCTGCTGCTAACCTGCTGTGCGATACTGGGCCAGCCAAGTCCTAGGGAGATTGTAAGCGTTTTGGGGCAGGCGCAGTCCCTCACCCTGTGAATACACAGTGCCCAGCAGAAGCACAATCTCTGGTGGGAGCTCTGCGTGAAGTGAAGTCTGCATGGATGCTGGCGTGAAGATGTGCAAAAGGGAAGGAAAAGCTGAGTGCCGTTTCCGCAGTAAAGCAATGCTCTGACCAGGGTGGTTATTTCTGACCAGATTTACTCCTGTATGCTGAGCTCCATAATCAACTTTTGCATTCCACAGGGAAATGCCTCTGGGCCAGTTTCTATCCAGTGTGACTCCAGAGTAACGTAGTTAGCTTTTGCAGAGTTGCTCCAGATTTACACTTGGGTCATTAAAGTTTGACTTTAAAAATGGTTTTGTGTGTATTTAAATACATCGTTCCTGCAACAGACAACCACGTATTCGTTTTAGATGAACCCCTACAAATTCAGTGGCTAGATCCTCAGCTGGTGTAAACTGAACTCAGAGTCACACTGATTTACACCAGCTGAGGATCTGGCCCCAGACGTTTATTGATTGTTCATGTATCCGATCGTTACTTGTTTTGCATGTTCAGATCTTTGTTTGAATCAGGCAGCAGAACTCTAGGAGCCAGAGGACTCTGCTTGGAGAAATACAACAAAGGTCACATCTGAAATCACAAAAGTTGCTTCCTCCCCTTCTAATCCCACTTCTTGAGAAAACAAGGGGGAAAGATTGCATCTTATTCAGTCTAACTGGTGGCCAGATACAGGAACAGATCTAACCACTTGTCAGAGTTTGCTTTTATCTGGATGGACACACACACTGTACTGGCGGAGAATGATCTAAAACTACACAGACCAGATTCTGATTTCATTTCCACTGCTGGAAGCTGAGAGGCAACTTCGCCCATTTCCACTGAAACAGAAGTCTCTGTAAATCTCACACATCCCCTCTGGGGAAACACCTTCTCCCTCCTGCCCCAACCCATCTGCTGGTTTGTGAGAATGAATAAGATGGCTTGATAGAAATTACCTGTGCTCTTTTCACTGTCACAACCAATCTGGATTGTATCCTACCAGAAACAGTGTCTTGCAATGGTCAAATTTTTACCTGGCAATATATGTGTGTGTGTGTGAGAGAGAGAGATTTATAGTTGGAGAGCAATCTCCCCCTGGGTGTGGAGGAGTTGTTTTTGTACATTCCTTCTGACGATAGCAGAGAAACCAGGAATTTCAGTGATTTTTGAGAGAGGCGGGACAGCATTTTTACACATGAGCAAGAGCTAAGTGCTGAGATGAGATTAAACTGGGGCTGTGTCCTTAGACGTGAAAGTCACATGTGTGGTGCTGGACTGAGAAATACCCAGCTGAAATAACAGGATTTATTTCTTATTGGAGCAGTAATTACCTCCATCGCTTTCCCCCTCCAGTAATAAAACTCTCCAGTCTCATTCTGCTTTGATCCAGGCTACCTGGAGAGAGAACATGAGGAGCAGGAAAAGCCAGGCTGCTGAACGGGTGGCAACGGTCACTCCTGTGACAGCTCAGCACTTGCGAAGACCCAGCTGCTGATTCAGAACTGAGACAGGAAAGGGAAAGAGAGTTCTCAATGGCTTTGCTCAGCAGCATTGCTTCTGGGAGAAAGTTGGTGCCTTTGGGGAACTGGAATATCTGGCAGGGTCACTCCAGGGGTCACCTCCACGTCTTTCAGTGCTGAGTCAAGTCGTTACCGCATTGGATCCCTGCCCTCTTCTCAGAGGTGCTGCGAGTCATTGAACTGAACTGTAAACCCTGCATATAATGGAAACCACTTCCAGCCAAGGGGTAAGGCAGCACCTCTGCACTCCTCGTTCCAGTCCCTGTGCGCCTTCTGGAACAGAGCAGCGAAAGGGAAAGACCTAGTGAGGATTTCATTCTTGGACACATTCCCCCATAGCCAAGCCAGCTGACAAGAGCAGGCCAGGTTCTCCACTGGGGTAACCCAGTGTAGCGACGCTCACGTTCAGTGGATCTGTGCTGAGGATCTGGCCCAGCCAGCGCCGGCTCCAGGCACCAGCTTGTCAAGCAGTTGCTTGGGGCGGCCACTCCGGAGAGGAGCGGCACGTCCAGGTATTCGGCGGCAATTCAGCGGACGGTCCCTCACTCCGGCTCGGAGCGAAGGACCTCCCGCCAAATTGCCGTCGCAGATCGCGATCGCGGCTTTTTTTTTTTTTTTGGCTGCTTGGGGCGACCAAAACCCTGGAGCCGGCTCTGGGCCCAGCTGATTGTTCCGGTTTCCCATGTGAACTGGGGACGGGTCTAAGCTGTGAAATTTGGCCCGGAACATTCCCAAAGATGGTGGGGTTCAGTTTGGGTCTGGGATTCCTGCTCAGGCCCCTCGCTAATGACAACACCAAAAGCCTCAGGCCTCCCATACAGACCCTTCCTTCCAACCTCTCTCCTCGATCTTCCTCCCATACCCCCTAGGCAGAGTCCCCTCCACCCATTTCACCACCCCGCTTCGGGAGAACGTGGATTCTCTCACTGACTCACTGCCACCCACTCAGGCTTCAACTGTTTATATCCCCACTCAGCCTCTGAGGTTTGCCCATCACTAGCTTGTACTGTGCATGTCTTTGGGGCATAAAGAAAGAAATCTGGTCAAAGAACATATGGAATTATCATCCCCTTTATCAGGGACTGGAACCTGTGGAGGGGAAGCATGCCCCTAAGCACCCAGGCGTCCTGACTCCCAGCCTGCCCCGATGCTCTAACCCAGGGGGGGCCAATCTGAGCCTGAGAAGGAGCCAAAATTTACCAATGTACATTGCCAAAGAGCCACAGTAATACGTCAGCAGCCCCCCATCAGCTTCCCTGCCCCGCTCCCAGCGCCTGCACCCACCAGCAGCCCCACAGATCAGTGTCTCCCCCTCCCTGCCTCTCCCCTCCCGATCAGCTGTTTCGTGGCTTGCAGGAGGCTCTGGGGAGAGGGGAGGGGACAGGAAGGGGATGGAGTGGGGGCAGGGCCTGTGGCAGAGTCAGGGGTTGAGCAGTGAGCACCCCCCGGCACATTGGAAAGTTGGCACCTGGAGTTCCAGCCCCGGAGTCGGTGCCTGTACAAGGATCTGCATATTAACTTCTGAAGAGCTGCATGGGGCTCCGAGCCCCAGGTTGGCCACCCCGGTCTGATCACTCAACCCACGTAAATCCAGTGGGGCACACTGCAAAAGTTTCCTGGTGTTGGCAGTACCTGGGTCACTGGTGCATGTGCACCACCCCAGCTAGTTTGTTACAGATAATCTCCATTAGCCTACGGTTGACTGGGGTTGGGTTCTTCCCCTCCACACCCCCAAAGGTGAATGGCTGGGCATGTCTGCGTGTCTGAGGGAATGAGAGCTGGCAGATTCCCTAATTTAATCAGCTTTGTAAATGACTCAACCAAGCCCTATCTGACTTTTTGCATTACACCCTCTTGAAGGTAGGAACTGGTGAAACTCCGCATTTAATCCTCAAACCGGTTAGGCCAGGGTAGTTGAACAGCAGAGAGTTAAGCTCTTTGTACAACGTCACCAGGCCAGAACAAATCAATATATCTGAACAGGAGTTAAATCCACTTGAGTGATGAAAGGACATTTCTAAAAAACATACGTTCAGTGCAATGGTTTATACTGCGTTCATGTACCTGCATGATACCACATCCATCTAACCTCTGCATGTCTCCTTAAATTCATTCACAGAAAGTACAAGGAGAGTGGAGGCCTTCAGGAAGGAAGGGTGGTAATAGGAACACAAGAACTGCCATAAAGAACCAGACCAGGGTCTGTCTTATCCAGTCTCCTTTCTAAGACAGTGACCAGCCCCGGCTGCTTCAGAGAAACGTGCAAGAAACGCTCCAGTTATGGGATAACCTCTTGGCTGTTTGACTCATCCTCACTGTTCTAACGCCGCATGTTCTCATAATCCACACAAATGTCCAGTCCTGTTTTGAAGCCTGCTAAGCACTTAGTGTCCCTGCTATCTTGTGGCAATGAGTTCCACGGGCTGTTTCCTTTTTCCTGTGTTGAATTTACTGCTTTTTAGTTTCAGGGAATAGTCAGTAGCCCTCCTCCCCAGACCTCACAGGAAAGGGCCCAAGTCCTGCCACTGCTTATCAGCCAGACCCTGGTCTCATTACAGCCAGGGGAATGTCCCACGGTTTGCAAGGGAAGCCTGAGTTTTCATGGGGGGAGCTCATCTTACCATGCCTTACAGGGGCCTGGTCTTCAGAGAGGGGGCTCCGTCACTTTTAGGAAGCCATGTCCCTTTAAGGCGCCTCAGATTGGGTCTCCTCATCACTGTAGGATCTAAGCACCTCAGAGTCTTTAATGCATTCATCCTCAGTGCACCTCTGAGGCAGGGCAGTGCTGTTATCCCCATTTTACAGGTGGGCCAACCCACTAGGCCATCCTTCCTCGCTAATCACTTTGGAAAACCTGGTCCCCACTGAGCACAAATGGATTTGGCTCAGGCTGGGGGTGCGCCATCTCATGGATGACAGGGGGACTGTTTGCAGGTACAAAGCTCAGGCAATGGGTAGGGCGTGGAACCAGAATGCAGGAGATCTGGGTTCAGTTATCATGTCTGCCACAGACTCCCTACATATCCTTGGGCAAGCCACTTGATCTGCCCTGGGCATCAGTTCCCCAGCTGTAAAACAAGGATAGCATGACGCAGGGAGTCTGTGAAGCTCAACTCCATCGGCATTGGGAGATGCTCAGATAAAGTAATAAAATCTAGCTCCCATTTAGCGCTTTTCAGCAGTAGATCTACAAGTGTTTTACAAAGGAGGTCCCTATAGTTATCCCCATTTTAGAGATGGGGGAACTGAGGCACAGAGACTTGCCCAAGGGCAACCGACATGCCAGTGGCAGAGCCAGAACTAGCACCCAGGACTCCTGAGAGCCATCCCATCACTCTGTCCACTAAGCAGTGAGAACGAGAGAAGTAGATAAAGGACGGGCTCCTTGCATGAGCCAGTATTGCACGTTCCCTTTGCACTTCAGCAGTCCCATCCCTCTGTCCAGGCTGCTGTGCCAGCGATTGTGAAACTAACGTCCTCCCCATGATTCATTATTCACGCTAAATGTCACACTCAGAGAAATCCACGCGCTCCCTTTAATGCATAAAGCATGAGTGCTGGAGGCAGCCGAGGGGCCTCACACTGCCCCGTCTAACATCCAAACAGCTCCCAGGACACGGCGAGAACATTTCTTTTAATAACATTAAAAATAAATTTAACACATCGCAGGGGCTGGGATTCCACGTGACTCCCATATTAATGCCCTGGGAATAATAAATACCAACCGGGGCCTGCATCTCCATGACTTTTGGCTCCCTCCCACTGGATCTCTCGTCACCTAGTGAAATTTACAAATCTCTCTGCCCAAGGGAAGAGGGTGCCCATCCTGCTAATTGGACGTGAAAGAACAAGGACTCAGTGCTTGCATGCAAGTGCTGTTACTTGTTTCAGCTTGTTGCTAGGGTATAATATATATATATATAAATAAAATGGGGATACATTATGAGCTTCCTCCATTCTTGGAAATCCTTTTGGTTTCCCTCCCTGGGCAACCTGAGTGAACCACTGTGAACAGAAAAAACGTTGTCCTAGTTAGCCCAGTGGAACTCCTTGTCACAAGACATCACTGAGGCCAAGAGCTTGGGAGGTTTCAAAAAGGGATTTGGGCATGTCTGTGGATAACAAGAGCCAGAGTTCTAACAGTGAGGGTTAAAAGACACAGAGTTTTAGAAGGATCTAAACTGTCCTGCTTCAAAGCATAGGCCAACCTCTAACTACTGCAGTGGTCCCCAAACTAGTCAGGGTCACGCGCCCTCTCCTTACCCCATCTTCAGCCCTGCCCCGGGAGTGGGGCTGCGGCTCGGGGTGGGAGAGAGATGTGGACAGGGGTACGGGGGCCAAGACTGGGGCCACAGCGGGGGTGGGTCTGGTCTGGGGCCAGGAACGGAGTCACAGCCAGGGGCCGAGGCTGGGAGCCGGGGCCGCAGCTGGGTTGGAGCAGGGCTGGGGCCGCAGCTGGGTGCTCCCTCCCTGCCCACTGTGGGGGCTGGCCCGGGCCCACCGTGCCCCCAAATGTTCCTCTGCGCCCCCCTGAGGGGGTGCACCCCACAGTTTGGGGACGACTGATCTACTGAGAGCTAGAAAAAAATCTTTTGGGGGGCAAGTTATCCCATAACTATGGACTGCAGGGATTCTTGCACTTTCCTTTGGAGCAGCTCTCTCAGAGACAGGATACTGGCCTAGAGTGACCTGATCTGTTATTATCATTGGTATTACGGTAGTGCCTAGATGCTGCAGCTGAGATCAGGGTCCCATCATGCTGGGCACTGTATATACTCCAAGTGAGAGACAGTCCCTGCCCCAAAGAGCTTCCCACCTAAATAGACCAGAGAGATAAGGCATGAGAGGGCAAACAGAGGCACAGAGAGGGGAAGAGAATTGCCCATGATCACACAGCAGGTCGGTGACACAGCTCGGAAATGTAGTTTCTATTCCTGACTCCTAGGGCACGTCTTCACTGGCAACATTAAAGTGGTGCCGTGGCAGCGCTTTAACGTGGCTTGTGTGGTTGTGGCGCAGGCTGGGAGGGAGCCTAAAAAAACACCCCCATAAAGGGGCGCAGCTCCCAGCGCTGGTGCACGGTCTACACTGGCGCTTTACGGCGCTGAAACTTGCAGCGCTCCGGGTTTGTTTTTTTCCCCCACCCCCCCGAGCGAGAAAGTTGTAGCTCTGTAAAGTGCCAGTGTAGACAAGCCCCTGGCTTATCCACTAGGCAGCACTGCCTCTCAATTAAGGCACTTCCAATGTTCCTAGTCATCTCTGGATTTCAGTGGATGGCTGATGGGCTCCACAACTGTTCGCTAAATGCATTTCCTCCCTTCCCCCTTTTCTTTTACCAAATTGCTGGAGTCCCATTACCCACCGCATGGCCTTAGATTTCCCCCAGCCAACTGAAACCAGAACACACAGAGATTAAATTACAGGCACATTCTTTCCCATTATTAAGGACGCAGCCAAGCTTTCCCTGTTCTGGGGTGTGCCCAGCACAGATGCTTTATCTGAACATGGAACTTCAATCTAAACTATGCAGCAGATATGCATTCGTTCCCTCGCGCTGGGATAACATGGATTGCAATACTCATGGGTATTAATGCAGCTGTGACAGTAAACTGGAAAAATGCCATTATCACTTAATTTGCAACTAAGTCCACATGGTCTTTTTGGTTTTCAGGGACTACCTGTACAGGGCGAGGAGCTCCAGTATTAAAGGGCTCTTTAAACTAGCAAACAAAGGCAGAGCTAAATTCAATGGCTGGAAAATGGAGACCAGCATTCAAACTGGGAATAAGGTGCACGTAAGGGACAGCTGACCCATGGGTGTGGTGGACTCTCTGCCACTTGGAGTCATTACATCAATACTGGATGCCCTCCTAAAAACATATGCTCAAACGCAAGCGCGAGTGGTTGGATTAGGTGCAGGCGTTACTGCATGGAATTCTCTGGCCTGTGCGCTGGAGGATGTCAGACGAAAGGCTCAAATGGCCCTTTCTGGCCTGGAAGTTCATCATCTCTAAACAGCTTGAACACTTGGGGCCGGACTGGGTACGCTGGACTTTTGAACATCAGGTCATTCAGTCCTACCACGAGGGTTGCCAACTCTCCAGGTTTGGCCTGGAGTCTCCCGGAATCAGCATCAATTTCCTGGTGACTATTGAAAACAATCCAGGAGATTTTAATAGGATATTTTAAGAATATGACATTATGCCAGGCTGAGGAAAAAAAAAATCTCCCATAATAGCTTCAGTCAGAGTTGGCAACCCTACCTACCACTGATTTTTAGACTAGTCAGCCCTGTATACAGACTAGTGTATACAGGACCCAGTTTACTTTTAACCCCACATTGGAACGGGACTGAAGGCCAAGTATCTTACCACCAGCCCTCCCTCACCGACTCAACTACAGTCAACATATCAGTGAGTTCTTAGCCACATCAGCATGCTGTAATGGAGTATTAGGCATCTTACTATTGGTTCATTTCCATCCAGGAGGGACAAAGGAACTGGAGTACTGGTTTATGAAGCTTTACGTGGGGTACCAGGTTGAGCCTGGGAGATCAGCACGCTTTAGACAGGGAAATTCTTGGCAAGACTTAAGAAGTGAAGGAGAATGGTATGAGCATTGGTCTGAAGCCAGCAAATAAAGAATTAAAATCAACTACCGGAGAAGACAAACAAAAGGGAGACAAATAGCAAGCCATGACACCTGGGAGCAAACTGAAAACAATACCCGTGGGGAAAAGGCATGGGAGAGAGGACAGAATGTTCTATAATCAGAACGCAGGATTCTCCTCTCTGATCCGCATGGTGCACCCCTGAGCTGAGCATGGCCTCCTCTGTAAGGGACATGGGATTCTTGTTCCACCAGCAAAACTTCTACTGATCTCAATGGATGTTCTAAGCACCCCGCACCGGCCACGCTGCAGAGTTGTGTCTCTGGGGGACAGGGTGGGCAAGTGAAGAGTTGCCCTTAGTTTCTTGCAGAGCTGCAGTGGTGACATGACCACTGCAGCCCAGTTGATGAAACTAGGACTAGTACAAAGCAGACACTCAATGTGCTGTAGGGAACAATCCTGCATTGGTAGGGAGCTGGTCTGGGTGTCCTAATGAGACTTTTCCATGTCTATAGTGCTGGGTCTACACTACCCGCCTGAATCGGCGGGTAGAAATCGACCTCTCGGGGATCGATTTATCGCGTCCCATCGGGACTCGACAATCGATCCCCGAATCGACGCTCTTACTCCACCAGTGGAGGTGGGATTAAGCACCGTTGACGGGAAGCCGCAGAGGTCGATTTTGCCGCCGTCCTCACAGCGGAGTAAGTCGGCTGCGATACGTCGAATTCAGCTACGCTATTCACGTAGCTGAATTTGCGTATCTTAAATCGACTCCCCCCTGTAGTGTAGATGTAGCCTAAGTTCTAGGAGTCTCTGGTGGTTGAGAGCTAACCAGTGTACTCCAACCCACCCGCCTTCAGCTTTTTCAGCCGGTGGGATCTTGTAGCCCATAATGGAAAAGCCCTGTTAGATCACTGAAGCATCCCCTCACAAGTCCCCTGACAGAGGATGTACAAGTATCAGATATTAAACTGCTACAAACCTGGATGTTAGCCAAGAAGGAGAGAGCTAATGTCTCATGGGGGCACTCTGGAAAAAACAACAACCCCAAACGTTCCATCTGGAAGCCTTGCTACAGTGCAAACAATGCAACAGCCTGTCTTCCCATCCTGCAGTGGAGATCAACAAAGGCCCTGGAAACGGAGCCCACGAGGGAACATGGTAGTGTTCCAGATTAACTTTGGAATTCACTCTTGGCTGGAAGTAGCTCAAGTCAAAGTAACTAACTAGGGATGCGCTAAATTCTCTACCCCATAGAGTCTTTTAGAAAGATGCCCAACCTTGCTCTAAACTAAAAGATACACTGCTGTGCTACCATGCCCTCCCACAGCAGAAACACGCTGGTCCTGCCTGCTGATCAGCAAACCCAAAAGCAGTGGCAGCAGAGAAACTCCTGAGATGCAGTGATCTAATGTTGTTACAAATTGGCCTTGTCCACTGAGAACAAGGAGTAAGAAACTCAAGAAAGAAATGTTGCATTAACAGCATGAAGCCCAACCAGACTTTTTCCAAGGAGACATTGGCAGATCGATATTCTTTAGTTTGCTCTCAGCTTCCTCCCAAACTTATTTGCCTGGTAAGAAGAAACACCAGGAGAGTTGTGTAATGGTTATAAGAGGAAAAGTGGTGTCAGGTTCCTGGTTTCTATTCATGGTTCCTCTGGGAACCATGGTCAAATCACTAACCAAAACTACTTTAGCTTCCATGGGAAAGAAATGACTCAGGAGTCCAGTAATTCACCATGTGCAGAGTCTGCCCCACTTTAACCCTCAGGGAAAAAGAGTCACACCTGGTTTGCATCATCATCATCATCTTTAAAATACGGTCTGGGCTTTCCATAGGCGGTGCAATGCCTCTTTATACAGGGGTGAGTCGCAACTCTATGATTTGGCTTTGTATGGATGCGGGCATCTTATATTAACATGCTTCCTTTCCCCAGCGTCTCCATAATTGTGATCTGGAAGCAGGAGAGAGAAGGAAATGCCCTGTACAGTATTACAGAGCTCAGAATAATTCAGCACAGGTGGGATAATTCATGGGTTTGTTATTTCTGGCCTTGTAGATTTTGTGCATTTTAATATCATCCTCTCTTTTAAACCATTTCACACTCCACAAAGCCATCCGGCTATACAGATTTCCCCATTCGTTTACACTTGTTGTGTCATTTCAGGTTGTGAAGTGAAACATGCCTTGCGGCTCTCAATTCGTTTTTACAGCATTATTAATTAGTGTCCCTAAAATACACCTGACATGAACACTGGGAAGCGAACCATGCTAAAAGCTGCCATGCTCAGCCAAGCAGCATCCTAAGAGACCAGCAACCTACATCCTCCTAGGAGAAGGATCTACTGTCAGATTCTTTACTGAACACGTGTCTCTATACAGAGCAGCCTCAAACAGAGGGCATGGCCCAGTATCGGTTATAGCCAATGGAAGACTTCAGAAAACAATTCAATCTAAAGTAATTGGGTCAGCTCTGGGATGTCCCTAGGTTGAGCTCCCTCACGGGGTACATGTCTCTGGCTGTACAATTGGGTGTTCTGAAATGCTCCTTGGGGCAACCACTGAAATTCTCACTCCCCAGCAGGACGTCAGTAAAAGATCTGACTGGGTAAGAAGCAGGTCAGTTCTTGAGGCGGGACACTGGCGCAGAGAAGAAAACCTGGCCCCTAGTGTCTGTGGGAACAGATGAGGCACAGAAAGGACTGAATAAATCATATTTTGGGAGCACCCAGGAGCCTCAGCAACATCTGGTGCCATGGTGCTAGGTGCTGTACAAACGCATAGAAAACAACAGTCCCTGCCCCGAAGTGCTCACAGTCTAAGAGCAGTGTGAGTGGCTGCTCTGTCTCCCCCAACAAACAGCGTCAGTTCAGGCCCTTCATTTGTTAACTGTAAGATTCATAAAGTAATCCCAAAACAAAGCTATTCCCCTGACCAAAGCAGGCTGCAGGGAGTCAGAGGACTTTCACCCCAGCCTGAGCCAAGCACTCACCTGCTTCCCACAGCTCCCCTCAAACTCAGCCACTTGCTGGCTTTTATCATCGCTTGATTGGTCTCAGTCCGGAGGCTGCCGATCAGTCACAGGTGAGGCTGGGCCCCACCTCCCTTAAAGGGCCAGCTGGCCTGTGGCAAGAAGACCCAACCGGTAGATGAGGCAAGTGAGGGTAACAGAACTAATCGTACAGGGAGCGGAAGCAAGAAGGGTTTTACAGATTAAGGGCAATATTCTGGGGCCGAGATTATCAAGCGACTAGTGGTTTTGGGTGCTTGTAGTCCATAGAGCTAGTTATTCAGCAGTAACGCAAGGAACCTACAGGCCTGTATCCTGTAGACATTAGCTTAAGCAAGTTAGCATAAGTATAGCCAAGCCAAGTAGGCCTGTGACCTTTGCCATAATGAATGACCTGACGGTTACCCTTGGATCTGGGGGAACTAGGAATAGCTTGCTCAATAGCAAGAGGGAAAGCTCAGTGGTTTGAGCATTGGCCTGCTGAACTCAGGGT
This sequence comes from Malaclemys terrapin pileata, assembly GCF_027887155.1. NCBI lineage: Eukaryota > Metazoa > Chordata > Testudines > Emydidae > Malaclemys > Malaclemys terrapin. The sequence continues at coordinate 16,118,468 of NC_071526.1, read as the reverse complement.
TGTGAGTTCAATCCTTGAGGGGGTCATTTAGGGATCTGGGGCAAAAATCTGTCTGGGGATTGGTCCTTCTTTGAGCAGGGGGTTGGACTAGATGACCTCCTGAGGTCCCTTCCAACCCTGATATTCTATGATTCTAACTGCAGGAACACTGAAGTGATCCTGGGTGTGGGTATTTTAGGACAATCGTTGGCAGATATCTAACCATCAACTTGTTTGAGCAATAGGTGATGTAGATGATACTGAGTTAAATGGCATTAATATGTTAACCTATACAATAAGTGCACCCAGTATTATGAGGATGAGGAAGTTAGAGTTGGACATGGAAGGCTGGGCATTAGAATGAATATTCATGGTCACGCTCAGGCCCTATAATAGACCTAACCACCACATGGAGGGGGTTAGCTTCCCATCATTTGACCCTTCAGCTTTATTGTTAACTACCACCAGTCTTGGGCATTGGGGAGCCTGGACCATCAGACTCATTTGGCATGCAGAGGCAGGGCTGGCCCTTTGTCTCTCACCACTAGGTCCTCAAGGAAGGGTGTAAGTTTACAAGTCTAAGAACATATGCAAGGAATGATACCACCGATACCCCCCATAGTCTATTATTCCTATCCATTTATGTGGGTTGGCGCTTTCCTGTCTCTATTATCCGTTTGAATGAAAACCACCAAGACTTTGCTTTGCCCTCAGTGCGAGGCTCCTCGCAGTACACCCTGAGGGTCCCTACACGATATTGAACTCGTTGGTTGTAGTTCCGTGTAGCCTGATTCTGGGACAAGAACCCCGTTATCCCCAGCTCATTAATCAGGATCAACCCGCAATCAGTACAATTATGATTAACCATTAAAGAGAGTCAGGCAACAGTGCCCAAGTTGAGAGACCTTAAAAGGTCCTGAGGCAGGGATTTGGAGCAATCAAATTTTTGAATTGCTCTGCTCCGGCTCCGGGCAAAAACCTACTGGTCTGCGCTCCAGCTCCGGGCTCCGCTCCAAAGCCCTGTCCCGAGATTCAGAAAGCGCTGAGCACCCGTCCTCTGAAAATCAGGTCCTTGAAGAGTGTCTTAAATTGGGCATGCAAAACAACTAGTCAGATCTGAAAACCTTGGCCTGGGTCTCTTATCCTGCCTGTCAAGGCCCCATTGCCTATCCTGCCCTGTCCCTCCTGCACACACTCCCTGCGGGGCTGGTTGGAGAATATGCACCAGAGATCAGATCCTCAGCCAGGAGAAATTCACCACAAGAGACGAGCAAAAACAACCTGACTTTAACATCATTATCATTCATCCATGCTTTGGCAACTACTTCACTGTACTTTCTGGTTTATCGCTGCTGCTTGTAAGTGGGAACTGCTGTTACCCCGTCTCACAACAGGCTGTGGCTTGCAGGCGTTTCGGTGCCTATGGAAAAACTGGCTCAAGACGAGATATTTCACATACCAGTAATTGGCTGTTTACAGAAACGGCTTTCTGAGCATGTTTTTCTTTTGCAGGCATTGCCCGAATACGGACAGGTTCATGCATGTTGGAAATAGAAGGGGAGCTCCACAGAACAACAAATAAATCAGTTTGTCTTAATTTCCCAGCATAAAGGCAAACTTCAAACTGCTCTGAGGTAAGAGCAGGTAACAGCCAGGCAGAGAGATTCAGTGCTCGGCAAAGGGCAGAGTTTGCTCAGTTAGAATTAGATTCGGTCAACATTTTCCAAACACTAAATTTTTTAATTAAAAGCCCTTTAAAAAAATTTCACAAAACACAGCTGCCTTTTTAGACATTTTTCACCTTTTTAATTGAAACTGTTAGCGATATTTGGCTCTTACCGAAAACCTGATATGGCAGTAAATAAAGAATTTCAATAATCATTTTGACAGTGTTGTCAATTACACTGGAGGTGAAAAAAATCCATGCAGATTTAAAAAACCAACAACTCCCAACAAACCAAACGGTCTGTTTCAAACCCTGTGAAATGGAAACGTCAAAATGTCTCATGATTTAAACCAAACACAACAATCCTCCCCCCCTCAACCTCCTAAAGTTACAGTAAAGCTGATTTTGGGAGTGACTTATGTCAGCTGATATTTAAAGGAGTTGCCTTTAAGGAGATCACATTTCCAGGTGATGCTCAGCTGGACTGTATATACTGAGCATCTCTTAGACATGGGCTAGCACATCAGCAATGTTTCCATGATATTAGCTTGAATAAGAATACTCAGACTGAGATTTTCAAAGCTGCCTAAGGGATTGGGAGACCCAGTTTCCATTGGAGGAAGGATGATCCAATGGCAAGGGAAGTAGCCTAGAACTTGGCAAACCAGGATTCAAGTCTCTGCTCTGCTACAGCTTTCGCTGTGGGACCTTGGGCAAGTCTCTTAAGGCCAGATCCTCAAAGGGCCTTAGTCTCTCTGTGCCTCAGTTGCCCAGATGTACAATCGGGATAACAGAACTGCCCTGCCTCCTAGGAGTATTGTGAGGATAAATACACTGAAAAGATTGTGAGAGGCTGAGATGCGAAGGGCCGGAAAAGAACCTAAGGTAGCAAATCCAACTCTGCCGATTCCCCTTCCATGACTGTTCTAGCAAATGAGCAGGAACGCCCATGGAAAGAATGTACTCGCGCTTATGGGCCAGATCCTCGACTGGTTTCAATTGTCCCTTGAAGCCAATGGAGCTACGCTGATTATCACCAGCTGAGGATTTGGCTACTTGGAGAAAGCAAATTTCAGACACAGAAACGTGACTATGGCTTCCTGGAAAACTGATCACATCCTCCACCCAGGGGACAAGCTGAGCAACGTGACGTGACCTTGCCATCCAATCACCTTCACGCTGTGTTGCTGGGGTGTCAGTCTCACGCGCTTCACGCAATTAACATCCTACCTTTGTCCCACTGGGTCCCATCTCCACCTACCAGCTCTCCCTGTCCCCATCTCTCTCCGTATCTTTGCACCATCATCAGTGCATGAAGCAACTTCCAATCCCATGGCTAGGCCAAGGCATACAGAGAATCTCACACAACCTATGAGAGGCAGCAACCATCTGGCAGGTGCGGTGTTGAAAGTTGCATAAAACAGATTAGGTCTCTGGGCCCGACCCCATGCCCCATTGAAGACAGTGGAAGGTGTCACCCCCAGACACTTCCCAGACTGCTGTGAAGGGGATCTAAATGCTGAACCCCATATGCCCTTAGCTTGCTGGGGATGGCAGAGGTTACACACTGTTCCTGGCTTTGGTTCTCATGCCTGACACCTCTTTGAGCACTGAGCCCCTGCAGTCCAATTGCCTAGGCCCTTAGACTAATGCCATCTACACCACGCCTCCCCAGCAGCTCTTGCCTGTCCCCAGAACGCCCCGCAGGGGTGCAGAGATGCATGACAGCAGAAGCAAATGGACACAGGTGTGGCAAAAGGTTTGTAACTCAGTACCTCTTAAGTAAAGAGCAAAAGCACAAGAGAGCACATATCATTTAGAAAACAACCCCCCTCCTGAATGCAATGCTCCTCACTGCGGCTCACCCTTCTCTTGGGAGACCTTAGGGGGCCATCTGTGTTCAGGTGGGCAGGGCTCTCCACTACTTCATCAAGTTCTGGCAGCTGCTCCCCTCATCTTCAGCTGTTGGAAATGGCTGAAGAGCCAGACTAGAGCAGCTCCTGCCCTTTTATAATCTCTGTCAGGTGACCTCCTGATCAGCCTCAACAGGTGAGCACAGATCCCTACCAGGTGACTTTGTAACCAGGTGACCTCTCCCTGGATAGCCAATTCTCCTGGGTAGGAGCCAGCCTTTTGTTTAGGGTGCTTCTATGTGAATATAGTATCATCAAGGTTTAACAACCCTCTATTGTTAGCTTTGTGCCACTACCCCTTGGAATCCCAGTCCATCTTGGAGGTAAAAGGACAACAGAGAAGGCAACCAAACCCCACATTCAAAATAGAGTTTGCAGTCCAAAGAATGTTCATGATTTCAACAGAGTTCATAAACTGTACATAGAAAGAGCTCCCAAATTGTCACAGAAGGACTTTATATTCCAGGTCTATTTATAATCATTTATGACACTCGAGGAACCATTTATTAAAATGTCTACAGACCTTTATTGAGTCCAACAGCTGCTTATAGACATGGCTTCAAACCACCCATGACACATTCCACTAGTGTGTTTACGTCCACTTAAAAAACACATGACTCCGTCTATACCATGCCTAGAACATCTACAAATCATTTATCAACCCTTTGCAAAGTATTTATTGAAGATGATCAAGAAACAGGCAAATTTTCTCACAAATTTCATCCCTTTTACATTTTTTTGTTGTTGAAAAAAAAATAGAAATTTGGAAAGTGCTGACTGGCTCTGCTATTTGTCAACGTACTTTTCATACACAGCGTGACCCTGCCTTCAATGGGCACTGGACTGAAAACCCTTAGAGAAATGTTTCTAATAAGCCTTTGATTGCTTTGTTGGTCAGTCTGCAGGGAATGAAGCTGGTGAGAAGTTTGCACTGGAGGATGGAGTCTGTGCGAGAGATTGTGAATGCAAGGAGATGAGGTAGGAGCCTCTTCCCCCTTCACTAGCAGCACCCTCCCCGCGGTATAAAGGGACAGACCGGAATGGAGCCTGCCCTGAGGATGTTGTACTAAGACTATGGTTCTTCTGCTGTGCACAGTGATGGCAGCCTGTGGGCTTGCTCAGCTGCTCCCTGCCCTGGCGCCGGGCGGCAAGTTCCCAGCACCGCTTGGTGACCAGTAGGTCATCTCACAGAGATTGAGAAGGATGCACAGGGTGGCGGTGGCCACCATGAAGTAGGTGAAGAGTTTCTTCTTGGTGGGCCTGGCGATGAAGCAGTCGACCGTGTTGGGGCAGGGGGCCTCAGTGCACCGCACCACGCGGGGCAGGTTGAAATTAGCGTAGAGCTGGTGGAAGATGTAGAGGAAAGTCACATCCACAGCAACTTTGAAGACAAGGCTGAGCAGGTAGGTCCACCACAGCCCTCCCCGCTTCTTGCCGGGGTCGGGGTAGAGCCGGCGGCAGTTCTCTCCCTCCGCCTCCCGGCGCTTCCTCTGCTTGGCCTCCCGGTAGGCCACATGCATGACCACCAGCAGGGAGGGGCAGGTGACCAGGATGAGCTGCAGGGCCCAGAGGCGGATGTGGGAGACGGGGAAGAAGTGGTCATAACAGACGTTGGAGCAGCCGGGCTGGCGTGTGTTACACTCAAAGTCCCTCTGGTCGTCACTCCACACCCGCTCAGCCGCCACCACGTAGACCAGGAAGCGGAAGACCACGACCACGGAGAGCCAGATGCGCCCGAAGGCCGTGGAGTACTTGTTCACCCCGCTCAGGAGGTCCTGGAACCAGGACCAATTCATCCTCTCGTTTGGGGTTAGCAAAGCAGGAGCTGGAGCGGAGACAACCAAGCTGCAGTGAGTGGAACGGGCTACATGAGGGCTAGACTGCAGCAAGCCCTGTGTGCCCGCACACGGGGAGTAAGAATCCCCCTGTGGGGGCTACACATCCCTGGGGTCTCCTGGGGCCTTGGCGCCAGCCCCTACTCCCTTGGCCAGCAGTGGAGACAGTCCAGGGGTGGAGACCAACAGTAAATTCCTGCCCCTCACCCTGAGCAAGGGAGAGGCAGGGGTGAACTTTGCCTCACAGGTGGGTCTCTGAGTTAGGATTCCCTCCCCGGCTCTTCTTGGGGTGGTGCCGCCAATACACACGCCTTGCTCAGGGCTGTGTCTGAAGGAACAATGTACCCCTGGATTTGCCATAAGCCCCGTTACCACTGCTCTCGCCTCCCCGCCAGTGCAGAGTAACACCAGCGTTCTCATATGGCCTGCACTGATCGGAGCCACGCACGGTGCTGAAGAGCAAGCCCATGGCCTCAGGAAAGCAAGTCACGGTCTGTAATGGGACCAGCATGCAGACCACAGCCCTCCTGTACTCTAGGATGAAATTCAGTCCCGTGCAGCACCAAGCTTAGGCCCCATTTAAATCCCACGTAAGCCCTCATGTGCACTGACCTCTGCCTATAACCTTTGCTTAAGACAACAGAGCATGGGACTTGAGTGGTGGCAAGTCCTTTTGCTGGCTCGTTGTACCGGGCTGGATTTCACCCTTAGCCCACACGCCTGTGCTTGTTTTCCCAGCATGCATTTCACACGGTCTGCTATTATCAGTTGTTCCCTCCCAACCCACACTGTCTTCCACAAGGCCATGCTGAGCAAAATGGGTGCAGATGTCTGAAGAAAAGAACATAAACCACCAGGAGCATTGCCTCTGGGAGTGAGAGCGGCTGCATACCAGGGATTTAATCGGAGGTGAGTTTCACACCAGGAGGCCACAGGGATGAAATTCCCTCCCCTCCAAATTCTCTTAAAGAGATGCAAAGTTTTCAAAAAGTACCTTTCCTCTCCGTGTGTGTTTCAAAGGCCCAGAGTTTCCAAAGGGATTAGTGAGTTCAGGTGATCCAACGTCAGACACCTTAAAGAGACTCGACTTTCAGAAATAAAAGTGAAAATCTGGCCTTTTAAAGGCACCTAAAGTCAGACCCCCTCCACCCTCCCCAAAATGGACGTTCCTTAAATGACTAGTGGTTTAGGAAAATCTTGGCCCAAGAGAACAATGAAAACCCAATAATAAACTGAATGTCACGTTCAATGTTAATGTTACTGATGAGTGCGCTTACCGTGGAATTATTGTTGGTTATTCATTCCAGAAAACGTTCAGGTACGGACTGAGATCCTCAGGAATTACAGTGCAGCCCGAGTCACTGCAGAACACAACATACTACTGCAGTAAACCAGGTCAGGGTTTGCCATTTAGTGCTGTTGTTTTATCAATTTTTGTTTATTAACGAGATGGGGATGTTATGTTAATGGGGCTCTGTTCATAGATTCTTCAGTCCACTGGGTCACTTACTTCTCCAGTTGTTGGCCTGACTCTGTCAACCTTTACTCACCTGAGCAGGCCTTGCTCAGATGGGTAGTGCCACTGATTGGTCAAGAGACTCCACAGGGGAGGAAGAGTTTGCTGGAAGAGTCTTAAAGTGTACACTATTTCGTAGTGCCTTACTCTGAGCAGGCCATTGAAGTCAAGGTGCTGTTCCAGCTAAGGGGGGCAGACTCTGGCCCTCTGTGTATTCAGTGTGTAAAAAAAAAAAAAAAAAAAGGGGGAAAATTATGCGATAACAATTGGGGGGAGGGGCAGCATGACGTAGGGGCTAGGGCACAGGGCTAGGAGACCTGCATTCCATTCTCCCCTCTGTCACTGACTGTCTGTGTGACCTCTGGCAAGTCACTTGACGTCACTGTACTTGTTTCCCCTGCCACCCTTAGGCTGTCTTGTCTTTGTAGACTATAAGCTCTTTGGAACCTGTATTATGCTTAGCACAATAGGGACCAGATTTTGGTTGGGCTCCTACACGCTCTGGTAATGCAATAAGATTACTTGGCAAGGGATTTCCCTTGGGTTTGGGTCTCTGGTTTGCATTGGACATTCCTGTCCATCCAATTCCAAACATTTGCAATGTTACTGAAAAAGCAGGTGCCACTACTGGCGGAGACTGGCAGTTTGCTCTGAAAATTTGAAAATAGCCCCTTAGTGATAATGTCTAGCATTCTTAGCTTCTGAGCTCTTCAGGGCAGGGACTGTATCTTCATGAGTGTTGGTGCAGCCCCTAGAACATGGGGCCCTGGTCCCAATTGGGGCTGGGGACCTTTCTACACTATCAATATTAAATACTACCAGTAATTTTATTATAGCTTTCCATAGTAAATAAACAACAAAGCTCACCTCCATGAAATCACCGGAATATACAGTGTATCCTCTAGCAAGTCGACAATACTATCTATCATAGTCACAATATCTGGAGCTACTGATCTATCCACATAGGTTCTTATGCCATGCACTTCGCTTTGATACCTGAATGTCTAGTGCATGTGTAACACATTAATAAATTCCCGAATCGATCAGAACCTCAGTCACAAATTACCACTGGAATGTAACTGAGCACTGTCAAAGTGCCTTAGCAACAGGAAACGTTGTAAGCAGTAATACCGTGTCTCCCATTGCGTGAATGTCTCTGTTACACATTCACACCCCATGCCCAGCACTTGCCTCCTGAGTGTAGACGCTATGCCAGCTTGCAGAACAGTGAAGTTTATCATCCTGCATGTAGGCTCCATTAAATCATACTGCACCCGCCCACCCAGGGTATTTCCTCTCGCCCAAGCGAGCTCTCTCCATGCCTCTTACCTGACGGTAGAGAAGCCCATAAACTCTCTCTAGCTATTCCATTGCAGCGCAGTCTGAAAGCTCTCGCTGCCTTTGCTGATGCACCGGGGATGCGGACACCTGCTGGGCGTGCCTCCCTTTCGCCAATAAGCTCAGCGGCCCTTCTTCAGAGAGGTTTAAATAAAAAAAGCCTAGAGTCACAGAAAAATAAAATGGACCTGACATGTTAGCTCAGAATTATAGCCAGCGCCCATGGAGCTCCATGGGAGTTTTGCCATGGACTTCATAGAGACAAGGGCTTGGCCTTATCTGGGCTTTGAGCCATTGTGCAATGTGTGAGAGCAGAAGGATAATGCTTTGCCTTTCTTAGCAAAATTGCTTTGGAAGCAGGAATCCCCGAAGGCGGCAACCCCACTCGTGCTCTCCCCACTTTGCAGACAACAAGACCACGGCTTTGAGAGGTGAAAAGACTCACCCAAGGTCCGGTAGCAGAGTCAGGGCCGGGCAGGTCACCAGCACTCGGCAAGTAATAATCAATTACGAGTGAAGCTGGAAACGGAACCAAAGGAGATTCCTGGTCCCCTGTCCTCTGCTCCAACCACTCTCAGCTCCCACCCTGCTAATCAAAAATGATTAGCTATGAGGATGCTGCTTCCAGAGGCTGTTCTTTTTCTGATTCAGAGGCTGTTTGCAGGTGAATCCTGGCTCTTTATAAAAGTAAAGGCCTGTTTTTAATAGTGTTTAGAAAATTGCTTTCCGTGCATTATATTACAAGAAGGCTTCTCCCGAGCCACACACATGAACAGAGGCACGGCCAGACCACAGGTTGTCCAGGTTCCAATACCCAACAGTGGCCAGTTGCAGCTGCTTCAAAGGAAGATGAAAGAGGGCCATATTTCCAAGGGCGATAAGTTCTTTTGAAGAACTAGGGAGTTTATTCCGCCCGTCTCCGCAAGCAACTCTTCAATGCTGTAAAAATGGTTTATTTGGGGCTCACCTTTTGAAAAATCCCATTCACAAACATTTATGCCACAGCGTTGTATTGGTTTTAAGCTAAAACAAAGGACAAGAAACAGAAATAAAGCGCATTTCTTATAAAGAGACATTTTTATTAGTTGCAAGGGTACACAAGGCAAGAAATACATACGGAGGTCAGATCTGCAGTGGGTGTAAAAGGGCACAACTCCACTCTCTACAGCGCAGCTGAGCAGATTCATAGCAGCTGAGGGGCCGGCCTATGGACAGTGCAGTGCAGTGGCTAAATGAATTGTTCGCGTTGGGCTTTTAAAATATATGTATCATGTCCACACCGCATGGTTTTGTGGAAGGTCATCAGTGCTACATATGCTGCCTTAGGCCTTGTCTACACTACGAGAGTAGTTCGATTTTACTTAAATCGAATTTTTGGAATCGATATTGCAAAGTCGAACGTGTGTGTCCACACTAAGGACAGTAATTCGACTTTGTGAGTCCACACTAACGGGGAAAGCGTCGACATTGGAAGTGGTGCACTGTGGTCAGCTATCCCACAGTTCCCGGAGTCCCCGCTGCCCATTGGAATTCTGGGTGGAGCCGCAAATGCCTTCTGGGTAAAAAAAAGGTGTCCAGGGTGCTTTTGGGTAACTGTCGTCATCCGTCCATCACTCCCGCCCTCCCTCCCTGAAAGCGCCGGCGGGAAATCAGTTCACGCACTTTTCTAGTCAGTGACAGTGCGGACGCCACAGCACTGCGAGCATGGAGCCTGCTGCAACCATCACTGCAGTTGTGGCCGCTCTCAACGCCTCGCAACTTATCATACACCTTTCCCTGAGGCAGATGCAGAAAAGTCAGGCGAGGAGGCTACGTCAACGCGGTGATGGCCTGAAGTCTGAGAGTAGCACAGACCTCTCAGAAAGCAGGGGACCCAGCGCCGAGAACATCACGGTGGCAATGGGTCATGTTGATGCCATCGAAAGGAGATTCTGGGCACGGGAAACAAGCACTGAGTGGTGGGACCGCATAGTGCTGCAGGTCTGGGATGAATCCCAGTGGCTGCGAAACTTTCGCATGCGGAAGGGAACTTTCCTGGAACTTTGTGAGTTGCTGTCCCCTGCCCTGAAGCGCAATGACACCCGGATGCGAGCAGCCCTGACTGTCCAGAAGCGAGTGGCCATAGCCCTGTGGAAGCTTGCAACGCCAGACAGCTACCGGTCAGTCGCGAACCAGTTTGGGGTGGGCAAATCTACCGTGGGGGTTGTTGTGATGCAAGTAGCCAAGGCAATCGTTGATGTACTGCTGCCAAAGGTAGTCACCCTGGGAAACGTGGAGGCGATCATAGATGGCTTCGCAGCGATGGGATTCCCAAACTGCGGTGGGGCCATAGATGGAACTCACATCCCTATCCTGGCACCGGAACACCAGGCCAGCCAGTACATTAACAGAAAGGGCTACTTTTCCATGGTGCTGCAAGCACTGGTGGACCACAGGGGACGTTTTACCAACATCTACGTGGGATGGCCGGGCAAGGTTCATGACGCTCGTGTTTTCAGGAACTCTGGTCTGTTTAGACGGCTGCAGCAAGGTATTTACTTCCCGGACCACAAAATAACTCTTGGGGATGTGGAGATGCCTATAGTCATCCTCGGGGACCCAGCCTACCCGCTAATGCCCTGGCTCATGAAGCCCTATACTGGCGCCCTGGACACTGAAAAAGAACTCTTCAACTACCGGCTGAGCAAGTGCAGAATGGTGGTGGAGTGTGCTTTTGGCCGTCTCAAGGGGAGATGGAGAAGCTTACTGACTCGCTGTGATCTCAGCGAAACCAATATCCCCATTGTTATTGCAGCTTGCTGTGTGCTCCACAATCTCTGTGAGAGCAAGGGGGAGACCTTTATGGCGGGGTGGGAGGTTGAGGAAAATAGCCTGGCTGCTGATTACTCACAGCCAGACAGCCGGGTGATTAGAAGAGACCAGCGGGAAGCGCTGTGCATCCGGAAGGCTTTGAAAGCAAAGTTCCTGAGTGAGCAGGGTAACCTGTGACTTTAAAGTTTGTGTATTGAGAAGCTAAACCTGCCCCCATTTCTTTGCCCAGTTAATGTTGACTATCCTATCCAGTTACATACCCCCTTCACCCCACTTCCAACACACGTTTCAAAATAAAAATAGTTCTACTTTGTTAAAGCACACCGTTTTCTTTAATACTGTATTTGCGGGAATTTTTTAAAACTGGGACGCAGACTGTGGTGCGGAGCGGGTGTACTGTAGTGGCGCGAATGCAGCTTCTAAACTCAAGGATTGACAGGCTCCGCTGCGGTGGGATGGTTGTTTCAACGGAGCCTGTCACCCCTCCTGATAGGGACTGTGTGTATGGGGGGGTCTATGTGACTTTGTGGCAGGGGGAGGACGGTTACAGATCCCCTGCTGTGTGGCTCTGTGATCCTGCCTAAGGACCGCCGCTTAAGATCTGTAACTGCCCTCCCCTGCCACAAAGTCACAGAGCAACCCACCCCCCACCACATAACATGAAAACAACCTCCCAGACTAACCAGGGTAACTAGTCACTGCATCACTGCACTATGTATGTGCCCTGCTGCTGTGCCTGCCCCCGACTATATACCCTGCCAAAGGTGACTGTCCTGTCGAATTACCAACCCCCTATCCCCCCCTCCTGCAAAAGAACATGATGGAAACAGTAGTTAACAGAAACGTATTTTTTATTATCAACCAAACATGGAACTGGGAAAGTGAAACTTGGACGGGGGCTTGTGTCAGGCGGGAAGGAAAGAACTTGTCAAATTTTGGGGAATGAGAGCCTTCTGCTGCTCGAGCTCTCTGCAGGGGTGGAGTGAGAGTTAGCAGGGACTCTGCCGCCTCTCCTTCTGTGCACTTTGGGTGAGGGGAGTATGGGACTTGGTGGCGGGGGAGGGCGGTTAGAGATGGACTGCAGCGGGGCTCTGTCCTCCTGCCTCCGTTCCTGCAGAACATCCACAAGGCGCTGGAGCGTGTCCGTTTGCTCCCTCATTAGTCCAAGCAGGGTTTGAGTCGCCTGCTGGTCTTCCTGACGCCACCTCTCCTCCCGATCCATGTTGGCTTGGTGCATTCGGGTCAAGTTCTCCCGCCACTGGGTCTGCTGTGCTGCCTGGGCTCTGGAGCAGGCTATAAGCTCCGAGAACATGTCCTCCCGTGTCCTCTTCTTCTTATGCCTAATCCGCGCTAGCCTCTGGGAGTGTGATGACAGGCTAGGTTGTGAGACAGTCGCAGATGGGGCTGTGGGAATGGGAAAAAGGGAGTGAATTCCTCAGAAAGATAAATGTAGTTGTGAACAAAGAACATAGTCTTTCTCTGTTAACAAGACCATGCACAGCACCTATCACATGCGCACTCAGCACAAGGTCGAATTCTCGGCCTTCGCATTCAGTGCCTGGGGTCTTCTACAGCACATTTGAGAAGCCTCTCAGGAGAACGGAATTTCTGTTGCAGGCAGACATGGTAAGCCGTAGACTTGTGGCAGCTTAAAACTTTAATATTAGCAATGGCCTCATTTCACATTGAAATCAATGTCGGTCCCTGCTGCCAGCAATTCGGCAAGCAGGAAGTCTGCTCCTGTCCCACACCCTCGCGGCTGTCCCCGGGAACGATCCCTTTCAGCTGCCCCTCTCCCGCCTCCACCGCGTGGCTGCAAACCAGCGGTTACAGTTCTGTAAGGGAACGGCAAAGCAGTCCCAACACTAACATTCCCCTACCTCATTCAAAGCAGGTCATCATGAGCGACATCACCCTCATGAGGATCTCTGACAGCGAGAAAGAGAGAATGCTCCGGGAAAGCCTGCAAAGACCAGGGCCGTATGCCGCCATGCTGTGCAGAGCAATGATTCCAGAGTACTTGATAGTCTCGTGGCGTGGCAACGTGTCCTACTACGGAGGACCCAATAAGGCCGCTCTCCCCAAGAACCTAATGCAGCGGATTTCCAATTACCTCCAGGAGAGCTTCCTCGAGATGTCACAGGAGGATTTCTGCTCCATCCCCGGACATATAGACCGCATTTTACTGTAGCTGCTGTAGCAGTGACTAACCAGTAGAGCGGCTTGGGCAGGACAATCATGCAAAACCGGACATTGCTAGATTTTTTTTCAATAGTTGCACTGCCCATGACTGAACCGTTAAGCTAATCAAACTAATCATGAGAAACCCATTTTTTAAATTGTTAATATTCCTGTTCTGTTACAAATAAATGTTTAGATTTTTACAACACTTACTGGCTGATCCTTCCCCAGATTCTGTGTCCGGGGTAACGGCTGGGGAGGGTTGGTAGGGGATCTCTGTAAGGGTGATGAAGAGATCCTGGCTGTCGGGGAAATCAGCGTTGTGAGCGCTGTCGACTGCCTCGTCCTCCTCATCTCCTTCCTCATCTTCCCCGTCCGCTAACATGTCCGAGGATCCCATCCTCAGAGTCCACGGTCACTGGTGGGGTAGTGGTGGCGGCCGCACCGAGGATGGAATGCAGTGCCTCGTAGAAACGGGATGTCTGGGGATGGGATCCGGAGCGTCCGTTTGCCTCTTTGGTCTTCTGGTAGCCTTGTCTCAGCTCCTTGATTTTCACGCGGCACTGCGTTACATCCCGGCTGTATCCTCTCTCTGCCATGTCTTTAGAGATCTTCTCGTAGATCTTTGCATTCCGTCTTTTGGATCGCAGCTCGGAAAGCACGGACTCATCGCCCCACACAGCGATGAGATCCAAGACTTCCCGATCAGTCCATGCTGGGGCCCTCTTTCTATTCTGAGATTGCACGGCCATCACTGCTGGAGAGCTCTGCATCGTTGCCAGTGCTGCTGAGCTCGCCACGATGTCCAGACAGGAAATGAGATTCAAACTGGCCAGACAGGAAAAGGAATTCAAATTCAAATTTTCCCGGGGCTTTTCCTGTGTGGCAGTTCAGAGCATCCGAGCTCGTACTGCTGTCCAGAGCGTCAACAGAGTGGTGCACTGTGGGATAGCTCCCGGAGCTATTAGCGTCGATTTCCATCCACACCTAGCGTAATTCGACATGGCCATGTCGAATTTAGCGCTACTCCCCTCGTCGGGGAGGAGTACAGAAGTCGAATTAAAGAGACCTCTATGTCGAACTAAATACCTTCGCGGTGTGGACGGGTGCAGGGTTAATTCGATGTAACGGCGCTAACTTCGACATAAACGCCTAGTGTAGACCAGGCCTTAGCTCCGTGAACATGGAATGAGTATAGAATTCCACCCTCTGGGGGTGGATCACCCCTGAAATGCCGCCATCTCTGGGGTGGAACACAGCAGCCATCCAGTGCCAAATAAATCATTTTCTTTTTAAGAGGGGGAGTGAGATATCTGAGAATTTAGGGCAGCAGGATGCAGTTTCCTGCTTTGGCTCTATCATCACTAGCTACTCCCTGAAGGATGCTATGGGATGTTAGATGACAAATCACTCCACAGGAAGAGGGTCACCCACGCAGCTGCCCTTGCTCCGTCAACTAAAGGAGATGTTTGAACCTTACCCAATGGAACAACTTCCTACCAAGGGATGTGGTGGATGCTCCGCCCCATGGAGTCTTTAAATCAAGCCTGGATGCCTTTCTAGAAGATGGGCTCTAGCCCAACTGGAAGTGAAGGGCTTGATGCTGGAATGGCTGGGTGGAATTCTCTGACCTGTGTTGTGCAGGCGGTCAGACAGGATGATCATAACGGCCTTGAAAACCAGTGAATCTAGGAGATTTTTTTCTTTCCCCTTGGCCACCGCCTTACCCTCCTCCCCCATCAGCAAAACTCTTTAATTACCTAAGGGTGAATGGATTCCCCATCACTGACGTTAACAAGTGTTTAGTTTCCATGACTTGAATCTCTGGCTGGATGGATTATTGGTCATTTCCCGCAGATGGGAAAACGCTGCATTCTTTTCATTGGGAAGCCTCCTGTTCTTTCTAGTGTCTTCTGCTACTCCCAGTTGGTCCTGATGGGTTAAGCAAAGCTGAAGGACTGTTCATGAAATGAGGCACTTTGGAGACCTCACCCCTAGCAGGCTTGGAGAGAAAATACCCACTTGGCAGCCCCACCCAAGAGCATTCACGGCCAGGCCGGGTTTCTCCAACGCCCCCCTACCATTTGGCATGTCACTCAGGGACAGACAGAAGGGCCTGGCTCTGTTTCCACAGTGACACTAGCTCTGTTGGCTGAGAAATTCTCACTGCCAGCTGAGAAGTCTGGCTTGTTCCTTACATTCCACTCCTCTCTCTAAGGCTTGACCTTCCGACGGACGCCTTTAAAGTTAGGCTGGGCACGCCACTGGAAAACACAGGAGGGCACAATCCTGCATGATCTCTCACCACAGGAATTGCCAGGCTGGGTCAGAGCACGGGTCCTTCGATCCCAGTGTCCTGTCTCCAGTAGCGGCTGGTGCAAGAACCCATCAAATCTCATAAGTCTAAATCCTACAACTCTAGGCTTTGCACTAAGAACATCAGAACGGCCATCCTGGGTCAGACCAAAGGTCCATCTAGCCCAGTATCCTGTCTTCTGACAGTGGCCAATGCCAGGTGCCCCAGAGGGAATGAACAGAGCAGGTAATCATCAAGTGATCCATCCCCTGTCACTCATTGCCAGCTTCTGGCAAACAGAGGCTAGGGACACCATCCCTGCCCATCCTGGCTAATAGCCATTGATGGGCCTATCATTTATCTAGTTCTTTTTTGAACCCTGTTATAGTCTTGGCCTTCGCAACATCCTCTGAACATTCTCCTTCCCCCTGCTTCTCTCCAGCCCATGGTTCCTATAAAGCTTCCCTTTGACTAGAGAGGCCATTCTTCTCTAAAGTGTCTGAGTCCACTTATTTCCACCAGACCAATGCAATGCAGGGGGAGCACCCAATCTCGTTAACACCCGGGCGTGTGATGGGAGCAGAGCTGCCAGTAGAGGCCAGGTCTGATCTTGGCTCGTGATGTCTAAAGGCATGGCCAACAAGGAAGGCTGGTCTCGAACGAGGGCCGTTCTGCACGGAGACAGCCTCCCTAGGTCTTTCCCTCCGCTTAGGAGATAACATCTTCTCCTATCTGGGAGCTGGCTATGTTTGGAACTGTGACTAGCTTGCAATCCGCCGCGTGGAAAACATGCTCTCCCGGCTCAAGTCTGTCCTGCTCGCCGTAGGAGAGGGAATAGTCCTTGTTATGAACGACACTCCTGAACTGCCTAGTTTCCCTCCGGCTGCTCTCGCTTCTGGATAACAGGGACTCTCGGCACCGTTTCCCCACCAGGTAGCAGGCCTCCACCACGCTCAGCAGGATGCAGAGGCAGGCTGTGACCACCATGAAGAGGGTGAAGATGTTCTTCTCCGTGGGCCGGGAGATGAAGCAGTCCACGATGTTGGGGCACGGGGGGATCTCGCACTTCACCACGCTGGGGAGGGTGTTGTTCTTGTAGAACCGGTGGAAGATGTAGAGGAAAACCACGTCCACGGCAGCCTTAAAGATGAGGCTGAGCAGGTAGGTCCACCACAGCCCTCCCTGCTTCTTGCCGGGGTTGGGGTAGAGCCAGCGGCAGTTCTCGCCCGCTACCTCCCGGTGCTTCTGCTCCCTGGCTTCTCGGTAGGCCACATGCATGACCACCAGCAGGGAGGGGCAGGTGACCAGGATGAGCTGCAGGGCCCAGAGGCGGATGTGGGAGACGGGGAAGAAGTGGTCGAAGCAAACATTGGAGCAGCCAGGCTGGCGTGTGTTGCAGTCGAAGTCCTTGTGGTCATCGCTCCACACTCGCTCAGCTGCCACCACGTAGACCAGCACCCGGAAGATGAAGACCAGGGAGAGCCAGATGCACCCGAAGGCCGTGGAGTACTTGTTCACCCCACTCAGGAGCCCTTCGAAGACACCCCAGTTCATGGTCTGTGGCTCCCGTTAATTGGGTCTGCAAGGGGAAGAAATAAAGAGACACTAATCAATATTCCAGCTCCGGCTCTAAGCACACTCCCCTTCCGGAGCTGGGAAGAGAACGCAGGAGTCCTGCCTCCCAGTGCCGCCCCTATTGCTCTAACCACTTATTCCCACTCCCTCTCAGAGATGGGAATCAGGGCCGGCTCCAACATTTCTGCCGCCCCAAGCAAAAAAAAAAAAAAAAGCCGCGATCGGCGGCAGTTCAGCGGCAGGTCCTTCGCTCCTAGAGGGATTTGCCGCTGGTGCCGCCCCTCTCCCTTGGCCGCCCCAAGCACCTGCTTCCTGATGGGAATGCAACCCAGGTGTCCTGACTTCCAGTTCCATTCCTCCCCAGCTCTAGCCACTAGACCCCACTCCTCTCTAATAGCTGGGAATATAACCCAGGAGTCCTGCCTCTTGCTTCTCCCCACCGCCAAAACACACCCCCTCCCAGAGCCAGGAACAGAAC
This sequence comes from Malaclemys terrapin pileata, assembly GCF_027887155.1. Lineage (NCBI taxonomy): Eukaryota > Metazoa > Chordata > Testudines > Emydidae > Malaclemys > Malaclemys terrapin. The sequence continues at coordinate 16,100,880 of NC_071526.1, read as the reverse complement.
CCATGTGCTCATGCCGCAGTGCACACTGACAAAGCATTCTGTGACACACTGGCCACAGACATGGCCCAGACTGCGATGCTGAGAGTGTCTACGGGGGACAGGGCAATCTTGGTGGGGTTTTATGCCCGTCACTCAGCCCTGAGAGTATTTTTTTTTTAAACACATAGGCTGAAACTCACCCACAGGCCTATTCTGCACTTAAGTCCTCAAAACAGGGCTAGCTGCGGGAGAGATTTAAGTTGTGTCTAGGCTACGTACTGACTCTCTGCACAGGGGTGAAGTTACCCCTCAGGCCCTGCTGCGTTTTGGAAGCCCAGGCAAAGTTTGTTGGTGTCTGAAGTGACCAAGGAACCTAACCAGTCCCTAACATCTGGCTCCCAACCCTGTGAAGGTACAAATAGGAGAAGGAAGCACCACATTTAAAGCAGGTAGGGCGATGCGAATCAGACACTCCCCCACCAAACGTGTCCGAGCTTGTAAGGGAAGTCTAGCCCTCGTGTAAGCACACGAATTGCAGTTTAGCGATGCTTGGTCCTCCCCTAAGAGAGGATCCTTTCCTAAATGCTGCTTCCTGAAAGGCAAAGGCAGGGCAAGTGAGGAAAGAAAGTCCGTTCCCCCAAGGGCCCCAAGGAGCCGGGGTGGAAAAGGCTGATTCATCTCTTGTCAGTCTGAGAAATGAGATGTATTGATTCATCCAGGGTGAGCCTTTGCCCACTTTCCTGCAGAAACGAACGGTGGATGGTGGCAGGCTGCAACCCGATGGCTTCTGCAGAGGTAAGTGATGCAGGGACCCGGGGCAGGTCGGAGGAAGGGTGGGAAAAGGACGAGGGGCTGGAGCTGCAACCTCCATGGGAGGGTGGTCGATTCCCCACCAGGATCAGGCCTGGCAAGTAAGTCAGCGGTGTGGTTGACTTGACCTGAAATGCGATGACCTGGCAGGGCAAACCCAGTGAGATTGGGGCCAATGCCCTTTGGTGTGGGCCGCACGGGACCCCGCTGTGGGAAGGGCTAAGGCTGAATGGGCGCATTCTGCACCCTTCACCCGTTATTTCGAATTGGAGTTGTGCCTAGAAGCCTCAGCCAGGGGCTAGGACCCCACTGGTCTGAGCTTGTACCGCACTAGCGCAAAGAGCGTGTCCATGCCCCAAAGAGCTTACAATTGGAGCTCTGCCATCTCAGACTGATGGCTGAGGCCAACGTAGAAGAGGGTAATATCTAAACAGACTCTATCACTGAGCAGCCCAGGCCAATGGCGACCCCCTTCCCAGTCTGAATGGGGGCTGCTAATTCGAAGTCCCCTTCCACGTCCCTTCCTTTCTTGGTCACCTCTCTAGCCACTGAGCAAAACTGGGCAAGTTTTGTACTGGAATAAAAGATGGCCAATAAGATGGGGTTAGATCTCCAGCCAGCGAGAAACCCAAACTCCTGATTTTCTCCAGAGACCTGCAGATTTCGGGCGTTTCAGAGCGCAGTGGCTCTCCCTGCCCATCTCTCTCTTAGGCCAGCCCCTCTTTACCAAGCTCTTTGTTATTCACTTGTCTTGAGTTGCCAGGCAGGGCCTCAGAAAACCACCCATAAAACAAGCTAAGGGATGAATCATGTAATAGGTCTGCAGCTCTGATGCCAAGGTCCTCTCCCATCGCAGGAATCTGACGTGCGCTACAGTGGCAGAGCCAGGAACCAGATCTCCCCTGCTGCCCTCCCTCCCACCCCCCCCCCCAGGCCAGGGCACCGTGCGTTTGGAGGGGAAGACTCATTCCTCAGGCCTGACAAACAACTGGAGGTGGCACCTTGTGTACGCAAGGCAACCGACATCCCAACTTGGCATCAAAACAAAGTCTGGGCGGAAGGATGTTGATAAATCTGGCTGCTGCATCCCACACAAGGTGGATGCTTGGCTAGTGTGGAGTGGCCTGGATAAATACCAGGAGGCTGAGGGAGAGGAGGGCGGGACTGGGAAATCTAGAGTCACTCTCAGTACAGACACACATCAAGAACCAGGAGGGCTAGGAAAAGGTACACTAGGTTATAGAAGGAGGGGAAATGGACTGGTGGTTAGACCTGGTGGCCAGGAGACTTGACTTCTACTCCTGGCTTTGTCCCAGAATCACTGTGTCTTGGACAAGTCACCGGACCTCTGTGCCTCAGTTTCCCCATCAGTAAATACGGATGATATTCACCGTCCTTTGCAAAACTCTTTGACAGCAGCACATGTACAGTGCTACCTGAATGCAAACTACTATTATTAATCAGCTACTCTGCCATAGAGGCACACTGACACACACAACACAGCCCCAACATGCACCCACAGCAAGTCACGCAGCATGCACGACACCCAAACTCATGCATATCCAGGACACACGCTAGAGCCCATGGGGCTGATTCTGCCCTTATTCAGGTATAAACCTGGAGTAACTTTCTCTCCAGCTAGCTACAGAGTCAGACACAAGACTAGACCCATACGAAACACACGCTGACACGCTTCGCTGCAAACGCCTAGGACCAGCCTGGGATGCTTTGCTTCTCTCTGGTGTACCGTGGGCATAATTCCGAGACAAACTGACAACCAACGTTCCTTTTTGTGCCCATGTGTCTGAGACACACGCTCCGGCTCCCAGACCTTCTCCAGCCCAGCAGCCTCCCTAGGTCCAGCTCCAAGCAGCTCCTCCTCCCCCAGCGAATGCCCCTTACCTGGTGGGAGGTCCCTTGCAGAATCCTTCTCTTCCTTAAGGGGCTTGGAGCACAAGGCAGAGCTTGAAGCGCAATTCATCCCTGCACTTTCAGGAGCCAGGAGGAGAAATTTTCAGAGGGAAGCCCTCTTGGGGGCGGGGCTAGGAGTTAAGGTGGATTTCCCAGATGCCCATTGGCTGCCGGCTTGCAGGATCGCTGGAAGGAGAGGCTCGTCCCAATGGCATTTTTAGGCCCCGATCCTGCAAACTCTTAAGGTACGCACTTAACTTTACTCGCCTGAGCAGCCCTGTTGGCATCAATAGGATTGCTCAGGGCTGATCTTGGCGGGGGCCCTCCGGCCGGTCGTGTAAATAACGTAGGGCCCGGTCCCAGCAATTGGGGCACGTGCCAGCAAAGAGGATTCCGGCCCTGGAGAATGAGACATTCACTCCCATCCCCACAGGTCACAGGTGTAGCCTGTGGCAGACCCCTCAGCTGCTGCCACGCCTTTCCGTTTACACTAAACCACCCCTTCCCAAGACTGGCCGGCCGGGGTATTCTGTCCGGCAATGAGGCTGCAAGGGCGGGGTTACTAGCACAATCACCTTGCTTGGCTGGAGGCTTTATTATGTCCTCAGGTGGAGAGGTTGTTTTCTTAGCAAGATCCAAAGACTCAGTAGGTTTGTCAGTGGACAAAGGAGAGGTTACCGGCTCTCTACCTTGTCCTTCACTTCTGTCGTCCAGAAGGAGCAGCAACGCCAAAAGGAAAGATAGACTGATCATCAGTCGGAGAGTCATTACAGTGAGAAGCCTGGGCAGGTAGTCAATTCTCAGCACTTCACAGCGGTGCTGATAATTAACAGCACTCGATAAGGAGTCTTTTAGCATGGGGCCAGGGCGTTTTCTTGCTGACGGACCTCCGTGTAGACCCAGTCTTTTGGTTCCAGCGAGTGGCAGGGCTGCTGTATATAAAAACCTAACACATTTCATTAGTGCCTAGCAACAATTAAGCATTGTGTTATTTATTAAATAAATGTCCATTTGAGCCAGGGCCAACAGGGCACTGCTGGTAGTTACATTGGGCGATCCTGTTAGAAATTTATGAGGGCTGAGTTTGGTCTTTTGATTGGGAGCGGCCTTTGGGCATACTGGATCTATGAAGCTGCACATAACGGTTTTTTTTTGTTTTTTGTTTTTATCAGTCCAGATATGCCAGATTGTCATACAAAATCCTTAAGCAAAAGTTTTACAATAGTTTTGGCATTTGCCTTTTTACAAGAAAATACACGACTAAAACTAACACATACTTAATTTTCTTCAGTAACTACAGAGTTAACTTTTTACTTTCTTTCTTTTAACTTCCTTAAACTGCGGTTGCCTGCTTGTTTGGGCCTGATCCGTTTTTTCTTGCTGGTTCACTTTTTTTTTTTTCTTCATGGGCACAGGCGTACTTTTACTACCAATTTAGCAAGGAGGGTGGGCTTTTTGGCTAACCCCCCTTTTATTTATACTTTTGGCTAAATTAAGAAGGTGATTAATTCCTTCCTTGGTTTATTTTGAGAGAGGGTACTACGGCACTTTGGGAAGGGGTTTTGCTGGGTTTGGGTGAATTTCAGCCGGCCAGGCAGACCCAATGTGTCCAATCAGGTTGGCGTGATCAGCCCCCAATAAGGGGTGGGGGGGGCTTAGCCAGCAGTTCCTGTTGCAACGAGGAAGGGCTGGGGTCGGTCCCTCCCTCTAGAGTGTCCTTTGCAAAAATGTCAGGACCTTATTGTAAGCGGGATCAGACACATTTAGATACACACCATTTGGGGTACAGCAGATTGTACAATTCTGTGGGAGACCAAGGTGCATGCACTGACTCCAAGGTCTCCTGACCCGAAGCACCAATGCCCGGGAAATGGCGCAAGGGGAACATTTCCTCAGTACGGGGAGACACTGTTTGAGGGGTACGTGTAAGGGCTTTCGATACTTAAGGCGCTTAATATTTCTTGCCCTTGGGCCTGTGGGGGCTGGACAGCAGCTCCCTGCCCAGTTCCATCTGGGGGAATTGCAGGCTAGGGTTATTCTTAGTATTCTTATTTCAAATTTTTATAAACTTGCAAGTTAAGGGACCATAATTTGAATACATGTACGCGGCAAGAGTGCCCTTTTCCAGCATGGGGCCCTGTTTGGAATTAGAGGCTCCCATTGTAAACGCCGGATGGACCACCTTCTTCACTTAGCTAGGTCCCTTTATGATGAGTTGGGTACAACCCGCCTCCTTTCTTTAACTGCTATATTACAATAAACGAGAAATACATTAGACAGGTTACACATAACACGTAACTAGCGCTATCAGCTCAGGCCTTCCTCTCGGCAAGGCCTTTTAAAAAGCCCAAGTCTCCTTTCGTAGGGTTCCTTCCCTTAGACGAGACCATTTTTCCTTACACCAGCAAGCCAGGCCTCTGTATCCAGGCGAGGCCAACTCCCAAGCCTCCTTATCCAGGCAAGGCCAACTCCTCAACATTCACACTAATGGGGAGGGCTTATAAGGGAGATCCTCGCACACACCTCTTCCGGCAAAGAGCACCGGCCCGTCCTTTAAAGGAATGGGGTAGGATACCCTATTGCCTCCAGTACGGCGGGCGATTTCCAGGGACTTCCCCTCTCTCTGAGCAAGGGGAGGGAGTCCCCCGCTCCAAGCGGGACCGCTCCAAGTGGAAAATCAAGGGAGGAACTCGGTCGCAGGCCAACCAAACAGAAGGGCCAGGAAAGGCACGGTCCCCGCACACCCCTCCCCCAGCAGAGAGCACCGGCCTGCCTTCAAGAGAACAGGATAGGTTACCCTACTGCCTACGAGTTCATGGGCAGGTTCCTGGGATGGCGAGGAGGGGGCACAGGGCACCAACCCGAGGCACCAAGAGGGAAACAAGGGTAGGGCCACCGCACGACCCACACTCATGCAACACACCTAATTCGGGACAACATTACGGCACTCACCGCCACTGGCCTATTGCCGGTGGGTCTTGTCGCCAACCCTCACGCGTCACTCCGGGGCCCTTCCTCTCGGAGCCTACAGTGACCGTTCTTCGCCCTTCGGGGGGACCAGTGCCCGAAGTCGAATACACTTAGCAGACAAACAAAACCCACTTAATACAAAACACACTACTGTCAGTTACTAAACCTATTACAATACCAACAGACATTTTCTTTTACAAGACAGACAAGTTACAAGACGAACAGTTACTGACACAAGACGAACAGGCGTCAGGCAAATGAGTCTAGCCCCAAAAGGTTCGGATCACAGCGCGCCCTTACCTGAACCCAGAGCCTATGGGCAGCTTCCCACCGAAGCCCAAATAGAGACAACGGTCTCTTACCTGGCGCCTGGGATCGGTGTGGAAGTGGTCGATGGTCCTCCCGTCCGGCGGGACGTCGAGTGATCCCGGACGAGCCCCCAAATTGTCGTGGAAAGTCACCCACGCATTGATTTTAGTTCACAGACTCAAGCCTGAGGCCTGTTTATTGCAATACATACCAACGCGCTGGGGTAGCAGTCTGAGAACTACCCTGATCCAAAGTACAATTTGCCTTTTTAAAGCCAAAAACCGCAATCATATTACACGTTACACTTCATCGACAGGAATAGGAGAGTCTTTTTGGCGGTTTCCGATACTGTCATTTCTTTCCATCATTTGGGGTGCTGTTACTTAAATGTTCCAGGCAGGGTACAATTACATAATGGGGTATTTATGCAATTAGATTGGGGGGGGGCATGATTAGTCAATTTAGATAATTACTGCATTGCTTATTGCTTCACACAAGCGGTTATTATATTTCGCCAGCCATAAACACCCACTTTATTACTGCTGCAGCTGGGGCTTTTCATTCTTTTCCTCCCCAACGCCCCCTCCTCTGGTCATAACCTTTGATAGTTACTGGCAGAGAACATGACTCTTGGTTTGGATCAGGCCTGTGGCCTGCAGGGCGGGCCTATGTCGATTTAAAGCCTAAACTAATAGGGCTGGCTAGATTTTTCCCCACAGAAACAGCGGCAGCCTTCCCCTGCTGCCTCTGGTGGTGCCCTTTGGGAGGCGAAATGCTGCGGAGCAAGGGGGCAAGACGCACCAAATGCAGGAAAACCTTCCTCCTGGGACGAGCGCAGCAGATCACTGTGTGGCCGGGATGACATGCCTCGGGGGACTGGTAATGGGAGAAGGAGCCTTTCACCTGAGTCCAACCCAGGTCACTCACTGTGCAATGGCTGCTTGGTGGTGCAGATGACGTGAGCCCTGTGCCCCCTCCTCGCCTATCTGCAAAACTGCCACCGTAACTCTGGCACCATGCGGCTTCCTTATCGGTCACCTCTGCCGAGAAACCAAGGAAGGAGTCAGCAGGCCACGGCTGTGGCTCTCCCCTCCCATTCCTAGGGCTGGCTTTTCCAGGTCCGGGCTGAGCACGACGTTGGGGAAGCTTGCCCCGTGGCTGCCTCCTAGTACCGAGAGGACTTTGGGCCCCTGGGTGCCCAGGCTGGCACCAAATTCCCAGGAACATATTTTGTCTAAAGCTGATGCAGGCCAAGGAGTGGGAAATATCGTCAGGCTCCCGGCAATAGACCAGCTCTGGAGCCATCCTTTGCAGAGTGGGCCTGATTCACAATCACTCCAGTCCAGCTTGGAGGACCAGACACAGAGATCGCCTAGGGCCCTGCCTATCTATCGAAGGTACTTGTTTCCCCCCAACTCCCATTACCTTGTTGGTGTCACTAGGCATCACCCTAGGTAACTCGGGGGGGTGGAAGACCACGAGAGTCGATGAAGCCCCCCCGCTCTAGGCCAAAGTGAACCAAAGCCCCTCCATGTTAAACTTTACTAACCTCACAGGCCAGCAGCTGGAAAGCGGTAGTGATAAGGGGAACCTACATGCTTCTAGCAGAAGGACAAAATAACTTGCAGAAGGGAACATTGCGAACAAGCTACACAGCCAAGGTCATTTAATGTAACTGCTACAGGGGGAGGTAGAGAAGGAAGGGGGGAGGAAGGAAAGGATAAAAAGGGAAAAACTGCTTGTATCAGTGCGCTTGATTTGAGACATGCTGGTCTCCTAGTGCCTATTCAGAGCTCTTGAATAAACTTTGTCTGCTTCTCCACGCTGGTGTGTTCATTGGCGCGAAGCGCACCGGGCAACGAACCCCGCTGTTGCCCCCCTTGGGCCCTCTGTGCCAGCAACAACCTCACCAGCATCACATCTGCACCCCTGGGAGATAGGTCAGTGCTATTATCCCCATTTTACAGGTGGGAAACTGAGGCACAAAGGGGCTCAGTGACTCCCCCAAGATCCCACAGAAAGCTTGTGGGGGCAGAGAACCCTGAACCCCCATCTCTGTGGCCCCAGGTTAGCGTCCTAACCACTGGCCCGGCCTTTGTCTCTAGCAGGCTGGTTGTGCGCACACCACATGTCTCCCGGGGGCTGCTCTGACGCGCTGCTTCCCATGGGCCCTGGGAGGCGGAGAACAGCTGTCCTACCGTGCCCTCTGGCCACGCCCCTCCTCTGCCCCCAACCCCGGGGCTGGAGCAGGGCTAGGGGAAGGACTTCAGGCAAGGGATATTCTCAAGGGGCCATTTCCATCCCTTTAGGCTGCCGCAGTGGCATCAAGGAGCCTGAAGTGTAGCTGAGAATGAGTTTCAATCAGTCGGTCTCCTAGGTCTGTCCAGCTCAGGTCAGTGTCACCTCTCGAACAGGTGCCTTTTAGATCCCCTCTTCTAGCATGCCAGCAGCCGGAGGAGCATTTTCATCTCCCCCTTTTAATGAGTGCCGATGGTTAATTATTTCTCAGGGAATTAATTAACAGCCGTTTCAGCAACGTCGGACTCCCCTCGCTACAACCGGGCATTAGCGTCTTTCCCGGCGCGCCGTGTTTGATCCCTTGCAGAGAAATATAATGACCAAGGCAGGAACCCCAGGGGTTCAACCCTGTGGATGCACCGCTGCTAGCCACTAGGTGGTGGCGTAGCACTGCATTGGAGCGACACAGGCGCTTGGCCCTGGAAGCCCGCAGCATGAGGTTTTTGGTTCTTCTTTTTATCCAGTTGTCTCCGGGAGAATCACTTTAAGAATCTTCTGCGCTCCTCCCCCTCCTTTTTCTGACTCCCCAAGGAAGGAAGTTTCCCCAAAGTCTTTCTAAAACCAAGAGATGCTGCAAGATTTGCAGATTCCTATTATACGAGTAGTCAAACTAGTGATGCTTTTTGTGTAATAGGCCTGACTGAAGTCACTAGACCTGCAGGCTTTCTTTGCTCCTGTGAGGACGTTGCTAACTGGGCCATTCTCTGCTGCGATGTTATAATCATGCTCTGCCATTTTTATATAACATCCGTCCCTTTGCAAGAGCTCCCAGAACACTTACAGATTTACAAACCGCGGGCTTGGTTTTCCACCACAGCTCAGCACCCAAAACTGGGGCTGGATTTGAGCTCTTTGGAGACTCTGGCCATCAGAGTCACAACGGGAGCTGGGAGGTGCTGAGCACTTCGGCAGTTCTGGCCCTGGTTTTGGTGCCTATCCGGCAGCTGAGTTTTTTTGGAAAATGTGGCCCCAATTGCGGATGCTGCGTCCTAGATAATCTGGTGCCGAGTTCTTTGGAAAACCTGGTGTGCCTATGAATTACTTCTCCCATCCCTGAAATGCAGCCACTTCTGGTGTGGAACGCAGTGGCTGTTTAACAGCTACACACACAGCAACATCACACAGGACGTAAAAACAGACGAATATACACAAGTGACTCATGTGGGAGGGGAGTTGGCTCAGGGACAGGGACACATCAAAGTCATTTTTACTTTTGACCTAAATCCCATTGAACTAGCGAGAGACCAAATTAGGACCCTACTGTCTGAATCCCCTGAGACTTTGCTAGTGCTGATAAAAATCCAATTCACCCCCTTGCAAAGCCCAAACCTGAGTTCCGTGCCCCATATCTGATGGATCATGAAAGCGTCAGAGGCGAAAGGCCATTGCAATACCCCACTGCAGCATGCTTAGCCCTCTGCAACTCTGTCCCTGATTAATTTAATGCAGATCCCTGGGCAGCAGTGCAAACCCGAAGGGGAGAAGCAGCAGGTAACCACAACAAAGTCATTTCATTCCTACGAATATATTAATACTCGTCTATACAATTTTTTAAAACATTAACCCTTTCACCCATGAAAGCGGCTTGTTGGCCGAAGGCTATGATTCTCCCTTGGGTGCAAATTGTGGACACGTCCTCGCAAAGGCCTGGATTGATGTGTTGCCTTTGCAGTGGTGGTTCAGTGGTATGCTTCTCATCTGCCATCCAGGAAGCCTGGGGTTCGTTCCCGCCCTACGCAGCAGTCTTAGATGATCACAGTGGTCCCCTCCAGCTTTACAATCTATGATACATGAAGGAATCCCAAGAGCTTTTCATATCACAGGCCAGGCGGCTGCTATCTTTCCTTGGGCATTTCAAAAGTAAGATTTAAAAGTACGATTTCCAGGCGCTTGCCCCTCTGCAGAGCCAACCAGAGCAAACCAGCTGATGGTGGAAGAGCGCAGGGAGAGGGAAGAACTGGCAGCGATAAGGAGTCATTAAGCTGCCCGATCGTCTCACTAATCAGGTGCACTGCTCGGGGGGATGCAGGTCGGGCTTGGAATCATTTGAGTAGCGACTGCTGGTTTTCTTTGCAGTTCAATGTGGAGAAACATCTAAACAGCTGTAAAGTAAATGACTGTAGTTTGGTGACGGCTCCAAGGAAGAGCTCTGCAATTTTAAATCAAAGGAGCTCATTTTTTCATATTACCACGTTCAACAGCCATGACGGGAAGCAAGGGTTAATGTTTGTGGCCTACAAACTCCAGCGCCCCCTGAACCGAAGAGCACACATAGATCCAAGCTCTGATCTAGATCTGAATTTCCACCGATTCTCAGCAGAGGGCTCTCCGATCCAGGTTTCCTTCCAGGATCACCTCTCATTGACAGGCTGTTCTGGGGTCTGACTTGAACATAGGAAATAACTGGCTCTGTTTGCAGCTCTCTGGGTTTAACTCGCCTCTCTTGGGCAACCCCTGGCCAGCACAGAGAGCCGACCCACTCCTGCTCCCATCTGCGCTGGCATCAAACTAAGGAGGAAGTGAGCACGGTTTTCCATAAGGGACCAGGCTGATACAGGGATGGGGCTGATGTGGGCCGACTCCCCCAGGTTTGCTCCAGTGTAACTCATTTGACGTCATCAGTGTCTATGCCAGGTAACCTTCTCCTCCATCTTTCCCACAGTGTCTTTGCAAACTATGGCCCAGCTATGGGCCAACGGCCACTGGGTATCACTGAGAGGGACGGACAAGTTCTAGATCTCTAATTCTGGAGCCAGTTTTATATCAGCCCTGGTGGACTTTAGTGCCTCAGCCACTTTGCTGGGGGAACTTCCAGCTGGGGTGATCTAGCGGCTTTCTAGCCCCTCTGTGCCACCAGGCCAGTGCGAAGTGGGCCAGACTGCAGCAGAGAACCCTGCCCTGGAGCTGAAGGAATCTCCTCACAAGTGCAGCCACCTCTGGCTGTGAGCACAGAAGCTCTCTACCAGCGCAACACAACAGCTGAAAGGAGAGAGAAAGTGGCATCCAGTTGAGACGCAAAGGGGAATATAGAGAGGTAGGACATGACGATTGTTTCGAATTGGCCAGGACAGTGTGGTTCATGCCCCAAAAATCTTGTGGGGAAAAAAAGTTCGGGCTTGTCAGCCACCCTGAGGAGTCTGTATCTTGGTTTTATGTCTCATCCAAAAACCAGCCCAGCCCCTGCTCTCTCCAGGCACCAGCGAAGGAAGCAGGTGCTTGGGGCGGCCAATGGAAAGGGGCGGCACGTCAGGGTCTTTGGCGGCAATTAGGCGGCGGGTCCCTCAGTCCCTCTCGGAGCGAAGGACCCGCCGCTGAATTGCCGCCGAAGAATGGTAAGAATCGATAGATAGATAGAATCTCTTTTTTATTTTTCGCTTCGCCGCTTGGGGCGGCAAAAAAGCTGGAGCCGGCCCTGGCTTTCTGGCACCAGTGGCTCAGTGTTGATTCAGCGGGAAGAGCGCCCCCTATGGAATCTCCAACACCACTGCCCATTGCACCAGGCCGGTCTCCCCATCCAACCACTAGCCAGGCCCGAGTCTGCTTAGTTTGTGAACTCTGACAAGACACCCCCACCCAGGGGGATTTCTGGAAGTACAAGCAGTTCCCCCAGATCTCACGTTCGCACCTTGCCAGCTTCCAAGCGGCTTCGTTTTACCTGCCTCTTAGCATTGCTGACCAAGACGAAGAAACCTGAGCAGGCAAGTTAAACAATGATCTAACCCAGCAGGCAATGGAAGCAGACCCCGTGCTTGGCCACAGCAGGACGAACGGGGATCCTCAGGGTAACTTCCTAGCACCTCTGGCTAATGTGGTTGTCAAGATGATCTGAGGCCTGATGCTGCCTTCCTAGCTAGTTAATTTGGCAAGCGCTCCTAGCAGCGCAAAAAAAAGCCAAAGACCCTGATCTGGTGAGGACAGGGCACTGCGGAGCGTGGGGGTGGGAAATGAATGAACAAAAATCCCAGGATTATTTCAAACGGAGCTTGAACACACAGGCGGGAATACGGCCAGTAAGATGCCTGCCTGCAAAGCCTCCTCTCCCAGAGGCCAGCCTGGGTGTCCTTAGATGATCCCACTGCTTCTTTCCTGTCTTCTCCCTCCGTCCTTCTCAGCCCCCGTCTTGACGCTGCCTGACAGCTGGCCCAGTGGAAGGGAGCTGAGCTGTCAGGGATGATGGACTTTTTTTTTTTTTATTATCAGCAAATGACTCCAAGTGGAATACACCTTCCACCTCTCAGCAGACGTGCCTGACAGCAAGGTATGTGCTTGGTGCTCCAAGGTGGGTTCCCCTGGCAGGGTGGGGGGGGGGAAGGAGGCTGTAAGTTGGGGGGGGGACTGTAAAGACCCCCTTTGAGCCTCCCACCAGCGCGTGCACACACAGACACACACACACACACACCTGCTTCGAAGACACGAAGAGCACAAGCAGATGACCACGCTGCTTTCCTTTTGCATCCCGCTGCTTGAGATTGTCATGAGTGAACCCAGACTGGAGCTCAGCCGCGGTCTGTCTGTCAAATACTCTGCAGAGAAGACTGTATAGCTATTCTATCTATCTACCCAGGTGCTGCTCTGCCATCATTTCTCCCTTCTGAACCACAGAGAGGGTTGAAAACCAACCAGCAAGAGCCGGAGCAGATGGTGCTGCAGGCGCTCAGCGGACGAAAGCTCCCTGCTGTCCACTCTACAGACAGCATTTCCCCAGGCTTGCTGGTCACAGTCGAGCACCCGCCCCCCATCTTTACTGTGCACATCACTGGGAGGATCAAACGGTGAGAGCAGCACAGTCTGGGGTTAAAGGTCTGTCCTGGGGTAGCAGTCTTTTATTACCTGATAGCGTGTGAATGAACTGCACGGCTGTGACTGATCTCAGCTGGACGGGGGACTTGGTAATTCTAAGAGATCATACTTCTATTTACCCCCATCCATCCCCATCCACAACCACCCACTCCTTCATCCATCCATCTCCATACCCACCCATCCATCCATTTCCATCCACACCCACCCACCCCTTCATCCATCCATCCCCATACCCACCCATCCATCCATCCATCCCCGTACACACCCCTTCATCCATCCATCTCCATACCCATCCATCTATCCATCCATCCCTGTACACACCCCTTCATCCATCCATCTCCATACCCACCCACCCATCCATCCCTGTACACACCCCTTCATCCATCCATCCCCATACCCACCCATCCATCCATCCCCGTACACACCCCTTCATCCATCCATCTCCATACCCATCCATCTATCCATCCATCCCTGTACACACCCCTTCATCCATCCATCTCCATACCCACCCACCCATCCATCCCTGTACACACCCCTTCATCCATCCATCTCCATACCGACCCATCCATCCATCCATCCCCGTACACACCCCTTCATCCATCCATCTCCATACCCATCCATCCATCCATCCCCGTACCCACCTCTTCATCCATCCACCTCCATACCCATCCACCTCCATACCCATCCATCCCTGTACACACCCCATCCATCCATCCCCGTACACTCCCCTTCATCCATCCATCTCCATCTCCATACCCATCCATCCATCACCGTACACACCCCTTCATCCATCCACCTCCATACCCATCCACCTCCATACCCATCCATCCCTGTACACACCCCATCCATCCATCCCCGTACACTCCCCTTCATCCATCCATCTCCATCTCCATACCCATCCATCCATCACCGTACACACCCCTTCATCCATCCATCTCCATACCCATCCATCCATCCCCATACACACCCCTTCATCCATCCATCTCCATCCCCATCCATCTCCATCCCCACCCATCCATCCATCTCCATCCCCACCCACCCATCCATCCCTGTACACACCCCTTCATCGATCCATCTCCATCCCCATCCATCCATCCCCATACACACCCCTTCATCCATCCATCTCCATACCCATCCATCCATCCCCATACACACCCCTTCATCCATCCATCTCCATCCCCATCCATCTCCATCCCCACCCATCCATCCATCTCCATACCCACCCACCCATCCATCCCCATACACTCCCCTTCATCCATCCATCTCCATACATCCCCATCCCCATCCACACCCATCCATCTCCATATACAGCCTCCTTTCTATCCATCCCCATCCCACTCATTTACCTACTTATCCATCGTCACTAGCATTTTAGTGTATTGCAGCCTCTTAAAAAAGCAAAGCTCTGCATTTTAGCTCATTGTGTAGAGGCTTCATGCCAGAAGACAGGTCTATATGTGAGTGCGCACCACGTTTCTAGTGGCTGGAGTGCCTAGGTGCCCAGTTTGAGGCCTGGTGGTGAGCGGTGGAAGAGTTGGGGAGCATGGTGGTCAGTTGAGGTGGTGCTTGGTTCCTCCTGGCATAGTGGATTTTCCCTGGGCATGGCGAGTTCCAGGCAGTCCAAGTGGGTGCTTTGCTACTGAGCACCACAGAGCTGGGCACAGAAGTCTCAGTGTGGTCACTGGTATTTCCAGAGGAGTTTCTATGTAGCTACGGCCGTCTCCAGCGGCATTACCACATAGTTAGTGCTTGGGAATAGCAGAAGATCAGAATTCCCACACTGGATCCGCCTGGGGGGCCACCTAGCCCAGTACCCTGGCAGTGGTTGGCACCAGCTGCTTCAGTGAAAGGTGCAAGAAACCCTGTTGTTCTGGGCTAACCTGCCCATCAGTGGAGTCTCTCTCTGACCCCTCAGTGACTGGTCTGACACCAATGGGGGCAGGATTTCATCCCAAATGGAGAGTTTGTGTATTTAATCTTGTTGGCAAGGGAGCTTCCGATGGAGTCCCTGTAGTTGCATCAGGCCAAGTTCCTGTGCAGACGCTGGGCAGACGGTGAAAAAAGCAGCATCTCCTTTAGAAGCTGCTCTGGGCTTGGGCCAAGTAAGGCTGCATCTACACACCACACCACAGCGCCGGGCAGGATACCTGCAGCTACCCGCCCCAGTGAAAAGCTCCGGCAAGGGGACGCAGCAGGGAAAGGCTTAGGGAACAAGGGCCAGATCCTCAGCGGGTGTAAATCTGATTGAAGCCAATGACCCTATGCTGATTTACACCTGCTGAGGATATAACTCCCTTGACTTCAATCGAGCAACTCCTGATTTACACCCACCTCAGTGGAGAATCAGGTCTCTTGACTCAGATGCTCTTGCCTGTTAGAGCTACGCTGTTAACATCAATGCACTGTACTACGTCTTTGCTTTTGGGAGTGGTAGCTCGTGACGGTGTCCTGTGCAACCATCATGCCTGTGGCGAGATCTGGGCTGCATCGTTCCACGTCACTGCAGGAGTGGGGACAACCAGAAAGTACACAGGAGCCTCGTCATTTCTGTCCACACTCATGAGCCATTCCATCAATCGCTACAACCGCTCCCTTCACTGCTGCCACCAGAACCCAGCGGGAGGTGTATTAATGGCATCACTTTATCTTCCCGTAACAAGCCCCGTTAGCACATTTGCACTGCAACATGAAATATTAATAACACTTTGCATTTATGTAGCGTCGTTCATCCAAGAATCTCAGGCTGAAATCCCAGCATGAATCAAGTAAGGCTTACGAATCCCCTAGGAGGGGGATGAACATTATTATCCCCAAGTTTCTGATGGGTACGTTGAGGCACAGAACGAGTGAGTTATCCCACCAAGATAACCCACAGAAGAAGCCCTGAGCAGGACTAGAACTTATGGGCCCAGTGGTTACACCTATGCAGAATGGGTGTAAAATGCTACCAGATCAGGATGGGAAGGTCCAAGCCTCAGCTGGAGTAAATCAGAAGCTCCATTGGTTACAATCAGCCAGTAGCACTGACCTGTGCAACTCCGCACTCCGGCCAAGAGCAACATTATGATCCAAGGGTGGGACGTCAATTTACACCGGCTACGGAACTGACCGGTGATGTTTTACACTGACGTCAAACTGATATAAATGATCGTACGGAGCGCAAGGCAGAGCCATTACCTTTCCTTGCAGATTTAGGAAGGACCTGGAGGGCGGTTTGGGTATTAGCCAGAGACTCCAGTTCTATACCCTCAGAGCCCAGGTCAGGCTCAGACTCAGACTTGTGCTGCGGGGCTCAAAACAGCCGCGTAAACTCTTCATCTGGAGCCCAAGCTTGGAAACCTGGGTACGGGTCTCAGAGTCTGGGCTCCAGCCCAAGCGCAGATGTCTACACTGCTATATTCAGCCCTGCAGTGCAAGTCCTCTGTGCCCTTGTCAGCTGCCCTGGGCTCTGAGACTTCACTGGTGCATAGACGTGCCCTTAGTCTCACTGGCCTGAGCTCCCCATTGGAAAAGGAGGGTAACCACGCTGCCCTGCCTCACTGGGGTGCCCTGAGGATAAATAAATACAGGCCCAACTGTGAAGTCCTGAGGTACTGTCCTAACCACAGGGCTGGAGTAACTGAGAATTAGTCCTGGTTGTTTTACATTCTGCAAAGGATTCTTGCCCACAGTATTCTTGCTGGCAAGTTAAAGAAGTATGGGCTGGATGAATGGATTATAAGGTGGATAGAAAGCTGGCTAGATCGTCGGGCTCAACGGGTAGTGATCAATGGCTCCATGTCTAGTTGGCAGCCGCTATCAAGCGAAGTGCCCCAAGGGTCGTTCCTGGGGCTGGTTTTGTTCAATATCTTCATTAATGATCTGGAGGATGGCGTGGACTGCACCCTCAGCAAGTTTGCAGATGACACTAAACTGGGAGGAGTGGTAGATACGCTGGAGGGTAGGGATCAGATACAGAGGGACCTAGACAAGTTAGAGGTTTGGGCCAAAAGAAACCTGATGAGGTTCAACAAGGACAAATGCAGAGTCCTGCACTTAGGACGGAAGAATCCCATGCAGTGCTACAGACTAGGTACCGAATGGCTAAGCAGCAGTTCTGCAGAAAAGGACCTGGAGGTTACAGTGGATGAGAAGCTGGATATAAGTCAACAGTGTCCCCTTGTTGCCAAGAAGGCTAATGGCATTTTGGGCTGTATAAGTAGGAGTATTGCCAGCAGATTGAGGGACTTGATCATTCCCCTCTATTTGGCATTGGTGAGGCCTCATCTGGAGTAGTGTGTCTAGTTTTGGGCCCCCCACTACAAGGAGGATGTGGAAAAATTGGAAAGAGTCCAGCGGAGGGCAACAAAAAGGTTTAGGGGTCTGGAGCACATGACTTATGAGGAGAGGCTGAGGGAACTGGGATTGTTTAGTCTGCAGAAGAGAAGAATGAGGGGGGATTTGACAGCTGCTTTCAACTATCTGAAAGGGGGTTCCAAAGAGGATGGATCTAGACTGTTCTCAGTGGTACCAGAGGACAGAACAAGGAGTAATGGTCTCAAGTTGCAGTGGGGGAGATTTAGGTTGGATATTAGGAAAACCTTTTTCACTAGGAGGGTGGTGAAGCACTGGAATGGGTTACCTAGGGAGGTGGTGGAATCTCCTTCTTTAGAGGTTTTTAAGGTCAGGCTTGACAAAGCCCTGGCTGGGATGATTTAGTTGGGGATTGGTCCTATTTTGAGCAGGGGGTTGGACTAGATGACCTCCTGAGGTCCCTTCCAACCCTGATATTCTATGATTGGAAGCCACTTCCTATGCTGGGACTCTGACAATATTCCCGTCTCTGTTGTGAGGCACTGAGATATACATGATGGTAATGTGGGGACTGGGGGAAGGACCCTTAACCAGACTGGTTTTTCTGGGATTGCTGACAGAGAAAGCACCGATGCTCCCAGGGACCATGGCTAGCAGTTTGGGATGGGATCCGGCTGGATCCAGTCTGTATCAAAGGTACCGAAGCAGGTACATCCCCTACCAGCCCTTCCCTTAATTCTCTTCTCCAGGCCTGCCTCTCACTGGGACTTATCTTCAATGCCAACGTAGACAGCTGCCCAGAAACCTTCTCCTCAGGCAGCTAACGCCACTTTCGAGCCTGCGCAGGTGCCGGGCTGGAGCCAAGTGGCATGTCAATGAAGTGGTGGTTGCCAATGAGCAAAACACAACAGGCCGGCGCCTGCCGTATCCAGGGGAGTTTGGGAAGAGCCAGAGGACCCTGCCAAGAGTGGAGCAGGTCTGGCTTTGGTCCTGGCCAGACGCCGACAGGCTAGCAGTTAATTTTAACAGCCAGTGGGAGCTCTTAGCACAGAGAACCTCTGACAATCAGGCCCAGGGTATCTCAAGTTTCATTAGTGAGGTTTCTATAGCCCCCATGACCACAGACTACAGAATTAACTTCCCAATACTGGTGCTATGACGGATGGGAGATAGACTGTGGGAGCTGCCCAAAGTGGCAATGGCAGACAGGGAACAGAATCCAGATCTCTTGATTCCCAGTCCAGTCCCTTTACAACAAGCCCGACCCTTCTCCCCAAGCCAGGTGCTCACAAACGGAGGCACCCCAAAAATCAGTGACCACTTTTCAAGTCGTTAGCCTTGACATCTGTGCCTCAGTTCACCCATCTGTAAAGCACAGGCGATGACAATCCCAAACCTCAGCAAGGGGGTAAAGGGTGTGAGGATTACTTCAGGCCAGCTTGTGAGCCTCTTTCTCCCACTGTAGTGCCACCTCTCACCAGAGCAGCCCCACTGACGTCAACAGAATCGAGCGCCTGCTCTCTGCTGGGGGGAAAAAAATCACAATCCCATTTGCAAAGAGCTTTGAGATCCTCAGATGGAAATTGCCATGGAAACGCCAAAATGGTGATGTCAGAGCAGCTCGTGTTTCGGTTGCAAAGTTTTTCAAGTTGCACCGAAACTTCTTTTATTTTGAAAAAAACACGAAGTGTTTTTCACGGCACGCCTGTCACTGGGTTCCGACCAGCTCGAGTGATCATTACTTCGTGGCTGGAGTGCAAATGGAAACTGCCCGTTTCTCAGTGAGGAGAAGCCAGAGGCATTGCCGGGTGATAATTCAAGGCTTCTAAATCCCTGTGCCAACTGACCCTGCTATTTTGGCTGTCTAGTGCAAATCAAGACCAAATGTGTGGCCTGTCTGTGTTCTTTATAATTGACCCAGAAGCATTTCCACTGGGGGATACGACGTTTGCACCCGCAGAGCTGAGAAAGTGACCTTGACGGCTACACAAAGCTTCACGTGTTGTGGCTAATTAAACTGTGGCAGCTGCAAAGTTACAACCTTGTTGTGCTGATCTACGCATCAAGCTGCCGTTCTTTATGAGCTGTGCCCTCCACTAGACAGAAAGAGGGCCAGATCCTCAGCTGGGGTAAATCGGCGTAGCTCCGGCGACTTCACATTGTGTGTGTGTGTCGTTAGGCACTTGGGGTGGGGGATGAACAGCCTGACTTCGCTGGGCCTACAGATCTGGTCCCTAGTGTATTTGAAATACAGAATTCACACAGTTCAGAGAATATCTGTGGAGCCGACGTTCAGGGCCAGTTCCTCAGGTCCTTTCTTCTCCATAGGAGTTTGCCTAACAACTGAAGACCTGATCCAAAAAAGTCAGAGGGTTGGAATCAGACCCTAAAAGGGTATCTCTGCACCACTGCATTCAATATCTACCCCTTCCCACTCCAGGCAGGGCCTCTGGACCTCAGCACATCCACCTACCTTGGTGATGCCCATGCTGCATCTGCTGACCTTTGGCTTTCCTTTCATCCCGCCCCTAGTCGCACCAACGGGCCCCGCACCGAGAGCAGAACCCCACTGCAGTTGGGACCATACATACAGATAGTCAGAGGCAGACAGGCTGTGCCCTAAAGATCTTATAATTTAACCGGCAAAAGGGAAACAGAGGCACAGAATGGAAAGTGACTTGCCCAATGTCCTCTGGCAGAGCCAGGAATAGTAGGGTTTGCACCAGTTTATCTAGGATTCAGAATTGGTAGGGTTGCCAACTGTCTAATCGCACAAACCCAAACACCCTTGTCCTACCCCCCTGGCCCACCCCTTCCCCAAGCCCCTGTCCCTCCGTCGCTTGCTCTCCCCCACTGTCACTCACTTGCACCAGGCTGGGGCAGGGAGTTTGGGTGTGGGAGGGGGCTCAGGGCTGGGGTAGGGTGTTGGGGTGCAGGAGGGGGTTTGGGGCGTGGACTCCAAGAGGGAGTTTGGTGTGAGAGGGGGTTGGGGCAGGGAGTTTGGGTGTGGGAGGGGGCTCAGGGCTGGGGTAGGGTGTTGGGGTGCAGGAGGGGGTTTGGGGCGTGGACTCCAAGAGGGAGTTTGGTGTGAGAGGGGGCTGGGGCAGGGAGTTTGGGTGTGCGAGGGGACTCAGGGTGTGGACTCCAAGAGGGAGTTTGGTGTGGGAGGGGGCTGGGGCAGGGGGCTCAGAGCTGGGGCAGGGGGTTGGGGTGCAGGAGTGGGATCAGGGCAGGGGGTGGGCTTTGGGAGAGGGTGTGGGGTGCAGGCTCCGGACGGACGGCTCTTACCTTGAGTGGCTCCCGGAAGCAGCGGCATGTCTGGCAGCAGCTCCTAGGCTCAGGGGCGGCCAGGCGGTTCTGCGCGCTGCCCTTGCCTGCAGGCACCCCCCCCCCGCAGCTCCCATTGGCTGCAGTTCCCCATTCCCAGCCAATGGGAGCTGCGGAGTTGGCGCTCGGGGTGGAGGCAGCGTGCGGAGACCCCTTGGCCACATCTCTGTCTAGGAGCCACTGCCGGACATGCCAGCTGCTTCTGGGAGTGGCGCAGAGGCAGGGCAGGCAGGGAGCCTGCCTTAGCCCCGCTGTGCCACCGTACTTTTAGCGGCCTAAAATCTCCTGGTTTGGCTTCAGTAACCTCTGGGAGACTCCCGGTCAAACCGGGAGGGTTGGCAACCCTAGGAATTGGCTCAGGTAAGCTGGTGCGGCTTTCCCAGCATAGCCAAGGCCCCAGTGCAGAGAGCCAGGCCCGGCGTGTCACCTTGCTGGTGCCAACATGCAGTTTCTGCTCTCGCTAGCAAGGTGTGGTGGAATCCAGGCTCTAATGTGGTACATTGAGATGCTAATGGGAGAAGGGTCCCAGTGGGGGGTGACTTCGGGGTCTTGTGCATACAGAAGGGAGCAAATCCCTAGTCCCCTCCATCCCAAAATATAGGGCTCAATGACTCCTGGGTGCAAGGCAAAGCCTCCCAGAGGGGAGGTTGTGACAGCAGAAAGGGAAAAGCCCTGCAAACTAGTATGACCCCAAAAGACATGCAGCAAAGGGAGTGAGTCCCGTCAGACATACAGAACATTTCCCCCTGCCGGTGCAGGCAGGGATCTGGCCCAGAGCCGAAAATTATCCCTCTCCCTTTATTGGAGCTGTGATCCACTCAAGCGCCCCATGGTTATCTGCAAAGCTCCGTTTAGTAGCTAAGCATCTCGGGGAAGGGCAGCACCAGGGAATTAGTGAGCTCTTGAGTGTGGCCGGTTTCCCAAGGCACCCTTGGAAATCGCTGGCTGCTTTGCATGGCTGTGTAATCTCTTGCTTCAAGTAACGGGGCTAATTCCTTTCTCTTTTGCATCTTTACTCCCCACCTTCCCTCCCCTCAACACTTAGGAATTTCCACCACTGCAGATGTAGTGAGAGCAAACCACGAGGTGGGACATAAGGGCTGTTTTATTTCTAAACATCGCGGCTCTCTAATGGGGCACTCTTGTGAAAAACTGTGCATGGGAGTGGAAAGTGCAACGCAGGTTGGGATCACTTTGCAGAGGGCTAGCGGGAAAGAGGAAGAGACGAGAAGGAACCAGAGTGTTATAAGGGAAGAGCTGAAAGGCACAGACGGGTTGTCTTATCCGCCATTCCCTGCACCTCTTGTAGCCATTGACACAAGTGCAAAGTGGGAGTGAGGTGTCACCATTCCGATTTGCTAGTGTTTCACCCTCACTTTGCGCTGGGTGCGGGACAATGGAGAATCAGGCCCTGAAGCGTTACTACTGGAGCTGCCAGGAACCAGCATTTCATGCTATATAAATATGATACTAAAATAACATTATAATAAAATATAAGAGTCAAAACGTTTCCATTTTTTCCTGCAACCCTCCCCCCTCCCGTCAAACTGCCACGTTCCCACATAACCGTTGTGCTGAAAATGTTCTGAGCATCTCCACTGCCTGCAGCCCCCTCCCCACTCTTGTCCAGGGGGCCGTAGGTCCCTGGGCACTGCCGGCCACACGCTGGAGGACGTTTCACCTTTAAGAAAAGAATCCAGGTTTTAAACAGTCCCCCCTCGGTGTGCCGGTCCCACTGTCCCACAGGCCACGGAGCTCCAACACCACTGAGATGAAGCCTCCACCGTGAGCTGTAGCCAGTGAGTCCAACTGAGACAGACTCCTGGTCAGACACTCACACTCCTCAGGGGCCAACGCAGCTCCGCAAATATTTGCGGTGATACCAGGCAGCCTTTTCCGAACAGAGTAGGGTTCCTTGGAACTCAGCATCGGGAAGTCCCTGGGTTAGCACAGAGAAGCAAAGTGGACATAGTCCACCAGGCCAAGCCAGTGCTCCACCCAGCCAAGCTGTTGTGGGATCCATTTGTGGCTCTCTCCCCCCGTCTCTTTGTCTGTCCCCAGTGAGAACAGCTAAGTCCGTCCAAAAGCCAGCTCTTATCCCAGCCACTTGGCCCTTTTCCACCCACAGACTTCCTCTGGTAGAGCCCCCTGAATTCCACCTGCCGGAGTCCTTAGGGCTCCCATTGTCTTTTCAGATCCTCCATTGGTGTGGGTTGGTTTCAAAGGCAGTCCTTTAGCGACCCATTCATTCCAGCCCAGACAGTTCTGTAACCCACTGCCTCTCTCCTGCTCTGGTTCAGGATTATTCTACCTCTTTTGCACTCACTGGGCAGCAATCCCTAGTCATGCAAGTCACTGCCATGCATATCATTCAGAAAAATATTACAGAAAATTCCCACGTCGTCACACCAAGTGAATGAAAGACAGAGAAAGCCCAGAGAGGAGAGAGAGAGAGAAAAAAAAGGGCTGATTGAGTCCAGAATCAAAGCAGAAGGGATAGATCTGGAGTAATGCAACTGCCTACGTGTTCTATTGTATTTTCCCCTTTTGCGCTATCCATCAACAACGTTTTTGTATGAAAGGAGACAGCTGGGATCAGAGACGCTTTGAGCACTGCGTTCTTTCCACAGCTTTCCCCCAGGTGGGCTTGGATTGGGGTTTCTTCCCCGGCCGCTCCGGCAGAAGGAAGGAAATCATGGAGGGGGTGTAGATTTATTATTAGTTATTATTGCAGGCGAGTTGGCAGGCAATCGGAGAGTGATGAAAAGGGCATCCTTCATCTCCACTATGGCACAGAGAGTTTGGCTTAAATCATAGCGCTGACCTCTGGAGCAAAGCGCTGGCCTCACCGTTAGACAAACCAATCACTTCATGCTACGCTTTTGTTAGCCCATCAGTGATTGCAAAGTGTTAGCCCCAATACGCTGGGCAAATGCACTGCCGTTCAGATTCGGAGAGCCCCTGCAGGAAACTTTACAGCTATTCATTGTTACAGCAACCAGTGAGCTCTGCTAGAATATTCTCTAACATGTAGGATAAGAAATGGGAACGGAGAGGAGGCTGTCATTTACTGCAAGAGGGGGCGGGTTGCTGATGTATTTCTGAAGGGCTGCATTATCAGAGTGCTCTATGAGAGAGAGAGGTCTGTGGAAGTGTAGATGGTTAATAAATACAGTGCCAAGAGATGGGGCTTGAGAAGATGCAGCATCGCTCCTGGGTTTTGCAGGACCAGGACAACTTCCGGTCGTTGTGCACTGCAAATGGCTTCTTCTGTGCATCTAACCGCCAACAGCATCCCATGAGAACGAGTCCAGCTGTACATTCATCTGGTATCCCTCATCAGCACTAAGAAGCTATGGTAAAGGATTAGTCGCTGAGCAGTTTGATTCCACCCAGAAGAGGGCCCTGATCCACGTCCACGCTAGAAGATTTTACCCTAAAATATTATGTCACTTGCCCTTTAAGGTCCCGGTCCAGCGCCTCTCACGTGCAAACGGTCAAAATGCCAGTTCAGATGTCCAGTGAGTTAAACATACTGAACCAGGTCCCCAGTGGGGGTAAGTCAGCATAGCTCCATTGGAAACCATGGGCCAGATCCTTGCATTGTCACAGAGCCACTGAAATTAATGGAGCGCTGATGATTTACATCATCTGAAGAACTGTCCCCTGCGTTGGAAAATGCAAATGAGCAGTTTGGGGGCAGGGAATGGGATGCCTTGGAGACAGGTCTAGGAAGCAAGCGTTGATGGACTCCCTGTCTCTAAAGATCACGATGCAGCATCCTCTGAACAGTCGCGGCCTTGTCGTTGGAGCGACCTCTCTTGTGGGACGTGAAGAAGAAGAGCAGGAAACGCCACGGCCAGGTCTGGCTGATGGCCTCCTTAAGAGTTACCCTGGGTCCACAAGGCCGTCTCTAAATTTTCATCCCAAGCCAACTCACAGGGAAAGGAACGTGGGAGTTTACAATTAAAGGAAAGGTAGGATGATGGGAGGAGGTGTTGCCCTATATATTAAAAAGGTATACACTTGGACTGAGGTGGAGAGCAACAAAAATGATTAAAGGTCTAGAAAACATGACCTATGAGGGAAGATTGAAAAAATTGGGTTTGTTTGTCTGGACAAGAGAAGAAAGAGGGAGGGACATGATAACTGTTTTCAAGTACATAAAAGGTTGTTACAAGAAGGAGGGAGAAAAATGGTTCTTCTTAACCTCTGAGGATAGGACGAGAAGCAATGGGCTTAAATTGCAGCAAGGGAGGTTTAGGTTGGACATTAGGAAAAACTTCCCAACTGTCAGAGTGGTTAAGCGCTGGAATAAATTACGTAGGGAGGTGGTGGAATCTCCATCATTGTTCAACCTGCTCTTAAAAATCCCCAAACACCTGTCAGGGATGGTCTAGATAATACTTAGTCCTGCCTTGAGTGCAGGAGACTGGATTAGATGACCTCTCGAGGTCCCTTCCAGTCCTATGATTCTATGATGGAGAATGTGCTAACGAGCGGGACAGCAATTAAACCAGCTCTGCAGCCACAGCAGGATGAAGGGAGAGCGCTAATTAGGAAGGGACTCATCACTCCACCAGCAGACAGCAGCCATGCCACGTTGGCCGAGGATGCTGCTGAAAGCCTGAAAGATGGTTGAGAGAGAACCTGACCCAGTTCCAAGCAGGGTGTCAAAGAGGTTTGCAAGCCTGGTGTCCACTCTTATTCATGTTACAGTAGGACCTACAGAATGAGCAGGGCGCCATCACGCTAGGCACTGCACATACATATAGTAAGACAATCCCAACGTAAAGCGCCTGCAATCTAAACAGATAAAGGGTAGCAGGGGAAACTGAGGCATGGAGCAGCGCAGTGACTTGCCCAAGGCCACACAGTGAGTCAATGGCCACGCCAGGAATAGAACACAAGTGTCCTGGCACCTGTCCTCCTGCACCATGGTCCCTTAAGGAAATGCATGTGGGTGGGACTTTGGCATGCTTCGGGATCAAACTGCGCCAATACATGTTGCACTAACGCGACTTGTTTACATTAGTGGTTTGCGCCGATGCAAATTTCCTTGATGTCGACAAGGCCGTAGTTTTCAGAGGAAACAATTTGCGGCAGTTTAGCAGCTTTTTTAGTACAAGCTCATCTTCAAGGACTCCTTGGATTACAGCTGAGACGAACTATCCCGGGTGCAGGCTAGTAGTGACCATCTAATATACCCAGGACCCATTAATCTGCTAATATTTATAACTGTGGCTGCAGGGAGAAACCTCATTTCTGTTGAGAGCTTAATTAATCATGGAATCAAACCAACTCTACGAAAGGTTTTGCTACCGAGGAAATAAATTTGTGCAGCAAGTGGTAACAGGGGATGCGGACGGGTCAGAGGGATCCTATATCAGGGCAGCCGGTGCCTGTGAACGTGCCGAGGGACTCATCAGGCAGGGAGCCGCGTGGCAAAATAAAATGATAGATCAAAAAGAGAGAACGCCAGGGCAGGGCTGCCCTGGGAAACTCTCATCTGCATTCAGGCGGCAGAGGGAGGAGGGCACGGGGGTGTCACTTGAATATCTTAGGGTATGTCTCCACTTAACAGCGACGTGTAGAGTGCAGACACCGCGTGCCCAGCTAGCATGGGTATAAATACCAGTGTAGACAGTTAGTACATTCTTCAACCCCCAGGGTATATGCGCTACATGGCTTTCTACAGGCCTAAGCCGTGCTCCCATGTATAGACTGCTACTTTTAGCAGTGTAGTGTCCTGCTACCAGAGCCTTTCCCCGTCGCAGGGAAAGGCTCTGGCGGGGGGGCGAGGCGGCAGAGAAAGGATCTGGCCGCTCCCCCCTGCAGTGACAAGGGTGGATGCAGCCTTTCTTTGCAGGGTGGTGCCTGTCCTCTACAGCTGTAAGTGCAGCTGTAGCTGTTCGTAGGTATAGCCTCAGTGGTTCTTGGTGGCTCTGACCACAGAGACACTGGCCCCAGCAGAGACAAGAGTGTGGGTCTGCATTCTGGAGGCTCGCAGGCTGCTGAGAGTCGGGACACAGGGAAGAAAACTAGCAGGCGCGGTAGGGGCAGTGGCCTGAGTCAGTTTCAGAAAGCAGGGAAGCAAATCCTCCTCTCTCCCTCCAGCATCAGGGCCAGGCGCAAGACAAACAATGCCAGCAGCTTTCCTGGGGCCTGGCTCCCCCTGCCAGCCCTGCAGCTCCCTGGCTGGCTCTGGGAGCAGAGAGCGAAGAACACAGGGATTCTTGGGGGAGCCCCTCCCCTCCAGCAGCTTTGGGTCCCACCTGTGCATGAGGACTTGGAGATTTCTGCCCTGGTGACCACAGACCTCCCCCCAAAGCACTGGAAATGTGCTCAATCATGGACCAAATTCAACAGTGACCTAAACTGCTGCATCAGCTAAAAAAAAAAAAAAAAAGTGGGGGAGGGTGTATTTAGTCTGTGAAATTCCTGTAAGGGCAGTGCAGTGTAACTTGCACCCATCTGGCACTCGGTGAGTGTGCAAGGTAAGTGTCACTTGCACATGCAGGGCTGATTCTTCTCTCACTCGTACCGGTTTTACACTGGCGTGACTACATAGATTCCTCCTGATTTACGCTCCAGTGCACGGAAAGAAGAATCAGGCCCACACAGAAAGGAACAAGGGGCGGGGCCATGCAGAGCCACTAACTGGCTGGGATAACGGGGTGGAAGATGAAACAGACCCACTCCCCGCACCAGCAAGCAGGCCCTGAATATTCAAGTCAGTTTGGCCCAAAAGTTTCCATAGGAGTTGCACGTGTTTATACCAAGGGTGCATTTGGCTCAAAGATAGAGATCAGTAAACCATACCCATCAGCTGATCTGGGTCTTGTTTTGCTGAAAACGTCCTGCAAACAATCAGCCCCAAATGAACAACAAGGCCCCTGTTTTGATAGCAGATTCCCCGCTGCCAGCAGCATGTAAGATTTGGGCAGCACTGAGCCCCCAGGGGCAGGATGGAGCAGAGGCTAAGAGCGAGGCCAAGGAAGTCTGGGGAGATGTGGGTGTTACACAGAGAGATAGGAGCACATGTGGGTGAAGGAGAGAACCAAGGCAAAGGAGTTCTTCTTGGCGATAACGAATCTAAAGAGGCAACAGAC
The DNA here is from genome assembly GCF_027887155.1 of Malaclemys terrapin pileata. NCBI lineage: Eukaryota > Metazoa > Chordata > Testudines > Emydidae > Malaclemys > Malaclemys terrapin. Next base: position 16,073,071 of record NC_071526.1, on the reverse strand, counting down.
TGAGCATCATTACCAAGACATGACAGCCGGGCTGCCCAAATAAGGCAGACATGGCCAGCGGATGACAGGTGAAGCCAACCACCTGTGGCGAGGCTTCCTGGTCAGGCTTGGCAATGCCAAAGGAAGTGCCTTGTCTCAAAGGAATCGGAGCAATCCCGCTATGAGAGGATCGTTGCCGTGTTGCCAAAGCAGGGGATGGGAAGCCACTGCAGTTCTTGCTAGTTGGCGGCCCGGCTGGGTCAGTGGGCGGGGCGGCTCATGCATGGATGGGGACCAGAAGGGCTGGATTTGTTGCACTTAAAAACCCAGGAGGAGATTTCCAAAGGCTCAAAGGGCAATGAAGGCTCCCAATTCCCATTGACAGTCAGGGGAGTCAGGTGCCTAGCTCCCTTGGCCATCCTGGTCACAGTATAGTCTAGTGGAGATACCTTAGCCTGGGACTCAGGAGATCTGGGCTCTAGTCTTGGCTCTGCAACATGGGCAAGCTGCTGTGCCTCTCTGTGCCTCAGTTTACCCTTCTGTAAAATGGGGATAACAACACCTACCTCCTTTGAGATCTACCGGTAACATGCATGGTATCAGAGCTATGTATCGTTATTATTACTCACGGAAGAGGCAGCTACGTTGGAGGCGTCTCCTCTACCACCCTGGAAGGTCTCCCTTGTAGGGGTGAGGTACAGCCACACCCCAGCTGCTCAGCCCTTGGCCTCTCTCTCAAGATCACTCTGAAGGGGATCAGCTGTTGCCAGTGGGAAGTGCGCCAATTATTTCCACATGGATTGTGCCACTGAATAGCCCCCTTGCCAGCAACATCTTCAGCTCACTACTGACCTTGGTTACATTCAAACGGGCGACCTGCGGGTCAGAGTCTTTATATCCCATTACCAGCCTGAGTCATCTCAGGCCCCTGGCAAGTTATGTTATTTTGAAACAGCAGCTAAATGGGAGAGAGGTTGTGCTCCCAATCCACCGGCAATAGGACAGGGCAATGCATTTCTGAGTGATTTCGCCTCAGGTGATGTTGGAGTTATGAGACACGGGGCTGAAGGCTGAATGACTTTAATCACCCCGGACATGCCACTGTTTCCTTGCTGTCCATCCCACCCAAGGGGCTGAATTTTATTGCAGAATGGAAATTATATAGCACATAATCAAGTCAAACCTGGTATTACTCCCACCGGTACTATTGTTCATAACAAGCCAGAAAGCACCACTGGGCCTCTAAAACCATCTTATAATAAACAAGAACTGATACCCTAAATAAAATAAAATAAAATAACAGCAGGACAGTGTCTGTCCTGGAGGCTAACCATTTGCAGAAGAGACTCTAGATGGCATCAGAAGCTCATCAGTTCCAGGAGAAAGCCTTGGACTGCCCTTTCTCTCCCAAAACAGTCTGGTAAAGAAAACCAGAAAAGTCAGGATGACAGAGCAGAAAATGCCGTTTCTGGGGGAAGGATCACAATGCCCATAAACCGCCTTTGCTCTGGAAGTACCACCCTGCAATGTCTGGCCTCCCTGGATTCCAGTGGCCTAGGTGTTGTCTTTTGGAGACCTGCCATGGTAATTTCAGGAAAACAATTCAACTTGCAGCAGTTAGACGCCTTGATTAGCCAATAGAATAGGGGCTTTAGGGGCCAAATTTTTCCAAGGAGGCAGCACACTGGAGCCCGTAAAACCCAGCAGAATGGGTCATTAATTGCTGGGCACACAATTCCAGAGCCTTTTGGGAAGCTCAACAGATACATGTACATGGCTGTGGAGCATTCATTTGACTCTCCTTGGGGAACTGGTGCTGAATGTCACAGGTCCACAAGCAAAGGATCGAAAGGCTTTATGGCTACACAGGAAGGACAGATCCAAAATGCGGCATTTCTGCTGCAGCCGGCGCCATCACCGTCACTTGGTATGTTCTAGCCTCTTCGGCGATGTCCATCACCGTTCACCTTAATCACGTGGACGGGCTGGGCATAATGCAGGGTGGGCTGGTAAAGTCAGAGCACTGTTAACGACACCTCCTGACCTTAGCAACCATCAGAGAACCATAGAAACGGAGGGCTGGAAGGACCTCAAGAGGTCGTCATGTCCCACCCCATACCCTGAGGCAGCACCAAGTAAACCTAGACCAGCCCTGAGAGGTGATTGTCCAGCCTGTTCTTAAAAACCTTCAGTGAGGGGGATTCCACCACCTCCCTTGGAAGCCTAGTCCAGAGCTTAACTACCCTGAGAGTTAGAAAGTTTTTCTTAACATCTAACCTAAATCTCCCTTGCTGCAGATTAAACCCCTTGCTGCTCGTCCTACCTCAGGGTGGACATGGAAACAATGGATTCCCGCAGCCGTTAACAGATTTGAAGACTGTTATCAGGTCCCCCCTCCTCAGTCTTCTCTTCTCAAGACCGAACATGCCCTGTTTTTTCAACCTTGTAATCATCCTTAAAGGAAATTGCTCAAATGAGTCTCATGACAGCACCAAATACACAGTGGGCATGGGCGGTGGGTGAACTACCGGCTGGGGGAGGCTAGGGAGCGCAGGGCAGGCGAGTGGGCAGCATGCGGCCCTCCCCGGCCCCTGAGCACAGGGCGGGCGGTGCCCCCAGCCCCAGTGCCCCCAGCTGCCCTAACCCGAGCAGCCTGCCCGGGCAGGGGCCAAGGGCGATACAAGCAGGAGGGGGCTTCGGGGAGGAGCATGGGTGGGGCCGTCCACGACAGGGGGATTTAACGCCTGGCTTCAGCACAGCTGGGTGACCCCCTTGCAGCCCAGCAGCCCGGAGGGTCAGCATTCCAGTGCTGCTCATGGGAAGCCGATTCAAATCAACGAGGGCTTTTTACCTTACAGTTCCCCAGGGGGCAGCAGCAGCACGGCTCATTCCCGTGTCCCTAGGGATGGGCAACGTCTACACTGCAATAGAAGACCCGCGGCCCAGCTGCGGGCTGGCCCGGAGCAGCTGACTTGGGCTTGCAGGGCTTGGGCTACGGGGCTAAACATTGCTGTGTAAACACTGGGGTTTGGGCTGGAGCCCCGGCTCTGAAACCCCTCAAGGGGGGGTGGGTCTCACAGCCCAGGCGCCAGCCCAAACCTGAATGTCTACGCTGCAATTTTATATCCCTGCAGCTGGAGCCCTGCACGTCGGAGTTGGTTGACCCGGGCTCTGACACCTGGTGCAGTGGGTTTTTTATTGCAGTGTAGACATACCCATAAAGGCGTGAAGGAAGCTGTGATACACTATATAATGAGCTGAGGTTTCCCTTTAATCATCATCCATGGGTAGAGGGGGATAGAGTCTCATGTACAATGATTCCTCAGTACTCATGATTCCTTCCTCGGTGTGTCGTCCAATTATTTCTTAACGCTCCCCAACCAGTCCTTCCGACCACTGTGTTTTCTACCTCTGTCGCCACAAAGCCTTTATTCCCTTGATATGAACTATGCATGCATTCCACTACAGGAAACAGCATAATGTTATTTCTTTGTGTTTCCCCCCACTTATGTTCTCAGCTCAGAACCCACACGTCAGCAGGCCCGTCTCCAAAGAACTGCCCCATCCTGTATCTATTGTCGGTATTATAGTGGCGCCTAGAGGCCCCAACTGAGATCGGGTCGCCATAGTGTTAGGCGCTGTACAAACACAGTTAGAGACCATGCTGCCTTTACACCACCTGAGAATTCTCTGATGCTGTGGGAATTCTCACAGGCAGTGCAAAGGGTATGGAATTGGGATTAATACTGATTCAATGTCCATATCTGTCAAGCACCATTCACTCTGGAATTTAGATGCTGGAAGCTCCTATGAGCTTGAAGATGGCTTGACCATTCCTCACAAGTTAGAGGTGAAGTAAGTCACTAAATCCTTTCCTGCTGCAAAGGCAAAGACTAGCGCATTGCCCTCGGGGCAGAGGACGCATCAGAGTCTAGACTGATTCTACACTTGGGTCCTGACCTTACCAGCCTTCTGCCTGTACAATTCCCACTGAAGTCAAAAGGACCCCTGAGCTGAGCCAGAAGAACAAAGCTGTTGTCGCGCACAGAACAGCTGCTGCATTTGCCAACGCGCAGTCACCGACTGTTGCTTTGTAAAATGCTTCGATTGAGATACCCTAAGTATGAAAGGCACTGCGTAAAAGCCAGTCCCATTGTGTTCAATCTGGGTTTCCCTAGAGATGCAAGTTGATGTTTGCTTCTGCTAGTTAACGGGGACAATCAGATTTCTTTTCAGAAGCAACTACTCTCTCAGCTTTGGCTTGGTTTCTGGTAAAATCTACTGTGTATTGCTAGTAATAGTTAGTCAGAGCAGGCCTTTTAAGTGGCGTTCAAAGCAAAAAGCACCATTTGACCCTTTACCTCTCCTACTGTCCCCAGAAAAATTCAAACTTCCAACATATGAAGAGGAAGGTTTTTCCTTCCCAAACTACGTGTTATTTCTTAACTGTTATCAAAGGGAGGTGTTGGTGAGCTCCATGAGACTAAGGGAACTGGGAGAAGGTCCATCATTTCATAGAATCATAGAATATCAGGGTTGGAAGGGACCTCAGGAGGTCATCTAGTCCAACCCCCTGCTCAAAGCAGGACCAATCCCCAGACAGATTTTTGCCCCAGATCCCTAAATGGCCCCCTCAAGGATTGAACTCTCAACCCTGGGTTTAGCAGGCCAATGCTCAAACCCCTGAGCTATCCCTCCCCTCTTGATTTGATTAGTTTAAAACTGGATTGCACAAAGCCCTGGAGACTATGCTAAGGACCGAGGCTGAATCGTCAAAGGAGGGAAGAATTAAATGCCACACAAGAGATCTTCTCTATCTTTCATTCCTTTTAAAAACTATTTTCAAATTATGTTAATGGATTCAAGAATATAGATAAGATGCTGGAAGTGGGAAATAATCACACTCAAATCCTAGTTACAAAAAGGGAGGCAGAGTGGTCTAGTGGCTAGCTCACTCAACTGGGCCTGAAGAGACCTGGCTTCTATTCCTGGCTCGGCCACTGGCCTGTTTGGTGACCTTGGGCAAGTCACTTTCCCCCTGCTTTATGCCTCAGTTTCCCCCTCTGTGAAATGGAGACAACAATGCCTGACCTCCTTTGTACAATGCTTTAAGATGGAGTGATGAAAAGTGCTGCGTATTATTACGAGGGATACAGACATGAATTTGAGCAGTTAAAGTGCATTTTATGAGCTTTGTTACGTCTAAATCCATGAATACTAGGGGCCCTGATTCAGTAAAGCATGTGCTTAACATTAAACATTGGCTTATGTCCATCTCATTCAACAAAGCACTTAAACGTGCTGGACGTTAAGCGTGTACCTAAGTGTTTTGCTGAATTGGGCCCAGAGTTTCTAATGGAAAAGCTGACAGCCCTATAGCTACATTGTAGTTGCTAGATGCCCTTATAAAATATGCTGAGATACCATAATTATTATTATTTAAAAATTTGGGGACACACACCATTTTTTAGCATTTACCAACAACTATTGCCATTAATTATTATTTATTTGTACTGTGATGTCGCTCAGGGGCTTCAGTCTGGATCGGGATCCCATTGCGCCAGGCACTGTACAAACACAGAGGAAAACCCTGTCTTCACAAATCTTTTTGGGGGCATCTCCCATTACTGCACTATCACTAGGTGCATATGAAGGATCTGAAATCCTCCATGCTCTCAATGGTACATTCCACTCCCCCCCTCCCCCCGCACAACCTCACTCCCATCTCAATGGGTTTGTTTAATTCTCCCCTGCCCCGAATGCTTTGCTAATGGAATTTCACCGCTTATTCCTTAACAAAATAGAGAACAGCAGCTTCTTTTTAAGGAGCAAATTGGAGCTTTCATAAAGCAAATGAGTTTGCTAGCAAAGGTTTCAGAGTGCACTGCATTAAAGCCACTTCGTCTAGGAACATGGGCAGCGGTGTTCATGCTTTAAACGAGTGCCCACTGAGAACGAACGGAAAGGATAGCTATTAAAGGCCACTGAATTCCTGCCTGACAGGTTCCCAGAGATATGTTGTACAGACATGCACCCCCCCCCCATGTGCTCACACTTGCTCAAAAACACTGCCATCTGCACATGTGCACACCCCCGCTCACGGCCTCTTGTAACACGCTGCTCAGTGGGTGTTGTTGTGTGTCTGTCCCACAGACTGTGACTCTGCCTCAACTGTCAGCTGGGGGGGTTCATCCTTCAGCATGAACTCCAGAAGGCCCCTGGTTCGATCCCAGACGACGGCTGCTCCCCTCTCTCACAAGCATGCTCACCTTGCCCACACAGTACCTGCATGGCTCCCACAGTAGTGAGTATTTCACACTCTAATATGCTTATCCTCTCAGCGCCACCCAGGAGACAGGGCAGCGCTATTATCCCCATTGTACAGACAGGGAACTGAGGCACAGAGTGTAAAAGATTTGCACTCAGGAAGGCTGTGGCAGAGCGGAGTGGTATCCTGAGTTCCAGTCTCGCACTCTAGCCAGTGGTCCATCCTCCCGCACCTGCATGTGCTCACAAATATCCTTGTATTTCATCACTCAGCTCCCCCTGGCCTGTGCTGACAGCCCACACAAGCACCCTATCAGGGATCTCTGCTACCTCCCCTCAACACCTGAGGCCACTAGAGGTTGCTCGCCTCACTGCTTACCAGACCTGTTCTGTAGCTTATCACCGCCCATGTTTACTGCCTAGATCATGTCCTAATCAATCCTTGCTTTTACTGTTCCAATCCCGCAGTCATGGAGAGGATTGAATTAATGGCTTCAGACACAAAGAAACACTGCTAGTGGATTAACTCTCGGAGAGTTTGCTTTGTTCCAGCGATCTTGCTTAGCGCAGCCCACGGGCTGTACAAAGCCAGGCAGGAAGACAGCAGGGTAGCAAGAGGGAGAGCAAGGGGGCCTCTCCACCAGGTGCTGCAGGAAGTGAATCAATAGGGGGCGCTCTCTCCCCTGTTCAGCTTTGCAGAATGAGCGCCCTGGTGCCTGTTAGCCATAATATATCTGTTGGGCGTAGGACATACCATATTAATGTTGTATTATACCCAGCCTGGGGGCAGGTGTGTTCACCAAATTAAACTGTGTCTTCTCCACAGTTCTGTTCACTTTGCTCAAAAGGGTGCAGAGCTAAACACAGCTTTTGGCATTAGCAAATATAAAACCTGTCAAAGGCAAAATACATTCGTTCTATGTCCTAGTACAGGTTGGGAGGTACCTTCACAGGCAACTGGCTTGGAATGTGGTATCCAAAACAAAGCTAAGGAAAGATACACCACGGTACCAGCAAAACAAGGTAAAAAAGCTGATGGTGAATTTTAGTCTTGGGGGACGTATACCATGCTTTCTAAGTTGTAATCAGGTTGGGTACAAAGAGAGGTAGTTTTGGGAGCGTCTTTTTGAAGCACACCTCTTGTGTACGGTAACATGCTGCAATATAAGATTTGATTCCCAAAAGGAGGGGAATGCACGTCACCTTTACATACTGTGCTGCTTTGTCTTTACACAATACATTGGCCAAGCTTGGTTATTTGGTCTCTTGAACATTTTAAATATTGAACCACAAGTGCAGTCAATCGATCGGCTTTACATTGTAATGAAGATGGCGGGGCAGCCTGGGCAGCACAAGGTTTGCTTTAAAACAGAGACGCTCGCCCTGTAGCTCGAGAGCATGGGGCACCACGTGGGACTGTGGTGGGGTCTGCGTTTCTTCCTCTGCCTGCCCTTGCATGGTGCACCGGTCCCCAAAGCACTCCCCTGTGCTTCCTGGCACAGTCCAGGAAATTCTGAGCAGCAGTGATCAGGGTCAGTTCTCCCCATAAGCCAGGGACGGAAGCAGGTGGCATCAAGGAGAACCCACCCACCCTCCCAGCAGTCAGGATGGATAAGGAGATGGGCACTGGGATAGCAAGCAACCAGGATGGGGTGGATGGATGGATAGATAGAATTATGGAGAGCTATAAAAATCTCCCTAGCCCAGTATCCTGCCGATATGTTGCCATGTCTGAGTTGCTATATTGCAGGGGTCCCCAATGCGTCTAAGTGTACCCACGACTGGCCGGCGGACGAGCATCCGCCGAAATGCCGCCGACGAGCAGCGTCATCCAGAAGTGTCGTCGATTTTCAGCAGCGACGCCTCTGGATGACGCTGCTCGTCGGCGGCATTTCGGCAGATGCTCGTCCGCCGCCACGGTCCTCCGTGGCTCGTCATCTGGCACCCGCCAGACGAAAAAGGTTAGGGGACACTGCTATATTGCATCAATCAAGAGGTGACAATGTGCAACACCAGGACATCCTCCCACAGTGATTTTTGTGGCACGGTTCTCCTCCGTTCAGTGGCCCACATCCCCTCCCTCTCTGCTAGGCTCCTCCCCACAGCTCCCTCGGCTTCCAAAATGCAGTTAACAATAAAATATAGGGAGAGACTGGCTGAGACCCAGCCCACTGGAACGCCCTTCACTAGGCTGAGTGCCATCGATTGCTCTCGAATCCAGCGCCATCCAGAGATGGGCAAACACCGCTCACTGCCAGCAGGCGCCAGGAAGCAGCCAGCCAGCAGGAGTCTCCAACCTTTTGACGAGCCCAGGATGTCTGGTTCTCTGAGCTAAGAGCCCACAACCAACTCAGTGCCTTTCTAACTGGGCATCAAGTAGGTTCCTAGTCAAAATGCGGCTGTGGCCGTCCCGCAAAGGCAGATTGCAACAGAGGTGCTCGGTGGTACAGTCGTCCTGGCCTGGAACGCACCTTCCCTGGATTGTTTACTTAGCAGGCGCCGGCCAGGGACACGTTCTGCAACCCAATGTCTGAACGGAGCCAGAGGCAGCGTTTGTAGCAGGAGACTCCAAATAGCTCTGTTCTGTGACAATAATGCAGCCTTCCAATAGAGCCTAGTGCAGCGGGCGGGGTAGACGGATGGCCTGTCAAACCCACACGGCCAGGAGGGAACGCGGCAGGCCAGCGGCCCCCTTTGGCCTGTAAATATTGCTGTTGTTTTGAATTCACATGACCCCCGCTCGCTGGGCCAATGGAAACAAACAAGGCTGCTGCCCCCACAACGCCTTGCAGCCTGGTTTGAGCTCAGAGAGTGCTGCTGCAAAGCCCCGGGGGCTCTGCCATCCCAGGGCAGCCCCTGGCTGAGTGCTGGACGCTAATGAAACAAACCAGGTACCTCAGTACCCAGCTTCTGGGTCTAATAACTGCACATGGCTGGGGATTATGCGAGCACTGGCTGTGCACATGCATACTGTATCAGCTAAAGGGAATGCATCACTTCCTCCTGTCTCCTCACCTCCAACCTTCCTTCCCATTTCACCCAGTAATGCCATTAGAGAGAAGCCTTCCTATGGGTTATCAGTGTCTCCTGACAGCTGTGATTTAGGATCTGTCCATTCGTCTGTCCAGCCATTCCTCAGCATCGATCCATCTCTCTCATACATACTAGCAGTGGTTCTCTACCTTTCCAGACGACTGTACCCCTTTTCAGGAGTCTGATTTGTCTTGCCTCCCCCCAAGTTTCACCTCACTTCAAAACTACTTGCTTACAAAATAGGACATAAAAATACAAAAGTGTCACAGCGCAGTATGACTGAACAATTGCTGAGTTTCTAATTTTTTCCATATAATTATAAAATAAATCAATTGAAAGATAAATAATGTGCTTACATTTCAGTATATGGAGCAACATAAACAAGTCATTGTCTGTAGGAAATTTTAGTTTGTACTGACTCCACTAGTGCTTTTTATGTAGCTTGTTGTAAAACTAGGCAAATATCTAGATGAGTTGATGTACCCCCTGGAAGACCTCTGCGTAGGGTGACCATCTGTCCTGTTTTTAAAGGGACAGTCCCGTTTTTGGGGACTTTTTCTTATATAGGCGCCTATTACCCTCCACCCCCTGTCCCGTTTTTTCACAGCTGCAATCTGGTAACCCTACTTCTGCATACCCCCAGTGGTACCCGTGCCCCCAATTGAGAACCACTGCTCTATATCTTTCCATCTCGCTCTATCAGGATCAGCCTACCAAGATCTATTTGTCTATCCATCTGTCTACATAGCACTCTCACCGTTTGGGCATTTATACTGCACCCATTATTAATTGTTTGCCTTGTTGTAGCATCCAAAGGCCCCAGTGATGATTAGGGCCCATTGTGCTGGGAGCTGTACAAATGCACAGGAAGACACTGTCCCTGTCACAAAAAGCTTACACCAAAAAACAACAACAATCCCACACAATCCAAAACTGAGGGGTGCAGGCTGCAGGGTATCCAAGCAAAGGGACCAGAGTGAGGAGTGACACGTCCTGGTTTGCTCTCGCATTCCCACTTGATTAATGGACATATTCTAGTGATTTCACGCCTGCCTTCCTGTCTGCCTTGCCTACTGTTCTGAGGTACATACAGTGATGCCTTTTCCTTCTGTTCAATGGAACATGATCCCGAACAGAACTCAACTGTTATTTTAGCTGCACCATTTTGCCCAGTCCCTGGTGATGGGGAAAGAAAGATGTCAACAGACATGTTTCCATTTGTGCTCTCTCTCTGTGCTTCTCTGCAGCAGGACTGTCTGGGCTGAACCGAGCGTGCGAGGAGATGTGGGGGAAGCATCCTTGTTTGTCTCATTTGGCCCACCAAAGGGGGGCATTTATATTCAAACTAACTGCAAGGTTTACAAGCGAAAGGGGGCTGCTGGCCTCCGGCGTTCCCTCCCGGCCGTGTAGGGATTGATAGGCGCATCCATTTGTGCTCCTGTCTCTATACCTAGACTGCATTCACCACGGTGCTATCGGAGGGCAGGAGCGTTCCCTCTGGAGCAGACACCGCTGGAGGGGCAGGACTCATGGAATCTATTCCCAGCTCTGTCAGGGACCCCACTTCCCCCACCTCGCTGGATACTATTAACTACCAGTGAAATCACGTACGAAGGATTAAAGGGAGCCAGGGCCGGCTCCAGGCACCAGCCAACCAAGCACGTGCTTGGGGCGGCACCTTATAAGGGGCGGCCAATGTGGGGGTGGCGGGGGGCGCTCGCGGGGTTTTTTTTTGTTCAGCGGGGCGGCGCTCGAGGTTTTTTTTTGTGTGTTTCGGTGGCGCGGCGCTGGGGGGGGGAGCGGGGGCTTCAGCGGTGTGGCGCTGGGGAGGGCAGGGGTTTGGGCGGCCCGTCCCGGCGCTGGGGAGCGGCAGGGGTTTGGCTGGCGCGGCACTGGGGGGTCAGGGGTTTGGCCGGCCTGGTGCGGTGCACCGGGGGTTTGGGCAGCCTGGCCCGACCCAGCGTGGCACTCCGCTCGGGGGGGGGGGGCGGGGGGAAGGTGGCCAGCCCGGCGAGGTGCTCAGGTTTGTGGGGGTGGGAGTTTGGGCGGCCCGGCGAGGCGCTCGGGGGAGTTTGGCGGCCTGGCGCTCCGGGGGTTTTGGGTGACCCGGCACTCGGGGGGGTGGGCGGGGGTTTGGGCGGCCCGGTGCAGCACTCGGGGGGGGGTGTGTGTGTTACGGTGGGGCGGCGCTCTTCTTTTTTGCCTGGGGCGACAAAAAAGTTAGAGTCGGCCCTGAAGGGAGCTACCCATATCCCCGAGGGAGAGGGGGAAATCGGACCGTGGGTTTGCTACGAGGCTCAATCCATTAGGACGTGTAAAGTGCTTTGAGATCCTCAGATGAAAGCACCTAGCGAAGGTCAGGGGATTTATTGTGACTACTCCATTCTCCAGCTCAGACTCTCATCCGGGACTTTGTTTTGTGCTTGCGTTTAGGATCCCACCCCTTGTGTTCCACTCATGTCCCCTCCTACTCCGTCTCCCACTTTCCCTGATGCCCACCATGCCCCAGAACAGCACTTGAAGGGCAGCGGGCCCTGGCGAGCTAAGTCAGCGCCCCTCCAAACGGCCCTTGCCCAGTGGGCCCAATGAGCTGTGCTTTGCCATTTCACCATACAGTGCTCGCCTGCCACCGCGCTGCAGCTGTCTTGTTAGTTACTTCCCTGTTGGCATCAATTCCTGTGGCTTTCCTCTCCTCTCCTGCAGAGGCGAGCCCCTCCATGACCCCATTGCCTCTAACGAGGTGTTAGAGAGAAGGATCTGTGGCTGGTTCAGTGAGGTGACCTCTGTTTGTGCAGCGCGTGCACTTGAACTAATAACTTCTCCGATCCATGCTTGTGGGGGCCAGGCCCAAGCGCGTCTGCAGAGGCTGGGAGCAGCGCGGTTTTCTTCTCTTTTGACTGTTTCCTGTTGCCTGTCATCCCTCCTCCGCACTTAGCTAATCAAAGGGACAGCGTCTCCCCTCCTGCACGTTTCCAGATCAACTCCCGAGTCCCCGCTGAGCTGACTTTTGCGTTTTGTCTCCTAAATTATGTATCACACAGAAAGCCAAACAGCTGCAATATTGCCGTTCTCTTCACTCCAAGCCTGCCCCATTCCCCTAGAACACCTCTTCCCTCTGTAGTGTCAGCAGGCGGATGTCACAACATCATTTTCAGCCCATCAAATGCCTTCAGATCCTTAACTTCGTAAGCCACCTCAAAGCGTCGTTACACTCCGGAAAAGAAACGCTGCAATGTTTGTATTTATTTCCCTTCCACGCATTCCAGGTGAGATCATTGGAGATCAGACCAATGTTTTCAAACACGGCCTCCTGAGCGACTCAAACTTCAGATACCCAAATGCGATACTAAGGCAGCCGTCTCCCAAGCTGAGCCCACCCGTCAGCAAAACAGTACCACGGACAACCTCTCGCTCCCTGCAACTGCACCAAGTGTAGTTAAAACCCTATGTGTCTTCATTTGTACAGTACTTCTTCCATGCCTGCCTCCATCTCCCAACCAGTTCCCCGTGCCGTGCCAGGGGTGTGGCCCACATTTGGGGAATACTGGTATAAAATCTTCATAATCTGATCCTCTCTCTTCTTTCTTAAATATTTCACTCTCAAAGTATGTAACTATCATAGAAGTGCAGGGCTGGAAGGAACCTTAAGAGGTCACGTAGACCAGCCCCCTGCGCTGAGGCAGGACCAAGTAAACCTAGACCAGCCCTGACAGAGATTTGTCTAACCTGTTCTTAAAAACTTCCGAGGACGGGGAGTCCACAACCTCCCTAGGTAACTTGTTCCAGTGCTTAACTATCCTTAGAGTTAGACAGTTTTTCCTAATATCTAGCCAAAATCTTCCTTGCTGCAAACTGACCTATTACTTCTTGTCCTGCTCCCGGTGGGCAGGGTGAAACTTCTGCTCTGGTAGAATCTTTCACATAGTTAAAGATTTATCATGTTTCCCCTCCACCTTTTCGTCTCAAGTCTAAACAGGGACAATTTTTTCAACCTTTCCTGGTAGGACGGGTTTTCTAAACCTCTTATCTTTTTTGTTACTCTCCTCTGGACACTCCCATCTGTCCACACACCTCTTGAAGGTTGGTGCAGCATTGGCATTGGAGTTAGCACATGTTGATATGAAGAGGGCATTTCACATCTCTCCAGCAGTGATGCAGTCCTGATATTTTAAGGGCAGGTACTCCGCCTCTGCCAGCATGGCCCTCCCCCCACCGGTGTGGCCCCTGCACACATTTTCCGTGCAAGGTCACACTCTTTGGATGCTGTTTTGCTCTATAAAATGGTGTCCTTCGTGCACTCACCTGGGGGATGCCGTTTTGTTTCTGTATAAAATAGTAACCTCTGTGCGGCGTGACCTCACACGTACAATGCGTGCAAGGTCACGCAGTGCAAAGAATGCCATTTTGTCATCGGCCACGCAGCAGAAGTGCCGGGAGGCTGTTCTGGTGCGATCCGGCCCCACTACAGCAGAGTGATTCGGGTCCACAGCAAACGCAGGAGGACATCGCTGCGTGAGTTACACATCAGGTCACGCTCAGAAGGTTTTCTTCACAACTGTAAGAGCCAGAGCTTTACTTTTTAAAAAAAGAAATGAATGCCGAGAGTCTGGAGAAGGATTCAGGGCTCTCTCCAAGCCTCGTCTGTGCCTCTCGGACGAGGCTCCCTACGTTTTTGGAAACGCTGCCTCAAGGTGTCTCAAGCTTAGCACCCCAAATCAGGAGCAGCTTTTGACCGTTGGCGTCCTGCTCGAGTCAGGAGATGATTAGTTTCTCCTGCTTGCCAGCCGCATTGCAAACTCTGCCTGGGAGCTGTCTGGCTCCTCGCTGCCTCCAAAATCAACCTGACTAATAAAAGTCTGTAATCAAGACATAGCCGACAATGATGTGACTAGCATGAATCTGGCTGCAGGTTACACAGCTGCTAGCTGGACTTCACAAGTCACAGCTCTATGGTGGCCTTAAAGGGCCACCCCACGAAAAGGCTTATGTTATAGCCATTTTAAAAAAAATCATGTTTAAATGTAATGAACCAGTTGTTTGCAAAACTTTACCCCCACCCCAATTCCCCATAGGGTCACAACCCCCAGTTTAGGGAATCCTTGAAAAAGCAAGAATGGAAAATTTGCCCCACAGATTTTCCTCTGACCCTGTTCTGAGGGCAGCATATCCAAGCATAGGAGAGACCACCTTGTGGGAATAAAGTCTGCATCTTCCCTGGGAGTTTTAAAGGGACATTTCATTCATCTGTCTGTGTCTTTAGATTGTAAACTCTTCAGAGCAGGTATTGTCTCTTCTTGAGGCTTGAGCTGCGCCCTGCCCAATGGGGACCCAAGCCTGACAGGGGTCTCAGGGAACTTCCATAGCACTGTGACCCCTTCTGACCCCAGTGTCCATCCTCGCCCCTCTGTGGAAGGCTGGCAGAATTCTGGGGTCTTGCAGATTGGCTTGCTAGTGGAGAAATCAATGAAGCAGAGTCTGGGTGTATTTTATGTGTGACTTGCTTTATCTCCACACATACACATGTCCTGGAACAGGGGCGGTCACAAACTGCACACAGGCAATCGCCTCTTTCACAAAGATCAGCCCTCACGCCAAATCCTGGTTCCCCAGGAAGCTATTTTGTCCCAAGGATTGCCTTCAGATACAGAGGGCAAATCATGCTACCTACCACAGCTTCTGTCAAAGGACTATTGAGTAACAAAACTAACAAATATCTCTTCAAAAGACTAAAGCTTGCTCACATGCTAAGTAAGACAAAGTATAAGAGTGCCAGCTGATGAGACCTGCCATAACACTACAGATTTATTACTATTTCTACAAAGTTTTTTTTTTTTTTGCTTCTTTCTAAATAACCTGACACTGTCCCTTTAAACAACAAAATAGTCAAGGGCTGCAAACAGGGTTTGAGTCCAACTATATTAGATGCCCCCTGGGCTGGAAGGAGGGTAAGTTAAGTTCTCGGCAGAACTAAAATCTTGGCATTTTAAGGAGGAGGGAGGTCGATAGTGCAGCTTCTTGTAAACCTAACAGTTATTTTTATCAAGAATGAAAGGGAGAGGAAACATTGTTTGCATGGTGAGGCACAGAGGTGGCATTAGCAGAGGGGGACAGATCATTTTTACTTCCCACAATCCAACTGATCCTCTTGTTTTGCCCCCACCCCCACTATCGCGCCTGTGTTGCCTTTATGCTGCAGGTTGTTTCACCGGGTGAATTTTGTCAGTTGCCCATTCACAGCCTAACTCCTGCTAGCGAGCGCCTCTTTGGGACACGGAGCATCTCTTTTGTTCTGCATTTATAGCGCACCTAGCTCGAAGCTGTCGTGGTCCACGACGGGGGCTCTGAGGCACTCCCACAATGCACATCATCAATAAATAACAAATCATAAAACCTCAATTAATTAATAATCAGCACCACTGGCAAGTCACTTCTATGGCAAGCTTCATTTTGAGGCTCTCAGAGCTCTCTAAACCCACTAATTATGTAAGCCTTGCACCCCTCCTGGGAATATTTCTTATGCCCATTTTGCAGAGGGGTAAACTGAGGCACAGAGTAGGGAAATGATTCAGCCATGGTCAAGGAATGAGGCTGTGGCCCTGATTCAGGAAGCTACTTAAGCCCATGTCTAACTTTAAGCGGTGAGCAGTCCCACTGACGCTCCTGGGCGACTTGTGCGCTCAGAGTTAGACAGGTGATTGTGTACCTTGCCACACTGGGGCCAAGGTGTGGCATGTTAAGCTTTAAAACTATTAGGTTTTGTTTTCTTTGTACTTCACCTTTAAGGACTCAGCAGAAGGGCTGGCATTTTGTGCTCTTTTTGGTACAAGAAGGGTCACCCTGACTGAAAGCATCTGTCTGCAGCATGGGTAGATGGAAAAAACAGAGCATCAGAAGCACTGCATCTTAGGGAAGATCTACACTGTGCTAAAAGACCCGTGGCATGGCCACGGCTGGCCCGGGTCAGCTGATGCAGGCTTGTGGGCTGTGGGCACAGGTGCCAACTTTGTCCTTTCCCGGGGCGTGCTCGACCCCCGCTCTGCCCCAGGCCCTGCTCCCACTCCATAGTCTCCATCCCCTCCCCACCTCTTCCCGCTCCCACCCCACCTGTTCCCGCCCCTCCCACTAGCGTCCTCCCTTCCAGCACCTCTTGCACGCCTCTAAACAGCTGACCCACAGCAGGCAGAAGGCGCTGGGGAGGGGGAGGTGCTGATCGGCAGGGCCGCTGGCAGGTGGGAGAGTTGGGGGAAGGGGAGGAACTGATGGGGGGCTGCCAGTGGGTGCTGAGCACCCACCATTTTTTCCCTATGGAGGCTCCAGCCTATGGCTGTAGGGCTATAAAACTGCAGTGTAGATGTGGGGGCTTGGGCGGGAGCCCAGGGTCTGAGACCCCGCGAGGAGGGAGGGTCTCCAGCCCAAGCCCAAATGTCTACGCTGCCATTTTTAGCCTCTCAGATTGAGCCCCGAGAGTCTGAGTCAGTTGCCCCAGGCTCTGGGTTATTTATTGTCATGTAGACAGACCCGTAGTTCCCTGCTCTGAACACTATCCACTGATCGCTCGATCTATTGCGGTATTAATTCTCCCTCGTCAAGGATTTCCCATTCAGTTTGTGAAAAGCAAACCCAGGAAACAAAGGCCATTCAAATGTCAAACATGCAAACTGGAGATGGATTGTTAGAAGAATTAACACAACCGTGGATAACAATAACCTTGTAAAACAAGATACAATGGGTATCGGCAGAGGGCTCTTTATAACCTAACTGGGCATCTACAGTTCCCTGTTCTCCTCCTAATTCCTTTATCAGCTTTCTTCAGAAGCTCTGTGTTGTCCCTCTGCCAATCCTGTCCTGTCCTGCTGTTTTCTTCAACTTGACACCATGTATCCCCAGCCAGGAGTGAAAGTTTCCCGAAGTATCTTATTGCACAGGCTCCTACAATCTCCCCCCTCCCCAAAAAGACTTTAATCTTCCCCCACACAAAGGAAACAGGATGATTGTTGATCTTATAGTGCCTAGAGACGGACATCAGGGCCTCTGTAACTGTGCCTTAGTGGGTCACAACTGAGGATGCCAAATTCAGGACAAACTGCTGAGAAATAGGACAGATACACGCCAAGACTGGTGGCTAATCCCCCATAGGATATAGCGAAGCAGCAACAAAGGTAAACTTCTGTTTCACCAAACCGGCTAACAAGAAGTCATAAAAACAGTTTCCTCAGGCATTCCAGTTCTTAGATCACCACCAAAACCACTGGATTTAAAGCAGGGCCGGCTCCAGGGCTTTTGCCGCCCGAAGCACACCCCCCCCCCGCAAAACAAAAAACAAACAAACAAGCCGCGATCGCGATCTGCGGCACTTCGGCAGGAGGTCCTTCGCTCCGAGCGGGAGTGAGGGACCCACTGCTGAATTGCGCCGAAGAGCTGAACGTGCCCACGCCCCTCTCTGGTGTAGCCGCCCCAAGCACCTGCTTGGTAAGCTGGTGCCTGGAGCCGGCCCTGATTTAATGGTGAGTGGTTCTTTACAACCAGTCTCATCAAATAAAAGGTTCTTCTGATCACAAGGACCAGCCACACACCCAGGTCAATATATAACTTAGATCTTACCCCAAAATCACACTGTTGGCAATCCTTTAGTGTCTAAAATCTAAAGGTTTATTCATAGAAAGATAGAAAGAAAGAAAGAAAGAGGTAGAGCTGAAATTGGATAAAGGAATCAGTTACATACAAAGTTTTTGGATCAGGCTTGTAGCAGTGATGAAATAAACTGCTGGCTTGATAAGTCTCTGGTTGCTTCCAGATCACTGGAAGGACCTCAGGCCCTTGGTTAGAATGCTCCCATTAGTATAGGCCAGAGGTTTGGGCAAGAAAGAGGCAAAATGGAGGTGTTTCCAGCGCCTTTTATAGCTTCTGCCATGTGACGGGAATCCCATTGTTCTTACTGTGGAAACTTACAGCAACAAGATGGAGTTTGGAGTCGCATGGGCAAGTCCCCTGTCCATGCATTTTGCCTAGTGACAGCAGGAAATTCCATTCAGTGTAGATAGGTGCCTCCCATGGTCCATTGTCAGTTAAATGTTCTTTCGATGGGCCGCTCAATTTGAATAGTCCCTCCAAGATGTGCTGCCTAGCTACCTTGTGGACGCTACCCCAGGAGCAAACATTTGAAATCCAAGTATAGAGCCAATACTTATAACTTACAGGGGAACGCTTGTTGACAGAACAAGGAGTAATGGTCTCAAGTTGCAGTGGGGGAGGTTTAGGTTGGATATTAGGAAAAACTTTTTCACTAGGAGGGTGGTGAAGCACGGGAATGGGTTCCCTAGGGAGGTGGTGGAATCTCCTTCCTTAGAGGTTTTTAAGGCCCGTCTTAACAAAGTCCTGGCTGGGATGATTTAGTTGGGGATTGGTCCTGCTTTGAGCAGGGGGTTGGACTAGATGACCTCCTGAGGTCCCTTCCAACCCTGATATTCTATGATTCTATGAACTTCAAATACAAAAATGATACATGCAAACAGATAGCATAATAATAACCAGCAAATCAAAACCTTTTCATAGACACCTCACTTGATAAGCTGTGTACCAGATTTGCTGCAAATATATAACAGCAGTTGCAACAATGATCTATATGGTCATATTTTAATCAGATAACGGCACAGCCCCATTGTACTAAGTGTCGTATGTAGCCATAGCAAGAAACAGTCCTTGGCCCAAAGAGTTTATAATCTCAATAGACAAGATGGACAAAGGGAAAACCAAGGCAGAGACTTGCCCAAGCTCACACTCCAGCTCTCCTGACTCCCATCCCATTCCCCATCCACTGGCCCACGTTGATTTTGAAGCATACATACATGTTGGAAAAACCCTAAATATAAGCTCGGTCCACGTTGCCTTGTCTTTGCTGCCTTCTTGATCATTTGACTCAAGCCCAAGGGGGGGCGGGGGGGGGAAGGCTAATGCCACCTAGCTGCTACCAGTAGATCTCACAAGGAGGTCATTAGTCTCTTACAGATAGGGAAACTGAGGCAGAGAGGTGACGTGACTTGCCCAAGGTCACCCAGCAGCAGAGCTGGCAATGCAACCCAGGTCTCCTGAGTTCTAGTCTAGTGCTCCGGCTACTCTGAAATACTGCCTCTATAACGTCCACTCCCCATGCCAGAGCTCACGGGGGAGCTGAACCTGGGACCTCCAGCACTGTATGTCTCTGCCACCAAGCCATCGCAAATTACACCCGCACAGGGAAGTGGCAGTTTAGATCATATCAGCTGAGAGGCATTAGCCAGAGGAGCGAAGCTCTGAAAGATTCCTGGGCTTGTTTTATTAAAATTCCACCCAAGAACTGGACAGAATTCTAGCCTCCTACACTAGCAACATACACCATTAAACCGCAAGCACACGGACAAATGGAAGGCAAGGTTAGCACCTCTGTGTCACTGAGCCTAAACCCTGACCTGCTCTTCCCGTTGTTCTATCAGTACCCAACACGCCCCCTTTGCTACTCCGGTCCTGGCCTTCCCTGCCCCCAGCTCTGCTGATGCGTGTGTGCGCCACCTTTTGCTGCTCGGCAGCACCTTTTGTTTTCTCACCACACAGCTCTGCTGATGTCTCACAATCATGACCCGCAGAGTCCCTCTGTTGTTCCATCCCAGCGCGCCCCACGTACAGCTTGGCTGATACATCTCATTCCTGACTTGCAGGCTCTGCTCTCCCTGTCCCGGGTTTCAGCTGAGCAGGGATGGTCCATTCTAGCAAATGGAACTGATACGTGCAATAGAAAGAGGTCCCCAAACCATCATGACAGAGGAGGCTCCTGCTCTGGGCAGGCCACAAATCAGATAAATGCCGTTCCACTGCCTGCATTGTACCCATTGCTCAATGCACTCCTGGAAATTGCTCCAATACTCTGGTGATGAGTGCGGCGTAAGAACCGGGACAGAACAGAATAAAGGCACAATGCCGGATAACTCAAGGGCACAGCGAAATGCTCCGGCCTCATGAGCCATGAACACCCCCCCGCCCATCCCTCCGTAGTAATTGAGTGGAAGCTAAGGCAGCATTCTGGATCGGGTGGTAAATGCTGGAAGCCTGCAAAGGTGACCAAGCCCTCTATCTGCAGCTGAGGCATCGTGATAAGTTGGTTCATTTCCTATCGCAGCCCCACAAAAGCCATTAGAGTCCCGCTGACACCAATGTAAATACCAGGCTGTCAACTAGCTATCAGCCCATCCGGAATCCCGGGCGCACAGAACATCTCATCAGCACCACCCCTCCTCTCTTCCTGCCTGGCTAGACACATGGATCCAGTTGTCCACATCTTCAGTTGATATTGGCTGAAGATGTGGACAACTGGATCCATGTCCAACCTGGGGAAAACTTGGACCAGGCCTAATTAATTGCTTAAATGGGAATTTTCTAAGACCATTAGTTTGTATCTGTGGCTACCTGGAAGAGGCAGGTCTCCATCATGAGGCATTGGTCTGCTCGTGCATAGCCATCAAGTAGGTGTGAAGTGGCCAAGAGCGCTGGCCACTAGGTCAGACTGTCATTGCCACCTGGTGGAACTGGGATGCAAACGGAGATCCCACCTGGTCATGAGAAGAGTAGAGATTCCATCCTGGAAATAAAGGTGCAGATTGTTAACAATAAAGACAATTCACCTTTGAAACAACTTAACCAAGGGCTGTGTGGAATTCTCCATCACTGGCCAATTTTAAGTAAGGATCGGACGTCTTTCTACAAGAGCCGCTCTAGTTCAAACAGGAATTAATTCAGGGAAGCCCTATGGCCTGTGTTATCCAGGAGGTCAGACGAGATGATCCCAACGGTCCCCTCCGGTCTTGGAATCTGTGACTCCCGAGGGTTAGAAGGAAGAGAAGGTCCCTGCCAGTGGGGTGAGGAATAGAGCTTCTGGGTTTATAAACAAGGTGCAAGGGGGTATGAAGACTGGGGTGTGCAATTCCCATTCCAGATGTGGCCCCGCTGTCCTCCCAAACCTGCAATGACTACCACCCCCCATTGTCAGAGCCTCCTATGTCTGCAAACACCTGAACCTCAGTGTGTGTGTGTGTGTGTGCGTGTGTGTTGCTTTAGCCATTCCCTTTGTCCCACACCCTGGTCTCACTCAGCTATGCGGAACAGTCACATCCAACATTGCTTCTTTCCCTAGGTTTCTGTGGGGCTAGAACAACATCTCAGTGCCTATTAATCTAGCAGCATTCATTAAGCACCGGTGTGTGGGGATGTGCGGTAAACACGATAGGACAAATGACAGTTAATGAACTGGATATTCATTCAATCCATCATCCACCAGCCCGGCTGAAAGGAACAGCCGATCTCGCCTTGTTTGGAGGAAGACGAGTTCATCATCCCCGCTGTTTCTGTTGCTGCTATAGGTTAAGATGCTAAGATCCCTCCCCACGCTGCACCCTCTGGGGTGTCATTTCTCCAGCAGGTGTGTGTAGGAGGTGCTGGGGGTTCGGGGGGGGGAGGCAGACAGCAGTGAGATGATGGCAAGCAAGAAAGGAACAGATGAAGGATTCACGGGGGCCATGGGAGATGGGGCAAGCTCTCAGCAGCACGTTTCGCCTCTCCTGGAAGCAGGCAAAATAAAACCAGAGGATGAAAGGCTGCCCTCCTGTGATAAAAGGTTGAGTCAGGTTCTGCTGACACAGTCCTGCTGAGAACGCACAGTCCTGCTTCTCTCTGACCCTGGCACTGCCCACCCCACTGTCTTGGTCTCCTCTGAAGCCATCCACATGCCCCCCGGGAGAGGATCTCTCTCCTCTCGGCTTTTCAGCAATAACAATGGGCACTTCTACTGCCCCTCTCCCTTGAGGATCTCAAAGCACATTACCTTCATTCCTCTATTCAACCTACCCATGGTCCTTGGAAGCAGGTCCAATATAATTATCCCCATGTTTTAGATAGGCAAACGGAGGTGGGGTGACTTGCTCAAAGCCACAGAGCTCGCCAGGCCAGAAATAGAACCCAGGAGTCGTGTCTCTCAGTCCCCTGCTCTACCCCTAGATCACTCTCCCTTCCAAACCCAGGAACCCTGACTCCCACCCCTCTGTTCTAAGCAGCTGACCCCAGAGCTGGACACAGAACCCAGGGGTCCCGTCTCAAGGTGCCCTGGGATCTAACCACTAGACAGACACTGCTTCCGTTAACTCTAAGGTGGGGGAAGCTTCCTCTAGTACCAGACAAGCCTGTTCCAAAGCAGTCAGAGGGCCTCACTGACAACTCACTGCTCCCGAGCTCATCTCTGGAAAAGGCCAAGTAACACGTGCATGGGCCCTCGTCCTCCGGTGCTACTGCAGAAAGACACTTCAGCACCAGCACGGGAGAGGATTTACAGTGTGAAGCAAGAGCACCATTACCGGGTGACATACACTGCAGTCATTTTAGCTCTTGGGAACATCTTTGTCTGCTACAGACATAGGTGCTAGAGACTGTCATGGTAGCTACGGCACGCAGGGCACCTAGAAGAACATAACTCTGAACATAAAGGTAGATGATTGAATAGGAGGAGAGAGCTGCTGGTGGTGGGGCTGTGTGGGAAATGTCCCCAGCCAGCATGAATTTTGGAAAAATTTTTCCACCCTGAATCAGGACAAAAGGAGTCAAAATCTTGACATTTTTCACAAGGCGGCAAACCAAAAAAATTCATTTTACGTCAATCAAAACGTTTCCTTTTGATTTCAGCCTTTTTTTAAATAGTTTTTTTTTTAGTATAAAGTAAATTTTTAACCAAAAAGTCCTTTAGATCCGAAAAACAAAACTTTGTTTTAAAAATGTCAAAACAGGACCGTTCAACCATTTCAAAACGTCTTTTTCAAACAACTTTTGCGTTGTGAAATTCATCAAAATTGTCCCTTCCCCATGAACAGTTTTGGTTTCAATTAATAAAAATGTTTTGGGCAAAACCAAAAACTAAAAACATATTTTGCCAACCAATTCCCAACCACACCTAGCTGGTGGGGATGTTTTAGGACAAATCTACCTGTTGTCAGTTTTACCCTTCAGGAGAAGCCATCCAGGCAGTCGGTCCTAGGAGATTGTGAGCTGGCTGGATATGGGCGTATGCTTCAATTTTGTCTATGCTCAGTTCCGTTCTCAGCACAGCTCAGTTCTCATTATACACCTGAGCCCGCAGCCAATACAGTGTAAAACAGGGAAGGCTTCAGAGCATCCCCAGATGATCCCAAGCAACTCACCACCTTGTAAGGACCTTTCTAGCTAAGAGCAGCAGCCTTGCTGGGTCCCCAAGCTAGGAGGCAGTTTGCATAACAGTGGATAACAGTGTCTCAGGATGCTCCCCCGTTAGCTAATTGGAATGCTTCCCAGCTGGTCTCATGGCCAGGTTGGTTTGCATCAGGGGAAGTGGCTGAGGCATCCCCCCCTACAGAGAGGTTTGGATTTCCTCAGCAGCATTTGGCAGGGCACTTTATGAAGAAAGGGATGCAGGTGTGTGATCTGACCAACACACCCTGGGTGTGTGCACCCTGTGGTGCAAGTCTGGCAAAGAGGGCTAAGCTCCAGTCAAGCGGTTTGAAGCCAGTTACTATAGGAAGACGCTTTAGGGTGAATTTATCCCGCTGACAGCAGCTCTGCATTTGGTTTTTGGTTTGGATGAAGATCCAGGTCATCTCTCGAAATGTCTTCACCTAACCCTCCTACCCGTCCGATCACCGCAGGTTAGGAACTAGCTTACTAGAATGAGGGAATGCACTTCAATACCAGGGGACCCCGATGGACCACAAGAGGTCCGGACCCAAGTTCTTATTATGTCTCATCTGTCAGATGGCACCTCCAGCAGCAGCGCCGTTGCGTCTCAGTGTGGTGGTGCTGACCCTGAAGGCAGAGCAGCCCCCGGCTATAGACTCGCCAGCACCACTGCTTGCCCCACTCTCTGAGGTCTCCTACCCAAGTTCTGGGCTCTGTTTGGCTTGTGGGCCCTAAGGAGCTACACGATAAGGCCTGACAGCTGCGACCCTCCCTGCAAATTGGATTCTGTTGAAATCGGCACTTCCTTTCTCAGAAATCTCGTGCACAACTTTTGTTTCCTCCCCCACCTTGAGAGGAGGAAGCTGCTGGAAGATACACTGCGGTGGTCGCACAGGGACCCGAGATCACCCTGGATGATTTACTGCATCGCCGGATGGCAAGTGCCACTCAGCAATGAGGCTGCCATCTATAAAATAGTTATAAAATGCACCAGACATTTCATAAAGGTCAAGTTATCACTCTGCCTCGCTTCCTAATGCATGACCTGGGGAGGCTGCTACTCAGAGCTCTGGTCTAGCCAGAGAGAGCTCATTCCACAGCCTGTATTTATGAGGACATTTATTCACCAGAAAAATTACATTTGGAGGAGACTCAAGTCTCTCTCTCACTCACTCTCTTCTTCGCATAGCTCAAAGCTCTTCATTTTTCTTTAAAGTGCTAAGGTGAAGAGGAGGAACAGGCTCGTCAACTTTCCTCCCTGACATTTGCCGATGACGGGAGAGTTCCCTTTGGGATCCCAGAGAAGGGGATGAGTGGGGTGTTCTGAGCAACACAGAGGGGAAAATACCCTTTGAAAAATCTGCAGGTCTCTCTCCCACCCTCTCTCTGCTTTCTTCTCCAGCTATAGCTTCTCCATCTGGCGCCTACGCAGGCCTCCGTTCCTCTCTTGCCTCCAGTCTACGTGTCCTCCCACGTCCACTCTGCAAATCCCTCTGCAGCTCCTTTGGCTCCATTCCTGCGTCTCGCCCCTCCTGCTCCCTTCCCACCAGCCGGTGCCCAATCCGTCCATTTCCATGATCACCCCCCTTCCTCCAGGCCTGGCCTTGCTGCTCTCTGACTGGGCCCCGTCAGAATTCCCACGCTTCTCTGAGCTCTCCAACCCTCGTGAGTCTACAAGACGGGGGCTGGGTCTCTCCAGAGATTTCCCGTCTTGTCAGAAATACTGTAGGGACACGGTCTCCCTGGATTTTTCAGCGAATCCTTTCCCAGCCCCCACTAGAAACAAGGACGCAGCAGCTAACTGAAAGGAGGGTCAGTTCAAGATGTGACTGAAGGTTTGGGTCAGGCCCCTGGAACCCAAACACCTCCTGGACCGTGGAGAGGGGTGAGAATATGGATCTGGCTCCTAATCTGAAGTCTGAGACTGGTTTCTCCCCCGGGCCAAAACCTCAGCTGGTCTGAATCACTTCCGTGATGTGAATTCACTGAAGTCAATGGAGCTACACTGATTTACTGCAGTTGATGACTGGGACCACATGTACTGAGAAAGCAACGTGGACAGCTGGACAGGGGACCAGACTGGGACACAGGAGACAGAGATGTCCTTCCTGCCTCTGCCCCTGACCTGCTGGATGACCTTGCTCAAGTCACTTCCCCTCTCTATGGCTCAGTTTCCCCTCCCACCCTTTGTCTCTTTAGATTTATACACTTCAGGGCAGTGGCTGTCTCTTGCTATGTGTCTGTACAGTAGCTAGCACAATGGGGCCCTGACCTTGGTTGGAGCCTCTGGGTCCTACCTTAATATCAATAAATGAGGAGTTAACTTTCTGGTCCCAAACTGTGCATCTCAGCCGCTTCCCCAGAGCTTATCTGACCCGATCCAGTTTGCCTGTCCTTAGCTGGAACAAGGGGAGGGAGGGTGAGAAACAGGGGCAGATCCTGAGAACCACGGGGGGGGGGGGGGGGGGGGGGAGCGGGGAGGAGATAAGATAACAGAGTGAAGGACAACTGCAATCCCCCAGGGCTCTGCCATGATGGACATGGGAGGATTTGTGTCACGTTAAAGCTTCCCTTTCCCTCTTTATTTCATGATTGAAATTAAAGAGGAAGAAAAAAAAAAATACAGGCGGAAGAAAAAGACCATTGCCAGTAGCCCAGCCCCATGGGGATTTCCCCTTGACACGGGGCCTGTCAAAGCTGGCACTTCTCAGACAAGGCTCCTTTCTGATGAGGGCGGCTTTGGTTCTCCATGAATGCTATCGCCTGTCAGGCCGCCGAGAAAAGACTCTTCCAGGCAATATTGTCTCCTAAAAAGAAACAAGCAGCAGCCTGATGTTTCAGATAGTGGCTGAGGGCAACAAAGCCACCTGCAGCGGCGAAGCACAACGCTAAACCCTACAGCTCGACCTAGCAGCTCGTTAGATCCCACAAGCGAAGCAGGAACTTGTTTGAGCAGCTCGTGCATGCGGGATCTCTCAGGGCACGTCTAGACCGCAGCTGGGAGCAAACCTCCCAGAAGGGGGCCACAGACTCAGGTTAGCGCTAGCATGCTAAAAATAGCCGCGGAGACGTCGCAAGCCCACGCACCGGCCACGCCGCTGTAGGTAGCGCTCTAGGCTCCGCTAACGTAAGTCTGTGGACTTGGGCTGGGAGGCTTGGTGCCAGATGCAGTGCAGACAGCCCCCCTCCCCGGGGTTACATGGGGAGCAGAGGTGGTTGGCTAAGTACTTCCTGAACCAAAAACGAGAGGAGTTTTAGCCTTTTATAAATCCAGTTCTTGAATCACTCCCCAGCCAGACTCATTAGCTACAGACACAGTCATTATCCAAGACCATTTGCTGAAGATGGTGGATGAACAATTTTCATGAGCTGCTTGCTTTGCTGATAGCCCATTTGGGGCAGTCACCTGGTCCCTTTTCCCACTTCCCGGCTGGCTGGCGGAAACGTGTTTAAAGAGGAGACTAATGAATGACTAAAAGGAGAAAACTCACCTCGGTGCAGGGATGCAGCACCAGTCCAGTCCGGCGCAAGAGTGAATTCCACCAACTGGGAGCCATGAAGAATGAATAGCAAGTGTAGCTTCACTGGTTTCTCAGCCATTGTCACAAATACTCTGCGACCACCTGCAGACTCAGGTATACCCAAGAGCAGGATCCCACAAAGGGCAGCACATCTCATTTCAATTGTTTAGCCTCAACTATAGGGCCAGACAGTGGGTGTAAATGGAGCCACCCCAGTTGACAGCAACTGAGGTTCTGGTCACTCCTCTCTAGTCTAAGTTTCCCACATTATTTGTAAAGCCATGCTAGGTAGAGGTGCTGAGCATACAGGACTTTCCTTCTGACGTTGCTACCCAGCCAAATGCCCCAGCTCGCTGTAAGGGTGGTACTGGGCTGCTCAAGGTGCCATCCTTCCGAGGAGAGGTCAAATTGAGAACCTTGTTCTCAATAAAACTTCCATGTCACTTTGCATGAGAGAGTGGAGGCATGGACAGTATTCTGCCTCCCAAAACTTCCTTTGGAGCACCAAATCGGATACAGTATTGGGCCAGATTCCCCTCCCTCTCTCACCCACCCATGACTTAACCTACAAATAACCAGGGAGCTTTTGGCTGGCGCAAGAGATGAGAGTCAGACCCGGTATTCTTCTTCACGTACAGCCTAAACCGCTGAGAGCACGCAGCAACCACTCTGCTGCACCCGGACGCTGCTGCCATCAGGGGTGGAAAAGGTTGATCCCCAGTGTTCTTATTTATAAACTAGCCTGTAAAGTACTTTGGGACCCTTCAAAATTAACACAGGCACAAAACGATACCCAAAAACCCTCGTTCCTCTACCCAGCTCCAACTGAAACGTAGCTCCTTGGTCCACAGCCACAGACATAGGGTGGGGTAGATTTATACTCTAGCTTACCACAAACTAAGTGTCCATGTGGACCCTGCTGCTGAGCATTAACAATTCCCTAAGCGTTTATGAAGACAAGCTCCGAGTCAGTTTTTCCTTTCTAGCATCTCTATACCAATACAGATGACTCCAGTGCCCGGGGCTGGCGCTTCCACTAGACGACCCTAGGCGGTCACCTATAGTGGCAGGATTTGGTAGGGGAGCATTTTTCCATCCTCGGTGGAAATTCAACAGCAGGGGGTCCTTCCGCTCCGGGTCTTTGGCGGAAATTCGGCGGCGGGTCTTTCACTCGCTCCGGGACCCGCCGCCGAAGTCCCCCGAAGACCCGGAGCGGAAGGACCCCCCGCCACCGAATGCTCAGAGGAGGAGCGCTGCCGCCTAGGGCAGCAAAAACCCTGGCGCCGCTCCAGCAAGTGCCCCTGATTTTTTCCATATATTTTACTATTACCTGCTGGTGTTTGTTTTGCTTTCATTTCTTTTGGTGCCCTCCTGTCAAGTCACGCTCATCTGAAAATAAAAACTTGGGTTATTGTTATCTCAGATCTAGATGTCCCCCACTCAAGGTTTTTTACTACATCAATTAAGTCTCCAATCTTATCCTTTTTATTTGATTTGATTTTTTTACCCCTACGGCTGGAGTCATAACTCAGAGCTTTAAAGTTCTGGGATAATCTCTCTCTGTGCCTCGCTAAGTGACACAGTGAATTTCTTTACGATCTGCTGACTAGAAGTGAACACTGCACCAAATGAGTCACACTGGAGGACTGGATAATTACTGGAGACTGGTGTTAATTTAATGAAAACAAAGTCTGAGGAACCATTGCAAACACACACACGCACACACATTCAAGAGTCACTAGTGATTTTGGAAGCCTCAGTTTTTGTGTACTCCCATTGAGACATGTCAAAAGGGGCCCTATTTCCAGAAAGTGCTAACCCTAACCCTAACCCTCTGAAAATAATTTTAAGTGTGAGAAGGGACCTTTGTGATCATCTAGTCTGACCTCAGAATTTGAAGGTATAGTCATTTTCACATCCACCACTAGGCTTGTGAAGCCAGGACCGCTGGCATTCTAGTGCGAGAATAACACCATCATGAGAAACCTCTGACAGCACTTACTCATGTGATTGACCTGAAATAAACCTCAAGTACTGAACAACCTCAAACTCCAGGGAAATTTTTTTATCCAGTTGCAAAGCCAGGGGCTGAGGGCCTCTCTTAATGGCTAATATAATCCTCACACGCCCCAGAGTTGGGTGCTAGGGAAAAATTCAGGAAGGCTCAGAACTGTCCTTGAAGTGCCCATGGTTAGCCATGACTCAGCTCTCCGCAGCTGCTCAGGTACCAGGTTGGTAGATACTTGATGTTAGAACACTGTTAGTCACCAGAGGTTCTGGTCCATTGGGTCAGTCATTCCCTTGTGAAGCTTAAATGGCTACAAATGAGGCCAAAAGTTGACAGAAGGTCCGTGTGCTGCCTTTGTTCCTCTGGGACCCTGGATTCAAACCCTGACTCAGACCCCAAGTGCTGATCAGTCTGGCAGGCTCACCCTAGGATGTGTTTGGGTCCATCAAAAGAATACCACACGGTTGGATGGAATTGCTGTTGAGACCGAGGGGCTGCTGCAGGTCAGGACACAGCCTGTGCTGGGAGTGTGGACCCCGGGAGTAGAAAGCAGAGCGTGCCTTAAATCAGGATTGAGGTGCAGCTGCAGAGCTGGGTGGGGGACGTTTACACACCCTCATCTTGCATTGCACCAGATTCTAGTAGGCTGTGCTTAAGAGCCCTTCACTTTTGCAGGCACTAAACTCAGCAATTGAAAGAAAGGGAATTTAAAATCTCTTCCCCCCCCACCCCCCCGCTTTCCAGCAAGTTCCCCATCAGGCCCTTGACAACTCTACTCTTTGTAGGCATCAGCCATTTGGATTTTCACTTCAGCCCAGTCCTGGGCAGGTGAGGCTACATCAGTGGCTGGATCCTCAAGCAGCTAGCCAGCCTCAAAGGAAGAGCAAATCTGCGGATCTGGTTACAACGGCACGTGGCATCTTGGGGCAGCGCAGGGCGTTGGTGAAATGGCGCCGCAGCACTCGGTTTCCTTTGCTGAGAGAGTGAAAGCTCAGGCCAGAGGAATACATTCAGAGGCTAGTTATCCTCCAGCACACGGAAAGAAGAAGAAGTGCGGGATCAAAAGCATCCTCCCTGCCCTCGAACTCATTGACGTAGAGTCTGGAGTCTTGGCCTCAGGATGCTCCTGGCTTTGGTGAAGTGCTGCAGTCAACTGCGGCGTGGTGTGCCAATTACGGCTCATGAAAAAAAAAAAAGAAGGGAAGAAGGGGCAGGCGCGCCCTGTGCGGGGAAAGAATTAGAGCCAGCTGCCTTTCATCCAGATCCCGCAGTTAGCCGCCTGCCGTTCTCTATTCTTATCCCTTCTGATAAAGGCGAAACGCTTCCCACTCCTGTAATTGAGACCTAGAGTTCTGGGAACACGTGGCCGCCAGATCCCAGCGAGTGACTCCAAGAGAACGGCCGGCTGGAGACAAATGGAGCGGGAGGAGCTACCCGCCCAGCTCCTTGACACTCGCTGGAAGGCAGGATCCCATAAAGGAACCTTTCATGCTCAGAGAACATGGACGTGTCTCTATAGCGAAGCCGCCTCGGACTTGGCGCAAGCTAAGGCGGGTCTTGTCCGGTTTATACGTGGATGGGGGAAAGTGCCAAAACGCAGATGCTATGACACGAGGTAGAATGGGGAGTTTGTTCCTGTGAGTTTGTGCGGAGTCAGTACTCCAGCAAAGTGGTAGGTAGAGGGGAGGTAAGGGGCTGTCAGGGTAAAGTCCCGGTGACTTGTCATTAAAAAAAATCCCGTAGTGTTTTCACAAGAGGAGGGCACTAAATGCAGGTGTCCTGGCCAAATCCTCCTGGGAAAATTACTTCCTGTCATGAACTCCAGTCCCGTCCCATCCCATGGTAGGTGGACATCTGCTAACGCATTCCCCTTTGCAGTGGGAGAGAAGAAGCGACAGGTGCTGGGTTTGCTCCCATTAGCTTCCCAAGTCTTTCAGGTATCAGGCCACACACAGCCAGGGAGCGGAAGCCCCTTCCGAAGTCTTGTCTGCGAAGGAGGAGCGGGGGGGTGGGGGGTGGGGGACGACGAGTCCTCGAGGGACAACATCTGCTGCTGTCCTTGTGAGAGAGGCTGAAACCCAGCCCAGGTAATGGAACAAGCAGCAGGAAATTGGAACCATCTCTGTTCATGCAAAACTGAGCCAGTTGGCAGCCAGGTCTTGAGGACCAGGGATGCCGGAAGCAGCCATCAAGGATTCAACTAACTGTGCACCTCCTGCTAAATGTGGGATTCCCAAAGGGGGAATCCCACACTGAGAAAAATTCTACCCTGCCTCCATTGCTTTAACTTGGACCTGGCTGCCTACTGCCCTAACAAGCCACTCTAGTAGGCAGGGTTGGCCACGGCACGTTCCCTGCACTGATGGTGGAATGGAATGGGGCAATATAAGGTGGGTAGCATAGAGCCATTGTATAGAGCGGCAAATTCACTTTAGGAAAGAGGAATTCTCAGGTCGTTTCTTAAGCTGGTTCCCCAGCTGTTTTTCCATTGCAGGAGTGGGGCCGATTTTGGCCAACAAACACACACAGCCAACCTACGTCTTCCTCATACCTACTGGGCCAGATCCAGAGCGGATATGTCAGTCAACCCTTCATCACCTGCTTTATGGCCCTTTGCACCTTGCTGGGCTTGGACAGTGAAATGAGCTGGCCAGCTTCACATTCTGTTCCTTGTCAGCATCCCGTTTCACCCGGGTTTCTGATCGCTCCCATTCACGTGAATGACATGACCCCTCATTGGCTTCAATAGAGCAAGATCCAGACCCTATTCTCCTTGGTCGAGTCCCTTTACGGCAGACAGTGCAGCCCACACTGAACTGGAGCTGGGATTGAAAACAGGCAGCCTGGTTTTATTCACTGGCTAGGAGAGGCGTCTTGCTCCCAAGCCTTTTCTTAACACGTTCTTCATGGCGGTTCGACACAATGGCAGGAATCCGGCTTCGTTACGCTGAAGAACTCAGAGAGGCCAGGAGAAAGACTGAGCTGCGCAGGGCTTCTGAATAAATAAGAATCCAGATAGAGTTTACTTTAGAATCATAGAACATGAGGGTTGGAAGGGACCTCAGGAGGTATCTAGTCCAACCCCCTGCTCAAAGCAGGACCAATCCCCAACTAAATCATCCCAGCCAGGGCTTTGTCAAACCTGACCTTAAAAACCTCTAAGGAAGGAGATTCCACCACCTCCCTAGGGAACCCATTCCAGTGCTTCACCACCCTCCTAGTGAAAAAAGTTTTCCTAATATCCAACCTAAACCTCTCCCACTGCAACCATTACTCCTTGTTCTGTCATCTGTTCTCAGTGGTACCAGATCTAGATCCTTTACTGCCCGTGAACATCGGTTTTGGAGCTGGTCTGCACGTCCTGTCTTAACAAGGAGAAGCTCTGCCTTTTAGGAGAAGCTGCTCCCAGCCCCTAAATGTGTGGCTCATGCACTCTGCACTCTCCCCCCCTTTAAGGGAAGGATTGATGAGCCTGCAGACACACAGTTCCACACTGCTCAATAATCTGTGACGCTGGGGACACTTGGGCGCGCTGAGGAGATGCTGAAGTGAAATGGCTCTGCGGAGAGGAAAACAGCTGGTTCTCTCATCTGCACAGCTCCGAGTGGGTAATTACATAACACTCCTTGCCTGAGGTTCATGCTTGACTGCAATCAATATAACCTTTTAAAATGAATCTAGTTTCTTCCCACTCACGCACACAAATATACAGTAGCTGAAATCCCTCCACATCCCTAGCACTGGGAGGGTGTAGCACCCCGAGATGCCTTCTTTATACTACGGGCCTCCCTATTTTGCCAGAGCCTTTAAAGAAAGGAGATTTCTGGGTGTCTAATTTTCACTTTTTTGTGCCTGTGCAAGGAGCGGTCTAGTAGCGCTGAAGAGTCAGGACTCCTAGGTTCGGTTCCCAGCTCTGCCACTGACATGCTGTTAGAACCTGAAGAAAGTCATTGGCAAAAGGAAAAAAAAAATCAGTGTCGTGCCGTGCCTCAGTTTCCCCATCTGTAGGATAGGGATAATAATCCAAACCTACCCCACCATGAGCAGTAAAAGGCTCGAATCATCCTCAGTGAACCCTACCCCTGCAGACTCCCGCTGGATCATAGCCTGATTATTTCCATTCCTGGCATACCTGTCCATCGATGGGGGATTCCCGGCCTGCTCCTATCCCAAGATGAATAAAAGGCTGATGGAAATTCTGAAGTCAGCAACACAGCATTCTGAGGGCTGGTGCTCAGACACCCCGTGCTGGGCCCTATATGAATGCCAAGATAAATATGCATGCACACATCCAACCTCAGCATTGGCAGTGTAGTAAGATGAGGCCCTGAAACATAAACTCTTGTATCAGAGGCCCAGAGCACCACACCGGTGGTGTCTGACAACAGACAGTATTCCCTGCGTTTCCTCGGGCATGGGGAAGAGTGCAAGTTTTGATGTATTGATGGCTAGTGATCTCAGGTAATGGGCAGGTGACAGGTATTGATGTGCGGCCACTGAATCTCCGTACATTGATAGTCCCCATGTGGCAAGGAGCTCTGAGGTCAGACACTATTCAAACCCCCATTCCTCTTGCAAGCTATTCCACAGGGCAGCTTTTGAAGGAGAGCAGAGGATCCTACTCCCCCGACGCTGGGCCCCAGAGGAAGGCACCCAAGTGGCTTCTTACACAGGGAAACGACACTGAAGGACTTAGCAGAAACAAACATCCAGCCCGTCTCTGGGAGAACAGCTTCCCGGCTCACCAGTCATCTCCCCTCTTGGAGTCTGCCCAGCAAAATGAAGCGAGCACAAGAAAAAGGCTTCCCCTGGCATGTCACTCTCACTCCTGCCCTCCTAGGTGTCCTGAAAACCAAAGCCCAAAGCAACCCCAAGGAGAAGGGAAATCGGCACAAGCAGAATCACTTTTATCTACAGACGTTGCTCTCCCCACGCAGCAGAAGGAATAGACTGGCTAGTTAGCATCTCCCTTAAGTAACGGAACGATGATTATTCTACCTCCAAGGGACTGATCTATAAAGGGTTAACTACTGATCCAGCCATAGCAAATGTGTGGCCACAGCAGGCGTGGAGCATGTGGCAGGGTTACATTGCCACTGTCATGGGTTCTTTCTTACATCAGAGTATCCATTGATTAACAATACTTCATGCGTCCATAACACTTCATCCAATATTATCCGGCCCTGTTACAGCCACTAAGGGTCAGAGTCTCATCTCTGCATCAATTTCTGCTGTGGGCATTGAGGGCTGCATGCCAATGCCGCTCATGCATAATTAAGCTGTGAAACTCATTGCCAGAAGATATCAGGGAGGTCACAGCTCAGCATAAAGAAACAGAAAGGATTAGATATGTACATGAATAATACAAATATCCCCAGCTATGCTAGATAGGGTAAAAATTAATACAGAATATAGGATCTAACTATGAGGGGCTGTTATCTGGACAAAAGGACAGTCTTAGGGTTAGGGTGCTGGCCTGGGACTCAGAAGACTTGCATTCAAGTCCCAGCTCCACCATCAACTCTCTGCGTGACCTCAGACAAGTCCCTTAGTCTATCTGTGCCTCAATTCCCCATCTGCACCAGGGGGATAACAGCACTGGAATCCACTGAAGATTGTGAATTGCTCAGATGCTATGGTAATGGGGGCTATATCTACCGTTCTGATATAAGCCTTCATGCTTCAGGACACGCGACTGCCTGAGGACAGGAGGTAATTTCCCCTGGGGGCAGGTTGTTCCGTAATTGCTTATTAGGTCTTTTTGCACCTTCCTCTGAAGCATGTGATCCTGGTCTCTGTCATAACACTGGGCTGGATGGACTCCCTGAAACGAGAAACTGACACTGTTAAATCTCACACGTGTGTGTGTGTGTGTGTGTGTGTGTGAGAGAGAGTGTGAGAGAGAGAAAACAGGTGGATAAATACAGGCATTCAGAGGCTAGTGGGATGTGCTGAAGGCCACCCAGCAGAGCCAGGAATTGATCCTGGGCGACCCAACTCTCCCTCTCCAAATATTCTGTTTCCCTTCCTGGCTGGGGAAAGCTGCCTGTGGCAAACTTCAGTCCTAATGAGAACACTGGGCCAGAAAGCCAAAAGCCAATGGCACGATTTGCACTTCAGTCAGTTGTCACTTCACACACAGGAAGCATCTACACTGCATTATGAACTCGGGCCTGGGGGAATGGGGCTGGTGGAGGTGGAGTTTCCAAGCCCTCACTTGAGCATCCATTCTGCACTGTAAACCTGGGTTTACAGTTACTGGACTGGGTCTCACAGCCGTACTCATGTGCCCATACTGCACTGCGCAGATCTTCTGACTCAGGTCCACGGCTTGACCTGCGTCCACACTGCAAAAATCACAGCGCTTGCATTGAGTCGCAATGGGACTCCGGCACTGATCCTTCCCTCTAGCAGGAACTGAGGATTGGGTCCTGAGTGCTGGCTGACCTGAGTCAGACTGATTTGTGTGTGGATAGGAGGCAGGCTTGGGCTCAATCCTCAGTGAGAGCCTGGGTTCAGCGTGCAGCACAGACATACCCCCGGAGACCTCTGCACTGCCAGTGGGAGGGGCTGATCTCCAAGCCATTCCCAGCAGGAAGCAGGATGAAGACAACTGCGATTCCCTTGCCACTGTGGGACGAAAGCAACTCAACCATCACGGCAAGGAAGGAGGGCCTCGCTGCTGTCTTCAAACCAGAAATCAAGGTGCTGGATCCCGCTTGCCTTCTCACCATCTTCCCTAACTGGACTGTCCCCAGCAAAGCACCTCCCACTGCTTCATGCCTGGAGCGTGCAGCCATGTTCTGGGCGACGGACGCAGCAGACGTGGTCGGGACATGGGTGTTCTAGTTTTTGGGTCTTTCTCGCTCTGACGACATGTTTGAGATGAATGAGCACCGACAGCCATCCGGCTCTCACACACACATTCTAAAGCAAGGGAACAGTAAACCGGAGCTGATGAGTTGCTGGGGAAAGGGTGACAGCCAAAATTTACACAGAACTTGTCTCCTTTTTACTTGAAAACAGGGTTGGTTTGTTCCCCTCACCCTTCCGCCCAAGAAAACCTCCCTCTCTTCCCAATGCAGAGAAAAGCCCCTGAGAATTTTAACGATGAGATTTCGAGAGAATGGGAGAGGGAACAAAAAAAGGGATGCTGACATCAAGAGAGAAATGATCTAATAATCTCCCATTCCCGGAATTTGTTGATGTGCCAGGGGATGGCTCTGGATTGCGATATAAAGGGACGTACTGTCAAGTAGTTTATCCCCACACGTACATTTGTTAAAAAAAAAAAAATTAAGTAGGGGCAGGAAGAAGGGATTTTTCACAGAGCCTAATATGCAGAGTGGGGCTTTCATGTTGCTTGTAAAAGTGAATTTACAGTGAAATTAAAACAGTATTGTCAACCCCAAGCAGTCCAAAAATCAGGAGTCAGGCCTCCAAAACATCAGGAGATTGACTAAATAAAAAAATAAAAATCCAGCTATTTTGCAGCTCTCTCTATTCTCAGTGCTAACCACAGCAACGTGCGGAGAGGCTGGTTTTTAAATTAATTACTGTTGAATCGCAGGCACCACCTTTTCCAAGCCTCGTTTCTGCTGGAGAGACCCCCGTGAGATGGGCATAGTGGAGAAGGCGCTCTAGGGCCTTAGAGGAGGAGGAGAGCCACCTCTCCTCTAGCCCCCTGCACCCCATCCTCTTGCCTGTGCACAAGGCCGCCACACAAACTGCTGCAGAAAGCTGCCAGATGCGAGAGGCGGAACAGCTCAGCTGGACCTGGGGAAGACGGTGCAGAGACGTGCACCAATGCGCATTTCCTTCCCTGTGCATGGCTGGAAACACTCCGAGGCAGGTGGGGTGTCAGCCGAGCGCCATTGCTCAAATGGCGGCCAGGCAGTGCTCTGGAAATCGAGGTGGGCAGGCGGAGTATTGGGACAGGGCAGGGAGGGGAGGAGAATAGGATCAGGGAAGCCTGGTTTCAGCAGCAGCAGGAACATCAGGGCCAGGAGGCGGCTCCATATTGCTGCTAACGAATGCAGCACGGCATTAGTCAGCAGAGTGGCTGGGAACTGCCGGCACCCCGAGTGGAACAGCTGCTTGGATTGTAAACTCTCCATTCATTACTAATAGGGCGCCCGCCCCTGATGAGCCCACATCTGTCAGGTCTGCTCACTGGGCTGCGGCTGGGGCTAGATAAGTGGCGGCTTATTAAATACATGAAGATACAAACCATGGAAGGAACAATCTGTTTGCACACAAGAGGAGAGATGGACCCTCCAGAAGATGCTGGATAGGACCCAAGATTTATATTGGATATGTGAGCCCACCAAGCTGGGGGGATGGGAAAGAAATTTAGAGAAGACTGGATTGTAGGGACAGAAGCCTCTTGGGTAACAAATAGTCCAAGGGCTAGAAAGTGCTTGCAGGGAATGTAATTAAGGTACTAGGTAATGGAAGAAGTTGAGTCAACAGCTCAAGGAAGGGTAAAGAGAGACTGCGGGTGTATGTTATAGCTGTAGGCCGTGTTTGGGTCTAGGTTAGATTTAGGGTTAGGGACTTGGGGTTCCAGATTGAACTTGGGCAAAGGTTCACTAGTGCCCAAGTCTAACATGGATTTTGACCCCAGCTGGTGGAAGTCTTGTGAGATCAGCTGTTTCTGAGATTCTTTCGCTATGCAGGGACACAGCTGAAGCAGGCTAGGAAAAACGGCCCTTTCTGGGTTTGGATCTCAATCTGGCCAGAGTTTCAACTACTAGTGATCCAGACCCAACCCCTCGATGCCTGGAATTTGGGAGGCTGCTTTACACATCATGCGTAGCACAGTGAAGAGCTTCGGGATCTGTCATACACGAGCTTCATAGCAAGCAGGTCAGTTTCATCCAGAGAAGCATCCCGCATTTCACATGCTTCTCCAACCCGTTACTGAATCTCTCCGCTCTGCAAAACCGGGCCAGACACCTCATTAGGGGAAAAGCTTCCTTGGGGTATTTCAGAGTCTCCACATCCAGATGCCCAAAAACAAGAAAGGGGGGGGGGGAAGGAGGTGAGGGGAGTACCAGGGCCAAATTCCATTTGCTGTAAAGACAATGGAGTTGCACTATCCAGACAGAACCCAGCCCTGTTTTGGAACCAGCTCTGCCTTCATCCCAACTGATTCACCATTGCCTGGCGTAGACTATCTGCCTAAGTACCTCACCAGCAGAACATGGGAGCATCTAACAATAACTACAGCCCAGTGATGGCACAGAGACATTAAATGACTTTCCCCAGAGTCTCACCTGGGAATTGGACCCAGACATCCCAAATCCGAGCCTATTGCTTTAACCACTGGACACTCTCTCCTCTACTTGGTGCAGCGTATCCTGTCTGGCTTTGTCCTCTGCTAGCCACATCTCTCTTGCTTCCTTTATAAGCTCTTGCGTGCAGCAGGGAGTGGATTACGAATGACAGGAACGCAGGTGATACAGAGCAAACCCTGGGGCCTTATCTCCACACTGCGATTCAGTGTCAACTGGATGTCAGCCAGGGCACAAGAGTCCGAGGAAAAGAAAACCCAAGACACTAGGGGAACAAAACCCCCTCTCCTCTGCTCTTAACGGCAGACTACAGGTCTCATGCCCCTGTGATACATTCAGCTGCTTCTACAGGTCACTGGTGCCAAGCAAGAGTCTTGCTCCAACAGCAGTTCTGAATTAGCACCACTGGCACTGCCTTCAATCTTCAGGGAAGGGTTAAAGAGGAAGCACTGGGTTAGCAGTTAGTGCAAAGGGCTAGGAGTCAGGAGATTTGATTTCAGTTTCGAGCGCTTCCCCAGACTCCATCTATGAGCTTGAGCATGTCATTTATCAGGCCTGGGTCAGTTCACCCTTCCTGCACGGATGGCATGGAATCAGGGCAAAGGTGGCTTTAGGCTGCTTCGGCCCCCCATTAGGTTCGGGGTATGTGCAGCGCTGGTGCAAGTTAGAGCAGCCTTGAGGTTTTTCTAACTTATGCATTGCTTACGCAGAGAATAGCTGTCCCACACTGCATTCTGGCCACCCCTCTTACACAAAGGGCTGGGGCAAGCTCTTATATCACTGGGGGCAGCCCCTCCCTGGGGGGCATTCTCAGTGGCTCTTCACACCCCTTTTATCATGCCAGAGAAGCATAAAGCAGGCAAAGTGTCACAGTCGTTCGGGCCTTGCCTGCACTTGCCATTTCTCCTCTGGTGCCAGCTTTTCAGCGCCTCCTTTGGAAGCTGTAGGGTAGACAGACCTGTGCACTCAACTCCAGGGGACTGAACGCTGCCTGTGTCTCATGCGGAGGACGCTCCTCCATGGGTCAGGCTGGCATTTCTGGCCTGGCTGCATGGACTCTGGATTGGAGAGCTCAGCTTGGCAACTGACACCGCTCTAATTAAAGGTTTTTTTCCCTTTTCCCTCTTTCTTTAGGCACACAAAAACCATATGAAAGCAGAAGTCACGAGGCAGGTGCCCTTTCCACGTAAGCAGCACAGGTAAGAGAGTTTGGAGGAGATGTGACAGGTGAGGAGAGGTGGGACACCATATGGAATCTGGGAGACACTTTAGGATATTATAAATACCAATATTGTAAAATTGCAGAGTTACACTAGATATGCCATAAGATATCTGCCAAAATGTTAGAATTTGCCAGATATGATAATCTCATGTATGCGTTTGTATCGCCTTTGAATTTTGGGTTATAGATATGTCTGTCTGTCTGTCTTACAAAACTTGTGCTATGCTTCTGGGTGACACCCCCAAACAGTTTGGCAGCAGCAGCACTACCTAGCCTGTGTGATGGCCCATTAAGGACCATCACCTATACAACTGACCCATTGAGAGAAGGCAGATACACCTTATGACTCAGC
The DNA here is from genome assembly GCF_027887155.1 of Malaclemys terrapin pileata. NCBI lineage: Eukaryota > Metazoa > Chordata > Testudines > Emydidae > Malaclemys > Malaclemys terrapin. The sequence continues at coordinate 16,033,173 of NC_071526.1, read as the reverse complement.
AGGGACATGCCTCTGGACAGAACTCTAAGGCTTTCAAGCCATATGCTGGGCAGCTTGTGTTGAAAACAAAGGAAACACAGGCCGCGTGGCAAAAGACTATAAAAGGCAGCTGCATCTTCTCCATTTGTCTTCAGTCCTGATTCTTACCTGTGGAGGAACTTTGCTACAAACTGAAGCTCTGAATAGAGGACTGAATGACCCATCCAAGCTGTGGATGTGCTACAGACGGACTTTCAAGCCAGCAATCTCATCAATACTGCTAGGAACCTGATTTATGGACTTTGCAATCTTTGTATGTATGTGACAGTTTTCCCATTTAACATCTCTCTTGTTCTTTTTTCGGTATAATAAACCTTTAGTTTTAGACACTAAAGGATTGGCTGGCAGGGTGGTGTTTTGGGTAAGATCCAAACCTATACTGACCTGGGAATGTGGCTGACCTCGTGGGGTCAGAAGAACATTTTGGTATATGCGAGGAGAATTTAAAATAACTTCTCACTGTACTGGCCCTACGTGCTGACTGGTAGCCAGAGAACTGGAATGCAATCAGGGGGCTTTGTCCCTGGGCGGTGGGGCTCGGGCTTCGGCTTCAGCCCCGGGCCTCAGCAAGTCTAACGCCAGCCCTGGCAACCGCATTAAAACAGTGTCACGACCCACTTTGAGGTCCCAACCCACAGTTTGAGAACCGCTGCCTTAGAGCATACAGAACCCCCACATACTGCATTACAGAAATGGGTTTTATCCATGTGACTTTCTAAAGCCAGAGCCATCCGATGGGCTGGGGGAGCTTTTGACAGGGAGAGTAGGGGTGAGCTGTCAGGACAGGGACTCGGAACTGGGCTCCCTTTCTGGCTCTGCCCCAGAAGTAAAACCAGAGCAGGAATGTTCGTGTACGAACCAGCACAAATGGTCGTGGCTGCAGACAACTAAGGGCTGACCTGGTTTTCCCCCACGTAATGCAAGGAGCTTCTTTTATCTCTTCTGCGAGCTCCTGCTCCAAACAGAGGCCAGGATCTCCCTAGAGGGAGGCGTGCCTCGCTGGCGGACGCTGGAGCTCATGGAGAATAGGAAGGTGCATTTGGACAGGATCTCCACCTGCTGAGAGAGCCAGCATTGTCCCACTTTACAGAGGAGAACCTGAGGCACCAAGAGGCCAACCCTTCCTTGCTGAAGTTGCGGGGGCTTTGCCTTCGCCCTCCACGGCAGCAGGCTGAGGCCTCTGCAGCGTGCACAGGAAGTCAGTGGCGGAGCTGGAGGTGGAAGGGGGAACACCTATATTTCAAGCACAGTTGAGGTGCATTTGGCTGTCTGGTCTGAGGCATTTCTAAAAGGCACCTGACCCCGTGGTATTGAAGCGCACACATGGACATGGGCACATGCGCTCTAACACCTCACGGGCTCCATCCTGTCGCAGCAGAGTGGCATGGGAGAGGAAGGGGAAGGAGGCTTGTTTGTTTGATGAATTCCCTTCCTTTTAATTTCACAGCGATTCTCCGTTCCGGCAGGGAACCAAGCAGAGCCTTTTCCTTGTCCGCTCCTGACCAATCCTGCCTGTGCTGTTTACAAAAGGGGAGAAAAGGACTTACACTGTGCTTGACTTTTTAAACGCACTTTCCTTGTGGCAGCCTGTGCAGACCAATGTTACCCAGAACTTGTTCTCCAGCCTGGAGGCCAGCCCCAGTGGCCCGAGATGAAAGTGCCACAGGCACAACGTGCTGCAGCCATTACTTTTCATCGTCCTGCCCGACATCCTGCTCCTCGGCACTTGGTGAGTAGAGGCACAAATGACCCCCTGTAGAGCTAGATGAAAATGTATAACGGAGCATTGCATCTATAGGGAAGAGCAGAGGGCTACAGGGTGGGATATAGAAGACCTGGGCTCTATCCTCAGCTCAGCCAGTGGCCTGTTGGGTGACCTAAGTCATTTGCCCACTCCGTGCCTCAGTTTCTCTACCTGAAAAGTGGGGCTAATGATGCTGACCTCCTTTGTAAATCACTTTGAGATCTATGGAGGAAGAGTGGTATAGGACAGCTAGGTATTTATAGCCTTCCCAAGCCTGCAGCAGATGCACAAGAGACACCACTTTTGTCCAATAAGACAACCCCGCCAGTCATCATTCATCCCTCAGCTCTCCAGCCATGAATACACGACTGAAGCGCCTGGAACAAAACCGGCAGCGTGCTCTTTTTCTTTGCCAGTCTATTTTTATCCCCCTCCCAATGACAGATTGAGGGCTTCAAAAAAAAAAAACCACATGAAAAAACAAACCCCAGCCCCATGAACTCACTCCTGCTTCCCTGCCATGGAAATTACCACACTGTGTTCAAAACGGGAGAGCAATTTGCAAAACAAATAAGTCTCTGATTAGCTAACAAGCGGAAGGCTGACCTTACAGGGACCCTTTCATTAGGAGACACTTATTTCCCCATCCTTTTCTATAGCGCACCGATTAACTGCCTAGAGATGATGGAAGCCGCTTCTTACGGTTATAAAGAATTAAAATAAAAAAAAAAGAACGCCCCTATTTGCCTTTTAATGGTAAAAAAAATTAAGGACAGTAATTGTCACATTCCCAAAGTCAGAGTGGCTCTGCCGAAGTGTTCATTTCCATTTCCCCACCCTTTTTCTCCCTCACCGCCGAAGATTAAGCTGCTAAAACACGTCTGATGTGACATTAATAAGGCAAATCAATTTAAATGTACGTTCCCAGGTAGCTGAATGGGAAGAATACACTGCAGCCGTAGGGAAAGTTCACAAGGTCCTGAACCAGCCTCTACAAAACCCTGCTGGGGTTTGGGTTTCCACACGGACTGCAGGAGTTCTGCCCTGTGACTTCTGCTGATCAGACCCAGTGTCCCTGTGCAGCTCATGTCTCTCACCTTGCATTGGGATTGTAAGCTCTCGGGGGGCTCCCTTTGTAGCGGTTTGCACAATGCCTAGCACATGAGGGCTAGGGCCTGTACCTGCAGGCCCTATGTTTGTGGAACAATGTTTATGGAAGGGTTCAGGGAGAAGTCGGCCCAAGGGAAGTGACATCTCGATCCAGAGGGCAAATGTTTGCAGCTGGGGTTTGGTTTGACCTGTTTTGAGAGAGACTGTTTGCAAAATTCTGCTCTGGGTGTTCCTCTAGCTTTTCCAAGACAGGGGGCTCTAAAGCAGGACTCAGGTGACCTGGGTTCCTTTTCTACATCTCCCACTAACTTGCTGTGTGCCTTGCACTGTGCCTCAGTTCCCCCCCCTCCAATCTATAAAAATGGGGAAAATGAAACCTACTTTTTTTTCTTTTTAAAGTGTTTTCAACTGAGCACCTCCCAACAGTCACTATTTCCAATACTCCCTAAGTTTAGGGATGTCTGAATCTGGAACTTTCTACGACTCTCACAGTTTTGAGCAAACTTGGGCTGGATTCCTGGCTTGTCCTCTACTCGTGGTTTCATACTAGCTGGGCCCATACACACAAAAGGGAATGGCCTGGACCCCACCCAGCCCCATCAAGAAAGAGAGTTTCATAGGATTCAGAGGAGCAGCCGTGTTAGGCTGTATCTGCAAAAAGAACAGGAGTACTTGTGGCACTTTAGAGACTAACAAATTTATTAGAGCATAAGCTTTCGTGGACTACAGCCACTACAGTGGTATGCATCCGAAGAAGTGGGCTGTAGTCCACGAAAGCTTATGCTCTAATAAAATTGTTAGTCTCTAAAGTGCCACAAGTACTTCAGTTTCATAGGAGTTAGTCCCGTAGCTCCAATACTTTCGTTACTGAACATTTTAACACCACACCAGAAAGCTGCCCCTAGAATTCCATTTACATCTTTTCTCTGTACTTTCTTGGGGAAGCCGCACACTGGAACACTTATTGACAGAACAAGGAGTAATGGTCTCAAGTTGCAGTGGGGGAGATTTAGGTTGGATATTTGGAAAAAACTTTTTCATTAGGAGGGTGGTGAAGCACTGGAATGGGTTACCTAGGGAGGCGGTGGAATCTCCTTCCTTAGAGGTTTTTAAGGCCCGGCTTGAGAAGCCCTGGCTGGGATGATTTAGTTGGTGTTGGTCCTGCTTTGAGCAGGGGGTTGGACTAGAACCTCCTGAGGTCCCTTCCAACCCAGATATTCTATGAGTCTATGAATACAGTGTCCGTCTGACTTCTCAGGCTGGAGATCTCTTATTAGACAAAGATTTTTGCAACCCTTCTTACATCTGTTCTACAATAAAATAATAATAAGTGTTGCCAACAATGAGAAATTACATAGGCTTATGGGTACATATCAAGATGCTGACAGAGAACATTTGACCTTGAAGGGGAGGAGCAAGACATTTTAGATGGAGGTGAAAATTTTCACCTCCCTTGCCCCCACTGCAGTTTGTAATCCACCAATTGAGAAACAGTCTAGTTTGTAGGGTACTGGACTGGGCGTTAGGAGACCCGGGCTCTTGGCCCAGCTCTGCCACTGATCTGCTACATGACCTTGGGCAAATCACCTTCTTTCCCTGCCTCTAATTTCTGGGAAAGTAACTGATTTCAGCCTAGCCAGACCTCAAATCTGTCCCCTCACCGCTAGATTTTATTTCCCAATCCAATCCACACCCTCTCTTTACATAAGGCAACACCCTGGGATGGATTGCCAGATATCAGGGATTGAACCTAGGACCTCTGCATCTAAGGCCACAAGCCTCAGTCTGAGCTAAAAGACCCACACTGTTAACTCAAGCACTATAGTAGATTGAAACCTCCTTGTAGTTAGAGGAAAACCCCATGCTTACAGCATGGCGCATTGTATCTTTAGACTGTCAACTCTGGGGATGGTCTCATACGAAGCAATTATGCAGCTCCTAGCACAACCAGGTCCTGATCTTGGTTGGGGCTCTGGTTGTTACTGCAGTATAAAAGTGATTGAGATAGGATGGCTGAAACATGGCATCTGTCGCTACCTTGGCCTAACACCAGGCATTAGAGAAGAGGGTAGGGAGCATCACCTGGAGTTCTGCGTCTTCCTCCTCTAAGGAATTCAAATCTTGCACTGGAAGTTGGCAGAGAACGGCATTTCATCCGAGCCCCTGCTGTATGTGGCACATCCCCGCTGGGTTTCATTTAACCTTAGCGTGATTAAGCCTTTCACTCTGCCAGCACAAGACAATGCATCCAGCAGCAAGCAGGCCGGCCGAGACTATCATGCGGCTCCACCAGGATTTATGAATAGACTTAATGTTTCATAAAATTCTCATTTGCAATGATTATCTTTAATTCCCAGGGGATTACTATTTCTTTTTTATAAAGAAAGAAGTGGGACGTTTCATGGCAGCCCAGAGATTGCGGTGAAAATGCAGAGAAACTGCTACGAGGGGGCTAGAAAGGATTGGTCCCCCCGATGCAGAATGGACTATATCTAGAGGCACTTGCCCATCAACTATTTCTGTTCCATTTGATTTTTAAATCCAGGTCACCTATTGTGGGAGAGTGAATTTAAGCAGCTCCCCTGTAGGACTGTGCTGTATTCGTTATATTGTAGCATCCAGAAGCTCCAGCCCCGCTGCGTTAGGTGCTGTACAGACACGGAACGGATGGTCCCTGCCCTGAAGAGCCCACTATCCAAGTCAAGAGGTGACAGGTGGATGCAATAGACCAGGGGAGGGCGCAAAGCGATGGGGAGAGGATTCTGATTGGCTGTGGTTAAAGAGAGCTCCCAGCAACGTGCCACCTGATGCTATCCAGAGTCCAATCAACAGCCTGGGTGACAGAAAGAGTCTCCCGCAGGTTGAACTGATGCTTCAAGTGATAGAGACTAAAGATTTGCTCCTGCAACAATCCTCACTGACCTCTCTCCCCAGATCTGGGAACAGCCTGGGGTTTGTCAGATACTGACTGTCTTTGCTAATGGACCTCAGCTAGCAGAAGTCTGTGTCCATCCAGTGGATTTCTGCTAAGTCAGATAAATAGTCAGAACAGTAGCATAGTCTCTCTCAGGTGGCCTCCAAGGTCCAAAAACTTCACAGTTGGAAGTGACCCCTGCACGAATGGGGTCACTTGGGGGACTTTTGAATGGAGAGTGAGTCTAGTGTGGGTGGAAGGTATCAGCTCACCAGGCCTGGGGACTGACGTCACACCCGTGTGACGGGGGCAACAGGGTGAAGCCGAGCAGGCCTTACCCACAGCGTGCTCCAGTAGGTCACCTGTGATGTGGAAAGCGGCCGCAGGGGTGAGAGGGAACAGAAGAATGGCCATACTGTGTCAGACCAATGGTCCATCTAGCCCCGTATCCTGTTTTCTGCCAGCGAGCAGTGCCAGGTGCTTCAGAGGGAATGAACAGAACTGGGCCGTCAAATGCTCCATCCCCTGTCATCCAGTCCCAGCATCTGGCAGTCAGAGGCTTAAAAGAGTGAGAATGACTCTTCATCAGCAGAGCGGGGAGTTGAACCAGGGTCTCCCACATGCCCAGTGCGTACCCTAGCTACTGGGCTAACGGCTGTCAAAGTTCAGGCTGCATGGCCTGTTGAATCCTCTGCCGGGACTGACAACCCTACAGATGCCAACAGGTGCTAGCTAACTGCCCGCTAGCAGCCTGATCCAAAGTCTATTGAGTCAATAGAAAGACTCCTGTGGATTTTGGATTAGGCCCTAGCTCCTGCATGGAGTCCCCAGCCTGTTCCAGTGCGCTCCCCTTAACAATACCTGCTTCTCAGAGCATATCCCAGCCGCACTCCTGAAAGCGCGTTACAAAAGGAAGCGTCGTGGTCCCCATTTTTATCAATAGAAAACTGCGACCCAGAAAGGGGAATGATGGTGCCTAAGGTCACACAGAAAGTCAGTGCCAAAGCAGGGAATAAAACCCAGATCTTCCCACCAGGCAGCCCAGTGCATTAGCCACAAAACTATCCTTACTCCTTTTTCACTTCTCCCCAACGGCAGGGCGAGCGAACTTCGCACATTACGTTAATGTGGCTGTAACTGACTGGCATGTAATTTAATTACGGCATGCTTAAAAGATTAAATCCGCGATTAACAGAATTTATGTGGATTAGCACGGGAGGATGTGAAATCGCTCTAGCCCACTACACCGCAAAGCGGCAACCTGCACCATGCTGCAAAAAGGGGATTTGGGTGTGTAGCCCTTACATCACTAGCAATACCAGCGGGTCCAGCTCCGGTCTACAGCATGAGCAGGAAGCAAGTGCACTTGAATGAGTGACCTCTAAAGAGTTCAGTCAGCTACAAGGAGACGGAAATCGCTCCAGAGGAAGAGGGGACCCTCAGGTTCTAGTCAAGTGGCTGGAGCTGCATCTGCGAGGGTGAAAACAGGAAAGCAATTAGGAGGAACACCTGCTGCCGTTCCGCTGCACAAGATGCACAGGCTGGGAGGGAGTCTCCAGAAAGCCCGTCGCTCTCCCCGAGGTTCCCAGGACAGCTGGGAGCTGAGCTATTTGCAATATGGACAGGAGTTCGTACCTCTAGTATATGGGTGATGCTACTAATAACCTCCTCTCTTCTCTGCCTGCTTTAAAGCTGTTAGGGAAAGAACGAACGGATGATCCAGTGGTTAGGATGCTAGGCTAGGACTCTTGAAACCTAGGTTCAATGTCCTGCTCTGCCATAGGCTACATGACCTTGGGCAAGTCCCTTAGGTCTATGTGCAAGTTTTGTCCCGGTGTAACTATTTCAGCTGGGGAGAGATTTTACTGAAGTAGTTACAGAGGCACATCTGTGCTAGAAGAACAGTGCCATACAGCAGGCTAGTGTATTTCTGTCCCTTGGGGGATACCATCACAGACGTGTGGGGCTGGATGATCTCTCAAAGTCTTTACAAGTCCCACCCTCTTCACTAAGGCTGGACCAAGTATGCCTAGACCAGCCCGGACAGGTGTTTCCATCACTGGAGGTTTTTAAGAACAGGCTGGGCAGATTCCACAACCTGCCTTGGAAGCCTGTTCCAGATCTTCAGCTACCCTTAGAGTTCTAGTCAACTGTTTACTAGTATTGAACCTAAATATCCCGCCCTGAAGATTAAGCCCATTACTTCTTGTCGTAACTTCAGTGGCTACGGAGAACACATTAGACTGGTAGAATTGTGTCCACACTAGTAGGGTCACATTGCTTTTACTATGCTGGTCTAGTTAAGGGGGTACAACTTGTGGTTGTAGACAAGGCTTTAGTCTCCGTGTGCATCCCCGGTCTGTAATATGGGGCTAACAGCACTTCCTTTCCTTCACAGAGCGGCTGTGAGGAGAACGACATTTGTCCAGTGCTCAAGCTGCTATGGTAATGAGGGTTGTATGAGTACGTAAGATTTTCAGAGCACGCATAAAGTCGGACATGCTTTACCTTTTGCTAATCGACAAACCTGATATCTCATTTCCCATCAAGGTTCCTCATTGTTAAGGCCACATTGCTTTCACGAACAGGCTACAGAAAGTTACGGGTGACAATAGGCATCCAGGAGGGAGGGCAACTTCTACTGCCTGGCGTCTCAGTGACACTCAAACACAGATCATGTAGATTTGATGAATGCTATATACCGGATCTCACAGTCCCTTCGCAGGCTGGAGGCTTGGCCTGGGCTTTGGAGTTTTCCTGAGAAGACACCAGGTTGCTGGTGGCCTTTATGATGGTCTAACGGCTGACAGCTGGAGGGGGGATTTGTTGGGGGGTAAAGAGGGGAAATTACATGGAGAGCAATATTTAAACACAGGCCAGACACCTGCAAAAAGAGAAGAGGACAGGTCTGGAAGTTGGAGAGGGTTGCGGAGAGACTGATGTCTTCCACGAAAGTTGGTCTCCATCCATGAGCTCAGATGAAAGGAGAATGATGTGCAGCCAAGGCCGATTTCATCTCAGCAGCATCCACCAAGCACTGAATGACAGAGGTGCATCTCCTCAGGAACACTGGGCCTCCCCCCACCTTGCCCCCTCCCAGTCACAGAGATCAACAGACCATTCACAGCCCCCTTCTCCCCTCCACGCTGGGCTGGTGCTCTCTGTGGGCATAAGAGGACACAATTATTCCGGTTGCCACCATCAGACCCTGTCCTCCCACCCCCTTCTCCCACAGGGAGCGGCAAAGGCAGAGAAAATTACAAATCAAATCATCAAGTCTCTGCCTTGAGGGGGGGGGATTGTAGGGAAGAGGGGGAGAAGACATCAGAAATCAATTTTCTGCTACACCAGCTGTAGCTTTTTCTGCTGATTGTTGTGCATCATCTGTTGTTCAATGCAGCATCGTACTGCCTGAACACCGCTGGGAATTTTATTACTCAGCCCACACACAGATACCTGCAAGACAGTGACACTGAATAGGAGACATGGTCCAAATCAAGGACATACTGTAAATAACTTTTGTCCTATCTGTATCATGGACTTATTACTGGAGTAGAACAGATGATCCAGCTGTTCTACTGAAGCTGGCTATAAACATTTTTCCAGCCCTTATGTAATTTACAGCAGCCTAAAGGCTGCTCTATGTTATGCCTGCTTGACCAATCCACCAGCTAGGGATCTATCAGCGTGAGGTGCTCTAACCATGCCCACTCCTTCCCTTCGTTCACCCCTGACTCTCCACTCATAAGGGCCACTTGGGGGGGAATCTACATCCTGGGAATTTCCAACTTCTCTGTACCCTTCTGCTGCCTGAATGACACAAAGCAGTCAGAAGAGCAGGAGCAGGCCTGAAGACTAGTCTATTTAGTCAGTTACGTCTCTGCCATTGGTTTAAATGGTACCAAAGCTCCCACAACTTCAATAGAGCCAGGATTTCTAGTCAGTTTCACTTTGTTGCAATGCAGGAGAAATCCAAAGCAATTGTGTTTGCAACATCCAAGGGAATGCTGAAGATAAATAACTGATTTATATGAATTTCATCACAATAAATCTGTCTTATCAAAGGCATTCATCTACCCTATTCACGGTGTGGAACAGTGTTTATAAGCATTTATCATTGGGATATCCAAACACCATTAGTTTTGGTTTGTTTAAGTCTGATTGATTTAAGGCCAAAAAGCAACAGATAGCACTTCAAGTAGCTGCCAGAGGCCCCTTTAGCCTGCCACGGTGCTGGTTGGGGGGGAAAAAGGCAATTTAATATTCTCAAAATAAAGCAGATAAAAGACCTCATGAGTTTTTTCTAAAGCTAGAGTGTGTAGTTTTGGAAAGTGTTTGTCTTCCCTCCAGCCCATAAAATATGAAACCAGAGACATTTATTTTTTTCCAATTTATAAAAAAAGCGTGGCTTTAAAAAAAAACAACAACTATTTTTCAAATAAAAGTTTTTTCTTTGAAACTTTTGACCAGCTCTGAGTGACGGCAACTGTTCCCTGCCCCCTACTCAAGAGGTTCTGAAAAGGCTAAGGGACTAAGAAGATACAGTAGTTGCTATCAACAGATCACTTGCCAACAGATTTCCCCAATAATTTCCTATTCTAAGCACAGGGGAAGGGGTGGGGGGAGAAATCTGTTGACTCAGACACTGCTGTACCAAGGGCTGACTTTTAAAATAGTGTCTGTAGTAAGATGCTTGTTTCCCCACTTAGGGTGTCATTATTAAATCAGACCTGTGGCAATAAGACCTGTTTTAATGCTGCTGGCACTTTATGCGCTGCGGCAAGTCCTTATTCTTTCCTTTTGTGTTTGTTCTCCTGGTACCCCAGTGGCTAGGGTAGGGGATTCCACGGCCAATGTATAGCCAGGGGCATAATCCTAGGGGGCTACTGTTTAGTGAACATTGTTCAATAGTGGGGCTGTGATCTTCATGAAGTTAGAGTGACGAATCCAGTGAATGGGTGTGTCACTATAACTGTGCAGTAATGAAGTACTTACAGCAATAACTTTGGGGAACCCCCCCACCCCAGTAACTAGTACACCAGGGACCAGACGCTCTGCTGGTGCAAGTTGTTACGCCGCCATTGACATTAATGGAACCAGTTCATGCGAGCTGAGGACCTGGCCCAGTGGAGACATTGGGAATTATTTGTCAGTTTCAGTGGCAACAACGGGGATTACAAGAATCTGCCCCAGAGACTCAGCTGCTTTGGTCCTGAAAATCTGGAGGACTGTCTGAACCTTGGGAGGAGTTCCTTTCCCTGCAGATACCCTTCTCCTTGATCCTAGAGACACCCTATCTCCACAGCCTTCAGTGCTTCCTCCATGATCCCTCTGCGATGCAGACCAGGTTCCTTCTCACTCTCCCTAAGTAACCCAAGATGGTTCTTAACCCTCCACTCCCCCTTATTGAGCCCAAGGGGGTTGACCTATTTGGGGGATCTGCCAGCTACTTCCTTCAAGCCTCCCATTCACTCTCAACACACCCACACAGCAGAAAGTTTGCACCCTAGAGGAGCCCAACCTACAATGCCAATGGACAGAAGAACCACCCCAAAACCTAAGATGCTCCAGAGTCTTGTAAGAATCCAAACTCCACTAGGTTCTCCACATCCTAGAAGACAACATGCTGTGTGTTATTGTGAACTCTCATTAAAGAGAATGATTTGAGGCTAGTGGTATTTTAAGTTTCTAGAATGGCAGAAGAGAAGCCAGAAGTTGAGGCATTTCAGGTAAGCCTTATCCCTTGTATCATTAAAGAAACACAGGTGACTTTCTCCAAGGTTACACAATGAGTTAATGTCACATTAAGAAATAGAAGCCAGGAGTCCTGTGGGCTATTTTCTTCTCTAACTACTAGAGACTACTCCCTTTCCAGAGCCAGAAATAGAACCCAGGTGGTTTCAATTCCTAGTCCCCTCCTTTAGCCACCAGATAAACTTAAGTTGTCACAAAGGGAGTTTGTTTGGTCTGAGCTGAGGAAGCTGGTTCTTAATTATGCATCCGTTTACCCACCTCTATCAGTAACTTTGCTGGTCTAATTCTGTGACAGCAGAACTACTTTCCTCAATACAAGACAAGACATTGACACTACTAGGGTTACCATACGTCCGGATTTTCCCGGACATGTCCGGCTTTTGGGGGTTCAAATCCCCGTCCGGGGGGAAATCCCCAAAAGCCGGGCATGTCCGGGAAAATCGGGAGGGAGGGATGGAGGGCTCGGCCGGGGCCGGTGCGGGGCCGGGGGCATGGTGCCGGGCCGGGCGCGGTGCCGGGCCGGGGTAGCGGGGGGTGCGCCGGACTGCGGGGCCGGGCGGGGAGCCGGTCCGGGGTAGCGGGGGGGGGGGGGTGCGCCGGGCTGCGGGGCCGGGCGGGGAGCCGGTCCGGGGTAGCGGGGGGTGCGCCGGGGAGCCGGTCCGGGGTAGCAGGGGGGGGTGCGCGGGGCCGCGGGGCCGGGCGGGGAGCCGGGGGTGCGCGGGCCCGCGGGCCGGTCCGGGGTAGCGGGGGGGGTGCGCGGGGCCGGGCGGGGAGCCGGTCCGGGGTAGCGGGGGGGGGGTGCGCGGGGCCGGGCGGGGAGCCGAGGGTGCGCGGGGCCGCGGGCCGGTCCGGGGTAGCGGGGGGGTGCGCGGGGCCGTGGGGCCGGGCGGGGAGCCGGTCCGGGGTAGCGGGGGGGGGGGGCCGGGCGGGGCCGGGCGGGGAGCCGGGGGTGCGCGGGGCTGCGGGCCGGTCCGGGGTAGCGGGGGGGTGCACGGGGCCGCGGGGCCGGGCGGGGAGCCGGTCCGGGGTAGTGGGGGGGTGCGCAGGGCCGGGCGGGGAGCCGGTCCGGGGTAGCGAGGGGGTGCGCGGGGCCGCGGGGCCGGGCGGGGAGCCGGTCCGGGGTAGCGGGAGGGTGCGCCGGGCCGCGGGGCCGGGCGGGGAGCCGGTCCGGGGTAGCGGGGGGGGTGCGCCGGGCCGCGGGGCCGGGCGGGGAGCCGGGGGTGCGCGGGGCCGCGGGCCGGTCCGGGGTAGCGGGGGGGTGCGCGGGGTCGCGGAGCCGGGAGCCGGTCCGGGGTTGTGGGTCCGGGCCGCCGGGGGGTGCGCTGGGCCGCGGGGCCGGGAGCCAGTCCGGGATAGCTGGGGGGGGTGCGCTGGGCCGCAGGGCCCGAGCCGACCCAGGCTGGAGCCGCCGGGGGGGCCAGCCTGGGCCGCGCCTCCTCCCCCCACACACCCCCCCCCCTTACCTGCTTCAGGCTTCCCGCAAATCAAATGTTCGTGGGAAGCAGGGGAGGGGGCGGAGACTTTGGGGAGTGGGCGGGGCTGGGGGCGGGGGCGGGGCCCGTGGAGTGTCCTCCATTTGGAGGCACAAAATATGGTAACCCTAGACACTACATACTGCACTTTTCCTACAGATTTTGCTTCATAGTTTGCACAGTATCCAACTCCAAGCTTGGACATTAAAAGGTGCACATGATTTTCTGCTGTGCATGATAATTGGAGTGCTACACTGTGGACTCTTCATTATGCAGTTACGACGAGCTCATAAACCAGAAGGTAAACGGACAATGGATTTCGTTACCACCAGTCAGATAACTGCACCTGTGTCCCTGCCTGGTCTGAGTACACCTGCTCTGCCCGCTGGCCACTGCCCTTTCAGGTTGGAGGCCTCTAGCCAGCATCTTCTGAAAGTGGGAAGATCCTGTGATTCCACCCCGAGAGAGCAGGCCCCATGTTGCAATCCCCTGTTATAACTGGCCTCATCAGGCCTGTATTTACATTCAGGCCCTGCAATTCTTTTTCCTCTAGGGCAATTACAGTGGTAACCAGTGACCAGCCTCCTCATACAGGAGTTTTATTTAGAACAAAAGCATTTAAGGGGAAACGTGCTTGCCAGCGAGCCAGCCTGTATTCATATCTTGCTGCTGTCACCCATGGTTTATCATTGCCCAGCTCTGGGCAGGCCGAACTCTGCAGAGCCTGTGTCTGCCTGTCGCCCCTCCTCCTCAGAAGAGCTCTAACTCAATAGTGTTTGATCTCCAGGCTCCTAGTGTTAGCAAGATTTATTTTGCCACTTGTTGGAGGGCAGATACAGGATCCTTGACGCTTACCCCCATTGTCTTTCTAGTATATGCTTGGGTGTTCTTATCACCTGCATACATAGCCCCTGTTGAAGTCAAGTGTTCTGAGCATTTAGATATTCTAGTATATCCCCCAATGCACAGTAACTGCTGCTCACTGACCAGGTCTTGTACAGCGTTTATGAAGTTACTACTTCACAGTATTCATCACCATGACAGACATGGAGCTGATACAGACAATTAGACCCAAAGTCTGTTAAAAACATTGCATTTCCACTAGTTATTCTCAGTAAAATAGTGGCCTTTTCGGTTATGTGAATTAGTGGTAGTTACAGGTATCAAAAAGCATAGCTCTTATGTGCAACTGTGCAGATTCATTGCAGTCAGTGTATCTTACGATAAAGGGTGACTGATTCCCCCCCCCACCCTTTATAAATGCACTAGAAGTTCCTTAGAGATTAAATGACTTCTAATAAAAAGACTGATTTCAAACCTCTAACTTTGCTTTTACCATGATCCATATGATTTTGTAGCTGGACAGAACATGTTTCATGAAGGACAGGTACATAATAGGTAACAAATAATGGGTAAGAAAGAAAAAACCTTCACTGAAAGGCAAATCCCCTCATGAGGCTTTGCTTTTATCCAGAGAGGATGGTGTCCTAAAACCTCTTTGTCTGGCAGATAATGCCACAATTTGCCTCACTGAAGAATTAGGAAGGAAAGGAGAAGAGACTTTTTTTAAAAAAAGGTTGTTTTTTAAATCTGTCATTCTGAGCCTGCCCTGAGATTCCAAAAGCGGTGATGCATTGCATAGTGGAAAAAGATTTAATATCTACACTAAAGCTAAAAACACATGGAGCTTTCAGAGAAGATGATCATGAGTTCAGTTCTACAAGGTGATGAGTGCCCTGGCCCCAATCCAGCCCAGGATTTAAGCACAAGCATAAAACTTTGTTAAGCAGTCTCATTGCAATCAATGGGACTCCTTGGGTGCATAATGTGCTCTGATGAACTGGTGTCCATCGTGCCTACAGCTGCAAAGTAGGGCTCTGGTCCCACGGAAAGGGGGCTCTCAGGGAAGGGGTATTCAAGATTATGTTTGAACAAGAACTGGTAGAAGTTTGCACAAAAAGATACAAAATTTAAAATTGGAATCCCCCCGCTGCTCCCTGAGAAAATGGAAATTCTGGGGAAAGTTTTGATTTGTCCCACGAGAAGCATCTCTACAACCATCTCCCTTCTAAATCAGAGTTAGTGTCATTTTGGTTATCAAAATATAGATAATCAGAGTGACAGTTTGGTTTTGGCTCAAAACTAAGTGTTGTTGGTTCTGGTCTAACCTGAAACATTTTAAGTTGAAACAAAAACAGGTTCAGTTTGAAGCACTGATTTGAAATATTTTGTTTTGAATCCATTTGAAGCTTCCTACAGGAAAACCAAAAGTTCACCCTCAAATTTTCAAACCATTTTGAACAAAGATGGTTTTTTGGGGTGTGGAAGGAGGGGTACAGAAGGGGAGAAGAGGCTGAGGGATGTTTGATTTCCAGCCAGTTCTAACCAGGCTATTCTGGAGACAGGGTGGGGCAATTTGCTACTGTATTACTCAACATATAGGCAATTACAACTCCACTGAAACCAAATCCAGAGAGTCAGACCTTCTATGGCCTCTTAGGGAACCAGCACCAGAGCATTCAATTCCTTCTCTTCCAGCCCCATTTACTGCGGAGCTTGGTTTCACATCTGTTTTTGTACCCAGAGTTTAAAAGAAGCTTTGCTTTCTCTCATGTCTTCCCTCTAGAGTTATGATCCTCAGACTCACACCATGTGCCTTGCATCATGTTATTTGCCAGGATACAAAGTGCCATGTGAGTGAGGAGGGGTGTGGGGGGGGAGGGGAGAAGAGAGCAGCATTGCACAACCACTCTGCATAGGTGTGAGCGACAACACAATGGAAGGCTGTGAAGGGGGGGGCGGAGGAAGAGGGGAAAAAGTGAAAAGTCAGGCTGCATTATTGCCTTCTCAAACTATGCCCTTGCTAAAGATTCAGGCTTGCGAATCACATGCTGCTATGGAAGGACAAAAGGAACAGAAAGTACAGCTCATTTCCCAGCTATGGGCCAGGCTTACCAATAGGGTTACCATATTTTAATATTCTAAAAGGAGGACACGCCACAGGGCCCCGGCCCCGCCCCTTCCCTGCCCCAACTCCGCCCCCTCCCCTGAACACTCAGCCTCCCTGCTCCTCCCCCTCCCCTGCTTCCCGCAAATCAAATGTTCACGGAAAGCCTGAGGCAGGCAGGCAGCAGGTAAGCTGGGGCTGGGGGTGCGAGGCGGCGTGGCCCAGTCTGGCCCCCCTGGCCGAGCGGCTCCCTCTGGCGGCCGGCCCTGGCCAAGAGGCTCTGGCCCCAGTGTCTCCGGCCCTAGCGACTCCAGCTCGGCTCGGGCCCCAGCAGCGCCGGCCGAGCTCCCCCAACCCCGGTCCCAGCAGCTCCGGCTCGGCTCAGGCCCCGGTTCCAGACGAGTGGCTCCGGCCTGGCCCCGGCCCTGGCCAAGCGACGCCGGCCGGCGGCTGAGCACGGCCGGCCCCAGCGGCTCGAGCCCAGACCCAAGCCCCACAACCCCTCCCTATTTTCCCCAGACATGTCTGGCTTTTTGGAATTTCCTCCCAGACGGGGATTTGAGGACCAAAAAGCCGGACATGTCCGGGAAAATCCGGAGGTATGGTAATCCTACTTACCAATTGGTGCAAGTGGACCATTGTTACTATGGACTCTGATGAGCTAGGATTGGAATTCTTCTGGTGCTCTGAAAGGTTGCTTGGCAAGGGAAATCACCTCTTCCTTCCAGCCGCTGGATCAGGATTGCAGGGGGATTCTGTTTTTATTACCTAAAGCACAACCTCCTGTTGTGTCACTTGACCCCTTCCCTGGCCCAGCTCCTTTGCTCTGGCTGCAAAGTGCCCAGCGTGACTCAGGAAGATGGGCCTAGACATGTAGCTTTAAGTAGGGTTACCATATTTTGTGCCTCCAAATGG
The DNA here is from genome assembly GCF_027887155.1 of Malaclemys terrapin pileata. NCBI lineage: Eukaryota > Metazoa > Chordata > Testudines > Emydidae > Malaclemys > Malaclemys terrapin. Next base: position 16,016,278 of record NC_071526.1, on the reverse strand, counting down.
AGGACACTCCACGGGGCCCCGGCCCCGCCCCCAGCCCCGCCCACGCCCCCTCCCCAACTCCGCCCCCTCCCCAAAGTCTCCGCCCCCTCCCCTGCTTCCCGCGAATATTAAATTCGCGGGAAGCCTGAAGCTGGTAAGGGGGGGTGTGGGGGGAGCAGGCGCGGCCCAGGCTGGCCCCCCGGCGGCGCCAGCCTGGGTCGGCTCGGGCCCTGGGGTGCCAGCCCCGGCCGACCACCCCCAGCCCGCCCAGCACTGCCGGCCCCCGGCGGCCCAGCGCACCCCCCCCGCTATCCCGGACCGGCTCCCCGCCCGGCCCCGCAGCCCGGCGCACCCCCCCCCGCTACCCCCAGACCGGCTCCCCGCCCGGCCCCGCGGCCCGGCGCACCCCCCCCCGCTACCCCGGACCGGCTCCCCGCCCGGCCCCGCGGCCCGGCGCACCCCCCCCCCGCTACCCCGGACCGGCTCCCCGCCCGGCCCCGCGGCCCGGCGCACCCCCCCCGCTACCCCAGACCGGCTCCCCGCCCGGCCCCGCGGCCCGGCGCACCCCCCCGCTACCCCGGACCGGCTCCACGCCCGGCCCCGCGGCCCGGCGCACCCCCCCGCTACCCCGGACCGGCTCCCCGCCCGGCCCCGCGGCCCGGAGCACCCCCCCCGCTACCCCGGCCCGGCTCGCGGCCCCGCGCACCCCCCTGCTACCCCGGCCCGGCTCGCGGCCCCGCGCACCCCCCCGCTACCCCGGCCCGCGGCCCGGCGCACCGCCCGGCTCCCGGCCCGGCACCGCGCCCCCGGCTCCCCGCCCGGCCCCGCGCCTGGCCCGGCACCATGCCCCCGGCCCCGCGACCCCGGCCCGGCCCCGCACCGGCCCGGCCAAAGAGGCCCCGCCCGAGCCCTCCATCCCTCCCTCCCGATTTTCCCGGACATGCCCAGCTTTTGGGGATTTCCCCCCGGACGGGGATTTGAACCCCCAAAAGCCGGACATGTCCGGGAAAATCCGGACGTATGGTAACCCTACTTTAAGCCCCCTTTGCACTTGCCCAATCCCCAACCTGCTCTGCTCTCTGGGCCTAAGTCAGCGCAGCCTTCAGGCTGCTCTATCTTGCACCAGCTTCCAACAGCCACTGGAGCGGATATGGCAGCCAGGTATCAGCAAGGCACAGCTGTGTCCTGACCTCACCCCCTTTCCCCAGACCACACCCCTCCCCCACCCAGCAATGGCGATCAGGTGGACGTAGGAGCTCCTACATCAGCTCTGTTCCATGGAATGATCCGTTTACACTGCTATGGGAGACAGGCCTATGCTATCTAGAGGAAGCCTTGACATTCGAGTTCCAGGGCAAAAGAGCTGCAGCTTAGCCCCGAGCCAGAGCATGTGACTCATTTGCACTTTGAGTCAAACCAGGACCAGCGATAGATGCCCACAGACCTGTCAGACAAAGCCAATCAATGAGCCAAGCTGGTAGAAGCTGTGCTAAGCTTCCCATCCCTCTTTGTATGTAGGTCTTACCCCTGCTTCCACCCCAGCTCTGATGGGATAGGAGCCATTGGGTGCTTTGCTGGGACAGCTTCATCCTTTGCCCGGAAGACATCTTAAGCAGCCAGAGTCCACCCAAGAATTGCCACCAGAACACAGGCAGAGGCAGCCATTGTAACAGAACTGCAGAGCATCTATTCCGAAGTGGGTTCTAGCCCACGGAAGCTGATGCCCAAATAAATGTGTTAGTCTCTAAGGTGCCACAAGGGCTCCTCGTTGTTTTTGCTGATACATACAGACTAGCACGGCTACTGCTCTGAAACCAGCTCACGTTTCCAACATGAGGTGGTGGGGCAGGGTGGGAAAAGAGGCACTCATGTCTGCTATGTGACCTTGACTTGATTCCTGGGGTACACTTTCCTCATGGCTGGTCCGGTCACTAATTCAGGACTTGGAAATTTCAGGCTCCAGAGTGCTTGCAGTTCAACCTCAGATCTAACAGAGCTAGAGAGGGAAGGAGACAAGCAAAGCAGAGCTGGTTGTAAAGAAAGACTGACTTTTCATCCTGATTCAGGATGAGAGAGTTTGAGGAGAAAAACCCACCTCAAGTTCTTGTGAGCCAGGAAACCCATTTCCTGTCCAGCCCTGCACATCACTTTGAGCAAGCTGAGAAGCTCTACAGCCATTAATCGGTATTCAGTGTGTGCACTGGGAACATGCGTGGCAGCTGCACTGTGGGATTTGTGGGTGCCCATGCAGAGACTGATAGCTCATGCAGGGATCATTACATCATAGATTCCAAAAGCAAAGGTATTATTCAGCCCTTGATGAACAGAACTCTCCATCCCGCCTATGGAAATAAATGCAGGAACACATTGGTTTGGGAAGGTAAAACTAGCGTGAAGATAGGAATTTTAACACTGGATCAGAGCCACAATCAGTCTCCCGCCTCCTAGCTTCCATTAGAGAATGACTTCAAGTCGGAGTCTCTGTTACAGGATGTGCTTAGCCCTTGTTTCTGGCTGTCAGCGGGTTCTGGAATGGTAGAAAAGTCAGGTGCTCTTTTGAGGTTGGACCGGAGTCCATTTTTCTAGCTGCTCCCTTAGCAGTGACGTCGGCATGCACTACAGACACCCGGCAGCACAAGCCAGTTGCAGGTCAGTATTTTAGCCCTTTTGCCATCCTGGCACACGGACAAGCATCTGAAATGCCCCTCGCAACTCAGGAAGTGGCCAGGTTGATTTACACGTCCCAGCTGACCAAGTGTCTGGAAAGAGGCTGGGGCTGATCTAGTTCCTCAAAGAGGGGTTTTCGTGTCAAGCCCGGGTTTCTAGAGCAAACTAGAAGCCAATTTTTGTTGCACTAGCACCTAAGAACCCTGGTCATGGTCCAGGGCCCCATTGTGCTGGGCACTATACCAAGAAAGCCCTTGCCTCAAAGAGCCATGGTGCATGGCTGAACACACTGCTTGGGGGGAGGGATAGCTCAGTGGTTTGAGCATTGGCCCACTAAACCCAGGGTTGTGAGTTCAATCCTTGAGGGGGCCATTTAGGAATCTGGGGCAAAAAAATTGGTCCTGCTAGTGAAGGCAGGGGGCTGGACTTGATGATCTTTCAAGGTCCCTTCCAGTTCTATGAGATAGGATAGATAGGTATATGTAATTTCCTTAGCCTGGAACATCCGCTCCCTGCACGTTTCAGCAACATGCTTGCTGCATTACCAAGGATGGGGTCCTGAATACACACAACTCCCACGAACCTCCAACGGACGGTATTTTAACTACAGGCCTAATGTGCAGAAAGCTTAATACAACTGGAATTAAGCTTCGGCTATGTAAAGGCTTGTGCGTTAGGAATACAAGTAAGGAACATTGAGATGCAAGACAGGATGCTTCAGTACTTTACCTTAGCCTGTGTTACAAGGCTGACAGTGGGCTGGGTGGCATGAAGGGACACAGACCTGCCTGTGTTGACATAGGAGGTCAGAGGCAGGACAAGCACTGGAAAGGCTCCATAACCCAATATCAAACTTTGGAGCCATGCAGTCATCTGGTACATTCAGCTACTACTGAATAACAGCCTTCCTGTAAATATCCAGCCAATTCATTACGCTCATCCCCATTCCAATGATTACTACATTAAGTCATAATGACTGGACACTTAAGACCAAGTGTTTGCAGATTAGGAATCCTGTTTCCTCTATTGCTCTGAAGTACATTGGAAACGGCTCAGTTTGATGGACTACAGCTCTGAGTCATCCAGCCATTGGAAAGCTCTGCCTGCCAACCAGCTATCTGTTCAGGGCCAGAATTGACATTGCAGTGATGAGCATTAGCAGGGGATATTGGTGTTCTTGGGAGCCTTCTACAAAAGCCAGGGGAGCTTAACGAATGACGGGTCTAGTTGCAGCACTCAGGACGTACAGCACGAGACAGTGAAAGCAGGGCCTGGGTAATTGAAAAGCAAGTCACATGTCATGTGATTTGTTCCAGCAGCAGGGTCACCATCAGTGTTTTAAATTAATCCAACCACAACTTCAGACTCTAGAGTCAGCCAACGCCAATAGCTCCTCTTTTATATCCATTGGTCTTCCATTTTTCTTATCAGTGATGAGAAAGCCAAACAAAAACCGCTCTACTCCCCATTCGTTTTCAAACTGCTGCTGCTACTTTTCTGGAAAAATAGTCTGGTCTTCGCACCACAAGCACCTCTATAGGTTACTGATATGGATATTAGTGGTAATTAACCATTAGAACAACCTAGCTAGGGACCTGGTGGATTCTCCCTCACTTGGAGCCTTCACATCAAGCCTGGACCTCATTAGCGATGGGCTTGATGCAGAATTTACAGGCCAGAAAACTACACCGGAGTTATGCAGAAGGTCAGATCAGAGTACCGTAATGCTCCTCCCATCTGGCCTTTGGAGGATTCCCAGGCTTCATAGGTGAAGGCCCCAGAGAAGGCAAAAAGAGGAATTCAGTCCAAGAACTGGAGCAGTTGCCCCTCGCTCTCTTCACAAGAGACGAAGGCAGTAGACTGGGACCCAGCAGATCCAAGTTCTGTTTCTGGCTGTGCCACCCGCTTGCTTAATCTTTGTGCTTCAGTCCCCCATATCTGTCAAATGGGGATAATGGCACTTCCTTTGCCCACTCTTTGGGTATTTAGATGGCACGGAGGCAGAGCCATTGTTTTACTCTGAATATGTGGCACTTAACACAGTGGGGTCCCAATCTGGGCTGGGGCCGGTAGGTGGTGTGATAAGAGAAGTGACAGTAAGAGGCTGCCATTGAAGGAACCAGTAAGTGGAAAAATTCATGGTGTGCTCCAAGGAAAGCAATTTCATTAGATGGCTTGGGGTGGTCAAAACTTGAACCTACTGGGGTTGAGGGAGGTCTGAAAATTAGGGGAGAGTTTACCTGACTGAGCTCTAGGGCATGGTCAGCACCAGCAGGAACTGTTGTAGGAGATGGGGATCTTCACCTCAGGTATCCCCATTCCTTGCCCAGGCCCCACCCCTTTAACATCTCACGTGCTGGAGAGTACGGAAGCAGGTGGCTCAGGCTTGAGACTTCGTACTGCTCTGTACAGTGTGAAGGGGATTTAGAATCATAATCCTTCAAATCCAGATTCAAGGCTTTACATGGGGAACCTGCAAGATCGGCGGATAAGCTCTTTTTACAATAAAACGTTATGCTTCTTTATAAGGCAAATGCTTTTTCCATTGAGATTTTGGACAATTGCGTATTATGTTGTACTACAACTTTCAGTTCTCTCCACTTCTATGGTGCCCATCATCCTGGAGTCCAGGCATTGGGGGAAGGACTGGAGGGGGGGGGGGAGGCTGAGAAAGATTTTAAGTCATTTTATGAAGATTCAATGAGACAAGGAGATCTCATTCCACATAGGAATACAGGGTTTTCAGTACCGTCCCGGTAAAGTCTTGAAGTCAGATGCTCAGCTAGAGTAAATCAGTGATTCCCATTGATTCCAGTGAAGTTATGCCAGCTTGCACCAGCTGAATGTCGGTGCTTGTGTTCTAAAGACACTTTCTTAAAGAAACAGCACATAATCAACTATGTTCACAGAGGAACCCAAAAATATCCCATTTCCCACCCACACCTGAATTACAGGGAGGGGAACTGGTTAATTTGTCTCAAAGGAAACCATTCCAAGAGGAAATGAGAAGTGGAGTCTAACCACATTGACTGTGTTAAAAATAGGTGTGTGTATGTGGGGGAGAGAACAGAAGTGTGTGAGAGTCATGTTCAGGATTAGCTAGAGCTTTATATGAGAGAACAAGTCAGCTGGTTGGAGACTGGACATGCTTATAAGAACCACATTGCGCAAGATCCTTCGCTGATGTCTGTTACTGTAGCTCTGTGACTGCAGGTTACATTTGCTGTGGGCTCTGGTCTGCTGCCGCCTTTTATTTTAAGGGTCAAACTATGAAGTCCCTCACATTTTTTCTCATATACATATGCACCCCTGCCTCCGCAAAGGTGAGAGCCCTGTAGTCAGAATGGCACAAAAAGCCTAATTGGCCACCCACCAAAATAAATTGGTACAGCAGTGGCAGGAATCAAACCCAGGTCTCCCACGTCCCAACACGAGGCCCCAACTGCACCTGTTCTTCCAGCTCAGAACCAGGACTCTGTACTGTAAGTCACAATGCACTGCTCATTCCTCATCACACCGCCTCCCCTAGAATTAGTCATGTGCAGACAAAAAAGCCACTTAGTAAAACATTGCCCTTAAATAAGTAATGGCGAGAAACGTAGCACTGTTAGGATACAGAGCTTGCAGAGGATGTGAAAGGGGTTATTTCACCGCTAGATTTATGGATGAGATCCGAGGTCCACAAGGTGTATTCAGGAAGAGTGATGGTTACACACCATCTGGAGCAATCGGTGACTTGGACTCCATTCTGCACTCAGCAGCTGACTCAAGAATTGGCAAGTCATTGAAAGAGGGATCAAGCCAGCCAAGAACAAGCTTGTCAATTGCTGATCCTCTGTGTCACGACCTCTAGAGACAGACATGCCCAGTAAAATGAGTCCCACAACTTGGGGAGGCAAAGATGGGGAAAAAAATTCTCCCCAGGATCTAAAATTCATCATTTTTTAAAATTCAAGTGTTCCCATGGTAACCAGTGAGTTCGCCCCAAAGTATGAAAAACTCAGCCCCAAACTTGAGCAAATCAACTCTTTGCTCCCATGGGAGCACACTCCGGCTTCTTTGGACCAACAGGGAAAAGCAGAATTTCAGAGCAGGGTGGAGGAACAATGAGCATCCCAGCTGCTCTCAAACGCCAGGATAGCAAGGACATGGGAAGACTGCATCCAGCACAAAGGATTTGGCCCTCTACACGGAGCAGCTCCACTGAAATGCAGCCACCTCTGGGTGTAGAGAGCAGCCTGCAGGTGGCTGGCACATTGGGGGGGGGGGGGGGGGGGAGAATTCCCTTCCTGTTACTGTGCAAAGCCAATGACAACACAAACATCCTGGGACCCGGCATTTATTCTGGTCAGGTAGGAATTTGTGATCTGGCTTTCAGAGGTGCTGAGCGCCCACAACTCCCAGTGGAGTGAGTGAGAGCTAGAGGTGCTGGACCACCAGGCTTTTTCCATTTTAAAAAGGAGGCTCATCCAATAGGCCTGCCTACAATAGAGTCTGTCTCCTCTGCCTTAGACACAGGCTCTCCAGAAGGATGCAAAGCTGATGTTGGAATTCAAGCCTGTGATTCCAAGCAGCCACATTACTAGACAACTAGAACATTAGGCAAAGACAAGATACCTTAAAGGGCCAGGAAGTGCCATGCACCCATTTGGTAAGATGAAATCAGACCCTTAAAAAAATGTATTAAGTTGGGCTCCCCAAAAATCACTAGCCATTAAAAAGCCCCACAATCTAGGTCTTATTGTATAGTGCCTATCACCCTACATCTGCTCCCTCCCCATAATCTGTCCCTATCTATTTAAGTTAGTTGGGAGAACAGAAGAAACTTGGTCATTAAAATTGAGGTCATGTTCACTGAAGGCCAGTTCTAAATCAAATTCCCCATTGCTTCTTCCATGGAGCAGGTCCCGCCATATTTAACCAACTTTCAAAAATGGTTAGCAAAAGCCAATGTTCCGATCCAGCGTCCCTAATGATTTCAAATGGGAGAATTAGCCTATTGATCGATGCCCTAATTGTTACCACTAATGACAGCGGTCAGCCCAGGGGTGGTGTGGGAGCGAGATGGTGAGGGAGAGCGAAGGCCACCGAGACGAACAGTCAGGCGCGCGATATGGGCCAGCCGAGTCTTTGGCTGTGTGAACCACATGGATCTCGGAATTATTCCGGGTTGCGAACAGTCAAGCAAAAACTAATTAAATTACACGTTAACGATGAGGTCAGTCTCTAAAAGGTTAGACATCAATATGCATTCAGAGCATATTGACTTGCCTGCACTGTTCGCATGATAATGCACAGATCCCCCTGCTCTGTAAATTAGCCCATCCTTTCCATTGTTCTTTCCCTCCCCTTCCTCCTTTGTCTGAGGAAGGCAGTGTCATACAGTCGCCTGCAGGGCCATAAAACCCCCACAAAAAACTGTTTCAGGGAATGTCGAGTGACCTTGTGGCTCTGAGCTGAGGCCGTTCTGATGCTCTGGCAGCAACTCCATCTCTATGGGCTCAGGCGTGAAGCTGGCTTTGACCAGGTCCCATTCCTCCCCTGCGTGAGCTGCTCACATCAGCAAACCCTGTGTGGTCAGGAGAGCAGCTGGCAGCCGGTGGCTACTCCCTACACAGGTGAGCAGGGAGTGGGCATGCAAGGGAAAGGTTGGTTCTTCCAACCAGCATGGAAACCAGTACTGCTGAGCAATAACCTACACCAGGGAAAGGGCTGGCCTAGCTTCCTTCACGAGGGGAGGGGAAGCAAGAACTAAATGTAAAGCTTGAGTCTCAGTTCAGTCCCTACCCTGCTCCTTATGCAGTACTGGTGCCCATAGGTGCAGCCACTTCCAAGGGCTGGGTTGCAAGATGCAAATCCAGCTCCTAGAATTGTGTCTCAACAAGCGATGGTCCAAACCACAATCCCAATTTCACATGCCCCGAGAACTCAGCTCGGATCCAGATCGGAATCTGCCAGATGGTCCTTCACTTTAGATCTGGCCAAACCCAACCATCCCTGACTTTCAAAAAAATCCAGACGGCAGCTTGAGGTCCAGCTCTGCACGAGATCCAGAGAAGCCCTTTCAGCAGGTGCCATTAAATGGGAGATGCGACTATGTGCTAGGGAGCTGGGAACATCGGGCTTCCGAGTTAACGTAGGAGCTGGACAAACGGATTTGTCCAGAGTCAGAAACTCTCTTCTGGCCTTTGCCCAACGTTTAAACCCAATCCAAAATGACCCTTCCAAAGAGCACAGAAATATAGGGCCCAGCCTGGGATGTTTTCCTTCTCCAGTGTTGAGAAAGTTTGCCACTCTGCTCTTCCCATTCTTTAGAATGCAGGCCCTGGAGGAGTGAGGTGTTGCCACACCACTGTGCAGGGATCTCCATCTGAGTCAGTTGCTCAGCATTGCACCCTGACCAGCACAGCTGGCAGGACCCAGGTGTATGGCCATCACCATGCTGGAAGGTGCTTGCACAAAGCAGCCCCCTTGGAGTAAGCTGGTCTGCTTGTAGGAGTAAGTGCTCATCTGTAGGGTTAAGTAACGGTTCCACAACCAGGCCCCAACTCAGCAAAGCATGTGCTTAAGTCTATTGTCTTCAGTGGGACTTCGGCCGGTACCTACATGGTTTTGCTGAGTAAACAGGGACTTAAGCATGCACTTTGCTTGCATTGTGTCCTCAGCATTTATCAGAGCCTGACCACAGTGGGCCAGACTCAGCTGGTATAAACTGCCCCATCTCCATCTACATCAGTAGAGTGTTTTCATCCAGGTTTCTAGACATTCACCTTCTGCTGAATCCCTGGCAGACTAGCCCTGCCTGTCCCTGGCTACTCACCCCTGGTTTGAGCCAGCAGGCTGCCTGCCTCCCCATAGGGAAGATCCTACAGAACCTCACAGTGCAGGGAGATCAGTCAGATCTCCCCGAGTTAGCTCCGTTCGATCTGAAAGGACACGGTGGGCAGACCTGAGGCTGTCGGTGCTTAAGGCTGACTCCTCAGTCAGCGTAAGTTGGCCTAGCTCCAGGAGAGAATGCAACGAAGGTGATTGATGGAAGCTGGGATCTGGCTGTGTGCAATGTTAATAGCTACACCTTGTCACACAAGACCTGGGCTTGAAAGGCTGGTACAGCATCATTTACCCAGCAGAGTTAAGGGAAGAAAAACGGCTACCCCGCCTCTCCCCCTGCAAACTCTGCTTTAAGAATCTGGATGATGTTGTTCCAACACTTAAAGTCAGAGAAAACAGATTGGCAAGAGGAAATAGATGCAACAAGTTGCCTGGAAACCAGATCTTATAAGTGCCTAAAAGTAATTATCAAAGCAAGAAAATCTGTTATGCAGGTGGCTGGGAAATTGGAAATCCATTGGAGAGACACCTCCTGGTTTTTTAAAAAAGAAAGATTACAATTCAGCCTTCTTCTTAGCAGTCTCACGCTCTTGCTCCTGACCCCGACTGGCTGTAGGTTAATGGCATGGAGAACAGCCTTTATATTCACCCAACAGACCAGCATCTGAGATTCAGGGTAAAGAACCCATCCTTGAGATGCAGTTTCCCCACTCCACATCCTCAAAGCAGTAGGTTGCTAGGGCAACAAAGCTTGCCAGGAGACCCTCATGAGCAGCCCGACTCCTCCCACTCTCAAGTAGGGATACTTGGGAAGCAGAAATAGGAGATTTTACTAGAAGCAGATCATTGCAAGGGGCACTTTGGCCCTCAAGACTAATTGAGAAGGGTCAGCGTTCAGTTTCCTAACTAGAGCTGTATGGAAGCCCAAGTATCCTTGGTATGCAATAGTTATAAATCCAGCTCAGGTTTGTCAGGCATATCCTTAAAGAGAATGCAGCTTCATAGTCAGCCTAGACCCATCTTTGAATTATTCACTCAGATTAGGTGTATATGTGTGTGTGTGTGTGTGTGTGTGTGTGTGTGGAGGGGGCGGGGGGTGGGGGGGGCAGAAGTCCTGTGTTCCCTCTAGTGGCTGGACCATGGAAGAGGGTTGCGTGCTTTGCTGCTCCAGCTAACAGAACTAGTTTAGCTCTAAATGCTCAAGCATCAGAGAACTGGTCTAAGAGGATCCAGGGACAATGCATAGTTCAGTTTCAAACCTTCTCATCCCAGCATCTTCTTTCAGGCCCACTGGTACCACCCTGCAAAGCATGCGAGTTACCCAGGAGGGATCGGACCCTGAAGCTGCTCCATGTCTACTCATGGTTGCAGAACTGGGCCAGCAATAGTCATGTTGAAGACCAGGAAAGGGGTATTGTCCGAACCCTCTACTTCCATCATATATCAGCCAAGAGCAATTAGAAAGGGAGGCAATATGAGCTAGTGGTCAGAGCAAGGCAATCGTGAGATCTGGATTCTGGCATGGGCTTGCTATAGGACCTTGGACAAGACACTTTTCCTCCCAGTGCTGCAGTTTACGGGTGTGGAAAACGGGGATACCTACCACCTTCGTAGAGCACAGAGCCCCAGGTGTAACCGGCAGAGTGCTGTTAGCATCTCGCTTCCTTTGCTATGCTCCAGGTCTCACATCCAGTAGGTCATTGCTCCCTTGGCTTTCCAGGGATGGTGCAAGCTACAGCTCACCCACTCATTCCACTGTGCAATCCACAGTAACTTGCCCAGCTGCACTCTCCTGAAGTCAGCAAACCGCTAATAACCCCTCCAGAGGGCTGAAATCTGCACTCCACCAGCTTCCAGCCCACCATCAGTTAAGGGGGCCTGGTTCTTACACACCAGCCGTTTCCTAGCCAGCAGTGCGTTTACAACGGCCCAGCAATTTGGAGCCAGCTTTCCAGACAGCCTCCCTGCCTCGCATGGCTGCCAGAGTTTGCTCCTGGCTGATTGAGCCAATGTGGTATCAGGATGTGGACGTCCATGGTCACATGACCAGCTCTATGGATCCTATATGCGGACATGACTTCACACCCAGATACCCCACAGTAATATACCAATGTCAGCACTCACAGCCAATGTGAATTGGAAGGCCCATAGACAGGGAATACGTTCAGCCAGATCCTGCCCCACCTTTGGGCCCTAAACCCAGTGGATCAGGCTGCAGGATGAAGAACTGCCATCAGGGATCCTACACCAACCTACGTCCTGCAGCCAGTGTAGGTGGCATCCTTAAGCATCCTTGTGCCATGGTAATTGTCATGTACTCCTTGTCCATGCTAGGCTGCGGGCCTGCTACTAGCAGGTCAGGCTTCCATAGCCGATTTGGCCTGGCTAGAGAGCTTCCCTCGTGGAGAGAGAGAGAGAAGGATCTCTTGTGTAAGATACCTGGCAATGCATAAAGTGACTGTTACCAGCTCAGGTCAGGTATGTTCCTCCCCTAGGTGGAACCATGTGTAACAGGACGTCGTTTTAGCATTCCATCGGTTATCCTCAGCTGCCTGAGACAACCCTGGAGTCACAGGCAGTTGGCATTGCACGGGTCGTCTCCCTTCCTGCCCCTGTTCCCACCCGCCCCATGCAACTGAGACGCATCAGCGAGGCCTGCAAAGCTACCTTTGCTCCCAACCCCAATTTGGCTGCAACTCAGGACCAGGCCCCTTGTTTCTCTGCCTCAAAAACATATTGCCACCCAGGCACCAGGATGCACATGCTACCATTACCCTGGGCTAGACGGCAGCAGAACAGATGGAGGAGACCTACCAAGGAAACAAGCATCAGGGCTGGTGCGTGTTGGAACACGAGGCTGCGAGTACGACCCCTGCTGTTGTCATGACATTGTGAATGGTGGGAGCATGGTGTAGTCACCATGGAGGCAGCCAGGGTGGCTGCAGATTGTGTTTGGAGGGGTGGGGGGGACGGAACAGTCCTACTCCTAAGTATCTCTTTGGGTGTGTGGGGGAGGGGGACCAGCAAGGCAACCCCAACACACAGGCACAGTGGAGTCTGCTTGGCCCAATGGCCCTCTCTTGCCACGCGCATTTCCCTTTCTTATTCATGCGGAGATTCAATGGAGGATCAATAGCCAGATTAAAGCACCACTCGAACCTGGAGAAACAAGCCGCCGTCAGAGACGCCAAGAAATATTTTTCAGTCATAAAAGCTGCTCGAGCCGAATGGGGAGGGGGGAGAACCGTCGGAAAGGTCTGCTCACAAACTAAGCTGCTTAAAAGGGTGTCAGTGACTGGACTGGCTGACCTAGAAGAAAGGCCTCTTTCACCATCCCCACCTAAGATTTAAGACAGGCCGGGAACCTCTGAGGTTAGTACTTTAGCCTTTCCGGGGCAAGCAGGAAGGAGAAAACACACGAGTTTGGTGCATGTCCAGCACACCTATTTAGTGTGCAAGTCAGCTACGTCCAGCTGGCAGGATTGACAAACAGCAGCTACATGGTGTGGTTTTTAGCAGCATGGCTGAAGCGGCACAGCTGTGTGGCTAAAAGCCGCGTAGTGTAGCCATAGTCTTACAGAAGGGAGGCAATTGCCTGCTTTGTGCGGAGCAGCCAGCATGTCAGCGGGTCAAACCTCAGGGTTTTAGAGTCATTTGGAAACACTTTGAAGATCTTGGCCCAGGGTGGTCAGATATATTGGACCGAATCTAGTTACTCAATTGTCTCTTCAGATACTCCTAGTCCAGGTGTTCCAGCTTCAGCAGAATGGCTGATTATTAGCAGGGCGTGTGCAAGTGGGGGCAGGCAGGGGCACACCCTCTCCCCCCCCCCCCCAAAATCAGCAGGGGCACAGAACTCCACCGGAGCCTGGACAGGCAGAGATCCTGCTGGGGGAGAGCACGAGCAAGGCAGGGAGAATCAGGTCCTCCGTCCACAGAGCGGTGTGGGGGAAGAGGCAGCTCCTCTGGCCGCGGGGTGGGGGAAGGGCACAGAAAGTGCCTCTCCAAAAGCAGCCAAATATTTTATTCCTGTGCTTGCCCCTAGTTCCTGTCACGTGAGAGCATTCCAGGGAACTTTGGAGACATAGGCCCCAACCCTGCAAACACATAACTGCATGTTTAGCTTTAGTCCATGTCGCACACATGCTTAAGTGTTTCCAAACTGGAGCCTGAGAGAGAAACACTCAGGTTAAAAATAACTTAAAAAAAACCAATTTCCTCGCTCTTACTAATATTACATTGGAGATTATTAAAATGGAAAGAATTTTGCAAATGCAATTTACTTCCTATCACTTATTTTTATTTTCTTCATTCCACTCAACAATAAAAAGTTAACTAGTCAATTTCACGTCGGTTTCCAGCAGTTCTCATCAATTTCAATTTTCTCTTCCCCTGCAATGAGATACTACAGGGGAACATTTAGTGCCAAACAAAGCAGCAGTCTCACAGCATGTGCACCAGTCACTTCCTCTAGTGCAGATCCCAGGTGCGCATCAGTTTGTAGAACTAGATCAAATCCTTAATAAAGCTGTTTAAATATTGTTCACCCCGTGTAGTAGGGGGGATGACGGACAGTAGCTGAGACCAACCCCATTCAGGCGTCATTTACACCACTAACCTTGTTCCAAGCCCGGATTATGCATAACCATTTTCAAGACAATCCAAGTTCACATGTGAACTTTAGAGTAGTTTGGGGGTGAAAAGTTAACCCCCCAACACAATGCTCATCAGGACACCAGAGCTCATGCACCTCTTACAGAGTGCAACAAGCTACTGGAGTATTAAAACCTGCACTCTTTCCATACATCTGTGATCCTGGAGAGAGGACTTTTGTTCCTCTAATTATTTTTATTTGGACTGGGAGAGGACAGGTTAAGATAGAAGCAAATGAGACTCAACTGGAGGGGAAAAAAAAGCACATTTAGCTGAGATAATCACTCCAAAGCTTTAGTAACCAATAAACTGAGAACTCCAGGAGAGCACTGCTCAGGGCTGGGCAATCTGAAATAAGGGCATTTTTTTTCCAGCCAGTCAATAGGTTTATTATGCAGCCAACTTACTTTTTTCCAGTCTATTTTCTTCTCTTTTACCATTAAGATGTAGAAGACAGAGGAGGATTAGCAGCAGCAGCCGCACTAATAGGAAGTATCATCTTGCAGGATATGTACTGACAGGGACAGCACATGGGGAGAGGGAAAAAGAGAAAGAGGGATGAAAGGAAGAGAGAATGGAATTTGCATGAGCTCCGAATGCTGTTTCAAAGACCAGATAGGATTAAAAGCCAGGATGAAGTGTCTAGCTGTGGTAGCCTCTGCAAGGGGCGTTGTGCTTAGAGCAGGGGAACCATCATGGGAGCAACAAAAAGAAAACCACTGGGTTTATCAGAAGAGATTAACTCACCTGCATTAAACTGCAGGAGCAGAGCTGGAGGTAGTTCAGGCCACCCCCCTAACCGATCACTCCAGCAGCTAGTTACAGATACTATCACGAGAATGAATCTGCCAGTGGCCATCTGTACCCCGAAGGCAGAACACTACTTCGAACCTTTGGCATCACACACGCGCACCCCACAGTGCTGGGTATTTCCCCCCCCCCCCCCCAAGACTGCAATGGAGGTGGGGTGAATGCACAAGGCATCAACTCAGAACTCAACATAAACCTTTGGGGAGTTCAGTTCATTCCCCAGTCCCACACCCCACTTTAAGCAGGTTTCATTTTTAACCACATTTCCTGCTCCCAGTTGGGAGCAGAGGCACCAAAATGCTACAAGACCCTAGACAATCAGCAACCCCTGGACCCAGGAGATCCACCACTAATGGAAAAGATCAGCAGACGGTCCTTTGCCATTCCAGGACTACACTAGTCTTGCTCAAGGTCTGCCCTAGTCTGCCCCCTTGAGGCAGAGAGGGGCTTCCCCCCCCCCTTAGGTCCTGTCAGAGGCCCCTAAGTTCAAGTGGGGGCACACACCAGGCCACCACTTGTTTCATCCCAGCTCATGTCCTTCCACCTCCACCACAAGCCTATAGATTCACCCCTTTCTGCAGCACCCCCCAGCAGCTTTACTGAACCACTTACCATGTCAAGGTTTCTTCCTCTCCCCGCTCTTCCCAGCACTCCTCCACCAACCCTTGGTTCAGACAGCCAGCTTTATGCAGACACAAAGAGATCACACCACTTCTTCCAACTTCAACTGCCCTTTGCCTGTCCAGTCTGCTCCTTATATCCCTGGCACTCCTTCCCAGCATGCCTTGCTGCAGCCTCCAATCCCCAGGGTCTCTCTGGAAACTACAACTCCCACAGTTCCCTTGTGCCACAGTTTCCTTCGCTCCCTACTCCATTTTGCACCCCTCCATAGCACCAGG
Source organism: Malaclemys terrapin pileata (assembly GCF_027887155.1). Lineage (NCBI taxonomy): Eukaryota > Metazoa > Chordata > Testudines > Emydidae > Malaclemys > Malaclemys terrapin. Next base: position 16,000,439 of record NC_071526.1, on the reverse strand, counting down.
GACCTCTCGGTCTTTTGAAGGAAACTTCCGGCTCCAGAGTAATGAATCACTCAATGTTTATCACAACTGGCCTGGATGTATTTAAAATACAATGGGAAATTTCTCTCCCCTCCCACCCACTCCCAACTGCAGACACAAAAGTCATTTGGGTGATCTTAGCAGAATCGGAACAAGTGTTTAGTGGTCTTTAAGGACCCATAAAACACTTCAGTAGTTTGCTGTTTTATATCTATCTTCTACATTAGCCATTTAAATTAAAACATTTATAATTAATTGAACAAATCATTTCCTTGCACCCCTTTGGGGACTGATGCGTAGAAGTCTTCAGTAAATTTTACTCTCTTAAGCAATAGGGTATCCATTTCTTTTACAGAGATTTTCCTGCAGGGGATAGATCAAGGACAGGCAGAGAGCAGCTTTAACGGGAAAATCAATTGATAGGAAAGACAAATTAATGCGTATTTTTCAAAAGTGGAAATGAAAAAAGAGGGCTTGTCATTAGGAACTCACCCAACAGGCAGAAAATAAACCTCCGCTAGTCAATGGAGATCATTGAGGTGATTGGATCAAAAGGGAGCTGGTTGATGGGACGCAGAACTCCTTAGCAGCTCTGCACCCATTGCAACGTGCAGTACCACACAATGCTCCAACAGAGCTCCTGGATGGCTCCCCTTGCAGCCAACGGGAATCTTTGTCGCTGAGTCTTAGCAGCCGGGCTCAGAAGAAAGAAGGGCTGGTGATTAAAGGGGTGCACTGGGACACAAGAGATGTGGATTCAATCACCTAAAAGGAGGCTCTGCATTCATGGCTAGCACAAGAGACGGGGACTCTGTTCCTACCTGTGCCACTGGTCTCAGTGCAAGTCATGTCACTTGTCTGTGCCTCAGTTTCCCTATCTATACAATGGGGATAATGATGCTGGCCTCCTTTGTAAAGTGCTTTGATGTCTATGGATGAAAAGCATTAGGCAAGAGCAGGATTGCACCCTCTAGAACCTTGAGCAAGTCACTCAAGTCTTTCTGGGCCTCAGTTCCCCACCTGGAACATGGAGAGAATACACCCTCCTGAGTACTACTGGTCCTAGGAGCTGTAGCCCTGCACCAGGATCTCACTGTGCTAGGTGCTGGACAAACCCAAATCAAACAGATGGTCTCTGCTCCAAAGAGTTTCTTGCTTAGATTGCAAGCTCTCCAGGGCAGGGGCTGTCTCTGTGTGTGTGTGTGTGTGTGTGTGTGTGTGTGAGAGAGATCTCACCTCGGGACTCTTGGTGCTCCTGAAATACAAAGAAATCGTAAACGCCAGGACTGGGCCCCAAGGGCCTGAGGCTGCAAAGCCACACATATGAATTGAGTTCAAAGTTACTCAGCTGCATAAGCCTGTGTTGGATCAGAGCCCAGGGCTGTACAGTCTTTCATATCGGATGTCCCCCGTAGCGCTTTGCTGTGTGAAATAATCTTTACAAAGCAGTCAGGTATTAGCCAAAAGGCAGGATAAACCATGTCTTCGAGCAACATCCAGCCCTCAGAAGAGAGAGGGAGAGAGCGAGCAGTTATAGGTGCTTTTTGATTTGACTTGGTTGCATATTTCTCTCTAGGCAGCCCTATGATCAATGCACCATATACCCCAACGCGTTTTGTCATCTTACCCGTTTGCCAAGACTTTCAGCAGCCTACAGGAGGTGGGAGTGATTTTTTGTTAACTTCTTGCCTTGGGATGGAGCTGTGCCTGGGTCACATTTTAGCCAGTCCGGGGCAACAGAAAAGGGCTTGATTCGTCAGTGGGACAGCGTTAACGAGCGGCTGAGCAAGAGGAGAATTAAGAGGCACAAGCAAGGGAGTCGGGAATTGGACTGAGATGCAGAGCTGCCAACAGCCAGACGTGTTCAAGGTGACGGGAGCTGCCCAGGAGAAGGCTCTCGTGCTGGCAATGCCGAGATAAAGTGACGGGAGAGAGGTGCCCCAGGGGAGCTGAGCAAGGCAAGGTCCCGGGGCAAGGTGGGGTGGGTCCTGAAATGAACCACGAGTCAGTGGAATCGTTGGTAAATGGGGCTGCTGCTGCGGCTTTCTATCTGTGAATGTGCCAGGAGATGGGCAGTCACTGGGACAGGGGGAGGCTCTGGAGAAGGGACAGTGCTTGGCTATCCAGTGTGGCACTGAGCCCACAGACCAAAGGGGAGCCATAGTGATCCCTCCTATCATATCCACAGAGCAGGTGTCAGATAAGCAGCTTAAAACACAGGATTATCTTGGCTGCATGATCCACTCCAAGCTGCAAACACTGCTCAGGCCGGATCAGCGAGGCTCGGCAATGCTGGGGCTAGCGGGAGCTCCCCTGCGAGGGCAAGGCATGGCCAAAAGCGCCTGCCCAATGCATCCCTACGACGGGTGCTAACTAGCGAGGGGGCTGAACCTCGGTGGGTAATGGGATAGAGAGGGTTAATAGCCACCGAGCAATGGGCTGGAGTTGAAGCAGCACCAGCTGAGAGGCCTAATGTGAAAGCAGATGCACAGAGGGTGTGGAAAGGGGGTTAGTGCCGAGAAAAGGCAGGGCAAGAAGAGAGCTCTGCTAAGCAGACAGTGAAATCCCGAGGTTTCTTATTTGAGCCGTCATGAACCCCCTGACGGGGCCACTGCGATCTGGACAGAGCCGCTCCCAGGATTTCCATGACGCCCCCCCAGGACCGAGGGACTTAATGGCTCAGAAGGTGAGGATGGCATATGGGGCCTGAGCTGGCCCCACAATGAAATCAATGGCGCAGGACCCTGTCCTGGGGCCTTTCGACTCTCCAACTGGGAAACTGAGTTTTCAGCCAAATGAAATTTTCCACAGAAAGTGTCTGCGCTCGGTGAAAAACGTCGACTTTTGGACAGAAAAACAAAAAGCTTGCGCCTGAAACTTTTCAGCTTTTGTCTGAAAATGCTGCAGGTTTGGGGTGTTTGAGTTTTCTATGAACAGCTGGAATTTTCTGCTGAAATTTTCAACAATTCCCCCTGCGTCCTCCACCCCTACACTTTTTGTCCAAATTTCCAGGGAGGAAAAAAAACCCGACAAACCACTTTCCAATCAGCTCTATGTTCTAGTCTGGGCTACGCTACGGGTGTGTACATGCTGTGTGAGCCCTTTCTTCCCTTCTGATAGATCACACCAGCTTCTCATCTTTCCATCAGCACTAGCCCTGTAGCACGGACTTGCTTTCGACATCTTGGCTGTTGCACAAAATATAGCTGATTTTGGTGCTCTGCAAACCTCATTGTCAGTAGATTTCTCCTTTCTTTGCGGCGTCTGATGACATTTTGCTTTCCGCTTCTCTGGGAATTTATTCCTCCGTCAGATCTTCACTCTAAAAGTGCTTCTCTGGGTAAGATTTATATGGTGCACGTGAAAAATGGTCTCCTACTTTTTGGTATAGCCAGGAGGGAGGAAGAAGGTTCCTGAAAGGAAGCCGCTAGTCTGGGACTGAGATGGGAGTCCAGTTCCTAGTCCTGCTACAATTGTCCTGTGTGACCTCGGGTTAACCACTCCAGGCTCCAGCATCAATGCAGCAGCGCTTACGCTTAACTTTTAGCATGAGTATTCCATTGACTTTGATGAGACAACTCACGTGCTTAAAGTTAAATACGTATGTAAGTGCTTTGCTCAATAGGAACGCTCTTACGCATGTGCTTAAGTGCTTTGTTAAATTGGGGCATCTGCGTAAAGCAGGTCAGACTATTGACCTGTCTCCCCCCAGGGCAGGTCGGGGGGTGAATTTGTGAATGTACAGGAGATGCTCAGGTATTGCAGGTGGCCGGCAGACAGAGCTGAGCTCCGCTTTTGGGAGAAAATCCCAACTCCACATCCAATCTGCTGATGTCTCTAAACCTTTGGGATGAACCTGGGCTGGCGCCTTTCCTCTCTCCCTGAGCGTTTGCGCCGTAGTTATTTTTTCCTGTTTGAAATGAGTCAGAGTTCAGGGGCCAAGTACATTGAGATGCGAGGGAGTTTTGCCAGAGTAAAGATTGCAGGATTGGGATTGATGTTCATCGTCATACGTCTCTATAGAATTAAACAACATTTCTGCAACCCCCAGCTGAGTGTGTGGGACAGGTCCTGCTCCGTGCCCGACACACAGAGAAAGTGAGTCTGTTGTACCCTCCAGCTAGAGAGCCTGACTTTTGCTCTGGAGTTCCTGGTTCAGTCCCTGATGTCTTGCTGAAGATGGTTGTGGTCACATGTCCCCCTACAGGACTGTATCCATTCAAATGCTGGTGTAATTTCTGCCCATTCCCAATGGGGCAAAGAAAGACGGCACCTAAAAAAGTGGGGTTCATGCTCATCTTTTCCAGGCTATTTTTCCTTTCAAAATGACTGATAATGAATTTACATTTGTATAGTGCGTTTCCTCTGGAAGGATCCCAAAGCATTGTGCCAGTTTTCAGCAGCAGGTAATCAGCACTCCCATGCAGAAAACTCTGGGATGGAGCTTGGCAGCTTTTGTTTAAGCGCTTGGCAACAGTTTAGGACAGGAAGTGAAACAGACCACTGTATCCAATTGAAGTGGGTAGTGAAGGCAGGTAAGGGAATCTCGGATACTGGGCAATCTTCTGTTGGTGGAAGGTACTAGCTTTCGAGCTACACGGAGCTCTTCTTCAGATCTGGGGAAGGAAACAGTGTCTGAGTTGCCAGGACCCTTCTACTCTTGCTAAAAGTGCTGTGGGATGGTTTTAATCAGCTTTAAGGGGTCAGAACTTTGGATTTAGGACTCATTGGCTGCAGCTGCTGAAAGCCACGTTATATCATCAGTTCCGCAAGGACTCAAAGCGGAGAGCGCCACCCAGTGCACCTGGGCCGGTGTCAGTGACCGTGCAGGGCCATTGTTCCTGTTGATGTGACAGCACACACAGCTGTGGCACCAGTGGAGCACCGAAAGGATCCGGCCTGCTTCGAAGCCTCCACAAATCCTGCTTGTCTCTTTGGAAGCACGAAGCTGCCTGTGATTGGTGCTGTGTAAATTAATACATAATAGTAACAGGAGGAACATGCTTGACTAACCTAGCACATCACCTTTGTTGATAGGTTTAGCAGCAAGATGCTGATGGAGACAGAGCAGGCCGCAGCTTGCATTGAAATGAACACGTTTAGTGGCTTGATGTCTATAGTAAAAGGCAGAAACACACCTTCATTGTGATCAGTACAATCCTGTTACACCCGGAACCAGGCAGCATTTCTGTATGTAACATGCTGGTGAAGCATATGTCATGTCTTGTAGAGAGTAACAGCCTACTGCTGCTGCTAACCCATGGGGTTACTCCTTTACATTATCATTATTATTTGGGTTATAATAGTACCTACAGGGCCTAGCTGAGATCAGGACCCTGTTGTGGTATCGACATAGTAAGCGACAGTCACTGACAGTGTTGAAAGTCTAAATAGAAAAAGATTATCCCCATTTTACAGATGGCAACTGAGGCATAGAGAGAGGACGTGACTTGCCCATGGTAACACCAGAAGTCTGTGACACAGCAGGGAATTTTGTATCCAAAAGTTTGTATTCATGAGTCCTAAATGAGTGTGTTAGATTCTCCTTGATTGGTAGAGCTTGATGCTGAAGGTGCAGGGTTCAGATCCCCATGTGGTGTCTTTACATGTGCTCTCCTGAAATGTTCTGCCCTGAGATTTTGAGGTGCTAATTCCTGCTTCCCTGTGAACTGTCCCCGGGCGACAGGCTCCATTCTCAACACTTCTCATTCCTCCAGCAGGGAAAAGTTTTGCAATTGCTTCATCGCGATTAATTAAAACTTCTCTGAAAGGTTAAGAGCCAAGGAAAAGAGGAGGGGGGCAGAATAATGCTTAGTAGAGAGCATATAAAAGGCAGACCCTCTGGCGTTTTCACTCAAGTGTTAAATGGAATATGCTGTAATGGAAGGAAGGCTGAAAAAATAAAACACTCAGCAGCAAATGCCTGGGGTTGGGGCTTTCTTTTTTACTCTGCAATTTAACCAAACTGGAACTGATACAAGCTCAGGTTCTGTTTTTTAATAAATAATAAGTGTCCCTCCAGCCAGCTGTCTGTCTGTCTAACCACGTATATATAACCAATGTCCTTTAGCACCCCTCAGCTTCTGGTCTCTGCAGTTAGTGGTTCTCCAGGCAGGGGACTTATTGTTTATGGATTATCTGTGACAGGCCGGCTTTGCTTCTGGAAGGCTGGTTGTGTGGTTAAGCGCTGAATTGGGACTGGGGAAATGAAGTCATGGTTCTGCCGTAGATCCTTTGTGTGATCTTAGGTTAGTGCTTATACCCCGTTGCAGGCCAGACGTCTGCATGTGCTTTACGACCCACTGACTTTAATGGAGCATAAGTATATATGTAAAGTTAAGCACATGCTTCAGGGCTGCCACGAATAGGGATGGTTCCCTGAATCAGGACCTTCATCTTTCTGGCTGAGAATTTCAGAAGTGGCTAGTGATGTTGGGGGCCCAGCTTGGGAGCCCTTGAAGGGAGTTGCTTTTCAGAGGGTGGGGGCTCAGTTACTGTCTGAAGATCAGGCCCCTTTCGGACACCCAAAGTTGACACCCAAAATTACTAGGCCTCTGTGTCTATGTGCAAAATAGGGCACTAACAGTTCCCCAGCTCACAGCAGGGTGACAAGGATACATTCCTTGGTCTTTGTGTGGCAGGCCTGTGCGAGGGGACTATGGATAGATTAAAATAATAAATAACAATAATAATCCATTCAGGCATCTATACCATGCTGATTACAGGCACCACTAACGATACAGCCTCACTGCTTTCAAGTGTCTTCTTGGGACAGATGTGAATTCCTTTTATGGGGCCCTGGCGAAGCATTTTACCACAGCTGCGTGGCTGTCCCCTCCCTTCACCTCAGTTCTGAATGCTAAATCCTGCCGCCTTCAGAGGGAAGGGAAACTTAAGCGAAGAGGAACAGAGGCAAGCCATGGTTGTTAGCATAATGGCATTCCTGATGGCCTCTGGACACAGATTGTGTGTGCTGGAGTGTACGCCAGACAGCCATCCAGGGAGACGGGAACGACTGCTTGACAACGGGCATTTTCAGACAGGAGAGAGGGACGTTTGCTACAATGTATTAGACTTGGTAGGGCATAAAGCTTTAATCAGACGCTGAATATTGTTCTTGGCCCCCAGGTGGGAAAGGAGCAATGTCAGTGCCTTGCTGAAGAGACTGGCATGGAAACATTGCAAATGATAAAGGGTCCGGCAGAACTCTTCCAAGTCTCGCTTCTCTGAGCTTGACATCCAAGGCAGGAGAACAATAGCAGGGTTGCCTCATCTTTTTGAGGGCTACGGCTAGCAGTTAGAGCAGTTGACGTAGGTCAAGACTCCTAGGATGTTCTCTCAGCTCTGGCACAGAGTTTAAGGCCAGAAGGGACCCCCAGATGCTCTAGTCTGACCACCTGGAGAGCACAGGCCACCAACACCACCCAGCTCCCGCATGCTAAACCCAGCAACCGAACCATCCACAGGAGACTAGACTACGATGTGCCATAGGCAGAAGATAGGAGGGGCCCAGGGCCCAAGGCCCCCACACTGGCTGGGAAATGAGTAAGTGAGGTAATCTTGGCCAGTGACTCACACCCCCATGCTGCAGAGAAAGGCAACGCCCCCTGCCCCAAAGTCACTGCCAGTCTGACCTGGGGGAACATTCCTTCCCCACCCCACCTATGGCGATCAGTGAGCGTGTGAGCAAAAACCAGCTGGCCATGCACCCATCAGAGAGACTGCTCGGTGCCACTGCAGAGCCTGCCTACCCCACCCAATGTCCCATCTCCTGCCGTGGCCATCTGTGATGCTTCAGAGGAAGGAGATTAAAAAACCCCAACAGAATGAATGGAGGGGGGAATATCTCTTCTTGACCCCTATAGGTGGCCAGCTGAAACCCTGAAGCATGAACTTTGGGAACGTAAGATACAAAGTGGAAGTGAGCCCCAGGGCATTTGAGCCCTGCCCCCCACCATCACAAACAACTCTGACATACAATTCCACTCATAAATTGGTCCAACTCTCTCATTAAACTAAAGAAGCTGTTTGCCCCACAGCTCCTGTTGGGAGGCTGTCCCAGAGCCTCACCCCGTTGGTTAGAAACCTAATTTCCAGCCTGAATTTGTTCATGGCCAGTTTATCCCCATTTGTTCATGGCCAGTTTATCCCCATTTCCTTTCCCTTCAATAGCTCATCACCCTCCCTGGTATTTGCCCCCCAATATATTTAGGGAGAGCAAGCATATCCTCCTCAGCCGTCTTTTTCCTGGACTAAACAAGCCAAGCGCTGCCAGGCCTGTCTCCTAAGCCCTCAGTCCCCCGACCATTCTAGTAGCTCGTCTCTGCACCTGTTCCCCTTCAAATTCATCCTTTTTGAACATGGGTGACCAGAACTGGACACGGTGTTCCAGCTGAGGTCTTAGCAGTGCCTTGTCCAATGGCACTATCTCTCCTAGAAACGCCTCACCCGAGGCATCACATTTGCCTTTCTCACAGCCGCATCACAATGGTGGCTCATAGTCATCCTGGGATTTGACCCACGCACCCAGGTCTTTCTCTTCCTCTGTTCTTTCCGACTGATGAGCTTGCAGCAGAAATTGAGCAGACCCTCAGGGCATGATCTTACGCTTTGTCCCATTGAATTGCATCCCGTTTCTGTCACCCCCCTCTTCAAGGCCATCCAGATCTTCCTAAATAATATTCCGATCCGCCTCTTTACAGACTATCCCTCCCAACTTTGTATCATCAGCAAATTTCCTTAGCACACTCTGACTTTTTGTGCCAGAGTCATTAATAAAAAGAAGTTTGATAATTCACCTTTCAGCACAACCCATTGCTGTCTCCCCTGTAGCCAGTTCCGCACCACCTGGTAGTTCTTGTTCTGATCCCCATCTTCCCTTCCACTCGGCTCTTCTTGTCCACCTATGTACAAAGGGTTCATCTGCATGGTCACTAGGACTGTCTATCAACATCTGAAGGGACAAATAACAAGGAGTCAATGAAATTCACGTCACAACCTTTTCTGCCTGTTAACACATCATGATTTTTGCCCACTCTGGAAACTTTACTCAAGCAACCTTAAAAGACTCTGCTCTCCAGAAGACAGGTGAACAAAGACCTAGAGCTAATTAGGGGTACAGGTGGGAGGGCATCAGGTCTTGGAAAAGCAAAGCATTGTGGTGGTCAAGTAAGTACTTCTGTTAGCCTTCTGTGCCCTCCCCTTTCTCCAGGTGAGCCCAGATAATAACACTTATATAGCACTTTTCATCAGTAGATCTCAAAGCATTTTACAAAGAAGGTGAGTATCATTATCCCCATTTTTACAGATGGGGAAACTGAGGCACAGAGCAGCAACGTGACTCACCCAAGATCACCCAGCAGGCCAGTGACAGAGCCAGGAATAGAACCAAGATCTCCTGAGCCTCAGTCCAGGGCTCTGTCTCCAAAGAACGCAGGGACACACCGTGCCAGGTTGACATAAGTAGAGCGGAAGCCAAAGGCATCCAATTAGCACTAGGGGAAATGAACATGGGCAGTGTCCAAGGAAGGCAGCATCCAGCACTAGCATGCTGCCTAGAATCGTATTAAAGCACAAAGAGAATCATCTAGACCATTGAGATCGCTGGTGCACGGATCAAAAGAAGAATCCCGGGTCTTTGGTCTCTGCTGTAGGTATGTAACTGAGCTGGAGAGCGGTGCCCCGGTCGGAGAAACCTGCCACTTAACCTTGATTGCAGGAGGCTGTATCGTGGGTAATAACATTGATTTTTTCCTGTTAAATAATAATGGCAGGGCTGAGTCACAGCTCTGAGGGGAGCGGAACATTCTCACGACAGCCAGGGCAGGGTGTGAAGCCAGGCGTGCTGCTGAGAGCAGAGAAGCTGGCACCTTTCCCCTGCCCCTCTTTCACTTGCCCTCTGACGCCCTCGACTGGCCAAAAGCCCAGCCTGGTCTCACAGTACAAGCTTCCGCCTGCTCCACAATGTAAAAAGGCGGTGGGGTAGGGGACAGCAGAGACAAGAGACGTCAGTGTTCGAGTAATCTGGGGCAGAGACTGTGGGCTGTCTGGTTTGTACAGCACCTTGCACTATGGAGCCTGAAGTTGGTTGAGGCCTCTAGGGTCTACCACCACATAGGTGCTTCATAATTAGCGAAATCTCTATTTTTCCACATGTAAAGAGCACCCATGAACTTTCAGACCTCAAGTGACAGCTGTAGAGGAGAATGGGATGGGAAGGAACCCACGCAACAAGAACCAAAGTCTCCAGGCCAGAGCACAGCGTGTGCATCTCTGTAACGTGCTGCCGCAGCTTGGAGAACAAAACAGCCGCTGTCTCGGCACGCAGAGGGCTTAGAAATTTAAAGGTGCAGTGCACAAAAAAACCCAAAGGCACAACTACATGTGAGCAGGTCATGCCGGAGTCTTGAAGGACTTGCGTGAGAGCAGTCGCTAGCTGGAATGGTGATGCAAGTCAAAGGAAAGTACAAACAGGAGGAAAGAGAGATGCAGTGATGGGTGGGTTAGAAATACTTAAGGCAGGTGAGTGAGTAGGTCTGGACCGTCTGCTAACACACTGTCTCCCCCTAGTGGATAGACCGCATATGTCAAGGTTTATGAGCGCTACCACCGTCATCCTTTAGCTCAAATAGTCGCAGTTTGTGATTTTAGGTCAAGATAGCCCAAGTTCAGTCCCCTTAGACAACTCATTATCGATAGCTCTTGCAGATAGCGAGGTAGCCTTTCCCTGCTCCGGATAACTCACTGCTCTGAAACTAGAGCTCTCACTGGAGCAGTATTCCTCTTCCCAGGGCTGCCACTCATCCTGACAAAGGCAAGGGAATTATTGCCGTAGTGTTGGGGAGAAAGCCAACAGAGTGACAACGTTTCTTGGCGCGTAGACAGAGTATTTCTGGGGAAGAGACAGACCGTAAAACGGTGTGTTGGAACAGACTTTGCAGGGCCACAAGGCAGCTGTCGACTCCTCTCTGTTAATTTAATCAAGCTCTTTTGTATCGGTTTAATCTGGTTTCTGAAGAGCCAGTCTGCTTAGGAGGGGCTGGAGAGTGTAACACGAAGCCCTAGAAGAGGTAGCCCTTGGAAGCACAGCAGGGAAGGATTATTGTAATATACAAGTGTAACCCATGCCTGCTTGAGGTGGTGCTCTGTCCCCCTCTAGAGGCACATACTGATTGATGAGTCTGCTACAGCCTTGGCTAAGAACCACGTGGCTTTTGGCTCATGAATTTAGCTCCCGAAGTCCCAGGTTCAATCCCACCCACCACCAACTGGGGTCTATCGTTCTTACGCAAGCTTTTGGGGGCAGGGCCCATCTTTTTTGCTCTGTGTCTGTACAGCACCTAGCACAATGCAATCCCAGTCCATGACTGGGACTTACAGGTGCTATTGCAATATAAGTAATAATAGTAATATTAGCGCCTAGGGTATCAGTTTCTGGAAATACCAGTAGGGTGAAGGAGGTGGGCATTGAGAGAGAGGGGTGCCAGAGGTCAGAATGCAGGATTTGCAATAGCAGATGCTTTGCTTTTCGGTGCACTGGGCTTGATTCCCCATCGCTCTTGTACCTTGCGCAGTCATTTACGTTTACACCACTAGCAAACGCTGCCATGCCGATTTGCAACTAACACCCACTCTGCTGCGGTGTAACCGACTGCACCCGGGGCCTGGCCCTCGTCCGGACACACACATCAGCTGTTTCCCCTTCATTCTCGCTGCACCTCTCCCAGGGCAGGACTGTTCCCTGTGACACATTGTCTAGTAGGGGGCCCTGTCTACTTGCCCAAGGCCCAATCAACAGGACTCCTACTACTTTCCCGGGGGAGACTATTCCCCAACCTAAATAACTCCCTGCTACTCTGCATACTTTCCCCTGCTTAATTCCATCCCAGCCCTCTTGAATATCCCCCCGCCAGCCCGTATCAGCCACAATAATTTCTGCCTGTCCTTTGCATTTACACCATTCCATTTCCCAGCTCTTCCCTTTGCCCCCATTCATTTCATCCTGGATCAAAGCCCAAAGCCAATGGGAATTTTGATGGTGTGAGAACAGAGCAAAGAATTCAGGCTTCTAGCCCAGAGAGAGCTAGAGTCCTTTCTTTCACTACACATACACCTTTTTTGCTGTCACTCACTGAAACCCCTCCACGTTTATACCTGGAGATCTACTTGCAAGCCACCTCCACCTCTGGCAGCTTCTCCACTGGCCATGCAAACGCACATAGAGTGGTGTTGAGTTACTTGAGCTACTACCAGCCCTGTCTTACCCCTAATTCTGGGCCTGACTCTCTGCCTCTTCCGGACTGCTGGGTCAGCAGCAGGAGAGCCGGCTGGCTGGCAGGACTGAGCCAGAATCGTGTGGACTCAGGTGCGGATTGATGGTGTCGTGCTACAACAAACCAGGCAATTAGACCTCCAAGGCCTGTGGCCACACACTGCAAAAGTAGCTTTCCTATCCACCGGCCTTTGCCTGCACTGCTTCAGGAGGACGCTCAAGATCAAGTGGGTGGCTACAGCCTTTGGCAGATCGGGGGTTTGCAAGGGGCACTCGCTCTGCCGATCATTGCAAGGAAAGCCACACTCGCCCCAGAGCTCAGGGACTGTCCTCTGGCAGCTGGAGTGAAGAGTAAAAACCTCCCAGCTGATACTGAACCGCGTGGACAAACGTGGCCTGAGGCTGCCAAGTGGCAGAGGTGAGCGTGGCCCGGGGAAATGGATAAGCATGACAAGGACAGAAACAAGCCTGGACACATTGGGTCAGGATTCATGCGTGCTGCCTTTTCATGCATATTTATGGGGGCTTGGGGAGGGTTGATAAAACTGGAAGAGGGGGGGGAACTTATGGACAGCCAAGACCCGAATGTCTGAGCAACTCCGGGCTGCTCAGATGAGCGCGGCCTGATACAGGGAAATGTGACATTTCTTGTCAGTGAGGTTTTTATGGCAGAGTGGCAGAATAAATTAGCACCAGCGAGGAGCCAGCACGTTTCTTTTAATGATCAGGAAAGGTTCCAAGGCATCAGAGTCTGTTCACTCTTGCTGACAGAAAGGCATTTGTCACAGCTCCCGTCTCAGACGCATTGTTTACTCGGAGCAAGCCAGCCAGAAAACAAACACATGGGGGGAGGGGAGGGGGAAGCCAAACTAACAACCGTGCCCCACCCCAGCCCTCTTGAACTTGTCAGGCTCATGGCGATGACACGGTGACAATGACAAAGTCATCAGCCGGGTCCAGAGGAACAGGCCTGTCTGCGAAGAGCAACGGAAGAACATTTCAGCATGCAGCAGTGTCAACGAGTGAGTCTCAGCCTGTCACTCAACAGCAGCTAGGCAGAGCAGGAACACGGGAATTTCCACACTGGATCAGACCCAAGGTCCATGTAATATCCTGTCTCTAACAGTGGCCAGTATCATCCGCTTCAGAGGAAGGTGCAAGAAACCCTGCAGTTATGGGATAACCTGCCCCCAGGAGACATTTCTTCCTGACCCTCATTAGTGAGAGGTTGATTTATGCCATGAAGCATGAGGATTTATGTCCCTGCCAAAACGCTCTGGGTCTGCTCCTCAGCTGGAGTAAGTCAGCATAGCTCCATTATTCAATAGATCTGTACCAGTTTACACCATCTTTCTTTTTAAATGCACACCGTAGTCACTCTGGATGTTCTGGAGAAAATGTCTGATCCTTGCTAAGTGCTTGGTGGGAATGAAGTCTTGTGGCAATGAGCTCTACAGGCTTCTTGGGTGTTGTGTGAAAATGTCGGTACTGGAAGGGTGCAGCTCTGGGGGAAAAAAACCTAGAAAGGAACAGGGGCCAAATACGAACATATTGCTAGGCTCACGTTGTTTATTGCACCATGCAAAATGGGCCAGTGACATGCCCCCGTGCTACAGCACACACTGGTGTACAGGGGCCACTCTACTGCCATCAGCAAAGTTAGATCAGCCATGAACTTGGCCCAGTGTGTTTTCCTGTGCTCTCTTCTTCATGCCCTCCTGGGTGCACAGCTGAGCCCAATATGCTACCTGCAGCAGTAGGTCTATCCCACTCCGCCTGATATGCATGGACGCCCTCGGAGTGAAATAGACCTGGTGCTTCTTTATGTCACGACTGAAGTGCATTGGGGAAGCCAGCCGTTGAGCTGCCCGTGACTGCGATCTGAGAGGATGCAGAAGTTCCTTAGGACTGAAGCAAATTTGGAGATCTGTGTGGAGGCCAGGAGTGGCATGGCAAAGGGCGCTTAAAGTCCGAGCTGCTGGGGAGCCCATCACTGGTGGTGTGTAGCAGGAGGCAATGCAGATGTGGACTGAGGCCCCAGCATCTGGAATAACTGGGAAGCGGGGCTGCAGCTCTAGACTGAGGGGCAAGGGGCAGAGCAGGGACTGTAGGAGGATAGCAGGGGATGGAGGCAGTTCTGCACTCAGGTGCTTGGCCAAGCTGTTGGGGAATGCAAGGCTAGCAGCCAGGGGTGCTGCAGGCACAGACTTGGATGCATTAGGGGCTCTGGGGTGGGGCCCCCAGGACCTGGCACAGTAGTGCCAGGAGCTTGCCAGTCGCAGGCCAGCAGTTGGGGGCCTTGCAGAGCTGTGACTGATGTTTGCAGAGCACCTTACCTGTGCTCAAGCCAATTGAGTTTACCCCTCATAGCCCCAGTTGCTAAAACATCTCCAGTTCACCCCCAAGATTCTCCCTGCTCCCCCAATGTCACATAATATGAGTTCCCAGTGTCTGCCCACACCCCTTCCATGGGAGCAGATCTCACTGCAAAGCGGAGTTTGGGAGACACCACGAGGCCAGAGGGGTGGCTCACTCCAGCTCGCCTGCCATCCTAATTAACAGCCACCAACACTGCTTGTCCAACGGGGACCCTTAACCTTCTGCTGATGGTGCCAGAGGGGGCTGAGGAAGGGGCCATGCCCACTCTGCCGAGGTAGTGAGATAAATACCTGTCTAACTAACCCTTAGCGGGGGGGAGGGAGGGGAGTGGCAGATACAGATGAGGGAGCCAAGCAGATGTCACTCATCAGCCGCTCTGTCATTCTGATTTCACATCAGGCAGAAGACTGATTTCCCTACTCGTCACCCAGACACAAAAGCTCTCCCAGCGGGGACCCTCCAGGCTGGAGCCAGGCCAAGGGTACAAGTCAGGACTCCTGGGTTCCTTTCCCAGTTGGGACCCAGCCTTGCTCTGAGACCTCACACAGGTCTGTTGCCCAGTTTACTCTACCGGGTGATGGGGAAGAGAAGCAGTCACCAACTCCCCGCTGGTGCTGTTAGGCTTAATCAACTGATTAATGAACATTTGTGAAAGTGTTTCGAGATCCCCAGCTGAGAGGCGGTGACTAATGGGATGCAGGGAAAGTCTGGGGGGTTGACACAAAGCTCGGATTTTGGAGAGCTACGCTCAATTCTTACCCGTGCCAGAGATGGCAGGTGTGACCTGGGGCGAGTCACTTGATCTGTCATGTGCAAACCAGCTGATGCTAATAAATTACACTTCTCCAACCCGATTTAGAGCATAAGCTCGTCAGTGACTGTCTCTCACTATGTCTGTGCAGCGCCTTGCACCATGGGACCCTGCTCGCAGCTGGGCTCGCTAATAAAAATGCGAGGCAGAAACCTTTATGGGATCTGCTAGGCTGCCGCTCCAGCTCTGGACTTACCCAGAATATTTTAAAAAATATTCAACATAAAACAAAAGATGCTCTGAGCAAAAATGGTTCCCTGCAAGGCGGAGTGCTGGAGAGGAGGCTCTAAATGCCTGTCTCTGCCCAGAGTCCAATGTAATATGCTGTAATTCCATACCAGGCACTCTCGATTTAATCATCAAAACGCCTTGCAGGGGATTAACTACCAGTTTCCTCTTAATCCCTATTGATATAATGAGATGAAGACATTCAGCTTGGGCAGGGGTGCTATTTGTCAGGCGGGTTTTGCTGCTCTGCACTTGGCAAAGGCTTACGAACCCAGCTGAGGTATATGAAATGCAGACCCATAGGGGAAGGCGAGCAGGTTCGGCTGGGGAATGTTTCCGAGTGAGCGCTGTTGTCCCAGCTTCCCTGTGGGAAAAAAAATCAGCAAAACAACAAGGCTGGGGTCCCACTCGGGTTCCTGAGGTCACTCTGGCCAGAAGACCATAAGTCAATGGCAGTTTCCACATGTAATGCTGATGTCCAGATACCCAGCGGCAAACTTTGGCAATGGGACAGCATGAGAGGGGCTACAGGCTGTAACCCAGATCTTCAGCCACCTAGAATTTCTATGCAGCGTCTCAGAACTAACCCACAGAACAATCCGCATTGCCGAGTCCATCCTGCTGGTCCAGAGAGCTTTCGTCCAACCAGCCCAAGTGAACACGCACTGGCCCTCGGATGAAGCTTGAACTGGATTTGCCTGGGCTGTCCCCATATCAGAAATGTGTGTGTCTCTTTAGAGAATATTTAGGCACTTCTTTGGGGTCTACAAAAGCCTCCTTCGCCGAAGGAGAAGTGCAGCATTCACTATACGCTTCACCGCGTCTGCCAGCTACCCAAGTGACGCCTGGAGGTTCAGCGGTAGAGGTCGGTGTTGCAGATCTTTGGGCCAAACACAGCAGCGGTCCCGCCTGGGGCCATACTGAGGGCAATGGAAAATGGAGTTCTGCTAGGGATTAATTTGGCCCCGTGTTTCCCTTTGTTTAAATTTCTCAAAGGGCAGCACTGGCCTCACCTGTTTACAGTGACACTTTCTTAGTCTTTTGGGGCCGGATCCTCAGCTGGCCTAAAGCAATGCTGACTTACATCAGCTGAGCGCCTGGCCCATTGACTCCAAGGGATCTACTCTGAGTTACACCACTAGGGATGTGCCCTCCCTCTTCTTTGCTCCTTCCGCAGAATGGGCCGCTGGCATTTCCCCTGCAAGGTGATTTGCAAGCCCTGCTATAAGGCAGATCCTCGAGGATGCTAAAAGCATGGCATGTAGATAGCACTTCCCTGCCCCCCTCAAATCCTTCTCAGGTACCAAAATCAAAAACAAGGAAATTAAAAATGTAATTCACGGAGCAATAAATCCTTCGGTAAAAGAAACACTAAGATGGAAGGAGAGAGCCAAGCTTAATCCTCAGATAGTTTCGCTCTTTTTTCTTCCACCAGGATGGCTGCCTTTCAGACAGGAAATGTTTTCTATCAGAAATTATCCCCACCCAACCTAATCTCCCTATATGTAAAAATTGCCAGGCGGATGCGGCATCAGTCTGTTCCCTGGGAATTGGGTGATTTTGTTTGAAACCCTCGTTCGGGGGCAAAAACTGGTTTCTGCACTTCCGTCAGAGTAGATGGACGTTCTGCCAGGGTTAGGCATTGGCAGCAAAGATTAAAGGGACAAATTCTGTTCTCAATGGGGAAAATTCAGAAGGTCTACGTCCCCCTTAAACCTCATGTGGTGTTGGAGGTTTAAACCCAACTAACCCCCCATGCCGAAGGGTCACCACATTATTATGAATTATGTGTACTGCAGTAACATCTGGGAGCTCCAATCTTAGAGCGGAGTGCCATTGTGCTGGGTGCTGTACAAAAACCGAACAAGAAAGGGTTTGAGCTCAGCTCTTCAGCACCAAAGCACAGACTTCTGCCACTTGAGTGACTTGGGTAGCTGGCAGCAGTAGTAGGCTGTTATCCTCTATTGAGCAGTCCCCTAGCCAGGGGCTGGTCATAATAGACACCGGGCCAATATTATATAGATCTACTGGAATAGAAGAGAAGTTAGTTCTCTCCCCTTCCTTCCCAATTACGAGGGGTATCAGTGAGCTTAACAACAGACTGGGCCCAGCTCAAACTTAGTGTAAGTGGATGGAGCTGAGCCTATGAACACTGGATCCAGCCCCAGGAGTTGTTCTAACTGATGCCTGGGGTGAAACTGTCCCCAAGGGACCACCCAACAGCCCAGAACAGCCAGAGGACATTGTTCTCTGTTTTCACTTCCTATTCCCCCAACACCCAGGGCTGTGAGAGGATCCACATAGGGCCATTATGTCAGCTGTGCACCACTAGATCATCCCTTTTATGCCAGGGGCACTTCCCAGGGGGGAGATCTAACTGGTTTCCAGCACCTTGACCCTGCTGGAGCGAGTTAAAGAGACTAGGATACAGGCCTGAAAGTGGATCTGAGAATCTACTTGCTGTGTGCTGAAAAATGAAGCAAGTTTGTAAAAGACAGTCCACGTTTAGCCAGGGATCCTTTCCCCAGGCTCTCCTCTCACCCTGTCTGATTCGTAGAGAGTAAACGTCCGTGACATAAGGATTATAGTTCTTACATCATATTTTGCCTAGGGCAAGGGGAAAGAAATAGATCAGAAGTGGCATGATTCATTATTATGAGGCGAATCAGAGTTGGGGATCACAAGGGCAAATTTAATAGAAAATGTATCCAATCCACGGTGGTAAATTTAATTGCGGCTATTAATGAAGCCTATTTAGAATGTATTATGTATCTGGCACTTTAGATGCAGCCCTCAATTCATCTTCGGTGCCAGATGTCTGCTTGCATCAGATCGAGAGTCTGATGGAAGATTTTTTCCCCTTCCTCCGGAACAACTTGGGTCAAACAACCACCTTGTTTAATCAATCAGATGTGATCAGCCAGCAATCCGCTGCAAGTCCAGAGCATCATGTGAATGCGGCGTGCTTCCCTGAACAGAGACAGGGTCCAGGAAACACGGACGGAGAGGGAGCCTTGGAAGAAATCCCTTGCTGCGTGCAACTTTAGATTGTCTTTGTGTTGTACTGAGACTGGTTTTTCTCCTATAGACCTGAAAGGGCTTTGCGCAGGCAGGTGAGGCATTATCATCCCTACTAACGGTGGGGAAACTGAGGCAGCCAGCGAGGCAGTAACTCACCCAACGTCGCAGAGCCGGATATGGAACCCAAGAGGACTGACTCCCACGTCCTATACCTTGGGCCATGCTGCCTAGACTCAGTGTCCCACAGCTACAAGGAAGTGGATTCTCTGTTGTCCTGCGGCTTGTGGGGGTGGATCAGATGGGTCCTGGAAGTGTCAGCCACAAGAAATGGGGAGAAGGAACTTTGGCTTGCGTCCTCTTTGATGGGACAGTGACTTCACAACGGCAGCCACTCGCCACCCGCTCTCTAGCACAGCTGTGCATCATCAGCACCGTGAAGAGCTCAGTCCAGGAGCCAAAAATCATGGGGCTACGTCTACAAGGCCAGCCAGGGATACGGTTCCCCGGCTCGCGTACAGAGTCTTGTGTTTGTACTCGGCCCAGCTCAGCCAGGCCTCGCCTGCCACCACCAGTGCTACTGGGGCCTCACAGCTATTTACACTCCCACTAGCTCGCTGGGAGCCAGTGTGAGGAGTATGCGTACACAAGCTGGGAATTACCCCCCAGCTCGTAATGTGGAAGTAGCCACAGAAACATGGAGACTAGAGAGAGGAAAAAAGACCGACTCTTTCAGCCTGTACCCTGCCAATGCCCGAATGAGCCCTTCCCTAGTGTCTTTTGAGGCATCCTGCTGCATTTGGAACCAACACAGGTTCCCACAGCAGTTGCGTACCCATCACTAGAGCGGTGGGAAGAAGGGATTGGTCCGTTCACTGGCGATTTTGAAAAGTCCAAAAAAAAAAAAAAAAAAAAAAACTTTTTGAGTTGAGCCGAACATTTTGCTTTGACAAAAATCGAAACATTAAAAGACGGTCAAAATTGAAATAGGTGGCTATTTAAATTAAAGGAAACTTTGACATCAGAAGTCTTTAAACCAATAATCAAAATATTTCATTTCCGAAATGTGAACTGAAAACATCAATTCTTTGGGTGTTTTTCCCCTCACATGAGCAATGCAGTGAAATGGACATAGATTTGCAAAATGTTTTGTGTCATCAAATCCGCATTTACACCCCCTCCTCCCCCCAAAAATGTACCCAACTTTTCCCATCACTTCAAGCCTACTTCACTTCCTTCCCTTCAAAGAACTGTCTGCACAGTCCTCCAGACAGCAGATCCCCGCTGCTTGTGATTGGTGATGAAAGCCTACGTGCTGGTTCCTCTGTCTGAAAACCAGGCTTTAGGGACGCTTTGCTGAGAGAACACTAACAAAATGATTTAAAAATACAAGCGTTAACTTAATCAGCTGAACTGGGTTAAACGGGGGAATTGATATCGGCATTGCTGAAAGGAGGCGCCTTCTGCTCAGGAGATGGGGAGCTTTGATGTTGGATTCACTGCCCAAAGCTATACATGCCTAGAACACGATGAACCCATTTCTCAAGCCGTCCCACCTGGCACATGTCAAATCTCAATGCCTCTCTGAGATCTTAGCAGGCACCTGATTGGGAGAGAGCCCTGCTTCCTCGTTCACATGGCACTGCTTGAGTTCCTTTCTGTCTTCGTCAGCGATAAAAGAGTCAGAGGGTGGATGGCATAGCTTTGAGCTGGCGGGTGATGCTCTGGGAGCTTGGTGCATGAATTGCCTTTGGCGGGTTCAGATGTGGAAGTAAATTCACTAGTGCTAGGTGGAGTCGACCGCCGAACACCCAGGAAAAGTCTGAGCCTTTCCAAGCAAACAAACTGGGATGAAAAATGGAAGTCCAGAGCTGGAGCGGCAGCCTAGCAGATCCCATAAAGGTTTCTGCCTCGCATTTTTATTAGCGAGCCCAGCTGCGATCAGGGTCCCATGATGCAAGGCGCTGCAAAAATGGAAAGGAGATGGAAATAAGTAGTTTGATGGGAAGTTCCATCAGGTCATGGCATGATGGTCAACAGACCAGGCCCAGAAAGCGGAGGCTCAGGGTCTGGGTCTGTGTGCTAGCTTGCTGACAAGAGATGTCAGGCAGCGGTAAAGCCAGGCTCCACATGCTGAGTCGAAAGGAAGGATGGTTTTGTGTTTAAGAGACCGGAGGGGGAATCTTAGGAGACCTGGGGTCACTTCCTTGCCCTACGTCAGACTCCGAGTGTGACTTCAGGCAAGTCACTTCGGCTCTGTATCTCAGCCCCCTCCCCTGGAAAATGGAGACAAGAGCATCACTTATTAGCTCCATCACAGGGGCGTTGTTACAATTAATCCTATGCATCCAGTGATTTGATCCTATCAGATGCTACAGGTATTATTGGCTGACAAGGTTTCCCTTCTCCAATCAGGAAGCAGAAAGAATGCCATGTGACCGAGGCGACCACGCTGTCATCCACTCGGTCCTATCATACCTGGTGCCGAGCTTCTCGGGTGTTGAGTTTCTTCAGCTTCTGTTGGCTACAGTGGAAGTCTTGCGGTGTTAAGGATGGTTTAAGGACTTGGGTCTGAAAATCTGAGTCGGTATCCCTGTACAAGGAAGGGAGAAGCATGTATTCCCCCTCCTCACCACATAAATCTCACCGGAATATTTCTAGCGACAATGGTTTCTCGGCCAACAAGATAACGAAAGAGAACACTTGTGAGGCTGAGAGGTTTTGGGCAATTACAGAGTCCCTCAGTCCCTGGCCAGCAATCCATTTGAACAGCTTCTTGGTTCTCCTCCCCCGCCCCCCGTATATTTCTAGGCAATACTTTGGGAATTAAGCAAAAATTGTAATTACTTTCTGTAGTAACAAAGGCTAGTGAAGAAAAAGCCGTGATAGATTCCAGATTTTATCAGAGCTGACAAGGAGCATTACTTGGGCTGCATTAGAACTGGCACTTCGTCAAACAATGAGGTCTGCCGTGACCAGCCCCTGGGGATGAATGGACACAGGGATTCGGTCTTTTTAAACCTGGAAATTAAGCATGCAGGTGGGATTGTTCTGCTCAGCTCTTGCGAGTGAAGAGACAGGGTGTGGCATGTGGTTGGCAGCTCCCGGGCACTCCTGTATTCTGCCCCTGCCCACCTGGGGCTGGCTGGTCAGGACTTGCATTGGGGGTGGGGGACACTCCAACCAACACTAGGGTTCTGCAAGAAGCCCTGATGTTCACTCAGTTGGCAGCACACCCCTCCATGAGTCGACACCCCACCATGGTTCTGGGGGTGGACTTGAGGTCCCAGCTTCTGGATGAGTTGTAAAGACTTCAGAGAAGTTACTCTACTTTATGGCAGGCAAAAGCCTTGTCCTTCGGATTTTCACCCACCTAGAAGATGGCTCTGCCCCAGCAACCCTGCCTCCCCAACCCTAGCACCATGGTGGGACTTCAGGTTCCACATCAATACAGCGACAGTGACTCCCACCAGCTGGGGACCTGGACCTTTAAACTGTTCTCAGTCATTTGCGAGACTTACACATCCCATGACCTCTCTCACTTGCTGGGGTGGGAGCCTCGGGATCCAGGCTGAAGTCCACGTTGGGTCATTACATGCAGCCTCCCTTATCTAGAAGGATTTTAGATATTCTTCTTCACTTCCAGTCCTAAAGCATTGACCATTGGGCTGTGGCTATGAAACATTCATCAATTCCAGTCCAGAACCAGCTGCATTTCAGCAATGAATAAAGCAGTTACTCTATACCCCTGACTTTTGGAAGTCATTAACAAGCAGAATAATGGTGTTTTACAACCACTTTGCACAGGTGGAAAGGACTATATGAGGTGCAGAGACAATGGAGACTCAGACCTATGATTTGTAAAATCAGGTACTTCCAGTAAGACTCTATCCCAGTCTGGTCACTGGCACCGTTATCCACCTGGAGAACTGCTGAAATAATGAACCATTCTTCACAGTTCTAAGAATCTAATTCCCTTGTCTTGGAGAAGAAGCTCAAGAGTTCATATTTATTGTTCTCTGTAAGTCTAGGTGTAGGCAACAATTTATTCATCCAAATATTCATGGACCCCAAGTTTTATCATGAATGAAAAGTCACAGCAGTGAAGTATGGTTTAGAGCCATTTGCTATTTCTCTGTTTTAACAGTGTCCATCATCCAATCAAGAAGCAAAAGCAATACCATCTGACTTAGGGAACCAATCATGCACCATGAAAAGAGATGGGGGGCAAAAAAACCCTGGGGGGGGAGTGAAGGGGGAGGGGAAGGGGATTGTAAAAATAGCCCCCCTCCCCTTTCTACCATTGTGAAATTCAAAAACTTGAATAATATTTTTAGTTGAGATTTTGAAATTCAAAGACATCTTGACCACCTTTAACCATGAGTAACTGCTGAGCGGACAGTCAAAGAGAACCCCTTATGAGTACCTCCACAGGCTGAAATTTGTTGACTCAAAGTCTCTGGTTAATACCCACATCACAAGACTGACCATCCTGGAGCACCCCCTTGTGGTATGGAGTGGCACTGCAACACTCCCGCCTCAGTTTACCCACAATGACCTTCAGCCTCCTCCTGCCATAGAGGGAATTTGGCCCTTCAGCCAAGCTACTTTAGAGAGTTCAACCTTTTCTGAGGTAACAGAGTCCTATAGATAAAGTCCAACCAAAAGCACAAAAACAAAACTCTCCAGCCCAACTGAGCTCAGTCTTCAGCCCCCTTCCTTACAGGCAAGCCTCCAGTCACAGCTGCCTGTCTCCCTGCCGGCTCCTGTCATCTGGGTCAGGTTTATCCTCCTACCAAGGGCCTCCAATAGGCTTCAGTCAATTCTGAGCTCAAATGCAGTTTCTTGCTCCACATCAGGGCAGCCTGTTCACTTTCCTCCTCTGTTGGTCCATCTGCCCTCCACCCCGGCCAGCTCTCAACTGCCGAGTTTTCCTCCTTGTAAGTCCCACACCTTGCACAGGCCTTGCAAGGTGGGGCTAAATACAGGGCTGACTGGCCCAATGCTTCATGCCTTAAAAAACAAACCAACCTTGGTTGGCTTTTCCCTTTATGTGGTTGCATCGGTGTCGTTTGGGACATTAATTCTGCCAGTGACCTATATAAAGTCCATACTGATTCACCTAGAGCTTCTCTCTGGTGGGTGTTTACACACGCACCCCTTAGAGTCATCTCTGGGCTGCATTTATTGTTTCCTTGGCATGATGGAGAGTGCCCAAGCTGCACTTGGATATGGGCCCTGCGCTTGGCAGACTCAGCTTGTTGAAGCACTGCCAGGGTTGGTCCCACGCTAGTGGCCATGACAAGGGCTGTCTCCTCACTTCATAGTTCTCTCTGTGTTAAAAGGGTAGGCAAGGGGGCGGAAGAGGTTTTGTTTTCAAGTGACCTTTCTGAAAGGGGACAGGTTTTACAGCTTGAGGGCTCATCCAATGCCAATGAATGCCAGTCATCGTCGACGGGACTTGGAGAGGGCTTGACCGTCAGCCAATGAAAAGAACATGCCCTGTCAATGCTGGAAGCAGAGCCAGTGATTTGCAGTGCATCGTGTATTCAGCAGATTGAACTGTTTTTTCGGCTTTGTGGGATAGTTGCAAGCAGAACAGAATTTACATTAGAACAGCCATACTGGGTCAGACCCATCAGCCATTTAGCCGAGTATCCGGTCTCCAGTGGCTTGTACCAGAGCTTCAGGGGGAGTGTACAGAACAGGGCAATCTTTGAGAGATCCACCCATCTTCTCCTCCCAATTTCAGAGGTTTAAGGTCACCCCCAGCATGGGGTTGTATCCCTGATGGATCTATCTAGCCCTTTTTTGAACCCCGTTATACTTTTGACCATCACAACATCCCCTGGCAGTGAGTTCAGTTTAATTGGGCGTTGTGTGAAAAAATACTTCCTCGTTTGTATTCAACTCGTTGTCTATTAATTTCATCAAGTGACCCCTTGTTTTTGTATGGTGGGAAAGGATCAATACTATAGCTCTGTTCACTTTTTCCGCACCATTCATGATTTTATAGATCTCTATCATAGCCCCTTAATCTCTTTTCTAAGAGGAACAGCTCTAATCTTTTTGGTCTCTCCTCATGTGGAAGCAATTTCATACCCTTGAACATCTTTGTTGCCCTTCTCGGAACCTTTTCCATTTCTGCTGTATTCTTTTTGAGATGGGGCAGCCAGACCTGGACACAAGGTGTGGGTGCATCATGATTTGAAATTATTATTCACTGACTTTCTGTTCAGGCTCTAGGCTGATCACAAGTTTCTGAGACTGTAATTCACACACATGCAGAGAGACAGCACAAAGTCCTTTGCACCACATAATCCACACTGAAGACTTCAAAATACAACTGGAACTGGACATAAGAGGTGCATGCTCCTTTTCCCTGCAAAACAGGGACTTTTGCCCTCTTAGAATGCTGTAAGTCTATTTGGTAGAACAGGCGTCATGAATTCAAAGTGGAAGAAACAAACAGCCATATATTTTCCATTATTCATATTTCCCCAAAACCCCATTTTTCCCCTTTCTTCATTTTTTCACAAATTAAAATCCAAAATTTTCCAATTTTTTTCCACAAAAATAAAATAAAAACCTAGAACAAAAACCTTTTTTCCTTTATTCTAACTTCCCCCATCCCTTTCTTTCCATCTTGCCACTGTAAAAGGGAGAGGAGACGGGAATAACCCTCCCACCCCAAAAATGTGGGGTTTCATTTTTCATTAATGAAACAGAAAATTAAGAAAAAAAATACCTTTGTCAATTTTGTCAATACATTTTTTTTGCTAAATGGTCATTTTTCTTTAAAAAATGACCAAAACATTTCAACCAGCTTCAATTCTGTGTCTGACACCCTGGTCTGCCTGAGAGTTTAACCCACAGCCTATAATTGTGAGATCCTTTAAATGGGGAGCTGCCAGAGAGGAGAAAAGTGCATTTTATTAGTGATATTAAAACACACACTATTATTTGTATTGCAGAAGCATCTGGAGGTGCCCCATTGTGCTGGGTGCTGTACATACACATAGCTTGAAAATTCCTTGGCCTCTTGCAAACCAAGCAGGATTTACTCTTGTGCCCATTTTACAGCTGGGAACTGAGGCACAGAGAGAGTCCGTGACTCAGGCAAGGTCACAGTTTCTGTGCTTCAGTTCCTCACCTGTAACAAGGGGATAAGGACATTCTGGCCCCACAGAGGTGTTGCACGATAACTAGATAAAAGGCTGTGAGATGCTCAGTTACAATGGTAATGGGGATACCTTAGATAGAAGATTAAAATATTGTGGATATGATAGAGCTATCAGCCCTGACTATATCCCTTTAAAGAATATTGTTTGGTTTTCACTGGCAAAACAGGTTGAAGAGGAAAAAAAGCAGGGAGGGAGGAGTGGGGGAGGGAGGGTGGAAGGAATAATTATGTTCCATGAAATTAAAGAAAAGAAAAATGATGTAAAGAAATTAGTTCTCATACAAAAGGGTATTTTATAATGGACCTTTAAAGCATTCCATCAAGCAAAACTAACATTTATTTGAAATGTTAAAGAAGAACCTTCAATCAGAGAACTGCATTTTACACTGTAATGAATTCAATTGACCTTTGTGTAGCAAGGAAAGAGCGTTGGTTGCGGGGGAGGGAAGATGCCTTGTTTGAAACACCATTTTATTTTTAGGGGCATCTGCCTGCTAACTGCTAACTAATTCCTTGGGGTAATTAGGTCAGGTCTCCCAGTTCAGTGCGGAAAAGGGATGCCCCAGCCCCTTCCACAACTCAGAATCCACTAGTAATGGGTTCTTTAGGCCAGAGGAATTAGATGAGGGAAAAAGAGGGTTCTGTGGGGCAGGAAACAGGGGGATCCTTACCCTTCCAATGAAAGAAATGCTGATATTAAACCTAGCAATCAGTGAACAAGTGCCGATAAATTAACTCCCTCCTGCAACGGTCATAAAACTTGACCTGAAAACTTCCATGAAGTCTGAAAAATTGTGTCTCGTTGTCTTTGTCCCCGAGGTTTGAGGAGAGGAGCTGTTCTCATGAGATTCCCAGCTCAATTTCACAGCCCCAGGAGGTTCAAAGAAGCATCCAAACCTCATGGCACCTTTTCCAAACCATGCCTGAATTCCAAACGTTTGGGTGTTCATCCAGCACTAGGATGACCAGACAGCAAGTGTGAAAAATCAGAATGGGGGTGGGGTAATAGGAGCCTATATAAGAAAAAAAACCCAAAAATCAGGACTGTCCCTATAAAATCGGGACATCTGGTCACCCTACCCAGCACACGGGGGCACCTGTCCTTAACTGGAGTCCATAGGCACTATGATAACACAAATAAACAATCCCTAAGTGAAAGCTGGTGGAGTGGACTGTTATTGATTAGTCATATTACACAAGCACCTAGAAGTGCTAGAAGGGGGGCTGTACAAACACAGTAAAAGACAGTCCCAGACACAGAGATTCATAGAAATGCTGAGCTGGAAGGGACCTCAAGAGAGAATCTAGTACATCCCTCCCATGCTGAACTTTACCACTCGAATAGTAAAGAGCTTTCGGTCTATACAACCAAGACAGTCAGCGCCTGGAAGAAAGGAACCATTGTCTTCCCATTATTCGGAAAGAGAACCGAAGTACATAGAAATTAAGTCAGCTGCCCAAGATCACAGAGGGAGATGGTGGCAAAGTCAAGAACTGGGCCCAGCGCTCCAGTTCACGGTCTTAACCACCAGACTGTGCCTTGGTGCGTTGAGGTATGTTTATCCTGCAGTTTAATCCCAGGGTTCAAACTCAGGCTCAAACCTCCCCTCCCCCTTCTGTTGACACCACAAATTGCCCATCTCAGGTCTCGTACCCAGGACCCCATGGAGGTGGAGGGTCTGAACCTGGGACAAGCCAGGAGCCAGGGTTCTGGCCCTCTTGCTCTGCAGTGTAGATGCAACCCCACTAGACTCATACTTTGGGAGTCCGCCAAAAGTATCCCACAGGCCAATTTTGTGTGTCCGCTGGACAGTCAAATTTGGTGGACCGTCAAAGTCTTCCCACATGGCACCACGAACAAAGGGCGAGAGCGGTCACATTTCAGGAGGGCACTAGGCAGTTTGGGATACAGATGGTCGAATTTGGGCCCACATAATGCAGTGTAGATGCAGGAGCCCCAGGTTGGGACCCAGGGTTCAACAATTTCTAGCCTGGGGTTGCAAACAGGTATAGATGCTGAAACCCTAGGTTAAACCCAGGATCTGCTAACTGGAGTTCCACTAACCCTGGGCTCACATTGCAGTGTGGACGTACCCTCACGGGGTTCCAAAGCCCATGCTTCAGCCCAGGCCGGAACATCTACATTGCAAATTATAGCATTGCAACCCGAGCCCCATAAGCCTGGGCCAGTTGTGCATCTTTTACTGCAGTGTAGACATGCCCTTGGAATCCTTGCATAAGGCTCCTCTGACCCTTGTGTGCTACTGAGTCTGTACGTGCTGAAGTCATCAGCTCACTTGTATGTCCTGCCCAGCACACGGTGAGAACTTTACAGCTAAAATAAACGCGATTAATAAATCATCCTTGTGCAAAGAGGTGGTGCCCTGTACTGGAGAAGGCTGGCATTCACTTGGGTGAGGCGACAGGTCCTCTCTGGATGATCAATCAGGACATGAGTCCAATAGCCAAGGACTCTCTCTGGGAAGGGACATTTCTACCTGGCTTTGTTAGATCTGCGAAGGGCAATCTCCAGTCACAATGAGCTCAGCCCCGGCTTTTGGAATCCCCCAAGGCAACAGAGGGGTGACGTGTTATGGTTAAACATCCAGGAGCCAGGACTCAGGGACTGGGTTCTGCTCATATCTTGACCCCACCACCCCACGCTGCTCACAAAGGGAGTTCAGCCAGTTGCATCCCACACCCAGTTTCTGAGCATGGAAGATTCCTCTCGCCTGAGATCATATTCAGATCCCCACGTCTAGCACGAGGGCCTCGGCAGCTGCCCCGCTGATGCAGTCGCTCTCACAAGAACTCCAACGATTTCCAGCGCAGAGCCACCTTTCACTAGACCCATTTTTCAACACAATGAGCAAAGAGGTTGCAAGGAAGCTCCCTGCATCCCCGAGTGATCCTGCTGGCTATGGGGCTGCCCTTGGCTATCTGTTCATCGTCACGACGCTCATTGCCACAGTACCAGAGTGCCTCTGCCCCTATCGACGTCAATGGCAAAAATTCCCACTGGCTTCAAATAGGAGTGTGGACAGACCCTGTGCAATGGAAGCTGTAAATCTCTCTGCCTCGGGTTCTCCAGGCCCACTTTCCCTTTTCAACACAGTGAGCATATTTCCACCTGTCTGGGCCCCGCTGTTCCAATCTTGGGGAGCCAGCCCGTTGCATTTCTATTCCTGGAGACAGCCACAAAAAGTCCAATTCCTCTTTGCCATTGGCTCTCCACACCTGGCCTCATCCCCTCTCATTAGCTCCCTGAACCTGCCAGACCTGCTCCTCTCAGAACTAGTGATCCGGAAGTGCCTCTGTCCTGCAATTCCCCC
The DNA here is from genome assembly GCF_027887155.1 of Malaclemys terrapin pileata. Classification (NCBI taxonomy): domain Eukaryota; kingdom Metazoa; phylum Chordata; order Testudines; family Emydidae; genus Malaclemys; species Malaclemys terrapin. Next base: position 15,971,199 of record NC_071526.1, on the reverse strand, counting down.
AGCTCCCCTGGGCCCAGGTAACAAAGGAACAGGGGACTTCCGTGCAATGACCACAGTGCCAGAAGTGACCCAGTGGTGACAAACTCCTTAGAGCTCTTGAGGCTTGAACAGCTGCCGTCCAGTGGAAGATGAAGTTCCCTCTTCAGCAGCACCGGCTTGGCAAAGGAAGGGACTGAAGTCTGCTGATCACCTCCAAACAAGTACCTGATTCACTGCTCAGAGAGCTGGTCTAGGAATCAGAGCTGGGACTAGAATCCAGCTCTCCTGATGCTGAGCAGCTGTAGGACCTCAGACAAGTCACCTCCCCTCTCTGCTTCCCTCCTTGTCCACCAACTACTGTGGAAGGGATAGAAAACCTTCTGCTTGAGGGCTTCTGACAGGCTAACTATTAGGGACTAGGATGAGACCTTCATGGGGGCAGCTTATCCCCATATCTGCCTGCTGCAGGGTTTCTTGCACTTCCCTTAAGCAGCAGGGGCTGGCCCCTGTCTGAGACTAGATCCTGGGCTAGCCGGATCTGATTCTGTCCGTCTCATCTATTTAGTCTGTGAGCTCATGATGCTACGACAACTAGAACACCCTGCAGGGGGCTAGCCTAGAAGGGAAGGTGATGTTTGGAGACATCTCAGGAACGTTCTGCCTTCCCCAGCTAGTGGAAATCCTTTTGCAAATTCACTCATAGGGAAGGAACCAAAAGGAAAAAAAAAAAAAAAAAAAACAAAACCCCACCGCTGAGGTTGAGTTTCTGCTCCCAAAGCAATTATCATCCGCTAATGTGAGCTGGGAATCTCCTCTCCCTTTTCACAGACTGAAATCGCAGTTTGTCTCCCCGCATCGCAAATGGAAGGGGATTTGAGATTAAATCTGTGGCTCAAGTTTCCCATCCCTGATAGTCTAAGATGGATCACAGGCATGAGCAGAAAAATAGGAAATGGAGCCAGAGGGATAATGGTCTCTTAAGCCTGTTGTCTCAGCATTCCTGCTGGAAGAGTCAGCGGGGAAGATGGGCTAGGGAAGGAAGGCAGGCAGGCAGACGGGCGAGCTGAGAAAGTGTGGCATCTGAGCAGAGTGCCCACCCCCTCCTGTTAACCTGGCAATGTGGAGTCACATGATAATACATAGCACTTTCCTCCAGAGATCTCAAAGCACCTTGCAAAGGTACCCTAACCTCCCTTTAGAGCTGTGGAATCCAAGGCACATGAAGGTTAGCAGGCAGCCATTTCAAACCCCAGCTTGGAAAAGAGGCAACTAAGGGGGGATATGATAGAGGTCTATCAAATCATGACTGGTGTAGCGAAAGTAAATAAGGAAGTGTTATTTACTCCTTCTCATAATACAAGAACAAGGGGCCACCAAATTAATTAATAAGTAGCAGGTTTAAAACAAACTCAAGAAAGTATTTTTTCACACAACGCACTGTCAACCTCTGGAACTCCTTGGCAGAGGATGTTGTGAAGGCCAATACTATAACAGGGTTCAAAAAGGAGCTAGATAGATTCATGGAGGCTAGGTCCATCAATGGCTATTATCCAGGATGGGCAGGAATGGTGTCCCTAGCCTCTGTTTGCCAGAGGCTGGGAATGGGCGACAGGGGATGGATCACTTGATGATTCCCTGATCTGTTCATTCCCTTTGGGGCACCTGCCATTGGCAGGCAGACAGGATACTGGGCTAGATGGACCTTTGGTCTGACCCAGTCTGGCTGCTGTTATGTTCCCAGTGTCTACAGCTGGTCTCTTACGTCTATGTATAGGGACCAGAACTAAGTGCTCTAATTTCTAGAGGGGCGGAGCAACTTCAGTGACCTAGAGACTGCTGATCCCTTATATCTGAAAATATGAGAGGACCCAAATCAACCCCTAGAGCTGAATCCCTGAGGCCACCCCTTCCCGCCCAAATCCACCAAACTCTGGGGAAGTCTGGATTCAGATCACAGCTGAGGAGGAAAAGCCAAAGTCCATGAGCGTCATCCTTGGGCAGGGGGCCTGTAGTCTGTGTCCTGCTGCCCAGGGCTGAAGCCCAAGCTCAAGCCCCACCGCCCAGGACAGTGGGGGCTTGCATGATGCCATTAAAATGGGGTTGGGGTCCCCACCCACAGTTTGAGAACCGCTGCGATAGGTGCTGAGTGCTCCCCCTGCTGTGCACTGTCTGTCCTCCTGCATCACAGAAGGACACTGTCTGCCTCAATATAACACCCTGCTGTCACTCAATTCACCCTGTCACTCGAGTATAGGAATAGGGTAGTACCCCTTTAAATAGTCAGTGTGGTCTACATTTTAGAAGCCGTAAGCTCCCAGCAGAATTGATGTCGCTGGCCTTGCACTGTGGCATAGATTTAGCCGACATGGTTATTAGAGACCCAACAGTACTCCTGTGGTTTCTTCATATTAATTCTGTTATGTATAGAGCAAAAGACAACGTCACCTTTAGAGCACCGTGGCTAGGAAAGAGGCATTTTGTTGAGACCACGTTGCAAAAGCAAGGTCTAAATGCAGCCACCAATAACTTAGCACAAAGGCCTATTGTTCACGGCATCACTAACAGATGCCTAAGAGGTGATGCCATGACCAGCTGTTGCAAAACATTGTAAAGGATAGATATTGTGCCAGCATTAAAAGATTAATGCAGGTTCCCAAGCTACTATCAAACAGTGGCTATAAACAGCCATTCGACTTAGTAGGAAATGGAATAATTTATAAATTATTCCTTCTTCTCTTGCCCTAGCCAGACTCCCCTTCCAGAGACATTTAGAAGTCAATCCTTCAGGTTATGATGTTTTTGCAACGGAGTACGTTATTGCGGTTCTAATTAAGGTTCATGGAGCTAGGGTTGCCAACTTGCTAGTTGCACAAAACCAAACACCCTAGCCCCGCCGTGGGGGAACGAGGGGCGGGAGGAATCCGACTGGCCAGGGTTACTTGCATTCTTCCAAAGCATTCAGAGGCCTGCATGTCAGGGTACATCTACACTGCAACAAGAGCCCTGCGGCTGGCCTGGTTAGCTGAGTGGGGCTGCAATGCTCAGGCTGCCAGCACAAGCCCAAACATCTGCACTGCCGTTTTATAGCCCCACAGCCTGAGTGTTTTATTGCAATGTAGACAGACCTTCAGAGGCCTGGTTGCAGCAGCAGGCCCAGATTAAGCTCCCAATGTGCCAGTCACTCACTGCTAGCTCTGCGCCCTCGGGAGTGCGACTCCAAGCTGAAAAAGGTCTCCAGGGCGGTTCTCTCAGCACCAATCCCCTGCTGTCTCAGCGCGGCTATGGAAATTGTCTGCATTCACCCTTAAAGCATCTTTACATATTTCCTCCTTAAATTGTCCAAAATTCTACTGCTCAGCTCCCAATTACAGCCCCCACAAGCCTTTAATCTTGAGTTATCTCCTAGATGAACAATGCAGTGTGGCAAATAATAAGAGGTAGTAAAATACACACACACACACACACACAAAAGGCATATGCTACGGAGTGAAAAAAAACCCTGTAATTGCAGCAGCGATAATTAACATTTACAAGAAGCACATTCATAATAAACATATATTAACCTTTGAAGCATATATAACTTCTGAAAACTCTATCTATTGTGATAGCAGAAACAAAACACTGAATGCCAGATTTTATTACTGCAAATGCCAAGATTGCCATTCCTTGTGTGAGTGAATTTTACCGGCACTTTTCCAAAGTCATTTCAGCTTCTCAACGTCCAGCTTTTGAGATTCTGGTTCCTAAAATGTCATTTGTTAGAATTATTTATAGGACAGGACCACCTGGAGGCATCTGGGTCCCACTGAGCTAGGCTTTGTACAAACACATAGGAAGAGACTGGGTCTGCCCCAATAGCACTTATCATCTGGACAGATGCTGGGAGAAGGAATATTTGATCCCTGTTTTAGAGGCAGAGAACAGAGATATTAAGAGATTTCCCCGAAGTCCGTGGCAGAGCCTGGATTTGTACCATTATTCCTGAGTCTTTGTCCAGTTCCTTAACCATAAAACCGTCATTCTGATATGGTTCCCGGGTCAGAGGGTGGCTCTAGGACAGTGCTCCTCCTCCGGACTTTATCCCCACTAGAGAGGAAGCATAGGGGTGCCTGCAAGCTCAGACTGGCAGTTCCAGAGCCGTTCCATGGCTTCAGAGCAGGATTCTTGACACCCCTCACATCCTGGCTCCTTTAGTATTTGGCCCATGGTAAAGACCAGTCTCCGAGTTCATTCGCTGTAGGTTTAAAGGGCCACATGTCCCATCACTGCACACAATAGAGTGCAGCGTCCAGTGAAGTCAGTGCAAAGACTCTGGTGGCTTTCTGAGAACGTGGGACCAGGTTCTAAGGGCTCAGCACCTTTGACTTCCCTGGACATCATTGGGTGCTGAGGGCTCTATCACCTCTCCAGCCTTGAGCCTTATTTCCAGCTGAGCTCAGAATGGCCATGGAGGTCCGAGAGGGTAGGCCAGCACTGCAGTAAAACCCCTGTGTCAGCTGACTCGGGCTCAGCGCTATAAAAGGGCCTGAGAGGCCAGCCACAGGTATTGGATTGCAGCCTTTACCTGGGCTCAACTGAAAGAGATCCAGAGTGACCCATGGCTTTTGGAACGTGCATGTTTATTAAGAGTCTGACATGTTACCACCCCCAGCTTCTCCCTCACTGCAAACATCCCGGTGATTTTCAGAAAAGGTCAGTTAATGAAGTCCTCGATTCAACAATCCTTTTATTTCTGAACCACGATGACACCGGAGAATTTTTCTACTCCCTGATCTATAAGTGTGATTCCCCCATCAGAGTCAATGAAAATTGTTCACCTGGCTTTTGAGGCTCTCAAATGCCATTCATTGCTCTGTTAAATATCCCCAGTACAAAATGCCTCCCAGAGACTGCAATCAGTTTTCATCACTAGCAACACAAAAGACCCAGGCGAGGGAGTGGGGGGAATCTTGTCCAAGATTTAAATTAAAAATAGCAATCAATATTTTTTTCTGAATGCAGAGAGAAGGGAAGGGAGGACACTAAAACATCCTTAGAAATTCTAGTCAGCAAAGTCTTTTGCTACATTAGTTCCCAGTCACTTTCTTTGTTTAATGGGAAGGCTGTAAAATGTACCAAGTGTCCTCAAGGAAAGTGGAAGAGATAAAAGTGTGAAGGACATTTGGGCAGCGCTTGAGTAAACTTAAAGCTAGGATGGAATTCTTACCTCTGTGTGGCAACAGGAAAGGAAAGAAATTTCTTCGCCTTACTTACCTATTTCCTCCCCAGACAGGTAAATTGTCAATGTCACACCTCATTTAACAAGAAACTAATAATGATCAATAATGGTGCTTTAGTCTAGTCTTGTCTCTGCTTTATTACTGGAACTGGCAACCTTCCCACAGCTGATCATTAACACAAATGCACGACAAGGCCAAGCTGATGAATGTCCATTCATGCTTAAAGACACAACTCCAGATTGCAGAAACCTAATGTTAGTCTTTGGGAGGCAGAAACTGATCAGGGTTCAGTGAATGAATTGTGCACATCTGGATACACACACATGCATGCACACAAGTTTCCTCCTCAAGAGTTCCCCCTCCTACTTGCAAATGTATTGTCAGATGCTACTGCAGTTTCTCTCTCAGACCCAGAACCACATCCATAGAACCAATTCATTGACTTTCAAACTTTTCCAAACTGGGCCTTTCCAGATGCTTCTTTAATAACAGAATTGATCTGGGACCCCCTTTTTATGTAGCAAAATGGAAAGGGCAGATTGGTCGCAACATCTGTTTGTGGCCCCTCCTAATTGAAAACCCCCTGGAATAAGTCTTCTTGGATAGGAGGAGTTCTTTACTTCCTTCCTTCACCCTTGCTCTCAAACCAAAGAGTCCTTTGCATTACTGCAAAGCAGAGCGTGAGTCCATGGGGCATTCCGGTCACCTTATTAAGTGCATTCAGCACCATGGACAGTGCATGGAGGATCCCTTTGAGAGATGCTGCCAGGCACAAAAAGGAGGAAGAAAACAAGGTGGATCAGATCCTCAGCTGGTGTAAATCAGTGTAACTTTATTGAAGCCAATAGGGTCACAGAGATTTACACCAGTTGAGAGTTTGGCCTGCTGGTGATTCTTACCATCTATTCATCTTGGGGGGTGGGGTTTGCACTGTTTCCCCATTACCCCAGTATCTGTGTCCCTTCCCATGTGACACAGAGGACGGTGAAATCCCTAGGCAGGAGGATGGCTGCATTCGGGGCCATGTTTTTAGAGGGTGGCCTTGAAAATGTGCTGCTGTCATTTTGCAGCCCTCAGTGTTGTGGAGTTAAATCTGAGTGCTTGCTCCTCCACTTGCCTCATTGGGGTCCCTGCTAGATGGTTAAGAGATGCCAGTACTTGATTTATACTTTTCCTAACAAGTCACTGCATAGGCACAGAGAAGCAGCATGGTCTTATGGCAAGGGCAGTGGTGTCAGTAGATTCATGTAGGAAGGAAAATGCCTCCTACAGAGTTACCGACACTGCTCCCTGCAGTACAGGGCCTGCTAACACCAGGATGGGACATTAGCATCAGCGCTGAATCAGGGGAAAGAGCATCCTCTACTGAATCACCAAGACCTCTTTCTGCAGCTCCATTAACTTTTCTAGCCCAGACTTGCTTAGCTGGAAGGTGCTAACTAGATCATATCTTGGCATGATCTAGCCATATGCCATAAAGGAGTTAGCTATTATGGTACATTTTCAATGGCGACGCTTCTCAAAATAAGGTTATTGGATTCCATCTTGGGGCAGGAAGGGGAGAGGGGAAAGGCCAAAATGGTATACACATCCCAAATTCTAAATTTGTGTTGGTTGAAAAAAAAAAGTTGAGAGAAAAATTTGGACTGGCTGTAATTGAACACAGATAAAATCCTAAGTAGCAGAAAGGGCATTTCATCTCCTAGTCAAATCCAGTGTGGTCCAATCAAGGCCTGAAAGCCAGTTGGCTTCCTGTGTGCACTGAGTTTGGAGGGGCTTAATCCAGTGTCCCCATAACAAAAAACCAACCACATACATAGCACAAATTCACACCGTTGTGGACAGAGTCCTTGGACTCAAGTCTATGATTGTGAAGAGCCTGCTCCCGCCCCACCACTAGAGGGTATTTTTCCAGCTCAGGGTTAGATCAGCATGACAGGGCCACATGCAGGAAGCTTGCTCTGCTGTTCAATAGATAAAAAGAGCTCCCAGCTTTCAGCAGCACTGGGTTCACTGCTGGAACCAACAAACCTGGAGAAGACCATTATTTTAACAAGCTGCTCCCTGTAGTGGAGGGGAAGGGAATGGATTTGCGAAGGACCTGCTCACTCCCTCACCTCTCCTTTTCCAGCTGTAAAACGGCATTCCTCTCCCCAGTCTCTCGGTGCTGGGAGTTATTACTTATTTACAGAAGGGCTTCAATATTTAATTGAGCTGCAGCTGTCTGTTCCCAATGCAGATTTTACCTCTCTCCATTCCACTGTCTGGCTTTGTCAGGAGAACTCTTCTCCTTCCCCGGAGATCAACTTCTATAAACTCACACCCCAAGCAGCCCCCATGTCCATGCTTCTGGCTGAGTGAAGCATTCACTAGAATACCCCAATTCTGTGCTTCTCCCTGCCCCCCCCCTCCTACTCCGTGCTACTAGACTTTAATCCCTTCCTGCCTATTGCTTCACTGTCTTTCCAGCAGACTGTTCTCTTCTTTACCACAGGCATTTGACTCAGAGACACCAGTTGCTTCCAGAACATTTGAGCCTGCAAACCTCTAATTTTTCACAGAGAAATACCGGCAAATTCTCCCAGGTTCGGCACAGCCTTAGCATCTAACGGGAGGCAGCTTACAGGGCTGGTTGAAGCTCTAAAAAGAAACAGACATGCACTTTTCCATCTCTCCTTTGGGATCCCCTGACACTCAGGAGGAACAGCAGTGGGACATGGAACACATGGTCTCTGGGTAGCTGGTCCCAGCCCAGCAGTGGGCAGAAGTTGTTACCATCTCATGGCAGGCTCTTCAAAGGCCGGCATGAAATGAGTGCTCAGATCTGGGCTGTCCTGGCAGAGAAGCCAGGGAATGGGTTGACCTGCCCAACCCTAGGGTTCAAGGATGGGGCACTGGCAAGGTGCAGTTACCCTGCCATTGCCTAGGTGGGGCTCGTACCATGTATCTCACCAGCTAACATCCCACCCCTGCCTCCACAGGGACCATCTCCCCACCACCTGGGAACCACTGCCACTGTGCAATAGGTAGGTGAAGCTGAATGTAGGGCGTGGATCCAGGAATACATAAGGTAGCATGAAACAAAACCAGGGAGCTCTCAATGCACCAGCCCAGAAGAAGGGGGAAGCTTTGGGAGGGCTGCTTACTAGGTTGACCATATTTACCCAAAGGGAAAATGGGACACCGTGCGAGGCCCTGCCTTCTGCCTCCTGCCCGCACGGGATCAGCTGAGAACCCTTGCCACCCACACGGGCAGGGTTGGTCCAGCCAAAGCCGCTTTCCTGAGCCCTCCCTTCTTTCCACTAAGGGCTGGTTGCTGCTCTCCGGCCTCCACCCCACACATTCCTCGGTGCCCCGCTATGGTTCACACCCCACTTTTTTGGCAAAACTGATGATCAGTTGGCAAGAGCAAATGAGACAAATGTCCAGTTTTGCCAAAAAAGTCAGGATGGCTGGGACAGGGCTTAAAAAAGGGGACTGTCCCGGCCAAAACGAGACATATTCACCCTACTGTTTACCCAAGTAAGGTAGGTGGAGCCCCCCACACTGTTAGTAGAGGGGGAGACACACTCTTCCCTCTACACATCAGGTGACACAATGCCCCATAAAGATTCCCAGAGTCAACAAAAGGCAAAGCCATTGAATTCCGTATAAAGGAGAGAGAAAGACCAAAGACTTTTCAGAGGGAACAATGAGGCACAATTATGCTTATCTTGATCATTTGGGTGAAATTCTGCAACTCTGCAGCCTGGGTGCCAATAATCAGTTAATTTCACAGAGTCTTGATGACCTACTAGAAAGATTTAGATGTTCTAATTACTCTGGTGAATACAGGGGTGCAGCAGAAGATGCACAAAATAGCCAAGCAGCTATTAAGGAAACACTAACAAGGACAGAGGGCTTGCAAGCTCTTTATAAAAAAGCAGGGCAGATGAAATACAGCTGGGTGACTGACTCCTTTATTGCCCAGTTTGAACAGACTTTGCCTCCAGTCTGGGAGAGGTTTATATGCAGCAGCCCAAGAAGAAGGAATGAATTAAATAGGACCCAACATGAAATTCAGACCCATCTTAAAGCAAACCTGCTGTTAATAGCATTATGGTAGCACCTACAGCTTTGATCAGGGCCCTGTTGGGCTCAGTATTGGACCTACAAATGTCAAGAGACAATCCTTGTCCCACAGAGCTCACAGTCCAATTAGATGGTGGGTGGGAAGAGACACAGATGGAGCAAAGAGCTGATGGTCAAACAGCAGATATGTGGTTGAATCAGGGAGAGAACCCAGGTCTCCTGCTTCCCAGTCCAGTACCTGAGCCACCAGACACCCCTTTCCTCCCCATCTTTAAGCCTCTTTCATCAGCCATTGAAGGAAACAGGTTTACAGGGCTGGCAGCCCTGCTGAGGTAACTTTTGACAAATCCAACAGGTCAGACAGCTGCTCTGTTCTCTGAGAACACGCCATTGGTATTTTACCAGGCCTTTATTCAGAGTTTGACTAAGAAGCTACTGCCCAGAGAGCACTAATTACCCTCAGTCATAGCTGCTCCAGATTTCCGGACGAGGCAGAAGTTGTGGTGGAGTTCTGGGGCTTAGCTGCTCTGAGAAGCAATGGTGATTGTGAGCCTAGCGGATTGGCTTTGTGTGCGTGAGTGAGATGTCGCCGTCTAGAGGGCATTTAATACATTAGGTGCTTGGGGAAAAGGAAGTGTCTGCAATACTACTGCCGTACAGATAAACGCTCACCTTCAGTCTCTACCATGGCCTGTGTGTGGCTCCTTTCGCTTCCCCTGGACAGCATCTGCCGAACATCTGCACCAGAGCCAGAAGGTGTAAACTGCAGCTCAAGGAGACCTATCCCCACTAGCTCGGACCAAGCTAAAAATAGAAGCACGGCCCTGGCGGCCCGAGTGGCAAGAAGAGCTAGCTGTCCCGCGTACAAACCCGTCAGCACTCCCCGAGTATGGGCTCGCAGGGGGACGCCCCGTGCAGCCCCTCATCGCTGCCCATGGTGCTGAGGCTCCACTCCTATTTTTAGTACTGTCGCTCAATAGCGCACGTTTGTCAGCTTAGGCTGGGAATCACACCCACAGCTCCACGTGTAGACACAGCCTCAGTATCTGGATAGCCTCTTCCCAAAGAAGGCCTTGTGCAGTAAGGTTCTCTGCTCACTCTCCCATCTCCCCCCTCGCCCTCCTACTTCCAACGTTGTGCAACGGCCGCCATCTTGGCCAGCACCCTGGACCTCCAAAGCTAAATGCATGAGCGGTTACGGCTTGAGCTGAAGAGGCCAGCTTCCGAACAACAGACTCATGCCCTCTGTGGATGGGACCTCTAACACACAATCACCAGTGGGCTGCACTTTTGATTTGCCCTGTATTTTCTCCATACCAGTGTGACAGGTTGGATCACAGAAACCCCCTGGGAGCTGCCACCTGCTGTGCCCAGAACACTTCTACCCTTGCTTTCCCTGCCGGCTCAGGACCCCAGCACCCTGTCTTGCTGAACCAGACACGCCCGTCTGCTCCAACAAAGACCCAGGGTCTGAATTACTTGCCCCAAAGCTGCAGGCTTCACTGAAAACAGCTCACAGAAGTGTTCCTGCCTTTAACACTCAGACGCCCAACTCCCAAAGGGGTCTAAACCCAAAGAAATCCATTTTACCCTGTATAAAGCTTACACCGGGTAAACTCATAAATTGTTCGCCCTCTATAACACTGATAGAGAGATATGCACAGTTGTTTGCTCCCCCAGGTATTAATACATACTCTGGGTCAATTAATAAGTAAAAAGTGATGTTATTAAATACAGAAAGTAGGATTTAAGTGGTTCCAAGTAGTAACAGACAGAACAAAGTAAGTCACCAAGCAAAATAAAATAAAATGCGCGAATCTACGTCTAATCAAACTGAATACAGATAATCTCACCCTCAGAGATGCTTTAGTAAGTTTTTTCCTCAGACTGGACACCTTCCAGGCCTGGGCACAATTCTTTCCCCTGGTACAGCTCTTGTTCCAGCTCAGGTGGTAGCTAGGGGATTCTTCATGATGGCTCCTCTCTCCCCTTTGTTCTGTTCTACGTCTTTATATATCTTTTGCATAAGGTGGGAATCCTTTGTCCCTCTCTGGGTTCCCACCCCCTCTTTCTCAATGGAAAGACACCAGGTTAAAGATGGATTCCAGTTCAGGTGACATGATCACATGTCACTGCAAGACTTCATTGCCCACTTGCCAGCACACACGTATACAGGAAGACTTACAGGTAAAACACACCCATCTGCAGACAATCGTCCTGGTTAATGGGAGCCATCAAGATTCCAAACCACCATTAACGGCCCACACTTTGCATAATTACAATAGGCCCTCAGAGTTATATTTCATACTTCTAATTTCAGATACTAGAGTGGTACATTTATACAAATAGGATGATCACACTCAGTAGATTATAAGCTTTGTAATGATACCTTACAAGAGACCTTTTCCATGAAGCATATTCCAGTTACATTATATACACTCATTAGCATATTTTTATAAAATTATATAGACTGCAATGTTACAACCAGTTCTTCACCCCCTCCCCTTATCCCCCCCACTTCTGGAAGGGCAGGCAGCAAACGTGGTTAGGACAGTGCATCCAAGGCCCACTCCCTTCACCCACCATAAATCCACACCACATTCTTCCAAGGCTGCGTCACAAACTTTATCGAACTCTGCCCCACTAGTGTTTGGTTCTGGGTCAGTCCTGGCGCTCCTCCTCTGCAGACAGCGTCTGTGTCCTTCGGATGTTTACCCTCTGCTCCCAAGCGGCTGCTCATGGCCTACTTACTACTTCCCAGTGGCCCTGAGAGTGAGAAAAAGAACAACTGCATCCCCACAGCAATGTCATTAAGCACCAGGTGGAAGCATTCACTTGCCTGTTCAGAGCTTCGCTCCAGATGGAATTTCTGATTTAATCAAAACCTTTTTCTTCCAACCAGCCTGAAACCCACTTAGAGACTTGATGGAAGACTAGAAAACCGCTAATAGGATACAGATTCCTCACCCCGGCCCTTCCTCAAGTCTGTCAGTAGCAAGACCCTTTCAAATGAATACGCGATAAAGGTTCTAAAGCCTGTGAAAATGAATAGGAACTCTGGCCCCGGCTAGTGGAATGCAGTGATTACCAGCCCTGTCAGAAGAATAAGCACCTGCTAAAAGGTTGTCTCTGCTGGGATCTTATGACAAAGCTTCCCCGCTAGGGTGCCTGAGGTAGAGAGAGCCTGTTAATGGAGCAGCATGTGAGGAGGCCACAGGGTGTGAGCATGGGGTGCTCATCTCTGCAGCTTCTTCTTCAAAGGTTTCACAGCAGAGGGGTGTGTGCAGGAAGTATGGCCTAGTGACCAGGGCAGTGGACAGAGCTGGGAGACCTGAGTTGTACTCCTTGCTCCGCTCCTGGCCTTAAGCAAGTACTTTGTCTGCATGTGCCTTGACAGAGACAGTCCCTGCACTAAAGAGCTGGTCAGCATAGACCAAGGAAATACTATAAATGAGGACTGAGGTGCAAAGAAACTAAGCAATTTCCCCAAAAGTCACACAAGGAATCTGTGGCAGAGCTGGGAATCAAATCCATATCTCCTGAGTTCCAGCCCTGTGCTGCATGTCCATCCTGCCTCTCCAGTAGGTGTTTGGAAGGCATGAGGTAACAGGTATAGCAATGATACATGCAGGTAAGTTCACAGCCGAGTACGTGATATGGCAAAGGTAGGCAAAAATATTACTACTATGCATGGATGGATACAGGTGATGGATTCATTCCATGTCAATTTCAAGCCTGAGCCTTCAAAGATTCACCCATCTCTAAGCAGAAATGCCATCACTGCAAATGTAGACGTCAAAGTTTGCTCAGACTTTGAAGCCCCTAAAGAACTTTCCTTCTGGATATCGCTCTTCAAATGTATCTTTCCCAAATCCAGCTCCAATTCCAAGTAGAAAACGAAAGCTCCTCGGCAATGATATGGCCCACTGACCATACTCTTATAACCACGTAAACAAAACCTGTCCCGGTGCTCAGCTATTCCTCTCATCATCTCACTAAAACTGGGCAATTTGATCTGACAGATAGCTTGACACAAGGTTACACAATGGCCCTTTGCATTCAGGACCCAGGAAAAATAATTATAGCTCCATAGGACAAGGGGGTGGGGAGAGAAAGAAAAGAAAATGAGAAGAGGAAGGTGCTTGAAGACAATGAGAAGGGATTTTCCCCATGTGGAGTCAGGTGGAACTAGGTGAGGTGATAGGAGAAGACAGCGGAATAGAGAGTAGGTAATTAAATGTAATTAGAATGTGGTAAACTCTCAAAGACCATGGCATGAAACACAGTTGGATGCAGCCTTGCCAGGGGAGAATGTGTTCATCTCTTTGGCCCCTTTTGATTGGGCTCACTTCCTACATTATTATTTGTGTGGAAGTAGCGCCTAGCAACCCAAATCCTGGACCAAGCTGCCTTGATGCTAGGCATTGTATAATTGGAATGAGAGGACGCTTCCTGCACCCTGGAGCGCACATCCGGTGGGTTTATTCACTTTGTGGCTTTTCAGGGGGAAAATAGGCCACCCTCTTGTGGGAGAAAGAGGGGGTAGTCTTATTTTTGTTGGGCAGGAGAGAAATGGAAAAAAAAAAAAAGCAGCAAAAGTTTAAAAACAATCCCATGAAGCTGCACTGTTATTAATATTTATTATACAAAGTTGCATTGATATTACTGCAATTATTAACATCGCATAAAACCATAGCATTAAGTATTAAAATCACTACGTAACACCGCATTACTATTAACACAACCATTAATATATTAATATTGTTTTATAACTTATGATTTCCTGCATTTTTTTCATAAAAATAAATATTTGGGGAGAGTTATTGCCTAGAGCAAACCACAGTTATTTAATATTTCTATTACTGTAACACAGAGAAACCCCAATCAAAGATCAGGACCCTACTGTGCTCAGTGTTGAGTTTCCCCCACCAATCAAGCACACAATCAAGGTGAAGCAGGACATAACAAGCCGATGAAACAAACAAATGGAACAGGGGGTGAAGGGACAGATTAGAGCACCCAGCAGCGACTGCGAATCTCGAATCTCTTTGGTCACATCTACACCTGGAGATTGTTCGCATCACGTTTCCCATTGTGGCTACCACTGCTTCAGCTCCTATGAGGGGTAGTTTCAGTGGGAGCAGTAAATTCAGCAAGGTGCAACAGGTATGTTAAGTGCTGTGCCATGCAGACCTGCTCTCACCATCGCAAGACTTTGTGTGTGATCACTATGGCAGAGGTAGCAATTTCCTGGGCAAACCTTACTGAATTCAGGGTAAGTATCTTAGGAGTTTGTTGTATTAAAGATGTGAGTGTTTATGTATTATTGTGGGATTGTATGGGGGCGGGGGGAAGAGACATGGCCAGTGTCAACCTTGGGAAGTGTTTGGGCTTCAAAAGGACTATTTTAAACAATATGCCAGAGAAAGTTGAGGGATTCCCTGGGAGGAGGTGAATGCGAATTACCACCTCTGGTTAAGGAAAGACCCAGCCTTTGCCCTGAAGCGAGGACCATCGCCTGGCTGATTACCTCGGCAGATCAGAGACCCAGACCGTATAAGGGAGCGACTCTCCGATTGATGAGGGTGCTGGTTCTGAGCCAAGGCAATTATGAACTGGTAACCCCAGAAAAAGCCCTTGCTGGGGTCGGAAGCACTGATCCCTGCCAGAGCCCTTGCTGGACATGGGGTGATCTCTGGTAAGCTTGTTAGCACGTGCGTAGGTTCTTTGGACTTGTTTTCTCTGGAATACTTTCACCTTAAGAATAAATGTGCTTGCTTAGGAAAATCTGCACAGTCCCTTATAAGTGTGGGCATTACATGGAGGAGAAGTAAAGCAGGCCGGCTTAGGCAGTCTGATTTGCTGGGGAACTCAGCATAGGCAGGGAACGGTGCAGTCTGCAGAGGAGGGAGAGAGATGAGAGTCTCTACCCAAGAGAGGTGATGGCTGGGGAGCTTGAAGCCTGAGAGTAGGTGCCTTTGCTGAAGCCTAGCGGAGGAATACAGTGGCAGTTGCCCTGAACTGTGACAAGCCCAGCAGGGGCTGGTGGGGGTTTTGACATTGCAAGGCTCAAGAGTAGAATTTAAACACTGTCAAGTCAGTGCTGGAAGGGGAAGTTGCTTAGGGAAGTGGTGCTCTAATCCAGCAGCGCAAGAGACCCCACCTGCCTCACCGGGATGGCTTCCTGGATTATTCCAAATAAAAGCCCAAACTCCACTGCTGCTCTTCGGGAAGTTGTCACTATTCACCCACGTAGTCTATTCCCCTCTTGGGGTTTCCCCACCAAGACCAGCCACTATCTCCCCTCCCAGTGAGAGGGTGTAATCAGGAGATTGTGACCGTACATTTCACCTTCAGCATGGTAATCAAGATGCAGGAAACAGGAGACAACAGAACACCGAGTCCCAGCATGCAAGTTCCCTGAGGACAGCATCATAAATCCTGACACTCTACAAGTTGTATTCTGCTGGGCTTTGTCCCAAATCACAATAACGCTTCACACTGAGTCTCTCCTGGGTTGGCAGGAAAACTGCAAAAAGGGCAGGCGTGGTTCCACTTGTTCAGGTGGGAGAAGAGTCGGCGCGACAGAGGGTAAATGAGTCGGTGCTGGGCTTTCCATGCATCTTGAGACCTCTCCGCAAGCAAAGTCAGACGTGATTGGGTTTAAAGTTACTTAAAGAAGAATTCGCTCCTGTGGATGGTGCCAGCATTCATCGCCTCAGGCTGGCCCAGAAAGCGAGCTCCTGGATCCAGCCGCACTGGGAGAGCGGCCACAAAGTAGAAATGGAAGATTACCAGACCCTCAAGGAGGCACAGCTAAGCCCTTTCCAAAGTCCTGTTCCTTTGGCTCACGTGTAGAGCACCTTTCACTCAAGGAGCTCAAATGCTGGGTAAACCTCAACACCCCAGGGCAGGAGGTCAGTACTAGTACCTCCATTTTACAGAGCACGCCACAGAAAGGTGAAGAGACTTGCCAAAGGACACAGAGTCAGTAGCAGAGCTGGGAATAAAACTCAGGAGCCTTGACTCCCAGTCCCTTGCTTTAACAAGCAGACCAGACTTTCCCAGGAGCCTGAGTCCCATTGACTTTCAGTGATTTCAATGGGAGTTAGGAGCCTAAGAAGCAGAATCTCAAAGGTATTTGGGAGCCAAAGCTCCCTTGATTTTCAATGAGACTGACATTCCTAAATCACTTTTGAAAGTTTTACCCTTAATCTTTCGGTGCCTCTGTTCCCCCATCTCTAAAGTATGTCTGAGAACATCCCCTTCAAGGCAGGGACCACCTCTCACTCTATCTGTACAGCACCAAGCACAGTGGGATCCTGATCTCACTTGATGCCTCTAGATGCTACCAAAATAAGCATATTATATGTGCACTGAACTAACATCCAGCTTTCCAGGGCATGGAGCTTGTAGATTCCATCTTTGATGTGACCTACAGCATTTCAACAAACAATAGTAATCCACAGCTAGAATTGTGATTTCTCTGGCAGCAGAAAGTGACTCCTTTATTACTTACCAGTGTAACCCATCGTGCCTGGGGGCCTTGACTCCTAGGCACTTCCTTCACAGAATGAATTGAAACTAGCAGGATTACCAGCCCTCACTACTCCATAGCAAGTCATGGGATATTTAGTGCTTTTCTTAAAGCCCCAGCTCCTGGAGTAAAGGGATTACATGAAAAATTTCAGTTGGTTTCATTTCATTTTTAAGTTCGTAGCCCTTCTGGTTGTGGGGAAGGGCTGGAAAACATGGCCCGAAAGGCTCAAAACCCAGAAGGCAAATCAAAAGTCTTATTAATCTCTTTTTTTTTTGGGGGGGGGGGGAGAAGGAGAGGGGGGAGAGGTGACAGAGCCTGACTCATGATTATCATAGATCTCAAGTGCTTGATACTGTAAGGTGGCTTAGTGGTTAGAGCAGTAGACTGGTTTTAGGACCACTGGGTTCTATTCCTGCCTCTGCTACTGGGTGACTGTGGGCAAGTCACTTCCTGTCCGTCCCTCACTTTCCCGATCTGTAAATAGAGGAATAATGATACTGACCTCCTTTGTCAAGTGCTTTGAGATCTACAGAAGAGAAGGGCTCGGTAGTCCCCGGATTGGCATGGATGGCTGCACAGAACAGAAGAGGCTGGACAAAGGAGAGAGTCCCAGGTCTGCAAGGACATACTGCATTCTATATCCTGACTTACCTCTCGTCTCAGATGAGTCATAGAAATAAAGTCTTCCACTCTTCCCTTGTCGCCTGCTGTTTCAAACACCTCCCTTCGGGAGCAGATAAATACATAATAGAACAACTTTCATTTCCTTCGTGATCAGGGGCAGGTATTTGGGTCTTGATATATATTAGCGTTTGATGCTCTGGATAACTGTAGACTTCTGAGGGCCAGAAAGACGACATTAATGCATATGCGTGTCCACTTCTGGGTTTAATAAAAGCACCGGTGCTTTTAATCTTCTTTCAGCTCTGCCTCCCATTGAATTTCAATACACTGGCGAGACAGAGAACCAGCTATACCACCCAGCAGCTTCTCATTCAGAACTCCTTGGCTAGCAATTCCAATGGATGGGGGAGCTGGAGCACAGCCCTTATGCATTAGGTGTCTGCCACCCACGCATAGAATCTATTCTCACGACAATGAGGATAAGCAAAATTTTTGAGTGGCTAAGTGCCTTAGGAGCCTGAGGTTCATAGGTCACTTAGGTGCTTCTGAAAGTTCTGCTCCACTCGAAAGGCTAATAGTATCTTCTCCCCCAACAAAGAAGAAAGTGACATGCCCTGCACCAGAGGGAGGGGGACTGGAGAAAGAGCTCAGGTTTCATGAGACCCCAGGAGTTCCAGAATGCAAGCTACGAACCAGGCCGCTCCAAACACAGGTCTCTTGGCATGCAACACTGGCGTCTATGCATGCTTGTTGAAGATCTTTCCCTCTATAGCCCTGCCTGTTGCATCACTTCGTGCTAATGGAACACTGGAATGAGTAAAATGTTGTAAGGTTGCATTAACCCGATGATGACCTTATCCAAGTGTCATGATGGAACAGAGATTGTCAAGAAGCCAGAGAGAACTGAAATACTTGTAGAATTACAGGAACACCTAGTTGGCTCCATAGAGATGAAATATGGGAGGCAGTGTAGTCTAGTGGCTAAAGCTAAGGCCTGTGACTCAGGAGATCTACGATCTATTCCCAACTCTGACACTGGCCTACTGGGTGACCCTGGGCAACTCATGTCTTCTTATCTATAAAATGGGTATAATGTTCCTGACCTCCTTTGTTAAGGACTAGGACACCTACAACTGAATAGGTGTTTTTTTTTTTTTTTTAAATATCAACAAAAAACCCTCCTAAAGCAAACCAACCAAAATTGCTAAAAAACCCTAAAATCCCCAGCAGACTTTTTACCCTCGAAAGGGGAGAAGTGCCAGAGATGCAACAAAATCCACTAACAATTTGCTATTGCTATGCATTTGACATGGACTGTGTCCAGATACTACAATGACACTGTACGACAGAGATGTCAGTCGTGACCCCATTCTGGTAGGCGCTGGATGTATACACATTGAGGACTACAATAAAAATGCTGACTAATAATTGCTATGAAATCCATCTATGTCTTTTAAACAAAGGAATAAAAAACACAATGCCCCTTATTCTGGCTCCTTTGGGTTCTTATTATTAGTTAATTCCAGGATGGGGGAAAAGGAAGAAAAACCTTCTAGGTTGTTGCACTGAGCCATATTTCATTCACTCCCCTCCTCTGTGTCTGCTGAATTGCTCAAAGGGATCCAACTCCCTGCAGCTGGCCAAGTGTAGATACTGAAAGTTTCAAATAAGAAAAACTTCCTTATCTTGCTGGGGAGAGAGTGCTGGCTTTTAAATGCGACACGTTCAAACAGAAAATGTTCTTCTTTAGCCTCTGAAGAGCTGTACACAGAACACAATCTCATTTCTTATTTTCTAACAACAAAAAGAAACTTCTCCAGTGGCTGTGTCCTTTTAGGTTTATTTTTAAGTATATATTTTCTTCCTTCCCTCCCCAACAAGCCCATCACTCAGCACTGTTGCTACACCACCTCCCAAGGCTCTGACCCTCTCAGATGTCATGTTAAGCAGGTTTGGGCTCAGACAGGAAAGCAAGTGGAGGAAGTGCTGTCAGCGAAGGCAAGGAAATGGAAGGCAGTACTGCCTAATGGCTACAACAGTGGTTCTCAACCAGGGGTACGTGTACCCCTGGGGGTATGCAGAAATCTTCCAGGGGCTACATCAACTCCTCTAGATATTTGCCTAGTTTTACAACAGGCTACATAAAAAACACGAGCGAAGTCAGTACAAACTAAAATGTCCTACAGACAATGACTTGTTTATATGGCTCTATATACTAGACACTGAAATGCAAGTACAATATTTATATTCCAATTGATTTATTTTATAATTATATAGTAAAAATGAGAGAGTCGGCCATTTTTCAGTAATAGCAGCCTGTGACACTTTTGTATTTTGATGTCTGATTTTGTAAGTAAGCAGTTTAAGTGAGGTGTAACTTGGGGGTATGCAAAACAACTCAGACTCCTGAAAGGGGCAAAGTTATCTGGCAAGGTTAAGAGCCACTGGACTGTGGCTCATGAGATCTGGGCTCCTGCCAAACTCTGCCAGTTATGTAACAGGAGGGAGCATAGAATAGGAGTTAGTTTCTACTCCAGGCTCTGTCTGATCTTGGGCAAGTCACTTCATACCTCTGTGCCTCAGTTTCCCCATCTGTAAAATAGGGATAATGATACTGACCTCCTTTGTAAAGTGTTTAGCAATTCAACACGAGCCATTTCCCCCTAAGAAGCATTAGGTAAGTAATGTCCCCTAAGGAGCACTGTGCTGTTGAAGACCCCATCTTTAACATGAGTTGTTAAACAGAGGTCCTGACCACTTGGGTTCACTGCACACCACATGGCATTCCCCACACAAACCAGAGCCAATAAATCTGGTGCCGTGAGCAAATGTCACCTTGGGTAAATTATACCTGAGAAATGGAGAATTGTATTAGCTGATTCCTGGTATCTACCCCATTCCTATTTGTTGCAGTGCAACAGCAAGGTTGTGCAATAAGCAGCAAGTTCAGAGGAATTTTTTAAAAAACATAACACCCAGATATATTCAAATAAATATTTAGCAAAAACCTACCTTCTGTAATTCCAGGGGACCCTTCTGCCAGAAACTCTCACCCTCAGCTGGAAGGGAAGCCAAGAAGTTTTGTACAGCGTTTCCCTACCCAGAAGCCTTTGGGGGAAAGAAGTCCCTCCTCTGTCTCTCTGGGTAAGTGACAGCCCAGCTGACCAATCAGCTCTCTTTCCTTCACTCTGGGCCTTACAAGAGCTTTATCCCATCACACCACTGTAGCTCTGATGAGTCCTTCCTCTCTCCTCCACAGCCGAGGAGCCCGTGTCAGAACCATACACCGTCTAGTGAAGGAGCACAGCAATATGATATATGACCAGCTCATACACTACGCTCATAGCCTTTGCTTTGCCCAAGGTACAAGAGGCAGGCCCTAGTGGTTATTTTAATAATGGTGTAGTGGTAACAGTACTGGACTGGGAGTAAGGACACCTGGTTCCATACCCAGCTTTGCCACTGGCTCACTCTCCTCCTGGGCAAGTCACACAATCTTTCCATGCCTCAGTTTACCTGCCCATAAAACAGGCATAATAAAGCTTCCCTACATCAAAAAAGGAACGATTGAAGTGTAATGGAGATTGGTGGTCCAAAAATAAAGCCACTGCAGGTGTTTGGCTTAGCTGACGAGCAGATGCACAGAAAAAAGAGAAGAGGGTGTGGGAAGCAAGTCTGTTTGGTGGGGAAGAGTTGTGTGATCACAGAACACCGCACCCCAGATAATGCCACCTCTCTTCTATATTTGTGGGAGCTGCAGTTTTTGTGGCATAGTGGCTTTAAAGCACCACAAAGCACTAAGCCCGTCCTACCTTTGATTCTGAACCTGCTTTTTTAAAAAAAGACCCCAAAATACGTTTTAAAATAACTCAGCACACAGGACCCACACATTCACAAAACGTGAGTGGAAATTCAAGCGGTCAATCCATAGCTGCTATTAAAACCAGCTCTCCTAAAAGAAATATATCTTCCTGACAGCTTGACAAGCTATCTGAGGAAGGCAAAGTTATGAACTCAGTGCAGGCTTGAGCTCTGAGGAATTCCTATGCTGTATTTCACAGGGCCGTGGGTGGGGCACAAGGATAACTGTATTTCAGCTGGCGAAACTAACAGTCATGAAAACACGGAGTTTTGTTTCTTTTGCATCTAGGCATTTATTGGGGTTTTTTTGCATTTATCTGGTAATAGTTTAGCAGGGAGTTTTTCCTAACAGGGAGAGAAGGTGCTAAACCCTTCCCTTGCAGGGGGAATTTTGTTATCTTTCCTATAGGCCCTGAATCAGCAACACACTTCAAACGGGCTTCTTTAACTTAGGAGAACAACTATTATTGTTTTGAGACTTCTGCTCCTAAGTCATATAGGTGCTTGTGAAAATCCCCACCAATGCATGGTCTCATTGACTGCAATGGCACATGCTTTGATGTTTTGCTGAACTGGGGGCATTGTTCCAAACAGCGCACTAGGGGATTTGCAGACAGGAACGAAGGCAAAGAAAGGCCCTATCCCCACACAGCTTGCAATCTGGTGCCCTGATCCTGCAAACACAATGGGTTGTTCTCTTAGTTGATACAAGGTATTGAAGCAGGTATCTAAAGAGCTGGAAGCCTGACCTTCTCCAGCCAGACCCATAGCTTCCGTAACTGGGTGCTGAGGGGGATCGGTGATACACCCAGAGCTGTGGGCTATGCAAACACACATGGATCTAGTCTCCATAGAGTCCAATGGTGACTGGTCACCTGTAAGATTTTGTAGTGGGCAAGGCTAAGCAGTCCTTGTAGGGAACGCAGTGGTGAAACAGAGTGTCACTTCAATGCTGGAATTTTTGTTCGGATTTCTTCTCACCCCATCTTCTCATCTCCATAGGGAGACACAGCTCCCTTGCTGGCCATGGGGGCCAGGGCCTCATGTGAGGACTGGGGGAAGTGGTCTCACTTCATTTGAGGCAGAATTTTAGTGGGGTGTGTGGCCTGAGGATATCGTAAAGCAGGGGTTCTCAAAATGGGGGGTTCAGAGAGAGGGATAGCTCAGTGGTTTGAACATTGACCTGCTAAACCCAGGACTGAGAGTTCAATCCTTGAGGGGACCATTTAGGGATCTGGGGTAAAAATCTGTCTGGGGATTGGTCCTGCTTTAAGCAGGGGGTTGGACTAGATGGCCTCCTGAGGTCCCTTCCAACCCTGATATTCTATGACCCCCTGAGGGGGTCACAAGGTTCTTGCAGGGGGAGGGGTTGTGAGCTGTGAGCCCAAACCCCACTTTGCCTCCAGCATTTATAATGGTGTTAAATGTACAAAACGTGTTTTTAACTTATAAGGAGGGGCCGCACTCGGAAGCTTTCGATGTGAAAGGGGTCACAGTACAAAAGTTTGAGAACCACAGTCTTAGGGCTTGGTGCACAAGCCTCATTTGATCTCTGTCCCATTCTGGCCCTGGGTTCTATTCTCCATCCCATACTCTACCTTGTATTCTCCATCCCATACTATACCTTGTATTCTACTCATCAAAAGCTCTTGGCCACATGCTCTCCTCCATTGCATGCCACTCTGCTGAGGTTGCAGTGGTGTTGCACTGAGGGAGGCACACAGCTGACTGACTGAGGTGCAGGGGTATTACGACGTGTTCAGAACCATCTACTTTGCAAGATCTAATGCGGCGTGTGTAGCACTAAACCCCAATATGGCAAATTCTGATTTTACTACCCGGGCGAAGGGCTAGGCTGAGGGCCAGGTGGAAAATGTCAGTGTTCTCTTAGTTAGTCTCTCTAAACCAAAATTAAATATAATAAACAGAGCAAGGGACAGATCCTCATCTGTTGTGAATCAGCATTGACTGCAGCAGACCTACAGCAAATTAAAGCCCATGAAGATTTTCCCCAAGTGTATATAGGACAATAGAAGTTGTATAATTTGATTGTTTCCATTCATGTGTTGCTTGTTGTCTTAGACTGTAAGATCATTGGGGCAGGGGCTGCATCCATCCCTATGTTCAGTGCCTAGCACAACTGATGCTGACTGGGACCCCCGAGTGCTACCGTAATATATTTAATACAAACCTCTTTTCAATCCCAAACTCCTTTGCATCCCACAGCCCAAGAGCAGCTTATTGTGTCAATCAAGGCTCTGAATTATCACTTGCATTACATCAACACCTCGCTGCTCCAACTGAGGTCAGGACGCCGTTGTGCGGGGTGCTGCCCATACACATAGTTAGAGACAATCCTTTTCCCCAAGAGTTTGCAATCTATGTAGACAAGGGTCCGAGAAAGGAAGACGGGGGAAGAAAGACATAGAGCGATTAAAGGGCAGATTCTCCAAAGTACTCAGCATGTTGGGTGCGGACGGGGGGGCGCTTTTGAAAATCTGGCCTTTATTTAGGGGCCCAAATCAGATTTTTGAAAAGCTAGTTTAAATTGGGGTTGCCGAGCACTAGAACCCCCCCCAGCCTTTAGAGACTTAGCAACAGGCTATGGTTGAGATGTCACTTGAACCCAGATCTTGAGAGAGCCAGTACTGTTCCCCCAAGACCACCGTTGCTGCCCAGGGCATGTTTGCTTTTATATTTTTATCCGTTTCAACTGTACATTCCTACCCGCACCCTAGAGAAAGAAAGACATTCATCTCCTGTTGGGAGCTGAGGGGAAAATAAATAAAAGGTCCTTTGGCTTTGAGTCGCAGCCCTTCAGGATCTCAAAAGCTTTTTCTCACTCCACAATCCCGAGCGGCACCGGACGTATCTTCGTCAGCTCTCACCTAGTCCATAAGAACATGATTGATTCCTGCATTCACGACCAGCGCTGTCTCTTTCCAAAAGGTCAGCGGACGGGCTTTTGTTGAGCTTGTCTATTGTGATCCCTTCCCTCTGCTTTCGCTCACTTTTACTTATTTCCTTTGGCGCTGCGCCCTGCAAACTTGACACCCTCCCGTGGAACTATATGCTTAATTTCCACGCTATTGGATTTCGCTGCTTGCGGGGAGCCATGAGTCAGCACACGAACCAGGGGAGGGAGAGACAGAGATGGGGAAGAGGCGGGGGAGGGAGAGGATTTTGGAGGGGAAGCATTAATAGCTTGTCCAGCATCCATTACAGCGAAAATGAAAAATGGGAGGCTATTACTCACAGACACCGCTCGCTGCCTGAAAATCCCAATATGAAAGTCTTCAGCAGCAGTGGAGATGCTCATTAACACTGGATGAGAATTAGGGATGAGCTGCTAGCAGATCAAGGTCCCCTTGGGGAGAGGAAGGAGAATTCCCTGAAGGGCTCAACCTAAAGGGAACCTGCTTAAGCAGCAGTGGGTGGCTCTCTGGCTTCAGCTGGCTGCTTCTGGGATTCAGCAGGATGGGGAAATCTCTGGGCCCAGTCAGGATCAGCACTGTTTTAATTGCACAGCCAAGATCAGGGGTGGGTTTTTCCCCCATGTGCATTCACCAGTTTTAAATTAAGCCAGAAGGGGTAACACCGGCGTTCGAGTTGCTCTTGACAATAATGCACTACGTCGGATATTAAGAAACACCCACAAACTTTGTTTCAAGACAGTTAAGATGCATCAGGGCCCGTGCCCCCAACTCAAACCTGAAGAGCGTGGCAGTAACAAGTTAAGGGCAGGTCTTCTGTGCTCCTTGCAACTTTCACATGGCCCACAACACGGTCAATAATGTGCTCCCTGACTCCAGAAGGCTTCTCATCCACCTTCCACAGCTACCAAAAATCAACACATACATAACTCTATCCAAATGCACAGTCCAGGGCAAAGGCACACTTGCAACCTCACACACGCTTGTATCAAGAGACTTGCACAGCTGACTGATGTCCCAGACAAGTGGGAAGTTATTCTAGCTAGCTCTCTACAGTGCTTACATGGCCTCTATTACAGTGGTATCCGAGTACCTCCCAAGCTTCAATGTAATTACCCTCACAACTCTCCTGGGAGGTAGGGCAGTGTTACTGTCTGCATTTTACAGAGGAGGAACTGAAACACAAAACGGCTAATTGACTTTCCCAAGGGAGCCTATGGAGCTTGAAGTGAGGTCTTCTAATTCCTAGGCTAGTACCCTAATCACCGGACCATTCTCCTGTCTGCCAGTGCCTTCTTATTGCTGAGCCGCAAGCATGTGAGCCTGCGTTCACCCACTGGCATTTACATGTGTGTGCATTTAGTTGTGAGCGTTAGTATACGAGTATGTGTGTTTGGGAGGTCAGTCACTCCACAGTTCAGTTCAGTTCTATTCAGGTTCTTATAACACCTTCCTCAGCATAGTACATGTGCACCTTCCACTAGTGCATTAAGCATGAGGTTACATGTGGTTCATTCTCTCTCTCATCTTTTCCCCAGGGGAGAGATTGTTTGCTTTTTTTTTTTTTTTTTAAATTGCTCTGTGTTTATGTAAGAGAAGGCTGGTTGGAGAATTGTGCCTGGCCCTTGCAGCAGAAGATGGAGAGGGTTGTGATGACCCTTAGTTCTCACGGAAGTTAGTTCCACAGTCTGGGACCTGTCCCCAAGGAAGTTCTGTGTCCTGTGCAGATTGAAGACAAGGGACCGAGATCTCGAACTTGACTCAATACTCAATGAGAAGTCAGTGTAGAGCCGAGGACAAGTTTGGAAATGCTTGCACCAGGCTTTTGATGCATCGTCACTAAACACTCGAGCAGTGCAGCTGCATCACTGCAGCACTAGAAGCGTAGACAAGGCCGATGACTAGACGCCATGACCTGTAGGTGAAAATCCCACCCTGCAATGCATCAGCCATGAAAGCCCTTTAGGAACCACAGGCAGAACAAGCATCCATCAGGGCTGATGCTTAAGCAACGAGGAAATAATGCGGTTCCAATTAAGGCAGGCCAGCCTCTCTTCCCACTTTTGTTTTGCAATCGAAAACTGCTGGAGACATGTCAGAGTTCCTCATCCTCATCGTGCTGCCCGGGGTCACCGGAGCTGCTGCCCGAGGAGCATCTGAATTCCGCTCAGGATTAGAAATTCAAAAGGATTTAGATTTAATCCTGTTCAAATTTTCCTTTTCCTTAAGAGAGAAAAACCAAAGCAAACCGCTCCCTCTTGCTAAAACAAATCAAGGTAGAGGGACTGTGAATGTGGCAGCAGTTGCTTTACACTTCATTTCATATGCAGGGAATAAACATAAATCACATGAACTGGGAGTGGAATGAGACTCCGGTTACAAGTAACTCAGTCTCCGCTGAGGCTGCCCTAGCAGGATTAATGTGTCCATTTAAAGGAGATGATCACCGGATGTGTGTTCAGACAACAGTGCATTGTCGCGGGGAGGGGGCGAGAGTCAGTGAGGGGCATTCTGGGAAGAGGTAGTTTCAGGTCTTCACCAGAGATGGATTCATTTTGGGAGGATGCTGGGCACAAAAGGAACTTTGTCTTTCATGTACCGTGTGCTGGGTAACAGGAGAGGACTCCATGTTTCTAAAACTAAACTGGTTCTTTATTCAGAGACCTATTTAAAAGACGTGCTACAGCTGCAGCCAGCATTCCAGCCACGTGCACACAGACCGGCTTCCTGGTGGCTCCTCTAAACTCTTCCCTCTCGCAACCTGTGCTCCTCCCTCCAAGCTCCATGCAGGTCGCTACATCAGGAGGGTAACAGAGTCTCCTCCTCAAGTCCTGGAGTGCACATGTAGAACTCCGGGCAGCCTTCACAGCAGGGGCAGAGAAGTAAAGGACTGAGAAGTGACACAACTGAGGAGGAGTGAGGGGCATAAAAAAAGCCAAAGGGATGCAAAGGACACACATTTTACATGCTAGATTTATGAGGCTCAATTCACAACTGCCCTGTGTGGTCCCTCAAACCTGGCTTCTGTTGCCCTGTCCCTTGTTTTGTCATTTATACCTGTGCCAAGGTGCAGGGCAGTGGAGCAGTCTTAATTCCTGGTGCAAAGTGGGTGCAAGATGCTATCAGTGGGTGCAGGGTCATGATGAATGGTTTAAAAGGTTTCTCTGCCTCACACAAATATTGCAGACCAAATCAGCAAGCAGCTTTGACACTGTTTGCTCTCCCTCCTGTTAGAGGCCTGATTCTGCTAAATGCTGAGCAATTCTTGAGGGGCGCTGAGTGGAGCTGGTAGGGGGATTTTTTGATGAAACCTTTCTCCATCAGAAAATGCCGAATCATTGAAACCAAAACTGTTGGCAGGAAAGGGTTGATTTTGATGAACTTCCCATTTCTAAATTTATTTTGGGGGGGAGGGGGGAGAAAGGGTTTGAAATTGTCAAAATGTCCCATTTTGTCATTTTTAAAACAGTTCCATTTTTTGGTTCTGAATGACTTTTTGCTTAGAAATGTAAAGTTAATTTATGGTTAAAAACATTTAAAACATTTAAAAGATCAACTACAAAACACACTTTGATTGATCCAGTCCATTCCCCCGCCCCCCACAGATTTTCAGTTTGCTGAAATTTTAAGGATTTTGACATTTCATCCCAAGTTGGATCAGGACATTTTTCCAAAGTCTTGAAACTGCTCATGGGATGGGAGAACCATTTCCTGTAGCCCTGATCTCCAACAGATTTCCCCTCGTGAAATGATCCCAGGATAGGGGCCTCCTGAGCCAACCCCATTTCCGTGTATGTGCGTGCGTGCGTGCACACACACACACACACCCTGTAACATGGTTTTCTGAATGACCCAACTCAAACTGCGGGAGCAACTGCTCACCTTCTGCATGACAGATGTGCACCCGGAGGGGGTGCTGTTTGCACCGCTCCATGTAAGGGATGTTTTCTATCTGCTACTCAGCTCTATGCCTGTGGGAATGCTCCTTGCAAAACTGTTGCCTGACAGTACATGAAAAGCAGAAAATTAGATCTATAGAGCGAGAGCCATCATGCAGACCAGAGATGCCTGGCATGGATCTAGGAAGAAGCAGGGAAATCAGAGGGGGAGGGCAGGAGAAAACATTGGCAGTCAGAGGCTTTGAAGTGAATGTCTTCGCTATTCTTGCGCCCGGCAGCATCTCCCCCCGTGAGAATCAAGACTTCCCTAACTTTTAAAAACAAATTAGCTGTATTTTGTATTCTCGCTGGCTAAAAACCTTGCCTCCCCTATTAATATAATTGGGAGCTGCAGCTGCCTCCTCTCCAAGGATCCTGCTACAACTTGCCAGACTGGTCCTTCCTGCAGATTGAAATGTGTTTGTGACACACGCTGGGAACCCATTAACCTTCAAAAGCCATGAGGAGACCTCCGAGCCAGGCGCCACTAAAACTGCAAAGCAGCCTCCTTCTCCTGGTCCTCCCTTTTAATTATTTTGGAGAGTGTTTCACAGGACCAGCTGGGCTACAAAGGGGCTTCGAGCCAGTACCTAGGGAAGTGCACCCCCCCACTTGCCCGCTTCAGAGCGCTTAGGAAAGTCATCTACAGGCAGCACTACTGTGAAATCTACGCATAGCGCAGGCAAGCTTTGTCTAGGCTGCTCACGGTCATCTCTGCCACTCCTAACCTGCAGCCATCTGCCATTCCAGTGCTGCCCCCGAATCAGCTCAACGACCCTCACTCCCAATTTGCAACCCATGCAATTACAGTTTTGGCCCCTTCCCCTCAGTTCTGCTAGTGACTCTCAATCCTGACCCTTGCTTTTAAAATTCTTAGCCCAAAATGTATCCCAACCTGTTCCTGAGAGGAAATACTTGCTCTCCATTGAGATTGGTGCTAGGTTTGCTAGTTTCTGACAGCTCTGGAATGCCCTGCGAACAACCTGCCTTGTGATCTCTCAGTATTTCTGTTCCCTTTGCCAGACCAAGCTAGGAGGATACAAGATAGCCCCAGGCCAGAAAATACAGATGCGGAGCTACATTTCAAACATCCAAAAGACAGGGGCTTGGGATCCAGACACCCCCTGAGCTGCCTTGGGGAAGGCCCCTTTCAAGCAGACACACATGAACTGAAGTGTTCAGAAAACAGGATTTCCATTCCATGGGAAAACCTGATACATTTACTTTTGTTTTCATCTCAAATTAGTATGAAACATCCAAATATCCAACATTTCATTTGAATATTAAAATGTCGGTACCGAATGAAACTTTTCATTTCACAATGTCAACTTTTGTCGTTGCTGACATTTTTGAATGTTGATTCAAAAACAGTGTTTGGTTTTTGTGGTGGAAATTGATGGTTTCCAATGAAAAATGTTGATTCTGATGAAACCCTGTTTTATCAGGCAAATTTTTCAGTAGATAAGTTTCAATCAATTCTACACATGAATGTTTAGGAAGAAAAAAAAAAATAGTTTGGCCAAACTTTTTTCCAACCTCCCGAAGGACTCTGGTCAGATTCAGCTCAAGGTGTGAGCAAAGGAATGAAACAGTCCTTATTCTATCCAAAGGAATTTACCCAGGCCTTGCTCAGATGGCATTTGGCATGGACTATGCAGTATACCCTCTGTAACAGACAGGGACAAGTCAAAATATTAATTACTTAAGCTGTGTTTTTGCTGCGCACCGCTCTTTTTATCCAGATGAAATTTATAGCCTGCCTGATCATGCCCAACTATAAGTGATCATGGAGTCAAAGTGCCTCTTTTGTCCACTGATTGTAAAGTCAATTTAAATTTTAAACAAACTGAGACAATCAAGTAGTGTTGGATGTCAGTGAAGGAGAGGTGAAATCAGAGAGGAAGCAAGCTTTTGGGAGGAAGACATGGACCTGGGATGTAGGGAATCTGGATCCAATTCCTAGCTCTGCCATAGACTCATTGTATCACCTTGGGGAAGTCACTTAATCTTAGGCCATGTCTACACTATGCAGCTTGTAGCAACACGGCCGTGTCGATACAGCCATGGCACTAAAAGTCAGGCAGTGTAGCTGCTGTTTGTCGGCTCTTTCGCTGACAAAAAATCCACCCCCAATGAGTGGCATTCGCATTGTTGGCAGGAGAGCGCTCTT
The DNA here is from genome assembly GCF_027887155.1 of Malaclemys terrapin pileata. Taxonomy (NCBI): domain Eukaryota; kingdom Metazoa; phylum Chordata; order Testudines; family Emydidae; genus Malaclemys; species Malaclemys terrapin. The sequence goes on along the minus strand of NC_071526.1, from coordinate 15,940,864 downwards.
ACTGACAACGCGCTGTTCACACTGGCACTTGCTGCGGCAAAACTTTTGTCTTTTTTGCGGGGCGGGGTAGAGGGGGTTTAACACCTCTGAACGACAAAAGTTTTGTTGTTCAATTGCCAGTGTAGACATGGCCTTAGTTGTCTAGCTGTAAAATGTAAGCTAGCAAGACACAGTCCTTGCCCCGAAGAGAAGTATAACAGAAACGCCAGACAAAGGACAGGGGAAAGGAAGTACTACCCGTAAGTTCTATATGGGGAATTGAGGCACAGAAAGATTAAATGATTTGCCTAAGGTCACAACAGGAAATCTGCACCAGGGCCAGCAATTCACCCCTGTCCCCTGAGTCCTTCCCATCTTTCCTACACCAGCTTTATCACCCGTGAGCCTTTGGGGGGGACAAGACTTGAGCACCTGGATTCTGATGGGAGTTCTTGGCTCTGAGTAGCCTAGAGCAATGTGAATGATAACAGATGCGAGTGTAGAGAGCCGGATCCAAGACAAAGTACACGTGTCCTACGCCTCGTTCCAATGGTTTTCAACATTCTTTCTTCCTCTCCCCCCAAAACCACCAAATACTCTAAGGATTGTCTCTGCATAATTTAACAACTTAATAGACTGAGTGTGTTTGCTAAAAGCCTCTAATCGCCACCTTTGATCTATACTCTTCCAATAGCAGCATCCCTGACAAAGGCAAGATGCCAACGTGCATGGAAATACTTGCAAAGGGAATTCTGAAGTAACAGAGCATAGAAATTCCCATTGAATCCATTTTTTTTAAGTAGGTTGCTGGTTTGTAGCTATCAGAAACGCTTCTAGAGGGTTTAGTCTGGTAAATTCAGGAACCTTTTATTTCCTGATGACTCTGATAACAGTTTTTCCACACAACTAAACCAATCTACTGATTTTAGGCATTTGAACACCTCGCAATCTTTATAGTTCTTCTCACAACAGCTCGGTGAGGGAGTATTTCTGGCCGCCCCATCTCAAAAAGGAGAGAGCGGAACTGGAAAATGTTCAGAGAAAGGCAACAAGGATGATCAAGGGTATGGAATGGCTTCCATAGGAGGAGAAACTAAAAAAGGTCAGGACTGTTCAGCTTAGAAAAGAAACTAAGGGAGGATCTAACAGATGTCTACAAAATCATGACTGGTATTGAAAAAGTGAAGAGAGAAATGTTATTTAGCCTTTCCCATGATACAAAATTACATCAGGTGACCCTGGCTTAACAGGCAGGCGGTTTAATACAAACACGAGGAAGTTACTTTTTCCACACAACTAACTTGTGGAACACATTGCCAGGGCATGTTGTAAAAGTCCAAAGTATAACTGGGTTCAGAAAAGAATTGGATAAGTTCATGGAGGATCCGTCCATCAATGGTTATAAGCCAAGATGGTCAACCCCGTGCTCGAGGAGACCCTTAACCTCTGACTGACAGAAGCTGGGAGTGAAAGATAAGGGTGGATTTCTCCAGAATTGCCCTGTTCTGTACACTCCCCATGGAGACGGGATACTGCACAAGATGGACCATGGTCTGACCCAGGATGGCAGCTCTTGTGTTCAAAGTCACAGAGTCTGTGTTAAAGGGAACCAGGATCCCTTGAATCCCAAGCCAGCACCCTAACCACTGGGCCATCCTTCCTCTCACTATCTAAAGCAATGACATAATCTGTATGCTTGTGGTAGAGAGAGCTAGGAGAATGCGGATAACATAATCAGCCAGTGGAACTCACCAGCACAGGATTCAGCTGAAGCAAACAGCAAACTTCAAAATGGGACTATGGCAGCAATCAGAAGCCACCAAGGGCCCCAGGACTTGGCCATTTGGAAATTCACAGGAACAGTAAAGACAGAAATTGGACTCTTCTTTTCCAAAAGCACAGACACCCTCCCTCCCGCTCCTAATACTTCATGAGCTAAAGGAGAATCTCTGCTAGCAGTACAGAGCTTGTGACACGCAGTTGAGCAATTCTTATTCCATCCAGCAGAGATGCACAAACACCCATAAATACTAATTAATTTACTATTTGCTATTGAACTACCGAGCATAAAATTGGCAAGAGCTCTCAGCCCTCATGTTTCAGCAATAACCAGCTGATCATCAGCTGGGGCCACACACACACAGACACACACACACACACACACACACACACACACACAAAGTCCATTGTACATGGCACAGCTAAGGTGCACCTTGTGGGAGATGGGCTGCGCCTTCCTCTGAAGACTGAAACATTGGCTCAGGGAAAACCGTTTCATTCATTTATGTTACAACGTTCCTCTATGTGCCTGCAATGAGAATGCCACAGAACTGTGCTAGCGGGACCAGGCAGCAAAAATGACTAGAAACACCATAGTCTGGCTTCATTGTCACAGCCCAGAGAAGGTGAGAAATTAACCAAAGAACACAAATGGGGATGCTGTAAGCTGGCCAGGTGTCTCATTGTCCCCATATAGTGGCTGAAGCACATAAGGGAACAAGCATAAGAAAGTTCACAATAGCAACCAGCACTCACACATTGTAGAAAGGTCCCCAAATCATCACAGGAGCCCAAGGAAGTTAGGCGGCCAACTCCTATTAAATTGGGTGCATGAATCCACAATCCCAGTTGTAGTCCTTTAGTTCAAGTGCTGGAGGCCTAGATTTTGGAACTAAAGGTCTTGGGATCCTACTGATCACCCGGAAAATTGGTTTTCAACTAAATGAATTTTTTCCCCGTGAGGTTTTGGTATTTTGACAAAAAGTTGGACAAAGCAGCGGTGTGATTGTAGCATGGGTGGGCACACCCGTGCTAGCTTTAACCTACATAGCATGGAGCAATTAAGAAGCTGCAGCATCAGCTAGCAACCCAGCCGGCTGGAATCAGAGACTTTCTAGGTGTCTGGTATGCTCTGCCTAATAGCTTCATTCCCAAATGGGTCCTTGCACAACAAACAGTGTTATGATTGAATTGGCTTTTGTTGCACTGTAGCTTCCCCCCAGTGTTTGCTGCCTGGGGCACTGTAGAGCCCCTGTCCCGTTTAATTCCGCAAAGAAGTCTGGGAGCAGGAATAGGCTTTGCATGAAGAGTGCTATGGAAAAATAAAGTGTTGTAGGGCTCTGGTTAGAGGGGAAACAGCCCCAGCACAGCAGAGTGTACAGATGAAGGTGTTTGGGGTGGTTACGGGATTAAGGACACAGGTGTATTGGATGGAAGAGAGGACTGGAGACAAGACTGATTGCTGTGGATTTATAGTGATCTTCAAAGTGGGAACATAACGTGGGTGCATTATAAGGCCAATGATGTCATCCCTACATTGCTGTTGTGATTCTACCCTGGCTTAGGGTGTATCAGTGGCCCCTCTATGCCACTGGAGTGGCATAGAGGGGCTCAGGTAGGACAGGTGGGCAAATGCCTCCCACAGATTTTTGCTCTTCCTTTCTATAGATTTACCCATTTCAAGGCAAGAAGAGACCATTAGATCATCTAGTCACACCTCCTGTATAACACAGGCAGAGAACCTCACCCACCTACCCCTGCACTGGGCCCAGCCACAGCTCAAGTGATGCTCTGGACCTGAAGACATCAAGAGATGGAGACTCTATCACTTCCCTTGGTCGTTAGTTCCAATGGCTAATCACCCCCGCTGGTAAATTTCTTCACCTTGTTTCTATTTTGTATTTGTCTGGCTTGAACTTCTAGTCATTGGTTTTTGTTCTGCTCTGTGGACATCTTCATTATTTCCCCAAATACAAGACAAGGCCATAAACTCCAGGCCTGAGCTGAGTTGACACAAGAACAAAAATGAGCTGCTGTTGCAGGCCTGATTGTAACAAATGGATAAGAAGCATGGACAGGGCCGTCCAGATGTTCAAGCCATATGACACCATGTGTAGGGCTGTGGCGTGGTATGCAAACATTGCGGGTATTTGTGGTACAGATGGCTCTAGGTAATGCCTTAATTCACAAGCCTGCAGCAGCTGGTCCTTTCCTCTGCTCGACGTCAGAGTTGGACGGATTTGATGCTTCCCCTCCTTTGATGGTTATGGCAGTGACACAGAACCTTGAGCAATTGGTAGAAACACCCAAACATTTGACTGTTTATCTGAACTGAACTCACACCCAAACCTTTGGAGTTTGGTTCATTGCTGCCCATTACCAACTGGATCATCAGTAGTAATATGTGCTTAAATCCAGGTGCATTGCAGAGACAGGGGATGATGATGTCACTATGTCAGGGCCAGGCCATAGGCATAGGTCAAGTAGCAGAGTCAGGGACAAGCCAGGTCAGGATACCAGGATCAGGCACCAAGTTGCAAGCAGGAGGCAAGTAGCAGTCAGGTTCGAGCTGGGTGAGGCAAGTAGCCGGGTCAGGGACAAACCCGGGTCAGAAGCCAGAGTCTAGGGTCCACATCAAGGCAAACTCTAGAACAGGAGCTAGCAGGCAGCCCACATCATTGCTGAGATAGCTCCCGCAGCTGGCTTCCTGGTTTATATACCAGGATGAGCCAATCAGTGGGCTGCAGGGGGCCGCCACTCAGGCCTTGCAGGGCGGTACTTCCTGCTGTGTCTAGCTTCACAAGTTTCTCCAACAGATACTCAGCCTGAGCTTCCAAAGGCGATGCAGAAATGTTTGTAGCTTACAACCCCTCCACTGCCATCGTCCTGAATTTTAGTCCCACAGGTTCTTGCACCTTGGAACTCAGAAATACAGTCCCCTATTCCCAGCTCTGCCTATGACCTTGGACACATCACATCCTGTATTTGTTTCCCCCCTCCTGCCCTCTGTTTAGGTCATAAGCTCTTTAGGACAGGGATGTAGGAAGCCTAGCACGATAGGACCCCGATCTCAGCCAGGCCCTCTAGGTGCTACCAAAAAAGCCACTAATAAATAATTTCACAGAGTGCTGCATCATTAGCATCTGTGTTTTATAACCTCAGCTGCAAAGAGAGGGTTAGCGCATTGTCTAAAGTAGGTGGGATTATTATGACAATGATCAAATTATCTTAATGGCTTGTCAGGCAGCTGTCATATCCCGAGTCTGTTTATGACAAGGACTGGAAAGTGAAAACAATCTGTTTAGTTTGTTTACCGTCAGGATGATCCGGACATGCCGGAGTCACTAAAAGAAGAAGAGGCATCTCTGAAGAGTTGAGGCTGTTTAATTATAGCAGGCTGGCCGAGCTGGCTTTCTGCAGCACAGCAAAGGACTCTCCAAGCGCATAAATCAAAACCTGCAGCAGCGTGAAATTTGACCAAAGCAAACCAAATTAAGTGTCCAAACCTATATATGAGGATTTTTCTTTAGTAGCTACTGCTTCATTGCATTCTTCAATGGTGTGTGTGTGTGGGGCGGCTTCTTGGCCTGAGATGATGATAATCTCTCAGGGGGGCTGACCGCTGGGCATGGTGCTGACAATGGTGGGTGCAGTGGGATGCGAGGAAGGGAGTGAGGTGGCATTTGGTAGGCACGGGGGGAGCTGTACCTCAGACAAGCTGTATCCCCAGAGCAAATGCAGGTCCAGTGAGGTAACCAGAGAATCCCGCCAAGCCTGAGGGGCGAATTCCATTGAGTAACACTGAGTTCTTTCTGCTAAAGACAGAACCATCCTGTGGGCCAACTGGAATGTTGGGGGCGGATTCTCATATGCAACTGAGGGCCTGAGGAGCAGGTCTAGTGGTTGGGGCACCATCCTGGGAACTCAGAGACCCTCATTCAATTCCCCACTCTGCTACAGACTTCCTGTGTGACCAAGTCATCATGTATCCCCTCTGTGCCTCAACTCCCCCCCCCGTAACATGGGGATAATTACCCTGCCTCACAAGGGTGTTGTAAGGATCAAGGCAGTGATGAGGGCGAGATAGCCTGGAAGTCCCACTGACTTTTAGAGACAGGGGCTTTGAAATCTCTTTGGTGCTTTTTGGAAATCTGCCCCTAAGGGTTTCGGTCTCTGCGAAGTTCAGATAAAACAGAGCAGCAGCTGGGAGGAGTCAATAAGAGGTGGGGTTAAAGGAGAAAAGGTGTCAATCAGCCTAGCTTCACTGGAGTCAAGGGAGCCACCCTGCTTTACACCAGCTGAGGATCTGGCTTGCAGATGGCATTTAAAAAAAAGAGATGAGAGTCAAGGATGGAGAAGAGTGCACGGGGCTAGTCCACATGGCAAGAGCCCCTGACCTCGGGGGCAGAGAAAAGCCAGAGGAGAGGCAGATGCTGGATAAGTGGGGAAGGGAGCTAAGCCCGTGGAGCATTTAACAAACAAACCTTTGGGTGGGCTTTTCATAAGCACCCAGCCCATCAGGCGCAATTCTGCTCCCTTTGAGCACCCCCGGCTTTCAACAGGAGCAGAGGTAGGTCAACCCTGAGCACGCGTGAAAATCCACCTGAAAAGAGCAGCGTGGGCTGGATTCTGAATGCAAGGTGGAAGTATGACAGGAGCCAGGCTCTTTGCCTGTGCCAGAGCTGGGAACCGAATCCAGGACATCAGAGTCCCAAGGTAGCACGTCAAGCGCCAGAACGTCCTTCGTCCTGCTGACGCCAGTCACCCCGGCTGCAGGTTCCAGCTGGGCTCAGCTCCTCCATGTCACATAGCACATAATAGCCCCCTGACAAATGACAGTCCTGTAGCACATGGTTTGGGAGAATGTAGTTACTGAGTGGAGAGCCCATTCAGTCATCTTCACCAGTTACCCAGACATGTGGAGAGAGGTACAGAATGCCCACCAAAGGCTGGAGAATAAAACAAGAGGGTCTAGGCTCGGTGGCCCAGAGTTTTAAACCTCACATTTAACACAGGTTTGACACAGGAGAAGGTGCAGCTTTGCAAACCTGTCTCACAGTCCATTGCAATGATCTGTATCCAAGGCAACAGTGGCTGCCTGGGGGAAAAAAAAATGGGACCTAGAAAGTTAATACAAACACAAGCTGCTTTCTGAGGAAGTTTGGGGTAATGAGAGCAGATGACATCCATTCGCGGTGCTTTGCACTGGCTGCCAGTCATCTAGTGGGGGCGGTTCATGGGCTGGTAAATGAGGAGCAGATTTCTAAATGTATTTAGGTGCCTAAGGATACAGATCTGCACCTCGAGAGATTACAAAAGCCTAAGGCACAAATGCACTTTAGAAAATCCCACTGGGCACCTAGCTGTATCTTTAGGCACCAAAATAGCTTTAAGAATCTGGTCCCAAATCCAAAGCCCTGAACAGTCTAGGACTGAGTCACCTCCAGATTCCGCCCCCGTGACCCGGGGGGCCACCTGTCTTCGGGATTCTTATTTGTATTTAGAGCTCATTGAAAGGTTTGGATTTTCAAACGTGTTGAAAAAAAATCAGTGACGGTTGCACACACACACACACACGGGAAATATTACACTGGCATTTGAACCTGCTGTGTTTGAACTACACGAGCACCCAGACGCCAGAAGTGAGATCAGGGCCCCATTGTGGTAGGTGGTGCAAGACACAGAGGAAGAGCCAGTCACTTTTCCCCAGTCCAAAGAGCTTAGAAAACAACTAGACAAGGAGATCAAGGAAACCGAGGGCAAGCAACTGGCCACACAGCATGTTAGCAGCAGAGGATGGAAGAGAACCCAGGCGTCCGACTCCCAGGCCAGTGCCCTGTGCACTAGACAACTCTGCCTCTCATGTAGCCTAGCTTAAGATAATTGGCTAAGGGTGAGCTCGAGGGAGCGGGGCCCAAAGCAGTGTCTGGAGCAGACACTCCCCACAATGGACTGCACACCCATCAAAAATGCCGCTAAAATGAGACATTCAGGAAAACCGGAAGGGGCTCTGATTCCCCTAATACTCATCTCATTTTCCCTTTTCCCCTCAAGAGAGTTGGTATGATGGGATCGGATATTGTTGCTTGTCATGCAAACCTTGCTCCACTACTACAGCCTTTGGTGCTGTATAAATAATAATGAAAGTCCCAGCTTTGAAAGCGAATCAGTGCTTGGGCGTTACAGGCAAGGGGCCCTGGAAAACCAGAGCGACAGCTCAGATTCTCAGCTTTAAACACTAGGCTGCACTAGAGCACTGTCATATTGAATCACTTCTGTATGTGGGTTGCTAGGTGCGTTATACATCCCAGGGTTGGGAGGACTTGTCAGAAAGCTCATACGTTGCGTGCACCCAATGGGAAAGGAAACCCTCCTGGAGTCAGATGGGGAAAAGCGACTTCAGAAGTGGTTTGTTTTTCTTTCTTAGGGCTAAAATCCTGCCGCCCTCATCACAGAGGCCACATTCCTATTGAATTCAAAGACGGGCACCCAAAGACAAAAATGTCCATCTCTCTTCCCTTTGTGCCTCTTCAGAGCCATGCAGAATTCAGAGGCTTTGATTTGCAAGGGGGTTGTGCAAACTTTTTCTTTGTTTTGACCGTCTTGGGCTTTATCCTGCCTGAGTTTTGGGTTAAGATCTCACGGCAGAGGCTGAGTCTTTCTGGGATTTGCACTGAAGTCAGTATGAATTGGTCATGAGTTCCGAGCCAAATCTGTACATCTGACCCATGATTGCTCAAAACCAGGTAAAGATTCACTTTAAAATGAACTCCTATTTACTGGCAGCTGAGTCCAGGATCGAAATGCTCAGCCGAGAAGCCAGGAATCAGGCTAGTAGATTAGTGTCTGTGCTTTCTTTCACTGAGCATTCTCCTGTTTGTGCATTGGTTTGCATGTTGCTCCCCCAGCTTTCTGGCATAAACATTTCTGTCCTCTTTGGAGAGGAGTCAGGCAAAACCCAGAGAAATTAGGGATGGCAAAGACCTGTCCAATCACCTAGCCAGGGCAGATTGGCCTCCACTGTTCAGTTATGATAGTTTTGCAGACCATTTTGAAAAGAAGGGACAGGAGGTTCACTAAAGGGAAAATGGATTTACTACATTATTCCAGCTTTAGCCCTTGAGTCAAGAAAACACTTAAGCATATGCTCAAAGTTAAGCATGTGCTTAATAGCCAATGTCTTCAGTGGCAGACGTGCTTAAGCCTGTGTGCTTAAAGTTAAGCACATCATATGCTTAAGTGCCTTGCTGCATTGGAATCTTACACCAGAGCAGCTCTGTTGAGTGCAGGGCGATTATTGTGACATTACACCCCATATTCTTCATGGAAATATGGTAATGATAAGAATATGGCATGACTAAGATATACTTAATGCAAGATGGCTCATGTAGGGTCTCATTGGAAAGGGGATGATTTACTGAACGTTGTTAGGAGGCTTATTCCTTCACCCGGCACACTTCCCTGGTCCAGCTCGCGTGAACAGAGAGCAACAATGCCTGAAGTCCAAAGGTACAAACAATTCGATGTTTATTGGGGTGAACTTCCAGCAAGCAATGATCTCAATTTCCTTCCTTAGTGTCCCCCTTCCCAGCTCTGACACCACAGAGCCTTGCCTGTGTCCCTGTTCCCATGTCCCCCACCCTTAGCAAATCCCCCCCATTCCCTGTTCCCATTCCCCCCCTTACTTCCTGATTGACTGCAGACTATATAGTAAAACTTGAGTTCTGCTTAGCTAGACCTTAACCAATCATTTTACTGAAATTTAACTAACCAATCCTAATTTATTGTAACGTGATTATCTAACCAATTATATCCCACTACCTTAATTAGTTTACACCCAGCAAAATTAATTATGCAGCAGACAAACAATCACAGAACCAGACAGAGATTATACAGACAAACAATAGGGAAGTGGAGACTAAAATGATAGAACAACAAAGAAATAAGGATTTCACACCCCAGCTATTGATAAGTGAGTTCTTGCCAGACAGGATGCTATCAAACAAAGTTTCCTTTTACATCTTCTAGGCTCTTCCCTTTCTCTGGAGGTGATAGGCATTATTAGGACAGGATTGTATTCCTAACAGCCCAATAGCACCTTATTTCAATGTGACTAGCTTGGAATGTAAGGATGTGACCATACATGTTCCAGTTTATGGCTGCCTCTACTGGTTAGCCAAAGATCTTAGCCTAAGAACACGGCCTTAGACTATCCTAGTGAGAGAAGGCCTATACACAGGCAGACTGTGATTTTGATTCTTATTTTGTACCTCTATAACTAGCTAAGTGATAAGAATACACCTACATTCTTAAAGTATAGGCCTTTACAGACAGGCCTGAATATCTATATCCTAACAAATGTGTTTATCCAATTTGTATGCATGTAGCATTGTTGTATCTGAAGCTGGGAACATTGACCATGTCTCTGTATTTCAAATGTGCCATGTTGGATGAGGCCAAACAATATCAGTGGCTTACTGAAGAAATGTGCCAAGCACAAGGATTACCCCAGGAACTGTGTGCAATAGAAACCTCTCAGAGATAGCACTACACAATGGGAACTGTTTGACCCAGGTCACAGCAAAAAAGCTTTCCAGCAAGTGGGATGGGGGGGGGAGGGGAGATGTAAAACAGGGACACGAGGGGTCCTCACTCTCCCTACAACACCACACCTGAAAACACCCGAGGAACTGGCTAAGATCTTTAGCTTGTGTAAGAAAACCTGGGAAAGCCTGTGTCTTAAGAATCTGCCAGCCTGTTTACCACTCAGGGTGAGAATTTGCTAATTTGTATCCAACCTATCTAGTGTGTTAAGCTAGTCGGCGGCTTTTGTTTATTTACTAAGGTAATCGGCTTTGTTCTGTTTGCTATCCCTTGAACCACTTAAAATTCACCTTTTGTAGTTAATAAACATATTTCTTGTTTATAATAAAACCCAGTTTATGCAATTTCTAACTGGTCGGGGGGGCAAGAAGTGTGCACGTCTCTTCTTCACATTGAAGAGGAGGGTGGATTTTTATGAGCTCGCGCTGTGCAGATTTTTCTATACAGCACAAGACAGTATTATTTGGGGTTTATCTCCCCAAAAGGGGTGTGCATGTGAGTGCTGGGGGAGTCCTCTCACGCGGAGCTGACTTCAGTCTGTGCCTGCAGTGGGGGGGTGGCCCTACCTGGGTGTGGCTGCAGGAGGCCGGACAATTTAGTTCAGCAAAGCAGGGAGAGGGAGCCCAAGCTGATTGAAATCCCAGTACATCAGGTGACATCCCAGAAGGGGGGTCCGACCCGTCACAATGACATTGGCAAAACACTGGAGTGATGCAAGTGGGAATCAGACCCTCTGGTACAATTTGATCAACGGCATCTTCCAAGGAGCTCCTTCCCCCAGTACACACACTTTTAGTCTGCACTGGAGTGTTCCCACAGGGCTGTTGGTATCCAGGCTTCTTGTGACACTGCTCTACTTCTGCCACTGAGGGCAGAGTTCTGTCGTCTTGTAAGGACTGGTAGGGAACACCTGTTGTGATTCCCGGAGAAGCATCACATTGGGAAGTTTCATTTTATTAAATTAGTTTAAAATAAAGCAAAACATTAGTGCAGAGAAGCTGCCATTGGGGAGAGGAGGGGGGCTAGAGGACAGAACCCCGGACTGTAGGGGCAGGTGTACACTACCGCTGAAGTCAGTCTAACATACGTCACTGGGGAGTGGGGGTAAAAAAAGACCCACCCCTGAGCGATGCAAGTGTCAGCCACCCAAGCGCTGTCTGCACTGGTGCTAGGTCGGTGGGAGACGCTCTCCTGTTGGCATAGAGTATCTTCACCAGACACACTACGGCGGCACAGCAGCGTTGGTGCAGCTGCATGGATGTAGCGCTTCTAGGGTAGACTTGCCCTGAGTGTGAGGAGACCTGGGCTCTCTTCTCAGCTCTGGACTTGCTTACTTGGACAAGTCACTTTACTGCTCTGTGCCTCAGTTTCTCCGTCTGCAAAATGGGGATAATGATACTGCCCTCCTTTGTAACACACTTTGAGATCTATGGATGAAAAGTGCTACATAAGAGTTAGGCATTATTATTAGCTCTTGCTTATGATCTACTCCCAGAAATCTTTTCTTCATTTCCTTGCACTATTATAGGATTTTTCCTTGCCTCTTTGCATAAACTCACATCTCTGACTTACGGGCAAATTCCCACTATGGACAAGGCCTATTACACCAAGCAATGGACAGATATATAGCTTCACAAAACAAACTCCAGGCATAGACAAGAAAAGCCATGATTTGCCTCAATGGAGCTTATAGAATGGTTTCAAGCACGGATGAATTCCACCAGTTCAAACAGCAGCTTTACCTGTCTGCACCAGAGGTTTGCATAGGGGCAGCTACATCACTGTCTAGTCATCAACTGCTGGAAAGGGGGCAAATTCCCAATCTAGACAAAGCTTTGGAAGGGGTAGACAGACTTGAAAAGGTTCAGGGGTTCTGTTTGGAGAATCAGAAAGGTCCAAATGATAAAGAAAGTAGGTAACTGGATTTGATGTATTTCTGCGGAAAGCAGTTGGATTTAAACTTTATAGGAGTTGCTGCTTTTGGAATCTGATGCTTTGTTGCCAGCAGAAACTGAGCAACCCCAAAGGCAATGCATGATGCTAGGCTAGATAGTACCATATTGTGGTATCTTCTCCTTTCGTTCTAGCCCCTTTGGACCATCTCCTGTCTATGAAAGCGAGCACCCGACAGCTGGTGCAGTCTGCAAACAGATGCTCTTCTGCTTCCTTGAACTTACCCTCAAATGTATCAAATGAGAAAGGTTTGCTTAGAAGGAAGACGACAGGGAAGTTTCCATTTGCTCGGTTGAATTACCATTATCTTTGCCAGTCTGCTTTGTTGTTTCTTGCAGCATGTTGCACCGGAGGAACACAAATCAACATCAGAGCAAGGTACGACCGCAATTTGTGTCACAGTGCATGGCCTCTCTTCCGGCCGCAGGCTTCCATGGCCCGCTGCAAACCACACTAACAGCACGGTCTGGCAGATCCAAGCAGGATGCTGCAGCAGCCTTCTCTGCACTGCCGCAAATCAACAGAACCGTCATGGACAGGGGAGAGATAGTGGGCCAGTGCGGGGAATCCAGACACGGATGGGGTTGATCTTAAGGTGGAATAACCACACAGCCATCGCCGGTGCATGAGTTCGGTTCCTGGACCCACTGGCTATACCCTGTCCTTTCCCCTCCTTCTATGCCCCCCCATCTATTGGCCCACAAAGTGAGTCACGTGTAGAGCAGATGCCGAAGGGCTGAACCATGCCGACTATGCGATGGGGACAAATCCTGAGAAGTGCAGGGGAGGGGCGGGGGGAACGGACACTGTCTCCCACCCATTCTTCCTTGCTGGAGGGATTCAGAGAGAATTCTGCCAGGAAAAAGCGCAGTTTCCCCGGTTTGGTCCAGTCCATTTTCCCACCAACACATCTCTGCTTCCCTCTCAGCTGCCTCTGTTCACAGCTCAGGGCTTGGAGAAGAAGCAGGAGGGAGATACCGATTTCACCAGCAGCTTTGGAGAACCCACGTTAACGCTACCACAGCTGATCGCGGCTCTACTGACCTCCGACTGTGCTCATCTCATCTTGCAGTCTGAGCTGGACTCATCTGATGCAAAAATGTTCAGTCTCTTAGCCAGCTGTAAATCAACCCTGCCCTGTTGGCTTCACAGAGACTCCAATTTCCACCAGCTGAGGGTCTGGCCCTAGAGATGTATTGTTTAGAATGCTGGTTTGGGTCTTTCATCTCCAAACCCTACTTGGTGCTTTACTGGAAGGTGAATAAAGAGTCAAGGAAACAAAGGAAAGAGACGAGGCCAAAGCCTGCCTGTGTTTGCTGGCTTCCAGGGGGAAGCAGCGTTTGCAGACCAAGACTTGCTGAGTGTCAGAGGATCTGGGGCCCTAAGGGATATTTTTATCAGGTTCAGTGCAGGAAACGCCAGGTATAATCCTGTGCAATACAGGAGGTCAGACTGAACAGTGATAGTGATCCTTTGAAAGCCAGAAACATGTGAGGATTGAAAGGTGCCAGGAGAGCTCTTTGTCTCTGGCATCTCTAGAAGGAAACGCACAGGGATCTTTTTTTAATAGATGTAAATAAAAAAAAATAAAAAAAAGCAGGCTAGCAATCAGACTGTGATCCCTGGGACAGCATCTTTGCAGCTTATTCCTCTCACTGTGGGGGACTGATGAAAACAAACTTTCCCGACTTGCTGCAGTGCATGCACGAATAATTTGTTTCCAAGGAAACAAGGATCTTTTGCATGTCCAGCATGTGGCCGGAGCTTGGGAAAGACTGTGGAATCAGACTCTGGCTTTCTGCACAGCTGATCCCTCCCTCCCGGCCCCCTCCGCCCCTCACATTCCTCCCACTCTGACAGGGCTAAGCTCCTCTAACAGGTCCCTGTTCCAGTCTTAAGGAGTATTATCAGTCTGGGGGCAGAGACTGTGTATCCACAGCCTCTGCCCATGCAAATATATTTGAAGAGAGAAGTTCCCATAAAGTCCTGCAATTTTTATTTTAATTTGGAGAGGCAAGGGCGAACTGGGGAAATTATTATGATGTATATTGCAATGGTGCCTAGAGGCCCCATCGTGGTCTGAACTGTTCACACAGAACAGGTGTCAAAGGAGAACACGTCACCTGTTGTCAGTGGCAATTTAGCCTATGGTCTGTCTATAAAGTTTACGGACTAAACATCTCCCCAGCAGAGCAGATGACACATTCTTTCCCAAGCACTGAAACAGCCGAGATAGAGATACGCAGGCTTGGAAGGATTAGGTCTTAATTGTTAAATGTTGATAAATGTCAATTTCACCATATGCACTCAAATGGGGGAAAAGAATATTTCCATTGATAACAACAGAAGCTTGCAGATAGGCAAGGAAAGAAAAATCCTGCTTGAAAACATAGGAGAGTTGGATTTAAAGATACGTACTTTGTATATTTTGACAGGGGCTGCTGACAATTTGTGTTTGAAGAATTATGAAGCGTCAACTTTTTGAATCTCAGCATCTGTTATTCAATCATTATTGGCTGACCCCCTCTACTGTCTGACCCTGCCAATGATTTCCCACAACTGTCAAAATGTAAATCGACAAAAATCAGAAAAAATGCTTACAAATAAATATTGATATTAACTGTCTAAATTATATAAAAAAACCCCCAAGTTGTGCCAAGCCTGGATACACACACAATGATGGTATTGCATACAGGTTCTAGGAGTATGAGCCAAGGAAGTGTTACTCATCCCACATCCTCCATCCTCACTGCTCCCTGCAGGGAATGAAATTACTTGAAGGAGGAAGAGGAATTTACAATCCAGGACCATTGTTCCATAGTAGCGTGACAGAACTTAGCAAACAGCCTTATGGGGGAGAGGGGCTTGTCTAGTGAAGCCCCTGACTTTGGACTCTGGAGAGCCGAGTTCCATCCTGTTTGGCTACAGACTTTGTGAACGGCCTTGAGCAAGTCACTCACTCTCTCTGTGCCTCAGTTCCCCATCCGTAAAACAGGGTGATCATACTCCTTCTGTTGGCGTTGGCTATTTAGATTGGACGCTCTTTAGGGCAGGAACTGTCTCACTATTTATTTGTACATTAGCTAGAACAGCGGAGCCTTGATGTCAGCTGGGTTCTTTATGGGTTACCCTAATACACATGCTGTAATTCTCCTATGCTACAGTATAACTGGCATTTAACATGATGTCTAGAGATGTGCTCAAGCCATAAAAAACAGTGAAATCCGGGCCTCTTTGAAGTCAGTGGGAGCTTTGCCATTTATTTCAATGGGGCCGGGATTTAAGCCTGAGCTCCTATCTGAACTTGGAGTGCTTGGATTCAGGACTTTGGGCCATTAAAAGCAATAGTGGCCACTCTGATTTATCTGGAACCATATGTCTTAGCAAAGATCCCTGCCCCCAAGTCACAGGCACCGGGATACAGCAACAACAAACTCCTCTTTCGACTTCACCTTTCTCCCTTTTCCGCTTGTTTGTCAACCACAGAGAATGGCCCAGATTCTGCCCTTGAATTGCAGGTAACACTGTTTTTAGTGCACCTAACTATGAGCAGCCCCCAAATCCCTCCCTCCTTATAAGAGATACAGTCTCCATTTATCCTGCATGTTGATAGACGTGGGGGAGACTGGAGCATGGGAGACTGCTTCAAATCAGTGAAAAGATGCTTTACTTTGAGCACGGCTCACCTAAAGGACAAGCTATTTCCCTCTCTTGCTTTAAATCTCATGAAATATGAGCCCACTTCCATCAATACCAAGCTTTGAACAACTTTCATGACCTTTTGTAGCGAAGCAAAGAAGCTTGCTTTCTTTTTCTCTCTCCCTTTTTTGTTGGATTAGACTGTGGCTAGAACGTAGACACAAAGTACATTCTAATCTGCTCAAATATAGCTATTCATAGGTTCATATGTTATCGTCATGGTGCACGTCTCTTTGCTTTCTTGGCACTTCCATTAGAAACGGATCTTTTTAGGAGTCTAGACCTTGGCTCCAAGAATTTGTTCTGCGTTAGAACCAGCCGTCTGGATGGGGTTATTTTAAAGTTGGAAGAGCATGCGATGAGAAACAAAAGCTGGTTTGAAAAGTTATCCTTCTTTTCTTCGGCATTTGTGTCACTCTCCAGAAATGGGCTTTAGTATTAAAAAGGGGAAATTGTACAGGGGATCAAAATGTATTTATAAGTAGGGCTAGGCAGGAAATGGGTTTTGTGTCCAATGAGAATCAAGATATCAAAAGAGTTTCCCATGCCAAATCAAGACAGAGTTGAAATTGCAAAAATCTTCATGAACTGGCTAACCAAATTTTTTTTGGGTGAACTGGAACATTTCAGTAGCTCTGAAATACTTTGTTTCGATTTCAACTTTTTCCACCTTTTTTTAACCTCTTGCAGCCTAAATTTATTACAGTTTCAAAACAAAAAGTTGTTTTGACTTGAAAAATCTGAAACTTTTCATTTCAGAAAATGTCAAAGTGGAATGTTTTGAGAAGCTTGAAATCCCCCCCCCGGATTTTCAAGCGGGAAGATTTGTCAAAATTGCCCATTTCGGGAACAGTTTTGGTTTTGATTAACTGGCATTTTTCAGCAGAAAAAAAAATTTTGATTGAAAAATTCCCGACCAGCTCTACTATGATCATTATTAATTATTCGCATTGCAATAGCCCAACAAAGATCATCATTGTGCTAGAGGCGAAACAAGCTCACGGCACCAATGAGTCATTGCTGGTAATAGACTCAAGGTCTTCTGACTCTTAGCCCAATATCTAATCAACTCGGCTGCATTGACTCTCTGAAATTCATACCCCTAACAATGGACCTTTTTCAAATCTGCTTATCTAGCACCCATCACTGGAGTATCTGAGTGCTGCACAACCCCTAATGAAGTCTTCCTCACCACCCTCTGGTGAGGTAAGGAGGGGAACCTGAGGAACACAGAGAGAGGAGAACGCAGCTTTCCAAAACCTCACTTTAGTGCATTGACCACAATACCATCCTTCCAGCTGAAGAGCTCAACATTCTTCACAAACTGTAATTCACCCTCGTGGGGAAGGTAAGCTATGGATCACAGATGGGGGAAACTGAGGCACGGAGAGGCAAAGGGACTTGTCCAAAGTTGTACTAAGTGTATGTCTGCACTGCAATTGGCAGTATGGCTGCAGTACATGTAGACACACCTGAGCTAGCTTTAATCTAGCTACCTTGATTGCCAATGGCAGAGCCAGAATTCTTACCCAAGTATCCTGACTTCCAGGTCATAGAGTGACTATTTGTATGTAGCGAGGCCCATTCAGGACACAGCTTTGCTCTTTACTCTCCTTTCATGGGCCACCCTCTGGTGCCTCCAATCCCCCAGGGCAGTGTTTCCCAAACTTGGGATGCCGCTTGTGTAGGGAAAGCCCCTGGCGGGCCGGGCCGGTTTGTTTACCGGCCGTGTCCGCAAGTCTGGCCAATTGCAGCTCCACTGGCCACGGTTCGCTGCTCCAGGCCAATGGGAGCTGCTGGAAGTGGCGGCCAGCACATCCCTTGGCCCGCGCTGCTTCCTGCCGCCCCCATTGGCCTGAAGCAGTGAATCCCATTGGCCTGGATTGGCCGGACCTGTGGCCATGGCAGATAAAGAAACCGGCCCGGCCCGCCAGGGGCTTTCCCCAAACAAGCAGCGACCCCAGTTTGGGAAACACTGCTCCAGGGGGTAATGTGAGACCAACACAATCCCTGCCACACCGGGGGTGTGACCAGCTGTAATTCATGCAGCCTAAAGCACTGTTAATAAAAGCCCCTTGTAGCTCTAAAGGGTAGCTGCACATGTCCACAGCTATATGTTTGCACATACGGTCTATCTATAATTAATGTTTGTGCAGTGCCTTGAAGATAAAATGGGTTGCAAGTGCCAACTGTCATTCTTAATACATCTACATCCCTCTTGATTTAAACCCACCAAAGCCAGGAAAGGGCGAGTTGAGAGTCCCACAGTCTGGTTGGAGATTCCTGCCTTAATTCACATACTTATGCTTTTGCATTTGGCTCTACAGAGTACATTAAATCTCGAGAGTCAGCTGTAGATTTTCGGCCTTCGCCCTGAATTTGCGGACGTCTACGGCTTTAAGGGAGAAATTTCTCACTGAGGACATGAGGGGTGGAGACAGTAAAACATTCTTACATTACATCTATCCAATTTATGTGGCCCTCCCATTACCGTAACATCTGAGCGTATTTCTCTTCATAACACCCCTGTGAGGGAGGGCAGTGCTGTTACCCCCATTGTATGGATGGGGAACTGAGGAGAGGCTAAGTGACTTGCCCAAGGTCACACGGGAAGTGTGTGGTGGAGCAAGGACTTGGAGCCCTTAGTTCCAAAAGAAATCTCAACTAAGGGGCGGGAGAAATCAGGCACAAAATGCTCTGCGAAATCCTGACTATGCAGTCGCCTCTCCCCCTTGCTCTGCTATTGATTGGTGTTTACAGCCTGGTAAGAAAAATACTCATTGTAACGGAGTTCATTTTAAATGTCAAACCATACGGGTTGGGGAAGACTAATTAGCAGGGGTGTGTGGGGGGGGAAAAAACCAAGGAGTTAGGAAACTTTAATTTCACCGGGTGCAGCCAACCCTGAAGAGAATTCAGAGCTTGCCATTAGCTACACTTCCTTAATTTGACTCCAAATGTTAGTCAATACCCTTAACAAATGGGAAGAGGCCGGCACAGCTACTATCAACGTCAGGCAGGCTCCGAGCAAGCTTCTAATTGGGGGCTAACTGGGGGACATGAAGGATTAATAACCCTCCGTCCAAACAGCCTCCAAAAGCTTGTTAGGCCGGGATGTGGACTGAGGGGTGCGGCTCTCCCAGGAGAGCACGGTGTGACCCAGGGGCTGCAATAGAAGCGGTGTTGGAAGCTTCACGTAAGTGCTCCTGCAGTCAATGGCTTTCATTGTCATGCAAAAATATACATATATTTAAATGAAACAGACCAGCCGAGGACTGAACGAAGAGGGAGGCTGCATTGTCCTGCCACCAAAATCAAGGTCATGGGATATAGTCTGGGAGGTGCTGGAGGCCGACATTTGCCTTGCCCCTCACATGTTATTTCCACCTAGTCAACAGGAGAAGAGAACAATTTATTGCTTTTCTTTCCAGAGCTGTTGAGGGTTTTTGTGTGGGAAAGCATCAAATTGGTGCATTCATTGCCCTTCTCTCTCTTCCTTCCAATTGAAACCCTCAGATCTCTGGTGACGTCTCATCGAAGGGATGAGACAGACAAGATCTTTCCAATAGTTTCTGGTGTCTTAGCGTTGCCTCTCCCGTCCTCTGCTTTTGGTTCATGCCTCTGAATCTGTGTGAAAGTAGCCTTCGTTGGAGCACCACTGGTGCTGACATGGGCAGGATACTCCCCAAAAGAGGGGCAGTTCTGTGAGCCCCTGAGTTTTAAGGCTGAGAGGTAAATCAATCGCATTTTATTGTCTCAAAAATGGACCCATGCCATTCTCATTTCCGTGCAGTAGATCAGAAAGATAGCATTTGTCTCAGCTTCGAAAGATACAAAGCTATTCCCTTTGTGGTGGTGACCAGGGCCGGCTCTAGGATTTTGGCCGCCCCAAGCAAAAAAAATTTTGGCCGCCTCCTGTTTTTTTTTGTGCCCCGCCCCTGGTTCCGCCCCAACTCCACCCCTTCTGAACCCCTTCCCCAAATCCCTCACCCCACCTCCTCCCCCGGGCGTGCTGCATTCCCCCCCCCCATTGCTTCCTGCGAGCCCCCCGTGACCTCCCACCCTAGCCAGGGCCGACTGTAACTTTTTTGCCGCCCCAAGCAAAAAAAACAAAAAAAACAAAACCAAAAACAAAACGAATGCTGCCCCACAGTAACAACCCCCCCGCCCCGAGCGCCGCCTCACTGAAACAAAACAAACAAACAAACAAAAAAAACCCTAGCTCCGCTCTGCTGAAACAACCCCTCCACCCTGAGCGCCGCCCGGCCGAAACAAAACAAAACAAAACAAAAAAAACGGAGCACTGCCCCACCACCCCAAGAATGGCTGCCCCTTAGAAAGTGCCGCCCCAAGTACGTGCTTGGTCGGCTGGTGCCTGGAGCTGGCCCTGGTGGTGACCTTTCTATTTAACAGCCAGATCCAGGGGCTGGGATAATGATCTAGGAGTTGAGATCCTGGGTTCTGTTCCCACCCATGCCATTGACCAGCTGTGTGATCTTGAGCAAGTCATTTCAGCCCACATTTTTCAGAAGAGGCCACTAATTTTGAATGCACCCTAGATTTGGAGCAAGCAACTTGAGACAGCTGGGGCCTAGTTTTCAGAGATTCTGAACACCCTTCTGGTCCAACCGATCTGGATGGAGCCCTCAGTACAATATGGGCACATGTCTAAAAACTGCACATTATTCTGGAGTGACTACTAGCCCCTGCTCCAGGCCCTGAGGAAGCAGAGGCGTTTTGGGTATACTGGCAGATCTGCATGGGGGCTCTCCTCTGGACATTCTCCACATCTTTCCCGAAGTGTGGTGCCCAGAACTGGATACAGAACTCCAGCAGAGGCCTTATTAGCAGGGAGTAGAGCGGAAGAATTATTTCTCGTGTCTTGCTTACAACACTCCTGCTAATGCATCCCAGAATGATGTTCACTTTTTTTTTAAAACACAACAATGTTACATGTTGACTCATTTAGTTTGTGATCCACTATAACCCCCAGATTCATTTCTGCAGTACTCCTTCCCAGGCAGTCATGTCCCATTTTGTATTTTGCAATTGATTGTTCCTTCCTCAGTGGCGCACTTTGCATTTGTCCTTATTGAATTTCATCTCATTTATTTTCAGACCATTTCTCCATAAAGATTGATCAAGCATGATAATAGGCCCTTTGTCAGCACCTTCCATCTGAGGATCTCCTAGTTACCCAGTGCTGTCCCTATCTAAAGGCAAGGAAACTAAGGCACAGAAAGGTTAAACGATGAAGAACCCGGCTGCTCCTGACTCCCATGACCTTGCTCTAGTCACATGTTGGGTTTCCTCACCTATCACCAGACCTATTTTTGCATCAACCGCAAGGTTCTGTTAGCTGCTTCAATCATCTAGTTTCCTTGCACAAAGAAGAACAGGAGTACTTGTGGCATCTTAGAGACTAACAAATTTATTAGAGCATAAGCTTTCGTGGACTACAGCCCACTTCTTCGGATGCATATACGTTCTTCTTTTTGCGGATACAGACTAACACGGCTGTTACTCTGAAACTTTCCTTGCACAGTGGACCACTGACTGGTCAGCACCAGTATCGTCCTGGATCTCCATACCCTTCTGTGAGTCAGAGCAGACTGCCACCACCCGGCAGACGTAAAGAGGGTCAGTTTCTCACACACTAACCGTAACCCACTCCTCTTGACTTAGCAATGCATCACAGCATGATGTGAAATCCAGGAGAACATCAGATGGGGGAGACCGGCTGACTTTTAAGAAGGTGAGTGTGTTATCTGTTAACAAGCTCCTGAACCCTCCTCCCCAATTTCTCAGGCAGGTAGAAACAGCCACTGTAGTGGAGGAGCTGACCACATTAAAAACAAACAAACAATTGAGCACGATTAATTGTTCGCCCACTGCTCTGAAACACAGCTAGGGTCACTCGTTAGCTTTTCCACTGGTAGCTTTACAACGACATCAGGCAGCATCCAGCAGTAAAAGACAGTGGACTGGGCTAGGATTGTTCAGCACCGCATGTAACTGTACCTGGTAGGTGCATTTTACTTGAACGTATCTAATTCGCTAAGGATCATGCCACCTGGGAACACCAGGCACTGTGGGCATCTTGAAGAGGAAGGAAGGTCTTGTGGTTAAGGTGCTGGCCTGGGAATGAGATTGTAGCTCCCACCTTAACTCTGCTTTAGGCTCCAAGTGTGACTTTGGGCAAGTCACTTAATTGTTCTGTGCCTCAATTTCCCCCATCTTTAAAATGGAAATATTAATCCTTCCTTTGTCCGTCTTGTCTAGTTAGACAATCTTTTCTTGGCAGGGACTGTCTCTGACTTCGTGAATGTAGTGCTTTGCACAGTGGGACCTTGATCTTGGTTTGGGCTTCTAGATGCTACTGTTATATAAATTATTACACTTAGTCCCACTGAAGACGCATCCTATGGGCAGGTACCCAGCAGAGTCATCAGATATGCAGGTGTGTAATACTGAACTGTCTCAAGAGGTTGGAAAAAGCAACAGAGGGTCCTGTGGCACCTTTGAGACTAACAGAAGTATTGGGAGCATAAGCTTTCGTGGGTAAGAACCTCACTTCTTCAGATGCAAGATGCAAGAGGTTGGAAGAGTACCCTAGTGGTTAGAGCAGGGAAGTGGAAGACAAGATTCCCTGGCTTCTATTCCTGACTGTCCGAGGCTATGTGAAATGCATAGTTTTAAAGGGACACTGTGATTATTAGTCTGACCTCCTGCTTTAACATAGCTCATGGAATTTCTCCCTGTAATGTCTGCATCAAGCCCATAAAACTTGTAGATGAGCTAACAGCCCATCTTTTAGAAAGACAGGCAGTTGGATTTAGAGGTTTCAAGTGATGGAGAGACCTTCACATCCATTGGTAAATTGCTGTTAACAATTGGCCTCTTATTCTGGCCAAAGCACTTCATTTTCCAATTCATCATTTTATCCATCTGTAAACTGGACACTCCGATACTTACCTTACCCTTGGTGTCTAAGGGTGTGACATCTGTCTGCCAAGCACTAAAGAACCCTTCAATGAAGGGTATTACAAACTGTGATGCGTTATTATAGCATCTGCTCAGTTTGTGTGAAGTCTTTCTCTCCGCTTTCACTGAGGAGATGGAAAGTAGGATTCTACAGATGCATATATTTTTGTCTAGCCTTTTATCTGCTTGGGGCGGGCAATGGTTTCTGATGCAGCATGTGAAAGCTATTATCAAATATCAACACAATATAACTATCTACCTGCAGAACTGACAGGCGTATTTCAACAGTGATATATTATCAATTATGAGCTTAACAGAGCATGTTCTCCCATCGGATTGTTAGAAAAAGTCACTTGTCAAGGGCTGGTAAAGACCAGCGCCGTGTTCTTCAGACAGACAGCACTGTAAGAGATGCACAGCTGCTGAGTTACAATACTTTTTTATTGAGAGTATAATAGGAAAGAACAAGCGGATTTCTCTAGCATATTTTATACCTATGATGTTTTACAAAGCAACTAGTTAGATACTAGTAGTGCAATGACCATGCTAATCAGACACCACCGTCATTGAGGGCTCAAATATAGCTGATACACACAATGGGAGATTGTATGGGAGAGTCTCCCCGGGCCCCTTTGAACAACACTGCAGGTATCTTGTAATTTCCACCTGAGTCATGTAAAACAGGTGCCTTCTAACCCTATGGTTCTATGGTTTAATGAGTAACCACTGAGTCCAGCCCCTAGCCCAGTGGTACTCAGACGTCAGTGGTTCCAGAGCCAAATTAGGGATCAACATTACCCAAAACAGCCACTGTAGAGTGAATTCATTGGTTTATAGATTCATAGTTAAACAGGAGGGTGGGGGAAATATTTAGTTTTTTTATATCTATTATTCTCACAGCAAAACGACCAACCAAGCCTTATTTTACAACTACAATCGGTTAATCACATAGTGAAAGCATCCTAGCTGGTTAATAATTAAATCACACCGTGATTTAATGTCATGTGCTGCAAAATGCCAGAGGAGACACATTAAAGAGCCACCAGCAGCTAGTGAGCTTCAGTCTGAGTGTCACGTCCCTCACCCCATGTGCGCACACACACATACACACACACACTCCTGCAGTGTTCCTGAGCCTAAGTCTAGTTGGGGGGGGCTTGAACTCTCTAAACTTCTGGCTTGGAAATGAGAGGCTGACTAGCAGGCATGCTCTCAGACCCACTGAACTAATGGGATTGGAGGCGGGGGGGAAGCACAGGATAGGGCACTGGGAGAGCTGGGTTCGGTCCCTGGCTCTGCCACAGACTCTCTCCTTGGGCGAGACACTTTCCCTTTCTGTGCCTCAGTTGCTTTATCTGGAAAGCAGAGATAATGACACCTTGTTTTGTAAAGACTCTGGTGAGCCTTGGATGACAAGTCCTGTGGAAGTGCTAAGTGCGGTTAGGTGAAGGAGGAACTTCCTCCCGTCTGTTTAGCTGGGTGTGGAGAGGACGCTTGCTCTGGATTATAGATGTGAATCAGTCACAGGGATTCCCCCAGAGCCCCATGCACAAGGTGGTGAAGATAGCGTGGGGCCTCATTCTGATTCTCCCCTTGCAACCGGCTCAGCCAGATCTAAGCCCTGTTGCAGCAGCTCCCATCCAGAAACATCCTGCCCTACAATGGAGAGGACACAATGCAGCAGCTGACGCGTGGCAGATGGCCAGTTGCGATTACTGCTCCTGACTTCTCAGCATTGCAGGCATCTGATCCCTTTGGTTGTTCTCTCTCTCTCCCTCCACCCACTTAGCTCATCTACGGGTTATGGCTTGTATTTCCAGACTGCAGGCAACTTGGGGGAGGGACTATGGGGAGTCAGCCCTGGTTAGCACTTAAGCACTGTTGTAATAACAACAAATAAATGAAGCCTCCACCAAGGCTGGCTATGTGTGGAGACAGGCTGTTGGCCTAGACTGACCATCACTTTAGATTATTGCAGCCATTCAGCTGGGCTACGCGAGAGGGCTCAGTGCATAGACAAGCACCCAGCGTGCATAATTTCATTCCACAAAAGCTTCCCTCAAACTAAAAGGCATTAACTTCATAATAAGCCCATTCTTTCAGTATCACTCAGAGGTAACTAATGATCATATTTGTCATAATGGGGACAGGTTTGCTTATTACCAATTTGCTGCTGTTGTGCATACATGTCTATATGGATAGAATGCCAATTGCAATTATTTGCTGATGGGATAATTTTTTATTAAAAAAAAAAAACAGCTTTGCTGTTGGAGTTGCCTCGAATTTGTAATTCAATCAAACACCCTGTAGCAGTGACGATGGCGCATTCTTGATATCCACAGGAGGCTTCCAGGAGCTACAACCCGAGAGATTTATTCATATACTTTCTGCATTAGCTTAAGTCTATTATGTAAGATACAAACCTTCTGCTCCCCCATCCCTTGACCAACAGCGGTGCTCCAGCAAAGCTATTTTAATATTAAAACAATTCACTTACCATGACGTGGTGAGAACGCCGCTTCTGTGGAAAGGGTCTGTTTGCGAGGCCGTGCCCCAATGGACCTCTGTTCTGGATCAAAGAGACTTTTGTCCTTTTCTCTTAGGGCTATCATCCCCCAGGAACTTACTGAAGAGTTGAATTGATCAACAAAATAGGATTACTGGACTGGGTGGTTTTGCTCATCATTATACTTAGACGGCCCTTGTAAACAACTGCCGTCCCAGACCGCCCCCTCATGTTCTGGGATGGTCCTGCAGGCACCCTGCTTCCATTTGTCCCCAAGTTCCAGGAATAATCACTTACACTCAGGGCAGTTCAGAACAATATTCCCCCTCTCCTGGGGGCTAGTTTATTCAGATTCACCAGCTCCCCACCCCCAAAGTGCTTCCTTTTAGATTCAGGATTTCACAGCCCTCTTTCTTGGGGCCTGTGTGTTTTTAGCCCTGGCCCACAAACTCTCCCTTCCAGTTTGGATATTCACTGCCCTCCTTCTTAGGATTGTGTCCCATCCCCGTGCTTCCTCTCAAGTTCAGCAGCTCCTTTCTTGAGTGAGCTTGGAGCTTCTTTTAGTCACACACCCAGTCAGCTAATCACGCTCTTGATGCTCCTCAGCTGGGTCTAATAACCCCAAACACCTGTCTGCCCTGGCTGGGAGAGAGCGGAGCGTATGCCCTCCCGGAGAGCCAAACGCTTCCTTTAATACCATTTTCAACATTACCTCCCCAAAGGGACAGGGGGTGCCAAGCACCGACGGAGAGAAATCTCAAGGGGCTGAGATATTTGGGGGACAATCAAAGCCACAGTTTGAGACCCAAAATGGGAAAAATGCTGGGTTTTGGAGGGGCTGTCTCTTGGGAACCCATTGCTCAACAGACACTACCCAGCACCCTCCTGAGGTACAGCAATCGTCAAGACACTCGGAATAAGCATGGGGATTTTAGAGAATCCTCCTTTAAACAGAAAGCACTTACGAAATAAAGATGTTGCTGGCTCCAGAGTATCAGATAGTCTAGCAAGGCTTTGCAGGCGAGTGGCTTGACCAACCCTGAGAGGATTAGAAAAGGGAAGACCATTCGGTGGGGAGGAGAGGAAGTGCTTTTCACTTCAAAGGGGACATTATCCCTGCTCTATGCGATCAGGAGGAGGGAATAACAAGGCTAGAGGATAGATTAACCTTCTCTTCTTCCTCCTGTTTCCTTCAATCCATGCTTACCGCACCAGTTAATTAAACATTAAACAAGAAGCCGGAGTGCGAGAGATCAGTCCAGCCCGATGTGGGAGATTTTCTTATGCCTCCAGCAGCTCCGGCTGCACATACAGTTGTTCTGCTTCCCTAGCTCTACAGCTGGCAATAATGCTGGGGTGGGAGGTGATGGAGAACCAAGGCATGGATACCATGATAACTGGCACAGACTGGAAAGATGTAGAATCAGTTGAACGAGTCATTGAAAATAACGGGCCTCATTCTTCTTAAGTTGGCAAGGTAATGGATGAGTCAGATGGAGGCAGAGAAGAGGTATCAGACAGGGAGATGGAAAAGATGTGCCCACACTCATAGGCGTCATATACAAACTATTGTTGATATCTAGCCATATGTCTTTATACCAATAACTGTACTGAAACAGAGAGAGACTATATAGTTATTGATATTAAGGGATTATGCAGATACAGATATATGGAGAGATATAGACAATAGGAGAGCGAGAGGGACACAGAACTTTGACAGAAAAGACAAGACCACTGGGTTAGGAATGTTTTATCTTTCTCTCTGGATCTCAGAGGTAGCAGAATGAAAGTCGTGATGTGTGTAGAGAAACTGCCAGCAGAGGGAAGGAAGGTATCAACAAGGGAGTATCTCATTTTCCCTGAGGACATTGTTATTTTCCAGCCTGCCAGCACAAACGAATGCCTAGTGTATGTGCCTGCAGTCTGCAAAGGGATCAAACTAATCTCCACACTAGTCATTCTGCAGCGTGGCAGAAACATCTCAGCAGCGAGAGCAGGGGCAGGGTGCTCTGCACATTGCCAGAGTGGAGGACAGGATGGCAAGCAGATGAACGAGTGTGCAGGAGCATGTTAGACCATGAGACGTTGTGATCTGCTCACAGGCCTAGGAGCTAGAACTACTCTGTTCCTATCCTGGCTCTGACTCCTGCTATCCTGCATGGACTTGGGCAAATCACTTAATCCCTCCGCCACAGCCACTGATCTACCTCCCAAGGGTGTTGCTCAGATACCATGGTAAGGCGCTCGGTCAAAAAATCTGAATGGAACATGATTGCGAACATTTATTAGTGGGCTCACTCCTGAGCCATGCGGTGGTCCTGTTGTGACGCTCCTATGGTGTAAAAGTCCAGGATGCAGCTGGAGCTCCCTAGATGGGAAATCCCTCATCTTCCCACCCAACATACATCCTACAGCCCTTCCCTCCCCTTTGCTGTAAAATTGACAGATGGGGAAACTGAGGCCTGGGGCGACTGAGTGATTTGACCAAAGCCACGTGATGAATCAGTGGCAGAGCACAGAAAGAAATTCAGGAGTCCTGACTTCCATCCCTGAATGTTAAACGCCAGACTGTGCTTTCTCCCTCAAATCAAAGGGCGGCGCCAATCAGTTCTCATGTAGCAAACAGAATGATGAGAATCTAGTAGTCCGCCCTAACCCGTTCCAGCACTGCACCAGCCTTGCTAAGCAAGAGCTCTGTGTGGCTTTGAAGGTCAAATCCAACTCTCACTGAAGTCACTGAGATACCGTCCATCAGCATGATGATTGTTATTGTCAAAAGAGCATTGTTTAGAGCTCCCTATTGTACTTGCAGCCTCATTGTGCGAGGTGCTGGATGTACATAGAATAAGAGACAGCTGGGAGGGAATAGAGAGACAGTAAATTGTCCAGGTCACACAGAGCCAGGAACAGAACCTAGTTTTCCCAAGTACTATGCCAGAGCCCTGACCACTGTCCCATGCCAGATCTAGCCCTAAGGATATCAGAATATACATTCTCCCACTGATAAAATGGACCTAGTGGGATGGGGGGAAAGCTTGAAGATATGTACTTGATAACAGTGAACGACCCACAGTTCAAAACTATTATTGGCATTTTTACTCTGCACAGAAAGGTCAGTCTTTCAGAAGCCAGTAGGTACAATTATAGTCATTCCCCTCTGTAACATAGTTCTGGCACAGCAAAATAACAATAATTAGATAAAATCAAAACCCCGTTAAAAGGATCGAGTGAGCTATGGACCAATATAGATACCCACTTCGTTCCAGGCCCTCTGGCTCCATAGCCTTTCTTCCAGGTGTAAGAGCAGGGTCCTTTCTGAGCTGACATTATCATTTGACATTTCCTCATTGATCCACTTGTAAAGCAGCCGAGATGAAGCAGCTGCATGTTGCATACAGGCTTATCTCAGGCTGTGGGAGAGATTGCAAGCTTAATGGGCAAGGCCCCAGCTTATCCCAGGCTGCTACACTATGTGGACTTTGCTGTTGCTACAGTACCTCATCCTGTTTGCCAGCATCCTTATTTGTACCAATACCAGCATGGACCCAGTAGCCCACTCCGTTTGGTGCATCCAACGATTCACCTCTGGAGATTCACTATCCCGGATTCAGCCAGGCCAAGCAGAATAGTGATTTGGATCACGTGCAAAGCTGGGATTGAACACAACCGGCAGGGCTGCTCCGTGAATTACACAAAGGCGCTTGGGGTTTCCAAGCTCACCTGGCCTTACAATGTACAAAATGATATTTTTCTCTCCCCAGACAAGGCTGGGGGTCAGGAGAGCTGGTTCTATTCTCAGCCCTGCACCTGCCCAACTCGGTGACTTTGGGTAAATCGTTTCGCCTCACACCCTTTTTACCAACTTGTCTGTTTAGGCCCCCATGCAAGAAATCACTTACCTGTGTGACGTCACTTTAAGCATGTGCTTTCGTCCCATTGACCACAGAGTTAAAGAGGTGCTTAAGGGCTTTCCTGAACAGGAGTAATGTCAGGGCCTTCGGTATCTGTGCAAGCTCTTTGGGGGCAGGGGCTGTCTCTTGCTATGACTGTGTACAACCTCCAGTACAACGGGGCTCCCGTCTTGGTTGAAAGCTCCAGATGATTCTGGAAAACAACAACAACAACATTGGTTCTGATACTGTCCCGTTCAAGTCAACTGCTCTGTTCTGATGAAGCCGATTTGGCTCTTACTAACACTTTGTAACTATAATGACTTCAGAAGAGACGCTCCTGAGTTACACCAGGGTAAGGGAAAGTGGAATGAGGCCTGGCCGCTGTAATGGGTCCTCAAAATCCACAAACATCCTAACACAAGACATCCTCATGCCCCCTCTTGGGCTCTTCCTCAGACCAGCCTTGCGGCTCAGTCCGCACATCAGGCATGTAGCCCACTTCCTTGAGGCTGGCAGAGGTATCCAGGCCAACCCTCCACCCTGGTGACCAGTCCAGGGGCCCAGGGTTAAGCAGGTAGGTCTGCTCCTTCGGATGTGCTGCTGTTTTCCTTGCCCGCTTCCTCTCTCTGAACCCCTTGTGCTGCTTCTCTGCAGCCGGTGCTTAATCCAGCCTCTCCTCTGGTCCCAGGCCTCTGGCTTCTCCCTAACTCCTCTCAGCACCTTCTTTCTCTGCTGGAACGTCGAACCCTCTTTTGATGCCCCCTTTCCAGGGCCCACCACAGAACTTAATTCCATCCCCGTAGCCTTCTTCAGTCTGCATTCCTCAGGCCCTTCTGAAACCAAAGATGCTGCCCCCACTCCCTTTCCTGGACCTTCTCTGTAGCTTTCACCTCGATCTTTTAATAAGACCTACCTCCTCCTTAGCTGGGTCTAATAACAAATCAAGCCTGACACCAACTCCAGGTGCAGCAAGATGGGTCAATTGGGTCTCCAATTCTTGTTGGCCTGTGTGGGGCAGCTGCCCCAAATCAGTTACACTTCTTTCCCACTCACACCAGTTTTCCACCCCATGTATGCCCTATCTAAGTCACAGCTTAATTTGTCCCAGAGATCTATTATTATTAGTCGTATTTAGAGTCTTCCACCATGATCAGGATCCCATTGTGATGGGTGCTGTACATACATATAGTGAGAGACGGCCCCACCCAAAGAGTTTGCAACCTAGATAAACAAGACAGAGGCACAGAGAGAGAAATGACTTGCCCAAGGTCACACAGCAGGTTAGTGACAGAGCCAGAACTAGAACTCAGGTCTCCTGGCTCCCACATAAGTGCTTTCTCCACAACATCATGCCTACAACTTTCATGGGATCTTCACCCGCTTACACCAGTGGTTCTCAAAGTCGGTCCGCCGCTTGTTCAGGGAAAGCCCCTGGTGGGCCGAGCCAGTTTGTTTACCTGCCGCGTCCGCAGGTTTGGCCGATCGCAGCTCCCACTGGCCGCAGTTCGCTGCTCTCGGCCAATGGGGGCTGCGGGAAGCGGCGCGGGCCGAGGGATGTGCTGGCCGCCACTTCCCGCCGCCCCCATTGGCCTGGAGCGGCAAACCCCGGCCAGCGGGAGCCGCAATTGGCCGAACCTGCGGACGCGGCAGGTAAACAAACCGGCCTGGCCCACCAGGGGCTTTCCCTGAACAAGCGGCGGCTCGACTTTGAGAACCACTGACTTACACCACTTCGGAATGTGGCCCATAGAATTCAGTAGATCTGATGCTATGCTATGTCCCCGTATATGATGTGAGGTGAAGAAGGAGGGCAGACCGTTACATGTGCTCGCATGGTTGTACACACAGTCCAGTAAATCTAATCACCACACACCACACCTAGAGGCTTTAGCTATTGTGAGTCATCCGCTTTAGTTATTTTGAGCCTCTCACACTTTACCGGAGATTAGCAAGTGACAATTATTTTCATAATCCCCCAGTAGGTGCAGCTGTGATCGCTCCGATCTCTGGGAGACGCGTCCCTTGTTTAAAAATAATGAAAAATCCTTCTTTGAAGAATCAATTCAGTTTTTGCTAATTAACCTTGCCCCCAAACCTTAGATAATCACACTTTACAACGATGCTGTAACCCTTCGATAATATTTCCTAACTAGTTTTGGTTCCAGGGTGGCCCTAGAAATACAAGTGCACTTGAAAGAGCTCGAAAACTCATTTGTATTTCCAGGAGTGACTGGATGCTAAAAATTAAATTGTCCAAGTCCTTTCCCCATGGCCGCCCTCCCACACACATTGCAAAACCCTTTTTTATCCAGGGCTCCCCGATTACTTCACCAGTAGTTATGGGAATAACTGATTTTTCACTTCACCGACCTAACCAAAAAATCCATCCAAACATTTGTTTGGGGTTAACCTGAAACTACATTTTTTCAAAATTTTCAGTGAACTGAAAATGTTCAGAACCCCACCCTGCCATTTTTAAACAAAACCGCCGGTTCCTCTTTTGAGTTTTTTAACCTTTTCAAATTAAAGTAAAATTTGAAACAAAAAGTCATTTAAAATAACAACATTGAAACGCTATGTTTTGGCCCCACTCAGCTCAGTGCTGTTAGACCTAGACGAGGAAGTCTATCAATGACTACCTGCAAAGGCCCCCCGACAGTTGGAGATGTGTTATACTCTACTTCTAGGATCCCAGGTCTACTGAAGTTAATGGCAGGTTTTCCACTGATTTCAATATGCTTTGGATTAGCTTCTTAGGCTGGAGGGGTTGGTGGCATAGTAGATAGATCGCTAGATAGCACAGCACACTGTGATTCAATCACATCCCACAATGGGGCCTTTGGCCCTTGGAAGAACTGGTATGAATTTTGGCCACCGTTTTCAAACTTGTGCTCCGAAAGTTGAGTACCTAGAGCCCTATTTAGACACCTTAATCAAAATGCCCTGCCTTTGAGAAGTGCCAAGAGGCCACAACTCCCCTCCTGATCCATTCCGCGGTTCCTTGTGCCTTCCTCCAAAGCAGCTGGTACTGATCATTGTTGGAGACGAGAAGAAGGACCCTGGTTTGGTTCAGTCTTGCAATTCCGATGGTCTTGTTGAAGCTGATGGTAGCCCAGAAAATCAGGCTATTTTCACTTGCTGAGCATCTGCAGTGCCTGTTGAACTCAATAATCGCTGCAGGTGCTCACCACCTCTGAAAATAGAACCATTAAGTACATAACTTCAGGTCCCCAAGTATGAAGCTTTCAGGGGATTTTTTTGCACAGTCCCATCCCCGTCCTTGCTTGCCATCTCTCTAGCACCTCATTGTTTTCAAGGCTTCCAAGATTCCGTGACTGCTTCAATCTCAGGCTGATTTGGTTCACAGCCCTTCTTTAGACCAAATTGGTGTACAATACTTGACCTTGCTGACAGCAATCTTATACTGGGATCCTTGTTAAGTGTCCCATTTTTCTCTTATTCCCAGGAGCCCCTTGCTTGTAGTTTTCATCATCCCCAAATTTGCTGGGTAGTTGTTTTCCTTCCTTTCCAATAATGTCATCAATGACATTTTCAGCTCCCTCTTAGCCTCTGGAATATATTTATTGGGCTTTGCTTGTCAGGTTCATCTGTGGCTGGCAAGCAAAAAAATAAAACCACTTTGCAAGACAGACAAAGGGATCCCTGCCTGAGCTAATAGGAGTGTTTGAAGTGCATGAGGGAGAGTGATGCACAATTCCATCTTCCAGCCTTAACAGCTGGAGACCACTGCCAACATCTGGGAAGTGACAGAATCGGTTTTCTGTGATGTGAGTCAGTTGCCATAGTGAGCACCTAATAGCAGTCAGACACTAAAGAGGGGTTTTTACACTGGAGCGAACCTTAGCAAAGGGGACTTGAACTGAAACCATTTGATTTATTGATGTATCTACCTACCTACTTGTCCATATACTTCCTGCCTTCCTCTCTCTCTCTCTACCTACCTTTGTTCCTTTATTTCTACCTATCTACCTGCCTTTCTATCTACCTGCCTGCCGTTCTCTCTCTCTACCGTCTTGCCTGCCTTTCTATCTATTGTCATATATTCAGGTTGCAAGCTCTTTGGGGCAGACACCAGTTTTTTGTTCTGGGCTTTTATAGCACGTAGCTAGTCCTGGTCCCTGATTGGGACTCCTAGGTGTTATTGCAATACAACAATAAACATCTACCTGCCTACCTGTCTATCTAGCTGCCTAACCACCTACTCTTCTCTCTACCTACCTGTCTAGCTACATATTTATCATCTACCTACCGATCTGACTATGGAAGATACCTCCCCAACCCATTTATAACATGCTGGCCACTACGGTATGTAGGAAACATCAGATACAAGAAGCGCTTTACTTTTAGATCACCCCACTCCTTTATGATCACTGGGAGCATTAGCCGTTAGAACGAAACATTAAATACACTGTTTGTCCTTTTAAACAGGCTTCTTTTCTTGGCATAACTCATGGGACAACTTTTTCAGAAAAGTTTCCCAGTTGCCCACTAAGGAGCAGGCACGTGTCTCTCCACATCGCTGGAGGAAGAGAAGCAGCAAGAGCAATGTTGGTAGCACAAGGCCGTGGGAAGAGAAAAATCAGCCAGAAAGAAAAGGCACAAGGGAATAGTCTGAGTCTGGAGAAGAGACAGAAAGGATTAGAGGGAAAAATCAGAGCTGGCTTAGCGCTAGCAGGATGAGGGGGAGGCAGGGTGGGCAGGTTAGACCAGCAGACAGAGAGAAAGGAAGTGAATAGAGCAAGGCTTTTATAAATTGCTGGTTGACTTGAAAATCTCCGCTTTTTATTCCTCCTCAAATGATTTCTGCACAAAATAGCCAGCTCCCCTCTGGGATCTTTATGTCTGATTCACCACAGAGGAGGCTAGGAAGCTGAGCAGGCCAAAATTTCCATTTCGACCACAGCGAACCTCCTCCTGGTGCATGCTTTCCCGGTGTTCTTTTCCATTTTAAACAGTCGAGGGTGATGTATAGAAATCCGTTCCCCTGAACAAGCAGCAAAAGTGACAGGCAGCCTCTGTCTACCTATGTGTAGAAAAGGAGCCAGAGCAAAACCTCGGAACTCACTGCCCCTGGATTTGGAGGTTCCTGACATAGACCCACGCCTCCAATATTTGGCACAATCCCATCTCGGCTGATGTGCTTGATGTTCATTTTTAAAACTCCAGGCATCCAAGCAAGGAAATGCTGAGGGCGAAGCCAGGGTGACCATTTCCAACACCTTTCCCAGGTCCGTCCTTGTATGGAATTCAATACAGGGCATAAAATATAAGCCTGACATTTTCAAATTTTAGGCATCCAAATCCACATTTTGCCACATGAATAAGTGGCCTGATTTCCCAGAGGTACTGAACTCCAGCACTTACCTGGTAAAGTCAACAGGAGCTGAAGGGTCCTCAATGCCTAATAGAACATCAAGCTACTTATATAAGTGCCTTAATGAGGATGGATGTGCCTCTATTTAGGCACCTAAGTTTGAAGGCTGAGATTTTCAAAGATGCCTAAGAGATTTGGACCTTCATTGCCAATTCACTTTAATGGGAATTGGGTGCTTGAACCCCCTACGCAGCTTTGAAAATGTCAGCTGAAAATATTGGCCTAAATATACCTTACAGACCAAATTCTCCATTGGTTTATGTCCTGTGGCAGAGGTCAACCCAATGACTGTAGTGTACAATATTCTATTATATAGGCTCCATATTTCACTATATTTGTTTTTCATTTTGAAGGGGAATTCAATGCTATTGTCCTAACTTGAATAAACCGGTTCTGAGGAAGGAACAAAGGAACTTCCCTGTCCTAACAGACCAAGGGTCCATCTCATGTTCTCTCAGAAAATTGCCAATCCTGGATCATTCAGAAGGGCAGCGGGGAGGCTACAACCCATAGTATACCTGTTTGTGCAACAATGCACCACGTGGGGAGTCTTGTTTCAGTGAAATCCTGTGGCAATGAGTCGCAGAAATTCATTTTGCAATGTATTTTGGAAAAATAAGTCTTTCCTCTTGGCATAACCATTTCTCAAGGTGGCAGCCTTAATCCAAGCACGTTCCATGAATCCGCGCATGAGCTTTGTCTCCTAAAGTGAATTTAAGGCAATTTGATTTAACTCAATAAGAATTAGATTAAATTAATTAGCTGGTAAAACACGCTGTGGTAGGCAGATCCACCGGTACACACCGTGCACCTATTGTACAGGAAAACCTAGTGAGTCAAACTGTGATCTTTTTGCCTATGTAAAAATTTTAAGCACTTTGCTTCACTTGTTAAACACTTTTGTTTGGGATTTTCAAAGGGAGTCAAGGGAACTTGGCCTTAATTCTCTTAGGAGCTGCAGAAAACGGCACATTCAGGATACTGCAGCTACGCCACTGTAGCACTGTAATCCAGACGCTTCTTTCTTCAGTGGAAGTGGTTTTTCCATCTCTGTAGTTAGTCCACCTCTCCACCTAGAGAGGGTAGTCAGACTGATGGAGGAGTCCTTCTCTCGACCGAGGCATGTCTACACTGAGGGATAGGTTGATCTTAATATGGTGCTCAGGGAGTGACATTTTTCACAGCCCTGAGCGACATAGCTGGGTTGACCTACATTTTAGGTGTAGACCAGGCTGAGTTTCCAAGGTGGAAAGAAGTTAATTACCCAGTAACTTCAGTGGCATATGCTGATGCTTTGCATCACACACCCCATCAATCACTTGGAATGTGTTGTCACTAATAGTTCTGACGAGGTGGGTGAAGTAGTATCTTTTATTGGACCAACTTATTTTAGTGGACAGTCGGACCCTTCCCAGCCAATCAGAATGACAGATGGGGCATTGAAGCCAATGACTGGTCATTCCATTCCGAGCATCTTCAGCCAATCACAATGTGAGGCCTCATTTGTAACTCGGCATAAGAGAGTCAACGGTGGGGAGGCAAAGCCCGCCCCGGTTAGAAACAATAGCTTCAAAAATATCCCTGCTTCTTTTGTTTTGGGAATAAGGTACATTTCACCCTGAGTGGCAGCCAGCCACATTTCTCTGTCTGTCTTGAGAGGACTCCATAAAGCTCACTTCACTTGGAGAGGAGAAAGAGATAAGCAATTAGGGCCCTAATCAATAATTTTCACAGCGCTTCCTCCTTTGGGTTCCTTAATTGGCATCTCAGACATGTGGGAGGTGAAATTAGGTCTTTGAAAGGGAAGGAAGAACTAATCCCCCTGTTTTAGACTTAAAGCGAAAACAACTCCTGAAGCAGGATGTTTCAGCTCAGATGTAAGGTTTGTTCAGTGCTGGAAGACAGGATTGTAATGGGAGATATAGAGCTCCGGCCTTTTCCACTTGGGACAACACTACTGATCTCACTTAGGCCAAATAATACAAGTCTAAAATCTATTTTTATGCAATATTTATCATGATGTTTTCTCAGTCCAGACCTCACCATCTCTCGGTTCCCAGGTACGCTACAAAATAATCCTAAATGTATGGAGCACCTTTTATTCATAAGGATCCCAAAGCATTTCACAGCCTGATGTACCTAGTCGGTTGTTTGCAGCTCTGATTTCTAGGATTCTCTCTGTCAGTCTCCACCATCCCTGCAATATCCGACTGCCATAAAACCAGTCCCAAACTCCCATTTGACACTAGCATGAATAAGTATCACATAGGCCCTCTAGCAGTGGCTTTGAATGGACAAGGTTATGCCAACTGGGTGTTTCAGCCATTCTTTCATACTGACTCTTCCATTTCTCCCTCCATCCACTGTTCTACCCATGGGGCTTCTTTCCTCGTCTTCCGCCTCCATCATCACTCTAGGAGACAGAGACGCCAATTAGGACATTAGCATGCTAAGAAATTCATCTTCCATTTAGGCTACATCTTCACTACGGGGGGGGAGGGGTCGATTTAAGATACGCAAATTCAGCTACGCGAATAGCATAGCTGAATTCGACGTATCGAAGCCGACTTACCCAGCTGTAGGGACAGCGGCAAAATCGACCTCTGCGGCTTCCCATCGACGGCGCTTACTCCTACCTCCGCTGGTGGAGTAAGAGCGTCAATCCCCGAGAGGTCGATTTCTACCCGCCGATTCAGGTGGGTAGTGTAGACCCAGCCTCAGATTCTCTCCTAGTTGTGAGCAAGTTCCCCTGAGGGGCCTTGGTTTACCCTATTCCTGCTGATCTAACTCAGAGTCTCTGTAAAATAAGCTTCCTATAGAACTGAGGGAAGAGAGAAGAGGTTTTTATCTTTTGTGCTCATTTACTGACTGTAAATTATTATTACTTTTACTACAACGGGCAGCACTCAACTAACTTATTCTTTTTCTTTCTTTCTTGAAACTATAATCCATAGCGCTGGTTGGGAAATGATTTTCTTTCCCTGTGAATACTTTTGACAACATTGATTTTTTAAAAAAAATTCATCTAAAATTTTTCTTTGAATTTGTTGGTGGGGTTGTAAAAAAATCAACAAAAAGATTTTTTTTTTTGGTGGTAATTTCAATGTCACCAAAAAACCATTTTTCATTCAAAATAACCCCTGTTTGAATGGAAAATTAGCTCTAATAGTCAGCATTCAGGCCCCATTTCAGTAGAGCACTTGCTTAACTTTAAGCATGTGCTTAACTGCACCCCTGTTTGAGAACGTGTTTAACCATGTGCTGAGCACTCATTGATTTGAATGGGACATAAGGACATGCTTAAAGTTGAGTGGGTGCTTAAGAGCTTTGCTGAACGGAGGTCTTCAAGAACAAAAGGCCAGACCCTCAGCTGGTGTGAACTGACCCAGCTCTTTTGACATCAAAGTCAACAGATCTGGGCTGATTTGCACCAGCAGAGGATGTGATCCAAACTCTCTTACTGAAGCATTAGACCCAGCATGGGTCTCTCATTCATAACCAACCGAGTCCATTACCAGCGGAAGCAGAATGAAGATGTTAGCATTTGCAACCCCTAGTCGTCCTGGTCCCTCCAATTTCATAGGGGTCATTGTCACGCCATTAAGAACCCAGCTCCCAGTGGTACGGCTGAGGACACAGTCTGTAACCTTTCGTTATCACCTAATCATGTTCTTGCTGCAACTCCCAGACGACGCTGTGCAGGAATTTGTCAAGGTGGTAGGGTTTTCAGTGCTTACAGATGCATCTCTCTGCTTAGCTTGTCACCGCAGACTCCACCTGGGAGACAAATAGGCAGAAATTAGAGGCAGCTAGAAAAAAAATCTTAATATATCAAGTTGCTCCCTGGGAGGCTGCTTTAGAGGGCCTGCGAGACAGACTGTCAAAAGCGGCCCCTAAGTAAACATATTCAGTTCAACTTCTTTGCACTGTTAAGTGCAGAAGGAATGCTGTCTGCCACTCAGCACAGCTGGAAAAGGGAAGCCAAAGAGGCATCGCTGTATTAACTCCCCTATGAGGAGGGGACAGACCAAAGGACCTCAAACTGACCATCTTTCTGCTTCACAGGCCGCGCCTGTCGTGTTACTGGTGGTGCACTGCAAAATGTACGAGGAAGAATCTTGGGTGTGTATGTGCGTATTTTATGGGTATGGGGGGTTAGCCTCATGCCACACTGTGTGTGATGGGTGGAATTATTAGCCAATGAATTATTCTGACAGAATGAAGGAGGGTGATACCTTTGTAGCTCTCAGAGTAGCAGCTGTGTTAGTCTGTAGCCGCAAAAAGAACAGGAGTACTTGTGGCACTTTAGAGACTAACACATTTATTTGAGCATAAGATTTCGTGGGCTAGAACCCACTTCATCAGATGCATGTAGTGGAAAATACAGTAGGAAGATATATATATACACAGAGAACATGAAACAATGGGTGTTACCATACACACTATAAGGAGAGTGATCATTTAAGGTGAGCTTTTATCAGCAGGAGAGAAAAAGAACTGTTCGTAGTGGTAATGAGAATGGCCCATTTCCAGCCATTGACAAGGAGATGTGAGGAACTTTAGGCGGGGGGGAAATAAGCATGGGGAAATAGTTTTACTTTGCCTAGGAAATCTCAGAGTGATTTTTTTTGTCTCCCTTCAAATACTCTCTCTTCTATCCAACCTCTTCTTCTCTGCTTTCAAGTGACCAGGTCTCTAGCTCAGCTTGGGGTTGGTTTGAAAACCGTGACCCTTTTTCTCCCCAGAGGGAAGTTGGCTGTGCCGTTTCTTCTTGGGGACAGGTGGACTCCACTGGCTTCCCTTCCAGAATGCTCCCAAGAAATCCCTTTCTCCAGGACACCTTTCCTTAACCCTGGGCTTCTTGTATCTTACAAGCCCTTCCTACCATCCACTCTCCCCAGTAAACTTTCCCTGTACCAAATGCAGCCCCCTCTGGGGTGGAGGGGCACAGAAGGGAGGCAGGAGGGGATTTGGGGGGGCAAACTCCCACTGTTATTTAATTCCCTGGGGCGGAATGTGAAAATGCCCCAGAGCATTTGATTTTTACCCCTTGGGAAGGATAGAGCGGCTTGTCTGGCCAGGCTGACATGGGGCAGAGGGAAGTGAAGTGCTGGAAGAGATGCTGTAGAGACATGAACTGGAATAAATTCAGCCTCCTTCTCGGATGGAGCCAGATCCTGGCCTCGAAGCAGAGAATGCCTGCCTGTCCTGCCCATTCCACGCCCCATGGAAACCATGCTTCAAAACTGATTGTCACAGGGCCTGGCTTCCCGCTGTGCCCCTTTCTGGTCGGGTGCTGCAAGGGCTTCCTGCCTCAGTTCCCCCAAACTCATGCCCGCCATCACTTTGCCCTTGTTTTCAACCGTCAGTCACTCGCCTGCAGTCTCCACCACGTGCTCACCATCCTAGAGGCGCCCCTGTGTGGGAAGACCTGGCATGAACAGGAGCCTGCCTGTAAGGCAGGGGACTCTGGTAGCCTCTCCTAGGGGCCTCCCTACAGATCCTGCTTCCAGTCCCCATCCTTGCCTTAATGACAGACCAGCTCTTCATAGGGAACACTGTCCCCTTCTCAGATGCCTCTGCTTAAGCAACATTGATACTGCCTAACTACCTGATGTGAGGACAAGCTTAGTACACAGCGGGGTTTTATTTCATCTTCTCGTACCCCACCCTCATAACCCACCTTTCCCAGCCGCTCCTACGACTGTCCACTCCCCTCCTCAGCCAAGGGGGGAATTTGCACTGTGGGAGGGGAACGCTCTTGGCACTTGAGCAAGGGACGTGGTTACAAGCATATGAACCCATGGTCTGCAGTGATAGAACGAGGCACAGAGCAGGGACAGAGGGCTAGCCACCGTCCCTGTTTGTGTGCTGGGAGGGGACACTTGCAAAGACTTCCCAAAGGTTGCTGGGAAAGCATTTTCTTAAGTTTCCCCAGCCCTCACCCCGGGGTTTATCCTAAGATTTTAGTCCAAGGGGTGGCGAGGCCCTACCATTTTGTATGGCCTTCTTGGTTCAGACTCTCAGAAGCACCAAACACCCAGAAATTCCCGCTGACGCCAATGGGAGCTGCAGGTGCTCAGCAGCGGAAAAATCGAGACTAAGGTGTCTTGAATTGGGCATCCCAAAATGAAAGCACCCCAAATTAGCCGCCACTTTGGCCTAATTGTGCAGAGTCTAAACTTCTCTTTCCATGTTCCTGCAAAGGGAAAACCCGCCGGCCACACGCAAGGTAAGCTAGGAACACGTGTCTTGTCTAATGGGAATGGATCTGCCCCGTCTCCATCTTCCTATCTGCTGTAGCCATCCCTTTGCCTTCTCTACTCTTCATTGCTCTGACTTCATGCTTCAAGCCAGACTCCTGTCTCTTAATAAATGCTGCCCCAGGTAGGGCTCACTGCTCAGGAAAATTCATACCTGCTAAGCAGCCAGGATGGATTTAGGGAGGGTGGACGCTCAGCTCTTGTCTGTCTCTTTCAGGGCCTTGAGTTGGTGTCAATCGACTGGAGCAATCAGCCGGCGGGGAGGTGGGGATGAAAAATCCAACTGGCTGAACGCCGAAGACAATCAGAGGCAGAGAAACTGTGCAGGTCACAGGCTGGATGGGAAAGTCAATGGGCTCTGACAGAGGAATCTAGGGAGTAAATAATAGGGGGTGGGGAAAACAGATGAAATCTGGTGGTGTTATTTAATGCTTTTGAGAAAGAGATTTGAGCTCTACAGAATGTTGAATGTAGCTTCTGACGTCCGGAGGCTTCTATTTATCCACAGGACAGATCCAATATGAGCAGCAGCGATGCAAGGTTACTGCCTGCCTCCCCTCCCCCCACCCCAGCTGATAAGTCCCCATGGCCCTTTAAGTCTTTGCTCCTCTCTGAGCTAAGCTTGCCAATCCGGCTAGATATTTAAGTACTTAACTGGCCCCTCCCCACCACAGTATCTGAGCGCCTCACAGAAGTCCATGAATTTCTCCTTGCAGCCCCCCTGTGAGACAGGGAAGGGTTATTCTCAGGACACCCCATCCTGATCCGCCAACGCACCATGACTGGGGACTGTAGCCTCCCCTTTGTTCAAGGCCTAGGGGTTTCCTAACTGGAGGTGTGTCCAGCCCGCTGGTGGAGACGTGACTATCATGAAACGCAGCAAAGCCAAATGTCATTGGAACCTGAGTCCCCAGTTACATTCCTGCCCCTTTATGCCCCTCTGGCTCCGTAGAGGGGTCTGAAAGTGGGCCTCCACCAACGAATGTAATGCAAGGCTCTTTTACACTGCCAGGAAGGTGTAAAGGGATCTTAGCGTCCATGAGAAGCAGGCTCAAAAACTAACTTTAAATGGGAGTGGGAGAATAAACATTTTAGACCAGGTTACCTCGTGAGGCCAGGCCGATGGGGAGAGGAGATTCTCCGTTGCCCTGCACCTTTCGTCATCCCTTGTGCCAGTGCAAAGTGCTACCATAGAAGCATGACATTCACTGTGCATGGGGCCAACTGCATACACCAGGGGCAGGGCGTTGCAGAATTAGGCCCGATGGCTCTATGAGGAAATCATGATGTTCCCGAGGTGGCAGCTGGGTAATTTTGCCCCAACGCCCCAGCTGGGCTTCGCGTGTCTGTGACGCTGGCAGCACATTTCCCTGCAACTTTCCCATTCGCATCAGGCCAGTGACCGCTGCCCAGCAATGTGTACCTAAGGGACTCCGCTGTTGTCTCGCCTGGCAGCGTTCAGCACAGCATGCTCCTCAACGTCAGTGCTATTTGCGCTCATAAACTCTCTCTCTGTCGACGCTATTGATCCAGGCTTGCCCTGTGCTGTCTGGAGGCGCTTCTGAGGAAGACGGTGCAAAGAATGGGGTAAGATGCATGCTCTCCCAGAATTCCATGCTTCTAGGGGCGTGGCCGGGAGAATGATTTTTGCAGCAGCATTTGGAACGTATTTAAGAGGAGGACGAGGTTGCTTTTGTCCAAACCAGAAAGAAGGAGCTTGCAGGAGTTGAGAGGTGCGATAATGAGAACCGAGGCAAGAGTGTTGGATGATACTGTTGGATGGGTCATTACACAAAGTAAAACTATTTCCCCATGCTTATTTCCACCCCCTACGGTTCCTCACACCTTCTTGTCAACTGCTGGAAATGGGCCATTTTGATTACCATTACACAAAGCTTTTTTTCTCTCCTGCTGGTAACAGCTCACCTTAACTGATCACTCTCGTTATAGTGTGTATGGTAACACCTATTGTTTCATGTTCTCTGTGTATATATCTATCTTCCTACTGTGTTTTCCACTGCATGCATCCGATGAAGTGGGTTTTAGCCCACGAAAGCTTATGCTCAAATAAATGTGTTAGTCTCTAAGGTGCCACAAGTACTCCTGTTCTTTTTACTGTTGTCCATGCTGCCCAGTGGCATGACAGGCTTCTCTAGCCTGGCCCACCATTCTGCCACTTAGCAATTTTAACTGGCAGGGATCATTATAAACTGCAGGAGAACGAGCCACAGTCATTAACCAAGCCCTCTATTTATTTACTAGCAGAGCTGCTTACCCAAGGAATGGCATAAGGTACATGTGAGAAATTAATAATTCCTACTGGTTGAGTTTATACCTAATGAAATTATAGTGAGTCTATTGCAATAAAATCATGCATTTGCCTGCCCATGCTGTTCCTATGTAGGGTACATCAGGACCGCATGTTATGGAGGTCGTGGGTCAACGGTGAGACTATCATACCATACTTTTCTGATGACATATGACTCAACCTTCAACTCCTAAAATAATACAATTCTAATGGGGGGAAAAAGCAAGCATCTTTATTTGTATATTACGTCTAGGGAGAATATTGATTGAGCTCATAGTTCTAATAATAATAGTAAAAGAGGACAGATGGACTCATGATTAAAGAACTGGATTGCGATTCAGGAAACCTGCATTTAATTCCCAGCTCTGCCACAGATTGACTGTGTGACCTTGAGTGAGTCACTCAGGGCTAGATTCTTAAAGCTATTTAGATGCCTAACGATGCAGATGGATGCCCACTGGGCTTTTCAAAAATGGCTAGACACCTAATGTCCAATGGAATTGAAAGTCTCACTAGTGCCTATCTGCGTCTTTAGGAATCTGAATCCCTTTAAAAATCTGGCCTGCAATCTTTCTGCTCCCCATCTGTAACATAGTGATGGTAACAAACACTTTCTGCCATCCTTCCTCTGTCTTGGCTATTTGGACTGTACGCTCTTTGGGGCAAGGACTGTCTTGTACTATGCGTTTGTGCAGCACCAAACACAACGGGGCCCTGATCTCAGTTGTGGCCTCTGGCTTCCACTGTAAAATAGGGTTACCATATTTCAACAAGCAAAAAAGAGGACGGGAGGAGCCCCGCCCTAGCCCCGCCCCTGCCCCTCCCACTTCCCGCCCCCCCAGAACCCCCAACCCTCCCCCCGTTCCTTGTCCCCTGACTGCCCCCTCCTGGGACCCCTGCCCCTAACTGCCCCCCGGGACTCCACTCCCTATCTAAGCCTCCTTGCCTCTTGTCCCCTGACTGCCCCAACCCTTATCCACACCCCCACCCCCAGACAGACCCCTGGGACTCCCACGCCCCATCCAACCACTCCCCACCGCCTGACAGCCCCCCCCAGAACTCCCAACCCATCTAAACCCCTCTGCTCCCTGTCCCCTGACTGCTCC
The DNA here is from genome assembly GCF_027887155.1 of Malaclemys terrapin pileata. NCBI lineage: Eukaryota > Metazoa > Chordata > Testudines > Emydidae > Malaclemys > Malaclemys terrapin. Next base: position 15,896,395 of record NC_071526.1, on the reverse strand, counting down.
GATCCATCTCCCCACCCCTGCCACCTGACAGCCCCCCCCAGAACTCCCAACCCATCTAAACCTCTCTGCTCCCTGTCCCCTGACTGCTCCAATCCCTCTCCCCACTCCTGCCCCGACAGCCCCCCCCAGAACTCCCAACCCATCTAAACCCCTCTGCTCCCTGTCCCCTGACTGCTCCGATCCCTCTCCCCACCCCTGCCCCCTGACAGCCCCCCCAGAACGCCCAACCCATCTAAACCCCTCTGCTCCCTGTCCCCTGACTGCTCCAATCCCTCTCCACACTCCTGCCCCCTGACAGCCCCCCCAGAACTCCCAACCCATCTAAACCTCTCTGCTCCCTGTCCCCTGACTGTTCCGATCCCTCTCCCCACTCCTGCCCCCTGACAGCCCCCCCCAGAACTCCCAGCTCCCCACCCCCCCGCTCCTTGTCCCCTGACTGCCCCCTCCTGGGACCCCTGCTCCTAACTGCCCTCCAGAACCCCACCCCCTACCTAAGACTCCCTGTTCCTTGTCCCCTAACTGCCCCCTCCTAAGACCCCCCCCCAACTGCCCCCCAGGACCCTACCCCCTACCTGTACCCTGACTGCCCAAAACTTTCTCCACTCCCCTCCAAAAGCCCCCACCCGTTTCTTGACTGCCCCATCCAGAACCTCCCTGTCCCTTCTCCTGCCCCCCCTTACCCTGCTGCTCAGAACAGGGTGTTGGGCTCTGTGCCAGCCGGACACATGGCTGAGCTCCCCAGCACAACACAAAACCCGGTCCCTGGCCCTGCACAGGGCTGCCGGAGCGGGCTGCAGGAGGAGGAGCTGCCGGCCAGCTCAGAATGCAGGGAGGGGGGGGTGGGAGGAGGAAGCTGCTCCGGAGTCCAGCCCGGGACTTTCCTGCAGCCCTCCCAGCCGCTCGCTCTGCTCTGCCAGGGGAGGGGGAAATCCCGGACATTGTGAGTGCTTTACAAATTCCCCCCGGACGCTATTTTTAGCACACAAAAGGAGGACATGTCCGGGTAAATCCGGACGAATGGTAACCCTATGTAAAATGAATAATAATACTTTAAAAATAGCATCCAAGAATCTTACACCACTTTACAGTCATTTATAAAGGAAACCTAATAACAGTCCTGTAATGTAGAGAAATATTCCTCATTTTACAGATGGGGAAACTGAGGCACAGAGTTGTGAAGTCACTTGACTCAGGTCACCCAATGAGTCAGGGGCAAAGCCAGGACTAAAACTTGGGTTTCCTGATTCCTCGGCCTCTCTTCTTAAACAGTAAACCAACCCCCTGTTGGAAGCTCATTGCAAAATGCCCTGGTCTTTACTTTGCTGAATTCCAGCATGAGTAAAACACCTCAAGAGAAGAAGGAATTATTTATTGTTGAGCCTGTTGTTGAGTTTGGCATGATTTATTTTAATACGTGCCATTAAACAACAGAACGGGAGGCTGTGTTTCCAGCACTCATACTGTGGAGTACTAAAGGAAACAATAACAGACCCTGTTATTGTTACTGTGGGACTTCTCCTGCCAATTACGATGAATTATAAGTTTCAGTTAGGGGATATAAAATAATTAGTTTCATAAGGTCGAAGAAAAATTGCTTGCTCTATGTGAAGAATCTTCTTTCTTTGGGGTTTTCTGCCAGCACTGTGCGTAATGACTGCCATAAAAATCTATGTATTATGCAGAGTTCATGTAGGAGATGATTTCATTGCTTTTCATGCTCACTGCAGTCTTATCTCAACGGGTGCAAAGAAAGGTCTGCAGGAGCATACGAGACGGTAAATTGGCCCCCCATTCCCTCCATTCACATCTCTCCTCAGTGACAGAAATTCCATGCACAAAGGATTATAGATTCATGACTATATATATTTAGTGAAAACTGCCTGAGTCTTGGCATAGGAGCTTCAGCTTAACGCAAAAAAAAAGAAAAAAAAAAACTGAAAAAAAAAGACTTTTTCCTTGGGTGTCTCCAGGTTTTGGAAACTTAATTAGAAAGAACAAATTCAGATAGAATGGCCCAGAATGGAACACATGACACAGTAATACTCTTAGATTGGCATCGAAAGAGATACTGTAAGAGAGATCAAAAACGGAAGGAGAGGACTGTGGGAAAAATTGTTTTGAGTCTCTTCTATAGCTTGTCAGCTCCTAGGAAACAATGGCCTGGCCTCAGGATCTCTGATTGGCCAATAACAGCTTGTTCTGATGAGGTAATGCTCCTGTCTTGTCTTTCACTGGTTGAGTGTCTCATTCAATATCTTGCGAGGAGCACAGAGTTTTTGTGACTCATTTGGGATTGGAATAATCCTCCTGCATCTGAAGTTTGAATTTGTCTGAGCCAAATGCAGCTCTTGCGAAAAGCCAGTTATTATTTTGTTGTCTAACACACATACAAATAGGTATGCGATCACATAATTAAAGACTGTATCATAATTCATAAACATAAAGGGGCCAAATTAAGGTGACACTGACTAATTTTGAGTGCTTGAGCTTGCCTTATGAACAAGGTTCTTTTAATGTATGGTTTTTGTGGCATGAACTATATCAATATATAGAATAAGCAATAAACAGAGCATTTCCAAACCTCAATAAAGCTTTAGGATTCTGTTTAGAACTGGCTGGGAAAAGGTTTTCATGTCCCATGAACATTTTTGAAAAAAAAATTTCCCATCCTGAACTGGGATGAAAAGTCGAAATCCTGAAAATTTTGGTGAACCAAACATCCCCCAAAAGTTTTGATATGTGTTAAGTGAAACATTTTATTTTGATAAGTCTAACACATTGTGTTTAGATTGCAACATTTATGATGTTTAAAGAGTCTTTTAAATATAATTAGCTTAAATTTCAAAATAAAATTCATTTTGAACGGGAAAACTGGAATTTTTCATTTAAGAACTGTCAAAACAAAGCATTTTAACAATTTTGCATTTTTTCCCAAAAAATTTTTGTCAAGAAATTCATCAAAACCAATCGTTTCCCAAGAAAATTTTCCACTTTGACAATTCAGCATTTTCCTACAAAAAACAAACAAAGAACCAACCAAACAAACAAGCAAACAAACAAACAACACTGTCAAAAATGTCCTAACCATCTCTAGGTCTGTTGACATTTTAGGTGAAGACTCATGTTAGCTATTTATCCAAACTGGTTTGCCTAGCCATTAAAACAGGAACAATCTTTTCTTCTACTACTACAGGAAACAACAGAAGCTACTCTATTTATTACTGGGCAGAATTCTCCTGCTGGACGTACCTTACAGAACACACTTCTTTTCTTGCAGAAATGTCATGGCAGTGCAAACAATTTGAGAGTGGAAGGGTTAATATAATAATGCTCTGCAAAATGAGAAAAAAAAAATCAAATAAAACCTGAAATGGAAATTCTGGCATTCATTCCTAACAGTGCAGTGCCAAAAAAAGATGTTTTAATTACCTATAAGTCTCACAACAGCAAATGAACGTGCCCAAAGAATCTTCACCTCCAGAAATTAAAAACACCCTAATTTATCAGAGCTGGCTCTCTAAGCCTTATATATACACAGACTTTGAAGAAATATAATAGCATATCCCAGCCATGCAGGGTACTTTGTCTGCATGGTCTTTTCCACTCAATAAATGGCAAGATATTTGTATTTAAATGCAAGTCTTTCTCCTTGAGACTGGGCAATATATGGTGAGTAATAATGATGGGTGACTACTGATACTGTGTGATGCCTTCTGTGTGAGAGCCCAAGAGCACATTACTAGCTTCATGGTGATTCACCCTGGCCAGATGCCAGCACAAAACACGGCCATCCCCCATGTTCTACTTAAACCCAGAGAGAGACTTAAGTCCTTCACAGGCCTAATGCCCATGGATGGATTTCCCGCATGAGTGATTCTCACAAGGAGAAGTGGGCAAAAGGTGACATGTTTTCCCGCTGCAAGGAAAGGAAGGAAGGATGGTCAGTTTCAAGAGATCCAGACTCAATTTCTGGCTTAGCCACACCATATGCCTTCGTTTCTCATCCCTCATCCGTAAAATGGGAATTATACTGTCATGCCTCCCAACGGGGTAGTGGGGATGAAATCCAGGAATGACTACCAGCAAGGGGAGCCCCAACCACAACTGTGAGGTGCTCAGATATGATGATGATGGTGATGATGATGAGGGGCAGATAAATACATAACACAGCTTTTCCCCTGCTGAAACCTGGAAGCATTAAAGACTTCTGTTGAAACATTAAAGAAAAACTTACCAGAACATTTCAGGGCTCCAGGAAAACTTTGGTTCCATACGCATTCTTTTGCTCTGATCCGTCCATCCAGTTACATTCTCTCAGATTAAGAAACCAATTCAGAGCTGCTGCAACTCACCTGGTCAAGCTTTGGGGAGGCCTCTCCTTGGCATTTGCACTCTCAGAAATTGCTGTATTGCGAATCCAAGCAAGCTGCTTTGTCTTATGCCTGTTAGAAAGTTCATGACAGGAACAGCTACGCTAAATGGACTCTGTCTGGTTTATTAAAGTCCTTCAGCGTCCTGGATAGAATTGAACTGGCACCGCTGTTCACCACACGTATGCCTCAGAAAGCTTGGAAAGGCAGGGAGATGCTGGTTCCGAGATGCCCAACCAGCCAGTGCTCCACGTCCTATTACATACACTCAGGTTGTTACGTAGAGTCCTGTTGAAAAGTCTGCAAAGAAGATTCAGTTGCCAGTGAAATTAGCATAACAAAAACCTCAGCATGACCAACCTCAAGTGTTTTGAAATGTATCAGTTTTTCTGGATTTTTTCCCCCCCTGAAATGAAAATCTTGGCAAAATCAATTGGATTTTCCTGTTGAGTCCATATCTTGAGGCAGAATTTACAAGAGGGAGTGTGTGGCAGTGTTCTCTTCTCTGACTCAGTTACAGACACAAAGCTGGTGGCGGGGGAGAAATCACAATATAACACTCCTGAGGTATTTGCATCTTTTGTAAATGCAAACTCATTAATGAACAAGCCAAAGGGGTTTTCCAGGAGCTGCATAGTTTCCTATATATCCCCTTTGGCCTCTGGAGTTTCAGAGAGTCATTGGGTTAGAGTCTACTTTGCATCCGAAGAAGTGGGCTGTAGTCCACGAAAGCTTACGCTCTAATACATTTGTTAGTCTCTAAGGTGCCACAAGGACTCCTGTTCTTTTTTTTGGACATACACAACTATTTGGCCACCAAAAAAGACTAGTATTTTGCCTGCAGCATAACGCAGATGCATGGTATTGCACCTGGAGATAGAAAGATCTGACCAGAGAAAGAAAACTTTTAATTACTATTTAGATCGGTGATTCTCAAACTTTTGTACCAGTGACCCCTTTCACATAGAAAGTCTCTGAGTGCAACCCCCCCTTATAAATTAAAAACACTTTTTAATATATTTAACACCATTATAAATGCTGGAGACGAAGTGGGGTTTGGGGTGGAGGATGACAGCTCATGACCCCCCACATAATAACCTCATGGCCCCCTGGGAGGTCCCGACCCCCAATTTGAGAACCCCTGATTTAGATGCTTGTAGCACCCACAGCACAGCAGGTGTTTTCCAGACACAGTCGCTGCCCTCTAGACACCGAATTTCTAAAGTGGTGATCAGGGATGCGGTGAAAGGGGCCGTATAGTTAGCATGGACCCACTAGTGCCACCCCCGAGCCTCCTGAGAGCATAGTGTCCCCTTTACTCATTACAACACTCTATGTACAAAGCTAGAAAGGTCCATACCATCCCAGCTCCTGCTCCGTCCCTTCCTTACAAGTAATGACCCCGGCCTCCTGAAATCTCCAACCCCCACTAGTTTAAATTAACCAAGAGGCAATCTAGGCCCAGTCCCCAAGCCATCCTGCTCTGCATACAAGTCTCTTATACTGAGATGAAGATCTGGACATACCTTACTGGTGCTGTGCGTTTTTGTGCAGTGTGTGTGTGTGTGTGTATATCTTCTCTCAGTCACTGCCTCTCGCCCGTTGTCATGGAATCTGCTCCTGCAGGATACTGTTGAAGCAAATCGCTTGGTGAGCTACAGAAAAGGATGAGACATTTATGTGAATGAGAACAGATCTGCAGATATGCAAGCTTGGATCAAACTCGGACAGGTTATCACTTAGTTCCTTTGTCCAGATGGAGTGGGTGTCAGCTGCACACAATCAATGGCCTGGCAGTGGGACTGGACCTCCAGAATTTAGGGATAGTGGATTCTTCTCATCCACTTCCTCTGTTTCTGTTTGGAAACCCCCTCCCCATCTCTCCCAAAAAGAGAATTCCGGGCAATGAGGGCTTGATCTCACATCCTCTGAAGTCAAAGGGAAATTCTGTTGGTATTAATGGGCATTGGATCGGGGGACACAGAAACGGATCAGCTCCCCTGGCAGGGTCCCTCATCTCAATCCAGTGCAACGCAACTTTATTTGTTTATGGCCCCTTACAAGCAAATCTCCACATGATTTAAAGAGTTACACATGGAAGAAGAAGAGTGAGGGGAAGAGGTGCAGGTGAGAGAGAAAACGATGGGTGTTCAGGCTAGGCTGAAATGATGTGTCGATGTGATGAAGAGAGGCAGGGATGTTGTTCTGCACATCCGGGGCTGTGGAGGAGAAGGCTTTCACTAACATGACAGAATGAAGGAGAGAGAGGAAACCAGTGATAGTGGAATGGAAAGAGCATGGATGTATTATATAAAAGAGAAAGCACTAGGGACTTAGCTATTGCTATTGATTTTACATGGAAGGCATTGTGATGGTGATAGGTAGCAGTATGAAAGGTGATAGGTAGCAGTATGAAACCCTACAATAGATATATAGGTGTGATACAGTCTGGAGCCACTCCACAGAGAGTTTTATAACCCAGGAGGGCTGGTTTGAACTAGATCCATTTAGGTCTGGCGTAGCCAGTCAAGATGTCTGAGGCAGTTATATAGATCCCGTCCCATCTCATTCATTTCACGCACCAGCCTGAACCCCCTTTTTCAATGGAAAATGTATTTTTGTTATGAACCTTCCTCCTTTGCCTCAAAGTTTCAGCGATGTAGGAAATAACTAGCTATGATACGGCTTTGTTTCCTGCCAGGTTAGCATCTCAGTTGCATATTTATTACTGCTTTTGTTTTCTTTTGATTTCAAAGTCTTTGGGCCCTTGACAGAAAAAAACTGCTGCCTTCCTGTTTGGCAGCTGTCTGTATTCTGCCTCCTCAACATGCGGTAATAACTATTTTCATATATTAAAACAAAGGTCTAATAAAATGATTTTTCTTCATCTCTTTTTGTTTCCCTAGACACCTGTTCACTTTCCACTGTTTCATGGTATGAAACCGATTCCTAAGAGGGTTTTGCTGGACCCTGGGGCCTGAGCAACTTTTCATTCTGTAATCATTTTTCAGAAAATGAGACAACAAAATACAGAAAACTGACAAATGGAAATATCACTAATACCATCATGGCCCCAGAGGAAAGGGTAATAAAGAGAAATCTGACCGTGAAATTTTCTGTTATGAGTCTGCTGAAGTTCTTTGTTTCATGAGTGTTATGGCCCAGGTCCTCAGCTGGTGTAATGTGATGTAGCTCCACAGAAGTAGACAGAGAAATGCCAATCTACACTAGCGGTGGATCTGGCTCTCTGACTTTTAAGATGTGTTTTTCTGCATGTTATATTTTGCATTTAAAAAGCAAATGCAGTGGGGGAGTGGAAAGGAGCGGTCAGTGTTGCTTTCTTTGCACAAACAAAAAATGATATGTGGATTTGTTTAATTATAGGAAGGGCTTTGTCAACATTAGGGAGAAAATAATAATCTAATTTAATGGTAATGGCCAACTTTACTAGCATTAAAAGCCAGAGTGTTGGACATTAAATGTATATCTAGCACTGCAAACCAAAGTGTGTGGGGCTTTTTTGAAAGTCACATTATCTTATTTGCAGGTGTAAAAGCTATTGACAAGGGGGGTAAAACAGCGATGTTAAAATGGTGTTACCAGGGCTTAAATTCAGCTGGAGCTGTCCAGAGCAGAGCTCTGGTAAATATTTTCAAGCCCCCTGGAGTTTTATAGCATGGAGGGGGCCATTGGGGGGCTTTGGGAAATACTCTATGAGAATTTAAGCCCTGGATGATACCTGCTAGAAATGCCACATCCCTTTCAGCATGAGGGGTGCAATCTTGCAAGCCCACATTAAGAAGTCAGTGGGAGTTTTGCATGCCCGGATCTTTTAGGATCAGAGCCTTAAGCCATGATTCAGCAGAGGACATGCTTAAAGTTAAACATGCTTCAATGCTTTGGAACCAGTTCAGCAAAGCATTTAAGCAGGCATTTAAGTCCCGTTAAAATAACGCTCAAGTTCTCTGCTCAATAGAGCTGGACTTGAGCATGTGCTTACAGTTAAGTATGTGCTTCAGTGTTTTGATGAATCGAGGCTCTAAAGACAAATGAACCTTGTGTCGGATAGGGATGGTCGTTATTTATTTATTATCTGTTTAAAAGTTATTGATTCAGTTAGGACTGTGACTCACCAATGTACCAGAAGTAGGTAGATAGATAGATAGAGGGGGTGGATGGGGATAGCTAGATAGCTAGATAGACGGGGTGGATGGGGATAGATAGATAGATGGGGTGGATGGAGATAGATAGAGGGAGTGGATGGAGATAGATAGATAGAGAGAGAGAGATAGATAGGTGGATGGGGATAGATAGATAGGTAGGTGGATGGGGATAGATAGATAGGTAGGTGGATAGATAGATAGAGGGGGTGGATGGGGATAGATAGATAGATAGATAGATAGATAGATAGATAGATGCTGCCTTGCCATGTATAGGTTGAGGAGACCCAGACTTATTCTGAATTTGGTGGCCAGTAGACTACCTGAAGTGAAAACAATGGCAGAGAATCACAATACAATTTAACAACCCCCCCAAATCCTTTTACAAACTTCTCACAATCAGGGCTCAGAATGTGTGTGTTTGTGGGGTGATGGGGAATAAAGTCTGTTTTCTATACAAGCTCCTCCCAGAATTCCAAATTCCACCCATAAGACTAGTCACCTGCTGTGGCTGAAATCACAACCACTGTTGTCATCAGGTATCTTTCTTTATGGACTGGATGAGATACATTTTAGGGATTTAAAAAAAAAATCAAGTTAGCTGGGAGATATTTTGAAGTCTTGATCATTAAAGGCTCTGTGTTTAAATGGGTTAAAATGTGTTTTGCGTGTTGTGAGAAAAAAATGTAACACCACTTTTACAAAGTACATAAAAACTCCCACCAGTATTAATGATTTATTACCCTCTGTGCTCTCTCAGACTCCTCTGCTGTTAAAATGGGCGACGTTTTAGCCCTTTGAAAATTAATTGCAGACAACTTTCTCCCATGATGTATATCTCCTGAGCTATTCTGGCAACTGATGGTTGCTGTACTGCACATCTGTACTAAACACTGCCTGATAGCCATAAATCCCCTCTGCTCCCTTGGGTTATGCAAGCCTCTGTCATCCCATATATATTCCAAAGGGAGATGAAAGACCATGGGGAATAAAAATAACAACCAGTCAGGAGTGCAGCCATTTTACACTCAACTGCAGTAAAGCAAGGGTGGCCACAGGACACGGAGAGCTACTGTGATGCACTGATCATTGATCAAGAGATCTTGGCGTCAGCATGGAGAGTTCTCTGAAAACATCTGCTCCATGTGCAGTGCTAGTCACAGAGGATTTTGTGGATTTATTTTCCTGCCCCAGAGATTTAGGGGATTTTTAAAGGCCCCAGGGCTTTTGGGATGATCGGAGGCCCCAAATCTTTTGGAACATTTGGGATTATCAGAGGCCTCCTTATTTGAAGATTTTTTGGAGTCCCTGGTACCCTTGGAGGTGCCAGGGATATAGGGCTTTTAGGCAGCAGGTTTAAAACAAACCCAAGGAATTACTTCTTCACACAACACACAGTCAACCTGTGGAACTCATTGCTTGGGGATGTTGTGAAAGTCAAAAGTATAACTGGGTTCAAAAAAGAGAATAGGTCCATCAATGGCTATTAGCATTCATGGTCAAGGATGCAACCTCCATGCTCTGGGTGAATAGGCATGATGTATGGGAATTGAATTTTCCTTTAGATAAAATTTTGTGAAATCTTACCACTTGTTTTTTTTTTCTAACTGATTTTCATGCCCCTGGATTTCATATATATGTGAGTTTCAGTGATCTCAGAACTGTATGTCCTTATGGCACACACTCATATAAGTTGTACAGTGATTGTAGGTGAGCACTTTTTTTTCTAAATTCCCCAGTGTAGACCAAATCTGAATTTGTAATCTGAATTGTGGCTCCGTTGAATTTCAGAGGACATTAGATTTATGGTATGTCTATACGGCAATCACAGGGTGTGATTACAGTGTGAGTAGATACAGCCAAGCAAGCATGAATCTAGCCAGCTCAGGTCCCAGAGGAGTGAAACCCTGGTCATATGAGTGGGTTGCAAATTGGTGAATTTCTTTAGTTGCTCGCTTAGCAGGTGCAGGTTAAACTTTAAGCCTCTGCCATCATTTGGGTTCATTTTCTTTTCCTGCTGTCCAGAAAAATTATTTCTGGTTCAAGGGGAGCTGCTAAATACCTAGCGTCGGAATTTCAAACACCTTCTTTTATTCCGCTGACTGAGGCACAAAAGGAACTAATAGGTGAAATGTGAAATGTGTGGCCAGCGTTTGTACCCATAAAGCCAAGAGGAAGGAATAACCGTTTAATAATGGCTTCCCTATTAGCAACCTAGGAGATCCGAAAAAGACAAGGAAAGATTTATGGCATGATCCAGGCAGCTGAAAACATCCACCTGGACCTATTGCCTCTCAGGTCCCCCATATTCCCATTAGCTCATTCTCTGGCTCTATGCTCTTACCCAGCACTCTGACTTGAGTCACAGACTGCAGTCTCATGTGAGCTTCTGTTAACTGATAACCTTGGAGTGCACCTGAAATAAGAATTATAGGGAGCCTGGGATGGGAAGTGGAGGGAGATAAACAATTTCTCCAGCAGTGAAACGGCACATGGAACAAACTGGAAAGGAATAAAGCTGCCAGCACATTATCAAACACCCAGCAGCATTTGCAGGGAGCGAGAGACATGCTGCTTTCTGGGCTGCTGTGGGGAAAAGTGCTGAGAAGAGATAAAGGATTAGAAGTGAAAGAAAGAAAGTTAGAGACAGCTGCGGCACGGTGTGTATCACCTTTGCACACTCCTGATTTCAGAGGAATTCAGCACAATTAAACATTGTGTGGAAATGGCTAAAGGGGAGGATGAGAGTTTTTAGGGAGGGATGGGGGCATGCGATTCAGATGCACTGGATTTAATACAGGGCTTGTCTACTTTAGGCAACATGCTGCATTGGAGTTGCCTGTACCGATACAGACAGAGCCTCAATCTCTGACGATTCCTGCTTATAGGGGGCAGCAGGAAAAATGCAGGGGTGTCCGCCCCCCAAACCCCAGTGCTGCTTTGAGGGCTCGGGGGGAGTGTTTGCAGATGGAGGCAGGGTGAGCAGAGTCTCCCCGGAATGATACCTGGGGTAGATTCCATCCTAGGAGCGTTCTTGGGGAGGTACCCCACCGCTGCTGGGTGTGAGGAGATCTAAGAAGTAGGGAGGTAAGAGGATGCAGCACCTGTGGAAAATGTGGCTGCTACTCTGAACTGAATGTCCAAACCCACACTAGTCTGTCACTCTCAGACCGAGGCCAGCTCAGCCTTTTTGCCCCTTCCCTGCCTCCTTTCAGGCTGCAGCCTGCTTATCTCTTTAAGCCTTGCAGGGACCTGAGCATGTTCTCTGCAGCGCCTTTGCATAGACAGCAGCTGCTAGGTGGCTTGATGGGCCCAGAGACCCTTTTGGCTTGGCTACCTTTCTAGGGAGCAGTAGATGCAGTTGCACATTCCCACCAGCCACTGCCTTTTGTGCCGCTAGGCTGGAAGGGAATGGGCCCGTGGCAAGGGCTACAGACTTAGCCTCACTTCTTCCACCCATGAGTTTGTTGTCAGCATCATGGAAGAAGTCAAGCTTTTTTTCTTTTTCTTTTTTCTTTCTTTTTTTTTTTATGCACAGGAGGATAAAAATTAAAGTAGGAGGGCGAAAAGAAGGGAAGGAAAGGGAAAGGGTATGGAGAAATCAGGGATTCTAAACTGTTCGAAGGTCAGCCTGGTGCAAAGCTATAATCAAAGAACCCAGGAAAGAAGCAGATAAGGAACAATCAGGATGGGAGGAGATGTCACACACACATACAAGCTTGCTGTAGGTTAAATGCCTTTACTTTTTGGCCGTTCTCTGTCTAAAAGAGTGAGACAACGAGGGAGGGTTTATTTTGCAAAACCAAAATTGGAGCAGGAATGTGGAGGTGGAGAGATTGTAGCCTTCACCGGGGTCCCATTTTAACCTAAGCGCCAAAGTTTGAGTGCTGACAGGTGGGTTTTGAGAATTGCCTGATTGGTTCTGGCTGATTTCTAGTAAGAGGATGCTATGTCTTGGCAGCAGTGGCTTGCTTTTGCAAGTCACTAGGGTCCAGATCCTCAAAGGTATTTAGGTGCCTACCTCCCATGGCCTAGATGAAATATCTGGTAATAAATTGTTGTCCAGGTTATTAACTGGCAACAAACAAATAACTTATCTGATGAATTTGTGTTTCTTTCTGGTCATAAGTTGTTTGCAAACAGATCCTGGGGTTTTCAGTGTATTTCTTCAGAATTATTTGCTCAAAAACGCCTCTGAATAATTCTTGGCCTGTAGGTTGTTGGCACACAAACTTGCTATGAATATTTGATATTCAAACTGATTTGTTGTGACGTTTAGGCCACAGGTTAGTGCTTCTGCTTCCTGATTGGATGTCTGAAGCAGTCAGATTTGGGTATCCAAGATTATGAATTTCAAATTCGCCTTCTATAAATATTCTGCAATATATGCCTAAAACTAACTCTTTCCAGAGATGTTCCTGCCAGAAATTCATTTTGCTGGGATGCCTATCGTAAGGGAATCAAGCTAATCAACAGGTTCCATAGATTTTGAGGACAGAAGGGATGAACAGATCTCATCTGATCTCTGACATAACACAGGCATTAGAATGTCAGCCAGTTACTACTGTACTGAGCCCAATAACTTGGGTTTGACTAAAGCTTGGTTGAAGTTATTAATGGAAACTCAAGCAATATTATCTTAGCTTTACTGAAGAGTGTTCTCCACTTCCACCGAGTATAATGGGAGATAAATTGGTCCGGTGCCTTGCAGCACTGGATATTAAGGGGTGATCACCAATTTATTTAAAGGCACATTCACCTTCCTCAATATGTGGCTTTTCCCCTTATCTCTGTATTTACTGCCTGTTTAAAGCATGGTCCGGCAACTACCAAGGATCCACATTTATCTTGATATTTTCTCGGGGGCTGGGTAGTTTTTCATCTGGGCAAACCAAAACCATGCCTCTCTGCAGCAATTCCACATAAGCTGCATTGCAATTCACTCTCTCTCTGCGGGTTGTTGCAGCAGGTTGCACGGGGCATGCCGTAGAGACCACTTTACAAATAGCGTATTGACATTTTGCAGCAAGGGAGGTCTAGATTGGACATTAGGAAAAAGTTCCTAACTGTCAGGGTGGTTAAACACTGGAACAAATTGCCTAGGGAGGTTGTGGAATCTCCGTCTCTGGAGATATTTAAGAGTAGGTTAGATAAATGTCTATTAGGGATGGTCTAGGCAGTATTTGGTCCTGCCATGCGGGCAGGGGACTGGACTCGATGACCTCTCGAGGTCCCTTCCAGTCCTAGAATCTATGAATCTATGAATTTGAACGAATAATAATGGATTACATTACTTTTTGTAATTGGCATGTTTTCAGAAGTCCCTGCTTCTGCCATCTCACCCTCTTCTGCTGCCTTCATTATATGAATTAGTTTTCTGTGATCTAGTCATGTTTTGAAATGCATTGGATTCTCATGAAGGCTCCACACTCCCTTCCTCCTGCTTGAGTTTTCTGCCATATCCATAATACTTCTCTGGCTCCTTTCATGTGCTTTAGAAACATGGATGAATTATACCTCCCAACAAATCTGAGAAATAAAGGATCTACAGGGATTAATTTCACCAACCATTAAAGGTCAGCCACCTCTTGTGTGGAATGCAACAACTGTTTAACAGCATACAGCAGCACTGTGCAATGTTTTGGCACAAATACCTGGTCTAAACACAAAGTTGCAGCTGCTTAACTAAAGGTGTGATGTGGAATCAATTTACTGAAACCAGTGCAACTTTAGTGTGGACACTTGTATATCCATTTAAACCTGCCTTACATCAGTTTAGCTTGCCACACCTTTAGTTAAACCAGCGCAACTTCTGTGTCCTGGGTCACGTTTGGCTTGCTAGTGTTGGTATAGCCTGAACATAGAATCATAGAATCATAGAATATCAGAGTTGGAAGGGACCTCAAGAGGTCATCTAGTCCAACCCCCTGCTCAAAGCAGGACCAATTCCCAGCTAAATCATCCCAGCCAGGGCTTTGTCAAGCCGGGCCTTAAAAACCTCCAAGGAAGGAGACTCCACCACCTCCCTAGGTAATGCATTCCAGTGTTTCACCACCCTCCTAGTGAAATAGTTTTTCCTGATATCCAACCTGGACCTCCCCCACTGCAACTTGAGACCATTGCTCCTTGTTCTGTCATCTGCCACCACTGAGAACAGCCGAGCTCCATCCTCTTTGGAACCCCCCTTCAGGTAGTTGAAGGCTGCTATCAAATCCCCCCCATTCTTCTCTTCTGGAGACTAAACAATCCCAGTTCCCTCAGCCTCTCCTCATAAGTCATGTGCTCCAGACCCCTAATCATTTTTGTTGCCCTCCGCTGGACTCTTTCCAATTTTTCCACATCCTTCTTGTAGTGTGGGGCCCAAAACTGGACACAGTATTCCAGATGAGGCCTCACCAATGTCGAATAAAGGAGAACGATCACGTTCCTCGATCTGCTGGCAATGCCCCTACTTATACAGCCCAAAATGCCGTTAGCCTTCTTGGCAACAAGAGCACACTGTTGACTCATATCCAGCTTCTCGTCCACTGTGACCCCTAGGTCCTTTTCTGCAGAACTGCTACCTAGCCATTCGGTCCCTAGTCTGTAGCAGTGCATGGGATTCTTCCGTCCTAAGTGCAGGACTCTGCACTTGTCCTTGTTGAACCTCATGAGGTTTTTTTCGGCCCAATCCTCTAATTTGTCTA
Organism: Malaclemys terrapin pileata; assembly: GCF_027887155.1. Lineage (NCBI taxonomy): Eukaryota > Metazoa > Chordata > Testudines > Emydidae > Malaclemys > Malaclemys terrapin. The sequence continues at coordinate 15,881,179 of NC_071526.1, read as the reverse complement.
GGTCCCTCTGTATCCGATCCCTACCCTCTAGTGTATCTACCACGCCTCCTAGTTTAGTGTCATCTGCAAACTTGCTGAGAGTGCAGTCCACACCATCCTCCAGATCATTAATAAAGATATTAAACAAAACCAGCCCCAGGACTGACCCTTGGGGCACTCCGCTTGAAACCGGCTGCCAACTAGACATGGAGCCATTGATCACTACCCGTTGAGCCCGACGATCTAGCCAGCTTTCTATCCACCTTACAGTCCATTCATCCAGCCCATACTTCTTTAACTTGGCGGCAAGAATACTGTGGGAGACCGTATCAAAAGCTTTGCTAAAGTCAAGGAATAACACGTCCACTGCTTTCCCCTCATCCACAGAGCCAGTTATCTCATCATAGAAGGCAATTAGATTAGTCAGGCATGACTTCCCCTTCGTGAATCCATGCTGACTGTTCCTGATCACTTTCCTCTCCTCTAAATGTTTCATAATTGATTCCTTGAGGACCTGCTCCATGATTTTTCCAGGGACTGAGGTGAGGCTGACTGGCCTGTAGTTCCCTGGATCCTCCTTCTTCCCTTTTTTAAAGATGGGCACTACATTAGCCTTTTTCCAGTCATCTGGGACCTCCCCCGATCGCCATGAGTTTTCAAAAATAATGGCTAATGGCTCTGCAATCTCACCCGCCAACTCCTTTAGCACCCTCGGATGCAGCGCATCCGGCCCCATGGACTTGTGCACGTCCAGTTTTTCTAAATAGTCCCGAACCACTTCTTTCTCCACAGAGGGTTGGTCACCTTCTCCCCATGCTGTACTGCCCAGTGCAGCAATCTGGGAGGTGACCTTGTGCGTGAAGACAGAGGCAAAAAAATCATTGAGTACATTAGCTTTTTCCACATCCTCGGTCATTAGGTTGCCTCCCTCATTCAGTAAGGGGCCCACACTTTCCTTGATTTTCTTCTTGTTGCTAACATACCTGAAGAAACCCTTCTTGTTACTCTTAACATCTCTTGCTAACTGCAACTCCAAGTGTGATTTGGCCTTCCTGATTTCACTCCTGCACGCCTGAGCAATATTTTTATACTCCTCCCTGGTCATTTGTCCAATCTTCCACTTCTTGTAAGCTTCTTTTTTGCGTTTAAGATCAGCAAGGATTTCACTGTTTAGCCAAGCTGGTCGCCTGCCATATTTACTATTCTTTCTACACATCGGGATGGTTTGTTCCTGCAACCTCAATAAGGATTCTTTAAAATACAGCCAGTTCTCCTGGACCCCTTTGCCCTTCGTGTTATTCTCCCAGGGAATCCTGCCCATCTGTTCCCTGAGGGAGTCAAAGTCTGCTTTTCTGAAGTCCAGGGTCTGTATTCTGCTGCTCTCCTTTCTTCCTTGTGTCAGGAAGGCAACAAGCACTGCAGGCAACAAGCACTCCGAAAGAGAGCATTGCTGGTCAGACACATTAAAGCAGGACAAATTTCACTCATGATATCCTCAGCAGCTAAAATATATGCATCATGGTTGACAATACACATTTCTCCAAGATCTAACTCCTGTGCTTTCAGATGAACAGATCTATCATGCATATTGAAAAACTAGCACCATCTGGTGACTCCCAGTAATGCTACACCCTGAACCAGCATTTAGGTCAGGAATGAGAATCAGACAAAACTGCAGGCAGTGGGGGTTTAAAGAGGCAGAATGTCATTACCCTATTTGAAGTTTGGTCTAAAAGTCAGTTAACACTCTTAGCTGTCTGGGATCTTGAATAACTACAAGTTAACAAGTTAGAACATTTACATCTCATCATAGAGGCAGGCTCTCCAGCCTCAAAACAAACCCCTAGTGACAGGCTTAGCGCAGAGTCATTACTGATTCAGAAGTGACAGTCCCAGCTAATGAACTACCAGCATCGCTCTCTCACGGAAGATTTTACTTTGGTTCAATCTGAGAGACTCTTAACTTTAGGTTAAAGAGAGAAAGTCTAGCATTAAATTGGCTTATAGAAAAATGTAACAAGCTAACTCCAGCTGAAACCAACCCCCCCCCCCCGCCCCACAAAATGGTCTGTTAGTTTAACTTTAAACATTGCCCTGCATTTTAGTCAAATTTTTGTTTCCTCCTTCTGATAGGAAGGAGAGGGAGAGAGACTATCTGTCCTTGTAACATGCTAGTCAAGGCATGGGTCAATTCCTCCTCCCACCCAGTAGCCTGTTCAAATATAGGACAACAACCTATAACTGCTACTAGCTAATGGTGTTGCTACTTCAGATCAAGTAGCAAAGATCTGTACTGTGGTTCTGAAAGCTCATGGTTTGAACCCTGCTGACGACTCCTATTATATTCTAGGCTGATTTTGCACACGCAAGATTCATAGATTCATAGATTCTAGGACTGGAAGGGACCTCGAGAGGTCATCGAGTCCAGTGCCCTGCCCACATGGCAGGACCAAATACTGTTGCTTGGTTAGTTCAGAATGGAAAGAGGAGTTCTATGAGATGACATTTCTTCTTGTATCTTCCTCCTCCGTTATCTGAAAATAACAACACCCAAGCCAGCATCACCTCCATCCACAGAAAGGGCACTGAGTCTATTTCTGAACTAACAGAGTACCTAGCTGCTTACATCTTTCTCCATGAGCTATCCCCACAGTTACATTGTGTTTAGGACTTGATTTCAATCACAGACCTATTTTCATGTCCAGCCTTAGTGTCTTTTTAGGACTATGTAAGTAAATGGTTCATAAATAGCTTCTTGATTTCCAGCGGTTCATGCTGACGTCATATCATACCTATTTTTCTCCTCTAACTTTTGTAGCTTTCTTGTGTTAACATGTCACACTGCATTCTGCCCTTATATGCTTTGGGGCAGTAACAGAGTCTCCTTAACGTCCAAGAGGCAGTTGAGAACCAGCATGACCATAGTTGCTTTTACAAACAGCTTCCTGTGTCCTTTGGCCATAAGACAAATGGCAGGCTGGCTAGGTATGGTTAATTCCACACCAGTCATGACATAATGCAACTATATAGCCACAGTGCCCCTTGCTAAACATATTAAGTTATTGCTATATACCGTAATTGTACCTATTGTACTGTGTCGAGTTCATTTGAAAAGGGTTTTTTGGTTTTGTTTTTATTGAAACTAGCACTTATATGGTACTCTTCATAAAGGTGGGGAAATATCAATCTTAGAGTTGGTCAGAAAGTGGATTTTCCATTTCACAAAAAAATTCAAGATTTCGGGGGGGAAAAGCCAATCTTCTGAAATTTTTCATGAAAGAAAATTCTGACTCAAGTTGCAGTTTGGATCAACTGAAATGTTTCCTTTTGATACATTTGAAGTGTTTCATTTTGGTTTCAACCATTTTAATATACTTTGAACTCGTTTGTATATAAAATCAAGTCAACTTCTAAACGACAAGGCATTTCAAAAATGAAAAACGGAAACATTCCATTCTGAACATTTTGAAACAGGACACATCAACATTTAAAAAAATATCCCCCCCCCCCCTTTTTTTTTTGGCGACAGACAATTTCATTAAAATCGACGTGATTTTGCCAAAAGAAAACCTGGTTTTGTCAAAATGCCATTTTCTGACAGAAACCTGTTTCAGCAACAATTTTTCAACCAGCTTTATTCATGATCTGCATTGTACAGATGGCTTCGATTTTTCCACTGGCTTGCACCTTGTGTATCATTTACACATGTACAAAACGAGTGGGTTGTCAGAGCAGTGCAAATGAAGGCTAGCAAGTGGAAGTTTCCACTCACACGGATGGTAGCATTTTAGATCCCCTTTGTCTGGACGCCAATATAGAAATGAAGCTATTCTGGACTGCAAGCCTATCCTTTGCTCTGTCGGTATGGAAATATAACAGAATCAAAAGTGAGGTCTGCTGCATGGTAGGGCAGAGCATTTAGCGCTCCTTACAGAGCAAGGAAAGCTTTACTATGATATATTATGAAGTGCTGAGTTTTCTTTCCTGGAACAGGAATAACCTTGGGGCATTGCCACGAACCTCACCAAGGGGTCATTCCTGGGTCTGGTATTATTCAATAATTTCATTAACAACTTGGGTAGTGGAGTAAGAGTACGCTTATAAAATTGGCAGATGACACCAAGCTGGGAGTGGTTGTAAGCACATTGGAGGACAGGATTAGAATTCAAAACAACCTTGACAAATTGGAAAATTGGTCTGAAATTAACAAGATGAAATTCAGTAAGGACAAGTGCAAAGTATTTCACTTAGGAAGGAAAAAATCAGATGTACAACTACAAACTGGGAATAACTGGCTAGGTGGTCATACGGCTGAAAAGGATCCGGGGGCTAGAGTAGATCACAAATTGAATAGGAGTCAACAATCTGATGCAGTTGCGAAAAAGGCTAATGCCATTCTGGGGTGTATTAATAGAAGTGTTGTGTGTAAGACACGGTAGGTAATTGTGCCACTGCACATGGCACTGGTGAGGCCTCAGCTGGAGTTGTGTGTCCAGTTCTGGGCTCCACATATCAGAAAAAATGTGGACAAATTGGAGAGAGTCCAGAGGAGAGCCACCATGATAAAAGGTTTAGAAAACGTGACCTATGAGGAAAGGTTAAAAAAAGCTTCGGCATGTTTCATCTTGAGAAAAGAAAACAGATGGGAGACCTGATAATAGCTCGTACTATATTTGAAAACTGTTATTTAAAAAAAACAACCCTGAGATCAATTGTTCTCCATGTCCACTGGAGTTAGGACAAGAATAATGGATTTAATTTGCAGCAAGGGAGATTTAGGTTAGATATGAGGAAAAACTTTCTAACTACAAAGATTGTTAAGCTTCGGAACAGGCTTCCAAGGGAGATTCTGGAATCATCATTGGAGGTTTTTAAGAACAGGTTAGACAAACACTTGTCAGGGATGGCCTAGATTTACTTGGTCCTTCCTCAGTACAGAGGAATGGAGTAGAAGACCTCACAAAGTCACTTCCAGCCCTACATTTCTATGATGCTATAATGGTTACCAACTCCTCATATCTTCACAGATTCCTCTGCCGTTAATTCTAGCCCTTAACTGGGCTTTAACTGAATACCCCAGAGAGCCAGATTCTGCTCTGTCAATCCAGTCACTCCTCTGAAGTCCACGGAGTTAGTCTGCATTTCTGCCCATGTGACTTATCCACAGTCTCCGGAGTGCCAAGTGACCTGTTTTCCATCTGAGCGTATCTTTCTTTTGCCTCCCTTCCTCACTGTGTGTATGTGACTCAGTACTAACCACCCCCTTTAAACAGCTATAAACAATTTCTGGTTAGTTTGCTTGGGGAGAAGGTCAATATTCCTGAGCTACTGGCATTTGACTGATCTTGCTAGTTCTACTCCATCAAGAGAACGACAACAAATGTAAACAGGCCAGTACAAATGTAATTCTTGCCCTGTTTTTATTCTTTCAACCTGAGCAGCTTTATCATGCCATTAACAAATGAATAGTGAGTAGGTGAAAGAACCATCACAAGGGAGTGACTAATGATCCTCAGAAAAGTTATTAGTAGAAGAGCTGCAGCCAGGGGCTTGTGGTGCATTATTGTTGGGTAGCCCTGAAAGACTTGAGCCGAACAGTCACGAACAAAGCCTCCCTGCAAAAAGGCAACATGAAGGCTGAGGAGCAGAATAGTCTTGTGGGTAAGACACTGGCATAGGACTAGAATTTAGAAGCTCTGGGTTTAAATCCTGCCTCAGACACACCATGTAACTTTGTGCCAGTCACCTAATTTCTCTCTGCCCTACCTGCAAAATAGGGATGATAACCTGTCCCTGCTAGAGCGGGCTGAAATATTCTTCATTTTTAAAAAATTAGATTTCACTGTGAAAATCATCCTGAAAAGTTTTTGTTTCCCACACGGGAATACAGTCTACTCCCAATTTTCCAAAACCCTATGAGCTGAACGTCCACATTATCGAAATCCATGCTTTGTCCCCCCGGGGAAGAGGAAGGGATTCGGATAATGGGGAGGTTCGGCTGAGAGAGAAGAGACCGCAGCTGCGGCAAGGCCATCCTGCTGCCGAATGGCTCCTGCAGCAGTGCAGGGAACCCTCTGCAGACCTGCTGCCACCATCACGGGAATAAGGGAGCAAGGTGGTCACACACCCTGCACTGCCCCTCCTGGCCTCTTGATTATCCGAATAAAGCCCATATCCCCTGTGCTATTCGGAGAATGGGGCATGAGCTGCACATTGGTGCAAACATAGGCTTGAATCAAAACACTGCATCCGAACATCCCGAGTAGCAGATTTTCCAACGTGCGCGGCATCCAGGCTTATGGACACGTTTTCCCAAGAGCGCAACATCCAAAGCTTATTTGGTGCCTAAACTGGAGCTGAGCTCTTCTGAAACCTTTCACATCTGGTTCAGGATTGGGTCCATCTCTAACCCTAAACCCTTGATGGCACTTTAAAGGCTTCCTGTGCCTAAAAATGTATATTAAAAAAAAGGCAGACGGACTCATTCCTAATAAAACAACAATATGAGCTTGCTGCTTTGCACCTCCCGTTCATTTCAAATTGATCTCGATTTCTTTCCCAGGGATTTTCATGTATGCAATAAGCAGAACATGAAAAAACGTGACCTGGGTCAGATTCATTTAGCGGCCACACGCCAGCAGGTTCGCTACATGCAGCAAAAAATTCTTCTTCTTCCTGCTGCTGGAGAGATTAAGCAATGGGAAGAGGAGAGGTGCATCCCGTCTGATGGCAGCACAGAACTGCACAGTGCTCTCGTTTTTCATTGGACTGGGCTGCTACAAATCGGATGGCGCTCAGAGGGAGCTGACCTCGGCTGTTGAATGAGTGAACTGATTCTGTGGTTCCCTTGCTAATGGCTGACATTCAGCTCCATCTTACAACCCCCCAGATGCTCAAAGATACTGGAGTCAGGTTCTACATACACAATCCTGCAGGCTTCCAATTGCCGCTGAGTCCTTATAACTCAATGAAATTCCCTCCCGAAGGGCAGGAAAATGCCTGTGGGACATTCCTCGCCGCCTTGCACTTTGTGCAGGCACTTACACCAGTGCAAAGGGGATGTGAGACTCTACCCAATCAGAGTGGTTGCATTTTACACCAATGTAAATAGCTGCACATGGCAATGGAGAATCAGGCCCCTAGATCTTCACACCGCCAAGACTGCGTATGCCAGACATACAATTGCTTCCATTCAGGGGTGAAAGTAACTTAAAGGACTTACCGGTGCGCCGGAGTCCTGAGCGGGGGTGTGGCCTCAACCGGAAGAGGCGTAGCTTCAACCGGAAGAGGCGGGGCCTTTCAAGATTTAAAGGCCCTGGGGCTCCAGCTGTGGCTGGGAGCCCCACGGCCTTTACATCACCCCGGAGCTACCAGCTGCAGAGGTGGCTGGGAGCCCCGGGGCTCAGGGGTGAATTAAAGCTCCGGCGGAGATTTAAAGGGCCTGGGGCTCCCTGCAGCGGCTGGAGCCCTGGGCCCTTTAAATCACTGCCGCGGAAGCCGGTTCAGTCCAGCATGGCGTACTGGCTCTTGCCGGTACACCGTACCAGACCGGACCGGCTTACTTTCACCACTGCTTCCATTTCTAATCCAAGCTTCCCTCTGCCCTAGAAAAGTGCTATCAACAGCTCTCCAAGTGGCACAACTTTATTTGTGTATTTATTTTTAAATCTAGAGAGAGCTTTCTTGTAGGGGAGATGAGAGACATTTTATTTGGCATCTTTCTTAGGCTGAAAAGGATTCCTTCCAGAATGCAACTTCCCAAAGACACTTGCTTGTCAGTGAAGGTTACAAACCTATTTAATTAAAGCCAAAGCCAGGGACTGACAGCTAGACTGAGCGGCTTTTTTTAAATACTGCGCAGAGCCTGGAATGGATTTAAAGTTTCTATAATACCCCCGTATTTATCTCTGAAAGGGGGAAAAGGAACAACCTGCATTTGCATTTTGCACAGTGACCAAAAGAAAATGGACACAAAGCAAATGCTTTGCGTTAGCTCTTTTCCAGGATGTTGTTTTACAAATGAGATGCCCAAGACTCTGTACATTTGGGTTTGTGCTTTGCAAAGACCTGACACATCCCAGATCATGAATGCAGAAAAGTTAAACATGGGATGAAAGAAAAATCAACAAGGTCTCTTGCAATCTATCGGCTGACTCACAGGATGTGCCAATTTGGAAAGTGGGAACTCGGGATGTTACCCAAACTAAATAATAATACTTTGTAGGTCTTTATGGTCTTTTACAGGATCTAGACCACTTTACAAACACCAGTTAGGCCTTCTGAGACTTGGGTGCTATTTTACCTTATTTGATAGGTGGGAAACTGAGGCACAGAAAGACAAAGTGACTTCTGCAATTTCACAGAATGAGTCAGTGATATAGCCAGGAATGGCATTCAGGAGTCCTGACTGAAATTCCTGTGTGGTGACCACTAGACCGCACTGCCTTACTTGAATACTAATATTTTGCACTTCTGCAGCCGCTTTCATCCAAGGATCCCCAAGCACTTTACAGATATGAAAGAAGACAGAGCATGTTCCTGCAGAATTTCCCATCAACACCAGAGTGCAGGAGCAGCCCACGCTGCCACAGTTCATTTGATGTCCCCTTCTAGTGGCTTGTCCCGATAAGAGCCTACTAGTGCTGCCAGCTAATGGAGTTACTCAAATGGTTGCGACTAATGCTTCCAGAGCCAAAGGGGCTGCATTCAAACCTGGCTGCTGGCCTAGACTTGGAATCATTACATAAAAGATTCTGTATTCACTGTACTTCTACTCTGAGGGGTAAAACCCACAAGATACTCACCATGTGAACTCCATTTCAGATCAGTGGGGAATGAGGTGTGTTTAACACCTTCCCTGAATTGGGCCCTACTCAAGCACCAGAGAAAGTTTGCTATTGGCATCTGAATGGAGCAGTTTGAAAGTCTGTCACACCTCGAACTGGGGGGGAAACAACTCAAAAATTTTCCTGTCCCAAATCAGGATGAAAAGTCAACATTTCTATTTTTGTGCGAGAATAATAAATAATAAATACTACTACTAATAATCATCAATAAAAGGTTTCATTTATTTAGATTTCAACTTTAAATTTTTTTTAACTGTAATGAGTTTCAGTTTCTAAACAAAAGTTCCTTTTTGAACTAGCAAACTGGAATTTTTCATTTAGAAAATGCTGAAACAAAATGGTTTGACCATTTCAAAACTTTTTTTCCCCCAAAATGTTTCAAGTCACGAACTTTGTCAAAACCAACCCTTTCCCGCAAAATGCTTTTCTTTCAATGAATTGCTATTTTTTTACCAAAAAAAAAAAAAAGTTTCCTCAAAAAATTCCCAGCTAGTTCTGGTCCCGTCCCCAGTGAGAAGACATGCACAGAGAGGGACAAAAAATATCACAAAAGCAGAACTCAGCCTGTGAACTCCAGGTAACCCACGTATGCATTGTAGTTTGGCCACAGCTGCCTGTATAAAGACATCTTGCAACTGTTCTCCAACTACGACCTAATTGAAACATAAAACTGTATTTCAGGTTTGGGGTTTTTTACAGCTAGACAAATATTGTTCCTCCTACTGGAACATTTGAACATCCAGAATGAGCGAGTGGATCGATTATTCTTCTATTAGATAATTGAAACATGTCTCTTGGTTTACACTAATGCACTTGTTAAGCACTGAGTAATCAGGCCTTGGGCAGGCCTGGGTTGCTGAAGGAAAGATTTGATTTAATGGTCTGTGAGTAGGTACAGAGCTAACTCACTTTGATGCTGTGTGCATAACATACTGGCTCAACCACACTTCATTCAGACAACACCTGACGCCTGCCTTCAGAATCACAACCCGGACTTTTGCGCTGCAGAGACGGGCCAGCGTGCACCTATTCGGCGATTGTGTTTAAATGGGTGTGATCAGTCATTTAGCTACCACTGGTCTGGTCCTAAATTTTCAGATGTGACTAGTTTGGATGCTTCAAGCACCGGGAGGGACCCTATGTGAGATGCCTTAAGGGGCCTCAGCTCTGCAGGACAGAGCGGGAACATGAGCTGTGCGCAGAGTGGAGGTGGGGAGGGCAGACATGGGCGATTGCTCTGCTGAGCGTGCCCTTTCTCTTCATTTAAGATCAATATCTTTAAAAAAAAAAAGACTGGGTTTCAGGCTATTTGCAGGATGAAAGCACACAGTGGGACAACACACACAGTTGGACATTAATAGGTATAATGTACCCTAAACCTGATCCTCCAAAGGGATGAACCCCCCTCACCCCCTCAACCGAGGGTGCGGGCTGTCCTCAACCCCAGTTGAGGGTTGGAGAGTTTCAGAAAGGAAGACAAATACTATCTGAGTTTTGAGTTCTTCATCTTGAGATCAATTAACCCCTTCAGTGTTGCAGCAACTCTTAGATGCATTGGTTCTTCATTCCACTGGCCTAGCTGTTTCTTGGGCCTCCTCCCTGGCTTTTCACAGGCTCCTTTCCTGGTTTCCTCTCAGCTGGGAGCTCCGTTACTGGGTTTACCCATTTGCTCTCAAAGCGGGGTTACGTATCGCATTGCCCTTTCCCAGCATTCCTTGCTCCAAGCCTACAGTTCCCATGTACCTTGGGGACTACAATTCTCAGCCTCTTTCCTGGGCTGAAACCAGACTCTGTTACACCTGTGACCTGCATTAAAGGGCCAGAGGGCCTTGTTACTGCTAAATTCAGCAATGTATACACAACGGTAACATGCACTTTGCAGCTAATCGAGAAGCAGAAACCTTACCAGATGACTTCACCAAACCAGGACGAACTGTAGCAAATTCTTCATGAGACACCTGCAGGTCGAGAACTCGTTCCTTGAAAGAAACTCTTGAATAATGAATCAACACGAGGGCTGCGTGATCTGTTTATGAGGCAAAGCAAAGGCAGAAGTGGTCAGATAAATTATTTGTGGTGAATCATCCATTCAGCTCTATTACTAAGCAGCGTTGGGAGATCTGGGGAACTTCAAAAAGAACCTGACGGAGAGGACTTGGCAAGCGTATTTACATAAATAAGGTTGAAAAGATCAGATCCAACGGGCTACTTCAGTCACATGGGTTCACCGAGGGCTTCCTTTCTCCTTGTTTACCCAGCAATTTGCCTGTAATTGAATTGGATAATGGAGTAAGTCCTTTTAATTACACTTGTTAGAATGTAGGGTTGGTGACCCGCAGTGCACAGCTCTCTCCTTTGCCTGGAAATTTGTTCCGTATCTCCTTCCAAAGAACAAACTCCAACCTTGTGTAGCACGCACACCAAACACAACAAAATAATGAGCGAGACTCAGGGAAAAATTATTTTGCTGTACTGAACTAATGAAATGCCAAGGTATCTGAGCACAAGGTGAGGCTGCGAAACCAACACAGGCGGCATAATGAATCCCATGCTCATTCAAATTGGTAGGAAACACTAATAGGATTGCTTAGGCCACAGCAACCGCGTGGCCAGCAGTAGAATGGCATTGTTCTTGTGGGGGACACCGTTCCCTACCCCAGCTTTCAGCAAGGAGCTTGGCCGCGAAAGTATTTTTAAAAGTCTAACCCAGCCCATCCTCCAGTCTGTATGTAAAATCTTTTAAAGGGACACCATCAGGTTAAAAAATAAAGGACCAGATGCTGATTTACACCAGCGGAGGATCTGACCTATGGTGCTTTTAGAGAACAAATATCCGCACGTTGGGTTACAAAAAAGCACCACAGATCAGTCAAACTGAAAGGAGTGGCACAAGCTAATTTCAATTTCAGTATTTAATACACTTTTGTTTCTCTCCGCCCCCCCCCGCGTTTCTCTCCACACGGCCAATGAAAAGAGATTAATCTTTTTTTGTTTCTGGTCAATTTTGTTTCCCAGTTCTCCTGTGCTAGCACAACACTGAGATGTTTGCATTGCAACATGCTACAGAGGAAAGTTTTTCTGCTTCAAATGGAAGGGGGTTGGAGAGAGCGTCATATCCTCCACTGGTATAAACCAGCATTGCTCCATTGAAGTCAAAGCCCTAGGACTTTTAGTAGCCAGGGTATTAAATTCTCTGGACTAAGGCTCCCCCTGGCTTGAGTTATGGGAACTCTGTAAACTGGCCAGTGCAATTATTTGAATGGCAGCAGATACAATAGCTCCCTTATTTTCTTTCCATCCAGTGTCTGGTGAATCATTTTCCATTGGACGGACGTGCACCTTCTGTTACAAGAACTCCTGAAAGTCTTTGCTCCCAGTGCAGCTCCCAGCAAAACTGGCCAGCCCATAATCCAGCCACTCGTGACATGGCTCCGCCGCTGGATCTGCGCCTGACACTGGCTGTTGCCTTATGGAAATTCCAGAGTTGCAGCACCTAAACTAGAAGGTATTCGCTGAGCAATGACTTATGGGGGGAATAAGGTGGTGAATGGGCCCCGCTGAGCATCCTTAGGGACAAAGCATCCCCTCTTGGGGGTACGTTTTACAGTATCACCGAGAGGCCCTAACTGAAATCAGGCTTGTGCTGGGCGCTCTCCAAAAACGGCCCAAGAACAGAGCTGGGAATGGAAGCCCAGTCCAGTAGCCTACCCACTAGACCACACTGCCCTCGCGGGTGTCAAATAGGGATCCACTGGGCAGGACAAGCAGAGGCTGGTCAGACTTGCACCTTCTTCTTAAGGCCACTCGGGCCAAGATTTTCAAATGCAGGTGCCTAAAGCCAGTCCCCTAAGTCCACTTTTAGTCACCTAAATAAGTGGCCTGAATTTTGAGAAGCGCTGAGCACCTAGTAGTCCCAGCTGTGAGATTGCAGAGCGGTGGCCAGGGTGAGCGCTGGGGCCCCTCCCAGAGACCAGGGGCTGCCCTAGGGAACAAACTCTGGTGACACTGGGCCTTTCATCACCATTTAACCCTCCCACCCCCACCCCGTCCTGTCTGTATTTAATTTGCCACCCAGAGCTGCACACACACAACATTGATCGCTTGTGACCGGAAGACGCGCCGAGAGCCGGGAATGACAAGACAAAGCAAACTTACCGGCAGTCGGGGACAGCGAATGGGTTTCCATCCATGCAAGGCAGGTGGTCACCTCACCCTGGCAGGGTGGCCTGACTGCCAGCACCGCAAACATGTCCCTCAACTCATCTCACAAGTGATGCTGGCACTGCACGGACTCAGACGGGGAGATGCAGCTGCAGCAGAAAGAGATGGGGCTCAGGTAGGACCAAAGCAGCAAGGGACATCTTTAATTAACTATTCATACTCTGGTAGCATCTACAGGCCCTAGTCAAGATCAGGATCCCACTGTGCTAGGCACTGTACGTACACAGAGTGAGAGGCAGCCCTGCCCCAAAGAACTTGCAGTATAGGCAGACAAAGGGAGCATTTGTATCCCCATTGCACAGATGGGATCTGAGGCACAGACAGACTGAGTGGCTTGCACAGGCAGGCAGTGGGAGAGCAGAGAACTGAATGCAGCTCTCCGGAGTCCCAGACTAGCATTTTACCTAAAAAGTCTATCAGGGAGGAATTTTGCCATGCTCCTCTCCCAGATCTGAGAAGAGAACCCAGGAGTCCTGACTCCCAGCTCCTGCTTCTCTGTCCCCTAGACTACGCTCTTCTACCAGAGCTGGGAGGAAAATCCAGGAGTCCTGATTCCCAGTTCCGTGCTGTATCCTAGACCAGACCACGCTCCTTTCCTAGAGCTGAGCACACAACCCAGGAGTCCAGTCCCTAGCTCCCTGTTCCAACTGCTAGCCAACCTCTCTCCTGCAAATAAATGAGGCGGTTATCTAAAAGAGTGAGCAGGGAAGACTTGGTTTGCTTTGCTTCATTAGGACATAATTCTTGAGTTAAGGACACGTATGCAAATGAAGCAATTTGCATGGATAAATAAGGAGCTCTGGGCAGGAACCGAGTGGCTGCTGAGCGGAATGAGCCCCTTTGGAGAGTCATTTGGTCGACTTCGGTGGCACATCATTTCGTTTGACCAAATGACTCATCAGCCCTGAATGGTGGTGGGGAGAGTCCCTCTCTTCCCTTTCTTAAAGGGATGTAAATATTAATCGGTGTCTGCTAATCCCCGGCTGAATGAGGGGAGATGTTGGCTCATTACAGAATCATTTTTAGCTTTGAGAAGCAGATGCTTCTGATGTGAGGGTGCAAAGAGAGGGACAGATCGTCTTCTGCCCCGGCCACCCAATCACCCTGCTCGTCTTTTGCTCAGCGCAAGCTTCTCTTCTTCCAAAGGCTCTCTGAGCATAATGAAGACAGAGGCAGCTGCCGGAGGAAGATCAAATGGAGACGGGGGCCGATCTGCGCCTGGCCTGCCAGCGAGCACTGTCGGTTCCCTGGGCTGATTTCTGGTTTGCGTACACAGCAGCCCTCTAGCGCAGCCGTTGCTCATTAAAACGCCTCTGCTCTGACTGAGAGACCAGGCAGATTTGAAGCTTCGCCCTCCCTCACGCCCTCCCCTCCTGGTTGGCATGTGACCATCCCACTCCCAGCGCCCTCATTACACAGCACAAGAACCTGGCTGCTGCTGGCTCGGACTGACCCACTCCTTTCCCCATTCTGCAGGGCTCACAAAGGTCCAGATCCTCACGATCAGATTCTCCTCCAGCTCAGGGTCAGAGTGGAGGCAGCTGGCGCTGTCTTCCTGCCCACACAGAGGGGTTGAGAGCTGGAGTGGCAGCCCAAGATACGTCTCTTGCCTCAGTTGGAGAATAGCTCGGGAGTGTGAACACCCTGGCCATGCCCTCGCCAGCCCCCTCCAGCCTGCCCCGTCCTGTGCCCACTGCTCTGTGCATTGAGCTGCTGTGGAGGAAGCACCACAGGTAGAATAGCCAGCTCTGCACCGGGCGTGGGGGGGGGGGTCCATACACAGAGCCAGCTCTGCACCGGGCGTGGGGGTCCATACACAGAGCCAGCTCTGCACCGGGCCTAAGGGGGTTCCATACACAGAGCCAGCTCTGCACCGGGCCTAAGGGGGTTCCATACACAGACCCAGCTCTGCATCGGGCGTGGGGGGGGGGGTCCATACACACAGCCGGCTCTGCACTGGGCGTGGGGGGGGGTCCATACACAGAGCCAGCTCTGCACCGGGCGTGGGGGGGGGTCCATACACAGATCCAGCTCTGCACCGGGCGTGGGGGGGGGGTCCATACACAGAGCCAGCTCTGCACCGGGCATGGGGGGGGGGGTCCATACACAGAGCCAGCTCTGCACCGGGCATGGGGGGGGTCCATACACAGAGCCAGCTCTGCACCGGGCGTAGGGGCGTCCATACACAGAGCCAGCTCTGCACCGGCCATGGGGGGGTCCATACACAGAGCCAGCTGTGCACCGGGCGTGGGGGGTCCATACACAGAGCCAGCTCTGCACCGGGCATGGCGGGGGGCCATACACAGAGCCAGCTCTGCACCGGGCGAAGGGGGTCCATACACAGAGCCAGCTCTGCACCGGGCGTGGGGGGTCCATACACAGAGCCAGCTCTGCACCGGGCGTGGGGGGTCCATACACAGAGCCAGCTCTGCACCGGCCATGGGGGGGTCCATACACAGAGCCAGCTCTGCACCGGGCGAAGGGGGTCCATACACAGAGCCAGCTCTGCACCGGGTGAAGGGGAGGTCCATACACAAAGCCAGCTCTGCACCGGGCGAAGGGGAGGTCCATACACAGAGCCAGCTCTGCACCGGCCATGGGAGGGTCCAGACACAGAGCCAGCTCTGCACAGGGTGTGTGGGGGGGTCCATACACAAAGCCAGCTCTGCACCGGGCATGGGGGGGGCATACACAGAGCCAGCTCTGCACAGGGTGTGTGGGGGGGTCCATACACAGAACTAGCTCTGCACCGGGCGAAGGGGAGGTCCATACACAGAGCCAGCTCTGCACCGGGTGAAGGGGTTCCATACACAGAACCAGCTCTGCACCGGGCGAAGGGGAGGTCCATACACAGAGCCAGCTCTGCACTGGGCGAAGGGGAGGTCCATACACAGAGACAGATCTGCACCGGGCGAAGGGGAGGTCCATACACAGAGACAGCTCTGCACCGGGCGTAGGGGGGTCCATACACAGAACCAGCTCTGCACCGGGCGAAGGGGAGGTCCATACACAGAGCCAGCTCTGCACCGGGCGAAGGGGAGGTCCATACACAAAGCCAGCTCTGCACCGGGCGAAGGGGAGGTCCATACACAGAGCCAGCTCTGCACCGGGCGAAGGGGAGGTCCATACACAGAGCCAGCTCTGCACCGGGCGAAAGGGAGGTCCATACACAGAGCCAGCTCTGCACCGGGCGAAGGGGAGGTCCATACACAGAGCCAGCTCTGCACCGGGCGTAGGGGGTCCATACACAGAGCCAGCTCTGCACCGGGCATGGGGGGGGGGTCCATACACAAAGCCAGCTCTGCACCGGGCATGGGGGGGTCCATACACAGAGCCAGCTCTGCACCAGGCATAGGGGCTCTTATACCTGCCTTGTGGCCCCTTACACTAACCTAAAGGGAGACTTGAATGAGCTTGTGAATTGGAGTATCAGAAATAGGATGAAATTTAATAGTAAAAAGTGTAAGGTGATGCACTTGGGGACGAATAATAACAATTTTAGTTACAAGATGGGGACGCATTGGTTAGAAGTAACGGAAGAGGAGAAGGACCTAGGGGTCCTCGTAGACCGCAGGATGACTATGAGTCGGCAATGTGACGTGGCGGTGAAAAAAGCCAATGCGGTCTTGGGATGTATTAGGCGAGGTATATCTAGTAGAGATAGGGAGGTCCTGCTTCCGTTGTATAAGGCGCTGGTGAGACCTCATTTGGAGTACTGTGTGCAGTTCTGGTCTCCCATGTTTAAAAAAGATGAACTCAAACTGGAACGGGTGCAGAGAAGGGCGACTAAGATGATCAGAGGAATGGAAAACCTGTCGTATGAAAAGAGATTAGAGGAGCTTGGGATGTTTAGTCTGACAAAGCGAAGGCTGAGGGGGGATATGATTGCTATGTTTAAATATATCAGAGGGGTTAATACAAGGGAGGGAGAGGAATTATTCCAGTTTAGTACTAATGTGGACACGAGAACGAATGGATACAAACTGGCCGGGGGGAAGTTTAGGCTTGAAATTAGACGAAGGTTTCTGACCATCAGAGGGGTGAAATATTGGAACGGCCTTCCGAGGGAAACGATGGGGGCGACGGACCTGTCTGGTTTTAAGATTAAGTTGGATGAGTTTATGGAGGGAATGGTTTAATGATAAAACATAGTAGCCAAGGAAAACCAAGCAATGGTACATGAACAGCATAATGGCCAACAAGGGTCAGGCTAGAGACTCTTGCCTATATGCTCGGGGTATTACTGATCGCCATATTTGGGGTTGGGAAGGAATTTTCCTCCAGGGTAGATTGGCTGAGCCTCTGGAGGTTTTTCGCCTTCCTCCGCAGCATGGGGCAGGGATCACTAGCAGGAGGGTCTCAGCCGATTGAAGTCACTAAAACACAGGATTGGGGACTTCAACGGTAGAGTCCAGGGAAGGGTCTTGCGGCCTGCAGCATGCAGGGGGTCAGACCAGATGATCATAATGGTCCCTTCTGACCTTAATGTCTATGAGTCTATGAGTCTAAAGGGTCAGTGATGAACACGGGTTCTTAGAGTTTATACAAACTCCTTTCAGCTGCCCACCTCATGGCCAGAATTTTGCCCTCCCCTCATTTTTTGTGTCTCACGTGCATCTCTCAGTCTCTGTCTCCCTCTTCCTCAGAGAATTTTTGTAGAATAATATCGAGTGAAGAAGTCATTCATAAAATTAACGACAAATGCCCGAGAGTGGCACCGAATCACTCTTCTCCGCTGCACACAATGATAAATCAGCAGGCTGTTGTGCTGATCCTCCAGAAAACCTCATCTCCAGAAAGCCTCTCCCAGCACTTTTCTTGCTGAACTCAGGGAAAGGCAGCGCAGGGGCTGCGGAGAGGACAGCTGATCTGTAACATGTTCCAAGGCTCCTGTTCTTTGTCGATTCACTAACCCCTCCTGACCGACCATTGAACCAAAGCCTGTCGCCCAAACCCACAAGTGGGAGATGCACAAAAAATAAATAAATCATCAAACTCTTTGAAGGTAAATAGGACATCAATTAAACAAGAGTGCACTCACCTGGGTGAAATACACAGGTCAACTAAAGCAAGAGCTATTGATTATTCCACTAGACAGTCTGGACTTAGTTAGCACACGCCTGGGTTATTATTATCCCTGGGAGATAAGCAGGAAAAGGATATTTCCTGTTGGCTTTATTGTATGCTCTGTTTTGTTGTTGTTTTAAAAAGCAATTGTAGATTGAAAATATATTTGATGGCAGCATTTCAGAAATCGCCATAGCAAAACCACTTTGAAATTACTGGGGCAGAGACTCAGCTGGTGTAAATCACACGGAGGTGTCTTCACTTGAATGGAGCAATGTTGATTTATACACCCTGGGACTCAGTGTTTTCAAACCCAGGCTTGAGCATCCACACTGCATGTAAACCTGGGCTTACAATTGCTGGACCTGGGTCTCACAACCCTGCTAAATGCAATGATACTGCACTGTGCAAATCTCCCAACTCAGGTCTAGGATTTGAGCTACTTCCACACTGAAAATTGACAGGGCTTGAACCTGAGTTTCAGCAGGACTTGGGCTAAGACCTTTCTCCTCCTATCCCCAGGCGGGTCCTAGGACCTGGATCTGAGCGCTTGCTGACCAGACCATAAGGGGGAGGGTGTGGCTCAATCCTAAATTAGAGCCCGGGTTTAACAATGCAGTGTAGACATACCCCCATAGACATTGTAGTGTGACCGATTTAGCCAATGCAAACTCTTGAACTAGTCATGAAGCCTCTATTCTCCATCATCCTCTTTCTACATGGATAGAATGAATGCTTCCTCGAGTAGCTACATGCACAGAGTTCAATGCTACATGTAGGAGGAGTGGGGCCTGTTTGTTGGAAGGCAGGCCAGGCCCTTAGGGTCTAGCTCTAACTAGAGCTGTGCGAAGAAAGGCCATTCTGTTTCACGGAGGATTTCAGTATCTGGTTTTGTTCCAAGAAGAAAGGAAAACCAAAAAGTTTGAAATTCTTCATGAAAAGGAAAGCCCTGGGGTCCACAACTCAGGGACAGGCCACATGGCTCGCTGCTCCAGAAATGCAGCCCCTAGAAGCCCGAGGGTCTCTGTGCCCAGAGCAGGCTGCCCTGAAGCCAAAGACCATGAAATCAACTGTATTTCAACCTCCAGAGTCACAGTACAGCTCAAGATGCTTCCTATCATTTGATAGGCAAAACAGGGTCTGATCTTCCGAGCTCCATGCTCATGACTCCTGAGTTCTAATCCTGGCTCTGTCACCTGTTTGGCAAGTTGTTGAAGCCAGCTATTTAAATGTGGCCACTCATTTTCAGTGCCAAAATGTTTGGGCACCTAACTTGAGAAAACTTGAGCCTGAATTTCAAAAGGGCAGAGCACCCACCATTAGGAGCTGTGCAAGGGACACCTATTTCACCTTCCACTCCCTCATTCGCCTTCCCAGTAGGATTGATGGTGCATTAGCATCGTGCCCCTTGGAATGAGCCGTCGGGCCTAAGGTACCTCAAGTTGACCGCCCTAAAAATCAGGACATCCAGAATCAGTGGCCACTTTTGAAAACGTTGTCCTTAAGCTCCCTGGGCCTGAGATAAAGCACTGGAGATACTCCAGCTCTTCCTTGGGGCCACTGAGATCACATCTGCACCCATTTATGCCATATATACGCTATCATTCATGATCATCATCTCTATTATTATTTTGCACCAAGCAGCTGTCCCAGGTTCTGAATCACACTATCCAAAGTGTAGCTAAGACTTGCGGGGAATCCTGTCCTCATTCAGGACAATGGGACTTTTGCCATTGACTTCAGTGGGGCCAGGATTTCACCCTTACACCGTAAAAAGAAAGGGCTTGAAAAAATATGTACACTGTATTGTGAATGGGAAGGGAAATCTCTTCCTGACTCTGCTATGAAGTAGCTTTGGAGGAACCTGGGTGTATTTTCCTATCACAAACATCTGATCATCACAATATAACAGCCACCTCACCTCTGCCCTCAGAGCTATAAATTGCAGAGATTGGAAATAACAGGTTTATTGTTTCTGAGATGATAGTTGCTGAGGAATTTTATGGTGCACTAGAGAGATGGGGGTGCTTGTTTATAGGCAGGTGGTGCTTTTTGAAGGACTGCGGGACTCTATGAAACGTATCCTGCTGCTAAAGTCCTTGGTTTAAAGAAAAGCTATTCCCTTTGATTCATTTCTGAAGTGCTACGATCAAATCCAATGATTCAAATTCAAGTACATTTAGTGATGGGCTCCATGTCCATTGAAATCAATGGGAAACCTCCATAGGTCATTGGAACTGGTTGCAAAAGCAACAATTTTACAACCTTATGCACACCAGTGAGCGATAGAAGCTAATAAGTATCTTCATTTACTGGTGTGAGTGAGCACTCACCAACCTAAGTAGGAAGCTCGGATCACTGCCTTTGTATTTATTATCAGTAATAGTAATTTGTATTACGGTAGCGCCTGGAGGTTCCAACCAGGATCCTGGCACTGAATGTACAGTAAGACAATCCCTTCCCCAAAGAACTGTTTACCAAGCACATCCCATTCCTGAAAGTATTTAACAGCCATCCATGATCTGCCGTAGATCTCCTTGTCTGTCTCAGCGAATGCAGTGGGGGATGGATGTGCGCAACCGGTCTTTCCACGTTTGGTTCCTTAATGACTTTTTTCAGCTTCAAAACCTCTAAGGACATGATGTCTGCTTCCTTGGGCCATAAATAACGCCAGGAAGTATGAGGCCGTGGCTGCGGCAGTAACTTTGAGTGATGGCTTTTAGGTCTAAATGTTCCTTTGAAAGCCTATTCTTTTCCAGACCGGTGCGAACACAAGCCATTGGCTCCCGTATTTATGTGACAGCATTTCAGCGAGCGCAGGGAGCTGGGAGCATTAACGAAGGAATGTTTCATGTGTGTTCCTTTTGGGCTCCCGCTATTCCCTTCCCTGTTTTTCATCTTCACCCTCTTGCACGCTGGGGACATGTGGTTCCCCTTGCCCTCCCTCCTTCTTCCTTCCTTCCGATATGGTGACGTAGCATTCCGCTCCTCGGGATGAGTCTGAGATTGTTTGGTATCTTCCCACCGGGGCATGATTTTATTTTCTGGGAGCCTCTGTTGCTCTTGTACGGCCGGCTCTGCCGCCTAGAATCACAATAAAGCAGCCAGGGAGATGGTTCCTGGAAGGTGCTGAGCTGCTCCAACTTCTGCAAAGTGCTGAGCCACCAGCAGGCACTGAAGTATCTGGCAGGATCGAGCTTTGCATTCACCCTTCCCCCATCTCATTTTTTTATGGACATAAATTAAGTTTAATACCAGAGCAAATGTGCAATGTTATTCAGGGCCGAGTGAGCCCATGAACCGAGCACTGTACTGGAGAATCACTTTTCTTCCCCTTCTCCTTTTTGCATTTTAATGCTTGATCTTTTCCAAAAATAGCGGCGCTGCTTGGCCCTATTAATACGGCCTTAATAAAAAGTGCTCTTAATGAGAAGATCTTGAAAGCTCTGCTTTGGATTTAATAAGCCAGGCAAAACACTTATCCCAGCAGCCAAGCTGAAGAGCTCCTCAGGAATGTGACCGCATCCTCCCCTGGGCTGGGGTTGGAATGGGGGGTGGGGGCACAGAGGTGGGAGACACGAAGCAAAATGTGCGGAGGGAGAGTAGGGTGACCAGATGTCCCGATTTTATAGGAACAGTCCCAATTTTGGGGTCTTTTTCTTATATAGGCTCCTATTACACCCCCACCCCTGTCCAGATTTTTCACACTTGCTGTCTGGTCACCCTAAGGGAGAGAGAGAGAAGGGGCATCTCAGAAGAAACTGTGAAGAAGAGGAACGAACAAAACACAAACACACCCTTATAAGCAAAGAGGGCATTACGCTCAAGGCAGCGGCGTGGGACTTAGGAACATAGGAACGGCCAGACTGGGTCAGAGCAAAGGTCCATCTAGCCCAGTATCCTATCTTCCAACAGCGGCCAATGCCAGGTGCCCCAGAGGGTCATCATCAAGTGATCCATCCCCTGTCGCCCTTTTCCCAAGAGCTTGGGGTTCAAATCCCAGCTGCACCACAGCATAGACAAGTCACTTCCCATCTCAGTGGAGGGTACTAATAATTCCCTTTCCCCATACTGTCTATTTACATTGCAATCTGCCTGATGCAGGGACTGTCTCTTACTCTGTGTACAGGCAGCCCATAGCACAAAGGGGACCTGATCTCGTTTTGGCTCTACTGTAATCCCATTATTATTAAACAGGAATGTTATAATATAGCGATAAGGATAATAAAGTAAATGTCTAATTAGCATTTGTGATTCACAGCAATTACTCCCCAACCCAGACCAGGGTGGGAGGAAGGGGCAGAGAAATGAAGGGAAAAGCAGAGGGATGTTAGATGAACTGAGAAATGTGCACAGCGAAGAAGCGTTTAAAAATCAAGACTTAGCAGGAGGACTCTAGCAGGTTCCCACCCGGGTCATTAATTACAGTTTTGTGTTGGCAACATGCCACAGCAAATGAAATTTGATTAAACACACTCCTCTTGCTTCTTCCCACCCAAAGACAATTGGCCCAGGTCAGATCTCACACTAGTTTTTACACTGCTGTGTAACTCCATTCAATTTCACGGCACTACCCCTCATTTAGACAAGAGCAGGAGGGACACGGGGCTCAACATTACTTTCTGCCCTCACCCCCGTTACACTGGTAAGAAGCAACAAGCAGGTGGTAGGTTTGATTAAGTACCAGCCCTTATTGCACATATACATGCGTCCCACCGCGTCCCAGCCCAGGGCCCTAGAGAGGTCTTCCACTGGGTCGGCAGGGATCCTGCCGCAACACGCCAACCTAGAAGTGGTCAGCCCTGTAGCCAGCCAGTCGCTGGCTGCCCTGGGCTACTTCCTACCTCCCCAGGGTTTGGTATCTTGGGCATCCACTGGTCCTCGGGCTCTTTGCGCTACACAGCTGACGGTAGTCCCGGCAACTCCTCGTCTGGGTCCGTCTCATCCGGGATAGCGTAGATTCAGCTCCTGGACACTGCATCAGGGCAGAGGCATCTGGCTCCTGCTCAACTGAGCTGCAGGTCCCTCCCTTTATAGTTCCTGCCCCGCCCCGGTATTTCCAGCGAGGGGGGGCAGGGCGGGTTCAGCTCCACCTACCAAGGGGAGTGTCGTGGTCCCTCACTCTCCAGGCCGGAGGGAGGCCACTCTGCCTCACTACAGGGCCAAATTCAGCAATAGTGTAAGAGGGTGCACCTATATCGACTTCAGTCTGGAAAGGCATCCAAACTCTTTGGGGATACTTTTGTGAGTAAAGCTTCCGTGATTCCCATATTGAGGTGAACAAGGACATTTCTTTTAGAAGGACATGCACTTTTAATGTAGCGACTAGAAACAATGCAGAATCCATCCACCCCTGGGTACCTTGTTCTAGTGGGTAATTACCCAGAATGCTCATCGTTTGCATCTTATTTCCAACTTCCCCCTATGCACAGTGTCGGTGAGACTGATACTGGAATCCTGCATACAATCCTGGTGCCCACATTTTAAAAAAAGATGTTGAAAATTTGGACAGGGTGCAGTGAAGAGAGACAGAAATGATTCCAGGGCTGGAAAAAATGGCCTATAGTGAGAGATTTAAAGAGTTCAATCTGTTTATCTTATCAAATAGAAGATCAAAAGATAACTTGATGAGGGTGTGTAAGTTCCTTCACGAGGAGAAAATACTAGGTATTAAGTTTTTAAGCAAGCAGAGGAAGGCACACACACACACACACACACACACACACACACAAAAGGTGGAAGTAAAAGTCAGCCAAATTAGAAATAAGACACACTTTTTTTTTTTTTTTTTTACAGCCACTGGAACAAATTACTCAGGAAAGTGGCAGATTCTCTGTAAATCCAGGTTGACTGCCACTCTGGAAGATGCTTTAGCCAAACACAAGTTATTCGGCTCAATACAAAGGTGGTGGGTTGAAATGCCGCGCCCAGTTTATGCAGAAGGTCAGATTAGATGATCGACTGGTCCCTCCTGGCCTTAAAATCTACGAATGTTTCTTACTTCATCTTGCAGCCATTATTAGCTCTTTCCTGATGCTGAAGCATCTCAGAAACCATGATGAAGAGCTGTAGAGAGGAACTCCAGTGCAGCTACGTCACATAGCATGCACATGGTTAATGTTCGGATAGGAAGAATGCACTGCTCAAGCGAGCCCAATAATTATGGCCCTAATTGATATAATATTACATAGAAAGAAAGGCAGCTTTGAAACAGATTAATGCTCTCCACATCAAATTAGCAACTCTAGTTTGGATGCTCATTGTCAGGACTAACTTTTGCATCCTTTATAAAACTCCTTGGTGTCTCTCCCTTGAATTCAGATATCTTATCATTTGTTTAACTTACTGAATAAAGTAATTAATACCAAGGAACCTGGATTGCTCGTCAGAATATATTGTTACAGCTAACAAATTTGATGCCTGTAAGCTTCACAGAAGACTTTGATTTAATTTGTCCCAAGGTTAAGACACTCTTGGAATAATTTATCACCCTCACCTTTGACAGAGACACACATCCTTCCTGAATTAAGTCGGCCTTCGAAATTTACACAATCGTCTTTGCTTTACCCGCTTGTGCATCTCTTATCAGCAGCTGTGTGTGCAAATTCCAGCATGTCTCCCTGCTATAGGCAAAGGGAGAGATGGCTGCATGCCCCAAATGGGATTCAAATTACCATCATACTTGGCACGCCAGGAGCGCCGTTGGGATGAAAACTGCAGTCTTACCAGCCTTAGTTAATTAAGACTCAAAAAGACCTCTGTGAATTAGGTAAGCATCATTAGTAAGGCTGCTCAAAAATGTTCGATCTAAATTGTTTTTGATGGAATATTAGGGAGTTAGATTTTTTTCCCCAAAAAGTGTCTGCTTTCCACAAAAAAATGTGAAAGCCCCAAAACTAAAAAAAATTGCTTCAGATATGCCACGCGAGCTGTAGTTTGGTTGCCTCAAGTCCCCATTCTCCTCTGCGGGCCAGGATTTCAAGCCAGACAATATATCATCTTCCATGATGCACTACCTCACCTCACCAAAGGGAGTCCATGGTGCATGATGGGAGATGTAGTCTGACAAGGGAGCCCAACCTAGAGATAGGAATGGAAACACAATGCACCTGAACTACAGCTCCCATGAAGCACTGTGGCAGCATTTTTGAATCAAGCGATTTTGGCCAATACATTTCAGTTTTTGATTTTTTGCCAAAAAGTCAAAATTTTCTACAGAAACCCCCCATTTTTCAGCCATCTCTGGGGAAACCGAGGGGCTAATGGCTGCTGAATATCACAGCTCCCATGTGTGAAATTCATCCCTAGGCATGAGGCCAGAACAAGGCCGAGGCACCACTTAAGCCCCATAGGTCTTTGAACCCTGCCACACCATACTGAAACTTGGCTCCAATGAGCTACTGCTCCAAGGGAGCTCCTGCCTCTTCTGAGCATTGGCCAGGTACCGCAGTCCCACAAGCTCCAGCCTCTTCAGAACACTGGGCTGCGATTCGGTTCACACAGGCTTCTTGACATGCTGGGATTCTGAGTGACTTGGAGATCTCGTGATCTCCCAGCTGGTCACTTTGGATTGTGCCCTAGATGAATGAGTGTCTCACCAAGAATACAGGCTTCATGATTCATAGTATGCGCTAATGTCAGTAGGCGCATGTGCCTGGGATTCTGACTCTAATTACTTATGCTTCCCGATAAGGGAGTTCTTAACATGATTTATTCTAGAGGCTATAGAAAACGACAATTGCTGATCGCTTAAAATAACGCACTTTCCAAGTGCCCTGACAGTTTAAATGGTGAAAAAGTGAGAAATTGGTGTAAAATCCATTGCCCTTTGATGGTGCTACATCAAGTTACACTCTCAGAGGGTTGGCCCAAGACAATTTAAATCCCCCCGAAAGGCGCCCGGAGATGATCAATTCGGGTATCACCGACATGACTTGGAGAGAGAGCTGGGTGCATGCCATTCGCATCTGAGTCTTGGCATTGTACAGCAGAGGCAGCCGGCTGGCATGGTGTATGTTACAATGCAGAGGGAAACAGGCCATCAGTTACTGTAGCATTCTCTGCAAATTGCCCTCTCCCGTATCTCTCACTGAGAGCGAGCGCTCAGCGGGAATGCAGGAAAGGAAGATGCAAAGTGGCAGGACACTGGACAGAAGGAAGACACAGCATATGCCAAAAGCCCTATTAACTTAGCTCTTTGTCCTTCTCCAATGACCCCTTTCTGCTTGAGATAGTTGCTTCAATAGACCGGTTTGGGGCTTATATAAACTTAAGCTTCCTTCACCCGGGCCGTATGATTATTGCCTATGAATACTTTTTTCTTGCAAGCACCTTTGCACTTTCTCCCGTACACATGGGAAGAGCTCCCTGTAATTGTCCCTCCTTAAAACCCACCTATCACATGTCACCAACACACAGAGTAGCTGGGCAGCAGGTGTGCCGCACATGATGCTCATTACACTGATCATAATCATCTCACCGTTATCTGGTCCTCCTTGCGTCTTTACGTCCCTCCCCTTCTTGGCTCTCGTCATCTTTGTAGCTAGTAAGCTCTTCGGGGGAAAGGGCTGTATTTTGTTACATGCATGTACAGCACCTAGCACAATGGGGCCCCGATCGCTGATACAAACAAATAATTAATCATTAATCCAGTTGGGGCCTGCCTGGCCGATTTCCTTCTAAAAAGTCAATAAGGCAAAGTCACGTGGATGCAAACAGATATAAAATGCCGACTTCCCAAATACGTGCATTTATTTGTCTCCGTTTGTGAGGCTGAGGTGGAAGGAGCTGTTAGCAATGAACAGGATTTGATGAACATCGTAAACTCCAAGTCTGTGTCAGCAGGATGCATCTGAAGATGTAGTTGATGCATGCTATTTTTTGTTTAGCAGGGGTGCAAGATTTTGCACGGATCAGGATAAAGTCTTGTTGAACTGCTGGGCGTGCTTAGGGTGAAATTCACCCTTGTGAAGCAGGAGTGCCTATGCACTGCCCTCCATACTAGGGCAGAGTGCGATTGAAGTGGGTTTTATTATGATTATTTATTTGGATTATAGTAGTGCTTAGAAGCCTCTCCCAAATCAGGTTTCAGAGTAGCAGCCGTGTTAGTCTGTATCCGCAAAAAGAAGAACAGGAGTACTTGTGGCACCTTAGAGACTAACAAATTTATTAGAGCATAAGCTTTCGTGGACTACAGCCCACTTCTTCGGATGCATATAGAATGGAACATATATTGAGGAGATATATATGCTCTCTGTATGTGTGTATATATATCTCCTCAATATATGTTCCATTCTATATGCATCCGAAGAAGTGGGCTGTAGTCCACGAAAGCTTATGCTCTAATAAATTTGTTAGTCTCTAAGGTGCCACAAGTACTCCTGTTCTTTCTCCCAAATCAGGGCCCCATTGTGCCAGGTGCTGTACAAACACAGTGACAGTCCCTGGCCCGAAGAGCCAACAAGAGTCAAAGGGTGGGATGGAAAAGGAGGACACAGAAAGGTGAAGGGACTTGCCCAAGGCCACCCAGCAGATCAGCAGCAGAGATGGGAATAGAAGTGGTGCATAGGCCTTGTGTTAGCGCTCTACTCACCCTCAGAGTTATAGGACAAGAGCTGTAGCTGGTGTGAATCAGCATCGCCGAGGGGATTAAGGATCCAGCCCTTACACTGCTTGCTTAAAACAGTGACCCGACCCCATCCCTATTGAAAGCCACCAAGAACTCTCAGCCAACACGCCTCTGATTCCCAGTTGTGCCGGCCCTTTCTGCTTTAGCTGCAATGACATTTTCATTTCATTTCATTTCATTTTATTCTTTTTTTTTGGTAATGGTTCAGGCTTATGATAATGTTAAGAAATAGCTATTGCAATCAGCCATTGTTAATCAGCAAATTACAGCCCTTCATGTATTACAAAGCATTTAACTACCAGCTGCTTATTACCGCATATTTATGCGGGAACAACTCTGCAGAGCAAGTTTCATGTCTATTACAGAGCTATTAAACCTCCATAAATAGGGCCTTAATGACCAACCGGTATTTATTTAAGGTGCTATAACCTGCCTGTTACAGTGAATCAAAAGTTAGACATGCAGGTAAGTGCGTTGAAGGCGCTGCATTGGAAGTTTTATGGCAAAGCAAATAGGAGACTGCCTGCTGTCCTGGCTGCATTAGTAGCTTTGGGGACGCTATTTTGCAAGGTCCAGCGTAGAACAGGCCAGCATGGTGCACTCCTTTCTGCAGTCTGTGACTAGCTACACATTGAGCAATAACCATATTTGTGGCTCTGAAAGTTAAGGGTAAGCAAATCTCAAGCTTCATGGCATAAACTGATGGCTGTAGGGGTCAGGGAGGAATTATTTCCCATGGGAGCAATGTGCCAAGGTAGTTAAGTCCCAGGCCGCCTTCTGGCTCCCACTGACTTCACTGGGGCTAACTCCAGGTTTACCCCAGTGTGAAAGCTGAATTTGCCCCTTTGGGTTCTGTCCCATCCTCTCTGGCAAATCCTAGAGATGGTGTAACTAGGGGGTTCTGGTGCATAGAAGAAAGGCAGGGTGGGATTTGGGGAGCAGATTTCCTGTACCCAGAGAGCTTAGTATCTCAGGGCTCCCTAAACACCCCCATGAAGTGGGTTTCGTGGGCCTGGCAAGAGAGGGGAAACTGAGGAAAGGGCTCAGGGCTACAGTAAGAGCTACGCAGTATGTCTCCTGCCCCTCCACAGCTGTGGGGAAAGATATCTTCCCACCCATGGCCTAGTGGCATAGCCCTGCACCAGGCCTGGCCCACGTCATTGAAATCAATGAGAACTGGATTGGACCCTTAGGTGAAATTCACCCCACATAGGGGCCAGCACAAAGTCTATGCACCACTTACATCCCAGTGCATGCCGGAGGATCCAGCCGGAGCCCATGTTGAATGTTTATAAGCTCATATTGCAGGACACAGACAGTGCCCAGGGCTTGGGCTAGCTGTCTGAACAAGGCTGAATTCCAGCCTTTGGCTCCAATCAAAGTCCCACTGAAATCAACCGAAAGCCTCCCAGTGACGTCAGTGAGAGCTGGATCAAGCCCCTGTACAGAGCAGTGTTGGCACAGGAAGCAGCTGATCTGTTCACCCAGAACTTAAGTCCACAAAACCGGGCTTTCCTGGAGCCTAGAGACCTGTACTGCATGTCTGCATGGGCATGAATTCCACTTTTAAGGATGTACCAGAGCCCATATTAAAGTTCTATGATTAGTTTTGCTGTCAGGCTCAGGAAGCCCAGTTACAGGCCAGAACCCCATTGTTCTAGGCGCCGTACAACCACAGAACAAAAGATCACGGCTGCATGGACTAGCCCCACCCGCCCATCACCCCGCTTACCTACTTGAGCAGCTGCGTGGTTTCACTGCTGTTACTCTAGCTAGCTTTGTTCTAGCAACATGGGTATGATCACGGCTAGCTTGGGTATGTCTTACACATGCTGCAGTCAGCCCGCAGTGTAGGTGTACACTCAGTCACGAGAGAACAGGTGGGTACAGACCGATGGGGAAGCATGAGCACCGAATGAGACAACGCTGCTCGGTGTGACCGGCAGTGATCTCAGCACACCAGCGGTCTAACTCGTGTCAAGATTTTTGCAGGCGTCACCGCCAAGGAGAGATATAGGAGGTGAGCTGTCGGAAGGCGATGGGCTAGCTATTAATGGGACGCCTCCTCCCAAGCGTGAGAAACTGCAAGCTAGAAGGCCAATCCATTTGTGGAGCTGCCACACTGGGCGACAGCGAGATGGTTTAGATCAGTCTGTTCCTTTCTCATTTCCCAAATAAGAAAATTGCCATTTGTGGTATTTTTTTAACCTATAACTGGAGAGAGAGAGAGAAAGAGAGAGAGAAGAATTAAATCGCACTTTTCTTTCAGCCAGAAATTGCAAATCATGTACTTTTTAGATACCTCGTTCTGGAAAAACATAGTCTCTCTCCCCATTTTCCTTCCCTTTGTCATTTTAACTTCTCCTTTCTTTTCATTTCACAGCTTTGAACCTTGCCCAGTTGTCTTTCTTAAATACAAACAAATGCTCTTGTTCAGCGAGGGAAATGGTTTAAAAGCTTTAACAATTTTATTTTCTAAATGTCTACACAGGAGTTGGGGGTGAAGGGGGGAAACAGCAAAAGGTCCCTCCAGAAAAAAATAACGTATTTCCTCTCTCTCCCTGGGGAAAGGCAAGTTCGGTTGCCAGATCTGAGGAGTGACCCTCCGGTAATCAATAGTGTTTGCAGGATAATTAACCGAAGGGCAAGGGGGTGAAGGTGGGGAGTAAAATAAACTTGTGCGAGGTGGCTCCACTGTGTCCCTGGTGAATGTTGTGGAAGGCTGGAAGGTGAGGAAATTATGATTAATTCACCAGGAGAAGTGGGCTGAAGAGCCTTTGTGTAGTCGCAAGCTCTGCTCGGTGACTCCTGGAACACAGGTGGCTTGGTAGAGCTACAGGTGGTTTGTCGTTAAGGCACCAGGCTAGGCTGCAGCAGACGTGGGTTCATTACCAAGAGGTGCCACTGTGTGACCTTGAGCAAGTCATTTAGGGATAGATTGTGTTACCTTCATGCCTGGGCAAGGGCAAAGACCCTATCCCAGTGGTCACCTCAGATAAGGGAGCTCTGTGTGTCACTCACTGGTGAGTGTGTGTGTCACAGGTCCCTCTCAATGCTGGATCTACTGAGGACACGAATTTCCTGCAGCCTCAGCTAGGGAGCTTGCAGGCTGCAGCAATTCAGGCTTTTAGCACTGGCCTTCCCCAGTTCAGTCCCTGATGTGTCAGCCCTGATAGTGGCCATCACAGGTAAACAGGGGTAAGCAGGCTCTTTGCACTCACCTACCCCTCCATCCACAGACAGGGAGGCAGAGAGCACTGCTTTCCCCATCCATGCCAATAGGTGTGAGGGGGGAATAGTATTCTCTCATTGGTAGGGGTCTTATTTGCATAAAGAAAGGCAGCAGTGAGCACAGACAGTCGTTTGGATGTTCCCCACCTGCCTTGGCAAAAGACAGGAGGAAAAGGTGCCCTCTTTCTGAGCACTCAGGTGGGTGGCTGTCACCCAGAAGAGAGACTGTAGAAATTGAAGCTGAAGAGACCTGCAACTGAAATGGAACTGGAATTCCCCCCCCCCCACGCACACACACCATTGCAGCAGTGCAAGATGATGTCACTCGCAAGGTTGTGGCATCATACCACAGGCATTGTGTCAAGTCACTGCATCATAAAGTTGCACAGTTGCATCACAACGGCAGTTCGTTGCATCACGTTGTTGCTTCATTGAGTGAAGATGGAGCCTAAAAGCTAAATGTTGTTACAGATTTGTTCTTTTAATGGCACACTGAGCCATTTATCAAGCTGAAGTCAAGTGAGATGCAGTCATCTCACTGACTCTTCAGGGCTGAGTGGATTAAGGCAGGTAATTGTAATAATAATATAGATTATTTCCAACATCTAGACACAGGTCAAAATAATCAACGAGCATCAGCGGGGGGCTTTGCAGAACCTACATCTTAATCTGCCTTTCAGAGAACATAGAGTAAGTTTGCCAGACATAAATAATTGAGAATACTTATTTTAATTATAACTAGATGGAATAAATTATAAATTCAATTACAGAGCCACTCACTGAAGAGACATTCAAAATGTTTGGACTATTAGTTGCACAAATTAGCTGCAAAAGACAACAACATTTGTGGGAAGTGACCTCACACCCTTGTTTTAATGAGAAAGTCAAGGTGCAAGGCATGACAGATCAGTTTATGCAAAGGACTAACCCTACCACCACTGTCTAAGCTCTGTATGACACAAGCGTCCACCATCCCTTTATAGAAACAACTAGCTCAGTGGTTCTCAAACTTCTGTAGTGGTGACCCCTTTCACACAGCAAGCCTGATTGTGACCTCCCCTCTTATGAATTAAAACCCCTTTTTTTTTATATTTAACACTATTACAAATGCTGGAGGTGAAGTGGGGTTTGGGATGGAGGCTGACAGCTTGCGACCCCCCAGATCATAACCTTGCGACCTCCTGAGAGGTCCTGACCCCCAGTTTGAGAACCCCTGAACTAGCTGATACACATGGGACAATTCATGGCTTGGTGGATAGGAGACAAAGTGTAGCTCCTCCCTCATGTCATTTGCATACTGAAATCCTATTGGTTATAATGAGTCATGTTCAGTCATGTTCTCAGAGGTAGCTACTCCTTTCTCAACTCATTTGCATACTGTTATCTTATTGGTTAAAATGATACACCTGTTCAGTTTTGCCAGTCTATTAAGACTGCAATTGACTAGATCCATATAAGATGCTTTGGTTTTTGCCTACCAGGGTTTAGCTGAGCCAAGGTTTTGCAAGAACTCATCAGTTGGGTTTTGATTTTGCAAAACCCCAAGCCAGGGTATTTCACATCTAGGTTTCTTTATCTAATTTACCAAAGTTTTGTGGGTGGATGGAGGGGAAGGAAGAGAGAAAAATTGTTTATGTTTTGATCTCTCTCTACTGCAAACACTTTCTTTTATCTTGATTGATACGGGATTCATCCCCGCAACTGAAGTTTCAAAGTTAAATGGACCTCAAAGCCAAACCTCCACCCAAATCACTGGTTTTATGTTAACGCTCCACAAGAGGTTGAAATGCACACGACACAAAACCCATGAAATTGCATCAGTTTCACTGAAAATGGAACCCAGATTTGCACTAAGATTCATGGACCTCAGCAGAAATTTGCCAAGAATCTGGTTTGTGTTCCAAGACCATTTTAAACTTTCATTACATACACAGCTCTCCATTTCATGTCCGGCCACAGTAGCCCAGACAGGCAGTGCTATAGGTCTAATGAAACCAGGACCAAGGCCACCTAAAGTAAGCAACTGGGGGCAGATTCTCAAGTTGAGGACTGTCATAGCTCCTCTGATGTCAATGCAACTATGAGATCTGGAGGAAAGTATCATAGCATTTTTTTTTGTCACCAACATTCATCTTTTTCCCCAAATTTTGAAATCTGAAAAACACTGACCATTTATATAGCTGGCCCAGGGACATGAGAAAATAGCATGGACATTTTTTCTAAATGTCTTTTGGGAGTTTATTTGTCTGAAATTGAAATTTCAACAAAAAAGGTCATCAAAAAATTGAATTTCAGAAAATACACACCTGTCCTACTTTCAGAATATTCCAAAGGTTTCCAGGGTTGCTGCTTCCATTGTTTAGTGAAAGAACCCAGCTGTTACAGGCAAAGGATTATGGATCAAGTCTAGCTGCTCTCCTGCCCCCGGGGGTTAGAGTCTGCTTTCAGCTACATCATGTCAATCCTGAGTAACTCTGTTGAATACACAAGAGTCACCAGTGTAATTAAGAGCAAGATTGGAACCCTTGACTTTCTACTGCCTCTTAGCTGGCTGCATGGAGAGGATAACCCCAGAAAGCCACTGTTTATTAAATCACACGTCTTCGTGCCTCTTCTTAAGGGGTTGTATCTGGAGAGTTACTCTCCTCACCTCTCCAGACCCGACTCGATATGAATAATGCACAAGCTACCCGAGTGCCAGTTGCTTGTTGAACTGTGGCCAGCCAAAGGGCTCTCTCATCAAAACAGAAGCCAATCAAGTTCATTTCAATATTTATTTTAATCCTCCCAATGAAAACCATAAATATTTAATCCTGTGCCCTTCCTATGGAAACGAAACAGAGGCTGGGAGATGGAGAAACCATGCAGGCTGCTTGTTCATGCTGATGGCTGCCCAAGCAGGCACGGCTGATTTGGGCCATTAATATTCTTCAATGAATCTAGCTAGTTTGTTTGAGTCCTCGGAGAACCTATATAGCTAGAGGTCAGAGCCAAGGACCTGGAGGCAAACAGCAAGTCAGGTTTTGTTCCCCATAGTTGGGGGAAAGGGGAACTTCCAATCCTAGAGATAAATGTCTATAGCAAAATCGGTGTGCCCCAATATGCTTCTGACAATGCTCCGTTACCCTGACCACCTGCTAGTGTAACCACCACAGCTCAGTCCGGACCTGCAAACGGCCATCATGTAGCTCTGCCAACACCCCAGCAAAGGCTCCTCTGATTACTCGCCTCAGCAAAGCACCATGCAGCTGCCCTCATGGGTGAAAATCTGCAATGACCTGTGCACCTCTCTTGCACTTAGATTTTAGGGAGATGGGTGTTATACGAAACTGATAGACAAGTATGCAGGGCAAATAGATAGATCGATGAACCACGTCATTTTCACTGCCACCCAACCCTTACCCACCTGCAAAGAGGTGAGAAGAAGGGCAGTGAAAGACAGAGGCAGAGATGAATTAAAGATCTAAGAGAAGAACCTGGACAGTAACTCATAGCTCTGACCAAACATCCCACCAATCAGTATTTAAGGACACGTGGCTGATTTCTAAAGAACAGCATTAATAAATCAGGCTTTTTGATAGGGATTCAGTTTTCCAGAGAGAGCCATTTAATAAGTTTCACTCAGGAAGTCTCTGCTCCCAATAAAGACTTAGCAAAGTTAATTATACTAAACAGTAATTATCGTGTCCCTTCATTGTTCAATTATCTTGCTGAACTGGTGTTTCCTGATTAATTTTCTGATTAAAATGTATTAAACTGAAAAAAGCTTGCAAACACGAGATGACAGATTTTTCCACCACTCAGTGAGATTTCAGGCAGCCAGGAAAGCAAGAACGGGACGATGCCAGCTTAGGAACCAAGCCATTCCCTGACAGCACACATGCGGTGTTTTGGCTGAGGAAGAAGAGCGAGCAGTTGATGGGAGCAGAAGATGTTAAGAGATCCCTGCATAATGCTCAGAAGCGAGGAACTCAGCTTGTTTTACACTCCTGAGTTGGGCAGGTGAACTCACGGCAGGGAAAAGAGCTGGGATAATATTGGGAAGGAGTTGTGCAGGCTGTACCCCAAGAACTCTGCCAATGCACCTCAAACCTAACCTGCAGCAATCCCGGATGTTCCAGCCCTGGGCTTGACTGATGCTGATCTGCCTTATCCCTTGCTAGTCCAGCTGTGAGCACCCACCACCACTTTGCCAGTGCAATGCAATTCTCCTGAAGCATCTCTTGTTTATCTATCCCAGGCCTCCACACACCTCTGCCAATCCACCTAACCTTGGCATTATACCCCTTGGTAGTCCAGGTTTGGATCCCCACACTTTCTCTTGGTGCAATTTGGGTCTTGCTTGGCACCCTCCATGGTTGCCCACACCCTGCTGTGCTGATTCACCGCCATCCTGCTCTAGTTCAAATAGGAATTAACTAGGGAAAATTCTCTGACCTGTGTTATGCAGGAGGTCAGACTAGATAATCATAAGGATCCCTTCTGGCCTTCGAATCTATGTACCACAGCTCTTCCAGTCCTGGTTCTTGTCTAGGGTGACCAGATGTCCCGATTTTATAGGGACAGTCCTGATATTTGTTTTTTTTTTTTTAATATGGGCTCCTATTACCCTCCACCCCCGTCCCGATTTTTCACACATGCTGACTGGTCACCCTATTCTTGTCTCAGTAATGCCATGCTCTCCTGATGCAGACAAATATGCACCAGTACTT
Organism: Malaclemys terrapin pileata; assembly: GCF_027887155.1. Lineage (NCBI taxonomy): Eukaryota > Metazoa > Chordata > Testudines > Emydidae > Malaclemys > Malaclemys terrapin. Next base: position 15,845,495 of record NC_071526.1, on the reverse strand, counting down.
GACTGCCCAATTCATCTCCACATTTGACCTAAATGAAGGCCTGGACGTTCAGCATGTCCCTGCAGGTGAGCGCCTGGTTCCCTGATCCACCTGGGTAACACTTCTGCGTGAGTGTTGCTCAGGCACCAGAACAACATGGCTTTCCATGGGGACTGTTTTCGTATGCACTCTTAGCAATCCGGTAATCATCAGCATTTTGATCAGCTGCTGATGCCATTTGCATATCCTTTGTAAGACTAAATCAGAAAATGGGATTAATTTGTCTTTCTTCGCTTAAATATCACCTGTGGCTGGGGCAAAAACAAACAAATTCCTCGCCTCCTTCCCCAAATCCGTACGATTAGGTTATTAGAGCCCAAGACTTAAAGTAAATTATCGAATGGATGCTGCTAAGGCCAGCCCCACAATGGGCTTATTTTGAGTTCCATAATGCTTGTAAGTCTTGATTAATTCACTGCTAGCATGAGGCAGGGAGGATGAGAGAAAGCTTGGAGGCACCGGCGTGATTAACACCAGAATAGGTAGTTTGGCTCTGAATGAAATATTCAGTTCAGGGCATGGGAATAAACACCCTTCCAGAAGAGGGTTTAACAGGCACATGGAAGATTTTTTTTCCTATTTGTTCGTGAAGAAATTCAACAGAAAGCCTGTTGCTATTGCGGAGACTTTGGTCCAGACCTTCAGCTTGTGCAAATCAGCAGAGCTCTGTTGAACTCAACGGATCTACAGCTGCGGATTTAGGGCAGTGGAGGGCACGTCTGCATTGCAATCAGAGGTGTGACTGCAGCATGCGTAGACACACCTGAGCTAGCTTTCATCTAGCTAGCTCCAATGGCGATAGCAGTGAAACCGCAGCAGCATGCGTGGTGACGTACAACCAGTTAGCCAGTGCTGCCCGGCTTTGCTGCTATTGTTATTCAAGCTAGCCGGATCAAAGCTAGCTTGGGGGTGTCGATACATGTGGTAGTCTTCTGTCTTATGCTTCGATTGTAAGCTGTTTGGGGCAGGGTCTGTCTTTTTGTTCTGTATTTGTACAGCACCTAGCACAATGGGATCCTGGTCCATGACTAGGGTTCCGAAGCGCTACCGTAAATAATAAAAATGTTCATCTTACAAATATAACTTTCCCCTTTTAAACTTTGAAATCTTTCTTTTGATTCTAGAAAAGAAAACTGGCGTTTCTAGCCAATTTTCACCAGTGTCCCTTTAATTCATTTGCTTCTGCAGGATGTTATATTTTGGCACCGTGCAACATTGTTTGTTTGGTTGGTTGGTGGTGCGGCAGCTCTGCACCCAAAAATGATTTTGCTCACTCAGAAAGAGACTAAGTCAGGCAAGAAGCTGACTTTGCTTGTGACATGCTCAGCTTCTGAAAAGAACTACATTGAAGCTAACAACAAGCATCTGTCAAAGTGCTAACTGCTTATACATTCAGAGGAATCATAAGCAACAAGGCCATCTGCAATAGAGTCTTCTACTGACTTCCAATAATGTTCCAGGGGACACATTTTTACAAACATCTTACATTTGCAGCAACTTTAGATCCACTCAAAAGGCTGCACAATTTGGTTACAGTTTTAATTTCCAATTCCCAAAGCAAAAAATTCGAACGACCAGAGTAGCGTTTAGATTTGTTTTCATTAATAATATAGTTAAGTAATGAATCAAACTGCATTTGGGTTCCAAACTATTAGTTGGTAAACAATTACACTTATGACAACCAAACCTAAACGCAATGTTTTAACATGACCCCATGTTTACCAGCGTACAGTACTATTTATCCTGCATCAGGCTGAACAGAGGTGTCCGTAGGGGGTTAGCTGTGAAATGTTTGATTTCAAAAGCCTCCAGCAAGTTGATTCAGGTCTATTTAATTTTTCCAGGCAGTTGCACTGGCGTGAGTGTGTGGATGTGTGTTTATGTGCATGTGTATCACAAAGCCAGCAGCTCAGTCTTACCAAGCTGTGGAATTCTGCGTACCTTTAATTAAAGCACATGCACATATGGGGAAAGAGTGAAGGAGGGGGGGGAAATCCTATTATCCTCGTTAAGCCAATATTTTTGTGCTGAAAACAGAAAAAGCCATTTTCTATCAAAAGGCCCCAACCAGCACTTTTAAATTATGCTGGAATTCACTGCATAATCAATTTAAATCTGGGTGAGATTGTACGTTAGCACAGAGCCCAGTACACATCGCAACAGAGGTTAATTAGACTGAACTAGCCAAGCTCTGTCAGTCCCTTACTCAATGCCGGAGTTTATGGATGCTGTGAAGCAGCGTTCACTCTCTGACAGGTTAACTGTGCTATAAAGACAATATCACTGTATGGTACCCAGCCAATGGTTACAAGGCCATCTTCCGTATCTTCTGAGCACGGCAGCAATACAACTGTCTGCCATCAGAGAGTATAAGGCAGGTCCCGATCCTGCAGTCTGATCCACTCGGACTGATTCCTGCATCTACTCAGAACTCCGTTCCAACCAGAAGTGTGCACGGCTGGAAGGGCTGCCCATGAAGATCCAATTGCAAGCTCAAGGCTTTACCATTGCTACTTTTTATGTAATTAGAGGAAGGATGGCTCAGTGGTTAGAGTGCCAAGGGTGGTACTCTGGAGACCAGCGCTTAATTCCTTGCTCTGCCACATACTCTGTGTATGACCTTGGGTAAACCATTTAGCTTGTCTTTACTTCATTTTCCTCGTCTGTAGAATGGAGATAATAACACTGCGCTACCCTGTAAGGGGGTATTATGTGGGTAGATAAAGATAGTATGTTAAGGTGGGGGTGAGCATACAACATAAGTACCTTGGACAGATAGAAACCTTCCATGTGGCAGGACCAGCCATGGGAAATAAGGTATTTCCTACTTAGAAAAGTGAAGTAGCACACACAACTTTGAAATGCTCCCTGAGAATTCAAGATCAGTCCTATTTTTGCAATATTTTCATGCTAAAATGAGACCAGGTGCAAAAAACCTATTTATAATAGCATTCCAGTCGTGTCTCAAGGCCTTCTGAGATCAGGGCTGTCTCATGCTAGGCACTTCATAAAATACATACTTAGGGAATATCCCTGCTCTAGAGTGCTTACGATTTCAATAGACAAGATCTATTGGAGGCAAAATAGAGACTGAGAGAGGTGAAGTGACTTGCCCCAGGTCAAACAGCGGGTCAGTGGCAGAACCAGGATCAGAACTCAAATCTCCCAGTATTTTAGCCAGCAGGCCACGCTGCTAGATAAATGCAGACACAAGTTCTTTGGAAAATCTGGCTTCCAGTATAGCTATAGGACATGGAACATAGAAATTCATTTTTTTTCTAAGCTATGCTCATTTCCAAACAAGTCCAGAGTACATTATTAACGAAGACAAATACAAAAGGTCCCACTCTGAGATGCTACTCCGTAGTATACTGCAGCAGGGTACATTTTGTCCAAACAGCTTGTTTTATTAAAAGCATATTACATGATTAATACTGCAGGGAAGATCTCCTTTGCATTTATTTACTGAGTGTTCATGAGTCCCTCTCCCAGCAGCTCATCGCGTGCTAACGGTGCATGACAAAGATCAGGCACATTAAATGCTGTTACATCGAACAATACACCCCAGGAACCACAGCAACTTGACACATGAACAGAAAGAGACCTCTGTGCAACAGGGGGGCCATTAGGCCCCATTAAAGCCAGAGGAGCTGAAATCCCATGAGGTACCATTGTGCGGAGGCTGTGATGAATTTTGCAGGGTTTATTTCCAACGGCGGGATATTTATAATGCAACAGTTTGTTGCTGATGATTGCTGTTGTATTTTTTCCTTTGACAAACGCATTCAGGGAGGGAAGCAGACTAGAAAACCTCCCCTTAGGAGCTCAGTTGTTTAAGGAAGAGCACCAAGGAGCTTTCATTCTGGAAACAAAACAGGATGCTCTGTGTTTGATTCTGTCGGCACAGGGAATGCTCCTTGCAAGATGCCCTTAGCGGCCATTGGCTCCACCCCGCCGCCTTGGGTCCCTCCAAACATGCTCATTTGCACTCACATTTTCCCCATTCACAGCTGCTTCATTGTGGCTATGGGAGAGATTGGCAAGGCTTGACTGTTGCAGCTGTATGGACCGAATACTGCTCTGCAGGGTGCTTCACTATCTTTACTGCAAGAACAAATAGGGCTGTAAAATGGAAGAGGCCCTTATAAAAAATACACTAGCTGGAACTCAGAGGTTTCTTTACTCTTAACTTAAGCCCACCCCCCGGATCTGGCTGGTAGGGTGGAGTACAGTCAGGCTCCCATCCAGAAAATGTTTGCTACAGCCAGAAAAATGCTATTTCAGCTTTCCTTCTCTGCAGCAACAAGGATGCAGGTTGGGATTTTCAAAGGAGCACAATGGATGTATTTGGGTACCTAACTCCCTTTGACAGTCCTAGCCAACTCCTGGCTAGGAGCATATGCAGGCCCAATGCAAAGGGGCTAAAGTCTCCTAGGACACCTTCCATTTCAGAACAGAGGAGAGGGTGAGGGTTGGTATAGTGGCTGATGGTCCCTTGAGTTTGAAATGAGCTCAGTACTCCTTCCAGGCCTGGTCTGACTTTCAGTAATATCTGAAACACTGGTCTGACTTTCAGTAATATCACTCCTGATTGGCACCAGTATAAATAAGAGAAGCAGAAGAACACCCAGCTCTTGCGTAACAGTTTTTCATCCATAGATCTCAAAGTGCTTCACAAAGGAGGTCGGTATCTTTATCGCCATCCTATGCATGGGGAAACTGAGGCACAGAGCAGAAGTGACTTGCCCAAGGTGACCCAGAAGGCCAGTAGCAGCGCTGGGAAAGAACTCAGATCCCCAGAGTGCCAACCTAGTGTTCTATCTAGTAGGCCTCCCTGCCTCTCAAATCCAAGCTCTTCCAATGCATTTACCAATCAATGACTTGCACACTGGACCGTCATTGCTGAGGTGAGCCTAGTCTCCCCTTTGTAAAAGGAGAACAATATAGCACCTGCTTTGCGCATTTGGATCGTAAAATTTTGGACAGGGTCTGTCTCTCGCTTTGGACAGTGCCTAGCATCTGGGTTGGGGCCACTAGGTTCTACTGTAATACAAGTAACAACAGTCTAGAAACAAATGCTCTTAACAGGAAAGCCACTCATGGCTCCCACCCCTGTGATGCTGGTTCCCTTAGACACAGATGCAAACAACAAAGATAAAGCAAGGAATATTCATGAAGAATGGTTTGCCTTGGCGGACAGAGGAGAAGAAAGCCACGTAACAGCGCTCCAAATCCAGCCCTATCCCATATAGAGAAGCCATTATACAAAAGAACAGCTTAATAAGGAACAAAACCGCAAGGAATAAATGTTCCTAGTGTATTTAACGATGCTCCAGCCTCTGGTGTATGGAAAGAGCAAGGCAATTAATAAGGTATATTTAGCATGCTAAGATGAGGTGCTCGGCTCCCACAGCAGCTGAGATACAGCAATTTAAATAGCATTTAGCTTAAATATCACCCTGGCTGTGACTGCCGTTGGAAATATTGGCTACTGGTCTGCAAAAAGCCCACTTCACGCTCCGCTGCATTAGCCCCTTAGACATTCAGGATGCTGGATCGTGCTCAGTACCCCGAGCAAAGGGTCAGGTGCCAACTGCACCAGCCCGGGAGCTGCTACAGACAGGGAGACACCCTCCGAGTAATTAGTCCCTCCCTGTTTCTTCCTTGGCCTGGGAATGCGTGGCTGGCCTGTGCAAGCCACTCCCTGCATTGGCCAGAGAGTAGGAGGGTGGAGCCAAACTTCTAAGCATTCCCCACCCCTTCCACTAAGTCCTGACCCCGCTGCTCTGTGGGGTAATTTCCAGCGTGGGTAGACATACAGACACTAGCTTTGATTACACCTAGGGTGGTCCGTGGCTACGCTGCCATTTTTAGTGTCCTAGCTCAAGAAGCAAGCACGGGTACACCTACCTGACCTGGAAATTTTCCCTGCAGCTTCAGAGTAGATAGACTCCCCGTGTCTATTTACTCCCGTGTGCCCACACAGGTGTGTAAGGCATGGTCAGACTCCCCCTTGCTCCCTTGGGTGTGTAGCCCAAGTTACAGCCTCACCCCCAAGACCCCAAAGAATGGCTCTGCCTTTTGGGGGGAAGGAAAGAAATGTTACATACAAAAACAAGAACATTATAAAGATGACCAGGCAGGTAAAAATACATCAACACATCTGAGTGACGAGGTTCAAGGGTTGCTACCCTGGCTAGAATGAAATTCTAAAAGGGTCTCAGTCCTCATACTTCAAGGCACAAGCTGATCACCATCCGGGCTCAGGAGGGAATTTCTCCTCCTGGCCATAGTATTGTATATTTCGGTGCATGGTGCAGAGGTTTTCCTTTTGTCCTGAAGGAGCCACATGTCTTATCAGACTAGACGACTCATGGGGTCCATTTCAAAGCAGCAACCCCCACATACACAGGGCCGGCACAACCTAGGTGGTCGCCTAGGGCGCTAACATTTGGGGGGCGGTGACCACAGCGCCGGATCTTCGGCCGCCCCGGTCGTTGGCGGTATTTCGGGGGCAGGACCTTCCACCGCCTCTGTCGGGTGCGGCATTTTGGGGGCCGGACTTTCCGCCGCCTAGGGCGGCAAAAAAGCTGGCGGCGCGCCTGTACATACAGCTGAGCAATTGTAAGCAATAACTGAGTGGAAAGAAGATAAATACTCACGCTTCAGGGCAAGGTAGAAATTTGTCCTCTAGGGTTTTCTTGGACCATATGCTCTTCCAGCATGTGCTGTCTGAGAGAGGGGAGGAAAAGTGGAGGGATATTTATCTCCTTGGCAGTTTTAGCCCAGATCCTTCCCGGGCTGTTTATACAAGAGCAGCCCTTTTAGTGGTTTACTAAAGAACCACCCTCCCTCGGGGCTTCGTAAATGGCGCAACTGAGTCAGTAGAAGAAAGTTCAATACATGAAGTCATTGGGATTTGTAATTGGGTGAAATGACTTTTCACCCTGACCTTGCCCACTCCCAGCCTGTGCCGTTCCAATCTGCTGTCAGGCTGAGCAGTGCTGCGAGTCTTGGCTTGACTGAGGAAGCCTTCACTGCTGTTGGTTTTAAAAAAAAAATCCTGAAAAAAATGGCTTTGATGAGAACCACAGAATGGAAAGAAAAGGTTAAAGAAGAGAGCGAGAGCGAGAGAGAGAGCTGCTCTCAGAGAAATCTGTATGCAAACAAGGAGTTAAACTTCCAAGACGTGATGTTATTGTCCTGGAAGTAAGAGTTATTGTACAGACTTTGACATCTGAAAGGAGATGAAGGCCTGGAACGTCTGGTTTTTGGGGTTGTTTTGTTATTATTTTAAGGGCTTAGCTTTACAGCAGCAGTAGAGCTTTGCGTGTGACTGATGATCCAGCCCTGATTCATACAGACCCAAAGGCAGATAGGTTTGGTGGTCTTTTGTTCGGGGTGAGTGTAAAACTGAAGAAGTGGCTGGAGGAAGGGGGTGGATTTTATATAAATGGAAAGAGGGGAAAAGGGTCTATCCCTGATTTTTGAACCCTGTCCTAAATTACAAAGTCAGGGGTTCCATTCTTTATTAATATTTATCCCATCTCCTAGAACTGGAAGGGACCTTGAAAGGTCATCAAGTCCAGCCCCCTGCCTTCACTAGCAGGACCAAGTACTGATTTTGCCCCAAATTCCCAAGTGGCCCCCTCAAGGATTGAACTCACAACCCTGGGTTTAGCAGGCCAATGCTCAAACCACTGAGCTATCCCTCCCCTCACTAACTGCAAACCTACCGATGCATCGGATCCCACATGTTATTTTGTGCTGCCATCCAATCAGATCTCGCTAGTAAATCAAGGCACATAGTGGCAATGAGAACTGTTATAAAGTCCTTATTACCAGCCATTCTGTGCTCCAGGGCCATCTGGTCCCTTGGTGGTAAGGTAGATAGCAAAGAAGACTGGAAGTCCTTCTAAAATTTATCCTCCAGATCAACCACTAGTTGTCAGGTTTCATGCAGCGAAACCAGAGTGAAATTTATGGCCTGTGTCATGCAGAAGGTCAGACTAAATGATCATAACCATCCCTTCTAACTCTAAAACCTATGAATCCACAACGTCCCCAGCTAGCCGACAACATATTGATCCAATTAACCAAGGGAGGCGACACTGTCTAGTAATTTCAGCAGAGGACTAGAAGTCTGGGGTTCTATTTGCCGCTGTGACATTGATTTGCTTTGTGGATTCTTACTAGCTTCTGCCCTTCCATTTTACTCTCCCGTTCTGCAAAATGTATCACTCCTACAAGTATCTCACCGACGCATTGAGAGAATTCACTAACTCGCGTTTTCAAAGCGCTTTGGGATCCTCGTGTGAAAGGGAACACGTGAGCACACGTTATTTTGATGATGATTAGCACACACTGTTCCCATGCAGCAAAGCACAAATATGCACCAAGAGGAGCAAGCAGTGGAATAGGATACAGATTCTGAGCAGAGAACGGCCAATTGTGTTCAGTTAAAGGGAGCGATTCCACTAGTCAGCCTGGCTTGTTTGGTTTTGAAATGGTTTTGAAATTAAGACATAAGGGGAGAGGTTAAGAGACCCAGACACATCTAGGACTAGAGGAAAGAGGGGAAGCAGAAAGTATTGGCCACTACTGGCGATAGTATGTAGGGCTAGACGGATCCCTGGTCTGATCCAGTGTGAGAATTCCTTTGATAAGGGGACAGGGATTGAGTCTCACCGGTCCACAAAGAGAAAAGAAATTGTACCGTCATAGTCTTAAGTTGCAGAAGGGCAGATGTAAGGGGATACTTTGTAATTTTAAGAACAAAGAGGCAGTGGAAGGCGCTGGCAAAGGAAATGTTTTTGGGAGAGGTTCATTGTTCCTCTCTTAGGGATGGTTTAGCAATAGTGAAATCAAACCCACCATGAGGCACTGGGATGGGATGGGATGCTGTGCACAATGGATCAGAACCATGGGCTCAAGGGGTCAGCAGAATCCGAACCACAGGCCCAAGAGATTCAACCCCCAGTAGTTTCAGGACCTCCAGAAAAGTATTCTTGGACCCCATTTCCATGGGGATTTTAGCCACTGGTGGAGCTGCATGACTGCAGCTCCTTTACTTAGAAACAATCGACGCTAGTACTGTGGAGCAAGTGGTACTGGTACAAATCATGCTGCACCAGTGTAAATCGCGTCCACACCAAAGGTTTGCACTGGTGTCGCTAAAAAAACAGTGTGAAACCCTGGGCCGTATTGAAGGCAATGGGGAAACTGACTCTAATGGGGCCAGGATTTCAATCCTTGCATAGATCCTCTGTGCTGCTTCCCACCTGCTAGTATTGGCATCACAGCTGGCATGTTGCCATACCACTATATGCACCAAGGGAAATTAACAACGCTCTCCTCTGATGCACATACTCGTGTTTGCACACATCTTTGCATCACCTGTTTTTCTGTGAACATTCCTACAGACAAATCTTTGCTAGCCCCATGGTTCATGGAGGGTTGATAAAGGGGATTTGCAAACACCAACCAAGTCACTTTGGGGGTTTTATATCAAACAAATGGTCACACATCCTTTTTTTCTTTTGCAATATTTTCCCCAGCTCTACCCAGCGCTAATAAACAGTCATTTTTCTCATGTTAAAATCACTTCTGCAGCTCTGGGAGATTGCAGTTTGTTGCTGACCTTAGCCCTTTGTTCCCCAAGATCTCACAAAACTATTAAAGTTCCACTAAAATTGTAACAAAACATCTGTCTCCTTTATAGCAGCTGCCACCTGGAGTATACCGCCGGAGAAAAGGCTGTTCTGACCTCACTGCTACTAGAGTCTTTGGAAACGACAGCACATCTAATAGCAGCAACAAGGACATGCTGCATTTCTGCACCAAGGAATCGTAAAGTGCTTTGCAAACATTGAATTAGTCACAGCACACCCTGTAAGTTATTATATCCATTTTACAGCTAGGGATACCATGGCAGGGAGAAGCTAAGTGGTCTCCTGGAAAGCACCATGGGTGATCTGGGAACAGAACCCAAAAGTCTTGATTCCCAGGCCAATTGCTGTAACCACTAGGCAACATTTGCCTCCCAGACCAGGGAACAAAAACCAGGAGTCCTGATTCTCGTCCTCTGATATCAGAGCAGAGGCAGTGTGTTCTAGTGGGTAGCACACCAGAAATCAGGAGACGTGGATTCTATCCCTTGTGTGGCAATTGAAGTGCTTTGTTACCTTCAGCACACTACTCCATCGCTCTGTCCCTCTGTTTTCCCTCCCTCCCTCTGTCTGCCTGGTCTATGCTGTAAGTTCTTTGGGGCAGGGGCTGTCTGCTCTAGTATATCTGTATGGCACCTTGCACTATGGGGTCCTGATCTTGGCCGATACTTCTAGGCACAAACTGGTCTATTAATTTATTAGTATAGTATAGTCCAGGGATCGGCAACCTTTGGCATGCAGCCCGTCAGGGAAAGCTGCTGGCGGGCCAGGCCGATCGCAGCTCCCACTGGCTGTGGTTTACTATTCCAGGCCAATGGGGGCTGTGGGAAGCAGTGGCCAGCACATCCCTTGGCCCGTGCCGCTTCCAGCAGTGCCCATTGGCCTGGAACGGCAAACCGCGGCCAGTGGGAGCTGCGATCAGCCGAACCTGGTAAACAAGCCGGTCAATTTCCTTCTTTACATTTATCAGAGTGATGAGCCTGCCAGCGGATTTCCCTGACGGGCTGCGTGCCAAAGGTTGCCGATCCCTGGTATAGTCTGTTAGTAGTAGTATGACTACTACTACTACTACAACACTCTCCCTCTGACAGCAGGAAATATATACCTGATTCCCAGTCCCCTGCTCTAACTACTAGCTACACAGCCACATGACACCTATGACGGCACCTGCAACACACTTATACTTGAAATAATGTAATCTCTTGTGGATAACTGACCAGCAGCAGTGAAAGATGGAGGGCTGTAGACTACAGGAATTTAATGTTTTAAAAGGGGGGAAATAAACAGACAAGAAAAATGTAGGACAAAATATAAACCCCATTATAAAGCAACCAAAGCAGCTATATATTAAAAAAAAAACAGACAGACAATGCAGACCAAAAATATTCTTTATGCTGCACTGACAGATAGACAGCAGGCTGAAATAATTAATTGTATCCTATTATAGCTGAATGAGCGACCAGATGTGAGTGTTGACAGAATGATCTTTTTTTTTTCCTGGGGTGGCAAGTTGCAAACTGTGGAACTCATCACTCTGATAAATGTAAAGAAGGAAATTGACAAATTTTACTGGCCTGTTCTATGCTGGTGATATAGATGGCAACTCAGCTAGGCATGAGGCCATTGTGAAGGGAATAGCATATCTGCTGTTAACATGAAGTTTGGAGCTATTGTTCAGTTGTAAGACTGCAGAGTTAATTGAGCAGAATTGGGGTATAATCTAGAGGTGAATTTACAAAATCACATGAGCTGGGAGATTTCAGAGATACCTGGATTTATTTAAGGATGCCCCTGGTAGATTTCAAAATGCACCTGAAAAGGTTGAATCAGAGTGAGCCAGCAGGGAATTCCTTACAGCTGCATGAATAACCTTCAAATGTAGCAGGTTACAAGGGGCCTGATTCTGCTTTTAGTTACACTGATGCAAATCAGGACTAACTAGTGCAGCATTTCTCAAACTGGGGTCGCCGCATGTGTAGGGAAAGCCCCTGGCGGGCTGGGCCGGTTTGTTTACCTGCCCTGTCCACAGGTCCGGCCGATCGCAGCTCCTACTGGCCGCGATTCACCGCTGCAGGCCAATGGGGGCTGCTGGAAGTGGTGGCCAGTAAGTCCCTTGGCCTGCGCCGCTTCCAGCAGCTCCCATTGGCCTGGAACAGCGAACCGCGACCAGTGGGAGCCACGATCGGCCGGACCTGCAGACGCGGCAGGTAAACAAACCAGCCTGGCCCGCCAGGGGCTTTCCCTACACAAGTGGCAACTCCAGTTTGAGAAATGCTGAACAAGTGTAGTGAATAACAAGGAGTCCGGTGGCACCTTAAAGACTAACAGATTTATTTGGGCATAAGACTTAGTGAATGACATTGCCCTGGTATGAAATCAGTACACCCGATGGAAAAAATTAATAATTTTTTAGACATTTTTCCCATTTTTCAACCAGCATTTAGAATAACAATCTTTCAAAAAAATTGAAATTTTGCCCAAAAAAACCCCATGATTTTTTTTTTGAAAATTTTACATTAAATATTCCAATAAATATTTTTTATGGTTCTTGACAAGTGTTAGACTGACAGATTGGCAGATGAAAGGAGAGCTACACAGCAGAGTTTAAAAAAAAATCATTCTATTCTACCTCAGTAAGCAGGCTGCTTTAAGCTTTATGAGACACAATAGTTTCAATTCTCAGCTGGTGTAAACTGGGGGAGCTGGCTTGAGTGAAAATATGCCAGTTTACATCAACTGAGAATCAGGCTGTTTGTTTTTGCCATAAGCATTTAGGCCCCTATTAAGTCATTAATTATTAATTATTATTATTATCATCATCAATATTAAAGTAGCATCTGGGGCCTCAATCTGTGACTGGGACCCTGATGTGCTAGGCACTACACACATACACACAGACAATCCTTGCCCCCTCCCCAAATCTTACAATCTAAGTAATTATATAGGATGGTTCAAAACAATCTATAGAAAGGGCATACTTTATAAGGCTTTTCTATATGGGAAGGTATGGCAGGCACATCTCCATGTCAGCTCCAAGACATGCCAAACGTCTCCTAAGAGCTACCAAAAGCAAAATCTTAAGGCAAAGGGAAACTAAAGAAGTCCTGTTCTCTTCTGTATATAGCTACAAACTTCAGCTGAGCATCGTTAATTAAGAATTAGAGAGAAGCAGGATGCAAAACTATGACTCAACGGGTAGTGATCAATGACTCCATGTCTAGTTGGCTGCCGGTATCAAGCGGAGTGCCCCCAGGGTCGGTCCTGGGCTGGTTTTGTTCAGTATCTTCATTAATGATCTGGAGGATGGCGTGGACTGCAACCTCAGCAAGTTTGCAGATGACACTAAACTGAGAGGAGTGGTAGATACGCTGGAAGATAGGGATAGAATACAGAGGGACCTAGACAAATTAGAGGATTGGGCCAAAAGAAATCTGATGAGGTTCAACAAGGACAAGTGCAGAGTCCTGCACTTAGGACGGAAGAATCCCATGCACTGCTACAGACTAGGTACTGAATGGCTAAGCAGCAGTTCTGCAGAAAAGGACCTAGGGGTTACAGTGGCTGAGAAGCTGGATATGAGTCAACGGTGTGTCCTTGTTGCCAAGAAGGCTAATGGCATTTTGGGCTGTATAAGTAGGGGCATTGCCAGCAGATCGAGAGATGTGATCATTCCCCTCTATTTGACATTGGTGAGGCCTCATCTGGAGTACTGTGTCCAGTTTTGAGCCCCACACTACAAGAAGAATGTGGAAAAATTGGAAAGAGTCCAGCGGAGGGCAACAAAAATGATTAGGGGTCTGGAGCACATGACTTATGAGGAGAGGCTGAGGGAACTGGGATTGTTTAGTCTGAAGAAGAGAAGAATGAGGGAGGATTTGGTAGCTGCTTTCAACTACTTGAAAGGGGGTTCCAAAGAGGATGAATCTAGATTGTTTTCAGTGGTACCAGACGACAGAACAAGGAGTAATAGTCTCAAGTTGCAGTGGAGGAGGTTTAGGTTGGATATTAGGAAAAACTTTTTCACTAGGAGGATGGTGAAGCACTGGAATGAGTTCCTTAGGGAGGTGGTGGAATCTCCTTCCTTAGAGGTTTTTAAGGGTAGGCTTGACAATGCCCTGGCTGGGATGATTTAGTTGGGGATTGGTCCTGCTTTGAGCAGGGGGTTGGACTAGATGACCTCCTGAGGTCCCTTCTTACCCTGATATTCTATGATTCTATGATTCTATGAATGCATCAATTCTCACCTCTGGAGACCTTAATACCAATTCTGATCTCTCACAACCGAAGAGGACTTTGATGTTTTTTTTCAATTCACCCCAGCCCCCACTAATGCACATTAAAAGACCATCCAACAATATAGAATGGCAGAGGGTCTCTGTGCAGCAGGGGACCAGGTCAGCAATAGTTGGAGGTACTAAAGGAAAGAGGGTGGAGGTTCACTGATGTGGAGGACAGGAATGGAAAAGCAAGGGGTTCTGAAGTGTTTTAGCCAAGCTCTATCCTCAGGACCAGGGATTATGCCAACTGGGGTAGATTGGCAGAACTGGAACAGTCCAAGTTGCTAGAGGGAAGGATTGAGGTGTTTTGGCAGAGCTGGGTGGGGGTCTGGGGCTGGATTAGCAAGGGTTGCTGTAGGGAAGGACTGATATGCATTGGCAGAGCTGGCTGAGTTTCACAAGCATTGAATTTACTTTTTTATTTTATATGTCAATATCAATTAAAAATTGCAGTTGAAATTACTGTAAAATATTACACACCAAGCCAAGTAACTGTTGGAGATATTCCAGACTGAGTGAATTCAGATGGAAATCCAGAGCAACTCTTCTGGGATTACTCCAGATTGACAATAATGTACATGAGATCACATATAAATCCAGACTAATTCTATCAAGTTTACTCTGGGCTGATACTAATGTAAATAAGATTAGATGTAAATCCAGAATAACTATTAAGGTTACTCCAGTTATACACCAATGTACATGAGATTTGATCTGAATCCAGACTAACAATCCTGGGGTTGCTCTGGATTTAAAGCCAATGTAAACAAAAACAGATTCTGGCCCCTAGGACCCAGCACGTTTTTGAACTCTGCACATCCCCCATACTGTATATAAGGGACTGTTGGCCCCTTACTAAAACTCAGTGGGGTTTTTTGGTTGCTAGCTCCCAGAGCGGGGTGACGGGTTTTCTTTTAACCTTTCCCATTTCCCCTTCTTTTTTAATTGATTGCTGTTTAATAAATCATATTTGCTTTGAACTGTATGTAATGATCAGTGGGTCAGAGAAGCGTCCTGTGCAGAGAGAGCACCCCAGAGTGGGGACACCCTAGCCCCTATCCTAAGTGACCACAACAAGGTTGGGAGTCGAGCCCCCCAGGAATCCTGGGCCCAGCCTTGTCGGGGTTATGAGGACTCTGCCACACGGGAGAGTAGAAGAGGAGTCCTCGAGGTCAGGCAGGACTCTGGGTAAAGGAAGTGGGAGTGAGGACTCAGATACTTTCACTAGCCCATTTCACCGGGGTAGGGTATAAACCTGGAAAGTTTCCCACAACAGCTGGATTATTCCCCCGCTTACATATATACCAACCTTTCCTTTGCTTACGTTTTCATTTCATAGAACAGAAAACTCCACTGCCAATATTACCATCAATAACTCCCTTAAACACACCTGCTGTTTGACTACGTAAATCAACCTGAAGGCCATTCACCAGAACCACGACAACACCTTTAATTGCAATTAAAGGGATGATGGTCAGGAACATTGGGATTGTATTTCAGAGTAAATTTGTTAGTCTCTAAGGTGCCACAAGTACTCCTGTTCTTCTTATTGGGATTGTAAATATTCATGTCGCCTGTGGAGCCTCCTCTGCGAAAGGTCATTTGAGATTAGATAAACAGGCTGTCACTGATACTGAATGATTCTGTCTGCATTTTGAGGGCGTTGTAAGACACAAGCTTAATGGACCCAGACAGTGTAGGTGATTCACGAGTGCAGTGAGTCTAACTACACCAAATTCCTTTCTTACTCCCAGCCAGTTCCCTCCAGGAGCCCCATAACACCTTTAATTTAAAAGTGCTGTAATCTATTCCCTGTCTGCTACCTCTTAAAGTTGTGTTGATTTCCTCCTTGGTGCTTTGCAGACATGAGGTTTTCCACTGTGTTAGCTTCTTCTTTTGTGCGGCTTCGTTTGGATGAGAAGCCGCAGGCCTGCATTTTTCCTCTGTTCTCCCTTTCTGTCAAGGTACTCGTACACAGATATTTTTTTGTCCCTAATGCACAAAGACACAGAGCCTGCAGCTGGAGGTTGGCACACTCCCATCAATCCCAGGCAGCACAGGGATGTCAGTCACACTGTGAAAAAGGAAATTAAAAAAGAAAAGAAAAAATTCAAATGGCACTGGTTGATTTGTTTTGTTGTAATTTGGGGTAAATTTTAGTGCTCGGGAACGACAAGGACTGTATCAGTGGGATGAGCCAGACTGAATCAGTCATCGGCCCAACCAAAAACCTGGGCCCGATCCCCATGTGGTGCAAATCAGCAAAAAATTCCATTGATTTCTGGGTTATGCCAGTTGAGGGTCTGTCCCCCTCGGGTTCAAACACTGTATTGAAGCACCTAAAAAAGTGGCTTGATTTTCAATGTTTGCTGAGTGCCTGCAGCTCCCATTAATTTTAGTGACATTTGTGGATGCTCAGCACTTCTGAAAATCAGGCCACTGTTATTTAAGTGTTTAAATATGGATTTAGTTGCCTAATTTAAGAGCCCAAGTTTAAAAACGCTGGTCTAAATGACTTGCCCTTCGTAACAACATAGTGACCCAGTGGGAATAGAACTCATGAATACAGATACCTCATCTCCTGCGCTGACCACTGGACTCTCACATGCTTCCTGGATCACTTCAGGCTAGTTAAAACGTTTCATTTTGATAATGTTGAAATGTTTTCTTTCCATTTTGGCCTTCTTTTCTTTAACTTTTTTTTTTAATTCTAAATTTTACCAAATGTCTAAAGCAAAAGTTGTTTTGACTCAAAAAGACCCAATGCTTTTTGTTTGGAAAATGTCAAAACCAGGACATTGTGACAATTTCAAAACTTGGTTTCAGTTTGGGAGTTTCGTCAAAACCAACCCTTATTTCTCGAACAGTTTTGGTTTTGACAAAATCAGCATTTTTTGTCTAAAAAAGCAGTTTGTCCAAAAAAATGTGACTAGCTCTACCAATAGATGAAAGAAGGACTGTAAAGAAGTGATTTTAAGTTCTATTGGAAGTTTGGGTTCCCACGCTCCTGCTGTAACCACTAGACCCCATGTGCTCCCTAAATCATGGAAGAAGGGAGAGGTGCTGTACACACACAGTGATCAGAACTAGAAAGAAGCTCTCTTTTGTCTGACTGACCAGATGTTTCCCAGTGGAAATCACAAACTTTCATTACAGGGTTGATATCGCAATGGGATGCTGGGTAAATGGTTCTTGATGCCACAGAGAGAAAACTGTTCCCTTGAGTATAGAATAAGCAATAGGAACAGATAAGCATTTTACAAGCAAAGCTCTTGTTTCCATGCAAATAGCTTTAATAATAAAAGGACAAGGGGAAAGAGATACAGAAAAACATCCGATTAGCTATGCAGAGTCCTTAATGCACAGACAATGTGTTTGTAACATTCTCAGTGAGGCATTTTCTTAGTGCATCTTAATGTTTGACATCATTTATATATATATTTGGAGCTATTGTGATCAAGCTTCCACTTCAGCTCCTACAAACCCAGGCTGATAAGCCTTCCTGGGGTGGTGTGGGTAACCCATCACGCGAGTTACAGTTTGCTCCTCAGATTTGTATCTAGCTATCCCAAGAATGTTTGGGGCCTGATTCAACCCCCTTTGAACTTAATCGGAGTCTTTCCATGGACTTCAATGTGTAATGGTCTGGGCCCTTCTTTTATGGCACAATCCAGCTTTCTAGCTCACTCTTTAATGATGGCGTACTATGCCAGCAGCACGTATGAAATACAAAAACCCTGGTGTTTTAATCATTTGGAAAATGTAACCAACACATTCACTCCAGCTACTTGCCAACTGGGACCCAAGGGGTCTAGTTCAATTCCTTACCTATTGCAGCATGTGTCTTTGGGGAGTTTATTCAAAGTGGTTGTTTTTATGCCCAGAACCTTCAATGATGGAGTTATTAAGTGTGTTTAAAAGGAGGAACTGGTCCCGATAATGCTTGGACGTAATTAGTTACAAGCTAATGTACTTTGATGACAAAGGGGCTTTGAACTTGCGGACTGTTCAGTACCAGGTTCTGTAGGGTATGCCAATTGCTGATAGCAGTCACAGCAAGGCAAACTCTGATGTTACTCTGATAAAGGCAGAGTCTATGTAACTCAACCAAAATTATATCACTTGGGTTTAACTCTCCGGCCAATGCCTGGACTTTGGCCGACACCCTTAACAATTAACATTTTGTTTTAAAGCAACAGATAAGAACTAGAAACACAGAAAATAAGCAAAAAGAATCCAGCCATTCTTGCAACAGGCAGTTCTCTGTACTGAGCCTGGACTTCTGGCACTTAGCAGAAGCCCAGCAGAGAGAGGTAATAAAAAGAAGTAAAACCTGTTTTCCCAAGAGATCTGCTCATTGTTTCTCATTGTGCCTTCTCTCTGCTGCATGGAGTTTGGGGCATTGGGAGCGTTCATCACGCCATGTGCTGCAGGGACTGGGAGTAATTTGCCAATGAGCAGCATTGTCACTTACCTGTGAATTTCCATCCAATTGACCAAGGGCCTGATCCAAACCCTGCTGAAGTCAGGGGCTGTCTTTCCTTTGTCTCAGTTGGGACTTTTGAAGACAACGTCCCTTGGTCCAGGAAAAGATCAGTGTAGATTGTTTGTATCTGCAAGAGAGAAAAGAGATTGGTAGAAAAATGAGGGGAGCACCACAGGAGTGGGGTGGGTAGCGAAGGAGAGCCCACATCAGCTGGTGGGTTGAGGACATGGGGTGTTCAGAAGCAGGCAGAGGGGAAGGTGAGAAAGTGAGTGGGGAATGGGGAAGCTCAGACATCTAGTGGGGAGAATTCAGGCTGTTGGGGGGATGCGGGGTGCAAGCTCCAGATGGCTGGAAGGAGAGATAGCATCTCAGATCCCATGGGTTGCCAGCTATGGACAACAACTTCTCAGACGTGCTCCTCTGTCCCTCCCGAAACACAGCAAACTGAGCAGAGCAGCAGCACAACAAACTAAAGTCATCGTTGCCATGTCAACTGCCAACCTCCAGCTGACGGATGAGGAGTTTGTGACAGATGAGTCTTCATTCCCATTCTCCATTATGTCTCCTCGATGCAGTATTAATGTCATCCCATCATCATCACAATCATCCTTCCTGACCTTGGCTCCGGCTCATCCTGGTCTGCGCCAGCACTCTGCCGACGGGAAGGCGATATCCAGGACTCCCGAAATGGGTGACATCTCAGAGTCTGCAGGGCTATGGTAAATCCAGCCTGACTGTAACAATACTAACCCCTTCTGCTGCAAACATAATCAATCTGAAATTCACCTGCCACTCAACAAAATAGCCACGGATGGGTATTAAACTTGGGGACCATAAGAGATAATAATATTTCTTTTCTGATACGGTGGTCTCACTTACCAGAGTTCAGGGCTCTCGTTACATTTCTGGATAGTTCTGAGTTTGTTTGGTCCCTCGAGTGGGAGCTGAGGGTCCCAGACAAATTTTAGTATCCAGTTTTATGTCATCAGAGCCTCTCAAAGTTCCAACCTGTCGGTTTTTTCTTTTCAAACTGACAATACATCTTGTTAGGCCCACAGACCTTGCTTTGCAAACATTGATACCCAAACTCTACATCCAAGAGCAAAATTCAACGCCAAATCCTCAGCATCACTCCACTAGCTTCAGTGCATTTATGCTGATTTGCGCCACTCAAAATCTGACCCATTGGCACAAAACCAATCAATTTAAACTCCTAAGTGCAGACGGGAGCATTCAAATACATTGCACAATGGCCGGGTGCATTATGGGTGGGGTTTTCTTCTTTCCTCCCTGCAATGGTACTAACCAAGCAATATCTCAGATCAGGGTAAGAAAAACACCTGATGCTAATATTTCCATACACTGTACTATATGGATGTTCGACACAGATAAAAGCAGCAGAGTTCAGAAGATCCAAACTTTCCCAAAGTTCTGAGGTGTTAAGGCTTAGAATGGAGCTGGGATCTGGACTTTCTCAAATTTTGGGGATTCCTATTTCTAAGATTTTGCATTGGGCTCCTCTCTGATATAAATACTTGTATAAACCAGAGGACCAAAATGTATGTGCTGGTTATTCCGTCACTCACAAACCGCCAGGAAGAAGATAAGTTGCTCAGGGGTTTTCTTGAATCCCCTAAATCCAATGACCTCCTCCTAGAGTCTGTTCCTAAGGAGTTCATATGGTTGATACCACTGTTGAATGTACAATTAACTCGCTGATCTGAGGCTGTGATAATAGATGTCTCTTGAAACTGAGCATACATTAAACAACAGAGGGAGTGGGAGCCAATAATTCCTCTTGTCATGCCGATGACATGGAACCGAGACAACTAATCTCAGCAATGCGGGGTCGGGGGAGTGGAGGAGGGTTAGAAGCCATTTCCATATTTATTGACAAATTTAATTTACACCCTGAGTTTTCACTTTGGAGAGAATATATTTCACTTTAAATATATCAGTCTTTAACAGTCAGCCCGGCAATAATGATTTCTGTGCCTGTAGACACTTTTATACTGGGATACTAAATTTATATGTAACACTTTTGAAGAAAATGATATTAAAATTCACCATTTAGAACCAAGCTGTAAATGTACTGTAACCAAGAACAAATGAGGGGGTGGCAGAGGGACTTTCGTTTTCAGTTTTTAGAATGTAATTCCATTAATACAACATGCCCAGCTGAGCTCGTATTAGCCCTGGTACTAGTACGAGACTGGGTGTTTAGGGAGCAGTGTCGAGAAGGCTAGGGTGTCCCACCAGGCAAGGCCAAAGTTGAGTAACTGCTCCCCCTGCAGTTCCTGTTGCCACAGGAGGTATAAGGACATCCCTTCTGACATACCAAAGAAGAATCGAGATGCAAAACAGAATCTCAGCTGCAGGTACAGAGTTGAAATGAAGTCAGATCACTTCCAGTCCCTGTTTCAAGGCAGGTGAGAAGACAGCATGGAAGAATGTTCTCACACTTTTCATCTGGCAATTTCAAGGCAGCTGCCAAACAAAAATCATGTAGAGACGCAATACCCACTGTGAGACACCTAAGAATTATTATACCCATCGTACTGACTAGAGGAGGGTCAGAACCCACGGACAACTACCAGTTAGGAGGAGGGTCCCAGGAGGCAAACTACACAGAGAAAGAGAAAGCCTGTGAAAAGGGAATTCCACCAATCAAATTAACACCTTGGAAGTTTAAAAGGGCTGGAGGAGCCAACATTTGATTTGCCTTCCCCCTCAAAACACTCTCTTATACTTTTACATAAAATCTCTATATCTCTTTTTGGATTTTTTTTATGTGTTTCCCACATAAAATGCAAATGTATGCAAATGCCTTAGCCACCATCTTGGCTAGAACACTGGGGATTGAAGCCAGGACCTCCAGAACTAAAAGAATAAGGGGTGGGGAGTGGGGTGGGGGGAGGCTACAACTTGAGCTAAAGAGCAAGCCTCTGTAATCAGCGGTTGTAACAACTCATATGAATTAGCAGAGAAGGGGAACCTGTAACAGAAGCTCATGAGAGGATTACACAATTTTTTTTTCAGTTAAAAATATAATCAGTGCCAACAGCCCAGCATCCTTTTTGAGCAACCCTATAACAACAAACCTACGCACTCATAAGCAACCCTACAATAATGAAACAGTATACTCATGAAAAACCCTATGAAAACAAGAATGCACTTATGAGGAACCCTACAATAACAAAACAATGTGTTCCTGAACAACACTATGATAATAATCCAGTGCATCCCTAAACACCCTAAAATAACACACCAGTTTTCCCATCAAGAACCATACAATAACAAAAACGAATCTTAAGTGAAGAGTGCTCATGACAGTAACAAGCCACTATGCTCCTGAACAATACTACAAAAATGAAATAGTGCAACATGAGCAACCGTACAACAAACCGAATTACGATAACACAGCAGCATGTGTGGGTGGTGGTGGGAGAAGATACTGTTAAGGAAACATTAAAGATCTGAGCTTCTCCAGTGTCACCAACTCTCACAATTTTATGGCAACGCTCTAGTATTTTGTGTTTATTGGAAAGCCCCAGCTCCTGGAGTCATGTGAATATGTAAGTTTCTAGCCCTCGTGGTTGCAAAAACCACTTGGAAATATGAGCCCTAACGACTGAAAAAAGCAGAAGGCAAATACATTTGTTTTTTAAAACCCCCATGATTTAAGCTGATCTACTGATTTTTTGGACCCTGCCTCACAATTTTTGACTGCTTGGTGCTGGGAATGCTTCTTCTGAGATGTTAACAAGGAGAGAAAATAAATGATGATGATGATTTAACAATTATGGGCCGTATCATTAGCTGGTGTAAATTGGCAAAGCTCCACTAACATCACTGGAACCAGACCAGGGCTTAATTTGTAATTTAAGAGGTGCCGGGGCTCCAGCAATTTTTTTACTTTTATCACAGACATGGCAGGCCCAGAGGTACCGTGGCTATGAACTGCCAAGCCTAGAGGTGCCGTGACTATGAACTGCCAAGCCTAGAGATGCCGGGGTTCATCCCTCGCACAAATTAAGCACTGAGCCAGACCAAATTACACCAGCTCAGGATCTGGCCCTATGACAAAAATATCTTTCTTAATTTCCATCTTCCTTCAGGAAGAGCCTTAAAAAGCACCTTTCTACCCACCTGCTGGAATCTGGGCAGATCATTTGCAGCTCTCCAACTGTCCTGGCTAATAGCCATCCCATTTCAGGAGGATGAGGAGAGTGCTTCAAAACATAACAATAACTGTAAAAGCTGTGGTTACTCAGGGTAAACCTGACCCAGTCTGTTTCCTAGAAGTATATCCCACTGCATCCTTTTTGACACATAAGGGGCCAGTAGAGAACAAAAATTGTAAGTGGAAAGCAAAAGACTCATCATAACAAACGTTTTTTCATGGGCATAGAGTTTTCTCTTCTAAGAAGTTATTCCGGAGAGGATGAGGTCTGGTATATATGGGGATTTGGTGCGAAGGAACAAATGAGGCCTCATCCGTCACTGCCCTCAGGACACCAACTTCTCACCAACATTCAGTCATTAGTGAGCTATCTTGTCATGCACTCGCTCAGTTAAAGGGTCAGGGTATGCTTGTAGGGCTAATAGACATTTTATACCTCATTAAAATAATAGCTTTAGGTTACAAAATGTCATGTGCACCTGTGTACTTGTTACACTGTTCTCAGTTACTCTGGGGTAAATCACAGAAATGCAGGGCTAGAAGGGACCCACGAGGTTATCTCCTCCATTACTCCATGTTGAGGCAGGACCAAGTGTATACAGACCATCCTGGACAGGCATATGCCTAAGCCGTTAAAAACCTCCAATGATGGGGATTCCACAGTCTCCAATTGTAACCTGCTCCAGAACTTAATTATCCTTAGAGATAGAAAGTTTTTCCTAATATCTAATGTAAATCTCCCCTGCTGCAGATTAAGCAGATTACTTCTAGTCCTACCTCCAGTGGACATGGAGAACAATTGATCACCATCCTCTTTGTCACAGCCCTTAACATATTTGAATCCTGTTATTAGACCCCTTCAATATTCTTTTCTCAAGACTAAACATGCCCAGTATTTTTTAAACCATTCCTCATAGGTCAGGATTTCTCAGCCTGGTATCAGTTTAGTTGCTCTCCTCTGGACTCTCTCCAATTTGAGAACATCTTTCTTAAAGTGTGGCATCAAAATTGGACCCAGCACTTCAACTGAGGCCTCACCAGCATCAAATAGAGTGGGGCAATGACCTGTATCTTACATATGAGCCACTTGTTAATACGCTCCAGAATGATATTAGCCTTTTTCTCAGTTGCATCACATAGTTGGGTCATAATCAATGTGTCATCCACTATCATTCCTTTTCTGCACTATTACGGCATAGCCAGTTATTCACCATTTTGTATTTGTGCAAATCTATAGTAACGTCATTTAATCTAGAACACATCTGTTTTCCGTTATATTGGTGTAAATCGATATTAACTCAATCCAGAGCAACTCTGGTCTCAGTTACGCGCGTATAAATCTATAAACTCCATTAATCTCGGTAACTCTACTCTTAGATTCACTTGTGTAAATCTGAAGTAAGGAATTTGGACCAACCAGTCTCTGAACAGCCCGTATCATGTTCAAAGAATGTCAGAACCAAAGGCTGTCCCCACCCAGCCACAATTCCCACCAAGCGAGCATTTTTCAGCAACTTAGCTCATTAACATTGTGCTTACTGCGGACTGCCAGTCCACTCGGTACAAGCCAACTCCTCTCCAGGGGGCTGTTCCTAAATGAGCATTCGAACCATTCATTAGCTCTGCGTTCTAGCTCCACTTGCTACTCAATTATCATTGCCAAAGAAGTAGAGCAGTGGGCTGCAGGAGCCCGCGTACTTATAAACAGGGGAACAAATCAGCCTGGCTTTACTAATCAAATATTGCCGTCCGGTTTAGGTCTCAGAACTTCACATTCCAACACGGTCAGAGGGGACTGCCAGCATGTTCCCTGTAGCCTTTCCTTCAATTGATAGAGAGACACAGTGTATATATTTTAGCAGGAAAGCAATTATCCAGTAACCTTACCACCTACGATTTGTTTCATATCCACATTCATTTAGTTGTTTCTTTGATGACTGGCCATGTAGCAACTGCAAGAGGGAAACCTTAAACCTACCAAGAGATTAATGACAGGCTCTGATGGAACAGATGTATATGAATAGCAAATGAGGCCACTGAAAGCTTCCTATAAAACTAATGACAGAAACCTTCACTGCAGCAGAATATAGTAGCAGAGACAGAAAAGCTCATCCCACAGCTCACCAATTAAGCAAGGCTTGCAGTAGGTTGGAGGTGGCACTGCAATTGTGTCCCATATGCAAATCTTCCAAATTAGGGGCCAGGTCCTCAGCGGGTGTAAACTGGCATAAATTGATTTCACTGGAGCTGCACAGATTTGCACCAGCTCAGGAATTGGCCCATCCTGCTGTGTCCCCCCCCTCCACACACACGTTTACCGCTAACCTGGATATTACACCATATGGGCTGATCTCCTCCAGTGGTGAATATTGGGATGAATCAGGAGCTGTACAGGTAATACAAGAAACCTTGAGCCAGCTCCTCAACTGGCCCTTAATCTTTAGTTATTTGGCTGAGCACGCAAGGCCCTTACACTCAACTTGTGGCATTTCTCCATCTGGCTGTAATGCAATAATTTTTGAAAGTTGCATCTGATCAATGCCAATATTCCAGGGAATGTTCTAGGCCTCATTGGGCAGAAGTGTACTGATTTTTGTGAAAATTGGGGGGGAGGGGAAAGGGGACAGGGGGACATACATAGGGGGAGTGGGGAGTTACACAGAACTTTGGCAGAGGGGAGGATGGGGGATGCCGGCATGGGGAGACATGAGGGGAAGAAGGTTTGGGGACAAATGGGGTTGCACCCAGAGGCCATGGCTTGGGAGGAGAGGAGAATGGGGAAGACCCAGGGCCCCTGGCATGAAGGATGGAGTGGGGGAGTTGTAAGGAGAACTAAAATAAAGGGGGATGGGAGAGAGGCACCCGGGGAGCTTGTGGCGGAGAATGGAGGGATGCTAGAAGCACCCGAGCTCATCGCTCACATTCAGCCTGTAGGAGCAACAAAGTCTTTGATCTGCGGCCATAAAAAGAATACTTGTTCTTTATTTTAGCTCATCCATGGGCAACACACTATGGAAAACTGGACTCTGTTAAAGAAATGGACATTGGAGGTAGTAGCAGGTATTTTCAAATCTGTGCCTCTCTGGTCCCTTGCTAAAGGCACTGACCGCATGAAAACCACCGGATGAATTCTAAAATTATTCCAAACCCATTCACCATCCCTTCTTTTCCCATCGCCTCTGGACAGTCCCTCCTCAGGCAGGGGAAGGGGAATACACTGAAGTTTAGCCTGTGCAAATTTAATGTTTTATCTGCCTCATTCTAATGCACTCGGCTCAGAAAGACAGGAACAAAAAGCACACTAGATGACCATGATGGTCCCTTCTGACCTTCAAGTCTATAAGTCAAAAAGAGGCAGCAGTTAGCAAAAACACGGCCCTCCTCATGGACCATTACCGCTTGCAGAACAATTTGAGCTCCTTAGATGAAAGAGGCTAGAAGTGCAAAATATTACAAATGGCTTTGGAGAGCTCTGCGACTGTCCTTTTCTGCTGAAAGTTGATCAAAACTGATTATATTGTTTCTTTTTCTCTAGTCTATATTCTGTATGGCATCAGACACATGGACTGAGGCACACAAAGACACTCACATACATTCCCACTCAAATACAAATTCACACACACAGAGGCAAACACACACTCAATTACAAATGCACGTACCCAGCAACACAGATTTGTCATATTAACTTACATCCAGAGACACTAACACACACACGAGCAAATGCACCTCACACACTACACACACACTCATTTAAAAACTCATATGCCTGCAAACACACACACTCAAATCCAAGCGCATGCACGCACACACACTTTTTGTCCATAAATCCTAGGCAGCAATCAGGGATTTATTCCATGAGTCAGACATTCACAAATCAGGCTGCCAGCCCTGAATAAAATTATACAGGTTGGAGCATTCTGCCATCTATGGAGGGTGTTTTTTCTCCTCTCAAATGAGGCCCTGGGTGAATCTGAATGTTGATCATCTGGGAAGTGCGAGAGCATGGGGAGAAAAAGCTTCATCTTGATCAGCCGCTGACACCCGAGACTTCATTTGCAGTCCTAGTAAAATTCAATCCAGTGTCCGCAACTCTCTAAAAATGCCAGTGCAGCAATACGTGCTCTCAGTCCTTTAGCAGCTAAGGCCGGGGGTTAGGGTGGATTTTGTTGGGGTGAGGAACTCCCTCTTTCATGCTATAATTCTTGCTATAAGGGACTTGATGGGGTGTTCTTACTCTGCTCTTCTTGTGCTGGAAATGAGACAAAGGGAAAGACTTGGAGGTCTGGAGACAAGCTCTTAAAGCATAAAGAGATGAAAAGTCAGGATGTGAAAATGTCACCAGGTGCCTGGCAGTCTTTAACAAGCAGTGACACTCAGGAGACAGAGAGAGACTCCACTCTCAGATAGACTGACATAAATCGGGAGTACACTCCTCTGAAATAATGGAGTCACTTTGGAGTGGCAGTGGCAGTGTTGCCAGCTCTCACCATTTTATTGCAAATCTCAGAGTTTTCATCTTAAAACCCCAGCTCCTGGAGTCATGGGGTTATGTGAGAATCTTGCTTTATTAAAAAGGAAAGCTCTCTTTCTAGCCATAGTGGATGCGAAGGAAATCTAGGAAATGTAACACATTCCCCTCCCCAGAGGCACAAAACCCAGAAGGCAAATATAACAAACCCTAAATTAAAAAAATTGAAAGCCAAGCTCATGATTTTGGGGGTATCTGATTAATGATTCTGGAGCACTTGGAGCTAGCAATACTGCATTGGTGTAACTGAGATAAGAATCGAGGAAGGAAGGAGAGGTAGAGAAAAGGGAAGAAGAGGAGGAAAGAAACGAAGACTCTGAGGGTTGAGTTGTGCCTTTTGTTTCAGGGGATGAGGTATAAGTTGCACCACACCAGGAATAGCCGCAGGAAGCCTCATCACCCAAAGAGTCACAGTTCATCCCCTATTTCCTCCTTGACATCGACCATCAGCACATTATGACACCGTCCTACTGTGGCTCACTTGCAGTGACCGAACTTAAGAGCTGTATGTAAAGAGCCATCCCGCTGAAGCCTTTTGCAGTGCTCAAGAACCAGAAATTTTACTGGGCCTAGAAAACCCAAGAGCAATGATGCATATTCTTGAGTGCCATCTGCTGGCGCCTTATCTATGAACTAGCTATTTACTTATGCATAGACCCGTCTTTTCTGGAACACTCTAGTGACAGCCGGTGCATGGCCTGAGCGGAGGCATGGCTCTGCCCACTCTCCACCCACTGACCCCCCCCCCATACAGCGACTTGAAATGAATTTTCCAACCAAAAAATCTTCCCATCATAAAAATGCAATATTTTGGGGGACATTTTTCAAATGGGGACAAAAATTGTTTGTTTAATTTCAAATGGCATTTTTCCTTTTGGTTACTTGGTTATGTTCTGAAACATGCCCCCCCCCCTGCTCCTCCCCCAAAATCATTCATTATTTTTAATGGGGAAAAATAATCCCCAGCTCTACTCCCCACCCCCTTGCTTGAGGAAGGAGGGGAGTGAAAGACTCACAACGCTCATTTCCTCCTGCACCCCTGGATCAGAGGGGCACTTCTTTGAGGTTAAGGGGTGTCTTGCTTCCCCGGGGACCCGCACATGAATACGCAGCCCAGGGGACAGTCTAGCCCTTCATTCTTTTGGGAATGCAGCCACTGGAGTGAAAGAAAGAAGGGAGAAAAGTCAATATTTTTAGTCCGCGCTTGCTCGGCAATGAGAGGTCTGTTTTCAGCCAGGCCTGTTGGAACGCACCCATTCTCCTTCCCGGAGGGCACGTTGCTGAGAGCCTCTAGCCAGCAGCAAATGGAACCGTTGCCCCTAGTTTTTTTTTACAGTGGAGTCTGAACAAACACTGGGAACCCAGCCCCTGGATCTGAAAGGAATTTACAGTTCAAACTTAGCTCAGGAACAACTATAAAAAGGTAAATCTGAACACCATGGACCAGATCCCCAGCTGGGGTAAAGTGGCCTAGCGTTTCAGTGGCGCTATGTTAAGGATCCGGCCCCAGTGATTGGATACTCAACTGCCATACAGCTTGTGGAGTCCGTCACAGCCAGGTGTGAAAGCCAGAATGGCAGTTTTCTGCAACCACTGTGCCCAGGTGTCAGTGACCAGAGGAGGTGCAGTGGAGTGGAGAATCAACCCCCGCGTACAAAACGTGGCTAGCCCTGGTCAGCCCCCAGACAGGAGCACTCCAAAGAAAAGCCAGAACACTGAAGGAAGCGATGACGGTGATCCAATAGGTGGCATCGTTTTATTTCTTCACCCTTCTGCCCTAGGACCCAGAATGTTGTTAGGAGGTGCCGTGCAACCAGAAGCACCGTCTTTCAAACTAGATCTAAAACTGAGGTCGCTGGGAGATGCCCAGATACTATGGAAGATCTCAGATACAATGGGGATGGCTGAAACCGAGAGAGAGAGAGAGACGTAGACAGGCCATTTGTGGTCATTAAAGAGGCCACTGAATTTTTCATCCAGAGTTGTCTGTCAAGAACTTTGGATGAAAGCTGCTCAGAGTAAGACGTTGCTATAATCTTAGTAGGAGACAGTAGGCTTTGCTACACTACAGGAATATAGCTAATGATCACTGGAATGGGTTCCCTAGGGAGGTGGTGGAATCTCCTTCCTTAGAGGTTCTTAAGGTCAGGCTTGACAAGCCCTGGCTGGGATGATTTAGTTGGAGATAGTCCTGCTTTGAGCAGGGGGTTGGACTAGATGACCTCCTGAGGTCCCTTCCAACCCTGATAGTCTATGATTCTACAATAATCAGTAACCTCTCTGGTCAGCTTCTCCCCCGTCACCTTCTCCTTTCTAAAAATCAAAACTGAGAGCAGTTAGTAGTTCGGGCCGGGGGGGTGGGGGGGGAGGCTGATATATTTTGCCATTAAACTCAATCTAGCTTTCTGGTTTTCATAACAGATGTTAGTCTGTGGAAAGCACATCCCTGTGCTTCACATTTATGGCTCAGCTGGTGACTTGTGTATCAAATCCACTCAGTTTAAAAGTCAAAACAGGATCTCCCGGCCCTAAAATACTATTGATCACATTACAACAAGGACAGAGTCAGACCCTAATTGAACACACCACATGATACCCGGCTTTGTCCGTGCATTTGCAGGCGGAGCGGAATCAGTGTTTCATCACGGATGCTGTACATTTGGCTCAGACACAGTGGGCCAGGTCCTCAGATACCGTACAGCAGCTTAGCTCCATTAACTACTATGTGTATCACAGTCGAATATACAGACCCCAACCAAGGTCAAGGACCCCGTACACTAGGTGCTCTACAAACACGTGATACTAGATAGCCTCTGCCCCAATGAACTTACAACAGAAACTCACA
The DNA here is from genome assembly GCF_027887155.1 of Malaclemys terrapin pileata. NCBI lineage: Eukaryota > Metazoa > Chordata > Testudines > Emydidae > Malaclemys > Malaclemys terrapin. The sequence goes on along the minus strand of NC_071526.1, from coordinate 15,815,469 downwards.
AAAGGTCAGAGGGGGACAAGAAGTGAAGTGACTTGCCAAGAGTCATACCATAGGTCAGTAGCAGAGCCAGAAACAGAACCCAGGTCTCCTGAGTCCTAATCTAGTGACCTAGTAGTCCCTAGGTCACATTGCCTCCCCAAGATAGCTACTCCTATTTAGAGCAACTGAGGATTTAGACCGGTATGTAAAACAATTCTATGCCTGTCTTTAGCCCCTTTTATCTCATGGTCCCTTTGCATCACCCAAACATTATGGGCCTCGTTTTTAAAATGGACTCCAATTATGCACCCGCAAATGATTGAGGCCCAGCTGAGAACTTTTCAAAAAATCAGCCCTAATTAATTAAGCCTCTGCCCCGCTGTGTGGTAAATGAGTATCCTTAACCCCATTTTCCAGACTGAGAAATGGAGTCACAGAGAAGTTAAGTGACATACGGTGAAATACAAAGAGAAGAAGAAGAAAAGAAAGTCCCGTGGGATGTATTTACTGGTTACCAATTTGATTTAAATAGAAGAATATAAAACCAGAGCCCCTTGCATTTTTACTGAAATAAGAATTTCTCCCCTAGGGAAAAAAAAATAACCCTGAAACAAAAACAAAAAAATCCATTGGTCAAGATTTTCAAAAGCAACTAGTGTTTTTGGGAGCATCAATTTGTAGGTGGCCAACTTGATACACCTTAAAGAAGCCTGGTTTTCATAGAGCAAGTGCTCAGAACTTACTGAAAATCAGCCCATTTAAGGCATCTCTAAATTGGGCACCTGAAATCACTAGCCATTTGGAAAGTCACAACCACTTATTTTTGTACCAGTTGGGTCAAATCCGTCCCTGGTGTAAACCCACACCTCTGATGAATCACTCTGGGGAGGACCATGTCAATCAGTATAGCTAAGGAGTACAGCACCCAGAACAATGGAGCCCCGCCCCCGACTGGAGCTTCTGGGTACTACTGCAGTATGATTAACACTAAGGAGAAGTCCCTTGTGGAGCTCTCTTTCTAAAACTATCAGGCTCAGTGGGAGATCTGAACATCTAGCAGGGCTTTTCCCACCTAAAACACGTTTACCAGGGATTATGCCGCTGAATGCAGCTAGACTGTGTCTTCTATGCAGGCAGCACCAAGAATGCTGTCCTTGCCCATAACCTAAGCAGATCGGCTGTAGGAGTGGGCTCAAATTGCAGGATCGGGGCCTTGGGCTCCTGGTTGCCAATAAAGCTGAGAGCTAGCATGTTAGCTCTTCATGGGTGTGAAAAGGAAGAACAACACACAACTAAAGAATGAATGAAGAACGTCAAAAAGAAAAGCAGTGTCCCAGGGCAAACAGCATGACCATTCTCAAAAAAGATGGAGTCTCTCAACCCAAAACACATGGAAGGATCTATAAAGGAAGGGCCAGGTTGGCTGGGAGCACAATAATCAACACATGAGGCTGCTTGGATGCATTTGGTATCTGCATCTACTTTAAAGAGGTTTGTGATGTAGGCATTGGGCCTTTATTTTACTCTTGAGGTAGTGGGCGAGTGCCATTCAAGAAAGAAAGAAAGATTCTTGAAAAAATGAAACTACGTTGCTTATCACCTCTTTTTTCATAGCAAGAAAAAGCCTAGCACAGTTACTTAACCTGAATCTGTGTCACTCTAGCCCCTTGGCTGAGCCAAAGGAATCTCACCGCTTCAGCTCCACTTGGCCGTATGGTACAGGTGTTGTCATGGCAATGATTTATGCAAGAATTAGTCACCGCTGCAGCACTTCTACAATAGGATGAAAAACAATGGGAAGATTGTAACATGTGGAAGTGCCTGTGACACACAGGTTGAGGTTGGGGAGGAGATAGCGCATTTCCTTTTCCCCAAACAATCTCTCCGTGACATTTATACAGCTCAGAGAAAAGTTAGTCCCTAATTAGAAATGTTATTAATAGTAATCTGACAATAAACCAAACTTCATATTAAACCTTGCCAGCAGCTGCCATAGCAAATTCTCTAATGGCCCATTCCTTTACTAAACTTCGATTGGGTAACAGTCAGAGCGGGAGATGAAATTATTACATTTACATTGTTATATAAGAGGAAAATCGGAATTTCTTGGCGATGGGGTATGCAGGCTCTGCTGTGCCTTGGGGGGAGGCATTCATGAAAGAGATCTTGCAAAGCTGCATTTGTCTCCTGTTGGCAAGATCGGCCCAGACAGGAGACCCCCAGTAGTTTGCCAGGGCCTCTAAGGATATGTCTACACTGCAAAAAAAAAGCCAAACAAAACCATGGCGCCAAATCTCAAAACCCACGTCAACGGACTTAGGCTTGCTAGACCCGGGCTGTGGGGTTAAAAACCCAGCCAGGGGTATAAGTCCGAAAGTCTGTGTAATGCAATAGGGAGGTGTTAGCATGGCTGTGAGACCTGGGCCAGAAATTGTAAGCCTGGGCTTACTATTCAGCGTGGATGCTGAAGCTCCGGTTTCGAAACACCAAGTCCACAAGTATGGGTCCTACAGACCCAAGTTTACAGTGTAATGTAGACGTACCCCGAGGGATTTTTGTAAATGTGGAAAGCAGGTTAGGATCCTTTGAGAGGAAAGCCAGCCAAAGGAGAAGGCTGAGACTGTGGCTAAGGCCCAAGAGTGGAATTCCCATGAGATCTGGGGTCACTTCATGGCTCTGCAACTGATCGTTCTCAGACACTGGGCAAGTCACTTAATCTCGCTTGGGTAAAATTTTCAACAGTGCCTAAGGAACTAAGGAGCTCATCCCATTTTGAAAAGTAGCAGGCAATTAGGAATATAAATCAGTGAAAGTCAGTGGGATTTAGACTCCAGATCCTCAACATCTATTTAGGCGCCTAACTCCGATAGTGTCAGTGGGAGTTAGGCATGTAAATACCTTTGACAATCTGTGCCTAAGCGCCTGAGTCACTTTTCAAAATGGAACTTTGGCGCCCGTGTCCCCTAGGTGCTTTTGAAAATTGTATTATCTGTGCCTCGGTTTCCCCATCTGTAAAATGGGATGAATAATGCTCGATTGTCTGCCTTCTCTAACTAAATGGTGAACTCTTTTTGGGGGGGGGGCACTGTCTCTTACTAAGAGTTTGTACTGTGCATGCTGGAGGCTTCAGCTGCTACTGTAGTATGAAAACTGTCAACCACAACGTTGCAATCCAATAGGAGCATGACAGCACCAGCACATAGCTGAGAACAGCATTTTGCCCTCTGAGTGTACGGCAGTAAACATTAGCAATGGGTGAGGTTCAAAAGTGCTTGATCCAGTCAATAACGACACACATGTAGGGAAAGACAATGATGGATGATCAGATGAGCACAGCATTCGGAAGACATTAACACACACTATAGGTAGTGATTTATTCTTGTTTTCTTAAAAGGGCCAGATATAAATCAGCATCATCCCATTGATTTCAATGGTGTTCTACTGATTTACACCAGATAAGGAACTAGCCCTGGATATTTGGATGCTATAACAAAGGAAGTTCATTTAAAAAGTCAATTTCAGTGACAGTTACACTGAAAACTGTGTTAACTGAACCTTAAGGTTGCACTTAAAAGCTAGGAAATGCCAGAATTAAGGTTGCCTGTGCAAGCTTCATTTGGCCCTCTTGAGCATATGCATTATGAGGCAGTCTTTAATGACATGATCACATCCTAATGTTTCCATGTTTAAAGTTTGGCAAACATAGAAGCAACTGAAAACAGGGTTTTATAATAATGGGAAGTGTCTGCAACTTTAATAGTAAACAAAGTTACCAGCTCCACTTGGAATACAGGGTCCAATTCTGCACCCCCGTATTCTAACTTCTTCTAGGCACCTAGACTTGAGAGCAAGCTATGAAGCTATGGACGTCATTCCTCCTGTCTTGCTGATTTACCCCAGTGATGATCTCAGAATCAGACCCAGCAGGTGTGAATTGAAGTTAAGAAAAGATCATTCAAAGCTAAGGTTGAAAATCTGGATCTCTCTCTCTCTTTCTGCCTCTTTTCCGCTAAAACAACAAGGAGTCTGGTGGCACCTTAAAGACTAAGATTTATTTGGGCATAAGGTTTCATGGGTAAAAACCTCACTTCTTCGGATATTTTTTTACCCACGAAAGCTTATGCCCAAATAAATCTGTTAGTCTTTAAGGTGTCACCAGACTCCTTGTTGTTTTTGTAGATACAGACTAACACGGCTACCCCTGATACTCTTTTCCGCTGTATTCTTTTTATTGTCTTCACTGAGTCAAGGTGATTATGTCTTCCTACCTCAAACACAATTTTCCCTTTTCTCTTGTGGGTTTCGCTCACCTCCTTATGGCTCCATGAACAGAGTTCTCATGGGACTCAGCTTACCATTAATGTCTATTTCAGCTGACAGATAGATACACCCGAGAAAGCCTGATCTGCCCCTTTCCATCTTATTGACAAGCTACAAATGCCGATAATTCCTCCAACCACAGTCCCCTCACAAGCCTAGACTTTGCAATCACTTTCATCCTCTTCCTCCTGAATTTTATTTTTTGGCTGGCAGTAAATCTTTACTAACTTCTTAATAGTTTTTAAACATATGCATTGTCATATCGGTTTACCATCAAACTCAGCCATTAAGCCTAGTGTAAGCCTCACGGGCACAGAACGTATCTGTTCAAATTATATCAGTGTGCGTGGATGTCTTTGGAAAAGAACAGACCCGTATTATGTGCCAGTGCTTCGGCAGAGGTAAAACGTCTCCTCTCCTGGCTGCCTTTAACCCATTTCACGCTGGACATCGCTGACCAAGACACGTGGCTGGTTAGCACTTGGAGCCCAGATAACAGGTGGTGGCAGAGTGCCCATGCTTCTCCGAAGTGAAGCTCAGGGTGGAGGAGAAGATGGAATGAAAGCAGAGGTGTCCGTCTCTGTTCTCAGCCTTTCTTCAACTCACACCGACACCTTTGGCATTTACTGGAGCAAGGTTGGGTAAATGCACAGGGATCCGCCACCTCAGAGCTATCACAAAATCCTGGAGTCACAGCAACTTTTCATCACCTGAAGTTTCAATGGCTGACTTTGGTGGTCACTGGTTGTAGAAGTGCCTTGGGACATTTGCCTTCCACATTCTCCACCAGGACTCTGGAAGAGCCTGTCAAGCAGCTGCAGCACCTAGAAACTCTCCCCGGGTTTTGCACTGAGCCCAGCACTAGATGGGATAGAGCTTTGCGGGGGTCAGTCAGTGCTGTGGGGTTAATCATGCCATGTACAAAGGAACAATAAAACTCATAATCCTGAAAACTGCTATTAGTTCTCACTGACACCTCGATGTTCCAACCAAGCTTGGGGCCCCATTGTGGTAAGTGCAATATACACACACACGTAGCAAGCTTCAGTCCCTGTGCTGACAAATTTAGTCACACAAGAGTGATTAGCTCCAGTTTACAGATGGGAAACTGGGCTAGAGAGAGAGTACGGGTCTTATCCAGGGTCATACAGTGAGCGTGTATCAGAAGTGGGAATTGGACCCAGATCTCCTGGGTCCCAGTTCCATGCCTTAACCACAAGATCAAGCTTTCATCTTTGTACTGAGTTAATTTCATAAACCCCCCTGGATGAGAGCGGTTCTTGCTGAGCCATCAGAGGTGTGGGGCTAAATCTTGGACGTTAATCCGCCAAGCAGTCACCAGCCTCAGATGGGGATCCTGGAGACCGTAAACAGTAAGTGCCCTTCACAGCTGGCTCCATCCCCCGGGGACTAACATCTGGCTCTGACCCATGTCTACTCATCCCATTTCATTCCTGTTGCAGAGAAGGCAAAGAGGGAGTTAGGAAACAACAGGAAACCAAAAGTAAATGCCCAAATTAGACATGCTGAGGGCTTTGCCTGCTAAGCCGTGTCACTGATGCTTTCAAACAGATGCCCCAGGAGATCCCTCACTTGTCAAGAGGCCACGGGCAAGCCCCTCTGTTCCAATGCCCACTGCATTCCCTATAGTGCTCAGATTCAGGAGATGATCTCCCCATCTGGTGCAACAGCCGCGCGACTGTCCTAAATCACTTGGACCCATGTGACTTGAGGATGTCCCTCGAGTGACAAAGACAAGAGAGAAGCATCAACGGGGCACAATAATGCAATTGCATTTAAGTCAGCTGGCTGATTCCAGGCATTACCGAGTCCGGAGTCATGGCCATCCCCTTCCACAATGGTATCATAAAAGCGAGGCTGGTTCCAGAGCGCTCAGAGCAGCCTTGGCCCAGCCAAGCAATTGGACGGTGCCAGGGCATCTATTTCCCAACCTGCTGGGCAGCAGCTGCTTCATCTGCTTTGCAGTAAAAGGCTTCTCCTGGCATGCTGGAGATTGCTCGAAGGCTGCAGGTGGGTGATGGATGATTGCGAGATTGTGGTTTGGGGTTGGAGTAGCAGTGTTCTCCACTGCTGGAAGGAGGGGAGGGGAAGAGTACACCTGAGTAACGTTGCTGTAAGCCAGGAACCCTAAAGTCAACCTACCTTGCAGGAACGGCAGCGATTAACTGCAGAAAAGCCACTCCCTTCAAACAGGCCAGATAGACCAGAGGGGCTAAATTCCTGGCATCACTGAAGTCCATTCTGAGATTCCCATGGACTTCAGTGGGACCAGGATCTTCGCCTGACAGGTTAGCCTCCTTTCATGTGGGGCAGAAAAAGCTGGGTGAACGATTCTGAGTGAATCTATTCTGCGATTTCAGCCTGGGATTGGTTTGGTTTTTTTTAACTGGAAAAGGAGTGGAGACCAGGCTTCTCTGAAGACTGTGTTCAAAGATACTCAGCACATGGCTGGTTCAAAGATGCCTCAGCCTATGCAGGGCCGGCTCTGGCTTTTTGCCTCCCCAGGCAAAAAAGCCTCCTGTTGCCCCTCCCCACCAGCGCGGCAGGGGAGGGCGCCGAGCCCGGCCGCGGGCCGCTCTCCCCAACCGGCCAGAGCCCTGGGAGGAGGGTGGGGAGGGCGGCGAGTCCAGTCGCAGCCCCGCTCTCCCTGGTGGCCGGAGCACGGCGGGGAGGGTGGCGAGTCCAGTCGCGGCCCCGCTCTCCCCGGTGGCCAGAGCGCCGGGGGAGGGCGGCGAGCCCGCTGTGGCCCCGCTCTCCCTGGCGGCCGGAGCGCCGCGCCGCCCCCCTCCAGGTGCCACCCAAAGCACAAGCTTGGTGGGCTGGTGCCTGGAGCCGGCCCTGAGCCTATGGGTTGCTCACTAAGGGCTAGATTGTGCCTGTTAAGTGTGTAAGTGTCATTAACCAAGGACTAGCCCCAGCAGGGACCCCTCTGCCAGGCCTTTGCTCCTAATTTGCTGCTTGACTACACAAGTAGTAAAATTGTAACAGTCCCTGCACTGGCTTAGCTGAACTGTCTGGTACACGGGGGTGGAGCCAAGGCTCGGCCAGACCCCACCTCACCCACCTGCACTGTAAGAGAGCAGTAAGCAGACACTTATTCCTACAGGCTTAGATCCAAGACCTGTTCTGGGTGGTCATGGAGTCCAATTCACAGTCTTAATTCTAAATATTTCCCATGTATCTTGCTTTAAGTATTTGCTCTTCGTACTTTGCACTGTGTGACGGTTGCCTAAGGCACATGGGCCCAGATTTCTATAGGATTTTGTCTCCTAAGTGCCTAAATCCCTTTTGAAAATGAGACACAGGCTCCTGAATCTGTTAGGCGTTGCAATGCTGAGCACAGCAACACCTAAATATCGTTAACAAATCTGGAGCACGGTAACGGCTCAGTTCTCTGACTGGATGATTCCCAAACCTGCAAACAGCTGTGAAGACGAGAACGCGAGAACTTCTGGAACAAGCACGCGTGAAAATGTGGATCTGCACACGCAGCTGTGCCCCGTCTCCTTCTGCAAACAAAGCTTTGTTCACAGAAACATCTCCCAACGAAGGCATGGTTTTCTATGGATAAATGCCCAAGCACAGCCGTTTTCCCACCATGCTGTTGAGATGCTGGGAATAGCACAAGCCCTTGGTGTGTTTTTGAGACCCAAAGGACTGTCCTAGGATACAGACCCTCGGCTGGTCCCTGACAATGCCCTTCTGAATCCTCGCTCCTGGAAAAACATTCTCCTCGCTGCATCCAATTCGGAACTGGGGAGCCGTGAGCCACCTCCCTGCTTATTGCAACAGAACAGCAAACAGCTGATTAGCTTCAGCCAGGGCCCCTTCAGCTGCTTGATGTTATTCTTGAGGGAACACAGGATGGAATCAGCATCTCGGGCTGGACCCTGATCTTCAATGGAGCTATGCCAATTTCCTCGAGCCGAGGAGCATGCCCTTTAACACCCTTGCACGAGGCTGATAGGGGTCTGGGGCACACACCACATCTGACAAGCACAGCTGTGTCCAGCTGTCGACGGGAAGGATCCTTAGCCTTGCTCTCTTCTATAACTGTCTCTCATTGCAACCAGCTGCGCGGACATTTGTTCGTCCGCCCGACTGACAAGTAGCCAAGCAGTGGGGAGCAGCCATTGGAAGGCAGAAGAAAAGCCTGCCTGGCAGGGTTTTATCTTGTGCCGGGAAACCTACGTCTCAGACATGCCTGAGCACACAAATGAAGCTGTGGATGCAAGCGGCACAGTTGGCTGGGAAGATCTGACCTGCACAAATGAGATGCTTTTTTTCCTGGGTGGCTAAGGGGGATGGCTCTGGGGCAACGTCCTGGTGTGAATAATTGTCATGTGAGAAGCAAAAGGAACTTAATGAGGAAGCGGACTAGCCTGGCGTGTATTAGGCATGGTCTGTGCTGCTGTGTGGGGGCTTTTTCCTCCCCGCTCCTCCTATTCGTTACGTGACACATTGTGCCATGCGAGAGGGGGACCTTGCAGGCAACGAGCTTAGGAAGACGGCATCGCGTCTCCTGACCATCAGCTATCAGGCAGCCATGGGCTGACTCGCTCAAGTGCTGGCAAACAAAAAGGGCCCTTTTTGGAGCTCGTGGTGTCAGCAGCTGACCTGCGGGCTGGCTCAGCAGTAGAGAACATGATTCCTCCTTACAGACTTCATGGCCTCAGGTTTGCATGGTGCGTTTCAAACAGCATCAAGACATGGGTTAATGCCCAGGCAGCTCAGTTTGGCAATAGAGCCGGTCAAACTCTATACTGGCCTACATCGGTGTAGCTGCACTCACTCCAAACTACGCCTGCAGAAAACTTGGCTCCGAGTCTCAAATCTGGCTCCATTTTTCTCTTCTTCTCCTTCCGGCATATGCGGGAATTTGTCATTGGTGAAAGGGGAAGGCTCAACAGCTCTGGTTGCTGAAGTTCTGCACGGAACAGGTGACGCTCAGACAGCAGCCACGCTAGATTCCTACACGTGGTCTCCCCACCACGGCCTCTATCCTACCTATCGAAACTCAGCGGTAGAAGATCAGGCCCTAGGTATCTCAGCCCTCCCTTGGGAGAGGTATCTTCTCTAGGGCCAAGAGGGCAGTTCAGCCCTGCAGTACTTCTCCAACTCACAATAGCCACCCAGGAAAAAGCATGTTTTGATGGCGCACGAACTGCAAGTTATAACAGATACGATTCTCCAGGGTGCAACATACAGGGCCTAATATGGTGTTGCTTGGTGCTTGGAGGATTTTCTGCCATTTCCCAGCCACCCAGTCGGGGTGTTTATTTGCTGCGTGAAAGTTGGCAACTGTGCTCCCTGGTCTATGCCCCACCCTCAGGGGAGTAGCACCTATCCCACTTTTGGCCCTTAAAACGTTGGGGGTTCTTTTTATAAACCTGTCTTTGACTGGCACTTAGGAAAGGTTGGAACCAGCAGACAACCTCGCGAGCGGGCGCAATGCCACCCATATAGCTGGGGGATGAGATATGAGCATTTAGACAAACCAGCCAATATAGGACTCAGGTCGGCGCCGTGAGCAGCCAGCTCTCTGTTGATGACTATCAGACAAGCAGCCCCGCGCAGAGCTGGATGTAAGAGATCGGGTCAGCGGTCAGTACCGTTTCCAGCTCGGAGCCAGAATCCCTTTGAAAAGTCGGAGACAGCGTCTGCCGGGGGCACAAACTGTAACATTGGGCTCGTGTGACTTAGGACTAGTGCTCCACACGGGGAGGAGAGAAGGATGCTGTAGTGAGGCTCCAGCCCTGAGAAGTGATGAGCTAAAAGTACTCGCAGACCTGGCTAAAAATCAGTTCTGTGATCCAGCTCGATAGTCTAGAAACCAGAACTGGGACACGATTTTATCCCATCCTTCCGCTCTCATTGGTCACTTTCACTTCCTGGTCTCACGCACGACCCCAAGTCTTGTGCCAGAGTTCCCATAAACGCGTGGAAATGTTCTGATCTCCTTCATCACGCTGGCCCCCAGCCCTCCAAAAATTATTGCTTTGGCTGCTTAACCCTTTTTAAAATGTAGAAGTCGACCTTTATCTAGAGCAAACTGGCAGAGCTCCATGCAGACCAACAGGAACTAAGCTGAGGATTCGACAGAGGACAGGACTAAATGACCTATCAAGGTCCTGTCCAGTCCTAATTTCTGTGAACTTCAAAGATCATTGGTGTGCAATTGGTGCCAAAAGTGCACCTGTGTGTGCAAATGGGCACGCCCTGTGCAGAAATGCGTTTAATTCACCACTGCATGTAGAATCATAGAGGTTAAACCCAGAAGGGAACCCAGATCCCCTAGTCTGACCCCCTGTAGAGCACAGGCCACTAACACCACCCAGCACCTGCTTGCTAAACCCAGCAACCAAAATTAGACCAAGTCTTACAGCCCACAGGAGACTAGACCATGATGTGCCACAGACAGAGAATAGGAGGGACCGAGGTGCACCAGTTTCTGAGGCCTCTGCATTGGCAGGGAAATAATTAAGTGAGATATACACTGGCAAATGACCTGCACCCCGATGCTGCAGAGGAAGGCAAAAAAACCCAAGATGACTTCCAGTCTGACCTGGGGGAACATGCCTTCCCCACTCCACATATAGCGATCAGTGAGCATGTGAGCAAGAACCAGCCACTGAAACCCCTGAGAGAGAGAAAACGCTCAGTGCCACTTCAGAGCACTGGCCCACCCTGCCCAATGTCGCATCTCCAACCATGGCTGTCTCTGATGCTTCAGAGAAAGGAAACCAACCCTCCACCTTGAGTACACTGTGGAGGAGAATGCCTTCCTGGTCCCATCAACCCGCCACAGATGGTTGAACACTCCGAGTTCTTTGTTGGCTGATATGGTAATATTCCCATTATTGGTAATATTGCTTGGGGTGCAGGAGGGGGTATGGGTGCTGGTTCCAGGAGGGGGTATGGGGTGCAGGAGGGGGTATGGGGTATAGGCTCTGGGAGGGGGCTCAGGGCTGGGGCAGGGGCTTGGGGTGCAGGAGGGAGCATGGGGGACCGGCTCTGGGAGGCTGCAGGTTGGGTGGTGGAAGAGCTATTCAGAACCTGCCCATTGAAGGGGGTGGCACTTACTTCAGGTGGCCCCGGCCCCACGCTGCTTCTGGAAGGGGCCAGTGCGCTCCTGCAGCCCCTGGGGGCCCCACGTGGCTCTGGGGCAAGCAGTAGAAGTAGAATTACATTCATATTAATATCTTAAACTGCTTCAGAGCATTTCAGCAATGTGAGCTGGCACTGGACCAGGAAGTTACAGCAGCAAGGTGATTCAGGGCAGGTAATTGCTAAAAACAGAGAGCGAGATTAATTAATAATTAACAGTGTAAGTAGAACTCGGCAGAAAATATAATTAGCACTGCCCAAACTTGATGCAACTCTGCCTTCTTAAAGGCTAATAAAAGGGCTCCGATGCTCCTTAGGAGGTAAATGGTTTTTAAAACTACATGGGGCCAGATCATCAGCTGGGGTAAATATGCGTAGCTCCAATGACTTTGACAGAGCCATGCTGATTTACCCCAGCTGAGGTAATGGGGCCACGATATTTCCTGTCTATGTACAGTATGTGTAGATATAGGCATTTATTCTTATAGTAGGCAACTTCATCCAAAGACCTCAAAGCCTTTTATGGACATCATGGAAGGCTCCCAACAGACTTCTGAAGGACATTAATTATTATTACCCCTGCTTACTTCTAAGTGAATGGAGGTTCAGAGAGGTGAAGTGACTTGTCCAAGGGTCACAGTGCCAAATAAACACTTGCAGGATCAGGAACCCAGAAGTCCTGGATTCCACATCTCTAAGCGGCACTTTGCTCTGTAAGCAACTATTCACTAAGGTGGGCTGAGTAATCAGATATTAGACAGAAAGGACCAATATACACCCCTGTCCTTGGGACATTCTTCACAGCCCAAGAGACCTCGATGGTCCAAGTGACATCTCATTTGGTCATGAACTTCTGTCATGGAGCTTTAATGTCATGGGTCTTTTGTCTGGACTGGTACATGAAGAGTTGGAAACCACGGTTCACATCCTCAGCTGGAGTAAATAATAATAATAACGCCAAGGACTTGTAAATCAACATATCTCCATTTAAGTCATTTAAGGAGCTGTCCCAGTTTTCACCGACTGAGGATTCTGGCCCTGGAGCTCATAACACTGCAGTGGGAAATAACTGGGACAAAGTGTTTTCAGCTAAATACCCAAGAGGAAGCATCATGAGACAAGACTCACACAAAGCCATCCGAGGGTCACCATGACCCAGAAATCATCTGTGAACGGTCCAAGATGATGTGCTATGGATACGTGAAATACACCAATTTAGTTAAATTCACCAACTGAACGAACAATTCTAACCAGCCGTCTCAGACTATCAGCGCAGTGCAGAAGGCCGCTAGCAAAGCTAAAACAATATTTTTGTTCTGACAGGAAAATTAGATAGGGCGCTGTTAAAGCAAAACTCCAAAGGGGGTTTCAAAGCAGAATGACACATCTGCCAACAGCGTGTGCTATCTAAATCCGGCAGGATCCCGAACAACCATTTTGCTCTCCCAACTCCGACTCCTGTTGCAAACCTAAACCAAATGAATCTCCAATCTCAAAGCTGTAGCCCCACAAATGATGGAACGAGGAGCAATGGTAGTCTTAGGCCAAGGTGCAAAAAACCAAAAAGCATGATAATGAAACTTAACACTAAATCTAAAATTCTAAAATGTTAAAATAGTTACAAGTAAGATTAAAAAGGACAAAGACCATTAAAGTGGATATGGTTACCATGCCACTTGCCTTTTCCTTATTTTAGAGGCTGCCCATGCAACTAGAGCAACCACTCGGATCACAGATATATTGTCAGTTCCTAACAAATATTCTGTGTTCTGAGAGGTTGTAGAAAAAGGCATCTGGGACAAAAACACAGCAAGCCATTTTGAACCTCCAGTGGCAATATAGATTACAATGTAATAAATAATGGAGAAGGTCTTCCACCTGCCCTAAGACACACGGGCAGAGGCAGTTACGTTTCTTAGTGCCAGTATATTGGCCTTCTAAGTAAGCTGTCTGTATGGATTGAAAGCGGAGAGCTGTAAATGCCCTCCTTAGCGTGTTATTACGCAAACTATCTAAATATCTGGCATACCAATGAGTCCATTTAACAAGGGGAAACCAAGGTGACATATCTGAAAAAGAAACTACCACCATATCCAGCAGTTTATTAATATCCTCTATTCTCAGCTGGATTATGGATTTCACATTTTTAAACTTAAATCTAATCATTTCCGATTCTGAGAAACCTAGAATAAAGGTGGAGCTAATATTGCCCCTGGCGTTGCCAACTCTCATGATTTTGTCATGAGTCTCATGATAATTATTGTTTTACTTAAAGCTGCAGCTCCTGGAGATAAGTGGATGTGATGATTTCAGCCATCACTCTTCAAGATAAAGTAAGTTTCTAGCCCTTGTGACTGTAGAGAAAGCTTCAAAATGTGACCCCAGCGCGCACTAAAGGGTCAAATAGCAGAAGGCAAATAAAAAGAACCCCAAATCTATTATTTTTACATAATCTTATGATTTTGAAGCTAATCTCGTGATTTTTCGTGAGCCTGACTCACACTTTTTGAACATTTTGAGGTTGACAATGCTGTGCCCATTAATTGGGGGAGGGGACCAGGAGGTTGGGCTTCCAGGTCCTTTTCAGGTTCTGCCAATGATTTTGCTTTGTCCTGGAATGGGACTCATCAATACCTCCCAGGGCTGCTCTAAGGATTCATTGGGCAATGTTTGCAAAGTGCTCTGAACATGAAAAAACTCGCGCTCTCTGTGCCTCTGTTTACACACCTGTTAAAAAAGTATCAGAATGCCTACCCTAGAGGGGGGATGGCAGGCTTAATTACTTCATGTTTGCAAAGCACTCCTAGATCCTAGATGAATGATGCTACAGACGCAAACGGTATGATTGTTATTAGAGACAGGTGCAAGCTGGAAAGTTCTCAGCCAGGTCCAAACTTCTGCAAGGTTTGGAAAGAGTCCAGAACTGCAGTTCTGATTTGGATTCAAAATCTGGGTTCCAGGGACCTGGAGTTTTCTCTTCAGGTCTTTCTCTATTTCGTTACCTGCATAATGCAGGTAGTAAGTAGTACTAGTTAAAAGCAAAAACAAAAGCCTTACCAGTCAAAGTCAATTGGCTGACTGACTGTGCATTTTTAGTATGGTCATACCGACCGACATCAGCCGTGACCAAGGCCCCATTGTGCTAGATGTTGCACGGACCCGTAGAAGGAGACAGTCCCTGCACTGAAGAGCTTACAAGCTAAGGAGGGGACTTCCAAAGGGGCCTTCAGGAATTAGTCAATAGGAAGTGGGCACCTACTGTCCTTAGACACCTTTGAAGACCCCCGCTTAAAACAAACAAGACGTGCTAAGAGAAGCATCATTATCCCCAGATGGAGAACTGAGATGCAAAGAGGGGAAGTGACTTGCCTAAGGTCACACACTGGCGGTGCTGGGAAATGAAACCAGATCTCCTGGGTCCCTAGTGCTTGAATTGCAAGACCACGTTTCCCATCATCAGTGCACTGACTGGTTCCTTCCTCTTGGATTAAACAAACAGAACCAACTAATCTTATTTCCCAGTAGCCCACCATTTGGGGTACAATGTAAATTCCCATTGAGTTTACACTCTGGATGGCGTGTCTTTACAAGCATAAAAGGCACGGCATATGCATCTGCTTCCTTGGAAGAGCATGGCATCTGAGCTGCGTGGCTTTATTTTAATTACCAGAAACAAATGGATGCCCAAAGGTGTTTGCTTCAATCATTTGGCATCACTGCATGCCTCCAAGCTCCTGGGGTGACCGGTGATAAAACTAACCATGGGTGGTCAATGGCTGTCTGCTGTTCTTTCTTGGAAGTGAAATGCATCATATTGCTGGAGCCAGCTCGCGCTGCTGAGTTCTCCTCTTCCCAGAATAATGACTGCATCGCTCTTTGGAGAGAGCTTGTGAAGGAGCTAATTATGTTGCACCGAGGAAAGCCGGTGCACATTGCTCATGTTTCGGTTGCTCCAAGAGGGTACAACCAGGAGTAATGGGGTAAAATTAAGCACAGAATAATCTAGGCTGAACATTGGGATAAACTTCCTATCAGTGATACACACTCGATGGTGCAGTGATCTGACATGGGAAGCACGGAAAGATACATTTTAAACCAGACAGGATGCAGCTTCAGCAGCAAGTGAAGATGCTGTAGGGAACAAGCCTGCATGGACATAATGCTTACTAATCTCATAAAACTGTGCAAGAGCAGTTTAGGGGTCTTATCCTTCCTTGGAGACAGATTGGCAGCGGGGAAAGAAATATACAACCAGAAGCCTGCCCATCTGTACAGATTGCGAACAGGTCATTTCATCCATGCACCTGGTCACCAGAAAAAGGAAAGAAAGTGCAGTACTTGGGAAATGGCTGCCGAGAGCCAGCTCTAAGAATCTGCATTCAGCACCATGGAGAGGGCTTGGGCGAGAAATTACCGCCTGAAGAAGGCGCCGGAAGACAATACACACACTGGGCATTAACTGAGTTGGGGCAGAAAAGCAAGAAATAACCCTTTGTTTACAAGATCTTTATTCCAGTCATCTATAGGACTGTGGCCTAGTGGTTAGAGAAGAGGCTTGGAGTCAGGAGGCCTGGGTTCTTTTCCCATCTGTGGCAGAAGAGTGTGGTTTGTACAGATGTCAGCAAGCTAGGACTCCTGGGTTCTCTTCCCAGTTCTGGGAGGAGGGGGGTGATCTAGTGCTTAGAGAAAGAGACTGGGAGCCAGGTCTCTTTAGATAAACTAAGAGGAAGTAGAGTTTAATTTATTGCAAAGGTACAACGAGTTGGTAGCAAAGACTGGAATAGAATCCAGGAGTCCTGACCCCCTTCTCTGGCCAGTTCAACACACACTGGCCCCCCAACCTGGAAAAAATGAGGAAGTGGGTTTTTTGCCTCTCTAATTTTTCTGGATCCCTCAGGAGTGGTGCAATAGGGAAAATCCTTTTCTTTCCCCTGCATTCCAATTGTCCCCAATTTCTGTACTGTCTCTGCTGTCAGCAAACATCAACGGCACTGGGAAGCAACAATATTTTAGCTGCTAATAAATGCAGAGCAGGAACATACTGTGGCATCCATGCTCTTTGTTCTCTTGTCATTAACAGACTCTTGACAACCTCGTTTACATCCTCTTAAAACTTGGTGGTGCACATTCGTGCCTTTGGAATCAACCGTCCCCCAGCTAGGTGGTGTAGAGAGCTCAGGTAATTCTGATCTGCTCCTCTGCCTTAATGAAACTGCTTTTCAAGCCACCTCTCCTGGTCCGTCAATAACCCATTCCCCATGGGACCCTGAGGATGGCCGAGTGAATTCAGGCCGAGATTCCAGGCCAGGCGGGATGGTTCTAATCAGCAAACCGGGACTATGCTTTCTAGGGCTTTGTTTGTTTGTTTACAATGAAAGATAGAGCAGCCTATTGGCTAAGGGGGGATTAGAAGGGATAAATCCTACAAGTACCTATAATAATTCCAGCACCACAAGGCAGTAACCAGAGAAATCAGTAACCCACAGGCAAGATTTCTGCCATCAATGAACATGGATTTTTACTCCCTGGCTGATGACGTGACATGAAAAAAAATTATGATGATGTGTATTAAAGTTTTCCAATGAGGCCCCAAATGAGATCAGGGCCAAGTGATGCTATATGCTTCATGTACTAAGAGACAGCCCCTGTCCCAAGGAGCTTCCGATCTAAATAGAAAAAGACCAGGGAAAAGGAAATATTATCCCCATATTAAAGGTGTAAAATGGAGGCACAGAGAGATAAAGGCCCTGATTTAAGCAAGCACCCATTGCCCCCTGACCTGATCTTGGAAGGTTTATAGTTTGGGGTTAAACATAATTGATTTGCTACACATATTATAGGAATAATAATGGAAGTTATGAAAGCTGTAGCAAATAGGAGACCACACGTAACTGGGTTATTAGCCTTTGCAATGGTTAAAGACTTATTTTATTGGGGTGAGTCCTTGCGGGAGTAATCAGGCTAAAGGCTGAATTTTAGCTAAAAAGTTTGCAGGCCCAAGAAAATAACCCCAGGTCGCAAATTCTGCACTCACATTTGGAAGGACAAACAAGTAACCACAAAATGTCCAGTACACTGCAAGTTATCCAAGCTGGAGGGGACTTGGGGGTCTTTTGTAATATGGTAACTTGAGAGTAATGAGACAGTTAGACCACAGTGATGCACAGGAATGATTAAGAAATGATGAATGCAAGTTATTAATATTAATGATTAGGGGTATGATTATAAACACCCAGAATGCCGCATATGAATAATAGGCAGATATTAATCGTGTTATGGTTACGGAAATTGATCCGATATGGTTGTATAGCCAATAAGTTACATAAAAAGGGGTACAAAAGACCCAGTCTAGTTTCCTAATTTTGCTGGTTCATCAAGTCCCCCAGATGGTGTAAACTGAATCAGGACTTCCCTTCTGATGGACTCCACTTACTTTTACTTCCACCTTTGTTTCCAATAGCCTCCGCAACGCAAGACTCTAAGTAGGTACAAAATAAGATTGTAAGTAGGAACAATGCAGAACACCACTTTAACTGCACTCATCTCACTCTTAGGGATATTGATTTTTTTTTATGATTTCAATTATATTTGTCTGAATTAACTATAAGACCATAAAGTTTCGGTGTGTGCTTCACCAAATTTTATCTTCTCAATTAACTCTAAGTAGCCGCCCGAAAAGGAACCTGTCATCTGCGACAAGTGCATGCTGCACTCCAATAAATAATTCTGTAATTATAATCATTGATCAGGCTACACACCTCAGCACCTCCTTGAGTCTATCCCTCGTGTGCTTAAAGTTAAGCACATGCTTACGTGCCTTCTTGAAGAGGAATGAACTGAAGCATAAGCTGATCTGCCTTTCCTGAATCAGGGCCTAAATGACTTTTCCAAGGTCATGCAGGGAGCCTGTGGCGGGGCTGGGAACTAAACTCAGATCTCCTGAGCCTAACTCCACCTCCTTTAAACACACGATCACCTTCCAATTTGATATGGGGTGTGAATGGATCAAGCGCCATCCATGGCTAGGATTATGATTTAAATGGGTTGCCCTCTAGTGGTGGGTCTGGATACAACTGGATAGATAGCAATGGGATAAAGCTGTATGACTTAACCAGTCTATTCTCGTACTGTCAGTATTGCAGGCTTTGCCCGAGGCACTCAAAGATAGGCTGTAAAGCTGTCTAGAATCCCCTAGCGTTTGTTAGCAGCTGTCGGGCCCAGCAAGCAGCAGTGATAATGAAGAGCCTAAGTGCAAGAGTGATTTTTAAAAAACTGGCAGGAAGGTCCCCAGCTGGAGAGCCAGCTCCACGCAACCCCATGTCAGGACTGCAGTTTGAATCCCGGCTTGGCCTGCTGATTCATAGTCTCAGCAAGAACTGGGAGAGTCGCATCTAGCCCTCTGTGGCTAGAAACGAACGCATGCTGCACAGCACTTTGCAGAACGGGGAGAGCAGAGTTTTAATAGCTTAGGAAAGACCAAACACTTAAACAAGGCAGCTGCCTGGGGCTTTATTGGCTTCAGCTTCTAGCCCAGGCTGACGCTGCCGGGAGGGACCTGTCTCTGAAGTAAGGACGGTTACAAGAGCAATACAATACTGTTAACTCTTCAGTGTTTGAGTTCATTACATGGAGTGGGATTTAAAAGAAGGGAAATATTATCTAAGGTACTTACATGGCCCACATTACCTGAGCGCACCTCAGCCTAGAATGTATTTATCCTCACAACACCCTGCGAGGTAGCGGAAGGCTATTACCCTCAAGGACAATGGGGAACGAAGGCACAGGGAGACAAGACTTGCCCACGGTCACACACAAAGCCTGTAGCACAGAAAGGACTTGAATCCAGGCCTCTTATGTTACAGGTTAGTGCCCTAACCACTGGAATATCCTTCCTCTCTGGCACCTAAAGGGCATCTTCAAGCCTGCACTTTGGATGAACTGGATGGGGCAGGACTATGGATTCTATCGAAGTAAGAAATGACGATACTAATTATGAAAATAAACCCCAAATCTCCAATTCAAGCCACGAGGATTTGGGGAGACACGTGACTATTGTTGAGGCTCCTGACGAAATCTGAAGCCAGAGCCTCAGCTGATATAAATCCACAGAGATGCACTTAACGTCATTGGACTTCCTACCAGCAGAGATCTGGGGCCTTTAACAATAACACCTGTCTCTTCGATAGCATTTGCCAACTACGGATCTCTACACAGGACAGCGAGCATCACGACCTCCATCTAGCAGATGGAGAAACTGAGGAAGGGAAAGATTAAGTGACTTGCCTGAGGTCTCTCGGAAAGACAGGAGCAGAGCCCGGAATTGAAGCAAATCCAGCTCTTGTGTTTCCCAAGCCAGCACTTTACCCACATGACCATCATTCGACCCTAAACTATGACCCATTGATCTTATGTCACATGAGCCACCAAACACTCTCAGCAAATATCTCCAATGGCTGGAGATGGGACCCTAGCTGGGGAAGGCGCTGAGTTACTACAGAGAATTCTTTCCCTGGCATCTCACTGGTGGGTCTTGCCCATATATCAGGATCTAATTGATCACCATATTTAGGGTTGGGAAGGAATTTTCCCCTGGGTCAGATTGGCAGAGACCCTGGGGGGTTTTGCGCTTTCCTCTGCAGCGTGGGGCATGAGTCACTTGCAGGTTTAAACTAGTGTCAATGGTGAATTCTCTGTAACTCGAAGTCTTTAAACCATGACTTGAGGACTTCAGTAACTCAGCCAGAGGTTCTGGGTCTATTTCGGGAGTGGGTGGGTGGGTGGGGTTCTGTGGCCTGCAATGTGCCGGAGGTCAGACTAGATGATCATGATGGTCCCGTCTGATGTTAAAGTCTATGAGTCTATGGTAGCAACTTCCGACTCCGATAGGAGAGGATCTCTGGCGAGTCCGTGCTGAGGATACAAGAAGGGCAGGTATCCCCATCAGCTCTCTGCAGGGGCAGGAGGCTAATTCAGAGTGAGGCGCTACTGTTCCTTTCTCCTCATTGCCCTTTCTCGGAACAAACTCACTGGAAAACTCTTTCAAATGATGCATAAAACTCAAAAGCGGATTCTAAATTTACAAGCACAACCTTCGGAGCGCTGCTGTGCCCTAATAACTTAACAGAGCGGAGAGGATTCGCCAGCACGCTTTAAACTTTTCATGGAAGCAGGGCTCTGAACCCAGCCTCCCGCTTCTGTTCCCTCACACGGAGAATTATGCAAAGCCCCCTCTTTGTTTTATGCCACTTTGCAGAACGAGTCTCTTGGTTGGAGCAGAATTGACAGGCTGGCTGAGTGGCAGGTGATTGGCAGACGCCACTGAGGAGATGTCCACTCAGAGTGGAAAGGAGGATGTAGCTAGCAGGGCATTATCCAGAGGTGCAGGGAAGTCTCTGTTGTGATATTCTCTCTCCTCGTGAGTCAGCTGCAGCTGGTGGCCAGGGCTTTGATGATAATGGCTTTGCCCTAGGGTTGCACCCAGCTGTCCTGCTATGGAGGAGTTAGGGCCCCCTTTGTGCCGATATGAATAAAAGAACACAATGCAATCTAAAGCCCCACTCCCGTGATATGACCAAGCTGGCTGGACTGCTGGGCCCACACACAGACTTCAGTGCAGCATCAGGGTCAGAGTGAACGGCTCCTTCCCAGGGGCAGAGGGGAGAGAGTTCCTGCTTGTACCATGTACGCCGCCGCTATCCTTACCATCCCTAAAGCTTTTCACCCGCAGTTCTCCAAGCAGCCTGATCATCCCCTATATTGTACAGAGAACGGAAGGGGAGGCCCAGAACTACCCACAGCCACACCCGGGAACAGAACCCGGGAGCCCTGTCCCCCAGTCCCATTCCCCACCCACTGGCCCATGCGGCTTTGCTCAAACAGACCGTTCCCCTCGATATTCCCTAGAAAGCGGGATGGAGCTGTGCAAAGGGAGGCCAGGTGCTTTCTGCTTCAGCATTAAAAACATAAATAAAAATAGCCCCTGAGCTCATCCTTTTTAGACTTGCTAATTTGTCCATCAGCAGAGGGGATTGGCTGGGGTAGGGGAAACCAGAGCACTCCCTGTACGGTTATAAAAATAACCAAAAGTGATGAATGACCCTGCACTGCACAGGATGGAGAGAAGCGGCTTTTTTCAGCGCAAGATAAATTGCTCCTGTCACAGCAGGTAGCGTAGTGATGTACCCGCAATATACCTAGGCCAGCTTGGCTGTGATCTGGCTTTGCCGGCCTTGCTTATTTCATCCCCAAAGGTTTGGTTTGGTTTCAAATCGCCATGACCACAATTGGGAAGCGAGGCCAGGGGCGGCTCTCATTTACATCTGGACCCAGGATGTAAGCAGCTTGATTCACCATCGTCCTGCACCCTGTACCGTCACTTATGTGAAGAGTGGCTGTAAAGACCTCCCAAAGGGAGCTACGGGCAGTGCACAACACTGGACTGCGCCGGGCGTCCAAAGCCCAGAAACAATGCTACATATTCCCGAGTGCCATCTACTGGCACGTTTTTATTAACCTGCGATTTCCCTCTATGCAGAGAGCACACTTGGAACAATTGACATCAATGGAGCTTGCTACCCTTGGCCTTGCACCTTGGGCAATCATTGACACCAGTGCAAGGTGGCTATGAAACTTGCTTTCATGCTCTGTATGCACTAGGTTTAAGGACGGCCCAATACGGCTGGGCACCAGAGAATCAAACCCAGAGAATGCAAAGGGGGCTTAAAGACACCGAGCCACCTTCCCCACACCACGTCCCAATTGCAGCAATGGGGGCCTCGATCTTCAGAGAAGAAAGGCTGGTGCATTTAACCCTTCTTATCCCCATCACCACAAGTCAATGTTACTGACCTAGAAGGACCTAACCAGAGGCAGCGGAGGAGGAGCGTCAGGGAGGACTGTCTTTTTTTTATTATTATTTCTTTGTATTACTGTTGCTCCTAGGAGCCCTGCTCATGGACCGGACCCTCATTGTGCAAGGTACTGTACAAACACAGCTCCCCAAAAGCTTACAATGTAAGTGTCAGACAAGCAACAGCAAGTGGATACAGGCAGACAGATGGGTGAGTACAAGGAACCAATACGGCAGTATTGGCCAGCAGGACAGGCGGTGGTCTCAGCGCCCCAGTGGCCTACACCTGGTCACGTTTTTTGCAGGCATCAGGGCAAAGGAGAATTTAAAGGAGGGGTTTGAAGCAGGATAATAAGGCAGCTTTGTGGATGTCTGCAGGGAGTGCCTCCTAAGTACGAAAGGTAGCATGGGAGAAGGTACAAAGGTGCTGGTTTGAAAACGGAAGTGGCTTGGTTTTGTTTGTACAGCACCTGGCACAATGGGGTCCTGACCCATGACTGGGGCTCCTAGGTGCTACCCCAATACAAATTAATAAAAAGAGGGGAGTGACTACGAATCATGCGGCTGCTTGTGAAAGGAAAAAGCACTGCGTAGCGGTGGGCAGAATGCTCGCACAATGCAAGCTTCCTCCTGGCCCAGCTCTGCTAACACAATCCTGACCCCTCCTCTGCCATCACTATTCCAGTCTGGTGCACCCCCCGCCCCACCCCTCTGCTGATGCACCTCAAGCCTGGTCCACAGAGTGCCTGCTTTTCCAGTTGAGCCCCTTCCCCCCTGGACTCCAGCTCTGCTAACACACTTTGTTACCACAGCCTCTCCTGCGATCCCAGCCCCGGGCTCTCCACCCACACAGAGCTCTGCCAATACCTTCCCATCTCAACCCACAGAGCCACCTGCTAATCCAGTCCTGGCTTCCCCACACAATCCTACTGCTGTTCCTTAATCCTGCATCACCCCCACCCTTCGGGTTTTAGGCCCTGCCTGAATGGAGGCTGCCAGCTGCAATTACTCATACTAGTCATTAACACATAGATGGCTACTTTCCACCCAATAGTTTCTTCATAGAGGAGAATGGGCATTAATAGTCCTATTTTATAGATGGGAAAACAGAAGCACAAAGAAGTGAAGTGACTGCAGAAAATTAGCAGCACCGCTGGGAGTGGAACCCAAGAATCCTAACCCAGCCCTTGACCATCCTGCGGCCCAGACTGGCGACCTTTTTTCATTCCCCCTCTCCTGATATTTTTGACCAGGCTAATCATTGACAAAGAACCTGACTAAAGGCCCGATCCATTGCCACAGTCACTGGGAGCCTTTCTAGTGGCTTCTGTGAACACTGCATCAGGACCTAAGAGACCACTACATCACAGGGGTGAAGGGCAAAAGGGACCCTCCAGAGGGGGAGCTAGTGATAAAAGTGTAGGAAATTAGGCCTGCTTCCCACTCAGCCCCCAACCTGTTCTGTAGCTACTTAGCAACAACATGGATCTAGGGCCCCGCTACAATTAAGTGAGCAAAAATCTGCTGTTGGGAGAGATCCAGGCTGAAGATTCCAAACAACCCCCATCTGAATTTCCAGCTGTTAACAGATGTGATGGGTCCTTTTCAAGCCATGCAGGAACCATCTTCCTGTGGTTTTCACATATCAACACACACACGCATAAGTTGTTTTCCTCCATTTTTCATACAGAATAATTTATTTCATTTCCATATACACACACACAGATACACACACAAATCAGGTTTCAGAGGGGGAGCCGTGTTAGTCTGTATCAGCAAAAACAACGAGGAGTCCTTGTGGCACCTTAGAGACTAACAAATTTAAGATTATGCCCAAATAAATTTGTTAGTCTCTAAGGTGCCACAAGGACTCTTCGTTGTTTTTACACACAAATCAGTTTCCTGGTGTGCTCTCTCTCTCTCACACCCACACACCACTTTCCAGGTGAAATGTAACATGCATCAAAGTTGTGTCTCTGGGAGACATATCAACAACACATAGTCACTTTTCAGTTTTCCTTCACCCTGGAAGACGTGTGTGGATGACACAATGACTCATCCTGGAGGTAAAAGACCCCCAGCAGAAAACACACTTAACTTGTCCTTACGAATCCAGTGCTCCCCCTCCCCTCCACTTGTTTGTTTCAGTTTAACATCTTTAGGGCAAGCTGACGAATGGGGCTGGATGCAGAGGCCAGCCAAGCTTTGATCGATAGTATTTGACAATAAAGTAACCAGCCCTTTTTCACTTTTCAATTTAACTTCAGCCCTTCCTATCACCGTGCTGGAAGGAGAAAACCTGCAAAACACTTACCCCAGGGGCAGCTGGAAAATTACTTTTCTGATGCTGTCTGTCATCATGACAATCTGTTGCAACTTAGAGCGATGCCAGTTTCCATAGTGGACTGAGGGGACCTGAAATTGTTCGGGGTTCAATTCTGAGCAGCACCCTAATGTCTGGACAACTTGTGCAAAGTTGATCCAAATTATCCTGATGCCTTGGCTCTGTTAAAGTGTGCAGGAAATCACACTCCTGTGCGTAACCCAGCATGGGGCCCATGCACCATTGACAATCCACTGGGAATTAAGTGATGCATAAGCCTTGTACTATTTATGGTATTTATATTCTAGTATCCGAGCACGGCACAATCTTTAATGTATTTATCCTCACAACACCTTTGGGAGGCAGGGCAGTGCTAGTATCTCAATTTTACAGATGGGAAACTGAGGCCCTGAGAGGTTAAATATCTTGCCCAAGGTCACACAAGAAGTCTGGGGCAGAGCAGAGACGTGAAGTCAAGTCTCCCAAATATTTGGACACTGGACCATCCTTCCTACGCACTGCTGTGGAGTGAATTGCATCCCAGATGAATGGGTTCAGTGGATCAGTTCTCAAAGGCCCTGATGCCACCTGGAAATGCCGTGAAATGCTGGAAGCTGAACTGACCTTGGCACAAACACAGAATTAGCGGGGGGAGGAAGGGAGGGAAGTTGGGGAACAAAGTAGATTTTTTTTTAAACCGCTTCATTTGGATTGGTTTCCAGAAGTGGGAAACGGTTCTGGGAGGGTCTTTGTTACATCAGAGAAAAACTTGGCAAGTTGTTCTTCTCAGGGGTTCAAGGCCACCCCCAATATGAAGTTTATGCATCAGTTTCAGGTTCCATTGACACCAAAAGCCCCAATCCTGAGCATGAGTCCCTGATCCACCCCAGGTTTGGATCTGCCCAGAGCCCAGCCTAAACCAAACAACAAATCTGGGGGAAGGTCCAGTTGGGAACTGGATGTCAAGCCCCCCTGTTCGGAGTGTTCGGAGCTGGGGATGGTATAGCCCAATTTTGGCAATTAATTGATCTTTGACTATTAGCGGTAAATATGCCCAATGGTCTGTGATGGGATGTTAGAAGGGTGGGATCTGAGTTACTACAGAGAATTCTTTCCTGGGTGCTGGCTGGTGAGTCTTGCCCACATGCTCAGGGTTTAGCTGATCGCCATATTTGGGGTCAGGAAGGAATTTTCTCCCAGGGCAGATCGGCAGAGGCCCTGGGGGGGTTTCGCCTTCCTCTGCAGTGTGGGGCACGGGTCACTTGCTGGAGGATTCTCTGCACCTTGAAGTCTTTAAACAATGATTTGAGGACTTCACTAGCTCAGAGATAGGTTAGGGGTTTGTTACAGGAGTGGGTGAGTGAGATTCCATGGCCTGCCTTGTGCAGGAGCTCAGACTAGACAATCATAATGGTCCCTTCTGACCGTAAAGTCATGATTCAGCCAACTAGAGAGATGGGGCCAGACCCTCAGCGGATGTCAATCTACTGAATGCTCATTTATACCAGCTGATGTCCTGGACCATGACGTTTGGCTCTGGCTTATTCAGTCTTTGGTTCCTCTGCTGAGACTATCACTCAAGGGGGCAAACTAACATCCAGGGCGGTAGTGGTTTCATGGTGTGGACACTCATGCACTTGAACTGCCCAGTGGCCACTAGACTCATTTCACATGGGGGCCACTGAACAGCTGTCTGACCTCAGAGGGGTTGTAGTTGGTGGTCTCGCATTACAAAGCTTCCACTTTCCTCTGTCAGCCCAGCACTTCCGGAATCTTTTCTCCTCTTGAGAAGCACTGGCTCTGGCGTCCATCCCAGCACAGCTCTGTCAGGCGGAGAATTCACAGCCAACTTTTGTCGTTGAGTTTGTTTTCAAGAATGAAGTCCCGAGATCCTGTCAGGCCTTATTCAACCCAGCAGGGCCAAGAAGTGGCCATTCCCTCTGGTGCAGCAAGAGGGTTTAGCAATAAAAGCAAATCAATACGCTGAATGAAGACATAAAACGCCAGATGTTGCTCAGAGCTGCGTATATTGTGTCAGTCAGAGGAGGGAGGGGAAAGGCAGAGGAGCAAAAGCACAAAAGACCTAGGGAGAGAGGACAGCAAAGACCCATAGACACAGGTAGCAGCCTTCAGAAGGATGAGCAGTAGGATTTAAAATCAATTTCCCAGTCAAGACAAATCTATCCTGCTAGAGTGAAATATAATGTTCAAAGCATAAAGGAGAAGGAGAGAGAGACAAAAATTTCCTTCTAGCTGCCTGTGGCGCCACTGTTTATGAGACAAATAAATAATCTCCTAGACAATCTGCGTTGGGTCACTCGATCTAGCCGATTTCAGAGTAGCACCAGATCCGTCCATTTGACGCACAAGCCCTCCCGGTTTAGATAATGTCATTCAATGCCCATTGCCAGGCCCCATCCCACCCGGGCAGTGATGGCGATTGCTTGGCGCTGGACACTGCACTTTGATTAGAAGAGACAGGCACCCAGTAATAGTCTTATGCCTCATGGGGACTCCTGCAAGATGAGGCCGGGAACTGGTGAGGCCAGCACCCTGAAGAACTTGGTCAAACACTGCCTCCCTTATTCATGGGAAGTAGTGACGTACACCACGCATAGTCCTGATGAAACCCAGGGGGTTATTAGTGGAGTGTCATGCTACAGGGAGGGGGCAGAATCTGGCCCTTACTGTTGACAGACTGTATTCTGTTCTCAATTACACCAGGATAACGCCGGAACAATTCTATCCCTGTTAGTAGAGTTACACTGGATTGAGGAGGGCATGATTGAGAACAGAAATGGCCCTAATTTAGGGCCTGCTTCTACAATCCTTATTCACTTCGGTCTGGGTTCCTGAGCCCTTATTCACACTGCTAATAGGGTTGTCAACGTTGGATTGGATGAATTCCTGGAGGTTTCATCACATGAAATTATCTTTAATTAAAGATTAATCTTTAATTCCTGGAGACACTGGGACAATCCTGGAGGCAACCCTAACTGCTAAGCAGCTGTTCACCTCAACAGTGCTCTCTGCAAAGAGACTACTCATGCGAGCGACTGCTTAGCAGTGTAAGAGGTTTGCAAGCCGGTCCCTGGAGCACCACCATCCCCTGCAAGCCGTCCCCTCGATCTCAGTGTGACTAATCACAGAATACCTACCGTTCAACAGGTGAGATTCCCTCTTGCCCTGCACCTAGTTCACACTAGTGCAGGACAAAAACAGAATAGCATCATTTTGCTCTGGTATAAATGACTGCAAAGGTGCAAGGCTATGGAGGATCCGGCCTAATGTAAATAAGGGTGGCAGAATCAGACCCTTCGGCAACACAGCAGAACCTCAATTATTGTCTGTTGTCCAAACCTCTCCACCTTCTCTGGCCCCCATTACTAGAATCTCTGAGCACCTCACAAGCTCTAGCATATTGACCTTTGCAGCCCCCCTGTGCGGTAATGCAGAGCTATTATCCCAAAGACGGGAAACTGATGCCCAACGATATTAAGTAACTTGCCCGAGGTGTCTGTGATAGAGGCTTTGAACAGAATGGAATCCAGGTGTCCTGAGTCCCAGGCAAGTGAACCATCCTTCCGCTCTATCAACCAAACCAGGGTAAAATCTCTTACCACCACCTAATAGTTACAGTGGGGAGCCCCTCGATTCTCCAAACCTTTGGCTATTCAACCGTTCCCCATGGCCCACGTGCCCTGGGGACAACGGAAGCTGTAGAGTATTGCCAAAGGATTATTACATCCATTAGTTGGACGAGTTCAGCTAGGCAAGCATATGTCTTTGTTTCCTCTCCCCACCCACATCGGAAATGTTCATGGGACTTGGATTTCGTTCTGGACGGTACTTCATAGCTGTCATCTCAGCACTGGGAACAAGAGTTGACTGGTTAGTGGTGGCAGAGGAGTGTGTTTTGAGGAGAGGGTGCAGGAGGGAGAGGTACCTTAGCAAGCAGGCGACTACTGATTCCTTCCTATCAGAGCTTCGGAGCCGAGATGGGCTTTAAAAGGAATAACACTAGATTGTCAAGGCCAAAGCCTTTCTGCTTACTACCAGCAACATTCCTCCTCTCACCAGTACGCTCTTCCCAGGTTGCAAGTCTGGCTGCAGGAAGAGTCGGGGCAGGGAGGGCTGAGATTTCAATTTGAGGCCTGGGAATGGATAGGTATAAACAAAGGCTGGGGCATTTTACAGCCATTAATAATGTTTGTCGTTATACAATCACAAGGTTAAGGATAAATCAACCTCATGCTTCAGGGCATGAGCCAATCATCACAAGGGGCAGGAATGGGGCAGCATTGTTCCACCCACATGCACAGCTCTGCACAGTTAGCCAGGTGTGCTATGGGAAACTATCACCTTCATCTGAAGCCTGAGTATAATCACCCTAGATACTGTGCTTCATGGACCACTGGCATCTAAACTAATAGATCATATTGTTTAATAATAATAATAATAATAGTAATAATTTGTATTGGATAGTGCCTAGGGGCCCCAATCGTAGACCCCACTGTGTTAGGTAATGCACAAACGCTCAGCAAAATGACCGTCCCTTCCCCATAGAGCTAACCGGCTAGTATCACTTACAGCTAAACCTTCCTTCTTCCAGTTTCAAAACACTTTCTAGGGATTTCCCATGTGTTGTTTTACCTATGACTCATTGCCTAATCTCCATGTTCCAGCATATCCATTCATTCCTGCAAACTACTGGAGGAGTTGAAAGCCAAATTTCCAAAGAGGTATCAACCGTAGCTATCTATCCCCATGCCCACCCATCTATCTATCTATCCATCCATCCACCAGGTTTTATACCCCCTCCATTTCCAGGGTACCTTTATCTCCTATACTGAAGAGCCCTCTATTATCAAATTTCTGTTTCCCATGTAGGTACTTCTAGACTGTGAACAAGTCAGCCCCTTAACCTCCTCTGTCAAACTAAACAGATTGAGCTCCTGAAGTCTTCCACTACAAGGTATGTCTTCCAATCCTTTAATCATTCTCGTGGCTCTTCTCTGAACCCTTTTGAATTGTGGACACAAGATCTGGACACTTTATTCTGGAAGTGGTTGCACCAGTGCCAAATGCAGAGACAATATAACCTCCTTCCTCCTACTCAGAAGTCACTTCGTTTTGTGACATTGCTTTCAAACTGCAGCAAGCGCCACAGCCACAAGGAGAGGACAAGAAATAACCGCAACAGAATTAGGCGAGTCCCAAAGTCCTCGTGGGGAAGTGTTCAGCAGCAGAAACCCAATGAACACAGAGAATTTTGCTAGTTAAAGCTCAGCTGTTTTTCTGTTGCAATCTGTCTCTCTGTGCAGGGCGGGGACAGGAGCCTCGTGTGAGCTCTTACCAGACTGAGCAGCATGAGAAGACTGTTGCCTCACAAGAGGACATCAAGATATGGTATCACTTCTAGTGGTCAGAGCTGATGTGTCACAGAGTCAAAAGGGGGGACAGGATACAGGGGTCCTGATTCTGTCTCTTGTTCCAGATAAGCTAAGTGCAGAGGATGGAGTGCTATTCAGGTCCTTGCCATACTAGATTTTTTTTCACTGCTGTAGCTGCTCCAATGTAACAACACCAGTGCAACCCCCCAGTGCAGATGCACTACACTGATGCAGGATAGGGCTTGCACCAGTGCAGCTTAGCCTGGCTAAGCTGAGGTATTTCTGGTTTATTCAAGGCAGATGAAAGGAGAATTGGACCTACTGAGCTCAGTGGAGTTACTCCTGATTTACACCAGGTGAGAGAGAGGAGAATCAAACCCACTGGCTTACAATGGTGTTACTCCTAATTTATCCCAGCATATGTGAGAGAAGAAGATCCCTGCAGCCTTAATATAAAACTGATCAGTTTGTTAGACAGGAAGAAATAGGAGGTAAAAATTCATGAGAGCGAAAACATGCCGTACTTATTAATTCCTTGCCATTTCTGCTCATTCCTGCCAGTCTCTCTGGTGTCCTTGGCTGTTCCAGAATAGCCATTCCGGAGGGGGCATGAAGATAAGGGTGGGTTATTAGACCTTATTTAAATTCCCTGTTTCTGGCTCTCTGTGTTTAACTGCTTGTTTTCTCCACACTGAGCTTAGATTTTTATGGGGCGGAATAAAAGACGGTGGGAAGTAGCGTGGCTCTGCAGAGCCAGCTCATAATAGCGGTTACAGAGCTATGCAGGCTTGTAAAACGAAAGGGAGCTAACTAAAGGCTCTGGAGATGGTCGATCCTATACAAGAGGCTGCTGCACTTAATCTTCTGGCCCTTTAACAACCCCTAAAACCAGCGTAAAAGGAGAGAGAGTGAATAACTCCAAAGCAGGGATTTGATGGCTCCAGTTAAAGCTCCTTGCAAAGAGCAATGGGTTGGCAGCAGGGGCCACCAGCAGTTTGTGCCTAGAACATGCACGCTGGCACTCCTCATCTGAAAATAGAGTCCCTCACTCAGCCCCGCACAGCAGAGCCGGGCTTCAGCCCAGAGGTGACTTGAAAGGGAGACGGCTGAGAAGTCAGCGAGATGGAACTGTGTGTTCCAGCTGAGGGTATGAAATGCACAGGGCCTTTGCCCGGGAAAATTGCCCTCGGATGGTCTTTTATGCTCTTTCTCTGATAGGGTTGCCAGCCCTCCATGCTTGTCCTGGAATCTCCAGGAATGCAGCCAACCCTATCGGATACACTTGCTTTTTGTCTTTCACATTCTCCCTCCCTTTCTCATTCTGTCTCTCATACACAGTCTTCCTTTTCCTTTCATTTTCTCTCCAACTCCCAGTTTCTCATTCTCTCTCTCGCTCTCTCTCTCTCTCACACACACACACACACACGTATGCAAGTGTACAGCTGGCAACGAGAAGAGCAGCACTTCCAAAGGGCAGTGCTCTCGGAAAACCCACCCAAACCCACCTTTTCTTAGGCAAAAAGTAGGATCACAGAAGCCCATTAGATCATTGATTCTGTGCCCCTGCTGAGGCAGGTTACAGGCCCTGGTAGAGGATACGTTAGAGACACTAATTCAAAGTCCATTTGTCCTTGCAGACATTAGGGATAGGATGGCATGTGCCAGCATAGGAGTTACATATATTGCTAAGACCTTCTTTTGCCACCTCCTTTGAAAGCATGGGGAAGGGTTAGCTCAGTGGTTTGAGCATTGGCCTGCTAAACCCAGGGTTGTGAGTTCAATCCTTGAGGGGCCACTTAGGGATCTGGGGCAAAAATCTGTCTGGGGATTGGTCCTGCTTTGAGCAGGGGGTTGGACTAGATACCTCCTGAGGTCCCTTCCAACCCTGATATTCTATGATTCTATGGCACAAGATACATCCACTTCCAATTGCCCAAGCATCACATCCCTGTTTCTCCGGGCAAATGCACAATTACACACTGTCTGATCACTAGCAGATAGACAGAGGGATCCAGCCATGTGTTAATAAAAGGCCTGGTGAAGAACAAAGCAAACCTGCCAGTTGCCATGTGGAAACGCTGCAGTATAAATAAATATGATGTAACACACCCATCCGTAGCTGTGTACAGACACGCGCTCTCCTTCTTCACCTAGTATAAAAAATCCACCCTTCGCCCATGCACAGCTCTAGCAACTGGGCCTGGGACATGGGGGGCAGATAGGGAGGCTGGACTCCCCTCAATATGCAACACACTCATTGCATCCCATGGGCTAGAATAGCAGCTGCTTCCCCTACCTACCCTCATATGGGGATGTCAAGCCAGTGAACAGGCCTGGTTCTCAGTTACTCCAGTCCTGCACTTGGAACAGGAATGCAGCAGTGAAAGACGGGGTGGGACTGAAGTGTCTTGAAGCCACCTTTGTGAACCCCATATCACGGGTCCAGGCAGAGGTCAGCCCAGTCCTTGGTATAAGTTAGAGGAGCCTCGAGGCTCCTCTAGTTATCCTTTGCTTCCCCTAACTCCCAAGAAAAAAAGAATAACCATAGTGCAATGTGCTTTGGCCACACCCAACCTGATCCACCCCAGATGGGGAGGTCTGTGTTTGGGGCCTTATACTAATTCTATGGCTGTGTAGGGGGAGGGGGATGTTCACAGGGCCTTTCCCACATACTCTAAGAGTTCTTTATGTTGCCAGAGCAGGATGCTCTAAGTATAGATAGGGAAACTTGGACAGATGACTAGGGAGGAGTATAAAAATATTGCTCGAGCATGCAGGGGTATAATCAGGAAGGCCAAAGCACAATTGGAGTTGCAGCTAGCAAGGGCTGTGAAGGGTAACAAGAAGGGTTTCTACAGGTACATTAGCAACAAGAAAAAAGTCAGGGAAAGCGTGGGACCCTTAATGAATGGGGGAGGCAACCTAGTGACAGATGATGTGGAAAAAGCTGAAGTACTCAATGCTTTTTTTGCCTCGGTCTTCATAGACAACATCAGCTCCCAGACTGCTGCACTGAGCAGCACAGTATGGGGAGGAGGTGAGCGGCCCCCAGTGGTGAAAGAACTGGTTAAGGACTATTTAGAAAAGCTGGACATGCACCAGTCCTTGGGTCCAGATCCCCTAGGTTGCTGAGGGAGTTGGCTTATGTGATTGCAGAGCCATTGGCCATTATCTTTGAAAACTCGTGGTGATTGGGGAGGTCCCAGATGACTGGAAAAAGGCAAATATAGTGCCCATCTTTAAAAAAGGGAAGAAGGAGAATCTGGGGAACTACAGACCGATCAACCTCACCTCAGTCCCTGGAAAAATCATGAGGCAGGTCCTCAAGGAATCCATTTTGAAGCACTTGGAGGAGGGGAAGGTGATCAGGAACAGTCAATATGGATTCACCAAGGGCAAGCTATTCCTGACCAACCTGATTGCCTTCTATGATGAGATAACTGGCTCTGTGGATATGAGGAAAGCAGTGAACGTGATATACCTTGACTTTAGTAAAGCTTTTGATACGTTCTCCCACACTATTCTTGTCAGCAAGTTAAAGAAGTATGGATTGGATGAATGGACTGTAAGGTGGATAGAAAGCTGGCTAGATTATCAGGCTCAATGGGTAGTGATCAATGGTTCGATGTCTAATTGGCAACCGATATCAAGCAGAGTGCCCCAGGGGTTGGTCATGGGGCCAGTTTTGTTCAGCATCTTCATTAATGATGATGGGATGGACTGCACCCTTTGCAAGTTCTCAGATGACACTAAGCTAGGGGGAGGGATAGACATGCTGGAGGGTAGAGATAGGGTCCAGAGTAACCTAGACAAATTGGAGGATTGGGCCAAAAGAAACCTGATGAGGTTCAACAAGGACAAGTGCAGAGTCCTACACTTAGGATGGAAGAATCCCATGCACTGTTACAGGCTGGGGACCGACTGGCTAAGCGGCAGTTCTGCAGAAAAGGACCTAGGGTTACAGTGGATGAGAAGCTGGATATGAGTCAGCAGTGTGCCCTTGTTGCCAACATGGTTAATGGCATTTTGGGCTGTATAACTAGGGGCATTGCCAGCAGATCGAGGGAAGTGATTATTCCCCTCTATTCGGCACTGGTGAAGCCACATCTAAGTACTGCATCCAGTTTTGGGCCCCCACACTACAGAACTTTTGCATTAACCACTAGATGGCACTCCCTCCCATCGCCTTACCCCAGGAGCTTTTCAGTGCCCTAATCTGACTGTAGTTAACGTTTTACCACATCTACTAAAGTGATGTTCCTTCAACAACCATTACATCTTGTGCTTAATTATTTGACTAATGATGGCACCTAAAACCCAAGGTGAGATCAAGCCCCATTATGCAGGATACTGTTCAGATGTGTAGTAAATAGCAATTCCTGCCCTGAAGATTCATAGATTAATTGATTAAATGGCCAGAAGGGACCACTGTGATCATCTAGTCTAACCTCCGGTCTAGCTAGGCTTTCGATTTCAATGGTTAGTCATCAGTAAACATTGATTTCACCTGGCACACACAAATTGACAACAGAAATAGCCATTGATAACGGCAGGCAAGACCACCTTTCCTGGACTGGGAACCTCAGCTTGGTGCTTTCCAAGGAAGGATATAAAAGGTTTAGCTCAAAGATGGGGGAAGAAAGTCTTTAAATCAAGCCACAATTATGGCCAAATGGGGCAGCAACCTTTCCCAAAGAGCTATAAATAATATATTCAGCACATGCATCCAGGGTGCATCTGAACTTCTCTATCAGTCACTGTGCTGAGGAATGAATTTTGGAAGGGGCCAGCTCGTTACAGACCAGATGTGTTTTCCTTGTGGCTTCTTCCCTCTTCTCCCACCCAATTAATAAATGGTCATCAGAGAGCACTGGTGAGTTGGTGTCCAGAGTGAATTAACTGCCTGAAGGCAGCATGTGCTGGGTGAGTGCAGAAATGGAGAGTGCAGACTCTCCTGGATATTATAAGAGAAGGTTTGTGAGCCCCTAATCAGAATGGGTTTGCCACCTCTTTACGGCTGTCTCATTAATGGCCCGAGGGTTGCTCAGAGTCACAGTAATTGTTCAATCATTTGAAAGTTATGATTTCCAGATTATTAGTATTCATTAAAATGTCCCTTTTGATCTCAGCAAAGGGCCCACCAGCCATCTGGGAGCTCGGCCTGTTTGGTTAGAGCAGCAGAACAGACCACTCGCAGCTTTGCAGGCCAGTGTCAAGGGCCCTCTAACTGGGATGTTTTCACTAGGGGCAGTTTAGCGCGCACTGGAAGTTGTCAGCTTGGGCAAGGCTTGTTTGGGGAATTGAAAAAAAAAAGGTGACTTAAATCAGCCCAAGAAACGTTGTTGCTTTGCTCTTTACAAACACCCAGTGGCGTAGCCAGGATGGGACACCTGGGTGGGCCCT
This sequence comes from Malaclemys terrapin pileata, assembly GCF_027887155.1. Lineage (NCBI taxonomy): Eukaryota > Metazoa > Chordata > Testudines > Emydidae > Malaclemys > Malaclemys terrapin. The sequence goes on along the minus strand of NC_071526.1, from coordinate 15,780,074 downwards.
GACTTCGGGTGGGTGGGCAGTGATGGGGTCGGGGGCGGGGGGGGACAGGAAAAATCGGGGCTGCTTCCCACCCAGCCTTACAGGGGGCGATGGACATGCTGGCCAGGGGGCCCTCTGGGCCCAGGCGTCCCTCTGGGGAGCAGGGTCGGGGCAAGGGGGCTTGCCCTGCTCCACCACCCAGCACTCCAGCCAGGGAGCGGAACACAGATCTAAACTGCAAAATCCTCCACGTTTCCGATGCTCAGTGTGAGACTCCTGGGGCCTTTAATGATTTAAGTTGTTCAAAAGCTTTAAGGGGCTTAAGAGGGACATTAGTGGTGCACAAGTGTTGTTCTACCCTCCTGGGTAGGGGTGAATTTCACCTGCATTGAATTACAGCACAGTCAACCCCCCCCCCCTTTCCACCCAAACACACGCTAATTGCAATCGAAATGCAGCAGAGCTGGGTGGAATCAGAGCAGCCCAGCAGTGCCTCTTAGCCTTTGCAGCTGGGTTATGAGCAAGAGACACTTTTATGGCCCCATACATTCCCAGGATAATCACTTCAGTGACTCAATCCCTGCACCATACTGTCGCGAGAATGCGCTAAAGCACCCCACTTATTAGCCAGGTCGTACCTTGTAAGTGGTTTTGAAACCGAAGAGGCAGGTAGCACATGGAGCTCTCTGGAGCTGTAGCCTGCCCCGTGCCTAGCAGAAGGATGAGGCGAGAGCTCTGTGGATAGGAAGAGATGCAGGAAATGGTTAAGGAGGAGATGTCCAAAGGCACACGTGAGAATTAAGCATCCAATCTCCCTTCGTTTGTTAATGGGATTTGGGCACCTACATCCTTAAAACATCCCAGCCTGTGTGTTGCAGTAGCTAATAAATGCGCTGTGGGTTTCACAAGTGCTATGGGGCAGGGGCGTAGAAATGAGCATCGCCAGCTGGATAAGCAGGCCCTACATCTTCTCTCCCTACATCTTCATCTTCACCTTCTGTTCCAACAAATCGTTTTGCGCACCCAAAGACCGCTCTGGCTTCTTAAGTGCAACAGAAAGGTCCTGATTCTCTGCTCTGTTACACCAGATATACATGGAAAATCTGCGGGGTGACCCCAGGGGAAGGGTAGGCATGATGAAGTGTGGAATCAAGTCCAATATGTTTACACTGATCAATAAAGCCTTGCGAGCATGGGCGGCGGGTATCAAAGACAGGAGAAGACTGAGCCTAAAACAGCCTTGCATGACTCCCCCACGCTTCGCCCCCGGGCTCCTTCCTGCTTCTGTGCTGCTTCCCCCTGTGGACGGGCCCCCAGGCTAGGGCTAATGGGGACCAGACTGTGCTCCGGGACTGGCGGGTGGGGGGGAGCTGCGCCACCTGCCCACTGTGCTGAGGGGGTGGGGGCTGTTTGGGTGGCCCAGGGCTGGTGGCCATGTGGGGGGCAGAGGGCTCTGGGCTTCAGCAGGAGGAGCAGGGCCTCAGGCATAAGGAGCAGGTCGGGCCAGGGGCTAGCCTCCAAGAGCCCGAGGTTCACCCACCGCCCAGGCTTGTGAGTACAATTCACCCCCAGGCAAAGAGCAATTTACCAGTTATGTGAGAGTCACATAGAACTGTAGGACTAGAAGGGATCTCGCGAGGTCATCTAGTCCAGTCCCCTGCACTCATGGCAGGACTAAGTATTATCTAGACCATCCCTGACAGGTTTATATCTAAGCAGATCTTAAAAATCCCCAATGATGGAGATTCCACAACCTCCCTGGGCAATTTATTCCAGTGCTTCACCACCCTGACAGGAAGTTTTTCCTACTGTCCAACCTAAACCGCTCTTGCTGTACTTTAAGCCCATTGCTTCTTGTCCTATCCTCAGAGGTTAATAAGAACAATTTTTCTCCCTCCTCCTTGTAACAACCTTTTATGTATTTGAAACCTGTTATGTCCCCCATCTTACCAGGTCTTCTCTTCTGCAGACTAAACAAACCCAGTTTTTTCAATCTTCCCTCATAGGTCATGTTTTCTAGACCTTTAATCATTTGTGTTGCTCTTCCAATTTGTCCACATCCTTCTTGAAATGTGGCACCCAGACCTGGACAATACTCCAGTTGAGGCCTTATCAGTGTGGAGTAGAGCAGAAGAATTACTGCTCGCATCTTGCTTACAACATTCCCGCTAATAGATCCCAGAATGATGGTGCAGAGGCAGTGGTATGGCCTCTCGACATGGCAATTAATTCAATACTAAATAGTTTATCTGAACAATTCCAGCCCCTGGGCTTGACCATTGACCATAACTGTTCATCATTTGTCATGTGCCATTGGTCACTGCAATCACCTGGTGTTGCCCCTGCTCCCTGCTTGGATGGGTGGAACTCTCTCTCTCTATTTGGGAACAACAAATCATTAATTTTAACAAGTGTGCTAATGAGTGGTTAGCATGGCCTGATGGGCAGAACACTGGCCTGGGATGCAGGAGATTTAGTTCTAGTGCCAGCTCTGCCACTGGCCTGCTAGGTGACCTTGGGTATGTCACTTCCCCGCTCTGTGCCTCAGTTTCCCCTGGGATAATGATACTGACCCTCCTTTGTAAAATGCTTTGAGATTGATGGCTGATAAGAGCTAGGCATTATTATTGATGGGGGAGCCCTCACCAAAGAGCTCTTGTGTAGATAACTCCCATGATCCCAAGAAAGGCACTGGGTCAAGGGCCATGTGGTGATATGCACAGGCCCTCCCATTTCCTTAACCTGGCCCTGTCAAGAATGATTCCTGTTGACAAACTGTGAGACCAAAGTTCTTGACCTGACCACGAGCAACCTCAAACCAGTCACTTCACCTCATTGTGCCTCAGTACCCCCATCTGTAAAGTGGGGCTAATGATACCACCCCTCCCTTGTGATATGCTTTGAGAACTACAGATGGAAAACTCTCTATACAAGCTAAGTATTATTATTAGGTACGGAACTGGAATGATAACCCAGCCTCTGCCGCATGGTCTTGCACAGTGTTCTTGGATAAATAATCTCCATGGCCCTGGCCCATTGGAATGCATGTGCTGTTAAAAGGCTGGGCGAGCAGCCTGCTTTGCTGCCCAATTACTGTAAGCAACACATCCCAGGTGTATCATCCTTAATTAGGAAAAAAGTCATCTCCTATACAGAATTAAATTTTTGATCCCCATGGCTGATCCCTGGCTTGCCTGCAACCTCCCTTACCGTTACAGAATAACATATTGAGAGAGAAAAGCTTGAAAGCATGATCTGAAATGAAGACAACACTGTAACCCTTGTGCATCACCAATTAGCTGAAGGTCATGGTGTTCCTTGTTAAGAGAGGCTGGCATCTTACTTCTCTCATTGCTGTCAGTCCATCCTACACCTAAAGATTCCAGTCAAAGCAGACGCTAAATCTCGATGCACAGCTTGAGACCTTGGGTCCTGGTTTTCAGCCCCCACAGCTGCCACTGACTTCAACCAGAGTTGTGTGGTTGATCAGCACGTCAGAGTCAGGTGGGCACCCAAAAACCATGCAGAAAGGTATAAAGAGCTGGATTTTCAAAAGCGCCTCAGTTAGTTAGGAGCACAAGTTCCAGTGACTTTGAAAATTGCACCCTGTGTCATTTGGACATAAAATATTCCAGGCCTCGCTCGCTCGCTCCCTCTCTCCAACTCTTGAGGGAAGTGTGGAAAAAGGGAAAGGCATTGAGACAGGACACAAACTTAAAGGGGAAAGAAGAACAAGAGAGAAACTGAGCTGACAAAATATAATTCACAGGGAATATACCATTTGTCCTGCTCCCTCCATTCAAGATGCGTCAGACAAGGAAGAAAAATAATAGAATCAGAGACATGTTGGGCTGGAAGGGCCCTCAAGATGTCATCTAGTCCAGCTTCCCGCACTAAGGCAGGACCAAGTAAACCTAGACCAAGACTCACAGTTTGTCCAACCTGTTATTAAAAACTCCAATGACAGGAATTCAAAATTCTTCCTTGGAAGCCTGTTCCAGTGCTTAACTATTCTTAGCGTTAGAAAGGTTTTCCTAAAATCTAACGTAAATCTTCCTTGTTGCAGATTAAGCCGATTACTTCTTACCGTCAGTGGGCATGGAGAACAACTGCTCACCATCCTCTATAACAGCCCCTAACATATTTGAAGACTGGTATGTGGTTACCCCTCAGTCTTCTTTTCTCAAGACTAAACACTACCAGGTTTTTTACTCTTTCCTCGTAGGTCGGGTTTTCTAAACCTTTTGTCATTTTTGTTGCCCTCCTCTAGACTCTCTCCAACGTGTCCACATCTTTAAGTGCAGCACCCAGAACTGGACTTCAGCTGAGGTCTCCATAGTGTGGAGTGGGAGAATCACCTCCTGTGTCTGGCACATGACTCTTCTATTAATACACCACCAAATGATATTTGTTTTTTTCGCAACTGCACCGCACTGTTGACTCATTCAATTTGTGATCTACTCTAATGCCCAGATCCTTTTCAGCAGTACTACCTCTGAGCCAGTTACTCCCCGTTTTGTTGTTGGGCATTTGATTTTTCTTTCCATCCTCTTGCAGTTCTTTGCCCTTGTCTTGGCTGAATTTCATCTTGTTGATTTCAGACCAGTTCTCCAATTTGTCAGGGTCACTTTGAGCTGGTCACCCTCTTCCCACAGCTGCTTCCCCAGGAGACAGGCACAGGGGGAAATTCAGCCTCGTACAAAGATGTCCAGCACAAGGCCTATGTGACTCTTGAGGGAGCTTCAGTAAGACTTAAGTGGTGCATGTCTCATACCGGCTCTTCTGAGTTTCACCCATTACGTATATTCGATGAGAGCTGATCACATCTTCAGACTGAAAGCTCCCAGGGGCAGAGAGGATGGACCAGATCCTGAGCTAGTGGGAGGTATAGTGATTTACACCAGCTAAGGATCTGGAGTGTCGTTACGGAGTTCGGTAGCACTGACGACATGATCCGTTCTTGGCAAATAATACACAACAAAAGTAAAATCTGCTGGAGGTACAATTACAACTGTTAGATAAGGGGGCGGAGGTGGGGCGTTGTATCACAGTTGTGCCTGGAGATGCCAACCAAGATCAGGGCACACACACACACACACACGGTAAGTGCTTTTCCTGCCTCTCCTTGTCATCTTCTCCTGAAAAGGTTTGCCTAGCATTAGGACGAATCAGCCTGGCCACACCCTTACATCATTAATCCAAGGGAATAGCCAGAGAAGCGGCAAGCGTAATTATACAGCCAGGCTTGAGATTTAAACCTGGGTTAATTGACTGCACGCAGCTCTGCCACTGAAAGGTTTTGCTGCAGCGCTGGCTGCTTCCTCCAGCTCCCCTCTGTTGTCCTGTTTGTCACTAAATGCTGGATGTGGAAAAATAAATCCAGAGAGATCACATCTCAGAAGTCTAATGAATTGGGGTGGTTTCCTGGGGAGAGCTGGACAGACTATTGCAGGGGGTCTCAAACTTCATTGCCCTGTGACTCCCTTCTGACAACAAAAATTACTGCATGACGCCAGAAGGGGGGTCCAAAGTCTGAGCCTCACCGCCCCAGGCGGGGGCAAAGCCAGAGCCCCAGGGCTTCAGCCCCAGGCAGGGGGCCTGTAACCTACCCTGCTGCCGAGGGTTGAAGCCCTCGGGCTTTGGCTCTGGCTTTGGGCCCCGGCAACTCTAAGCCAGCTCTGGCGACCCCCCCAAAATGGGGTCGCAACTCACAGTTTGAGACCTGCTGGACTATTGTTACTCTCCTTGATTATCTGTATTGCCATAGTGCCTAGAGACCCCCAGGCCCACTGTGCTAGGAGCTGTGCAAATATGTCGTGAAAAGGCAGTCCCTGCGCTGAGGAATTTACTGTCCAAGTGGTCTAGGGCTGTCAGTTCAGATAGCACCCAGTTGTGCCCTTTTGCCACCACCGCAATATAAAGATTAAATAAAATATAAGGCAAGATATAACACGTCCCAGAGCACAAGGTAAAGAGTGATCAGTGTGGTAAGCAGTTGTCACAGCACAGCAGCTGCCTATCCATTGTTGGACTAGCTGGAGCAAACCATGTATGTTACCTATTTAATGGACTGGGCAAAAATACCTTGTGATACGAGACAGAGATAACCATACACCTTGGGAGGAATGGTCTGGATGCAGGCCTTGTGGTCCTGCTAAGTAAGTAACGAGCAGTAATTCTCTGGCCTGTGCTTTGCAGGAGGACCGACAAGATGATCTAATGGTCCCTTCTGGCCTTAACATCTATGCATCTAGGTGAATATTGTCCAAGGGTGAAATCCGCCCCTGTGCAAATTGCCTAGGTGCTATTGAAGGCCCACATTAGCCTTCCAAATCAGGAAGATTATGAAAAGGAGTTAGGAACGTAAGTGATTTGGGGCTCAGCTCTCTTTTTGCTAAAATCAGGAGGAACTCTGTTAAGTTAAAAAGAACAGGAGTACTTGTGGCACCTTAGAGACTAACAAATTTATTAGAGCATAAGCTTTCGTGGGCTACAGCCCACTTCTTCAGATGCATAGAATGGAACATATATTGAGGAGATATATATACACATACAGAGAGCATGAAAAAGTGGGAGTTGTCTTACCAACTCTGAGAGGCCAATTAAGTAAGAGGAAAAAAACTTTTGAAGTGATAATCAAGATAGCCCAGTACAGACAGTTTGATAAGAAGTGTGAGAGTACTTACATGGGGAGATAGATTCAATGTTTGTAACGGCTCAGCCATTCCCAGTCTCTATTTAAGCCTAAATTGATTATATCTAATTTGCATATCAATTCAAGCTCAGCAGTTTCTCGTTGGAGTCAGTTTTTGAAGCTTTTTTGTTGCAAAATTGCCACCCGCAGGTCTGTCACTGAATGACCAGACAGGTTAAAGTGTTCTCCCACTGGTTTTTGAGTATTATGATTCCTGATGTCAGATTTGTGTCCATTAATTCTTTTGCATAGAGACTGTCCGGTTTGGCCAATGTACATGGCAGAGGGGCATTGCTGGCACATGATGGCATAGATCACATTGGTAGATGTGCAGGTGACCGAGCCCCTGATGGCGTGGCTGATGTGATTAGGTCCTATGATAATGTCACTTGAATAGATATGTGGACAGAGCTGGCATCGGGCTTTGTTGCAAGGATAGGTTCCTGGGTCAGTATTTTTGTTCAGTGATGTGCGGTTGCTGGTGAGTATTTGCTTCAGGTTGGGGGGTTGTCTGTAAGCAAGGACTGGCCTGTCTCCCAAGATCTGTGAGAGTGAGGGATCATCTTTCAGGATAGGTTGTAGATCTTTGATGATGCGCTGGAGAGGTTTTAGTTGGGGGCTGAAGGTGACAGCTAGTGGTGTTCTGTTATTTTCTTTGTTGGGCCTGTCTTGTAGGAGGTGACTTCTGGGTACTTGTCTGGCTCTGTCAATCTGTTTTTTCACTTCAGCAGGTGGGTATTGTAGTTTTAAGAATGCTTGATAGAGATCTTGTAGGTGCTTGTCTCTGTCTGAGGGATTGTTAAGTTAGTGGAGTGACTCTGGTGTACAACTGTTGTAAGAGAGGAGAATCAGACCCTGTGATTCTAGGTAAGTTCTACATTTCGTAAAGTGAGTTCCCCCCTCCCATCCACACATGGGACCCAATCCTGACCCCAGTAGGGTGAACAACTAACCTTCCACTGACTGCCGTGAAAGAAAGATCAGGACTAGTGCTGCTTACAGAGGAAGGAGGGTCTTGTGCTTAAAACAGTGGCCTGGGCAGCAGGCAAAGATGGGTGCAATTCCTCTCTGTGCTACAGACTCCCTGTGTGACCTTGGTAAACCACTTAATCTCCCTGTGCCTCGCTCTCCAGCAGGCAAATGGGAGGCAGACTGGCCTTCTGGATGGAGCACTAGAGTGGGACTCCGGAGAGTTGGGTTCTAGACGCAGCTCTGCCACCAGCCTGCAAGTCACTTCCCCTCTCTGTAAAACAGGGATAATGATGCTGTAAAGTGCATTGAGAGCTGCTGTTATTAGTAATAAAATAAATGGGGATTAATTAAAAGGGGTCAACCTTTAAAGAGCTTGTAAATCAGGGGGACTCCCTCGACTTCCTACCAGGGACAGGCAGTATTCGCTGCCATTTCACGTGGCAGATCTCTTTCCAGCTTTAGCTCCCCCGCCGCCATCCGGGGTTATCTCCAGGGCCCTTTACTGTCCTGGAAAATCCAAAGGCTCTTCAGTGAGCAAAGCTCTTTCCTGCCACCAGAATTGTTTATTTTCTCCTGAAGCCGCGTGATAAATCAACCTGACACGCTTCAGCCGCCATGAAGCCTCCTCGGTTGTAAGAATAGCGTCACGACACATTTTCTCCACCTTGCTCGGTACATTGTCAACATTTAACTTCTATTTGTGCAAGCCGCTTGAGTTAGCCAAGATGGATGAGGGGCTGACTAGCTAAGCCCCTTTCCTTATTTACGTAAAGCTGGGAAATCTGCCCTGATTGTGCCATTAAACTATCACAGAGCACTCACAGGGTTACACCAGAAATGTACCCACAAGGATATCGGTGCTCTGGCTGTACAGCCCAGTGTCGAATTCTCTCTACACTGTGGTCCACAATGTCTTATAGGAGCACTGGGTCAGATTCTCAGCTGATGGAAGTCAACATAGCGACATTGACATTAAAGCGTTTCAGTGCCTTTTTTCTTTAAAAAGCAGGCAAGCAAACAAAAACCAGCCAACAGTTTAATGCTGAAGCATTCCCCTATATCCACCTAGCACAATGGGGCCCTGGATCCAGGATTCGGGCCTCTAGACAGTCCCGCAACACAAATAATAAATAGTAATACTACTACTGTACAATATCAAGCCAATGTGTGCAGACAAGATTTCATCAGGAATCTTATACTAACAGATGCATCTCCCAGACCTCACAGGCAACCCTATAACAAGCCAGTGTTCACAGTCCAGCCTTCATGAACAATCTAGCATTAACAAAATAGTACATATATGCATTCAGAAGCTATGGCTAATAGCATGGGCCAGGAACCTAGAGAGCATAGCTGATCAAAAAACAAAATTTCCATCGCATGGGATAAACTCTAATATTTGAGCAGGGGATTGGACTTTATGACCTCTTGAGGTCTCTTCCAACCCTAATATTCCATGATTCTATTTCAACATTTGTCTTTGTTCCCAAAAAGTCAAAATATCAAAACTTTTAATGGCACAAAAAGTTCAGAAATATTTCACTTTGGAAATGACAAAATGTTTCATCTTGCGTTGGGTAGACAATCTCTGCACCCACCCGAGATGCCTCCTGGGAGTTGTTGTAAAGATTCCCTCTTGCCCCCATTCTTCCCTCTAGGCCTTGTTCCAAAGCCAAACTACATCTCCCAAGATGCGCTTCAGCCTCTCCCCATGGTGGAGTCACTGTAGTGCCTCACAGGATTCACACCATGAACCACAGCAGCTCAGGCACAAGAAGAGACTGCCATGCATCATGGGATAGGTAGCTCTGGTTGCGGAGTGGGACTCAAGTCTTATAACGGGGGTATGGTGGACCCAGAACTATAACTCCCATGAGGTGCCATGATGGCGTAGGTAGATGCAGAGATTAATGTTGGCCCAACCATAATCAAAACGCGTCGTGTAGGTTTGGCCTTTTCTGCTTTTTGTGTGAAATATTTTTTTCTTAACAAAATCCCATTTTCTGATGTAAAAATGTTTTGTTCAAAAATTTTCAACCAGCCCAACTAGAAAGGGAAGGAGGGAGCTAAGATAGATAGCTATCTAAGATCTCATGAGCAACCCTATAATAACAAACCAATATGCATAGGCAGTGCAGCTTTTATGAAATTCTCTCTGCAATAAAGTGACTGCACATCAGGCCCTTAAACAAGTCCCTGTAGAGCATCGAAGATTTTATTGCACATTCGGTAGCCTCAGAGGCTTGAGGCAAAGAGTTAAACTTTCTTCCCTGCCTCTTCCATAAAACCTTTGTTCCGGGAATGTAAATAAAACAAGAACATTGTTAAATCTGTCCTGTGTGTTTTAGGTTTGTTGTTTTTTTTAAAATAGTCCCACCTGCAATAAAAACCGTTTTCTCAGTGAATCGGCAGTTCTGAGTTCCCACAATCCCTTAATCCCCTGGTGAAAGAGCCCCATTATCTCTTCAGTACAAGACACATTATTAATGGATTATGTTTGCAGCAGGTAAAGGTCGTTTTTAATGCTTTTAATGATTTAAACCCGGATTTTCTTTCAGATTTACTGTTTTCAAGGAGCCTGGCTGTGAAATCCTTGCCAAATAATTAATTTGCATCCAAAGGTGGAGACACAAGCCTATTTAATTCTCCAGTGTAGTGGCCTGGGATGGATAGTATACACCCACCAACGCACAGTTTTCCAGTAGAGATGTAACGAGCCAGTCAGGACAGAAATTAGGGGTCAGATTTTCAAAGGGCCTCTGAAATCAAGTATTCACCAATTTAAAGAGCAATCTCACAATTTTGCATCTTCTATGTAGACAACGGCCTGCTTTGCATGGGCAAATGCCACTTTCTGCTACGCAGATATTATGGGGTATTATTTCTCAGGTCTCTTCAGGACAGGCTTAGCCAGCATCTGCCTGCCATGTCTCCTGGGTGGATTATACTGTTTGCCCCTGCACCGCTCACTCGTCATGTGGTCTCCTATCAGCTTTGCCAGGATTGTGCAAAAGGTCTCCTACTTTCCTAGTGCACAGGTCACAATCCTGCAAAGCACAGTCCTGTCAAAGTGGATAGGAGGTACGAAGCTGTTCAGGCTTTAGAGAGACTGCTAGCCTAGGTCTGCGCAGAAAGGTGCACCGGCAAGGTTGCCAACCCTCCAGGTTTGGCCAGAAGTCTCCTGGAATCGGGCTCCATCTCCCGTAGGCTACCGAAGCTAATCCGGGAGATTTTAGACCTCTAAAAGTCCGGCAGCACAGCGGAGCTACGGCAGGCTCCCTACCTGTCAAAAGTATGTTGCACTGATGCTGCTTATTCCACAGCACCTCCACTAGGCACGTGCACTAGCACAGTTCTGATGTGGCCACCTCTGGGCAAACACATCCATGGTGGACGAGTCCTCAGGTGTATTCCAGGGCACGCTGTGATCTGCTAGGCCAGCGTGAGCTAAAAGAAGGAGAAGCAATGAAATAAACGTCATCCACTCTCACGCATCGGGCGCCTCCTCATCCTCTGTGCTGCTTAATATCTGAATGCGTTTCTCCCAGTCATTGCAGCAAAGTCTAAGAACATCTTGCTGAATTGGGCTGTCCAGCCCCTTCCCCATTCACGAGGAATCAGGTTGACAGCGTGACTCACACAGAGAGACTGGAAAAGTAATAGAGAGGGGAAAAAAATAAAAGACACTGCTTTGGGAAAATCACCCAGAATCAGAACCACACAAAAACAGAAGGAAGAGGGGAGAGGAAAAGAACCTCATAATTCAGCCGGCTCTGGTCCTGCAAGAGCATGCACCACCCACCGAGCAACTGGAAAGCAGCAGTACATTCCTTAAGAAATCCATCTGCAAGGGACCGGATCACGGCCGTCCCACAATGCTGTCTCCTAGCTGAGCCAATGGACAGTTATCAGCCCCAAACAGGCCTGCATCCCCTGCCCAACCCAGTCCTTCCACGCTGGAATCTAGTGAGGATTATTTCTACTACGGTAGCATGTAGGAACCTCAGTCAGGAATCAGGGCCCCATGGCGCTAGATATTCTATGGAGAAGTAGCAAAGAGGACTGCCCCTGCCCCACACAGCTCCTGGTCTGGGATCCTGATTCAGGAAAGCACGTAAGCACTTTCTTAACATTAAGCACATCCTTAAGTGATCTTCCTGAACAGAGATACTACGTGGGATTTTCAAAGGTGCCTGAATGCCTTAGGAGCACAAGCCAGTGGGATTCGTGCTTTTAAGTCACTTAGGCACTTTTGAAAATCCACCAGCTTTTCTGAACTGGGGCCCAGGCGAGAGCTTAGAAACTAGCTTCACTGCCCGACCAATTCACTGGAACCCAAGTGTGGTGCCTTTTAGAACAGCGTTTCTCAAACTGGGGTTGCCGCTCATGTAGGGAAAGCCCCGGCGGGCCAGGCCGGTTTGTTTACCTGCCCCATCCACAGATCCAGCCGATCGCATCTCCCACTGGCCACAGTTCGCTGTGCCAGGCCAATGGGGGCTGCGGGAAGCGGCGCAGACCAAAGGATTTACTGGCCGCCGCTTCCAGCAGCCCCCATTGGCCTGCAGTGGTGAACCGCGGCTAGTGGGAGCCGTGATTGGCTGGACCTGTGGATGGGGCAGGTAAACAAACCGGCCTGGCCCGCCAGGGGCTTTCCCTACACAAGCGGCGACCCCAGTTTGAGAAATGCTGTTTTAGAAGGTGAGACAAGCTGCATGCATTTTACTAGCTATAGGTGAAATTGATTCCTGTTCACACCAGGTGTGTGCACCATTTAAATCCTTCTACAGGCTGCCTGCACCCGTGTGAATTTCACTCAGTGTGTGTAAATGAACTAGACTTGCCTTTAGAGATCAAACTCTGTTGCCGTTAGTTCTGTTCCCCCACCCCCATATTCCCATCTGCCCAGTCTCGCAATCACTATGTCTGATACTCTCCACCATTTACCAATTCCCCAACCCAACTAATCAGCTCTCTCCTTTATTAATAATAAAGATATATGAAATTATAATAATACATCATTAGGGGCCCATTGCCCTACTGGAATGTCACTGTGATGCATCAGCAAGAGAGGCTGATATCAGACACCTGAGACCCAAGGAGACTCATTTGTCCATTAAGTTTTATTATACAATTTAAAACCCAGCCTCTGTGGAAGCAGAGCACTGTTTGAAATGCAGGCTTACTTTAGGAGAGCCCAGGAGTGAGCTGGGAAGTCACTTGTGCCTCTAAGATACATGAAAATAGGTGCTGCCGATAAGGTGACAAAGGAAACAACATTGACTTTAAAAAAAAGGACACAGGAAAGCGATGGGCAAAACCAAGGCTGGAATTCAGGGCTCAAATCCCATTAAAATAAATGAAATCAGCATAACTCCATTGACTCTGATGGATCTACATTGATTGACACCCGCCCAGGACCTGGCCCTTTGTCACCCATGGAGCTACACTGATCTACAGCAGTTGGGCATCTGACCCAAGAGGAGCAGAGTGGATTTGGGTTTTGGAAACCTAAAACCAAGGGTGGTTTAGACCCTGGGTTCCATTTTAGCCAAGTCACTGAAGGTCACGCGTCATGATACGCAACATACAACAAATACAAGGGAGAGACAAATCAGTATCTCTGTCACATTGCAAAGTTCCCCCTGTTCCTGGGGAAAAAAAAACAAAAAACCACACCCTCATTAGGGATCCTTTAAGCGAAGAGAAAACATCTTTAGATCATTAGGGGAGGAATAATCGCGCTAGTATCCAAGACTGAGTAAAGCACCATTAGTCAGTGTTTTGGATTGTGTTTTTTTAACTCTGATTTTCCCCAAGCTATTTTGTTTGTATATTTCAAAATATGACGGATTGCACTCCGGGAAAGCAAAGATTTTGTTAAACGTTTCCACTATAAATTACAATTAACAGCCAGACTTTCACTGGAAGGCATTCATTTCAAAAGACTGTTTTAAATGTTATTTAAATAGGGACTCTAGTGCGCATGAAGGCACAGGGTTGATGCTGCAGGTGCCCTCTGTTCCCACTGACTTCAGTGAGAGCTCAGCACCTTGCAAGATTGCACCATATGATCAAACACTAACTGGGAGAATGCTAAGTTAGCTTCCCTCAAGCGACTTTACTTATGCACTTCAGTGCAGACCTGCAACACCCACTGCTATTCCAATCCCTGTCCCCCCACCCCAATGCTTTGCCAGTGCCTCTTCATTCTCACCGGCAGGCCCTGCCCCTGCTCTTCCAGTCTTGGCGCACCCAGGCCGCTCTGCTAATACACCTTAGTCCAGACCCTCCCCCCTGTTATTCCAGTCCATGGCCCCCTTTCACTTCTTTGACGATCTGCTGATTTACACCAGTGCAGCATCTGGACCATAACATCTGCCACATTTGCCTAACACAGTCACTGCATTATCAGTACATTTAGTCATTATTTCAAAATGCTTCATAATTGCTTGGCAGGCTGCCTTGGGAGAGAGGGACCAGGAATGGGGATGTAAAAAAGAAGCCACGCTGTATTGTTCTCTGCTATCCTTTCCTATTATTCATACCAGAGATCATTTGATATTAAATGTGACTGTATGTCTTTTAAATGGAAGGTGGATTTTTAAACACCTTTTTATTTATTGCAATTTTTCTGGCAAATAATATATAAAAAGGTTGTAATGTGCCATTTCTGCCTGACAGCCCTCCAGGCTATTCTTCATGTTAAATTACCCCCCAAAAAGGGTTATAATTTAAGCCAAGAGATCTCATAAACATAACAATACTTTATATTTATACAACATTTTTCATGCACTGATCCCAACGTGCTTTACCAACATTAATAGCCTCATTTGGCATCAGCAACAACTGAAAAGATATCAAACAGAGAGAGGAAGAATTTTCTCCGATGGCCAGTCCACTTTGAAGTCAATGGAGATAAGCCGAGTGTCTGACCCCTTAGCTGGAATTTTCAGAAGGGCTCAGCACCCATAGAGGGGCCCAAATTTTTCCAAAAAATCTCAGCTCCCTTTCAGTCACCTAAATAAAGCATGGCTTCGTGGATAGAGCACGGGACTAGCATTCAGGAGACCTGGGTTCTGTCACTGGCTTGCAGGGTGTTTGAGGGCAAGTCATTTCCCTGCTCTGTGCCTCAGTTTCCCCATCTGTAAAATGGGGATAGTGATGTTGCCCTCCTTTGTAAATTGCTTTGAGATCTACTGATGAAGAATGCTATAAGAGCTAAGTATCAGAGGGGTAGCCATGTTAGTCTGGATCTGTAAAAAGTGGCAAAGAGTCCTGTGGCACCTTATAGACTAACAGATGTATTGGAGCATAAGCTTTCGTGGGTGAATACCCACTTCGTCTGACGCATATAAGAGCTAGGAATTGTTACTTTCCAAATGGCCACTGGCATTGGATGTGAGCCCTATTGAAGAGCTGGTCCTCTGTATCACAACCGGAGCTGCTGGGTTGTGAGCAATGGCCCTGATGTGCCCACTTAAATGGGAACTTTGCACTTGAAAAATCTACCTGAGTTCTTTTGGGAGTCTGGCGCCATCGCATGCTCAGCATCAGCTCCCACTTATGAACATACAGATCCAAATCCTCGGCTGTATGAACAAACAGGAGATGTTAGCCAGGCAGCTCATAGGAAGAAATGTTTGTTGGTGAAAGCTGTGCATCAGGACTCCCAGTGTCTCTTTCCGGCTCTGCCACTGACTTACTCTAACCCTGGTCAAGTCACTTAACTTCTCTATGCCTAAAATCCCAATTTATAAAATAAGGAGAGTAATTATAGCTTGTGCAAATGACGGATTTTTGGATGTCTGGAGGGTCCGCGAAAATTTAAAAAACAAAAACCAGAGAACCAAAACATTTTGGTTAACCCCAAACAAAACTTTTCATTCAACCTGAAACAACATTTTTTGAGCTATTTAAAAAATGTTTAATTGTTTTAAAAAAATGAAATTGGGGGGAAAGTAATTCTGAATAAAAAAAGTGAAATTTTTCATTTTGAAAATATCAAAAGAGAATATTTCATTGTTTTCTAAAATTCTTTATTGTTTTGTTTAGGTTCCTCACCCTCAGCCCCCAAACAAAACTCAGCAAATTTGACACAAATTCATGAATATGTATTTTTTGCCAAAAAAGCTTCAGAGGAAAACTTTTGACCAGCTCAAATAGAGAGCGTTAGGTCAAACCCATTTAAGGTTTGGAGATTGTCAGATGAACGGTGATAGAAGTAACAGGATGAGTGTTTATCTGTTCAACAAATAGGGAAACTGAGGCACAGAGAGGTTAAGTGACTTGCCCAAGGTTACACAACAGAGCTGAGAACAGAAGATAGGAATGCTAACTCTGACTTCCCCTGCTTGAATCATTGAACACTCTCCCTCCGGGAATATAGGCAACAATAAAGACAGTCTTTATGATCTCATAGACACACCCATTGCAGCACTCGTAAACCCACAAATCTAGACTGCCTGGATGCACCTTTGAATTTGTAGCACAGAATTCCAAAAACTGCGTCTCTCCATACGGTATATTACATTAAAACCTTCAGAGGACCAGCCTCTAAAGAACTGATGTTTAAGTGGGACAATAGCCAAATGCCAAGGACCAAAATACAGGCCAGATCCTTAGCTGGAGTATATTGGCATAGCTCCTAGGGGGTAGTGGGGAACAAAGCAATGTGTCTTCTTTTCTTTCTACAGCACTGTTCGCAGTCCAGGTGTCTCAAGGCTCTTTGCAGTACCATTGTTAAGCATTTGCAGTAATGACTAAAGTTACGCCTAGGGCATTAAGCAAACATGTCAAATATTATGGAGCTATGCCAGTTTACATCAGCTGAGGATTCAGCCCCGTAAGCCTTGCTATCTCATCAGCCAGCTCCTAAAATAAATTAAAATCATTTGTTTCCTTCCTTGTTTCACCTTACAGCCCTTTTCCCAACCCCGGCAGAAGGAGTCAGAATTCATCCCATTTTCTGACGAAAGAAAAGTTACCTAACAAATCTGTTCAGCCCGACGTCCTGCAGCTGGTAAATAATTGTCACTTACTGGATGGGAGGTGAGAAGGTTATAAGGGGAGGAAAAATAAAAAGAAAGAAACCTGATAGTTCCAGGAAGTCAAATCACATGGGCAACATTACCACTTTCCTGCGAGTGGGCATTCAAGCGGGCCGTGGTAATGAGTTCTCCTGGTGCATTCAGAATGGTCTCCATGCAGTTTATTTATTTTAAAGCTGTAGCTAGAGATTGGCAGCATTGCATGCTGCAAAATGTGAATGTTTTAAAAAGGGATGCGGGATTCAATAAAATATTCAAAATAAGGAAGCAGCAGCAAACAGTGCTTGGATCACTCCAGGAGGGATGGGACGTCAAGCAAACTGAGGGCTGAGCAGATCTTCGGTGTTAGACAAAGTTATTGGTCTTTATTTGGCCGGGATACTGATCCAAAGTCCCGGCGTGAGGCTAGTGCCAGGGTTCTCAGCCTTTTCCCTACAGGAATTCCATGCTAGAACAGCAATAAGACTAGGGACCTCTCACCCATCTAGCCATAAGAAACGGGGGAGATGTCATGATTAGGGTTGGTTGGGACGTGGTAGTGGGAGGTTTCCCACCATTTTTTTTTTTTGGCAAAAACGAAACGTCTTTCATGTTGGTCAGTATTTTTCTACAATTTGGGGAGGAGGGTTTTTTTAATCGAAAAACCAAAAATTGAACATTTTTTAAAAATGGAATTTACTGCCATTTCAGCAGGTTGGGCAAGATGTTGGTTTACTGACATTTTTCTCCTGACTTGATGGAAATTTTGCAGCTTCCAGTTGCGGAAAACCCAAAAGGGTTTGGTTTTCTCTAAGGAAATCTCCTCCAAAATTGCATCGGAAATGAATTTGCATTTTGACGTAAAAGCTATTTTTCATTGAGAAAATGTTTCTTGTAAAAAAGTTTCTACTTGTGACCAACTGACACTTTTTTACCACTCTCCCCACAGGGGTCATTACGAAACCCAGGAGCTAGACGCGTTGAGTTCCATCTTTTGAATGAGATATCAAGTGACACTGATGACCAGGATTTTGCTGTGCTTTCATCGATTTCACAGCTTAACACCAGAAGGGGAACATTAGATCATTTAGTCTGACCTGCTGCACATCACAAGCCATTAAATGTCACCAAATATCCGTTTGAGCCCGATGACTTTAGACAAAGCATGTCAGTCCTCAGGAGACTAAACGGTTACGCCACAGGCAGAACATGGGACACCAGGGCCAGGGAATTGATCAGGTGAGACATGCCCAGACAATCCCAGCAGGAGATCCACACCCCATACTGCAGAGGAAGGTGTTACTGTGAAGTTGCACCCCATAATGCGTTATAGAAATATGCTTATGAGTGTAAATATGACATAACTGGAATATGTTTTATGCTAGGTATGCCATGTAACATATCTTTGCAAAGGTTATGATCTACTGAATGTATTCGTATGTATCATTTTTATATCTGACGTTATGAGCGTTGGCTCTATGCTTGTATTTAAAGTGTTTGCTGTAGAAAGCACATAAGGCAGATTTGGTCAACATAGTGTGAAGGGGTTATTCAAGTAATTGGGAGTACTTAACTAACAATGGACTTTGGGAGATGCCAGCCCACATCTAAGCTCTCCTGGGAACATTCAGACTAACATGTAAACACTGGCATGGGCCTGCAAAAAGCGGAATCATTCATAGACATGTGACTTGCCTAGCTGACTGCAAACCTCCAGCTTGTAGAGGGGTTTCCACCCACAAAAGAAAGACTATATAAGCCCCTGGAAAAACCTCCATTTTGTCTTCAGCTGGCTCAGAAGATAGCTTCTCCACCCCAAAGAGATGCCTGAAAGAAACTGGAACAAAGGGCAGTAACTACAGGGGTGTGAGTGATTGCCTGACCCAGACTAGGAAGGAGTCTAGTCTGTCAAAGAAGCTTATTGGAACATGTCTGAGGGTGAGATTTACCTGCATTTAATTTCCTACTGTATTAGGCTTAGACTTGCATGTTTTATTTATTTTGCCTAGTAATTTACTTTGTTCTGTCTATTACTTGGAACCACTTAAATCCTACTTTTTATATTTAATAAAATCACTATTTACTTATTAATTAACCCAGAGCAAGTAATTAATTCCTGGGGGAGCAAACATATCTCTCTATCAGTGTTATAGAGTGCGAGCAATTTATGAGTTTACCCTGTATAAGCTTTATACAGAGGAAAACAGATTTATGTGGGGTTTGGATCCCATTGGGAACTGGGTATCTGGGTGCTAGAGACAGGAACACTTTTTAAACCATTTTCAGTTAAGTCTGCAGCTTTGGGGGGGCATGCTTCAGACCTGGGTCTGTGTTTGTGGCAGGCTAGCGTGTATGGCAGAACATGACTGGGTACTGAAGTCCCAGGCTGCCAGGGAATATGGGTTCAGAGGTAGCCTAAGCATATCAGGTGGCAGTCCCAAGGGGGTTTCTGTGACCCAATCGGTCACAGTAACCCCTCTCTCCCCCCGATCCAGGTCAATCGCGCCTATGGTGCTGCAGGTTTTCAGAGGCCATGAGAGACAGGCATGTTCCCACACAGCACACCTGAAGGCCAGACAGAAGGAACGCTCACAATGATGGTTCAGGTCAAAGAGGATTGGGTTTTAAGCCTGTCTTGGTGCTGGAGCATGGCAGACAGCCACAGGTTGGCCGCGAGGAAATGTTGGGGGTGGTCTCTGAAGGCAAAGCAGTTGCTGGGAGAAGCTGGGGAGGCAGCCCCCCCCCACAAAATACTTTAATTGGATATAACTGCAGTCCTGGCCATCTGGCAATACCTGCCCTCCCAGGCACATGAAGGCGTGAGTGAGAGAGCTAGTAAGCAGAGCACAGAAGGCGACTCCACTCACTCAGAGGTGCCGTAGACAGGCACGGGAGCAAAAAGACGGATCTTTCAGAACAATCCCCTCCTATTCAGAGAGTCACCTTAAAAAGAGATTTTTTTTCTAACCCAAGCGCAGCGAGCAAATCCATATTTGTTTGCTGCAGAGGCAAAAGGCCCCAAACCAGACTGGTTAACCATAATAAATGCTGCCAAACAGCATTCAAAGCCTATTGGTCCCCAGCACCAGGACACATTGGCTGAGCCGAACTATGTGTCATAACAGGGACCGTCTGAAAAGTCTTCTCGCTATTGGAGGAAGTAGCCTGTCAGTTTAGCCCCATGTGGTGATCTTGATCAGCTGGGGTTAGGATGACCAGACAGCAAGTGTGAAAAATCGGGAAAGGGGTCGGGGGTGGGTGGGTAAATAGGCTTCTATATAAGAAAAAGCCTCAAATATCGGGACTGTCCCTACCAAATCGGGACATCTGGTCACCCTAGCTGGGGTTTACTTCAATCTCTTTGTTATGCAAGATGCAGGCTGCAGAAAATTAAGTCACGGAGAAAGGAAATTATTTTGGTTTGTGCCAGCATCAGTCAGCATCAGTCGGTTTTCTTTCCCCTGCAGCAATCACTTCGTTGTTGCATTTGTTTTTTTCCTGCTGTCTGCGTTTTTTCTTTGAGCAAATGCCCAAGGAAATAAAGTTCAGACAGAAACCTTCTGCCGTCCATCTGTCCACCCGCGGCAGTGTGCGTGTCCTGCTCACTCCCCTTGTTATTCTTTGATTGCCACTGTGCCAAGGGGTCTCAAGGCAGATCAGAGCCCTGTTGTGCTAGGTGCTGCACATACACATAGTGAGAGACTCCCTTGTCCTGCACAGCTGACAAACTCAATAGATCAGACAAATGAAAGGCGGAAGAAAGGAATGATTATTAGTCTCGTTTTCCAGATGGGCTACTGATACATAGACCCATGGGGTGTATCATCACTGAACAGCCAAGCCATGTTCTTACCCAGGTTTTGAACCCAAATCCTCTATCATCCACACAGAAAACCCCCTGACCTGCATATGGAGGTGCAGAAAGCCTGGGCTAGATGACTTGGCTGGGGTTAGCAGTTGGAGCCCAGGCTCTGTTTTTACAACCCCTGCCTGCTTGGTGTGGCACTCTGTCCCCAGCTAGTGCCCTGAAAACAGCGAAGTGGTGATGGCAGCATGGGTGGGTGCTTCGGAGGCTAGGCCAAGACGTCAGGGCCCCACTGCTGTTTTTAGCATAGTCGCTTGAGCACAGCTAGCAGGGACACATCTACCCGAGCTGGGAATTACCCCTCCTAGCTGCTGGGTAGACAGGGCCTCAGAGACAGCCCATGTCCTGAAGAGCTTACGTTTCAAACAGACAAAGGGTGGGAAGTGAAACAGAGGCAAGGAGAAGTGACCTTCTTTTCTCAGGTCACCTAGCAAGAAGTGGCCGAGCCAGGAATGAAAACAGATCTGTTGAATCTCAGGTCAGTGCCCTATAACCAGTTGACCACACTGTCTCCCTATCAATCAAGCTGATTCCAGGAGAGGCTCCCCCCCCCCCCCCATGACAAGGTTATGCCATGCTAAATAAATTCAAGTCCAATATTGTTTATGGATCCATTTCTTTAGAGACCTACCCTGTTTCCCCGAAAATAAGACAGTGTCTTATATTAATTTTTGCTCCCAAAGATGCGCTAGGTCTTATTTTCAGGGGATGTCTTATTTTTCAGAAATGAAAAATGCCTTATTATCGGTGGATGCCTTATTATCGGGGAGGTCTTATTATCGGGGGGATGCCTTATATTACAACGAGAGGCAAAACTGTAAGTAGGCCTTATTTTCGGAGGATGTCTTATTTTCGGGGAAACAGGGTAGTAGCCTGAGAAAAATGCCAACATGGTTATTTGCATTGACCATCCGCTGCCTTGTCGAGACGGATACCTAAAAACAGAGCTGTGGCGCTTTCAGCTTCATGCTGGCTGCTGTTACAAACAAACAAACAGGGGCAGCATTAGCAGCAGCCCAGATCATTCCTGTTTTGGTGGGTGACGGTTTCCTCATCTGGTGCAAACCATTCAGTAATCAATAGCACATGCTGAGCTCCAAAGACCCTCCCTTTAACTGTGGCTCTCCCTCATTCCTTTTGAATGAGAGGACTAGGGGATTCTGCTAATAAGTCAGTGGCCATTTTTGTAGTGATTATTGACCTGGCCCTTTAATTTTGCCTGCAGGAAGGGGACTGTCCAATTTATAGGAACTCGCTGTTATCCAATCGACGTCTCACTGCGGGACAGAAGGGATTTTGGTTGCGCTTGTTCTCTTTTAAAGGGCTAGAAACTAACTCTAGCATCAGCTGCTGTTGAACGATATGCAGTTGTTCTCCTAACTGTACATGTCATGTATTCAAAGAAGCATCTGATTTACTCAGGGTTCATGCTTTCAGAGGGACGAGAAAGAAAAACATGTTCTTTCCCACAGCATTTTTTCCAACTGCTTTTAACGTTCACTAAAATTGCTTGTTCTTCTTTGCTTGCCCCAAGCACTCCATATAATCTGCATGCTAAACAAGAGATGGTATCACCTGTCACACTGCATCCCAGCCACCCGAGCATATTAGAATATCAGGCTTGCTGAGAAATTCTACAGGACGATCCCAAGGCAATAGGTTTTAGATTAGCTGGAAAGAGCAGAGTGAATGGACTTAAAGATGACGGGCTGGATCTTCGGATGGTAAAAATCAGTGCAGTTCCACTGATCATACACCAACTGAGAATCTGGCCCTATATTCCCATTTCCTGACCCTTTAGTTTCTTTTATGAGATTCCTGTTTCAGCTGTCACTTTCTTGGATAGTATTTTCCTTCTGGCCAGAAGAAGCTGTTAAGGATTCAGCACTCAAAGGTCTGTGTACAAGGCACATCACCAATATTAAGTGGATAAAAATTGAAATATCTTTCCCTATTACCTGGGGGTTTGTGGAGGTTTTTTCAGCACTCCTTTCGTGTTTCCTCTTCTCATTTATCACACTAACTTTATGAACCCTTTCAGACTAGCTTCTGCCACATTATACTTTGCAATAAAGAATATCAAGGGATAATGCAACAGCTCAGACACTGGATGTTTTATGATTAACCATTTGGGGGATGTGCGTTTTCAGTGGTTGTGTGATGTGCTCAGGCAGTGCAGTCATTCTATTGGCAAATAGGCAGATATTTTAAATTTGTTTCATGGCTATACAGAATTCAGTTATCCATCTATATCAGTGAACTATATATAGAGAGAGGCCTCAAATATAAGCGAACTGAAGGATCACACCTTTAGTCTTCAGTACTAGATGCTTTAGTAAAAGGCTTTCATAAAAGTATATAGTAGATAGTCGTCTGTTTGTCCATCCTTCACTCACCTGGAAGTGGGATGGATGGATAAATAGACCGACACTTCCCCATTGTAACTACTAAAGTTTGATTCAAAAGGTGTTTGTGATAAGCCTGCTTCTGCAAACCCTCAGGCTAAGGCTACATCTACACTACAGGGGGGAGTCGATTTAAGATACGCAAATTCAGCTACGTGAATAGCGTAGCTGAATTCGACATATCGCAGCCGACTTACCCCGCTGTGAGGACCGCGGCAAAATCGACCTCCGCGGCTTCCTGTCGATGGCGCTTACTCCCACCTCCACTGGTGGAGTAAGAGCGTCGATTAGGGGATCGATTGTTGCGTCCCGACGGGACGCGATAATCGATCCCCGAGAGGTCGATTTCTACCCGCCGATTCAGGCGGGTAGTGTAGACCTAGCCTAACAGTCCCTTAGTCAGACGAGTAGTCCCATTAGTAGGGCGCTTCCAAATTCTCAGCCATGAAAAACACGTCACGGACTATGAAATCTGGTCTCCCACATGAAATCTGGCTCTTGTGTGTGAGTGTGGGGGGGAATAATAGTCTTGCCACCCTTATTTCTCCACTGCTTGCAGAGTTAGGGGGCCAGAGAGTGGCAGCTTCAGGTCAGGCACCTAGGCCAGAAGGCAGCGCCGCCTTCAGCAGCAGTAAGGGTGGCACGGTATGGTATTGCCTTCCTTACTTCTCCGCTGCTGCTGGCATCAACACTGCCTTCAGAGCTGGGTTCTTGGCCAGAAGCCACTACTCTCCGGCCACCCAGCTCTGAAGGCAGTGCAGAAGCAAGGGTAGCAATACCATGACCATTCTACAATAGACTTGGCCCCCACCCTGACCCTCTATTTGGATCAGGAACCCCCCACAGCTACAACACTGTGAAATTTAAGATTTAAATATGTGAAACCAGGAAATTCAAGATTTTTAAAAAGCTATGACTGTGAAATTTACCCAAAATGGACTGCGAATTTGGTAGGTCCTCCCCATTAGTGTCAATGGGCTTGGTATTTCCTATCCGATCTGTCACAGATATCTATAAATCCCCCCTCCCCCATCCATCCAGGCTTCCATTTTATCCTTTAATTCTGTCTAGCCAGCTAGCCTTGTTCTTATAGCACACCCATCACCATGGCATCTGAGCACTACTACAGTCACCACAGTCTCAGGTTCCTCTCTGCTAATCCCTCACTGCTTCTCCCCCAATCTCTTCACGCCTTGCGGAGGTTTCTCTTAGAAGCTCTGCATTACACCCACTACTTCTGCGCCAACAGATGTCCTCCCTCCACATAAGTGAGCATTATGCCATTGTTATGCTCGTCTCCAAAAATCTCCTTACGCTCTATGTCCAGGAAGAATAAAACTTGCTGGTAGATGCACGAAGTTGCATTTGGGGCTGGTGTGTCAAGTTTTCAGAGGAATATATGGGATTGGCATAAGGTGCAATCCTGGCTCAGCATGGGATTAACAACTGTTTCTGCTGCAATGAAAACAAGAACTTTGGTGAGTAATTATCAAGCTAATAGAGACGTTGACTGTCTTTGCAGGAGAGGCTAATTTATTGCACCAGCACTTTAAAAGTAGTTGCTGGTCTGAAAGGGGATGGTGGCCATGTTCAATACCTACATAAGAACGGCCATATTGGGTCAGACCAAAGGTCCATCTAGCCCAGTACCCTGTCCTCCAACAGTGGCCAGTGCCAGGTGCCCCAGAGGGAATGAACAGAACAGATAATCATCAAGTGATCCATCCCCTGTCGCCCATTGCCAGCTTCTGGCAAACAGAGGCTAGGGACACCATCCCTGCCCATCCTGGCTAATAGTTATTGAAGGACCTATCCTCCATGAACTTATCTAGTTCTTTTTTGAACCCTGTTATAGTCTTGGCCTTCACAACATCCTCTGGCAAAGCGTTCCACAGGTTGACTGTGCGTTGTGTGAAGAAATACCTGGAGGACACTTCACACACAAAAAAACACCTGGATGGGGGTGGAGCTGTTACCCATGTCTAGACAGACTATGTATACACACACTAGGACAGAGCTTCTGCTGGTATAAACCAGCATAGATGTACTGATTTCCTGGTTTACACCAAATGAGAATCTGGCTCATTACTGTAGATACAGCTAGGAGTTGGCTAACTATGTTGGCTTTACCCCCTTCCTGGGGTTTGGCTTTAATGGTAACTCATCAGCAGAATCTAGCCCACCCCTCAGCCTAAGCTTTCTCCCCCAAAATTGGTTGTTCTTTTTGTTTCCTTGCAGGACCTCCTGTGTCCCAAACCCTAGATTCTTCTGCCTCTGACAGAAACATTCCAGCCCCTGTTATATTGTGGTTGGAGTTGCCACTCTAGGATCTTTTATATCCTGGTTGAGGACTTCAATGGCAATTTATGCCAGCTGAGTATCTGGCTCTCAGGCATTGGAATCAGCATTAATAAGACGATCTCTTCCTTGCATTAGCTCTCGGTTAGCACAGCGCTGCAGAAATCGGTTATCGATAAGCCTCAGCCATGTTTTCTAAATGTTCCGCACAGGCTGTAATTTAGAAAGCGGGGTCTTCCCTGTGAAATACAGTATCTTGTTGTTTATGGGGCAACCTTGTGGATTATTCATTATAGATTTTCCCACTGAACATTTGCAGGATTTAAACCCTTTTAGGAGCTGCTATGGGTTGAATCACAGGGGCGGGGGGAGGGGAGGGAATGCTGGGTTGACATACAATTTTGGAGAAAAAGGAACACCCCTGGATAGCAAATCTGTAATTGCCATGTCAGGATGACACCTTGTGTCAGGATGAATGTTCACTGACCTTAATGTCACTTTAAAATGCATGAACACCAGCCCACGCCATTGAATCAATGTTCAAAAGCATCATATGTCAGTTTCCCTTTGTGTTAGAGTCCTAGTGGAGGAATGAGGGATTAGAGCACTCCTTTTTACCTAGTTATTTGTTTGTCTATGCTACATGCTCCATTGGGGGGAGGGAGGGACCCACACTTGTCTAGCCAACAACTTAAAAAAAAAAGATTCTCATTTTCTGCAGTAATATGGGTAAAGAGAAAACTTTTCACAAACACAACATTAAAGGGATACCACCAAGATAAAAATCATACATTGAAAACTGAAGGTTCATTAAACTGAAATCATAATATATTTCACCATTAGGTCTGTGTGTTTTACTGTTTGCACTTAGTTCTAATTGGACACAGTGCAATTAACAGATACTGTTTAGCTTCACTTCATCTTCCTGGATCACATCTATAGCGCCTTGCCATCCTTTTATTGGATTTGGGTTTCTAGCACTGCAGGAGGGTAAGTGTTTAAATGGAAAGAAAGGAACCTCTTCAGCGTTTGAGTAACTCTGCCTTTACACTGGCACAACGGAGATCCGAATCCATCCTGATACCTCGGAGGTAAAGAGATGCACATCAACCATCTTGTAAAACAGACAGTGCAACCTTAAGTACTGGAGGTATTCCAGCAGCAAAATGCCAGTTTGTGCTCCAAAGTACAAGCAAAATATTCAACCACCTTTTGTGCTTCTAAAAACAAACAAGCAAACAAAATACTCCTACCCCATTTAGACATCCACCCCTGTTTAAATTGGTGACATACAACAGCGTAAGTCCATGCCCAAGTCTCTTGTGACTAGTTTGTGTAGAATGTAACATGGTGGAACTTTCAGGAAGCGAGCAGTTGCCTTTATTCTCCAGGAAACTAATTATTTTTGACATCCTTCTTTAAAACAAACCAAAAGAAAGATTTCCCTTTCATTTAAAGAAGTTGGGCTCCTTTGGACAAAGGAAAGAAATATGAGGACAAAAACATAGCGAAGATGTTTTAAACAAACACCATAAAAAGCAGGTGAAGCCTAAGATTTTATCGGAAGCCCCAGCTCAGGTGGGCAGGAATAATTTATTAAGTTACAAGCAATGCACGACGCAAGCACTGTTTCAAGTTTGACAGCTGCCTCCTTAGCCAACATGCCAGTGATTGAACCAGGGATCTCCAGAGTTAAAGTCATCAGAGGCTACAGCTAGGGGCTAAAAAGCCAGGTTCTAGCTGGCGGAATAATAGACAACTCCTGTGGGAATGTCAGCACAAAGAGCTGTACAATGTAAGAATCCCAAATACAGCAATTTATTCAACATGGGTGAATTTAAGCCTGTGCTGAGGTCCAGCAGAAGCCCTATACAGCATGTAAGTCCCACTTAGGACCTCAAAGAGCACAGCTTAAAGGGGGCCAAAGGCCCTGTGCTGTCTTTCTGCACAGGGATGAATTTTACCCCAAATCTCTAGAAAAGGGCAAGCTGCATAAAAATCTCTAAGCTGTAAACTGAGGTGAACGGTGTATCACCGGGTATGTATCCGACAACATTGCACACAAATCATCCTAAGGCCTGGTCTACACTTGAAAGTTATCCCAGTATAACTAGATCAGTTAGGAGTGTGATTTTAACCAATAGGGTGAACACAGTTATATCAGTATAAAGGTGCCTTATACCCATATAGTTATCCCCACAGGCCTGGCCTACACTAGAAAACATTACTGGCCTAGCTATGGCGGTTAGGTGGGTGAAAAAAATAATCATACCCCAAACCAGCATACCTGTGCCAACAATAGCCTTAGGCTAGGTCTACACTACCCGCCTGAATCGGCGGGTAGAAATCGATCTCTTGGGGATCGAATTATCGCGTCTTGTCGGGATGCGACAATCGATCCCCGAATCGACGCGCTTACTCCACCAGCGGAGGTAGGAGTAAGCGCCGTCGACGGGGAGCCGCAGAGGTCGATTTTGCCGCCGTCCTCAGAGCGGGGTAAGTCGGCTGCGATACGTCGAATTCAGCTACGCTATTCGCGTAGCTGAATTTGCGTATCTTAAATTGACACCCCCTCCCTCCCCCCCCCCGTAGTGAAGACCTGCACTAAGGGGGTTTGCTGGTACAACGATACTGGCTTAATTATACCAGTCAACATTTTCTAATGTAGACAAGTCCCCAGTAGGAAACATCTTCACAGTAATAACTGCATCCACACGCCTAGAGTTTTACTCGGCCCTGGGAAGCAGAGAATGGCCACAGTGGAGTACGTGATGGCCACATCTCTGATATACTACCTACACTGAGGGCGAAGAGCCCTTACCCCAGCCGGGGCGGGCATCTGCAGAGGAGTTATTCTCAGTGGGCTATTTCCACTCACTGTAAGATCCCAGAATAGTTACACCACTTTACAGAGGGCTGGGAGTAGACCTTACGAGTCCTGTCTCAGTACCAGCCTTTGCTTTAACCACTAGCCCATTCTCCCAATTAAGCAGAGAGACCCAATATTAGAGGAAGAATCAGATGAGTTTCTAACAATAGAGAAGATAAGCAGGTTGGTGAAAAGTATTAGGAAAAGAAGTTCCTGGGACAGATCCTCAGGCGGTGTAGATCAGCACAGTTTTATTGACACCAGTGGAACTACAATGATTTACCCCCGTTGAGAATCTCGCGATGTAAACACACACACTGGACCTGATGTTCCTCTCACTTTGGCTGGCATAAATCAGGAAGAACAATGCAGAGATCAGAGTTACACCGGTGTAAAACTGGTGGGAGTGATAGAAGAATCAGACAAAAATCGCTGACCATAAAAAAAATAAAAAATATCAGTGAATGAAATTTGATCTTTCCACTATGGATTTCCACTTTGCATTGATTTCCAAGCATTTGTACAAATTTATGTCAGTGAAATAGACCCAATGAATTTTATCAGGTGGCATTTTTTAAACACAGGGTCTAATTCACCACTGCATTGCTCCGGTTTCACTATTATTTGAAAATCAATGGACTTTGATGGGTTTATAACTAGGGTTACCATACATCCTCTTTTTCCCGGACATGTCCGTTTTTTCAGCAGTCAAACCCCCATCCGGGGGGAATTGCCAAAAAGCCGAACATGTCCGGGAAAATGGCGGCTCTGCTCCTCCCCGACTCTGTTTAAGAGCCGGGCTGCCCGAGCACTACGGGCTTCGGGCAGCCCCCGTGCCTCCGGACCCTGCGCTGCCAGAGCCCAGGAGGGGAAGTGCCCGGCTGGAGGCGCAGGGTCCTGAGCTCTTCTTGGGACCCTTCTTTTCTTACCCAACGCATTTGTGTTGATGCTGAATGGAAAGGCTAATGGAATCAAGACTTCGGTTTCTTCCTCTTATGTGTAGAACAATTGCATTAATGTGATGCAAACAAAGCAAAGATAATTTCCTTGCTCACATGAGTCATGGTTTCTCTGCACCTCATTTCCCATTCTATAAACATGTCTGGTTTTTCCCCTTTTCTGACATAAGCTATTGTTTTGCTTTCCTGGTATTTCAAAGTGTACATTGTGCTAAATTACCTCGCACCGGGCCCTAGATGCCGGCAGTATGTTATTAACCACTTTAAATTTACAAGGTTTCCAACACCTGTGTATTTCCTTAGCTGCCCAGTTAATCACTCAGTTTAAACAACACTATCCAAAATTCATTTATTACATTACTGGCCTTGTAATACACAACTGAACAATTTAATCCAGCTCTCTTTGATATACAATTCTACGCTACATCCCCAACTTTGTAGGCAACACAGCGAAGATGACATGATCTTCTCAGATTGCATGATAATGATACAAAACATCCTATTTTAACATTTATTTCAAACAGCTGCTGAATCGGAGTCGCGCTGGTATTTATGAAAGCAACCGAAGGAAATGAAATAATTTTTATCATCTGTCTTTTTGAGAGCAGTTTTTTTTTTACAAAATATCTAGACAGCTCCTGCAGACTGCAAAATATTCTGTTGTTCCTGTCAAGTTTTGGACAAACCAACTTGTTTTTTTTCCCAGAAACAATTCTCTTCCCTTTCTATTTTTTTTTCTTTTATGGCATTCGCTGAAGGAAAAAGGCACATGATCAGTAATAGGGTCTGCTCATGATGAAATCTGATTGATGGGCTGTAATAAAAGAGATTATAATTCAACCAGTGACTCCAATGAGGTAGCCAGATATATCAAAAGTGGAAGAAACAGGAGGGAATATCTGCAGAAAGTGATTATAGCTTTTGGCTATATTACTGTTTTCCTCTATGCATCTCGTGAAGAGACAGCGGTAGCGAGGTAACCAATTTGCAAACTGCTTGCAAATAAAGGCCATGTATACCAATCACCTGTATAATATTACTAACTAGTGACAGCTAAGCAGATTTTTTTTTTTAAATAGAGCCACTCATTAAAATACACCGTGGATGGGAACTGGATGGCTCAGGGGGTTGATATATGATTGTGAAGCCTTAAATCAGAAGGAATCTAAAGTCACTGGGTGGGTCACTGGGGATTCCTGAGAATGTAGAAAACTCAGCTATGCTGCCATTTTACCTACCAGGCCCAATGGACAACAAAAGAGGAAGGAAGCAGCCACTAGCCACACCACCAGAGGATCCCTCTTAAGCTGGGTAATCTTTCCATCAGCAGCCCTGCCAGCTTTAGAGCCACTTGGCACAAAGTGCCGTGGTGCCAAGGGGCTGCTCCACAGTGCAGAATCTGGGCCAGTGTTTCTCAAGGAGTAAGGAGCTGGCGGATTCACTCCAGATCCCAGTGAAAAAATGGTCACATTGCAAAAATTATGACCTCAAATGGACCCCCTTGCTGGCACTCTAAATGGAAAAGGCCTTGCCAGGCCACAGAGAAGGAATTAACCTCTCACTCATGAAGATTTTCCAAAGGGCTCAGTTCTCATCAGCTCCCACTGGGACAGCAAAGGCTTGAATTCTCAGCCTGCCAAGGCCCAAATGTGGGAGCCAATGTGTGACAAAGACCCAAAATGGGTGATCAGGGAGGGGGGGGAAATGGGACACAAAAATGATGCATGCAGAAATAATGCTGGGGCATTCCTTGCTCTTGTAAACAGCTCTTTCTGCAACCTCCTAGAAAACCAAAGTGCTTTAGCAGCCTGCGCCAGGGAAAAATGTATTCTGTCCCTTAAATCGCAGTTGATGGCACACTGCTTAACGCAGTAGGAAAACGCTGCTGTCTTCGCAGCACTTTATCTAATAATACCCTGTTCGATGAAGAAATCATGCTGTGCATTTTTAAAGCCAGTTCTGCCTATGGGAGACTTTGTCACTGCCTGCAGAAGGAGTTCGACGTCACACCCAAATTAGCATCTATCATGCAATCGTGTTAAACACTCTTCTCTATGGCTGTGAAACAGGGACACTGTATATCAGGCACTTGAAGCAACTAGAGGGGGGGTGGGATAGCTCAGTGGTTTGAGCATTGGCCTGCTAAACCCAGGATTGAGAGTTCAATCCTTGAGGGGGCCACTTAGGGATCTGGGGCAAAATCAGTACTTGGTCCTGCTAGTGAAGGCAGGGGGCTGGACTCAATGACCTTTCAGGGTCCCTTCCCATTCTAGGAGATGGGATATCTCCATTAATTTATTAGAGCATTTTCACATGCCCGCGCTGTGTCTCATGGTCAGACAGGATACCAACATTCAAAATCCTGGACCAGTGGTGCATGACTAGCATTGAATCCCTAATCATACAGGTGCAACTTCTCTGGGCTGGTCACCTTGTACATAGGGATAAAGGACTCCCAAGGCCATATTTTAGGGCCAGTTGAAAAGGGCAGCACGTACACTGGGAGGCCAGTGAAAACAGTACAAAGACACTCTCAAAGCTCACCTAAAAGCTTGAACATAGGTCCCAACAGATCAAGATGGCAGCAGACCTACTGGTCTGCGGTTAAAAGCCATCATGAACAGCAGAATGGAAAAAAACAAAAGAGAAGTGTGAGGGAAGAAAGCAGGCTGCAGCAAAAACACTTGGCCCTGTCTCTTGGACGTGTGGACACATCTGCAGATCCCTCATTGCTTTACATTCGCAGAAGATGATGCACTGAAACAAACTGGCTCATCTGTCAATCACTATGGGAGACTCCAACCACGGAAAGACTCCAACCACCTCCCAGAACTGGAAAATTCAGCTACCATATCTTGAGCTAAGGAGCAGGGGGGCTGTAAGACCTCATACCCTCTGTGAATGGGCACAGACAGGGATCTATAATAATCATCCACTCACCCATGGGATACATATATACAGCAGTAAGCACAGTAGGGCCCTAATCTCTGTTTGGCCTGAAGTTGCTATTGTAACAAAAAGGGGGCTTCCTTTTCAGAAGGCACCTGGAGCCATGGGTGTTCAGCACCACTTGAAACCAGGCATTAATTATTATTATTATTTAATTCTTCCTCAGGTGAAATGAAGACAAAGCTCATTTAGTACATTACAAAAAATCATTTCCCAACGTGTACATCAATACAGAGCCAGAAGTGGCACAATTGTCGATTGCATTGAAGTGATGTTAAGATAGCATAAATTAGCCAATTTTAAAACAAAACACACATCCAAATTGGGGGAGGAGAAGAGAATGAGCTTTGTTTTACTTGTCACGAAGCACAGAGGGGAAAAAAAAATGCACCTCCCCTCACTTCACACATTTCTGGTCCTCTCCCCTTGCATCGTGTCCTCTCTCTTTACTCACTCCAGACATTTACACAAGTTATTCCTTCAAGCATGAATGCTCTTTTTTTTCCTCCTTCTTCTTCTTCTTCCCTTAGGACATTATCTTTTTACAAAGTCCTTTTTTTTTGTCTCATGCTGTTGCTTTACAGCAGAAAAGAGGTACCTGGCTGTTAAATCCTAATGCAGTTTAGATGTTTTTTTTTCCTATGGAGAGAGGGAAAAGAATCAGACCAGAGAAATTTGGTCAGTTCATTTAAAAATTAATGGGCCCGGGGAGCGCTGCAGATGGCTCATGCCCCTCAACTGCCAGGGGCCCCTAATGCAGGGTGCAGTGAGTGATAAAGACCCAAAATGGGGAAAAATTATCTGTGCAGGAATTTAAAATTCCTTCCGACAGGTAAATAACTCAATTATTGTTGTTATAGTAGCACATATAGGCCCCAACTGAGATCGGTGCCTCACAGTAGGTGCAGTACAAAAACACAGACAGTCCCTGCCCCAAAGAGTTTACAGGCTAAATAAAGAACGAACAGCAGGAGAAAGAGAGAGGGGAAGAGATTTGGCCCCCAGGTCACATAACAGAGCCGGGAATAGAACATCAATTCCATGGGTCAACGGTCAACACCTTATTTCCTGGCCCTTGCTGCTTCTGTTGCCCTGCGATATAGAGAACTTTCATGAAATTCAAGCTGATATAAGTCATGGTGCTAAACCAATTTACACCCGATGAGAATCTGGCCCGAGAAAAATGAATCCCCACCCTGAGATATGGTGACTCAGTCAATGCTTCCAAAGAGTCGTGAGCCCTTCGACAAAAATTGCACAGAATTGTTCCTCCTTTGACAATTGACTCCTGCACGCTTAGTTGTGCACAGAATACTTTGCCTGCATCCTCCTTCAGGCACCACCACGTTTTGCTTACAAAAGATATTTTGATGCACTTTTTTTATTATAGCTTTTAAAAAAAAATCCCCAACTGGCCATCACAGACTCTCCTCTTCTGCATAGACAATCTTATCCCTCGCTCCCATCTCCCACAGTTGGAGAGGGATTAATCTCATTACGTTTGCCTAGGACTGGTTTAATCTGCAGCCTTTTTTAAGGGATTGTGGTACAACAATTGATAATCCTATTCCCAGCCCACCATCTGAAGCCTAACTTCAACCATAGACAGCGAGAAGGTAGCCTCATATTTCACTTCTAGTCTATGTTAACCACTTTGATTTATATTTGATTCTTCTCGCAACACAGCTTACTACCCTGCCTGCATTCCCCACCGCAGCTGTGTACTGGGCTGCCGAGAATTTTCCATAACAGTTAGACATTGTTCTTGGTCAGTTTGTTACAATTGCCTGTAATCCCCGCCCGTCCAAACAGACTTCGCTACCAAACCATTTGCTACCTTGCGTCAACTGAGATCCTAATTCAGGGCAGTACTTAAGGACCCTTCTTAAGACTATTTAAAGTCCCAGGGACTTAAACACATGTTTAAAGATAAGCATGTGTCTAAATTTAGTCCTGAACAGGGACGGACCCCAAGTAACGGATCCTCAACAGGTGCAGATTGGCAAAGCTTCACAGATCTCAATGGAGCTACATCGATTTATACCAGCTGAGAATCTGGCTCCTAGACTTGTGTCTTTGTGAAAGATACATGGAATGTCACAGCCTTTGCGGAAGAAGTTAAGACTCAATTACGGTCTGCAAGTCCCTGCATGGGAAGAGAGTTCTGACAGCAGACATCTCCTAAATCTAGCAGAAAAAGGCATACCCGGTCCAATGATTGGAATCAGAAGCTAGCCAAATTCACAGTAGGAATCAGGCAAAAATGTCTAATAGCAAGGGCAATTAACCATTGGAACAATTTACAGAGGAACCTTGTGGGCACTCCATCATCACTTGACAGTTTTAATCCAAGACTCAAAATCTTTCTAAAAGATGAATTACAGCTCAAGCAGAAGTATAAATCCCAAGTAACTCCACTGAGTTACACCGGTTTGAATCCGGTGTATCTAAGGGGAGCATTTGGCCCTACACTGTTTAATCATGAGCCAAAATTTCTCCGGGATGTAACGCCATTGCCCGAGGAACAGGATTACACAAGGAGTGAACGTGGCCCAATACACTTTGCCGTCATCTAATGCACCACTGGTGAAGTAGGTTGTTGCAGTAGGTTAGTGCACCAGCATCAGCCTCAGAGAATTTTGTTTGTCACCAGTTAAAGTAGATTTGGGTTTCACTCTAGTG
Source organism: Malaclemys terrapin pileata (assembly GCF_027887155.1). Lineage (NCBI taxonomy): Eukaryota > Metazoa > Chordata > Testudines > Emydidae > Malaclemys > Malaclemys terrapin. The sequence continues at coordinate 15,745,376 of NC_071526.1, read as the reverse complement.
AAAATGTATCCTCGCCACAAGTGGCAGGCGTTTAACAGCAGTACCCCCGCCTGCAAGCAGTAGGTGCTGAAGTAGCATCAAGAGAATGGAGCATGGACTGGACTAGCAGGGTGAGCTGTGGTTTGGGAGCGAGGGGAGCTGTGGTAGGGGGAGCCCAGGAATGGAACAGCAATGGTGTTGGCAGAGCTGTGGAGAGAGCCCATGAGCAACAGGTCCTGCAGGGCAACGCCGAGAAATGCTGGCAGAGCTGTTTGTCCGGAGCCCAGGATTAGAAATGCAGGGAGATGGGCGGTTTCTGTAGGTCAGAACTGGGGTGCACTGGCAGAGCTAATGCACAGCCCCTAACTGCATTATTCCGAGCTCTTCTCAGTATGATTAGTCCCTCACTAAATCCACTCATGAGGGTATTTTGCTGTTGCCCAAACCCAGTCAAAGCCATTAGTGGTCAAGAAACTCACCTCACGCATCAGCGAGATCAGTAGTTTTTTTCCTTCCTTCTTGTTTTTTCTAGATCATGCAATATGGTGCCTTGCTAATCAAACTTCACCCTGTAAGTCTTCCTCGGTTGCCCATGAGACAAATGAGCTCAAAGAAACTTCAGAAATAAAAAGACACCCCGCCCCCCCCGCCCCCCTCCCCGCAAAAAAAGCAAGTTGGGATGAAAGTGGCTTCCAAAAATTACTGGTTTTTCCAATCGAATATTGTTTTTATTTATTTTCTACAGGGAACATTTTCTGCCAGAAAAGAGTAATGAAAGATACCGCCCAAGCAAACCGGCTTCATCAGTTCTATTTTTCTGGGAGATTTCATCTGTGAGTCTCATACCAAAAAATAGCTCTGCCTTCATGTCTCTACAGAACAAAACTTTCCCGTTCATTCCCTGCATTTTCTTAGGCTTTAACAATCCCCAGCGTCAATTGGAGAGCTTCCATTACCCAACTACTTTTCTTCCTCCACAATCGGCTCCAAGAAGCAAAGAAAAGCCAGGTCTCTCTAGGGTCCTAAGTGACCCTCATCACCTAAGCCTTTAAGGACGTCATTAATGGATTTTAGCCTTAACCTGAAGAGGTAGGACAGTATTCGCTTCATTTTACAGATGGGGAGCTAAGGTACGCAGTAGGTTAAGTGGCTTGCAGAAAGTCACATAGGAAGTTAATACCTAAACCAGAAATTAAAGCTAGCTCTCTCGAGTTTTAGTCCAGCAACAGATCCATTGGAGCATCACCACCTGGGGCTTGAGGAGCAGTAGGACTGGTGTAGCTCTTGTAGGCCAGTTCTGTACCAGCCTGGGAGTCCCTCCATGCAGAGGATATTCTCAGGGGGGCATTTATGTGCCTTTGCAGTTCCTTTAAACTACTGACGTATACCTGAGAATCAGGCCAGGGTCTTCCCAGCTTAACAATGAAGTCATCATATAATGGCCCTGTAAAAGTTTGAGACAAGGGGGTAGATTGCTTAGGTAAGGTCTGTGAGTTCTCCACCTGTCCTCAGGGCCTGCCCCAGTCTGCATCTCTATAAAGGTGCATCGGAGGCAGCGGAGTTTGTTGACTCAGTGCTTTGTGGGTCGTTTTATATCTTCCCCAGCAGCTTATTGTTAAACGATGGTCCAGATGCAGCATCTAAAAGAGAAAATAACTACAGTTGTGTGGAATGAGGTGGCAGTTCGAGAGACATCTGCTTTTCCAATAGAAAAAAGGATCTTTATTTCTGCTTTAAAGTGCCCATAAAAACTTAAGGATCCATGAGAGGCTAAGAGAAAACGCCACAGTCCCCTCTGTAGCATGTACAGAAGGATTTTTTAAAGTGCATTTTTAATTATTAAAATCATGAAAGTTGCATATTTATCACTGCCGCAGCGTCCGCCCGACGCTACGGCATTTTTCAGGGATGCAGTAAAGGCCCATTTCAGTCACAACCCAATTGCCCTTGTCGCTAGAGGAGAGCCCTTGCCACAAAAATAAATAAATAAACCCCGCAAATGAATCAGCTCATTATTTTCTGCAATTTAAAAAGGTTTCCTGAAGGAGCCAGGCAGGCGGGTAAATGACCCACACTCGCAAGGAACAAGACACTTGTGGTTTCCGAAAAGCGATAGCAGCCTTAAGAAAAAAACAAACAAACCAACAACATGGATGAAAAATACCATCGGTGCTTAGCTGCCCTTAAAATGATCTGGCTGAGGATAAAGAATTCATCAGCTGCAGAGAATAGATACGAGTGCTAGGTAAATTACACAAACACACACACACACACACGGGGCAAGCTGGGGAGACCACCCTGCTCCATGAACAGAGGCCTTTAGTACTTGGGCCAAAGGTAATCTCTTTTGGCTGTTACAGTAGGTACGTTAACCCCAGTGAAGGCTGGTCACCAAGGGCAAAATTGTCTCTTACATGCACCTTTTATAATTTGCAAAATCGTGGGCTTGTTGATTTTTCTCTTACTCTTCTCTTTCAATTCTACCCTGGACAGGCTGGAAAATGAAATATTTTCCTCTACAAACACACACCTCTTGCTGTACCAAGCACACACTCATGTGTTGTCAAGCCATTGTTCAGAAGCGCACACCAGCTTGTGGCGGTCTCATGGGAAGTGGCCTACCCATATTTTTACTTATTATGTTGCAGTAGCACTGAGAGGCACCAACTGACAGCAGGGTCCCCATGTGCCAGACACTGAACAGACACATAGGAAGAGATGGTCCTTGCCCCAAAGAATGTGCAACTTAAACAGACAAGACAAAAAGTGAGAGGTAGGAAGTGTCATTATCCCCATTGTACAGATGGGAGAACTGATGTACACAGAGGTTGAGAGGAAGGATGGTACAGTTGTTTGGATGCTAGCCTAAGACTTAAAGATCTGGGTTTAAATCCCTGCCCTGCCACAGATTTGCCCTGTGACCTTAAGCTAGCCACTGCTCCTCATCTGTAAAATAGGGATACGTAGCACTTATCTTCACAACACCTCTGTGGGGCAGGGGAATACATTTAAAAACTGAAGGGATCAGATAAAATGGCAATTGAGTGGCGTACAAATACCACATAGAAATAGATTTGGCCAGAGAGACACAGGGAGTTTTTAGCAGATCCAGGAACTGAACCGAGGTTCCTGTGTCCTAAACACCAGCCTTCCTCCTGATCATCATGCCTACATTGAGCCCTGATTCCCAGTCCAGTGCCTTCATTGGAAGATATTTCCTCTGTTTTAAAACAGAGAAGCAACACATCTGCTAGGGGCAAAAGAGCATGCAGAGAGAAAATCCAGAAGAGACGGACTTTCTAAATAGACCAAAGAAATAAAAGACTTAACAATGATCCTTTCAACACAAATCATTCCTTGGTGGATAAAAATTATAGCTCGGGAGGGTAACGGATGCAAAGCCAAGAACACGAGGCCTTCGATAACAAAGCGTTTTTCTGCTCAGAAGTAAAATGCCTTTTGAAAAGATTAGGCTGAACTCATTTCGCAGATAATGTACGTTACAGCTTTCCAAATGAATTTGGCATAAATATTTTACATGACACTACAATAAGCTTTGTGCAGAGAGCCTGGAAAATGTGGGGTTTATTTACCATCATTCTGGAAGAATCAATTTCAATTGATCAATTTCTACAGTCAGTGTCATTGTGCTTTTATTTTTTAAGCTGTTGCTGCTGCTGTTGTATTTAGTTTAGCTGTTAAACGGTGGAAATGGAAGTGGTTTCTTTCTTATATAAATAGCCCATTGCAGTCACTCTCTTCATGTCAGCCAAGGGAACATGCATAATATTTTGTAATAGAAGTTCAAGCATTCGAAAAGCTTAGAACTGACTAGGGAATCGATTCTGTAAAGTGTTCAGCAACCTCACTGAAGCCACTAAGGGCATGTCTACACTGCAATGTAAGCCCAGGGTTAGCTGGGACTAGAGTCGGCTCACCCATGTTAGGGAAACCCTGGGCTTGAGGATCTACATTGTATTTTAACCCTACGATAAGACTTTTCTAACCTCTGCTTGAACCTAGGGCTCTGGAGTCAACACTGCAATGCGCACAGCCGCATCAAAACGAAGGAGGATGTATTACAACTAATCTAAGAACAAAAGAATGGTCAAACTAATGGTCCATCAAGCCCAGTATCCTGTCTCCTGACAATGGGCAATGCCAGATGCTTCAGAGGGAAGGAACAGAGCAGGCAATCACCAGTGATCCATCCCCGGTCATCCACTCCTCCCTTCTGGCAGTCAGAGGCAAGGGACACCCAGAGCATGGGGTTGCATCTCTATCTTGGCTAGTAGCCATTGATGGACCTATCCTCCAGGAACTTATCTAATTCTTTTTTTAACCCTGTTATAGTTTTGACCTTCACAACATCCCCCAGCAAGAAGTTCCACAGGTTGACTGTGTGTTCTGTGAAGAAATACTTCCTTTTGTTTTTTTAAACCTGCTGCCTATTAATTGCCTATTCATCTACTCCTATGACTGCTGTTAACTGGATCAGTGTGGTCCAGTGGATAGACCACATGAATGAGAATCAAGAGGTCTGGATCCTGGTTCTGATACTGACTCTGTGAGGGACCCTGGGCAAGTCATTCTCCCCCCTCTCTGTGCCTCAGTTTCCCCATAGCTAACATTGGGTTGATAATGCTTACCAGACTTTTTAGAGACCAATTTCTATGCACTATTATTATGCCCATTTTACTGAAGCCTCTGGCAATCCACCTAGACTTTTATATCACCCAAGGCCAGACAATAAACCTTTGTCACAGTTAGAGAAAGAACACAGGAGTCCTGATTCTCACTCAGTTGTGCTAATTAAATGCACATCCCTCCCAGCCTTAGTAAATGCCATTGCTTAAACAAGGATTATTGTTATTATGTTTCAACATGTCTTGGCAAATGTCTTAGCAGAGAAATATGAACAAAAAGAGCCTGTCAGCTGTTTATAATGCCATCAGATTTAAAGTTTATGTTGTTTAAACATGGTAATGCTTGTCTCAATGGCTCATGCAATAGAGAGATTGGGACTGGAGAAGGGAAAGCATCCGGCATGTTACAGGAGTGGAGGTGGAAGCCAGGTGCATGAAAAGAAGTCAAACCAGCAGAAAGCTAATGAGCAAAAGACATTGATGGGGCTGGGAAGGATGTAATTTGTCATTTTCAAAACGGAATCATGACGACTCAAGATTGGGTAGGAAGAGAAATTCTTTAGAGAGACCATTGTTCTGTCATTGGGATGAGCGGTGCTAACCACATGGGTTCCAGCTGTGGTGTCCCTCAGATCTTTGTTCTGGTTCTCCTGAATAGCCAGTGTAAAGCACAATGGGCTACACTATTCCTTGATGTATAGAACTGAAGGTAGACAAATTCAGTCCAGGACTAAGTAGTTTTTAAACAGTGAGGTTTAACAACTATTTGAATAACTTACCTATGGCCTTGGTAGATTCTTCAGCACTTGGAATCCTATCCAATCAAGATTGGATGTTTTTCTAAAAGATAGGCACTAAATCCACCATACGAGATGGGCAATTACTGCTTGAAATTCTATGTCCTGTGTTATGCTGAAGGTCAGGCTAGAGGATCATAAAGGTTCCTTCTGGCCTTAAAAAAAAAATCTATCCTTTCCACTGATTTCAATGACATTGCTTCTCAAGAGGAGTGGACCAAGATTTTTTTTTTTAAAGGAGTGCTCTCATGTGAAGTGTCCTTAGACACAGGTGAATCTCAAAAGGGAGAGGTGCTTATCTTGAGACGTTTTCGTTTGGAAATCTCACGCGATTCCATATTTCTATTACTTCCTGCTGCTGTCCAGGCTAGAAATACAGACTCACTCATTGGATTTGATCAGCCGAAGCTTGGAATGGCAGAAGGCAGCCGAAGCGGCTGGGAGGTTGGTCACCGAACTCTTCCGAACCTTGAGAAGGACTTGAGTTCCTTTCAGGTTTCCATTAAAGATTTAGGCCCATTTTCGTCCAATCCAAACCATCTTTCCACGTGCTAGCATAACCCAGTGGTAAGGTTTCAGAGTAGCAGCCGTGTTAGTCTGTATCCGCAAAAAGAACAGGAGTACTTGTGGCACCTTAGAGACTAACAAATTTATTAGAGCATAAGCTTTCGTGGACTACAGCCCACTTCTTCGGATGCATAGAGTGTGTTACAGGGCTCCATTTGGGTTTAATCCACAAAAGATGAGTCTGTTAGAGAGCCATGACTCAAACTCAAGCAGCTCTGGAGATCCTCAGCATGTTGACAGCTGTCACGCTGGTTTATCCAACCACCCCACGCTCCCAGCATGCACCAGTGTACAGAGAGCTCTAGAAAGGTGGTGGGGGATTTGTTTGCATCTTTCATTTGAACGATTTCCTTTAACAGCAAGAAAACAAAAGAAATACATGAAAGAAAGAGAAACTGCCCCAGTGAATTGAATCCCAGCCCAGCAACACACTGCTCCCTTTTAATTCATTAAACCCCCATTTTTATGGCGGAGCCACATTAAGGAAGGAAAATAAAAAGCATTTTATGTTGCTGCTGCATTTCATGACTGCCCCCAGGGTCAGTTTTAATGTTCGCCCCTTTGCTTCCTGTGTGCACAAGAAGTGAGAGAGAGCCCATAGATACTGCATTTAATGGCACCTAGGAATTCTTCCAGCACATATCCAGTCGCACCAGCTTTTTCTACAGTGCTCAGGCTGCGCTCACAAAGCGGAAGCACACGAGTATGCAAATAAATCACCATCCACATGAAAAGGATCTGTGCCACAGCAGCAACACCTGTAGGCAGCATGGTTCCCGAAGGCCCATTGCCGCAGGGAGCTTTGGGAGGGCGTTTGCCCAATGCAAGGCGCTTACACTGGTGCCTGCTGCATAGATGATCAGGGAGCCAGAGACCCTGGGTTCAATCCCCAGCTCTGCCAATGACCTCCCTTGTGACCTTGCACCAGTGATTTCTCCTTTCTGTGCCGCCGACTTCCTTCCCACCCCTTGCCTAATCAGCGTGTAAGTGCTTTGGGCAAGGACTCTCTCCTACTGTGTGTGTGTGTGTGTGTGTAACACAATGAGACCTGGCTACTATAATACACAATCATCATCTAGTCCACAGAAGCCACGGATAGTGCTATCATAGGACAAAAGCAAGGAGATGAGGATGATGGGCTCACCTCCATCAGGGGAACGGAGAAAGAACAGAACGTCTTCAGACCCGCCCAAAACTTTGGCTCAGGGATAGTTAAAGTTTTGGGCAAAAGCTTGTGAGGGGAGGAGAACAGGACTGGCTCTTCTTTTACCTCCAGCACTAAAGGGCCCCAGCTAACAGTGAGTAACAAAGAGCTGGGCCAGCTGCAGTCAAGTCAGGATGAACGTCGCCGTGTTAAGGAATGTCTTGTGACTGCTCCCCTGGGGTCTCCCACCCCAGCTGCTTCACGCACCTTCACAAATAACACATGCCAAGCAAAGACTTTTTCTTCGCTCTCCGCACTGCGGAGCCCATAAAGCCACAGGAGTTGGGAACCAGAGGAATGGCTGTGACGAACCCATGGCCACACTGGACATTGCGGTGTTCCACCCAGCATGACTCACTACCCTCAGTACTTAAGATTCAGGAGCCTTTGCAACAAAGCCACAGCGGTCTCCTGTTGCCGGTCATTGCGTTGGGACCCAGGGGTGGGATTCTCACCCCAGGGAGTTAGAAAACAACTCCCACTAGCTTTCTGTGGGACAAGTGCTAGAGCAGGATAGGACACCCAAGTAGGCCAGATGTTCCTTCCCACAGAGGCACTCATATTGGCATTCAAGTTGCAAGGATGCTAGGAATGGGTGGGAAGATAACCTGTCAAGGATGCACTAGGTTAGCTGTGGGATGGAGAGAAACCAAGACCGGTATGAAGGAACCAGGACAAGCTCCTGGTTTCTTGCTCTTGAAGAATTCTGTCTACCTCTCCTTCAGTGGCACAGATAGATCCCGACATCTGGAACCCCCAGAAGCAAAGGGCTGATGACAGCATGGTGGGGCGGTCTACCTCATTTGGAGTTGGAGAGGATTAGGGACACAGAAGTATGATCTCTCCTGGGGGCTGGGAACTAGGAAAGTGAAATCTTGATGACCCTTCTCAGCAGGACAGAGTTTAATATCCCAATGTGTTATGTGGACTTAAATTCCAAGACAATGCCATATAAAATGGATCCAGGTTATTTCTCGGACTCCCTGCTGGTCTATGCAGAAGGGGCATTTTGCTGGAGATGGGTGTGCAGTGGTAGGAGTAGGGAGAGAGGCTGCTGCTTAACAGAGGATCTGGGATTGTCCCATATCTACTTCTCTTTGGAAGCTGCCAGGACCTTAGACTCCATAGGCAGGCTAATCCCAGGCAATCATGTTGCGGGCAGCTCTAATTCTTTGCACACGCCAAACTAGTGAGAAAGGGAGTTGGCGCCTCCTGTGGTTAACCAGAGGCGCCAAAAGGGCTGGTTCTGAATCATTTGCCGTGGGAGTCATCCCCTTGCACAATTATGAATTGCACCATCCTCTCAGACATTTCACAGGCTTGCCTGATGTAATTCCTCTGGATTCAATAGTTACACCACAAATGAATCTGCCCCATGGTGAAATGACTCCCTTTTCTCCACAAAACAGGGTGGATTATTACCGTTTTACCTACACGCCGAGATTGTAGGGCAAAGGGCAATCTTCTTTATTGTCTGTACAGCATCTAGCACAGTAGGATTCTGCTTGGCCCTTCTGTCATGGACTTGCTGCAGGACTGCTTTCATAAAGAAGATGCTTTTCTAACATTGGCTGGTTTTCTTGAGTGGTGAATGGGCCCTTTAATCAATAATGTGAAGTGATGTGTGTTTGGACCTGATCTGGTTTTGGGGAGTGTTCCAGAAGGAGAAATTTCCATCTGTATCTTCCCCCCATTCCTCAATTGTTCCCTTTTTAATATAGGGAAAAATATTTGAAAAATTCTGAAACTTTGAAAGCAGCTTATTTTGGAGGTTCTGTATCTCAGGAACCCCTCAATGGAACAGCCTCAATTTCCCCCCACAAATTCTATCCTGGGCCTATCAACTTTCAGGCTGATATGTCCCTTTCTGTATATTTTAAGCAGAAAATAGAGTCCAGCCTTAACAGAAGAACTAGCAGCAATTCTGTAATGCCCGTCATTACTGTGTACCACTCCATTAATTGAATTTATTGGTGACATGGTTTGCTTGCCCCGCTGAGAGTCTATCTGTACTAATTTTACTGCAAATGGCTTAATCAAATATTAATTTTAAAGGAAAGGAAAGGCTAGCGGCAGTCCATCCATGTGATGTGCAGCACATCAACACTGCTGCCAGCATAGTTCTCTGGTAGCCATGTTGCTGTATGAACAAAACTCCTTTGTTTCAGCTTTCACTACACAATTGAGATTCAGACCAGGTTCATCAAAAGGGTTATCACAAACTTTTCGGAGAGCCTGGATGTCGCTCAGAGACCAAGGTGACAGGCCCAGAATAAGAACCTCAAAGATGTAGTTTGGAAGCTTAATCAGGTGAACTCAGCAATTTTGACTGAGTTTCCCCTTGAGAGTCTAACTCCAAACTCAGAAGCAAATTTCAGGGACTGGGAACCTTGCACCAATCAGAAGTGAAGTCAAACCCCCACCAAGTGAAACAGGCAAGGTTTGCTCAGGGCCAGAACATGGCAGAATGAGAACCAAGCTGTGCTCGGATGCTGGTTTGAAGCCAGCTGGGCTGGCAGTTAAACCAATTTTGGGTTCAATTTCTTCCATGACAGCCTCACTTCACAAACTGAAGGAGAATTGATATGGATCATCGAGAAGAAATATCTATCCATAACCTTGCTCCTTTCTGACTTCTCTTTCTCTAGGTCTGCCTCATTAAAGAGGCTTCAAATGAATTCCTTGTAAAACTAAGATCAATGGAACAGAGTTTGCAAGAAGCTGGGATATAATTAACATATGCTCATCAAAATTTAGGCGTAATTTCTATTAGCTACATGTTGCCTCAATCTCTGTAGGTTCCTACTGTTTTTTGCAGTTCCATTCCGATTCCTGTGCCTCTCTCTCAAAAAAAAAAAAAACAGTCAAAATAAGTAGCAAGTAACGAACCAGACTGAGGGAGCGGTCTCAGATTGCAATCACACTGGCTTACAAGTGGGACTATTGAGCTGTCATTGTAGTTTGTTTGATGGATGAATCTTGATCGGGGCCAGATTCTGAACCATCATCTTCTTTCTGCAAGATGACATTTTGTGTGAAAACATCCCGGTCGCCTTTTGCTATAATTCATGGATATGCTGATGTGACAACAGCACATGTTTAGTATTCACAGCCTCAGAGCCAGAACTGGGGAGACAGAATATTAGTCTGATGCAGGCACCCGTAAAAGTATGCCTATTTGCTGGTTATTATTGGGTGCAGTGGTGTGTGGTGGGGGGTTGTTTGCAGACTCATGGAATTTACTCCCCCACAAAGCAGTTCAAACCAAGATACAGCATGTATTTTTAATTGAGAATCCTACTCTTTAAAAAGCATTGTTTATCATTTCTATTACAGTAGCATGTAGCAGGGCCAATCAGCCATTAGGGACCTTTAAACAATCCCCACCACAAAGCACTCACAGTATAGCAAAGTTAGTAACTACAATTAGCCATTTTCCATATTTAAAGCCCTTTATACACATCAGCAAATTAACCCTGTAAGGTAAACAGCATCATCTCCATTTCAGAGACGGGGGAAACCAAGGCACAGAGGTTAAGTGACTTGCACAAGGCCCCGACTGCTAGCATTGTCAGATCCAGGGTGTGAACTCCGGACTCCCAGTCCTGTAGGGAGACTCTAGACGACCGCTCTTTCTGCAGCACACCATCCACTACACAGTGGAATCTACTGGCTTGCCCTATTGTCACACAGGCTGATTCTGCCCGCTCCCCCCCTTCTTTATGCTGAGTCACATCTTACTCCCTGCATGATCCCATCGGGACCAACACTGCCATCTTCAGTCTGCGAGCAGTTTCACAGACGTCAATAGAGTAATGCTCTAACTTAGAGAGCCAAAGCAGGGCGGGGACGGACAGCATGAGGCCAAGTGCATCAGTCAGCAGGATTCGGACTCTCCTTAGTCTCTGCTCCACCAGAAACATGTCCAAAAATGACACGGCAGCTTTAGAGATCTATCAATTTCCTGGCACGGTCTATGCTACTAGATCCCAATTCAGTCAGTCAATGGCAATATTCATAGGTTCAAAATTAAGATACTTAAGCACTGTGCTGGATTGGGGCCCCTATTTCCCCATATAGCACTATGGGCCAAATCCAGTTCTCGTCGATTCAATGGCAAGATTCCCACTGCTTTGAGGAAGAGAGCTTTACGAAGTGGTACATGCAGAAATGACGTTGTAACACAGAGTTTGGCGTACAAGTGGCTAACATACCCATGCTGTATCTGAGATCACATAACACAATTGCATGATAAAATTGCTAATAAATGAAGCAGTAATATTTTGCCCTGATACAGCATCTTCCACCCAAGGATCTCAAAGCTCCTTGCCAACTTTAATGAACTAAACCTTGTGTGGCCCCTGTGAGGGAGGTATTATCTCCATTTTTACAGACGGGGAAACGGAGGCACCGAGTGGAGAGGACTCCTCTAAAGTTATGTGGCAAACACCTGTTGAACTGGGAAAAAAATACCCGAAATCCTGACATTCTGTCTCCTGCTCTAAGCCGTAACACACCAACTCCCTCATGCATTTTATGATGCTTACCCAGATTTTCCTCTTTGCATACTGCCATGGCAGATTATTTCTTTCACAGCCCTAGCCTAGGCATAACCAAGTCCCCTCCTCTCATTATTTCTCATTTTAGAGATAATAATCCCTTTCTTTATGGAGAAAACATTGTAGGCCATAGCTTCCAGTATTGGTTACAGGCTACCTGCATCCAATCCAGTCCTCGCACCCAGACAATGTACCGCAGGGAGAGTCAGCACTTTTCACAGCGGAGTCCCACCAAATTAAGGGATTGGTTGTGCACTTTAGGGCATCATCCTAGCAAGCGCCATTCAATTCCAAACTCAATTTAGGATGCAGGGGGTAGATGTAATGCACTAGCAAACTACATAGCTCAGCCATTGCGATAGCCAATTTGAATTTTATTATCACCATTTACTTGCATTACAATAGAGGAGCCTAAGTAAATTAATGTTCATTTTGCTTTCTGCTTCGCTAAAGATCATAAAGAATCCCCTTGAGTGTAACAATTTGGTTAAATTCTCATATTTGCTGCAGCTGGCCTCCACATGCTCCGTGCTACAAAATGGTAAATAGGGCTTATCATTAATAAATTGGGTTACAAAAAAAATAAATAAATAAATAAAAAGGAAAGAAGGGAGAAAGATACTTTACTGTTTGTCTCAATATTTTATCCATGCAGGTTTGCGGCTACTGGTCTGAGACTGCAAAAAGTTTTGCAAGATTTGCCAAGAGCCAGTTATTGTTCAAAAATTCCAGGAAGGTGAAAGTGAAAACACCCAGAAATGCCACAACTCTGGAGATGCCACCAGGCACTGGGACCTGTTTGTGGAGGAGTAAGAACTGGGTTTCTATCTGCGGAGGGGGGAAGGGGTCAACACCCATGGAGGTTCCTGACCACCCATGCTTTTCTATATGGCTAAGTGGGACTGGGAGTGCAAGTGGGACCCAGCTAGATGAAAAGGAACAGACGGGGCCTATTGATCTGAGAATGGGGTTAAGAAGCCTGTTATGGATGTAGCCCAAAGGAATAGTGGAGGAATACATGGAGCAGGTGACTCATGAGGTTTGGAGTTCAGAAAAGCATCCGCTGGGGGAGGGGGGGAAGTCTGCAAAATTAGACTTGAAATCTCATCTCAAAACTTGAAGAATGATTGTAGATATGAACAGTGGGCTCACGGGGTTCTTATTCATCAGCGCTAGTTCACACTCCCCTAAGGGACACAGGCACACAGTCCCAAGTGGTCTCAGGAGAACCACACCCAGAGATGAATCTGGTCTCACGTATATACAATAGTACTATTGCAGCAGGCTGCGGTACTCCACCTAAGGTTACACTTCGTAATACCATATTAAATACAGCACAATTGGTGCCTATGCACCTGTATATTACATAAAACCTATTATATAGTTACTAAAAGTAATTACCCTGTAAAACGGTGCTCAAAAATCACAGTGATACACATGATATAAGTGATACATTAGAGACAACCCCATAGTTAGAGCCCTAGAGATACTGTAGGCAGACAAATAGATCTGAAAGCTGGTGTTGGGGATAAGAGAGAGTTATGTACACTGAAACCTGTTATCACCTCAAGGATTATTACTTCTCTGGCCATTACAACAGGTTGCCTTGTGATGCAATATGATTAATATTGAGTTACTCTCATGGGATAGGGCTTTGAGGACAGGTAACAACAGTTGGCGGTTAGCACAGATGGATTTGTAATCACACAAAGACCTATTCTGTAGTCCCGGCTTCCCCTTTATAGTCAAACGGATGTTTGCAGTGAGCAAGAGTTGCCTGCCCAGGCCAGGAAGTTTAAATGAGTAATTATACTGTAGCCCCATGGTATTTATCAGGCCATTAAATAATCAATAGTTACTTTGTAAGAGGGCTTCCTATTACCTCTGTACAGCTATATTCTGCAAGAGCCCTGCTTCCCAAATATCACAGCAAACTGCTTCTTACTGTATGCAGACTGGAACACTTCCAGTTTGCCCTCAAGCCTGGACAAGATCACCTGTTTTAATTCACTGCAATACCACAAAATGATGCAGACTTATTTGATGATGAGAAACCAATAAATACCTCCCTCCAGCCCTTTGGATTCTCTTTCCTAGTTGCTCTACAATTTATTACAAAACCTTCCCCCCCTGGACCTATGGTTGCTTTCCCTTGTTAATCTGCTGATTCAGTGGAGTCACCCACCTCTGAAATGCATTCCTCAGTCATTGCCCAGACTTCCAAGGAGCAGCCTATGGCTGAGTCACCAGGCTGTGCACTTTGTATGTGTCCCCACATGGGACAAATTGAGATCTTGATTAAGCACCAGGTGAGTAGCCTGTTAACAAGGTGATTCAGCTGAGGAGAGTTGGGGAGGAAGGAAAGCTGAAGGAGGAGCCAGAGAAGCCCAGGAACTTAAGGAGGGGAGATCTCTTCCCCCTCTCCCCTGGTGTCTGGGAGAAGGTAAAAGCCTTATGCTGTAGGGAACAAGCACTTAATAGCACATTGTAAATAAAGCAGATGGTGTTGAACATGCCCCAGTAGCGTGGGCGGACTCTTTGAAGCAAGGACTGCAGGATGAGGAAACCCTGCTCTGTTACAGCTTCCTACCTCTGCATTCCTCAGTGGTATTAATGCCCTTGGACTAAGGAGATGCCAAGTCATCCCTCATGCAGACATCCAGTGGGGTGTGTGAAGTGCTTAGCTCCCTGATGAAGCTTGTTGTCTCCTTAGGTGTAGATGCTGGGTCTGTAATGTCTGTAAAGAGTGTGTAAAATGCCCATCAGTTCTTGGGCTTCCACCAGCTAACTTCTAAAATAGAGTTTACCACTGTAATTAAGTTTAGCTCTTAGATACCTATAAGCAAAACCAACCCACCTCAGGCTACCTGCAGGATTTGAACCTGGGACCTTCAGTACTAAATACATAAGCTGCTACCAACTTCACTAGGTGAAACCAGAAGCAACCCCAAACCTCTTATATGGACCAGTCAGTCGGTGGGGACCATTAATCACCTCCCCACCAAGTTACAGGCAATGGGTATTACATGGGTGTCTAAGTACAGAATTGGCTCTTAATCAGGAGGGCATGCAAGCGCTAAAGTAAGGTTAGCTCTTCACTAGCGAGCAACTTGTACCATCTTGTTAATGTGAGCTCCCTCTATTGGTTTCTTACAGCTGGACTTCACGGACCAGCTTCAAAGGAGATCACACCCAGGGAAAGGAGATCAGCATTTGGCCCCACCAGAGGCCAATGTGTAAGCTCAATAGTCACTAATAATATATTGGGAATGAGGCAGAGTAGCTAAGTGTGGTCTTCCATATTTTACAGATAATTTCCTATACCTCAGTCACTTTAAGCAACTTGCAAAAGTCTGCAAAGAGACTCATTGTCAAAACCCTGGAGCAGGAGCCCCTCTGCTGGAGATGTACCTGCAAGCAGAATTTAGGAGTTCCTGGTCTGGACAGGTAGTTCTTGCCTCTCTTATGCTCTAACCCTTATTGGTTTCCTTTGGTCCCTTTCTGCCCTTTGCCATGTGTTTTTCAATGCCCTTGCCCCGATGCTCAAATGTCGGCCCTGTGAAAGATGGCTCAATGAAGGAGGCTCCACTATCCACAATCACAGCCGTAGGGATATTCATTTTCATCTTGGCTGTGATAGCCTCCTCCAGGAAGTGTAATAAATATTTATAGGCCTCAGTGCTCCAGGGTGAGGATAATCAAGTCTTCTGTAAATGGCATAGACAGAGGCAGATCCCGACCTTGCTCAGGCAGAACAAGGATCAGGGACTGTGCAGGCCCCTGAGAGAGAAGTGGCTGGGTGTGGAGTGTGCCATAGGACCACCCCACTTACAGAAACGATCAACTCTCAAGTGCCTTACCGATGACTGTTAGCATAATCATCAGCTGTATTATAGCAGACCCCAAAAGAGACCCACACCCCCATCGTGCAAGGTATTGTGCACAGAGAAAGAGTCCCTGCCCCAAAGAGCTTACAAATAGACCAAAAGTATTAA
This sequence comes from Malaclemys terrapin pileata, assembly GCF_027887155.1. NCBI lineage: Eukaryota > Metazoa > Chordata > Testudines > Emydidae > Malaclemys > Malaclemys terrapin. Next base: position 15,729,629 of record NC_071526.1, on the reverse strand, counting down.
TACCCCCCCCCCTTTTCTTTTTAAACATATGGGATAAGCACGGCACAGAGATCAAGTGATGTGCCCAAGGTCAGAGGGAATCTTTGGCAGAGACAGGAACCGAACCAGAGCTCTCACGTGTCCCGGTTAAATGCCTGAGCCAAAAGGACAAGCTTTTTCTCTACATCTGATAGCACACCAAGTCCTGAACTGAACCTTACATGGCTGGAGCTTTTGCTGGTGGAATAGATCTCAGAGGAGCACATCTTGCCATCAGATTATGTTCCCCCCCCTTCATGTTCAAAAATAACCTCATCTTGTCATTCCTACGAGTTGGGGAGCCAGGCTTAGAACCCTAGTATTTCATCTTCAGGCCTCTGCTTCTTCAGTGGCAGGATGAACTGCCAAAGCATAGCACAGAGGCTGGTCCCATGCCATCTCTGTAGGCCACAGAACATGTTCACTCCTCCATGTGTCCTTAGCCTTCACAAACGCACATTGGGGTGCAGTCTATTACTGGCCGCAATGTTTTCAGACTTGCGGCTGTTCTTGTGCTCTGCTTGCTTTGAATGGCAGCACAGCCCCCTGGTGTTGTTAGCTCCTCGGCTTCTGTGATGTCTCCGACACCACGCAGATCCGTGTCAGCCCTTTGCTTTGACTGTATGGGGATACAGGAGGGCATCCATCATGATTCACTATTATTTCAGTGGCTGGCAGATGCTATAACTTCTCCAGCGATGAGATGCCAACAGAGACAAGGTCCTTACTAAGTAGGTTAATAAACTCTTTAAAATGCTTCCAAGATCAAAGTGTCTAACCCCCATCTGTTCTCTTTACTCACAGGCTGTAGCATCCAGCCTGGGTGTGAACCCACCTATCACGACTAGCTGATGACGAATGCACTCCTACCTTTCCCAAACACATCTTCTCACTGGCTATTCTACTACAACAGAGATATAGTTTCATGGGCATCAGGGATTTTAGAGATATTTTCAGTACTGCCAACTCCTGTTACTTCTAGCACAAGTCTCACAATATTTAGTGTTATTCTTAAAGCCCCACTCCTGGAATCCCGTGAGCAGGGGAAAATCTCAGCTTCCATTTTAATAAAGGAAGTGTCTAGCCTTCCTGGTTGCAGAGAAGAGCTGGAAAAGCATAACTGAGCGCACACTTAAAGCTTAGAAACTACAAGGCAAATAAAAAGAACCCAAAAAGAATTCACAATTTTTAAGCCAACCTCATGGTCTGGGGCAGGGCTGGGGGAAGAACTTGTGATTTTTAAACATCTGTGGTTGGCAATATTATCTCTTTCCTACCTGATTTCTTTCATGATAGGATGTCCCCTCTCCACCGCAGCCCATCATCGGCAATAGTCAAATGCTCATTCATTCCTTCCACCCATGTGGGGCCTGATCCAAAGCCTACTGTAGTCAATGGGACCCAGATGCTCCAAGGTATTTAGGCACCTAACTCCTGATTTAAATGGGAATTAGGCACATACCTCAGAGGATCTGGGCCAGGGAGGTCTTCCCACTGGCTTCCTTGGGTGTTTGCTTTTTGCACATATGCACTTACACCCTGTCTTAATTGTAACCTGCCCAATGACAGTTTTGTGGTCAATAAATGTCTTTGATTGCTCTCCCTTCACCTCATGGCACCGGTCAAGTCAATAGGTTTCCCGCAGAGGTGTTTTGGGCTCAATTTGGAGTAGCTGCACCCCACACCAGGAAGTAGTCAGTAGCCTTTTTGCATCCATCCCTGCATGGGCTACCTGCATCGCCGGAGCCGCACAGGGTGGTGGGAGGAGAGTGGATGGAGTTCTGGCTAGGGGATGCTCTTGCAATCATGGTCTGCTCCTGGGAATAAGTGCAGCTGCTAACATCATGTAACAGAAGTAGCTGCAACTACAGAGACCAAGGGTCAGGCTCCGTCTTGGAAGGCCAGGCACAAGAGTGAAGGGAACTGCTATCCACACCACCCTCCGGCTGCTTTTGTGCCAGAGCCACATGATGTTAAATCCAGGCTCTCAGTGCCTTGCAAGAGAAGAACACCCCACCTGTTCCCCCAACCTCAGGCTGTAAGGTTATGATCTAGGCCTCTGGAATCAAGATGAGCTGATTTGAGTTGAAAGTTTCTCATCACTGTTCTAACTGGGAGCCTGTAACCAAATGCTGTTTGCTGCCATCTCCTTAAAACAAAGAGATTCACTCTTTGCCAAAGGGTTTGGAAAATGGACCCTTTTTTGTGGCCACTAGAACTTGATGCCTCCATCCTGCAACATCATTTCAAATAAATGAGCCCACCCTTAGTTTACAACAGCTGACGAGGTCTGAAGGTGGTATGGTCTGCAAGCCTGGGTAATGAGACAGGAGTGTGTCCTGTCCATGTTCCTGACTTTAAGAATGAAGACGGCTCATTATGTCTTCAGCAGAGACAATCTAGCTGCAATCAAGAAATCTCACCATCTTATCCTGGGGAGCGATCCATCTAACTCAACATGATCTAGTGGATGAAATGGGGTAGTTCTTTACAACTGGAGCGCACAGTCATTACCCAAGCTTGCAGATGCATGATCCTATTAACAGGATTAAGCAGGATTCCAGGCCTGTAAAGAAAACCTGGAGCCTACAAGGATGAAGGGAGGTTGAGTCAATAGGTGCTGCTCTTCCATCTGCATCAGGGCTGAATCAATCCCTCAGCAGAGTTATAGGAAAATGAAGCATGCACTGTTTCATTTATGTGAACTTGTCATCTACAGAATAAAGGTCTAGTTTGTAATATCGAAAAATCACACTCACTCCACAAAGGACAATGGTGATTGTATAGACAACAACACACCAGAAAAAAGATAAAGAGAAATTGCAGTTATTCAGTGAACAGGGAGGAAAAAAAAAAATCCATGCCCAGATAAGATGACCCCTTTCATGTTATTGTGTTCCTCGATGGCTTCAGTGTTTGTACTAGAGCTCAAACAGTTACTCAAGTCATGGTTCATTCTACAGTGAAAATAATTATCTTGCCATTTGTGCATTGGCAAGTTAGCATTACCAGGGAGAGAAAAAAAAAAAATCCTCTCCTCTATGGGGAGGGTGTTTTCTGTGCAATTGACTCGCTGTCACTCTGTCAGCAAGGGCCATAAACAATGGGAGAAAAGGTAGAGCAAAACTCACCCCAGCTTGTCTGAGTCTTAGGCGGGGTGGCAAACTGGAGCTGATGTTAGTAGATTTATTATTTCCCAGCTTTTTATCCTGGGGCCTTGGAAATGGAGGACTTCTAAATTACAGCCAATTAATTGCACGATCGGTATTCCTCGTAGATCTAAATTGAGACTTACTGAGGTTTTTAAAATGAACAGAACAAGTGTTGCAACCTTTTTTTTTTTTTATTCCCCTCCCTTTTCCCCCTCTAACTTGTGCGTGCCATTTCGGTTAATTATTTTAACTCATTTGAAGTGTATGCTAAGCACTATACTTCTCCGTAAATGACATGAGTGCTTAGAAATGGCTTACGGTGATGAAAAGCCATAAGCATCCTTTCCCCCTCCCCCACAGTATGCCTCTGCCTTGACTGCATTCCAAGAAGCCTTGTTGGTAAATAATAATTTTAATAGATATAATTTTAAGTGTCCCTGGAGAAGCAGCAGGGGAACACAAAAGCAGCACCGGCAAGGATCACTGGCTGACACTGGGTGTAGCCATGCTCGCAAGGACAGCTGTACTTCTTAAAGAACTCTCTCTCTCTCAATTCCCCCAACCCAATTTTAAGTCAATAAGCCACTAACAATAACAAATGACCACATGACACCTGCATGGCACTTTTGGAACTAAGTACGTGTCATGGATCCTGCCATAAGCTCTATCAATGTCCCGTTTTTTAATTATACCATGCCTGCTTTCAAATCAAAGCCACACGCCCCAGCTAGAAACACGCAAACCAAGGCCCTGATTTTACAAGCGGAGGCATGTGGGCAAAGCCCGGCTGACTTCAGTGAAACTCCACATGTCTGCAAAGGTACATCATAAGAATCCGATTGCAGGATCGATACCAAAAGAATTAGCTTCCTGGAACTAGACTATCAGTCCGTCACAGCTGGGGTCCAGCAATTGCCAGTAACTTTCTTGGAAGGCCAAATTTTCATTTAATTCACCTCACCTGTTGCCAATGCAGTTCTGGAATTCCTGCCTGACCATTGCAATGGACAGTTTATACCTTGAAGCTTGAACTGTGTGCACCCTGTTTTTGTAAGCCCTTATCCGGAGAGGGCACTAGGCATTCCTAACTTCCAACAAAGCCACGGGAGATAAGCTGCACCACCCTCTCAAGAGCAGTGTCCAGGACAGCAGTACCAGTCTTCCCGTTGAAGGCAATCAGCCACACCCTGAGTCTTAACAACTCCTGTTGACGTCAGTGGGAACTACAAGTGCTCAGCACCATTCAGGATTTGGCCAAATGGAAGGACTTGTGTAAGGAAGGGCTTGAAGGTTCAGGTCTCAGGCCTAGGCGGGGTGGTGGATGGGGACACAGGATGGTGCTTCAATTGAAAAGCATGGCATATAGACAGGGGTGAATTTCATATTCAGGCCCTGACTCAGAACTCAGTGAAGTCCACCAAACAGCTCCTGTTGCCTTCGGACAGGCCCATATTTCATAACCCTGCATGCTGCAATTGCCCATAAAATGATCCAACCCTTTTAAAAATCCAGCTGCAGCATGAGCTCTTCCCAAAGTGAATTCCAGAGGGTAAATTTGCAGTAGGGAATCGGTAAAGAAAGCACCCAAGACAAATATTTCACTTGCCATCTTTGGTGCATTATCAAAACAAGCAGAACCCTGGGCATCCTGGTTAGTGTGTCACCGAGTTGTCGGGGTTTTAAGATCACTCCTTGGAAAAAAGCCAGGGCTGTTTCCATCAAGTGCAGAGAATATGGAATTACTGTAAATTATATTGAAAAATTAGATTCATTCACTGCTGTGATAATTGATCTCCCAATCTGCCTTAGAGTTGGCAGCTGGTGAGAAAATAAAATGTAATTTATTTTATTTATTAAAAAAAACATTTTAATCCTAGTCTGGCAAGAAAATAGCCCCGCCCTTAAGTCAATTTTGTTTGCCAATCAGGTGTTTCTACTGAATATCCTGAAACTAGATATGGAGGATATGAAAGGTGAGCAAGAGAACAATTGTGCAATGGTTGGGGACATTTACTAGGCATTGGGATGATGTGTCGTGAAATTGATTCCTTTTCAGTGAGTTAGCAGCACCAGGTGTACACACCACTGCATACCTCCAAATAGGGTTGAAGTGGGACTTACATAATGCATAGGGATTTTTGTTAGCTGTCTGTCCAGGGGCAGTTTCCATCCTATAAATCCAGAGGGGTTGATTCTTATCTCACCAAACTGCTTTTGTGTGGATGTAACTCCACTGACCTCAGCAAAGTTACATCTGTGCCAGTGTCTGCTCAAAGGCCTGTTGAAGTTAATAGGATTCTTTCCAGTGTCACCAATGGCCTTTGGATCAGTCCAAAAGGGAGATGAGACTCAGGCACCTCTGTGATTTCTGTTCTGACCCAGCAGCCCAGGTTTAGATCCCGTTGCCTCTGCAGACGGGGGCAGGATTTTACATCTGCATCAGGATATGCTAAAAAGGAGACATTTTTATCTGCGGGCAGGGAGATGAGACAATAACTCTATAGTTCACAAAACAAAGTAATCAGCCAAACAGTGGTTTGGATGGTGGGAAAAGCTCACCTTGATTGTTACTACTACCGATGACCTCTGTGGGTAAAGTGGCCCATTATGGTATAATGGAATAGACACAACGTTATTAGGCAATTCAGAAAACTGGGGTAAAGGTACAGAGTGTTGGAGGGTTTTGACTGGTATCCAGCCCCACAGAAAGTGAGAACAATAGAATCCCATCCCTTGAAAGCTCCATTGAAGCATCTGACATTTCCCCCCACATTGATGAGTTGCATGCAGTGAGGTTATGTAGAGGCTGTTCTAAGAGAAGTGGTCTCTCTTTGGCAGCTCCAAACTTCCCAGAAACTCCCCATCGAAGGGGATTCAAACAACCATTCACTCTAGAAATGTGACGGAGAAGTATGAAAAAGTTACTCGAAATGGAGAGATTTAAAATCTGATTCTGGAGCATCTGGTGTAAATCAGGAGCAGCTCCACTGAAGTCAATTATATTAGCAGTATCAAAACAGCACACGGATGTCCCACTAATTTTGTGTGGGAGTTTGTAGGTATAAAAGAGGTAATCCCTGCTCTGAAGAGTTTAGTCTCAAGCCTGGCCTACACCTAAAACTTTTGATCAATCTAGCTGTGTTGCTCAAGGGTGTGAATAATTCACACTCCTGAGAGACGTAGTTAAGCCCCAGTATAGACACTGCTAGGTCGATAGGAGAATTCTTCCATCAACCTAGCTACTGCCACTCACGGGGGTAGCTTAACTATAGCGATGGAAAACCTCCTTCCATCGCTACACTGCAGCAAGTGATTACACTGCAGTGTCTGTAATGTAACATACCCTAAGGCTCCTGTATTGTTCAGCTTATAGGCACAGCAGTCCAGCCATGCAGATCACAAGCTAATTGTACAAGGCGGGGAGAAAGGACCTCTCATCATGCCCACTTGACTGCTTGGGAATTGAGCTGCAAAGAGATGAAGTGACTTTTTCAAGGTCATGTGAAAGTCAATGGTAGAACTAGAAATGGAGCCCAGGCCTCTGGAATGCTAGTCTCATGCCTCAGCTACTAAGACCACCTTTCCCTCCATTGCTGTCACATCTGTGACAAATTAGCATAAGTTTGCTCTGAATCAGCTCCTTGGTGCCGGTAATGGGCTAAACCAAGTAGGGGGAGCAGATTAAAAACAACGAATATAACCGGTATTAGACCAAGTGTAGGTCTACTCGGAGCTTTCCCACACAGCGCAAAATATTCAGCCAAGTCTTCATCGGCCCAGTTCCGCCCTCGGTCACATGGGTGTGATGGGGCTAACCAAGATTTTCATTGATATTCCAATGAAAGTGTCCATAAAAATCTTGATTGTTGACCCCTCAAATGAGAAAAAACCCTTTAACAAAAACTCCCCTCCCCTTGTTTTTTTGACAAGCTACAGTGTAAGATGTAAGCCACTTGGTTTTTCTTACTCTTTTTTTAAGACTGTGGAGTTAAGACTGAGTCAATCCTGGTTCTAAAAAAAAAAAAAAAAAAAAAACCACCACACAACCTCTCTCTTCCCAAGCTCCCATCCTTCACTTATCTACAAACATCACACATGTAATCCCTTTTCCTTCAGAGCATTAGCCAACCTCCAATTAATGGGGGTTAAAAAGAAACTTTCCCTAGGAGACATATTATTCCACATTGTCCACAACAGGGTTTCGTGCAGCTGATTCTGAAGAATATGGTACTAACCACTGCCAGATGGGATACTGGACTAGATGAACCTTGGGTCCAAGCAGTGTGGCTATTCCGATGTCCCTACAGCAGGATAGTAAAACACAGGTAAGGTGGAAAGTTGGCTCTGGGACACAGTTTAACTTAATAAACTGGATTTAATTTATCTCAGCAATAATTGATGAATATTGATATGATAATTTCCAGCACAGCAGGGACAAAATTGTTACATCGCTGAACAAATTATAGTTGGAGTTGTCTTGTGCTCTGATTACACCAATAAATAAAGCCTTCGAATTTACAAAAAAAAAAAAAAAAAAAAAAAAAAAAAAAAAAAAAAACACACACACCCCACAAGAAACAAAACCTAAACTTCCCCAGAGTCATTACAATTAAGCCACTTTGACAGCACAATTAGGGTTAATCAGTCTCAAGATTCAAATTTGTTCTCTTCTGCATCTGTTCCAGTAGCAAAGGCAAACATACACAACAATGCCACATGCACCATAACAGCATTGGCATAGTCTACCGCGACACCCAATTTCCACCAGTGTGGGAAACTAACCAGAGCATTCAGAGAACATATTTGTTATTATTTATGCTACTATAGTGACCGGGTTCTGTTGGGCTAGGCGCCGACCAGATATGTGGTAAGAGTCTCTCTCCTTGGAAGAGCTACAATCCAAGTGGACCAGACAGACAAAATGAAGATTATTAAACCCCATTTTACAGATGGGGAGCTGAGACCCTGCATTATTAAATGACTTGTTCAAGGTCACACAGGGAGTCTGTAGCAGATCTGGGAAATGAACTCTGATCTTCAGAGACTAACCCTGTGTCTTCACCACAGGACCATCCTTCCTCTTCGGATGCTGGGATTGGTAGACAGGTAAATGCCTATTTGATGAGCCCAAGCAATTACTACTATTTAAGTAGCATTAAGACCCCCAATATTACCACGCTAGGTGCTATACAATTGACATGTCAAGTGTAGGATTTAGACGTCCTTTTAAAACCTAGACCTACAAGTGGGTCGGCTCTTCATATTGCGATTGTATTTGTTCTTGTGGATTGGTTAATGGAGGATGCATTGATGTACCTCGCCAATCTAAGTTATCCAATTGGTTTGCTGCTCGTCTCGTTGTTATGGATTGTATATTTCAATCACGTGCAAGTACCTACGGCTTTATGGAAAGGCACTTTTTTAATACGTAAAATCAAAAGAAATTAAATAAGTCAATCTTGGTCTGGCAATGTCTCCCCAATAGGCTTTACTTCACCACTGATTTGAATGGAATGAGCCCTGAAAAACTGCCATGAAAATGCAGCAGTCGTCTCCCCGCTCCGACATAAGCCAAGTAAGGAACAGGCTAAACAGGGTTTTAACAATGGTCTAAAAAAGCCTCTGATGACACAAGGTCAATTCTAAGGTTCTTAACCCTGCAGTTCCCAGTTCTGCCACTCCTGTGCTGTGTGACCTTGGGCAACTCACCTCCCTCCTCTATGCCTCTGTTTACTCCTCCCAACCGTTGTCTGGATGGATGATTTAGACGAAGCTCTTTAGGGCAGAGCCCTATTTCGTATGTACAGCACCAAACACAACAGAGCCCCGATCTCAGCTGGAGCTTCCAGATGCTACTGTAATAGAAATATTAAAAAAAAATGAAGTTCAATGAGAGTTTTGCCTGAGTGAGGACTAAGGCGATTAGCTGCTTGGTTTGGTTGTGGGCTTTTCTAAAAATGGGACTTACAAGCTGTTTCATGAGATTTCAGTGCCTGTGTGTTGTCACAAAGCATGAAGACACCACTCACCTAAAGGATGTGAGGGTTTTTCCTTTTCTTCCTTATACACTAGAGATGGCTGTTACATAGACCTGAAGGGAGTGATCCCTCCAGGTCCCTGCACCCTGGCATCAGGGAAATGTAGTCATTTCTCACTCTATTGTTTTTATGCTGCCATGTGGTTAAATAATTGATGAAAAATTCTGTGGGGCTCCTCCTTCTCCCCCCGCCAGATCCTAACACATTTGTGAATTCTCTCTTCACCAGGCTCTCCCCCAAAACTGATTGTCTAGCTAACGTTTGTTACTTCTTGGGGAGATAGTAACTTGGAAGCATAGTGCAAGATGCACCATTGTGGCTGCAGTTTGTCGTTAGCTATAAAGGAGGAGACAACTGAATAGCAAAATGAATAGACTTGAAGTTTATATAAAACTTTCAGTGAGCAAGGAAATCCAGGCTAACTGCTTTGGTTGGAAGGATCAAAGGGGTAGCCGTGTTAGTCTGGATCTGTAAAAGCAGCAAAGAGTCCTGTGGCACCTTATAGACTAACAAATGTATAGGAGCATGAGCTTTCGTGGGTGAATACCCACTTGTGATGGGTTGATCACAGAAACCCCCTTGGGAGCTGCCACCTGATGTACCAAGACTACCCCTGCTCCTGTTTTCCCTGCCAGCTCAGGACTCCAGCACCTTGTCTTGCTGAGCCAGACACTCCCGTCTGCTCCAACACAGACCCAGGGTCTGAATTACGTGCCCCAAAGCTGCAGGTTTACCTGAAAACAGCTCACAGTAGTGTGCTTGTCTATAGCACTCAGATGCCCAACTCCCAATGGGGTCTTTGGTTGGAGGCACTGTTTAGCATCAAGCCCATAAATAACCAGCCACGATACTACAGCGAGGTCCCAATGCAGCAGTTACTTTAAGCAGCTGGTTTCAACGGCACTATTCAGGGGAATTACATGCACGTGCTACGACTTCACTGGATCAGGGCCTGAGTGTACAATCAAAATATTGCAATGTCTGTCGTCCCTTACACCTGGGGATCTCAAAGCAATGTAAAAACAAATGAAAGAAGCTTCACGAGCCCCCACTGCAAAATAGGTATCCTACAGATAAGCCTAGCAAGAAACAGCAGGACTGTTTCAAGGTAACATCTGTTCTCATAACATTTCTGGTCTGATTTTGCAGGCGATAGAGGGTTGGCTAGTTAAGAGAAGCATCCAAACCCTGCCTGAACCCCAAACCTCTACAGCTGCTTCCTTCCTTAGACATGGTGTGAGGAGGTTTTTCTTTAGGTGCTACCACGATGCGAGGTCCCAAATGAGATCTGAGGCACACTGTGCCAGGTGCTGCACAGACCCAGGGAGGGACAGCTGAGCCCCAAAGAGTTTACAAATGGAACACACGAGTCAAAACATGGGAAGGGAAACCGAGGAACAGAGCACGGAAGCGACTTTCCCAGCATCATATAGAACCAGGAAGAGAACAACATCGCCCGAGTCCCAGCTGAGTGCTTGATCCACTGGTCCTCCCCCCAGCCCCCTTTAAAAGGCTTATAGCCTTCTAGTAACACAGTTTTGAATGTTTACAGTTGGGATGTCAGCAGTTTAGACAAATCAGTGTAGTTACACTAGAGGTGTGTGTGAGAGAGACAGACAGACAGATGACAGATGCCTGGGTCTATAATCAATTTACTGGCCTGTCATGAGGAATCAGCTGAGAATCGTAGGCTGAAACCCATGCCAGTTTAACACCATATTTGAAACATTTCCTGGTTCTGCCACTATTATTTATATTGTAGCAGCACCTGGGAGTGTCAATCATGGACCAGGTGCTGTATAGACACAGAACAAAGACCACCCCTGCCCTAAGGATCTTACAATCTAAGTAACCCACTTAGCGAGTAAATTACAATTACTGAGTTACTGTCTGATCTCAAGCACGTCACTTGCCTGCTGTGCCTCGGTTTCCCCATCCTTACAATGCGACCGACCTCAGGAGACTTAAGTAAAGGGTTTTGAGATCCTCTGCTCAAAGGTGCCAGGAAGGTACAAAGCGCTATGATTTAGAAAGCCCTGTGTCTCACTGGGGAACACACGTGCATTGAAATGGAAAAAAAAAAAAAAAATCAATCTATCGCTGTTATTTCAGGGCCTTCTTTTACATGACAGCCTGAAAGCGGCACTTGTTGCATTGCATGGGGGAGGAGGTGATAAAACCCTTTTCTATCACGACAAGGGAGTGAGGAGATAATTACTCAGTGAGTAAACTAGAATGTATAGGAACATGCTTCTCTCATCACCACTCCTTGAAAGATCTTGCCTCTATTATTAAGAAAGGATGGGTTTGTGCCAGGCTAATTCATATGGATTGTAATTTTGGGACATTCATTAACACTGGAATGGGTTCCTTAGGGAGGTTTGTGGAATCTCCTTCCTTAGAGGTTTTTAAGGCCCGGCTTGACAAAGTCCTGGCTGGGATGATTTAGTTGGTGTTGGTCCTGTTTTGAGCAGGGGGTTGGACTAGATACCTCCTGAGGTCCCTTCCAACCCTGATATTCTATGATTACCCCATTATCTGTGTCCCATACCAAGGAATGGCAGCAAATCTACTCAGTGTCAAGACGTAAGTGTTAACAAGCTTCCCTCGCCCCAGCCTTCTGCCCGTTGTGTTTCACCCTGCCACCCCCACCCCAAGGTAACGGTGGGGAGAAGGGGGAGGAGCAACAGGTTTGGGGACGGGAGGGAGAGCTTGAATTGCCACCCGCATTCCCCCCTTCAGCAGAGGAGATGCCAAGGTTAAAGGGTGGGATGGGGGAGAGTGGGCAGGAAAGGTTCTGCAGTCCCAGGAGGAGTTTAAACACCCTTGTGTTAGGTTTTGTTGTAGGGCGAGAAAGGGAAGGGAAGGAATGTCCTGTCCCTCTAAGGGTCAAGCCCAGCTACAAGAGGGCATCCTCAGCCAAAGGCTAAAGCAATAGGCTGGGGCCTAAGACATGGCTAACTTCCTCTCAGCTGCTGGGGAGAGGAGGGAACTGCTCTCTTTCCCCAGGGCCGGCTCTAGGTTTTTTGCACCCCCCGTCCTCCTACCCCCCCCCCCAAAAAAAAAAAAAACCCAAACGGACTGCTGCCACCAAAGCAAAAAAAAAAGGCCGGAGTGCCGCCCCTTGAAAAGTGCCACCCCTTGAAAAGTGCCACCCCAAGCAGATGCTTGGAACCCTGGTGCCTAGAGCTGGCCCTGTCTTTCCCCCCTCACCTCCAGCCCTCTTTCCAGAGACCTTTCCTCCCTGAACCTCTGCCAGATTCTGCTCCCCCTCCACCTCTCTCAGAGCATAACAGAGAGGAGGGGGCAAATTAACCCCCACCACCACCCAGCTGCCTCGGTCCTGCAAACCCCCACACCAGGAGAGGCGGGAAGCTATGTCGGCGGTGTGGACAGTGCTTAGGTCACTGCGACTCGCCTCGCTCAGAGTGGGTGTCTTTTTCACACCCCTGAGTGACATAAGTTACATCAACGTAAGCGGTAGTGTAGACCTGCCCTGACGCTCAACCACAGTCTGGCCTTGGTCTGCTCCTGGGCTGGGGCAGCTATGGGCTGCCCCTTGCTCAGGGCTTGTGGAAAACGCACAATTGAGTATAATAGGGAGGCAATTCAACCATGACTCTAGAGCACTTGCAAGTTACTAACTAGTTGAAACCCAGTACTTGTTTCTTGCAAAATAAATAAAATAAATTCCAAAGAAACAAAGAAAACATTTTCCCATGGAATTTCTCCATTTTCATCAAAACACATCAAAATGAAGAGTTTTCTTCATTTCTCTGATTTTTGTTGTTTTTCCTTCTTTTCTCCCCTCCACGGGAAAAGGCAGGGCGGGGGCACGCAAGAGAAAGAAGTTAAAAAAAAAAAAAAGATCCAAAAAAGTGTTTCATTTCAATTTGTTTTGGGGGGGGGGGGAACAACCTTGAGCAACATGAATATTTTTGTAGCTTTTGTAAAAAAAAAAAAAATCTTGACCAGACCTGCTGCTAAGAATGAGGGTGAATCCTCCCAAAAGTGACGTAGGAGTCACAATGATCAGGATTTCAGCAATGCTTGGCCAGGCCCATCCTGAGGGATGGAGGAAAGCAGGGGGTCAAGTAAGGGTCCCTGGCCCCTTTGTTACCATACAGGATTCATGTTCATATATATGTTTATTGGGTTACATGAGAAGACGGCAAATGTACAGATATATATTGTATTATAAGGAGCTATGCCCTAAAATGGTCTCTCTTACCCCTTGTAACTTATTAATAGGCTCTGTCATTGGGAGACTAGTTTAATGGTGCTGGAAATATGTATACGGCTTGTATACATTCTTTTTTACAGGTGATAAGGTATCATGGTCCATCGAGAAAGTAAATTAATTTAACATAGATGGGATTGAGGACAGAGGCCAAGGAGAATGAAGGCTAAACATGTCACCAGAGACAAACACTGAACCTGATGCACTGTACTAAGTCTCTAAGCAGTTGCATTTATACAGCTCCTAGCAGCTTATTATTTAAGATAGCCAGTATCCCTACCCGCCACCACAATATGTGTGTGTGTGTGGTGGACAAACCAGATGGGATGAAAATGGAAAGGTTCCCACTTCTCTTCCCCAGCGAGCACACAAGTCATGTGATTCTTGGTTACCCCATTCCTGCCCTTGGGATAGGGTTTAAGGTTACCCATAAGCTAGAGCAGCCTCACAACTCACTGTGCAATAGCAGTACTACCATTGCGAAAAGAGCAAATCTCATTCAGGGGTGTGTTAACCGGAGCGTTGTATGTGAGACAAGGGAGGTCATTGTTTCTCTCTATTTGGCACTGGTGAGGCCTCAGCTCGAGTCCTGTGTCCAGTTTTGAGCACCACACTTCAAGAAAGATGTGAAAACACTGGAGTGAGTCCGGACAAAAACAAAATAGAGTTATAAAATGCTCAGAAAGCCATCCCCTCTGAGGAAAGGTTGAAAGAATGGGGCATGTTTGGTCTAGAGAAGACTGAGGGAAACAGTCTTCAAATATGTAAAAGTTTGTTATAAAGAAGACCGTGATCAATTGTTCTCTTTGTCCACTGAGGGTAGGGCAAGAAGTAAATCTACTTACTCTACAGCTAGGGTGATTTAGGTTAGACATTAGGAAAAAACTTTCTAACTCTAAGGACAGTGAAGTACTGGAAGAGGTTAGCACAGGAGGCTGTGCCGTCCCAGTCACTGGAGGTTTTAAGAGCCAACATCTGTCAGGGATGGTCTAGATACACTTAAACCTGCCTCAGTATAAGGGACTGGACTAGAGGACCTCAAGATCCCTTCCAGTCCTACATTTCTGTGGTAAGCTCTTTACTCAGGATAGAGCCTATTCTGGGTACCCTCATACAGACCATGTTAGAGAAGGGCAAGCCTGTCTACTATACATGGATTCTCTGGGATGCATTATGCTCTGAGTACAGAGGGATTATATATATCCCAGACTTTTCCTTTTGAGATGGTTTGCCTCTTGTCACAGGGCTCACTCACCGCTCGCAGCACCTCCTGCTAGCCATCCTGGGGATTAGCTCTGCCAGTTTGGGCTCTTCCACCAGTGGGGTCTTCTCCCATCTTGTCTCGCTGTGCTGCCCTGCTCACTCCCAGGTCTGCAGCTTCCTCTCTGTGGCTTGGCCCTCCAGTCAGGTCACTAAATATAAAGCTTCCAAGGAAGTCACAGTCATTCCAGACCCACTGCCTGTCTGGCATCTCCAACGCCCTTGCCACTCCCCAGTGGTGGTAGGGGAACCCAGGCCTGCCTTCTACACTGGGTTCCAGCCCAGGAACCATATAACAATCAGACACAGTCCTACCTCTTGCTGCTGTTTCCCTGGGCTTCTTTCTACATAGCTGGCTTCTCCGCTCTCTGGGTTTGCCAGCCTCCAACTCCCTCCACTCAGTGGCTGGTCACCACCTACTTCCCCCTCTCTGTAGCCAGCTACCTGACTTTACACTGCCCAGCTGAACCTGTCCTTAATTAGCTGCCTCCAGCCTAAATCTCCGCTGCTTGCAACCTAATTAGCAGATTGGGCCCACCTGGTCCAATTCAGCTCTTGCTGGGCTAGTGTGGGGAGTCCACCGCATCCCGCTCCGCCAAACCTTTCTTACCCTATCAGTTTGCAAAGCACTTTGGGAGGCAAGTTATCCTTATTCATTGCTACATTCAAAGTGTTACTTAAACAGCCCCGAGGACCCCGGTTTGTAAGTCAAAGCACAGCTGTGGCAGCTAGGAGAGCAGGGTAGCATTCCACATTTTGCTACTAATTCGCTGTGTCACCTTGAGCAACCCACTCCATTGCTATGTGCCTCAGTTTCCCCATCTGGGGTTAATAATACTTACCTTTACACAGTGCATGGAGATCTTTAACTGGAAGGTGCTAATATGTGAAAGCTTTATATTCACCGCTGCGACAACCATTACCAGAAAAAAATAGAGGCACCAAAGATGACTGTCTCTGCAGCTTCCTTTGAAGAATCTGGCTGGCCTTTGGTGGGGTCATTAGGATGGAGGATAATTCTACTCCTGGAAAGATAATGGAGAAAACAAGAGCCAAGTCCAACGAAGCCCAGTCTGGAGCTCACACAGTGCTAGGCAGGTCTTATACCTATCCCCTCTCTGCTCAGAAGCTGAAATTCTAAACAGGGAGTTGAGAAAAGGAAGGGTGATCTTTAGCTTAGCATAATGGAAAACGCCATTTAGCTGAGTGATAAAAAAAAAAAAAAGAGAAGAAATCTCTTTAGGAAACCAGATAATCCAGAAACTCGCGCTAATAAGTTATTGACTTTCCTGCAGTTCTTCTAGTGCCTGCTGATGGCTTCTGGTAATCACTTTGCCGCCATATTCAAGAAGTCCAGCTGTGTCTCTTAGAAGAGCTCATTTATGGCAGCTTGTGATAATGTGATATTTTAGCAATGTCAGCTTTTATTCGTGTTATAAAAACCCTCTAATATATCGCCTCTTGCTCCCACCGCACACATGGAATAGGGAAGGAACACATAAAAGTGTCGCTCTTACTCACATTTAGGTGAAAATTACTCTTTTTTTCCTATCTTCTCGCAAACTCCCTGCCAAGGATGAAGGAGCCGCATGCCCTCCTTGTTCGGCTGTAATCATTCAGACTTTGGCATCAGCTGAACTGCATTGAACAGAAAGTCACTAGGCTTAAAATGTGATACCACTCCTGCAAGCAACAAAGCAGAACAGTCTACAGACAGGGCGCTGGATTTGGAGTTATGAGACTAAGGGTCTACTCCTGGCTCTAATGCTGACCTGCTCTGTGACCTTAGGTATGTTATTTTGCTCCACTTATGCCTCTGTATCTGTTGGTCTGTCTAAGGGCATCTCTACACTGCAAGTGAAGATGTGACTGTAGTGTAGATGTGGTGGCTTGGGCTAGCGATCAGGGTACGTACCAGGGACCCCAGGGTTCCCAATGGGCTTGTACTCTAATTGCTAGCCCATGCTAAAGCCCAGGCTGCTGTATCTTCACTGTTGTTGTTACCTGTGCTAGCTAGATTGGGCCCTGCTCAGCACGACAGACGTATGTCTGTTTAACTGTGTCACTCAGCAGTGTGGAAAATCCACACCCCTGAGAGACATCGTTATACCAGCCTAACCTCCTGACTTCTCCCATTGACACAGCTACCGCCTCTCGGGGAGGTGAAGTACCTATGCCAATGGGAGAAGCTTTCCCGTCAGAGTAGGCAGCACCTTCACTAAGCACTGCAGCTGTACCTCTACGGCGCTGTAAGTGCCGACAACTGCAGAATCCTTATTGTTGAAGATGTAGTCGCAGGAAAGAGCTCCGCCTGACCTTCAGATTCCTAACTGAGTTTGCAGGGCTGGCATTATATCCTGTACTAGCTGGAAGATGGAATTAATGAAGATCAGCTAGGACATTTCTATCCCAAGCTACTTTCTATCAATGTTTGTTGGCACGTTCCATGGTCCAACTATGATCTATTCACTTGGGCACTCATTCAGGATGGCACTAAAGCATGCCGTTCATTCTAATGGGACTTTGGCATATGCTTAAAGTTAAGTATCTACTTAAGTGAGGGGGAGGGATAGCTCAGTGGTTTGAGCATTGGCCTGCTAAACCCAGGGTTGTGAGTTCAATCCTTGAGGGGGATATTTAGGGAACTGGGGTAAAAATGTGTCTGGTGATTGGTCCTGCTTTGAGTCAGGGGTTGGATTAGATGACCTCCTGAAGTTCCTTCCAACCCTTATATTCTATGATTCTGAATGGGGATAGTTTTTTGACTATGGGCATTAAGTCCAGATCTGACACCTGTAGAAGTCAACGGAAGCCTTCCCTTTGACTTCAATGGACTTTGGGTCTAGCCCATCCTAAGGATATGTTATTTTGCCCTTGCATGCAAACCAATTTTGCAATTTTATTGCAAGTGGATTTCCCTATTTAAGTAGTAGTAGTAATTTCATTCTCATTAATATTTTAATCACTGTAAGTGGGATTTACTATATTAAGAAAAAAAATCCCCCAAAACCCTTCTCCCCTTATTTTTAAGAGTTGACATGACAGCCCATGAATGACACCTTGCTATCACAGAGGACAAGGGATGCCGAAAGCATTAAAACACTTCTATGTCCTGAATCAAAAACTGACCAACAACCTGAGCCTGAAATAATAGATCTTAGCAAACTGGAAGACGTTCTACTATGTATATCACTCAAGACTGGCAGAGTCGCTCATGGTTTTGGAAGTGGCAATCATTCTCGCCAAGATAGAAATGATGACGCATGGTACGGTTGTCACCATACCCCGCCGCAGTTTGAGTTGAGAGTTCAATTTGTAGGTGAGAGTGGCACTTCACCCTAGTGTTCCTGAGTCTAGGGGATACACCTCCTTAGCTGCCAGCCTCTAGGGACTGGAAAAGGAACTAATTTTAGGAACATTCTTTAGGAATGGCAGAACTTCAGTGATCCTCAAAGCAGTCATTCACTTTTGGGATTGTCAAGTGTGCTTGCCAGGAAAGAGCTGCTTGGACCATAACAATCCTACCCTAAGTGCAGGGGAGAGAGAGAAAGAAAGTCTAGTTAATGTTCAAAAGTGGAGTGACAAGTACTGAAGAGGATACAGCGTGGAGAAGGGAGTTGAGACTGTAAAACACTAGCCTAGCAGATCTTCTTCTAAAAGCACTTCGTTGGCTTGGACCATAACAATCCTACCCTAAGTGCAGGGGAGAGAGAGAAAGAAAGTCTAGTTAATGTTCAAAAGTGGAGTGACAAGTACTGAAGAGGATACAGCGTGGAGAAGGGAGTTGAGACTGTAAAACACTAGCCTAGCAGATCTTCTTCTAAAAGCACTTCGTTGGCTTGCTGTCTAGTATTCGGTGTACGGGAAACAAGCTTTGTCTCAAAGCTGCTTTTTGCAAGGGACCCTTTGCACAGAGGCACAAGTGCAGGACAATAGCCAGAGCAAATGATGAGCAATTAATGCTGTGAGTATTAGCACTGCAGAGACTCAGCTCCCTCTCAACTGCCCTAGATGGAACTCAACCCTGATCTGGAATGACGACACTGGGTGAGCCACAAAGAGTCCTATGGCACCTTATAGACTAACAGACGGATTGGAGCATAAGCTTTCGTGGGTGAATGCCCACTTCGTCAGACGCATGTGGGTATCCACTCACGAAAGCTTATGCTCCAATACATCTGTTAGTCTATAAGGTGCCATGGGACTTTTTGTCACTTTTTACAGATCCAGACTAACATGGCCACCCCTCTGATACTTGACATTGGGTGACACCCTCAGCTGGTGTAAATGGATGTCACTTCTTTGAAGTCTCTTCTTGAAGTCAATGGAGGTAGGCCCTTGTATGCCAGCTGGCAGCAGGTCTGTGGTGGTGGGAGCTCATGCTGCAGTCAGCCCTGTTCTACGGATAAACAAAGGTCTTCGGTTCAGCACCTTTCACTGGGATAAAAATTCAGCCCTTATTAAAAAAAAAAGAAAGAAAATAAAAAGGCATCTGACCTTTTCCTGACTTAAAAAAAAAAATCAATACAAGTTTGGCTGAAGGTTCAGCTCTGATCTTATTCAACAAGTCACTGACTTGATGCGAGAGTTTCTGGGTGGAATTCCCTGTTCTGTGTTATGCAAGAGGTCAGATCATGGTGGGGCTCTGAAAAGTGCTCCTAAGTCACTTCGGAGCATAAGGAGAGGTTTTCCAAAATAAATAAATCACAAAATGGTATTAGGAGTGCTTGTGCCATTGGAAGTCAGTGGGACTTATGCTCCTAAAGCCTTTTGTCACCTTTAAAAATCTTCCCCACAAGTCCCATTGACTTTCAAGGTCATGTGCACTCCTAACTCCCTTAGGGGATTTTGAAAATCCCTCTCTAGATGATCACAGTGGTCTTAAAATCTCAGAAGTATCCAAAGTAGCTGAGACAGCTCCGGGGTGCAACGGAAGGAAAATGGGAATCCCAATCATTAATATTATTATTATTTTAATAGGGGGGAAGCCACTTTTTCAAACCAAAGCAGCTTTTCCTGTAAAACTACAGCACCAGACGGCCTCCCAGGAGATCAAATCCTGACAAAGGTTCATATTTCACGGCTGCTCTTTCAAAGGTTAGGGCAGCATATTTGCTAGGAGACAAAATGATAACTTTGTCCTTCAGGCTAAAATTACAGAGCAGAACATATTTTTATTCAAACACGAGCGGATTTTGTAGGATAAAGGGTAAGTGGGGCTGTGTGTGCACATTGGAGGGGTAGTAGAATAGAAAATCTACAGCACATTGCCACAGGGGATCATGAAGGATATTGTGTGCCCAGACAGCACGGATGGTATTCAGGTGGGATCTGTGCACTGTTTAACCTACACAGCTGAAGAGTTATGAGAAGCCAAAGCAAGGAAGTTATATCTGGTTACAAGACATGTAAATACATTCTGGTGTTTTCAAAAATGCAATGCACTGCAAGAGAGAAAGACACACAGGCTATAGGAACAAAAGGGTATCACATGTAAACCGGTCTACTGGGGGCATCAAATCACTTCAACCATGCGAGAACGGCGTGGGAGAAATCAATAACCCAAGAAAGAAACCGTAATAACTGCTGACATTTATTTAGCATCTTACGTTCAGGTGTCCCCAAACACTTGATAAATATTGCAAACCAAACTGATTTAGAGACTGTGAGCCAGGGGGTTATTCCTGCACAGAGGCACTTGATGTTCTTTACCAGAGCTGAGCGAATAGCTGATTTTTCAGTTTGGTGGCTGAACCAAAAGAATATTAATAAAATCATCATCCCCCAAAATTCATTTTGGGTCAAACAAAGCATTTTGTTCTCCCCCAAATGAAAGTCTCTCGTTTCAAACATTAGTGGGTGGGTTTTACCCTTTTATTAAACTAATTTTTTAAACCTTGTCTTCACTAGGAAAAAAAGGTGTGTTTCTAGGCATCCCTAGTCTTTACATTACAAAATGACAACTGCCTCATCTTCACTAGGATTTTACCACATGTTAACTAACATGATGGAAAAAGGGTGCGTTCATCAGAGTGGATGCACAGTGGAATTTATGGTCTAAATGGATAGGATGGACAATAGGTGGGAGGAAGAAAGTATTAATCCTTCCATTGTACAGATGAGGTTATGAAGCACAGAGAGATTGAGTGACTTGCCCAAGGCCACACAAGTAAGCTGCAGCAAAGCCAAGAGCTGAACCCAGCTCTCCTGAGTCCCGGCCTGGTGTCTAGGCCACAACATGTGGCCAGGGCAGAGGTCGTGGTGATGAACTATTTCACCGTTGCTTGTTTTGGCAGAAGTATCCAATTACGCTGGGACTAACCCACAGAGTTCAAGGAATCACCCTGGCAGGACATTTTGAAATGCTTTAATAGCACAGCTCTGCTCTCTGCGCCATCCTGAGCTGCGGAGGCATTTATACTTACACACAGAGTCAGTCCTTTTTCTGTACAACAGAATCCCAGTCAATAGGAATTGCAGAGCCTGCTCCAGAAGGGAGTCTCTCCACTACATCCCATTATCTTCCAAATGCCAGTTTAAAAAAAAATACTTCTTGCATTGGGGAGCCCAACCAATGCTCTTCCAACAGCTGGTAGCAGAGTATTCAGATGTTTCTCTCAAGACAGATATCTGAACCCTTTCATGGTGCTCTGCTCATGTTAGGATCTCCTTAAATCTTTGGATCAGCTGTGAAGGTGGCACACCAGCCCAGGGGAGGGAGTGATTTCAGGAGACCCTGTAGCTGTTGCTTTTCCCTTGGCAAAGATGTTCAGCATAAACCACAATGGAATTAGGAAGGGGAGTCTCCTGGTCTTATCATTGTGGCATCTTTTCAAAGCACATTGGGGGGTGGGAATATATGAGATGCAACTCAAAGGCCCTGTCTACACTAGGGATGGTAGGGATTCTTGAAACTTCCTAGTACCCAATTCAGGTCCAATGCTGTTAACAACAGTGGGAGCCCTGGCAGAGATGGGTCACTGGTTGTTACGGGCATTTTTAATACCACGTCCGTTGCAGTAAGTTCAGATCACAGCCAGAGACCTATCTATGCAGGAGCTGAACCAGTGTTAGAAACAGTAGGGAAATTGTTAGAAAACTTCTAGTGTAGACAGGACCAAGGAGTGAGAGGGAACTTCCCAGGAAACCTATAGGCTGATCCACACTAGAAAATTAGATTGACTCAGCTACATCACTCGGGGGTGTGAAAAAATCCACACCCCTGAGCAACATAGTGAAGATACGCTAGACAGGCTTGGAAGAATTCTTCTGTTGATGTAGCTACCGCCTCTTGGGGAAGTGGATTTGCTACAGCGATGGGAGAACCCCTCCCATCACTGTAGTAAGTGTCTCCCCTAAAGCACTACAACGGTGCAACTGCAACTGTTGCATATTAAGTGTAGAAATAGCCCTAGAGTAACAGGAAGTATATAATCTACAGGGAGGGCTAAGCTATTTGCATTTAAATCCAAAAGTATTGTTGCTGTAATTTGTATAATGGCCCTGCCTAAGGACCCCAGTCCTGGAACCCATTGTGTTAGATGCTGTATAATTACAGAACAAGGAGATGGTCCCTGCCCTGAAAAGCTTAAGAATGTGCATAATTAACACAGAAAGCAAGAACCCCACATGATGGGCTTGAACCTGGATCGCTCAAGTATCAGGCCAGGGTCTGAGCCTTAGGTCCCCTCCCCATCTCTAGATACAGTTGAGTAACACCACTGAGTGGAAGAGGGGGCTTGTCAGGTCTAACCAAAAAGTTTGTTTTCATTTTAAAAATATCAGTTTTTCCTTCACATCCAAAGCAGCATCTGAACACCCAGCATCTTCAAGTTGATGCTACTGTTTGGTTCTAATAATCATGTCAACATAAAAAAATCCCCCATATTACTAATAAAAAAAATCCCCCTGAATTTTTCATGTGGTTTTCATCTTGTGTTTTCCTCCTCAGGGTATCCCGCCCACACTGCGCAAAGAGCGTAGGAGGTAGAGACTGGAACCAGCATAGCTAGTGAGCCTGGGCTGCAATGAACCACAGAACCACCCTCTGCAGTCACAAGTGACAGCAGAACTTTCTGCTGCAATCAAATGTCCCAGGAAAAAACAAGAGGCAATTCCCCAAACTTTCTTGCATTCCAAGTAGGGTGACCAGATGTCCCGATTTTATAGGGACAGTCCCGATTTTGGGGTCTTTTTCTTATATAGGCTCCTATTACCCCCTCCCGGTCCTGATTTTTCACACTTGCTGTCTGGTCACTCTAATTCCAAGCAAGGCTTTTTCCTCTCTCTCCTTTCCCCCAAATTTGATGTCCCTTCTGAGCCAGCCCCATTAACCAGCTTAACTTCTTCACAGCATAAAGGCCAGATCCTTAGCTGGTGTAAATCAGCACAGTTCTGCTGACATCAATTTTAAACAGTGACGTCTCTGTGCACATTTTTTTTGAGCAGCTGCTCTGTCCGTAGCTTGCTATTTGTCTAAATAAGTGTGTAAGGTATGTGTGGAACATTAGGGGGGGCACAAGGCTGAGTGAAGCTAGGAAAAGTTTTCAAAGAGATCTTGAATTCTTCTCTCTCTCTGTCTCCTTCTCCCCCACCCCGTGACGTCATTGCTGATGCTCATCTCTGCCACTCCAGGATGCGGGAGAATTCCTCCGCTATTTCACTGAGCCCCAGGAGATCACCAGTCAGCAGAGAATGAATTTGCAAGTTACTAATACCAAGGTTTCCAGAATCCAAATTATGCATCGGGCTTAATAGGAGGGCATGAAGGCTGACTGATACCTCGGACAATAGACCCGGATTTCATTTGCTAGATCTGTTCACAGGCCTTTTATAAGTTTAGATAGAGATAAATATCTCTGTATGGCTTGTGAACGTGTGTTTTCTTTCCAAATGAATCCTTTCAAGCCTTTATAGAAGATAAATTTTCCAAACTGACTACTGATTTGGGGCGATGAACCTGAGACAACAGACAGGGCCCTGATTTTCAGAGGGGGTGGGAGGTGGGAGCCATTAAGCAACGTAGGTGCCTAACGGCCAGAGTTAGGCCCCTAAGTCCCCGCGCACAGCATTGCTATGGTCCATGACACTCCCGCTCAGCTGCTGCCTAACCTTGTCGGTGCCTAAACTCGCCCAGTGAGTAACTTTCCGCAGTAAGAGTTCCCTTTGTGTCTGCGTTTTAGACCCTGGTGCATGCTCACTGCCACCTCCCTCTAAGTGTCTGACACCTGCCTCCAGGGAAGCCACAAAGCGAGTCACAGACTGGGGAAAAATAGGCATTTGGCTACCTATGTTGCATGTGGACCCAAGCCGGTAGGCAGCCTCTGAGATTGCCTACTTGATCAGGTCCCATTCCAAATTCGGCCAGAGGAGGTGATGGTGGTGCCCACGTTATAATGTTTAGTTCAGTGGTTAGAGCACTCACCAGCTTCAATTCCCCCCCTGGAGGGGGGGGACGGAGAATTTGAATAAGGGTCTCCCACCACTCAGAAATGTGCTCTAACCACTGAGCTATGGGACACCGGGGTGCAAGGCTCCCTCCATCTCTCCTGCTGAAGCTGTTCCACTGTGGATAACTAATGAAAGAGTGGTTGGAGCATAGGGACTGGACCCAGGGTCTCCCTCCTCCCACCCAGGTGCCCCAACCACTGGACTAGAGTCAGTCTCTCTCTCTGGCCCAATGGCTATCTTTAAGTATTTATCCACAGTGGAACTGCCATTAGGCTAGAGAGACAGAGAATTATTCTAGTCCAATGCTTAGGGCACTCTAAACCTATTAATCTTTTCTCCCCCTCTGTCAGAGAAGGGGGAATTGAACCTGCCTCTCCCACATCCCAGGCGAGTGCACTAACAACTGGGCTAAAGTCATAAGGTGGGCACCCGCACTGCCTTCACTGCCCCCATTTTGTGCAGCGTGGGGCAGGTGCCCCATTCATTCCTGCAAGAAGCTGTTTGGGCACCTGGATTGCTAAGCGGAGATAGAAGCCTCCCAGCAGCCTGGACATCTCAGCACCTAGCTCGGTGGGCTCAGCACCCCCCACCCTCGCATCGGCATCTCCCATTGGCTAGCTTAGGCAGTTCCCCACCTAGCCCTGTTGGCTTCTGGGGACTGCAGTCTAGCCAGGGCCTGTCTCTTCCTACTCATTGTACATGGAGCCAAGGCACCACTCACAGTGCCACTCCTGTGATTTTCTAGGTGCCTAGAAGTTAGGCGCCACAACGCTCAGCATTGCAAACCCTAAGTCACTTCCTTGATCCCACCCTGGGATCTCAATCTTTTCCTGAGAGTCAGGCCCCTTTCAGGTGTCCGAAGGAGAGCTCTTAAAAACGGAGGCCTTGGGAACCACTACTGAGGCCTGTAAAACGTGGGCCAAATATTATTAAGAGCCCATCTCGCCCTCATGAATAACAATATAATTACAAATTAGTCTGCACAGCCCAGCATGCTGTACAACCCTACCATGAAAAACCCATAGGCACAGCTCAGCGCAAACCTACAACAACCCCGTGCGCACTCAACCCAATCCGAGTCCGTGCTGCAATACAGAACAAGCATCCAGAGGTATGCGCCAAGGCGCAAGCCGGCGCCAACAAATCCACATGCGTGCTGGGGGAAAAGGAATTTCATCTGGGAAGCAGATTCCAGTTTGAAGCTGACAAGAGGTTATTGCAAATAACAGCGAGAGGAAAAAAATGTATTTGGAAAATTCCAGAGAAACAGCCTAATCACCCACACAGAGGCAAGCACGCGAAAGAGCAGAGAGATAAAGGTGCAGGCAAACGAGGGCAAGGAGGAATGGCGGCACGGAGCAACACAAGAGCTCAAAGGTAGCTTTTCAAGGGCTCAGTTCCCACAACTGGGTGCAGATTTTCAAAAGAGCTTGTCTCCTACTGAGGGTTCAAAACAAGGAGCAGGTTGTGGAGCACTCAGCACTCAGCCGCCCGCCTTGTGATGCTCCCCACCAGATTTCCCAGAGGGCTCTGCACCCACACGGACTGGGTGCTTCTGAAAATGAGGCCATTTGTCCCAGTGCCCAAATGGGAGCTCTTCTGAAAAATGTGGCCCCGATTGTAGGTTCTTTCAAATATCCTGGCTGGCACAAGGCGGGCTGCCCTGCCAACGGAGTTGGACCGGTGATCCTCAAACTTTTTGTATTGGTGACCCCCTTTGACACAGCAAGCCTAGGAGTGTGACCGCCCCCCTTAGAAATTAAAAATGGGGGGAGTAATTTAATTTTAATTTAATGGGGGCTCGGGCCTGTCAACCCCACAGGGCTGACAGCTCGTGATTCCCACGTAACCACCTCATGACTGCCGGAAGGGTCACGACCTCCCATTTGAGAACCCCTGCGTTGAACTCAGCCCCACCTGTTCTTTGTCAGGGGCCTCCCCGGGGATTAGGCATTGGTGCAGATAAATGGGAGTCTGCTCTGCTCTGGTGAGGGCAGGAATCTGTCGTGATGGGGATTTTTCACGCCAGCCAGGGAGCTAGGCCTGGCAGGAGCCTGAGGAAAAAATCAGATGGCCGACCGGGATTATGGGAAAGAACTATTGACCCTAGCACACGATTGAGAAACCAGTAGAGTAGAGAAAAATGTGTTTTGATTTCAGTGAACAATTCATCTGTGATGTTTTAATTAGCCAAATTCCAGGCAATGGGAAGGGGGATTGACTCATAAGAGTCTGGGTGCCATTTTTGAGACCCCCATGAAAGGGAAAATGTGGCAGCAGCAAGGTCTGATGCTGGGTGCACTAAGACCCTGTTATATCGGCTATTTGTTCTTTAGCTTTCCAGCCTTTTCGGGCCCTGGCAGAGCCAGAAAAAATCAGAGAGAAGAACTCCCTTAGCTAAACTTGCTGTTGCTTTTCTGATTGCTGCTAACACGCCTGCTGTTCTTTAGCCGCTTAGCTAGAAGCAAACCGGAATGAAGGTTTCTAGTTTGAAAAACAAGTTGCGGGAGGAAATTGGAGTCCCAACATTTGTTCAGTGTTGTAAATGAAGTCATCCATCAAGCCCAACAAGTGTAAGTGGTTTCCGTGAGAAGTGTTTCAGTACTGTACAGTACCACTGAGGTTTGAGCCTGCACACATGGCATTTGCAAAACCATTGATACCTAGGCCCTCTTTCTATCTTTAAATTGTATGGGCTAGCTGAGTGGCTCTTAACCTTTCCATACAACTATACCCCTTTCAGGAGTCTGATTTGTCTTGCGTACCCCCGAAGTTACACCTCACTAAAAAACTACTTGCTTACAAAATCAGACCTAAAAATACAAACGTGTCACAGCGCACTCTTACTGAATAATTGCTGACTCATTTTTACCACATAATTTTAAATTAAATCAACTGGAATATAAATATTGGACTTACATTTCGGTGTAGGGTATATAGAGAAGTATAACAAAGTCATTGTCTGTAGGACATTTTAGTTTGTCCTCACTTTGCTAGTGCTATTTATGTAGCCTGTTGTAAAACAAGGCAAATATCTGGATGAGTTGATGTACCCCGTGAAAGACCGCTGCGTACCCCCACGGGAACAAGTACCCCCAGTTGGGAACCACTGGGCTAGCTGATTCAATAGGTCTTTTTAGGCTCCCACTGGTCACACAGTGCCTATCCCAGCAGTACCTGTATGGCAGTGCAGAGCTGTCTCAACTGACTCATCCTGGTGGACAAAGCAGGTGGAGCTGACTAGCTCTTTTCAGGAAGATAAAAGGCTGAAAGCTTTTCTGAAGCAAGCAAAAGCTATAGAAAAGGGCAGGAAGGAACACGGCTGAACCCCCTCCAAAGGGAGCTTAGGAAATATGTACAGACCTGTCCTAAATCCGTTTCTTTAAAGACCACGGGAATGGGTGAGTTTGGGGCATTGTGTACCTGCTGTGTTACAAGCAGGGGTTAGAACCAAAATGGCTCTAAACCCACACGGCTCAATCCAAAGGAGTTTGGATTTTGAGTGTTTGCTTTTCAGCCATCTCCCCGAGTAGTCACGTTAGTCTCTCCAGTGGCTACAAAGTGCCAGGAAAGAGCAGCCATCGCTCACCTGTGCCTACAGCTCTAGCAGCAAACACCTGCCTCACTGTGGGGATTACTTCTGGAAAATGCCAGCTCCTAAATCCCACTTGTTAACCTTCACTGCACGAGGGATTTGCCTCGGGGTAATAAAGAAGACTTGTTGTAGGAACAATTTGTCAGCTTTAACTTTACTACTTTTGTATTCTCCTACCCGCCAACCTGTCATTTCCAATAATGGAGCTTTTTAATGAGATGCCAGAGGCAAACAGCCCCTTCCGCTGCCAAGGTTCTCATCGGGGTGCCAGGATTCCACTAACCTGCCCTTCCTAATTTTAAACGTTTATCTTGTTTCCCTTCTAACACAACTCTTCCTTTTGCAAGTATGTTTCTGGTTCTCACATTTTAAAGGAGCAAAGAGGAGGATACCTTAAGATGCATAAACCTGTTTAAGAAACCCAACAGCACATGAAATTTACCAGGATTAGCATCTTGATCCAAACCAGAAAGTTGGGCTGAATTCATCAATAGTTTTAATCAAGGTCTCTAGCTCTTTTCTGTTGGTGAATGTGTTATTAAATGATGAGCAAAAAGTGCAGGAAAGCTGTGGAGATTTGCTTAAATCCAAGATGCATTTTTTTGGTAATATGTTTGTGAACCTTATTGTTCTAACAGGAACTGAAGTCATCCAAGCAGGGAACAGAAACATCACATGATTCAGGCCAGGGCTACGCTATCGCAGTAAATTGATCGAAGTTACGCTACTTCCGTTACATGAATAACTTAACTGATGTTAAGTATCAGAGGGGTAGCTGTGTTAATCTGGATCAGTTAAGAAGCGACAAAGAGTCCTGTGGCACCTTATAGACTAATAGAAGTATTGGAGCATAAGCTTTCGTGGGTGAGTACCCACTTCGTCAGACGCATGCGTCTGACAAAGTGGGTATTCACCCACGAAAGCTTATGCTCCAATACTTCTGTTAGTCTATAAGGTGCCACAGGACTCTTTGTCGCTTCTTAACTGATGTTGACGTAGCTAGATCTACTTAACAAGGTATCTACCCCATGCTGTGTCGACGGGAGACGTACCCCCACTGACTTACCCTACGCTTCTCAGGGAGCAGGAGTACAGAAAATTGCTCGCCCATCAATTTAGCACTTCTTCACCAGACCCGTTAAATCGATTGTCACAGCGCTGATTTAGCTCCGTAGTGAAGCCACGGCCTGAGAGTCCTCGATCTTAAGGTGAGCTGGGACCATTGCAGTCATCTCCAGGCTGGGTAAGTGGCGGACACGGCTCCAGTTTTGAAAGACAAAGCCAGTATTGCCAACCCCAACTGTTCAAAAATCATGAGTTGGACTCACCAAAAATCCTGAGAAAGGCCTTAAAATCATGAGATCATGTAAAATCAATAGACTTGTTCTTTTTATTTGCCTTCTGCTTTTTCAGCCTTTAGTGCGCACGGGGGGGAGTCACATTTTGAAGCTTTCTCCACAGCCACAAGGGCTAGAAACTTACTTTTTCTTTAAGAATGAAGGCTGAAATAATCACCTCTCTGCTGGACTCCAGGAGCTGACTGACTTGATTCAAATGTTGCCGGGTGGTGCAGAGCTTCTAGCTTCTCCCCAGCCCACCCCCCCCAAATTCTAATTAATTAATTCTGCGTCCCCTACAGCACCACATCTTCCCACCCCCCAGCCCAGCAATTCTGCTCCCTTCTGCCCCATATCAGTTCTGTGCCCTCCACCGCCCCATCTTCCCAAATCCCATCCCCCACATCAACTTTGCCCCCCAGCCCCATATCTGCCCCTTAGCCCTCAGCACACCTCTGCTGTTCCTGCAGCTTCAATGGCTGTTCACTGCCCTAGCCCAGGCTTATGGGGGCTCCCCTCTCCCCCTTCCCAAGCCAGGAGGTGGAGACAGGGCAACTGAGGGGTTCCTCCCCCATCCTAACCCTAAAGTAGGGATGGTGGGGGGGGGAGCAGAGAGTGAACTGACCCATCGTTCATAGGTGGGAGCAGAGCCACTCTGAGCTGCTAGGCTCTTTCTGCCCCCCTCACATCCCAAGAATGGTGTCAGCTACTCCCCCACAACCCAAGTCTCGTCCCAGTACCTGGGCTCTTTTTGGAGCAGCTCAGATTGGCTCCCTTACCCTAGAAGGTAAGGAAGTAGCCAATCACGGGAGAGGGGCTTCACCCTGGGCAGGGCTAAAAATTGCATGAGGGGTGGAGCTTCTCCTATAGTCTATTCCTAATAAACTAACGAACATAAGGACGGGCTATGCAAAACATTCATGGTCCGGGCAAGGACAGATCATCTCCTATGGAACTGTAAAGACTGTACTGGTGAACGATATTTATGTGGAAAACTCAGACACTTTAGAGCAACACACATTTCTTTGCAACACCTGTCCAGAATTCAAAGGAAATGGGGCCCAATTAAAAAAGCCATTCTGCAATTCTTTCCGAATACTGGGAACTGACAGACTTTAAGTCATTACCAATCTATGAAGTCCAGTGCTTGGCAGCCAGAGACTCAGAAAGTGAGTCTGCTATGCTGCAAAACCCAAGAAAATGCTTCTCTTGTCATTGGAAACTATTAGGTCCAGCTGGGGTAAAAATCCTGGGTAGCAACTCTGGATGAGTGGAGCTGGAGCGGGGATGACCTAGACTGGTGAGGAACCAGAAGCTCAGGATTGTAGGCCCAAGGGCAGCAGCTGGGGTACAAACAGCAGAACCTCAGCATGTAACATTGGCCTCTTAGTGTGTTCCTTGAAGTTTTTTGTCTTATCACTCTGCCTGCCTGCTTCATATCTTATTTCTAATGAACCAGACAAGCTTTCCCACTGTTCATATTATCCTACAGCTATTCCTAAACCTCTAGAGTTGTATTCCTTTAATAAACTGGAGACACTAAAACAAAATCAAACACTTCATAAAGAATAAAAATGAACATATTTACTAAACCGCTGTTTATGTAGGTACTGACCTGGCCTTCATCACAGTAGCACGTGAGCACCTCATGCTCGTTAATTCATTTATTCTCTCCACACCTCTGCGAGGTATGAAAGCATCATCGCCATTTACAGATGGGGAAACTCAGGGACAGAGTTTGAGCAATCTGGACCAACACCTCAGAGGAAAGCTGTTTTACACGCCAATCTCCTAAACCCCAGCCAAGTGCCTTAACCACAGGACCATCCTGCCGGCCTAGGCTGCCCTGCTGAGCTCTTTATTTTGCATTTTAATGCAATCATGTGTAAAATCTACCCTTAGCAAGAGAGAGCTTTCTTCTTTCTTTTGCATGTTGTAATAACAACATTCTACACATACTACAGAGAAAGTGGTAGCTGTAGAGTAATTGGGTCTATTGTAACTGTGAGTCAAACAAATGAACGTACCAATTACTGTCAAGCTTTATTCCACACTGGTGTTCAAGTTAAACTCGCCAGCACAAACGCAGACAAAGTTTAACACCAGCCAGAAAGAGAAAACAGAAACAGTTCTCTGCATAAACCTTGCACAAAGCCTGAGCCTGCCGAAGATGCAAGAGAAGCAACTTACTGTGCAAAGCAGAAGGAAATTAAAAACAAATAGAAGCCATCTGGTTACAGAAACCTAATTAAATCCCCATCGGTCTTAATATCAAGCCCCTCAGGACGGGTTGTTTCATTTGCTCAGAGTTAGAGAATGTATTTAGAAGACACAGATGTTTGTGGCTGATAACAGCCAAGTAGCCAATTCTAGATGAAGGTGGTGGCAGGTTCCATAAGGAGGCAAAGGTCCCAGAAATGTACACTGTGGCTGCCTTCTTTAATGCGCAAAGTGCAAGTCATGGAAATTACAGCTGCTGCTCCGTTTTCCACTGCACTGAGACGGTGCCCTGCATGCAGGAAGCTGAATCTCAGGGGACATCTGTGCTGGAGACCTGGTCCACTGTTGCTAATCCAGACTGAAAATTCGATCCATGTTTCTGGGGAGTTGCCATCCTGGTCCTCGGCTGGGCAAAGTTTGCACACGTGTGTAAAGCACCCAGCGCAGTGTGGCCACCGTCCTTGACTGCAGCGTTTACAGACAGAAGGGAAAGATGATCTTACAGTTAAGGCTCTGGTAAGGGATTTAGGAGGTCTGGGTTCAAATCCTAGCTCTTCCAGACTCCTTCTGTGATGTTGGCCAAGACTCTTAGTCTCCCTGTTCCATGATGCTTCCTTTTCTCTACTGCATGTCCATTTATTTCATAAGCTCTCTGGGGCAGGTACTGTATCTTCCTGCGTATCTGGACAACGCCTAGCACAAGGAACAACTTCCTAGCTAGACCTGCCCTAATGCAATTAATAACAACATACGATACAGGAAACCTACTCAGCTTCCCACTGGATGTAAATATTATTCTGAAGTCCTAGACTAGAGAAGAGGGAGAGAGAATTTTCCCTCCTGCCCCATTGCCAGTTAAAGTCGGTGAGAGAAAGCATTTACCTAGCGTGTGTATTTTAAGTGCATGGACAACGTTTTTTTTAACTATCTAGAGAGCAAAGCATTTCCTATGTACAATAATAATAGTAATAATTTGCACTTTCAGCTGTGGCACTTAAAGCACTTTGGAAACAGTGAATTAAGCCTCACAACCCCCCTGTGACAGGTAAGTGTTATTATCCCCCTTGTACGTTATACACAGAAATGTTTGCCGTGGCTGAGCATTAAGGGGAAAATGACTAGGTGCGATTTTATTATCTTTTTAAGCCTCAACATTAAGTGATTGAAGCCTCCCTCAAAACCCAGCTCAGAACAGGAGACAAAAAAAAAAAAAAAATAGGCCTCAATTCTGGCTCGTATTCCTGCCCCTTTGTGAAACTCCTGTAGCATAAAAGAGACCGGAAAACTGCTTCAGTATTGCCTATCCCAAATGGTCAAAAATCCTAAATTACACCCCCC
This sequence comes from Malaclemys terrapin pileata, assembly GCF_027887155.1. NCBI lineage: Eukaryota > Metazoa > Chordata > Testudines > Emydidae > Malaclemys > Malaclemys terrapin. The sequence continues at coordinate 15,696,981 of NC_071526.1, read as the reverse complement.
TGACCCCCCACCCAAAAATAATGAGATTGTTTTTAAGCCAATCATGAGACTTAAACAAAGAAATAAATGTTGAGTTCTGGTTATTTTGCTTTCTCATTTTTGAGCATTTAGGGGTCTGAGCTCTTCTCCGCAACCATGATGGCTAGAAACTCCCCTTTTCCAATGCAAGGTGACACGTCGATGTAATCACCTCACCACAGGACCTGGGGCTTTAAAAACAATAAACAAGTATTGTCAGACTTGCAATAAAAATGCCAGAGCTGGCAACGCTGCACTGGATCTCCCCACCCAAGCACTCCTTGGTCCAGGAGGTTTGCCCAGGTGGTACAGGGCCAGCAAAACAGCCCAACCTGCCACCCACACGACTTCTCCCACAGGGAGGAATGGTGTGGCTGGGGAATGGGGAAGGGGAGTGGCCTGAGCACAGTGCGTGCACCATTTATGTTCCTAGGTAAAGGGAGACATGTAGAATTCAAAGTATAGCAGAATTCTGGCTCTGAGGCTGCAGACGCTTCGTGCCAGATTTCCCTAAGAGCTGAGCTCCCTAAATGGAGCAGCCAGATTTCCAAAAATGCTCAGCACCCAACCGATCTTAGAGAGAGCTTGTTGCAGTGTGGGGAAAATCTGGCCACTTAATGTGAATCTGCCTAAGTACTTCTCAGTCTAGGTATTTATGTGGCCACCACCACTGTAGTTTTTGCAGGCCCCAATTCAGCAGCGAAGCATTATGCACATGCTTAAATCCATTCCCTTCTAGCAAAGCACACATGCTTAACTTTAAACCTCATCCCATTGAATGCAATGGAACTTAAGTATGTGGTTCAAGTTAAGCACGTGCTTCAAATTAAGCATCAGCTTATGTGCCTTGTTGCAAAGAGATTGTTTGCTGAATCAGGGTCTTAACCATGTGCAGAATGGAGGGCAGAAGGCTTTATTTTTAGCAGCTGGTGGGTATCCAATTAACAGCCTTTGGAACTTTTCTTACTACAGCTAAATTTCTTTCCCCCCTCCACCTTCACCTGTCTTCCTTTCTTTTTCATATCGTGCACCACTTTAGATGTCTCTGTCCTATAAACACCCAATACGTGATACATCAATAAAGACGAGCACCGATTGCTTCACTTTCACTTGTCAGCCGGTTACAGTAACCCTCCTAATTTAAGTTCATCCGGCTGGAAATGTACGTAATTGATGTGAACTTGAAAAAATATATATGCTTTGGGGGTTTTCCCTCTCTCCCATCTCCCTTCAGCAGTGTGTACCTCAGTCAATCATGCAGGCTTGGTTAAGCTACAGATCTATTATCGCCTTCCATTTCCTGCATCTGCTCAAGCAAGACTTCCACCAGGAGAGAGCTTATATGTGAAGAAGGTGTAAAATAGATGTATCTATATATTTCAGTTTCTTGGTTGTCATTGGTACCTAAAAATGAAATTGCAGTGAGGGAAACGAACCCCCCCCCCCCCCCCCCCAAAAAAAAAACAATATATTTTTTTCAATTACAAGTGAGATTCTGCTTGGTTTGATCACTGGCCTCGCTTGCTTTCTGGGTGGGATGTAGGGACTCATCACATTTGAAACACCTCCAATTTTATGTGTATTTCTCTCATTTCATTCTCAGCCTCTTCCTCCAACAACCAGATCTGTGTTTTGAACGGGCAAAAGTGGCAGCACATCCAGTGGGTGGGTGTGCTTTGTTTAGGAGACTATGGGTGTGTTAGGCCTACTCAGGGCAAGTGCAGGGGGTGAACCGGAGACCTCAGAGCATGACCCACAAGATATGTCTACACTGCAACTAAACAGCCCCTTAGCCTGAGTCAGCTGGCATGGGCCAACATGTCTAGTTGCAGTGTAGACACCCCCCTAGAGGTTCTAGTAACGGGATCGTTCCTTTTAGCTCAAAGGTGGGAGCAGACTCATAGAAACCTCTATATGCGGTATGGCAACTAGAGGGCGACAAAGAATATTGTGGGTTGCATTCTTGACCTCCCCTCTCAAAAGAGCTCAGAAGTCACTATTGTTATTGATACGAATTATGGTACCAACTAAGATTGTGGTGCAGGCCCCATGGTGCTAGGCGCTGCGCAGCCACATCGGAAGAGACCGCCCCGGCTCCAAAAGGCTTTACAATTTAACGAAAGCCCCCAGTCCCACCAGCTAGATTATGCTGCTGAACTACGGAAATACAAAGCAGATCATTAAAAAATAATATGAAACCATTATTGTTATTTACATTACGGCAGCAGCTCCAGCGGAGCTCAGGCCCTGTTGTATTAGATGCTGTGCATCTTTATTTATTTAGAGTTTGGAAAAAAATAATCAAAGCCACTTGTCCAAGGTACCCTACCTTAATTAATCAGACAGCAAATGTAAACTTCAGCAGCAATGAAATCAGTTGCACAGGAATTTGGCCAGCTAGCCACCTACCCCCTTCATCATCTAGGAAACCCACCCTCAGCCTGAAAGACACCAAAATCAGGCTATTTCGGGCCAATGGGGAGAGCAAGTTCAGAGCCCTGGAGCCCACAGAGAGGCTGGCCCACCAACCACCCCCTCTTTTTTAAAACAAGGGGAATCAACTCAAATGCCCCTGCTGAGGCTGGATGGGACAAGGAGGCTGGTCCCAGGCTATTAAGGGCTTTTTACATCATAAGACTAAATGATGTGCCCAAGGTCACACAGGGAGCCTGCGAAATTGAACCCAGTCCAGCGATTTAGCTGCAAGACCATGCGTCCTGCCCAAGGAGGGCTGTAATTTGCTCCTGACACTAGTCTTTTCCTTTTATTTTCACGTCACTTATTCACACACGCGCCCTTCCAAATGCACACGTATGCAACTGCAGGATGAGAAATACATGAGCTCCTCCCCGTCCCCTCCTCGGGTCTCCCACCACAACCCCACCAGAAGAACACCAGCTTGGTGTGATTTCGGCTGCCATTTTCACTCAATTAGCAGCAAACAGTCCAAACAGTCCACCTATGCACTGGCAGCAGGGAGAGAGCAGGAGAGAACTCACGAAATCCAATCAAAAGTGGTGTCAGCCTCAAGCCAGCACACACATCCGTTATTCACCCGGGCTTTGATTCGCCGTTCAATCCCAAAACGCAGAGATGTCTCTGCCTCATAAGTAGGCCATAATCCCCAAAGCTCCATGACGGAAGGTTTCTGTAATCCTAATATCTCTAGTGCTTTGTGCTTTCTAAACTGTGCTGAAAGCAGCCACTTGGTTATCAGTCTCCTCTAGCCAGACGTTTTCTCTCCCATCCACTCCCTGTGTTTCTCTCTCTTGGCCTGATTCAGGGCAGCACACATGTATGTTAATGGCATAGTTAGAGTTAAACCCATGTTTTTGTGACTCAGGGCCGAAGGGTATGTCCACACTTGAGCTGGAGCTGTGATTTCCAGCTCAGGTAGATGTGCACACAAGCTTTGAATGGGCTAGCATGCTAAAACAGGCAGTGCAGGGGCAGGACCGTTTAGCCCTGTGTTTCTCAAATGCAGCCACCAGGGGCTTTTCTTGCGGCCACAGCCCCCTGGGCAATGACTGGGGGGGAGCAGTGGGTGGGCCCTGCCCCTCCCCTCTCTAGATCCACAAATGCCGGAGGAGCAGGCAGCCAGTGAGTTCCCCACCTTCTTGATAGTGGTGAGGCTCAGACTTTGGGACTCAGCCCTGGAGTGGTGGGTGGAAGGCTCCAGTCATGGGGCTTCAGGCTCCGGCCCTGGACCCCGGCCGCAGGTGCAGGCCCTCATCTCACACACCCACCCTGCATCGCCCCTGGTCCCCACTGTCTCCCTACCCACCTCCCCATCCAGGGCTGAATTTGTCCCCTGGCTTGCCAGGGCTGAGTAAGTCTGCTGTGAAGATTGGTATTTGTATGTTTGCTAATATCACTTTTCCCAGTCTCCCAGCTAGCTAGTAAGTCGGCAGCTGCGAAAAGTGAGATTAACAAACATACAAATGTTACTTTTCACAGCAGCAGATTTACGAGCTAGCAAGTCTTTTAAAAAAAAAGCAAAAGAAACAACAACAACAACAAAAATGTGCAAAGCACCTTATTTGTGTTTCTATTCTGCTTAGGACCAGTAAAGAATAAAGACAACTGTACATTATTTTTATTATTGAGTCTGCAAAAAAACCTCTACATAAATAAATTACAATGATTTGGACACATACATGTAAATATTTATTTGTTTTTCCTAAAGTTAATTAAGTATTTTAGGAAAAATTGCTGCACTCTGAGGCCACCAAAAAAATACGATCATGCCCGAGACCCTAGGTACATACCCGGTTGGCTAGCCCATCCCATCACCCATGCAGCCACGGTTACACTGATATGTTTAGCGCACTAACTCAATCAAAGCTAGAGTGCCTGCGTCTACCTGAGCTGGGAATTACATCTCCAGCTACAATGCAGACATACCCTAAATCTCCATCCATCAACCTCACTTCCTGCTGCCCCAGTCCCTGGGTGGTCACTGATACTCATGCAAAGCGACTGTCAAACCTTACCACATCCAATGGGTAATATATCACACCCGCCTTGCACAGGGGTGTAATAGCAGGATTGATTCTCCATGCCACTAAGTTTGCTTTGCACTGCTTCTGCCTAGGCAGTGCAGAGTGAACTTAAACCAGCTCGAGAATCCCCCCTATGCAGGGGAAATCCCCAGCGGCGCCATCAGAAGAAGCAGATTAGCTGTCTGGTATGCCGGCAGCCCCACTCCACCTGGCATAAGAGGAATGAGGGGGACATGCTGGGTGTTAGAGAGGGCTTGCTGGAGCTGAGCTACGCTACACCTGACCCCCCCGATGGCACAAGTTCTAACACCCGCAGCGGGAGTTAGAGTTGGTTTCTTGTAGCTCCGTCTTCCTCTGGGGCTGGGCTGCTAAACTCATGCAGCTGGAGTCAGGCCCCTGGAGCTGCCGCTGTCCACGAGGTGCAAAGCAACAGATATTCAGGCCCCAATGTCTTTCCACGTCCCCTGGCCTTGGGCATGCGATGCAGGGGATTTGCCTCGATTTGGCCATTGCTGGCAGCTGCCAGCGTACGTGCCCTGGCCCTAGCCCCTTGTGGAGACAGGCAGTGTCTCCGTTCGCACGGAGGGGGCTGGCCCCTGCTTGGCTCTGGGATAAGCTGCAGCAGTTTATAGGAATTTACACGGTCTGTGCTAGGGGCGAGACCCCGTGCTGCAAATAGGAGGTGACGAATAGACCGTGCAGCCCTGGGAGTAAGGCAAGGGACAAAGGTGGCTTTACACCACATCTGCACCCTGGGGTTCCAGGCTACTCTAAGGACTGAAGCAACCCCTGGCGTAATATGACCCCTTCCAGCTCCCTGCACTAGAGCTTGTGAAGGGAGCCATATAGGATAGGGTTACCATATTTCAGCGAGCAAAAAAGAGGACGGGAGGAGCCCCGCCCTAGCCCCGCCCCTGCCCCTCCCACTTCCCGCCCCCCCTGACCTCCCAACCCTCCCCCCGTTCCTTGTCCCCTGACTACCCCCTCCTGGGACCCCTGCCCCTAACTGCACCCCAGGACTATCTAAGCCTCCCTGCCTCTTGTCCCCTGACTGCCCCAACCTTTATCCACACCCCCACCCCCAGACAGACCCCTGGGACTCCCACGCCCCATCCAACCACTCCCCACCCCCTGACAGCCCCCCCCCGAACTCCCAACCCATCTAAACCCCTCTGCTCCCTGTCCCCTGACTGCTCCGATCCATCTCCCCACCCCTGCCACCTGACAGCCCCCCCCAGAACTCCCAACCCATCTAAACCCCTCTGCTCCCTGTCCCCTGACTGCTCCGATCCCTCTCCCCACCCCTGCCCCCTGACAGCTCCCCCCCAGAACTCCCAGCCCCCTACCCCCCCCGCTCCTTGTCCCCTGACTGCCCCCTCCTGGGACCCCTGCTCCTAACTGCCCTCCAGAACCCCACCCCCTACCTAAGACTCCCTGTTCCTTGTCCCCTAACTGCCCCCTCCTAAGACCCCCCCCAACTGCCCACCAGGACCCTACCCCCTACCTGTACCCTGACTGCCCAAAACTTTCTCCACTCCCCCCAAAAAGCCCCCCCCCCGTTTCTTGACTGCCCCCTCCAGAACCTCCCTGCCCCTTCTCCTGCCCCCCCTTACCCTGCTGCTCAGAACAGGGTGTTGGGCTCTGTGCGAGCCGGACACGTGGCTAAGCTCCCCAGCACAACAAAACCCGGTCCCTGGCCCTGCACAACAAAACCCGGTCACTGGTCCGGACCGGGCTGCAGGGGAGAGCTGCCCTTGTATCAGCACAAAGTGCTCTCGCTCCCGTTTTGCTACGCTGCATGGCAGAAACCGCTCCCAGTTGCAAAAGGGGAGGGCTGCACTTTGTGCTGAGACACTTGCTCAGAATGCAGGGCGGAGCTCCTCTCCAGCTGCTCCGGAGTCCGGCCCGGGACTTTCCTGCAGCCCTCCCAGCCGCTCGCTCTGCTGTGCCGGGGGAGGGGGAAATCCCGGACATTGTGAGTGCTTTACAAATTCCCCCCGGACGCTATTTTTAGCACAAAAAGGAGGACATGTCCGGGTAAATCCGGACGAATGGTAACCCTAATATAGGACAGCCTCTGGTTCTCCCACACAGTGCCTAGGCCAGGGAGATCTTCTTCCAGTCAGCTAAGGGGGGTTTGCCTGTTCTATTTGTATTGTAACGTGCATTGCAACATATGGCCCCTGTACCCTGCCAGGACATGCAGGGGCAAGAATCTCGCCCTAAAGGTCTGGGAGGTGAAATTAGGGCAAAACCCAGTGTGGACAAGGCTTCTGTCTCCTTCTTGTCCTTGTTCTGCTTCACTTGAGGAAAAACCACCCCAATGGGCAGGGTATTGCAATGTCTGTCCTTTGGGACTCGCTCTTACGCTCCCTTGATCTGGCTGATGATACAACATCGACTGAAACAACAGAGGGGGAAATCTACAGCAGAGAACCGAGTCCCACGTGGGCCAAGAGGCATCAGTTAGACATAAAATCAACGTAAGGCTGGGAAAGACAGGTGTGACGCAGACAGCAGCATCAAATTCTATTCCAAGACCTACGGGGCGTGGGGGTGGGGGAAAGAGGTAGAAATTCCACCCACTGGAGCTGGGAGTAAGACACAGCCTTTGTATCCAGCCTTTCCCAACCCAGTGACAAAATGACTCATTGAAAAATTCCCGAGCTGTTCTAGTTGTAAGCTCTTTGAAGAAGTGTCTCTCATTATGTATACATACAGTGCCTAGCACAACGGGGCCCTGCTGTCGGTTGGGACCTCAAGACACAGCTGTTATATAAACCATTGGAGAATAATAATAGGAGACCAGACTCCTGGGTTCTGTTCCTGGCTCTGACGCTAAGTCCCTGTGATCTTGGGTGGGTTACCTGACCCCTCTCTGTGTCTCAGATTCACCATGCTGTCTCACAGGAATACATTCAATAAAATGAGAGACCAGACAGTTGGCCAAGGGTTTCACATGGGCTAGTGATATTTTGGGGGGTCTTTGATTGCAGGGAGCCCAACTTGAGAGGCCGTAAAGGGTACTCAGACATTTCCTGAAAACCAGACCCCTTTTAAGGTGTCTCAGGTCAGACATTCCAAAATGAAGGCATCCCCAAATACGCTAGTCACACTTGAAAATCTCGGCCTATGATTCTCTGCGCTTGTCTTTGCCCATGCCGTGGCAAGAAGGGTCTCAAAAAAGAGCAGCAAGAATTGTGTGTGTTTCAAGGCTCTATTTTTTCCTTTTTTTGCAAGAAAACGATATAAAAAATAGAAAAATAAGGTGGGGGGAAGCATGTACACAGCAGCTGTGTGGTGTCAGCTTCGCTCTGTATCCCGGAGCCCTAATGGAAGCTGACAAAAAAAGATGTAATGAGTTTGACAGCCAGGCTTTGAAAAAGATCAGTTATGTCAAGCGGCCTCACAGTTCCAGGAAAGCGGGGAACGAAAGGAGTGGTGAGGACAGGAAAACAAGAAGGATAAAAAAAAAAAAAAAAAAAATGTACCACGTGTCATGTGTACAGCCCTGGCAATAAGGCACTTGCAACTGCAATCAATAGTGACGCGAAGAGCCAGGCGGAGTGGGTGTTTGGCTGACCCAGCAGGGCTCAGAACAAGCCAGGGGGGCTTCAGCTTAGTTTGAATCTGACCTGATGCGTTGCCTTCTGTAATGATCAACGTATGCCTCAAAAGCCCCGACCGTTCCTCCTTACGATTCACTGAAGGGAGGGTGGGCAGAATATGTAAAAAATACAGAATATACAGTCATCAGTCGGATCTGAACATCCACCTTTTGTTACTCAATACGCAGGCTCCTTCTCCTTGAGGTAAGGGATATGTTTTCTCTGTAGCAGTAAGTAGCAGGCTTTTGTAGTCACTAGGTTTCACCACTAGAGCCATCTATGATCTCTCTTTCCCTCTCTCACACACACACCTCTCTTCAGAGGCAAGGTGTGTGGGGGGAGGGCATGTGGGGTCATATGCCCTCCTCCCCCCCAGATTTCTGCCTTCCATTTAGCACAGTGGTTTTCAAACAGTTTGAAAACCGCCGCCTCCTGCCAGGAGCCAGCAGATCCGAAGCTGGTGGGAGCCACCTGGCCCACTCAGGCTCCTGGTTCACCACGCTGTGGGAGCTGGGGTGCTGGCAGCCCTCCCTACTCTGCTTCCCGAGCCGGGCCACCTCTGCACAGCCAGGCACTCCCCAGGCAGGGGTTGGCACAGCTCCGAGCTGCACCCCTTATGCCCTCTCCTGGAGCCAGCCCCTGCACACAGAGCCCGGCTGCGATGAGATGCTCCCGGAGGCCTCCTTCTGCCCTGGCGCTCCGAGCTCTGCTGCTGCTCCTCAGCCCAGAGGCAATGCGTGGGGCAGTCACATGCCCCCGCAAACTTTAAATTATCCCCCCTCACCATCAAGAGTTATGCATCGTCTCTGCCTCTCTTTCTCTCTGCGATCCAGCTCCTGTGACATTAACACGAGGCTGAACGTTAATTTGGGAACTGGATCAGATCCTAATCTAGTAAATGCTTAGAAGAGCTACAGACGACAGGGAACCAAGGGGACATGCTGGGGAGTGGACGGGGCACAGACTAACCCTCTCTCACCAACAGACTTTGGTCCAATAAAAGCTATCCCCTCACCTACCTTGTGTCTCTATTATCCTGGGACCAACTCAGCTGCAACAACATGGCCCTTAAAAAAAGACAGTTGAAGAGAAGCAAGAGGCTGTAAAAATCAGTGGAGCTATTTATGTTTCTTGTAAACTTCTGGATAAGGGTCCACACTTTTGCATATTCATCCCAACGGAAACACTGATCCTTTTGACGTTTGTCCATCATGTGGCAGTTTTTGACTTGATCACAATCTATAAATACATACATGGGCAGAAAATTTCTGAAACTAGAAGGTTCTTTAATCCAGCAGAAAATAGAACGATACGATCTAATGCCTCGAAGGTGAAGCTAGACAAATTCAAACTGGAAATAAGGTGGAAATTTGCAAGGGTGAGGGTAATTAACCACAGAAACAGCTTCTCAAGGGATGGGATGGATTCTTGGAGTCTTTAAATCAAGACTGAACGTCTTTCTAAAATATCTGCTCTGGTTCAACTAGAAGTTTTGGCCTTGATGCAGCAGTGACTTGGTGAAAATGGCCTCTGTTATGCAGGAGGTCAAACCAGATAATCACAATGGTCTCTTTTGGGCCAATCTATGAATCAGAACTAGAGACTTTGGTCTGTGACTTCACAAAAGCCCCACTGGTTGAAGTACCAAGCAAATAGCTTGTTTCTAACATACAAACTGGAAATTATATGTGTAGAAATCTCTCCTCTAAGACCCATTTCACACTGGAAAAGGAACAGTCTTTGCTCTTCTTTGACCAATGTGGGCAGCTCTTTGAAGCCACCCGAGATGGTGGAGAACTGTGTTATAAAACCATGCGAAAGACAGAATAATGGGTGAAGGGTTAAAATCCATGTGCATTTTATATAACAACCTGGTATATGAATTGTGCCAGCTCTTTCTCAGACCCAAAGTCCAAAGTTTGGTCTGGAGACCAGAGGCCTCGCTAATAGTGATCAGCTAAGAGAAAGCTGGGGTAAACAAAATAACATTGCCTTTGCTAAGATATGCTTGGTCAGTAGAAATGCCAGATGTTGAAGCAATAACTAAATAATTATGTTTCATCCAATGTTTCAAATTGAACAAAGGATCCCTGTTCCTATTGTGTTTCTCCTGAAGGGAAAACAGTCTTCCCACAGATCCAACCTTGAGTTTATGAAAATTGGCACATGTCACTATAATGATATGGCATCCTTCCACCTCTCTTCCAAGGCACCAATGCCCTGCCTTAAGACATAAAGGAGACAATCTCTATTTCCATATGCTTTCACTGTTTCTTTGCTTTATCCCCTAGACATGTACCTGTCAGACAATCAAAGGAGTTGCTCCGTTCCTATGGACCCCAAATCAGAATTCAACATATATATTTTATACTAATAACATTTTATCCAAGTATTAATTAAATGTTAACTTGCTAACTTGAAACCATGGGCGGAGACGTTGTGTAACTTTTTAACCATTGGCTATTGTGCTATCTTGTCTTGCTGCAAAACCTATCCCGGGGTGTGGAACTGCCTACCCCGTCACCTTCCCCCGCCCATGGAAAATCTATATATTCTATTGTAATCAATTAATTAACAGTGTCTCTGAGCCTAATAAGCCAGGTAACACTCCGCCAGTGCTGTGTGTAATAAACCCCTATGCTTTGACCTCTACACAGTGTAGATTTATGTCCTTCAATGGGAATCACCTACTGAACAGTATGGCTAGGACGGCTTTCAATTGTCCACACGCTGGTCAGGAAAACATTGCTAGAATTCTACTAGCAACACCACATTTAAACCCTGCTGCAGCTAGCATGTCTGTTCTGGACAGCAGTGGAAGTAAAAATGCTAAATTCCTATTCGGCGGATCAGTTCTTTGCAGATTGTGGTAATACTGGGGATTCCCAAATGTTGGAAGCCAGTTTCTTGCATCCATTAATGTAAAAGTCCCCAGAGATGAGGTGAGCAAATAGCAGGTGATTTTTGTCCCATTGGTGATTAACTGACAGAATTGACACAACTTTGCTCAGAGCAATTTATCCCTACAATAACACAACAGTAGACCAAACAAACCCAACAACTCCCTGCTTAAACAAAGCCATGCAAGTCGAACACAAGCAATTTACAGCCCCTGTTGTACTCAAGTGAAATTTGATTATATCTCAGATAGCTGAATTGGCAACAAAATCACAAACCAATTTTGTAGCGTAGCAGCTCTACGACTTGTTTGCAGTGTTGAGATGGCAGGTCATACTAGGACATGAATGGAAGGTCTTCACTTGCAAAAAAAATTTTGTCAGGCACACTTTAGAGTGCTAATTTTGAAAGATGTTAGATTGGAAGCTTTCCTTTATATGCAGAGCATGATGGGCTGAATATTATTTCTGAAAGCAGGGCAGCTTATTTCATAGTCCGAGAAACCAGCCTCTCAGAAATATACAGCCTTGTTGAAATACCTGGGAGTAATTGCTTTTCTTCAGCTCTGCACTATGTTACCGTGCACCAGATCGGACAAATAAATAAAACACAGTTCAAATTCAGCTCCTGCATTGTCGATAAAACCATATGACACTTTGACTCAGGATCAAGTCATTCTGGAAGGAAGGCTGCATTTACAAAAGCTCGATTGAGTTTGATTTAGGGGAGGAACACGTTGGAAGCAGTAAAACTCGACACTAAGGCTTGGTCTACACTACCCCCCCCAATTCGAACTAAGGTACGCAACTTCAGCTACGTGAATAACGTAGCTGAAGTCGAAGTACCTTAGTTCGAACTTACCTTGGTCCACACGCGGCAGGCAGGCTCCCCCGTCGACTCCGCGGTACTCCTCTCGCCGAGCTGGAGTACCGCAGTCGACGGCGAGCACTTCCGGGTTCGACTTATCGCGTCCAGACTAGACGCGATAAGTCGAACCCAGAACTTCGATTTCCAGCCGTCGAACTACCTGGTAAGTGTAGCCAAGGCCTAAAATGTCTCCTTTTTTCCCCCTCTTAAAAAAAGATTTTTTTTGCAGGATTGAAATGGACGAGAGAAATCGAAGCCAATTTCACACCAGCCCGGGGAATATTTCAAAGATGAGTGTTTCCATAAGCTAATTGGTGGCCATTATCGTGAAATTATAAGGCAGCGGGAGCAATTCAGCCTTGTCTTCTTTTTTTTTTTATGATTATTTTCGAAGAGCTGTCTCGATGTCTGAATAATTCCACCCACCCAAACACAGCCGATTGCATCTGCTCCATGGCAGCCCCGCTGCCAGTGCTCCACCTCCCTCGTCAAGGAGGGGTTTCACACGGGAAGGTCCCAAGGTACTAATAATGACAGTGGTGGCAAGTGATAAGCATGGATCTGCGATGATAGATTCCACAGATAACCAAGCAGTGCACCATTAAAATACGACATCAGTCTCTTGTGAGACACCAAGGTCAATAAAAGCCTCACAGGGAAGTGAAACTATTTGGTTGTTTCCACTGTAAACTTGCAGTGCCGGTCACTTAGGGCTCGTCGACACATACAGCGCTGTAGCAGTGCAGTTGCAGCACGTCTGGTGAAGACGCTCTGTGCTGACGGGAGAAAACTCTCCGGTTGGCATAATAAAACCACCTCTGTGAGTCCATGCTGGGCCATACCCTGCTGGACTCACTCCCTCACACAAAGAGTCAACCCATGGACTTCGATCAAACTCCTCATGCAAGCAAGACAAGCAGGATTTTGGCCCCTCTGCGGTCGATTTATTGAAGATGATGCTCCAGTGAGAGGCCAAGAGGTGGTAGCATTTTAGGGCCGGGACGCTGTCTTCCTCTGTGTTTGCAGTGTCTAGCCCAACGGGCAGTCAGCACTTCCACAACATCAGCATTAATAACATTTGTATACTGTGGCCTAGTGGCTAAAGCCCTGGTATAGGACTCTAAAGGCTACGTTCTAGTCCCAGCTGTGCTACTGAGTGAGCTTGGGCAAGTCTCTATGCCTAGGCGCCAATGGGGATTGTGATGTTAACCTCCTTTGGAAAGCTTTTTAAGACTTGCTGATGAAAAGGGGTATATAAGAGGCAGGTGTCACTGTTGTCTTATGGCCACCCAGTGGCAGGCTTTGGCACAGCAGTTTCCTGTTTGTACAGCCCCTAGCACGGAGGGGTCCTAGCCCATTGCCATAGCGAAGACAAACAACAATAAGTGGCAGGAACTGAGTTTCTATCGCTAGAGACATCTGTGATGGATGCAGATATGGTGCAGGTGTTTACTTAAACCCTGTGCATACCTCCTGCTCAGCTTTGGCAGAGGTGGCCGGAACTGTGCAAAAGAAATGCCAGAGACCTCAGCTGAGTCACCACTGCCCCTGCTTTGTTGCTCCCCTCTCTGATTCCAAGCGCCTTAGAACACTCTGTGCCCTTTGGAAAAAACCTTGTTGCCCTCTCAGGCCCCAGCCCCTTGGCTCTTCACTGAGGATTGCTCTACTCCAAAGTTTGCTCCAGGGATAGCTCAGTGGCTTGAGCATTGGCCTGCTAAACCCAGGGTTGTGAGTTCAATCCTTGAGGGGGCCACTTAGGGAGCTGGGGCAAAATCAGTACATGGTCCTGCTAGTGAAGGCAGGGGACTGGACTTTCAGGGCCCCTTCCAGTTCTATGAGATAGGTATATCTCCATATATTATTACTTATTTAAAAGCCTCTCCAGCAACTGTCCTTTCCCATAGCCCAGCTCTCCTGCATGCAGAAACTAGATGGAGCATATGTATATTCCAGATGATGGTTGGGTGCTGACACGGGCCCCTCAGAACGTTCAGCCTTTAATTTTGGATGGGTTTCAGGGTAGCAGCCGTGTTAGTCTGTATCTGCAAAAAGAACAGGAGTCCTTGTGGCACTTTAGAGACTAACACATTTATTTGAGCATAAGCTTTCGTGGGCTAAAACCCACTTTATGCATCCGATGAAGTGGGTTTTAGCCCACGAAAGCTTATGCTCAAATAAATGTGTTAGTCTCTAAAGTGCCACAAGGACTCCTGCTAATTTTGGATGCTTATTCAAAACCTCTTGCATGCAGAAGCAAGATGGAAATTGCATGGGGACGTGCATTCTTTGTGAGATTTCTGTCACCATCCAGGCCCCTCTGTTCACCCGTTGTTATAGCACCAGAACATTCAGTGACACCGAACTTTAAAACTAGCACAAGGCAATTCCTTTATACACAAGGAGTAATTAGCCTGCAGAACTCATGGACAGACTGTATCATTGAGGTCCAGAGCATAGGAAGAATCTAAAGAAAGGGCAGGAAGGGAACATAAGCTTTCCTTCAGCATGGGTGGTAGAAGATGCATAGATAATTAAGGCCAGAATGACAATTATGAAAATCTAGACCCATGCCCTACATCTTGCAAGCTCTACAATTTCACTTTGGTCATTCCTGACTTCAATCCTCTCTCATGAGCACAGTGTCTATATGTGGATGCAGTCACAGCTCATTACACATGTGCAATTGATCTGGACACCTAACTCCCTTAAACTCCTTTTGCAAATCCCAGTTCCGGCCTCCACAAAGCTAAGTGATGGATCTTTGGCTGTTTATAAGTTGGGAACATAAACAGCCTCTCTCGCACTAGTGGCACGTCAGCAACAAACTCCACCGTGTCATTTGGTTACAGATCGCACAAGTTCCAGGGGTTCATCATGTTTTAAAGGCCAATTCTTGAAGCGGATTATTCATTCCGTGCAAAACTGAAGCCGCCCGGAATCCCATCACAGCTGTTTGTTTACAGCACAGCCCTGAAGTGGATTGGCACCTCTTACAAACACTGTCAAAGAGAACAATTTGTTACTCGTCTGTAAGAATCCCAAGGAAGCCCTGTTTATTGAAACAGAACTTCTTCCCTTTACATTCTGCAGCTGCGAAAGTGAAATGAATCAGCTCCCGTATGTAACATCCTCTGATTGTTGCCAGTGCTAATGGTGTGTGTGCTGGGAACTGTACTGCATAATTAGGTGTATTATGGGAGAGTTTTATACCTCTGCTATGCAGCATCAGCACTGGCCACTGGACTAAATGTACCATTGGTCTATTCTAGTATGGCAGCTCCTATGGGAAGATTGTTCATTATTGAATTCTTATTAGCAGTGACAGGCAGATCTCTTAAATGTGCTTGATTGGTGATTATGAAGGCTACCAGTCATTTTCAGCTCAGATTTAACTCCCTCCCACACAGATCTGGTGTTAGCTTGCTGTTTACGGCTGCAAATTATTGACATCACAAACACTGAATCATGAGGCTGAGGTTAAAAGAAAGGATTCCTGCCTTGTTTCTAGCTCCCTCCACTCCTGGTCTCTGCCCACCCTTTTCTTTGTGCACCTCACATTGGGTATGTGTCATGCATGGGAGTCTCAGAGGGATGAAAGCTATGGCAACAGGAGTTGTGCATCTAATTCTTGATGCAGTGCACTAAAAAAGTACAGCACAACATTACATTTTCTATTCAGAGTGGCTGGGGGGATACAAGCAGAGTTGTCCAGATGTTTTTTTTTTTCCATTGAAACTAAACTTGGGGGAAAAGTCCTGACTGGCCTGCACAAGGTGGGAGAAGTGAACATCTTCAGGACATGGTTTCTGAGCTTTTCACATCTAGGTCGCTACTTCAACCTCTTGCGTAGGCTGGTAAGTCAGTAGCTGTTTGAATCTTGTAAACTGCCCTCACTCAGATCTTTAAATGGATTTAGTGTGGTTCTGTTCATCTGACAACTACCAGTTTGGTGGACACCGAACGAGGGATCTCCGGAGCTAAAATGCACAAGTTGCTACAAGTTCAGCTAAAGAACCACTCCTTCAAAGTGAAAGCTGTAACAGACTCACATCCTCTGTGGATTGGGCACAGCCGGGGGCCTGTGACACCCACCCATCCCTGAGTAACATGCACACCCCTTTTGTGTTCATAATTAGATGGTAAGCAATGGAGGGGATGGACCATGTCATACTATGTATTTTTAAAACATCCAGTACAATGGGACCCTGATCTTGATTCAGGCCTCAAGGCAATACCATGATATAAATAATAAGTTTCCTCAAATATTAATCTCCCCGGCTGGCAGAAATATTGTGGGAAGAGCAAACGTTCATCAAATAGTATGAATACTGATTATTATATGCATTATAGTGGGACCTAGAGACATCAAAGTAGATGGGGCCCCACTGTGCTAGATGCTGTACAAACATGTTGTGAGAGACAGTCCCCACCCTAAGAGTTGGCAAGCGAAGAGCCTGATTTTCACAGGCGCTGATGACTGGTGAAGCCCATGGATTTTTAACAGCTCCAGAGCAAGGACTTATAATGGGATTCCGAGCTTTTCTTTTCTTGGCCAGTGGTTCAGACCCAGTCTAAACTGGTTAAGAATGAATGCCATTGCAATCTGAAAGCTAGTAGACATGCAATGAGTTTGGTTGGGTCTCAGTCCACTTACTAATGGGCAAATATGCAAATCACCTCCCTTTCTGTTTATTCCAGCAGTGTCAGTAAGGGTGAACTGGCATGGAAGATGCTCTTTTCACATCAAGGCTAAGACACATTGGGCCTGATCTAAAGCCTTTGGAAATCAATAGAAGAACTCCCATTGACTTTGATGGGCTTTGGCTCAGGGCAGCCTGCGGGAAGTTTGCCTCACGGCCGCCCACGCTAGATCTTTTCTGGGCATCGAATACTTGAATCTGCTGAAATTCAGCCCAGAATTCATTTATCTCCCCCTCCCTTCGTAGTCTTAAATAGAACGATCAGGCTTTAGCAACAAACCAGATTGTAGCAGATTTGTGTGGGCTGGAGTTAAATTTGGGTCTAAACTAAGAACATTCCTTTGTAATTAGAGATGGATTTGAGAGACAGAGTAATTAGGCAGGAAATTAACTGGACTGATCAGATGGCAAAGAGAGAGAATGTAAAAAAAAAAAATTAAAAAAGGACGGAGATTAGATGCCAGTAAACTGAGAAAAGAATGAGGAAGAAAAGACCCCACTGAGAAAGGCCAAGGTGACCCAAGGAGATGGTGTCAATCTACACAGGAGCATAAACAGCAAAAATGAGGGAACTGGGGTTATTTAGTCTGCAGAAGAGAAGAATGAGGGGGGATTTGATAGCAGCCTTCAACTACCTGAAGGGGGGTTCCAAAGAGGATGGAGCTCGGCTGTTCTCAGTGGTGGCAGATGACAGAACAAGGAGTAACAGTCTCCAGCTGAAGTGGGGGAGGTGTAGGTTGGATATTAGGAAACAGTTTCACTAGGAGGGTGGTGAAGCACTGGAATGGGTTCCCTAGGGAGGTGGTGGAATCTCCTTTCTTAGAGGTTTTTAAAGCCCAGCTTGACAAAGCCCTGGCTGGGATGATTTAGTTGGGAATTGGTCTTGCTTGAGCTGCAGGTTGGACTAGATGACCTCCTGAGGTCTCTTCCAACCCTAATCTTCTATGATTCTATTATTCTAGTGGGCTCCGCAAAGGTACGTAGGCTCCAAACCCCCAGATTTAGGTGCCTAAGTCCCCGTTTTGGCTCCACCACAATCCACACAACTCCCGCTGAACACTGTAGGTGCCTAAACTCACTCAGCACCTAAAATTCCATAGGCACCTCTACCCCTGCCTGTGCACATGCCTACTGGATCAGGTCCCATTCAAAATCCAAAGGGATGCGGGGAGTGTTGACACCCTCCTTGTAACTTTTAATGCATTGGCTAGAACACTCATTCTTTCTCTCTCTCTCTCTCTCTGCTGGGCCCAAAGTCTATTCTATTGTGGATAGAATGACAAGGAGCACCCTTATTCCAGTGGTTGGGCACCCACCTGGGAGGCGGGAGATCCTGGCTCCAGTCTCTCTGCCCCACCTACTCTTCCACTGTGTCCCCACAGGCTTCAACAAGAGCTATCAAGGAAGCCCTTCACCAGAATGTCCCATAGCTTGATGGTTAGAGCACTCTCCTGAGAGGTGGGTGACCTCTGTTTAAATCCTTTCTCCCCACCTCTGGCTGAGAAGAGGGGGGGGGGGGAATTGAAGCCGGGTCTCCCCGATCCCCGGCAAGTGCTCTAACCACTGGGCTAAAAGGTCTAAGGTGGGCCCCTTTGTCTCCAGCCAGCTTGCATGGAGCCAGGCAGGAACCTAACTCATTTTCTCAAGAAGCAGCCTAGATACCGAAGGTACCTGACTCCCAGTGGCTTGCTAAGCAGAGATAGATACCCAAGTCCAGGCACCTATTTCCACAAGAGGGGCCAAGCTTTGCCCTTGCCTCTCATGTCGGCATCTCCTATTGGGTAGGTTAGGCAGCTCCCTGCTTAGAGTCCTTGCTAAAAGTGAGATACCACCATGCTTAGTGTTTCACAGCCTAAGTCCCTGCGTGGCTCACACACAACTGGTCAGATCCTGAGCTGGGGTCAATCAGCATGTCTCCATTGTCTTCACTCACTGAAACCAGCCGAGGATGTGGCCTAGGTCAGTGGCTCTTAACCTTTCCAGATGACTGTACCCCTTCAGGAGTCTGATTTGTCCTGCATACCCCCAAGTTTCGCCCCACTTAAAAACTACTTGCTTACAAAATCGTACATCAAAATACAAAAGCGTCACAGCGCACAATTACTGAAAAATTGCTGACTTTCTCATTTTTACTATGTAATTATAAAATAAAGCAATTGGAATATAAATCTTGTACTTACATTTCAGTGTGTAGTATATAGAGTGGTATAAATAAGTCATTGTCCGTATGAAATTTTAGTTTGTACTGACTTCGCTGGTGCTATTTATGTAGCCTGTTCTAAAACTAGGCGAATATCTAGGTGAGTTAATGTACCCCCTGGAAGACCTCTGTGTACCCCCAGGGTACACTTAGCCTTGGTTAAGTGCCACTGGCCTAGGTACTTTGCTAGGTGGGCGCTAGCCCAGACATGGGCAAACTACGGCCTGCGGGCCACATCCAGCCCGCGGGACCATCCTGCCTGGTCCCTGAGCTCCTGGCCAGGGAGCCTAGTCCCCGGCCCCTCCCCCACTGTCCCCCTTCCCCCATAGCTATGTCACTGCGTGGGCCACGCTCTGGCCCACCGCTCCCGCTGGGCAGCGTGGGGAGCGCAGCTGGCTCTGGCCAGGTGTCGTGGCTGCAAGCTCCTGGTGCTGGTAAGGGGGCAGAGAGCGGGGGGTCCTGGGGGGCAGACGGAGGAGGGGACGGAGGTTCTGAGAGGGCAGTCAGGTGATGGGGAACAGGGAAGGTTGGGAGTGGGAGTCCCGAGGGGGCCTGTCGGGGAGTAGAGATGTGGATAGGGGTTGGGAGGGCAATCAGGGGACAGGGAGCAAGCGGGGGTTGGATAAGGGGGTGGGATCCTGGGGGGGGGCTGTCAGGGGGCAGGGGTGTGGATAGGGGTCGGGGCAGTCTGGGAACAGGGAGAAGGGGGGGTTGGATAAGGGGGTGGGATCCCAGGGGGCAGTTAGGGGCAGGGGGTCCCGGGAGGGGGTGCTCAGGGGATGAGGAGCAGAGGGCGGTTGGATACGGGGTGGGAATTCTGGGAGGCTGTCAGAGGGTAGGGGTGGGGTGGACAGGGAGCAGGGGGGTTGGATAGGGGGCAGGGGTCCTGGGAGGAGGCGGTCAGGGGACAAGGAGCAGCAGGGGTTGGATGGGTTGGGGGACCTGAGGGGGGCAGTGAGGGGGCAGCCTTCCCTACCCAGCCCTCCATGCAGTTGCACAACCCCAATGTGGCCCTCAGGCCAAAAAGTTTGCCCTCCCCTGCGCTAGCCTCTGCTGCTCCAGCTTGCCAAGAGTAAAACAGTTAAAGGTGGCCAGAACCTCAGCTGGTGTCAAGCAGTCCATGCAGTGAGCTGAACTGAAGTCAATGGAGCTATGATGATTCACACCAGCTGAGGCACTCCCCCAGTGTTTTAAACTCTCCCTGGCTGCCTGAGAATAGCTAAGTGCAGGAGCCTGGTTGACCGTAGAGCTTATAAAGGGTCTATTTAGCCAATGAGTCTGACTTCTTCTGTGAACCCAGGCAAAGTGGAGTAGGCAAGTCTGCAGGAGATGTGCTGTGAGAAAAGGAGTGTCTCTGACAAGGTTCCTGGTGTTTCCTGCTCACGTATTCCTCCTCAAGAAGTGGAATACGCGGCAGCAGTGTAAAATGAATAAACAGCAGGAAAGAGGTTAGCTAAAGGTTCCCAAAAGCTTGGGAAGGGATTGAGTTTCGCCTTTAGTTTGGCATGACCGTTCACTGGGGAGGGGGGGTATGTTAACGAAATCAGTTTGCCTGTGCCTTAGAACTGACTCTGGGTGCATTTATAGTCCAGAGAGTAGGGCAGCACTGAGGTGGCATAGTTACGCAATAGCAGTGCTGTTGTCATAGCCAGAATGTAGACAGGGCCTTAGCCAATGCTGCAGCAGGCTCATTAATTTCTAGCTATGGCCTTGCCACCGCTAAAGCAGGCCCGCGTGGGCATGGGTTATACTAGCTCCAGTGAAGCAAATGGGGTGATGCCAATTGACTGCCGCTGAGGAACTATTCCCTTCTCTTGAGCCCCTCGCTAATTTATATGGCCGTGTTAGTAATGAGCCGTACAAATGGCATGTTTTCCTGCTGCTAATGGCTGGAAGGTGGGTGGCTGGCTTAGCAAAGGGGTTTCACCACTGTATGCTAAGCACAACATATTTATGATTCAAGAACAGACGCTGAATAAGTGACAAAACAGCTAGCTACTAAAGGGTAAAGTCGCACCATTCCGTGTACGCCACGTATTTGGGCTGATCAGGTACCGATTCCATTTTCTGAGTCCTCCTGCTAATCTGCAAGAATTCCCCAGCTCCGATGGGGAAGTAGCCTTGTTTCTTTTACTTGAACTGCATCCAGGGGCAGCTCACACCAGGAGATTACAGAATCATTAGAACACACACACCACGGGGCCCTCTCCAAACAAGGACCTAGAGTGTTAATAAGTAAAGTAAACAGCGAAAGGTTCCACTCTGAGCCGATGGATCTCCTAATACCCAAAACCTTTCAGAGTCAACATTTGCCATCAAAACAATCTGCTAAGTCAGGCATATATTCCCCCCCCCCCCCCCCGATCTTTTGGACTAACTGGTGACCACTGTGGTGTGCTTCATGCACTGGAGAATTAAACAAAGCTCCATAAATACCACACCTGGTATTTTCCCAACCTGCCTGGCAAATGAGTTTGCAAGGAGAAATCCTGAGAATGATTGCAGTTCACTGAGGGTTAATGTATTATTATTTTTGTAACCAAAAAAAATAAGGGGGGGGGGCGGGGGAATCATCAAGTAATGATTAAATAACAGACTAACCTTTTACACATCTTAAATGGTGTCACTGTAATGTGCTGGGAACATGTTGACCAGGAGATTAATTCAGTCACAGGCTAGATCTACACTTATGGCCGTGTACAGAGCACTGCACCTTCAGCTAGCATGGGTATAAGTAGCAGTGTAGATGGGGAGACACTCCTTAGGTGGGTTGAGTAGAAACATGCCAGAACCCCTGGACTATTCCGCTACATAGCCCTCTGCACTCCCAAGTAGTTCCTCCCACCTGTAATGCTATTTTTAGGAGTGTAGTGTCCCGCTGCCTCTCCCCTGCCAGAGCCTTTCCCAGTTGTCTTTTCTACAGTGGGCAAAGGGTATGGCCAGGGCAGATGTTGGAGCCTTTCCGTGATGTAGCCTGCCTGTCTCTGTGGCATGTAGCAACTACAGGTATCCTACATGGCACTGCAAGTGTAGATAACGCCAAAGGTGAAACTGCCCCCAGCCTCAGAGAATCCATCCCTGGTTTTGTGCTGATCCCAGTGCATCTCGAGACAAGACACTGGAACTGAGGGCTCAGTGATGTACCACTAAAGTCAAGGAGAGTTTCATGCCACAGACATGGGCTCTAAATCGATGGTGAGTGGATGGATACCATTCACCTACACAGAGCACAACCTGCTCATACCTTGCAGGTGCAAATTGAACTGATACAAGACAGAAGCCGCTAAACATCACTTAATAGCAAAGTTTTGGTCATTCCAAACATGGGCTGGATTTGAACTCGCAGCCCTGAGGTGAAATTCTCGAACCCATCATTCCTCAGTAATCTCGGACTAAACTGCCATCTGTGTTAGAGTCTGGGAATAGAGGGAGAATGTTAGTGCTTTTCACTTTAAATAGGACATTTTTTTTAAAATTGAAATTCACTGCATGGCTTATTCCACTTAGAGAACTTTGTAGGAAAAATATAAGCATCAGAAGGAATGCCTGATGGGTGTTTTATTTTGCATCTTGATATGAAAATAAGATGATGGTTCATAAGGCCATAGATAGAATCTCACTTTTTTAAGGTTTCAGCCAAACACTATCATACACTATCATACTGGCAACCTGTAATTCTAGCAATGAGATGTATCCAGCAGATGCTCTGTTTCTGCACAATATAGTTTGTTGTTCTTACTGTTCTGTATACAGATTACATCCATCATTATTTATTTGTATTCCAGTAGTGCCTACAATTTGCAAGACATTGCGTGCACACCCACAAACACATTGAAAGATTCAAGGTGGGCTTTCAAAAGTGCCTAATGGGCTTGGGAAAACGAGTCCCATTGACAGTCAAAAACTGGGATTTTTAAAGATGTTTAAGGTATTTAGGTGCCCAAATCCAATCACTTTTCAATGGAATCTTTGGCTCCTGAATCTCTTAGACACTCTTGAAAAATTCCACATTCCTCAAATCAAACAATTCTCAATCTAAGGTTGGGATTTTCAAAGCAATATAGGGGATTTAGACACTATTAGCTGAATGGAAATGTATCTAAACCCCCTAGGCCACTTTGGAAAATCTCAGTTTAAAGGCCTGAGCCAAAGCCCACTGAAGATGGAGGAACCATTCCCATTGACTTCAATGGGCCTTGGATCAGGTCCTAAGAAGTTGCATGATATACAAAGGTTGACAAAGAGGGGTGTAATCAAAATATGTATGTATTTTGTATACATTAACCTTTTTTACATATGCTGGGCCAAATTCTGCAGTCCATTTCACAGGTGCAAATCCAGAATAACTCTTTCAACCTCAGTGGGAGTTGCTGGATGCTTATTGTTTTCAAGATCAGGTTTAATAAAATCCCAAGAAAATTAATCAAATACTTTGGAATAACAGGGGGGAAAGTTCAGGGTGACTTATTTATATGCCCAATCATGACTAACCAACCCATTGTGCAGACAGGCCCTTAGATGTAGGTGTCTGAGGAGTGGTGTCACTTAATATATTTTAGGAGCTATTCCTTAATGGCTATCCTGGAATAGCTTCCAGCATGTACGCTCTAGAATAATGTGACTTTTAGCTTATTTGGCAATAGCTATTCCAATGACTTCTCTGTGTACAAGGGCCCTAAAATACCTTATGCGAGATCACCTCCATCTGATGGCTGAGAAATGCCAGTTGTCATTGAGAACTCTGTATGTTTCACAGCTTGTAGGTGGTGTGAAGTGCTTCTCTTTTTCTGTGAATTTCCAGATGTCCAGGCTGAGCTGAGCAAAAAGGGGCTGGCTTTCTCTGTAACGGATGTTCCTCTTGTTAGACAGAGGACGTCCCTGCGACTGAGATGTTTTGCATCTCAGTGGATCTGGCCATGCATCAATAATAAATAGATGTGCTAAATATATAAAACAGCCTTTTTTTTCCCCCCTAGTGCATGCTGGGCCCAGGAGATTCTATCCAAGGAACCTTCATGTTAATGTTAAATATACATAATACACCTCTACCCCGATATAATGCCACCTGATATAACACGAATTCCGATAGAACGTGGTAAAGCAGTGCTCCGGGTGGGCGGGGCTGTGTGCTCCGGCAGATCAAAGCAAGTTCGATATCTTTGTCACCCCTCCCGTGGCTCGGGCATCAGATCCACCTGCCTCCTGTGACGCCAGATGACTGGGCAGCCGGACTTCCATGTCCGCGCTCCCTAATGCCCGTACATCCAGCCTTGAACTCGTCTTTGATTCCATCGCCCATGACTGCGGGACTCCCAAGTCCGCAGCTGTACCCTTCTGTTTCCTGAACATGTTGTTACAATTCGTTAGTACAACTCTTAAGATCTTTTAATTACTTGAGATTTCACATAGCCCACACCGGCACCGAGGCCTACAATGTTCACCCCCCTGGGCTAGAGGGAGAGATGCTAAGCCTCCCTCCGTATTACTCGGTCCAATATTACCGAGGGTCCATCCATCAAAACCCTTCCCAGGCAGAGCGAGACAGCCTATGTCCTCCTCTTCAACTCAGGCATGCTATGACTGGGGGTATATGCACCTAGGATTATATGTGTGGAGCGAGACTCCCTGAATCCTCCTCCTTTTACCACGGACTGCTACAACCGGGGATATACTCACCTGCACCCACCCCCACCAACCGGGGTGGAGAGAGGAATGCTAAACCTCTCTCTGGTTCTCAGACCTACTACGGCTGAGAGTGGGCACACCTTTAATCATAAAATCCTCAACATGTAAAACCAGCAGTGCCGGACAGAGCAAACATGAAATACCAAGGACAAAACAGTTGGTGTGCTCTGCAGGGCTCCCCCCTGCTGCAATTCTCCACCAAAACTGTGACAGATTTCTGTTATCAATCTGCCTGAGGCATCGGGTGATCACGCTGAGGCCACATGATTTTTGGGGAGGAGATGACGAAACACACCAAGTGTCTAAATTTTAAAGCTTTATTAATAAAATAATAAAATAACAGTGGAGAGTGATGGGTGCTCCCCACATCACTCAGAGGAAGGAAGGAAGTGTTAGTGCCCCAAGCCCTAATCCACTTTCATGCTCACACGTGCTCTACCCGAGGCTGGCCAAGCCTGGGTGTAACGTAAGAAGAAGAGAACATAAGAACGGCCGTACTGGGTCAGACCAAAGGTCCATCCAGCCCAGTATCCTGTCTACCGACAGTGGCTAGTGCCAGGTGTCCCAGAGGGAGTGAACCTAACAGGCAATGATCAAAAAGATGTGGAGAAATTGGAAAGGGTCCAGAGAAGAGCAACAAGAATGATTAAAGGTCTTGAGAACATGACCTATGAAGGAAGGCTGAAAGAATTGGGTTTGTTTAGTTTGGAAAAGAGAAGACTGAGAGGGGACATGATAGCAGTTTTCAGGTATTTAAAAGGGTGTCATAAGGAGGAGGGAGAAAACTTGTTCACCTTAGCCTCTAAGGATAGAACAAGAAGCAATGGGTTTAAACTGCAGCAAGGGAGGTCTAGGTTGGACATTAGGAAAAAGTTCCTAACTGTCAGGGTGGTCAAACACTGGAATAAATTGCCTAGGGAGGTTGTGGAATCTCCATCTCTGGAGATATTTAAGAGTAGGTTAGATAAATGTCTACCAGGGATGGTTTAGACAGTATTTAGTCCTGCCATGTGGGCAGGGGACTGGACTTGATGACCTCTCGAGGTCCCTTCCAGTCCTAGAATCTATGAATCTATGAATCTATGAATCTATAACGCGGTTTCACCTATAACACGGTAAGATTTTTTGGCTCCCGAGGGCAGCGTTCTATCGGGGTAGAGGTGTATATATATTTATCTGAAGATTAGCTTAGCAGAGTAGTTAAAACTAATGTAACAAGACGCATTCGACCCAGAAAACAAGAACAAATCCAGACACACAAGTTCAGAACTCGGAATATATGACGTATCCAAAGTCTTATCTCGTTTTGCTCTTGGGAACGCGTATTGGCGCACTCGTGTTTCTTCGTACACAAAAAGCAGCCATGTACTTGCAGTCTAAAGAGCATTTATTTTGACTGAGTGTAACAAGAATAAATATAGTCAAAGAAGTAAAATCTTACTGACCAAACGTGCTAAATAAGACGAAGGAATCACGATTATTACTATTTTATTAATGTAAACTTCAATTGTAAACTTTTTGAGGCAAAGAGCGTCTCTTAAAATGGGTTAGCACAATGCCTAGCACAATGGGCCTTTGATCTTGACTGTGGTTCCTTGACACAAATAATAATGACAGCGAGGTTATAACATTGTAACAATATGCTAGTAATGAGCTGCCCTGAAACATAGGGTGGTGGGAGAGGATACCTAGGTTTAAAGACCGAGAGAAGAATGAGATCTAATGGGGAAAGAAGTCATTTGATTTTCAGGTTTCTGAGCGAAGGTGTCATGAGTAGTGGAAAGCTCAATGGTAATAGATTTTTAAAAATTACCCTTCCTTCCTCCCGGGCATAATTTTAATTTAAACGTAATAAAAACTTAAAAGGGAACATTAAGATGCTGGAAGCAGTTAAGCAGCCTGTCTGGAGACATCTGCAAA
The DNA here is from genome assembly GCF_027887155.1 of Malaclemys terrapin pileata. NCBI lineage: Eukaryota > Metazoa > Chordata > Testudines > Emydidae > Malaclemys > Malaclemys terrapin. The sequence continues at coordinate 15,670,583 of NC_071526.1, read as the reverse complement.
ATGGTTTTACTCCCAAGCAAATACAAGGAAACGGTGGGTGGTTGGTTGTATGTTTTTTTTATTGTCAAAAATAATAACACCTGCCATTTATCCGGTGCCGTTTTCAGCCAAATCCTTTTCATAGATTACTTCCAAAGCAGCCCAGAGGTTGATTTATTTTTAAACTCTGTTCTTGTAACCCTTTTTCTCCCAGCGGCACAGCATCCTTTCATCATGGCAGCAGGTTATTGAGAGCTGAGCACGAGGTTATATATTTTAAATAGGGGCCTGTCTGCTGCATCCGAGTGTAGTGGGAGCATGATTTTTTTGCCAGCTTTGATCCTTCTGTATGTCTGACTGTTTCCCCTCTCTGCTTCAATGTGCAGGGAGCCCTTTGGGAGACTTCCTACCTGCAGCCTTGTTTCCACTGGGCCAAACTCAGTCCCTGGTGTAATGGCAAGATGGAGTTACACTGGGGCTGAACTGGGCCTTTTGTGCCCTGGGCACACGCTGCAGCATGGGTGCTCTTTTGCATGGTCTGATCTTTCCCTTCTGATACCTTTATACCACCTTCCCCCACCCACAGCACATCCAGGTGTTGGCAGATGTTCTCTGTGCATTCACCATTTATAGTCTGTCTCTTGCAGTCACTTCAGTGGAGGAGAAATCTTCCCTTGAGGCCCATGGATTCAACTTCCCCTGACCTCCCCTAGCGGGCACAAAAATCAAGTGATCTGGTGGTTTCCTTCAATGAAAGATGAAGACAAAAGGGCATCCATTTCCTATCTGTATCCTCTTCTTCTTTGCAAGAGGCAACAGGATTCTTGCAAAGAATATGGCTACTACGACACCTGGCATATAGACATGTCCTTTGGTCTGAGGATCTGAAAGTGCTTCGCAAAGGTTAGTCAGCAGCGTTCTCACCATTTTTATGGGTGGAGCAGGAAATGAGGCACAAAGCCTAAAAGCTCACCATGCGGATGAGGTCCCATTGATTTCCGCTGGAGCTGCAAGCATGTTTGTATCAAATGGCAGCATGGGGCATGGAGAATTTAAATGAGTAGACCAAGGGTTTTGAAGTGAAAGTGGCTGTTTTGCAGCAGTCTCTCTAATGATTCATATGTTGTTGTTTTTTAACGTGACAGGATACCGGAGGGTTCTGGAATAGGGATGCAGAGCTATTTTGCTGACTTGCTGCAGCAGCCAGATCAAGTGGGACTTAGCTCCAATGTAGGGATGTAATTTCATGCATTCCAAAGAACCTCCAGTATGGAGAACTTGGAAATGCTCCAAGGACAGGGCCGGCGCTTCCATTTAGGTGACCTAGGCGGTCACCTAGGGCACCAGGATTTGGGGGGGACAGCATTTTGCCACCCTTGGTGGCAATTCGGTGGTGGTGGGGGGTCCTTCTGCACTGTGGGTCTTCGGCGGGAATTCTGCAGCGGGTCCTTCACTCGCTCCGGGATCCGCCGCCAAAGTGCCCCGAAGACCGGGAGCGCGGAAGGACCCCCCTGCCGCAGAATTGCCGACGACAACCGGGAGCACGGAAGGACCCCTACCTAGGGCGCCAAAAACCCTGGCGCCGCTCCTGTCCAAGGACCCTGGGCTGACCTAGGCTCGGGTTCAAGGATGTTTGCAAGAGGGATTTGAAAACTTTCAACATCAATACTGTAAGCTGGGAAGATGCAACAAACAGGCCACATTGGACGGCTATGCTGCACCAGGGCTGGTCAAAGCGGCTGAAGGGAGGTGGCTGAGAGACAGGAAGGTGAAGAGAGCAAAGGGGAAAAGTACAGTGATGTGCCAGCTGCCTGTTCTGACCCTGTGCCTTACGCCCGCGTTATCTGTCAGCGGTTACTGTGTGTCACGACGGACTTCTTAGCCACTCGCAATGCTGTGGCACCACACACCGTAACCGATCTGCTTTGGCGCTTACTCCATTGTCTTTTGAGCCTGACAGTTGCCATCAGGGGTGTACAAGGGTTGAGAGGCCTCCAAAGGCAGAGGGAACAAGGCATAAGGATAAGCCAGAGGCATAAGTTTGTTTGTATGTTAATTATTATTATGATGATTCATTATTAATACAGCAGTAGTGCCTTAAGAGGCCTCTTTATGCTCTGTGCTCCGTCAACACACAGGGAGAGACAGTCCCATGCCCAAAGAGTGGATATTCTCTCTAGGCCAGAGGCAGCCGGGGAACCAGAGGTCATACAGGCCAGCAGCAGAGCCAGAAGTAGAATCCAAGCCTTCTGGGTCCCAACCCAGTACCCGATCCACTGGACCACACTACTGCAATAACTAGAAAGGCAACCCCCCAAAAGACTAACCAACGTGTTAATGTGTTAGGGGCAGAGGAAGAAGGCTCCATATTACAGTGACATAGCCCAGTCTAACCTTGCTTTTTGGTTACTTGATCCCACTTAAATAAATATATAAAACAAGCTAGGAGAAGAAGCAGCCCGCTCCAGATTTCTGGGGATTTATATCAGGCTGAGTCAAGGATGTCTGCCAATTGCACTGACAATCTGTTCTCTTAGGTATCAGTGTGTATACCCCAGCCCCCTGCTGGGCCAGTAGGCAGGCTGAACAATGAAATGGGGAAAACGATGTGAAATTAACCTCAAGAGCCTGATTCTCTTCCCACTCACATCTGTTTTACGCCAGCGTAGCTCCACTTTATTCCAGATTTACATGACTGCAAAGGAGAACAGAATCAGGCCTGACCTCCACTCCCAGGAGCTGAGAAATCCAATCCCCAGACTTCAGTGCTTTCCAGGAACCCACCCCTTTGTATTATATCTCTCGATATGGTCTCATACAGGAGGCAGGGATGTACAGAGGGAGACCTGTATGTATCATACAGATTCCAGTGTCATGAGACGTCAGATGTGTTACTAGTGGGATTTTAGCCTTTGGCTTCTACTGTTGCTTGGGCACAGGGTTCACCTTCATTCTCTTTTCCGTAAATGTTTTTTTGTGTGTGTGCTATTAAACAGCTGCCATGTTTCACCCTAGAGGTGGCTGCATTTCAGCGGTGAAGGGAGGTGACTTCTGTCAGGCAACCGCTGGGACGGGAAGCACAGCATAGAAGATTGTCAGACCCCTTTTTGTTACTTTATGCACCCGGAGAATTGGCTGCTTTCCTAAGGGTTAAACAAATTAAGACACAAGGAAATTAATGTCCCACCGCCCTTTATGTCCCCAGGCCAAAAAAAAACAAAACAAAAAAACTACAGACAAGGGACAGGAGAATGACGAAGTTTGAGATTTATCTTGCTAGGTTTTCAGGTCCGCATTACAGAAGGACACAGAGTGAGGAGTGAACAGCGGCTCTAACCACATGGCTTCTGGGTAGGGTGACCAGATAGCAAGTGAGAAAAATTGGGACACAGGGTGGGGGTAATAGGAGCCTATATAAGAAAAAGCCTCAAATATCGGGACATCTGGTCACTCTACTTCTGGACCTGTGTAGGGCAGGGGATGCGGAGAGGCAAGGACTGCCACATAGGAAGGCTGCCTCTCTGTGTTGCTTCTGTCTCCATTCAGGAACAGGGGTTCCATTGATTTACAGAGTTACACTGATGTAAATGAGAGCAGAAATTGGCCCTCACTTTTTAAAAAGAAAAAACTTTTCCGAAGGGACTTTAAAGACAGTGCGGGGGAGGGGAGGGGAACGGAGAGATGGGGGAGCAGTGGGATTTCTGCGTGCGTCATTCAGAAATACCCAGCTGAGGTTACTGATCGTTTATATTCCTGTTGCACCTTCCGTCCGGGGGTCTGTGAGGGTGTGTCCACAACGCAATGGGAGCAAGCCGCCCAGCCCAGGTTAGCGGGGCTTGCGCTAACGCACTAGCAATAGCTGTGTAGATGTTGTTGTTTTGATGTAGTGGCCTGGGCAGGAGCTCAGTCTCTCAAGCCCACCTGAGCTCCAGCAGCTACCCAGCTATTTTTAGCCCACTGGCTTGAGCCCCGGTAATGCAGGTATGTCAAACCTGGCTGAGACGCTCACTCCCAGGTGCAGTGTAGACACACCCTAAGACAGGCTTACTCTGTCTCTGTTGGAAGTGTAACTGCTGCCTCAGTTCCCCCTCCTGCTGGTTGGGTAGCTTATATACAGCTGGCATCTTTCCCAGCATCCCTTGCCAGCCTCTAATTCACATGATCTTTTTGAATGACAAGCCCCAGAATCCTGGAATTGGGCAGAGCTGGACCCCTCTTAAAGGGCCAGGTCATTGTGGGACAGGGTCTCAAAGCACTTTATAATGCCGGGTGCATTTAACCTCATCACACCCCAGTGCGTTATTACACACCTCCATTTTGTTGATGGGGGAAACTGAGGCACAAAGCAGTTAAGTGACTTGCCCAAAGTCACACAAATGAATCAGTGGCAGAGCCTGGAATTAGAACTCCTGACTCCCAGTTTGGAGTTTTAATTGCAAGAATTAAATTTCTCTCTGAAGAGAAATTTGCCGACTCGCAACCAATTAATAACCACTGTAAAAGAACACTGCACTCTAGAAATGCTGACGGAGCACTTATAGAACTCATGGAGGGCAGGGGGATCGCAGCTTAATTAATTTAGGTTTGGAAAGCATGAGATCCTTGGATGAAAGGCTCTGTATAAATGCAACATATGATTATGACTAGTAATATTATCTATTCTAGCTGTGTAGAGACAGTAACCCTAGACCAGTACCAGTGCGAGTCACTACAGTGACACCTGCCAAAAGAAAAAGATTGGGGCCTGATTCTCGGTTGCACTTATGGCCAATTTGCCCCACTCTGGCAACATAAAAGTGGGTGGAAATGGCCCGGGGAGATTCTCTCCCCCACAAGTGCAGAGATGGTGTATGGCTCTCTTCTGACTGCTTCCTCCCTTTGATGTAAGGGTTGGCTTGGGTGTGGCTGGAGTGCACTGCGGTTACTCTCTGCTTCCCGGGGCTCATGGGAAGTTAGCCTCAGGCCTGTTCTATCTGACACCAGGGGCTGGACAGGGCCATGCGTGGCCCCAAATCAGAGGGAGTGGAAAGGAGGCTTTGAGTCATGTAACCCACTGGTGAGTGTGCATTAGAAGTCCCCCTGTGTACTGATCCACAGAAGATCCGCATTGCTATAGCCTCTAGCTACAGAGCCGTGGCTTTTTAGCCCATGTTTCAGCACCTCACCCATTCAGCTCCGGAGGACCCTGGTTCATTCCCCATTGTGTTGGCCAAGAAGGCGGCTGTCACAGTCACCTCCGTGCTGCTTCTGCCCGGCCCAGGCCCCCAGCTCAGAAATGGAGTAACTGAAAATGCATCTTAGAGGCTTTATCTTCCTATGTAGGTGCACACAGGGGATTTGTACTGTCCTTTGGAATGGACTCTGTTTGCAATGTCATTAAAATTCCCCTGTTCTGCTGCAAGGAGCTACTGATTGTGCCTCCTCGGAACTGCTTTTTCCTCCATTCATCAGCATAAAAAGCCTTGTCACTTCCCCACAACACGGTGGCCTATTTGTCACACTCATCCTTTGCTTACGCCGGGCCCCCTGCTGCCTGGCTTTGAAGGAACCCTACCCAAAGAATCATGCTCTTAACTGAGAGCGCTTCCTTCCTGCTGAGCCGTGGCATGTGGAGATCACAGGCGCCAGTTCTCTGTCCCTGCCTCTCTCCTCTGAGCATCAGCCGGTGCTTGGCAGGCACGCTGAGCGCTAGCGATCTGGGGCTTGTTCTCTTCTTATTATGATCCTGCATCTTGAAAGGTTTTGCGTGAAAATGCCGTGAGTAGAAGGTGCAGTTTGGAGAAACCGGTTGGGAAGTGACAGAACGTCCCAAAGCTCCATGCTAGGGCTAGGCTGAAGCATACGGCCCTGGCATACACGGATTGCTACTGTCTGCTGTTCAGCGTAATTGCTCATCTGGCTAACGGCCCTTCCAATTCAGATGTTGAAAAGGCGCTGCTGGCGACACATACCGGGTTCCAATCCCTCCCCTCCTTGCTGTCCTAATTAAGTTAAATATAAAGGTAAAACATTAAAGACACTATAATAGACTTAATGAGACATTTATAACCCCCTGTCTAATGTGTTAGGGCATTCGTAAGGCAAATAAATATAAATGAGCCTACGGAGGATGAGTTGCTAGAGGTGTGAGTAATAAACATATTTGTATCTTTCTCTGCAAGTGACTTATTCAGAATGGACTTAGAGTATTAAACTAGGCCGTATGCTCCTGAAATGTCTTGCCGTTCTGGGTGCAGTGAAATGTGGTGTATGCATCTTTAAACCTCCCAAAATAGTGAGTCAGGACCCCCCAAATCAAGAGTGGCTTAAAAATCATGTTTTTTTTTTAATGAATGTTTGTGTTTATTTTAATTTGCTTTCCGTTTTTTGAGCCTTTGGAGGGCGGGGGTAGGTGGAAGGGGAGGAGTTAAGGTCATGTTTTCAAGCTCTTCACTGCAACCAAGAGAGTAAAATATGCACTTCTTTTATTTAAATGAATGATGAGATGCTCATGTAATCACTTGACTCCAGGAACTGGAGCTTTAAGTAAAATACCAAGTATTATTGATGAGAGCAGGTAATGCTCTACCTAGCTGCTGGGACTGCAGCCATTTTGCTCTCATACAAATCCCACTGCAGACACCATCTTAAGAGCTGCCAGAGGAAGCCATTTTCAGTGCACAACTCAGTTTTATTGGTCCTTCAAAATGTAGAAACTGTTACCTATTTTTGTGTGCTATCTATTGGCACCTTATCCACTAACTCTGTGTGTGTGTGTGTGTGTGAGAGAGTGTGTGTGTGTCCATACAGATACAGAGCACTCATGTAACAACTGTTACATAAGAGATATATAAACATTCAGTGGGCCCAATTTACAGCTCCCTGCAGCCTCCAGTGCAAAAGACACCCAAACAAGCTGCAGGAGCTCCCTTCCCCCATGAATTTCCCCTGGTGGAGACTCTCTTCTTGTATGCTCTTCCCCAGAAGGCCATGGTGCAGGGGCTGTTACAAGGTATGGCTGAATGTTTTTTGTGCCATTGCAATTCAGATGGCCTGGTGGTGACCTCATGGCTGCCTTAACCTGCAGCAGGAACTCCAATGAGCTATCTCTCTGCAGAGAATATCTCTCTCCCAGAATTAGGCTGGGGCAAATCACCTCCCTGCTGTCCCGGCACTGAGCTCTGCACCAGCCAGAGATGAATCCAGCCAAGGAAGACTGATTCTCCTCTTGTTTATTCCAGGTGTTCACAGGTTTGACTCCACTGGTCGTGGTGGAGTTACTCCTGATTTATACGGGTGTGTGTGACCCGAATCAGGCCTCTACTCTTTGCACGCACATCTTGCTTTACCAGCAGCTTACCTGTGCACGTGGGGTGGAAATCTGGCAAGAGCAGACGCTTTGTGGTGTGATTTTTGTGCCTCTGGTCACAACCTGGAAGTACTGATTCAGCACATCCGTATCCCCTTGAAACTGGAAGTGTGTAGGGAGGAATGTACAATGGGCCTGAACCAAAATCCGAAATCCATTCCCCTTCTCCCCCCACCCCCAGCCCAAATGATACAGGATATGTAGGATCAGCCCAGCGGGACACATCAACCCACGTGGCCTTAGAAATCAACACCAGTTCTGTTCTCGCCTGTACCTTCAAAATCACAGAAGCAAGTGAGCAGGTAACCTGAGGGAGGACAGTCTGTAGTGAGAGGACTGGAAAGGGACTCAGGAAATGGTTTGCTCTCCCACAATTTTCCTGTATTACCTTGGGCAAGTCACTTAGTCTCTCTGTACCCATAGGGACTGGAACTGGGGGCGCTGCCTCACCCCCTGGCTTGAAGTGGTTTCCATCATATCCAGGGTTTACAGTTTGATTCAATGGCCCTCAGCACCCCCACTATGCAAATGGTTCCAGCGCCCCCATCTGTGCCTCAATTCCCCATCTGTAAAATAAGTATAGTACTCCTTTTTATCTGCCTCACCATTTAAACTGCAAATTCTTTGGGGGTTGGGCCCGTCTGTCATTTTGTGTTTGTACAGCACCTAGCACAATGAGGCCCCAAGCTCAGAGCCTCTGGGTACTGCCATCCTACAAATCACAATAATAATTAGGCTCCTCTATTACTTTCAAGTTCAGAGGCAGCCCAGGATCAGAGCAGGGTGCTGCTGGTATGGTAGAAGGGGAGCTAACAGAGCTCAGTGCCTCCAGTAACAAACTGTTTTGCTTTCTGCACTTTTTAGGGCATCCCCCAAATGAATCCATATTTAAAAATGCACAGGTAGGCGTGCCCGGTGCAGCCAATCACCTGTCTGCTCAGTCTGGTATTGCCCACCTCGCAACCGGTGCTGGAACCTCGGACAGTGCCCCAGACAGGTGGGTTTTTGAAGGATTTGTATGTGTGCGTGCCCATTGGCTGTTGCTAAGGTATTAAAAAGCTGGGCAACCAAACCCGCTGTAAGATGAAAAGAAAAACAAGGTACATCATGCAGACAGTGCTGGGCAGGGAAAATCCGCTTTGGCCAGCAAAATCACCCTGTAAGCTGCAAGATTGCCTATGTCATTTTAATGCTCAAAGGTGGTTTTTAAATACATCACTTCCCTTGGCTCTTTATGCATATGGCAGGTTGCACCCGATGGGCCTGATTCAACCTCACGTTGGGGCCCTCTGTGTGCCACCTAAATGGGTGCAAAGGGAAGTAGGGTAAGACCCCAAGGAATGCTCCACAACTGGAGGAGCTGGGAATGGAGTAGGGTCAAAGGAGGAAGGGGCATAACCGCAGAAGACCCTAGCCATTCTGTGCCTATGCAAAGATCAATTGGAGACACTGTTGCAGGGTCACTCAGATGTGCCCTGGTCCCTTAAGAGGGGATACCCCAGCTGCATTGCCGTTGTCTCTGCATTGGCTCCTGGGATTGGTCCTGCTTTGAGCAGGGGGTTGGACTAGATGACCTCCTAAGGTCCCTTCCAACCCTGAGATTCTATGGTTCTAGGAGTGGATTCTTTCCTACAACAAGAAGTGTCTTCCTGAAGTACACCTTCCTCCCCGAGTTTAATGACTGCATTCAGGTTAATGCCCTCAAAATACTATAACAGAGAGAGAGGCACCAGGCTGGAATGGGCATTGTTATTCTTCAAAGAGAATTGGTTTAATTGCAGGGACAGCACCAAATAACTCCAGCCACAGAACTGGATCGGTGTGTGTGTGTGTTGAGGGAGGGGGAGGGTTGGGTTTGTTTTTGTCTTTTTTTTTTCTCCCTGTTGCCTTGTTGAGTTCGTTTTCTTGTTTTGTCTCAAACAATAAACTGATCAATGAGCATCTGCCATCGGCTCATCAAGCTAATTGCAACTAGTGAAGTGAAGTCACCGAAAGACCAAACTGTTATGAAAATTACATTTGAGAAGGAAAAAAGGCTGGAATGAGGTGGGGATGGGGGAGAGGGAGGTAAAGCTAGTTGTGTTCCATGCAAGCGGCTGGGATGATTAGGTAACCTTTGAGCAAAGTAGTCTCATGGGAGTAGAGCAAACAGAGAGCAGGCAATAGAATTGGTTGGGATCTTTCACAGACTAAAGAATAAGACAGAGTTGCCAAGAGCCATTTGATGTTGATTAGACCAGGTAGAGTCGCTCACATTTTCTCATTGCGTAACTTCCCCGCAAGTAGCAAAACACATTTCTCCTTCTCTCTTTGCCCCCGGTATAAATCTTTCTTAAATGGGAAGCATGATGTAGTTAGGAAAAACATGGTTATTTGGAACTCAACTGCATCTGTGTTTCTTAACGATCGGTGACCATGCAAGGCTTGGGTGACCAGACAGCAAATGTGAAAAATTGGGACAGGGTGGGGGGTAATAGGAGCCTATATAAGAAAAAGACCCAAAAATCGGGACTGTCCCTATAAAATCGGGACATCTGGTCACCCTATGCAAGGCTACGTTACACAAACACACTATTCCCCTGTTAAGTTCTGGTGGCTTCTGCACCAGAAGACAGGGAGGCCCATGAGGGAGCAAACTCTTTAAAGGGATCCTATCCACTTTCCATATGCTACAGAAAATAAGTGAGGTCTCTCTCTGTAACCATTGGTTGGGAAGAGGAGTTGGGTGACCAGATGTCCTGATATTGGGAGCTTTGTCTTATGCCGACTGTCTCTTGTCCCCCCATCCCAATTTTTCACACTTGCTATCTGGTCACCCTAAAGACGAGATCATGAACAGGGAGCACTGTGGTTAATTTTGACTGGAGACTAACAGTGAATCAAAAACTCCTGGGGCTTTGGGGGAGGTTTGGATTCAGGCCTTTTAGACTGTAAGCTCTTTGCAGCGGGGGCCATCTTTCCGGGGGTGTTGGTACATACTTTGGGTCCTCCTTGTGCAATGGGCTAGATCAGAGACCTGAATTTCAATGTAACAGCCATTGCCGCAGGTCATGGGCTGGGATCGACTCCAGGACCTTCATCACTGAAGCACAGACTCTGTTAAATGGAATGAAAGAGCAGCTCCCATTCATTGGCAGTAGCCATAAGACTGTTCCCCTGTGTGCCAATGAGCGGGTAGCAAGGGATGCCATGCACTTCTCAAGCATATCTCCCTGAAACTCTGGGAAAGTTACCATCTAGATCCAAGTTTTGTTTGGGTCAGTTTCTATCACTGAAAGGATATATTCAATATGCGAATGAGGCTCTGTCAGTGTAAGTTACATGGCTCATCACTTCTGCTACATAAGACGGGGTGAGTCAATCTTAAGGTCAGAGCATGGAGCTTGGACATCTGACTGCTGTTCCCAGCTCTGCCACACCTTCACTGTCACTTTGAGCCAAGATCTCATTCTCTCTGTGCCTTAGTTTCCCATCTGGAGAATGGGGATGATGATCCTTCCCTACTTCGTAAGAGGGTTATAAGGTTATATCCATTGAAGACTGTGAGGTGCTTAGAGTTACTGTGTTGTGAGGGCCATATAAGTACCTAGAGAGATGTGCAATTGCAGGACTGTTTGATATGCACATTGTTTAGCCCGTCATTTCAAAACTGTTCTGTCTGCTGGGTGTTGTGGTTAAAGACAGTAGTCGCATCAAACTGATCCGTTCAGTTAGACTGGATAAATGTATTTAAAACCTCAACTTTTGTATTAGGATGAAATGGCAATAGGGAATAGCACCACCGTTCTGCACCTTAAAGGCATAAGCGATGTTCTCATGTTCAGAACAGATGTAGGGAGCCAGGGACTGCTGGAAAATCATTCACGGTTTAATTTTGAAAATAAGAAAGGCCCTTCTATACAGGTTGTACTGGCCTGAGGACTATTTTTGACAGACTCTGTCAAGCTCTCACTGAAGGTTCAGCTGCAGGTATATCTAGGTTCACCAGATCTTTAAATGAGTGAAGGATTAGAAAGTCTGATTTACTCTAGTGCAGGAGAGGCCAAAAGATCTGAGATAGGTTATGAATTCTGATAGATTGGCTTATTCATTCAAGTTAAGTGTGGCATAAGAAAAAAAAATAGAAGGAAACCGTGTACTCTTTGGAACCCAGAGTGGATTAAATGATAGGGTTTTGAAATGAATAAATGTACTTATGTAACCTAATATTCATACACCGTTAAGTGCATAAGTCTGCTCTGTATTTGTAATTCTGCAGCACCTCTAACACTAATTGACATAGAGTCCCAGGGCCATCACCCTACTTACAATTATAATACAGTTTTTTGTTTTTACAATGGCTCTGAAATGCATTCAGGTCAACTAGTGCATCTTACTTTTCCTCTGAATTTGTAGATCAGTGTATGAGATTCACAGGCCCCCAGTCACAGAAGCTGTGGGCCCCAGTTACCTTATATGGTTACAGTGTGTTTTGTATCATGGGGTGCAGATGGGACCAAAGCATGCTTTAAATGTGTCCCCGACTCATTCTAAAAACCATGGGGGTAATTCATGTTCTCAGCCTGATTCAGGGGCATGGCTAAAATAAGGTTCAACTCTATTTATAAGACCAGTGCATGTTTTAATGGCACTGGGCCCATTCATTTTGTGACTGGTCTCTGCAAACACAGTAGCTTTCCGAAGTATCGATGGAAAGTGACGTGGTGTTGGAAGGAAGCAATTAAGAATTGGTTAGTCCTTCTCCTGGGGCATGTCAAATCCCGTAAACAATATACATGCTAGAAGTGGGTGGAAAACATGGGGGAGGGGTTTCTAGGACAAATTTGATCTTTTCAGCAAATATTTGAGTACTACAACATGCATAAGAACATAAGAACGGCCATCCTGGGTCAGACCAATGGTCCATCTAGCCCAGTATCCTGTCTTCTGACAGCGGCCAATGTCAGATGCTTCCGAGGGAGTGAACAGAATAGTGATCCACCCCATTCAGCCAAAAACGGAAATATTTCTATTCAGAAATGTGTCCGGTGACTCATCAGAGTTGTAGTTTGGGTGACTTGTGCTCCCAATCTCTTCTATAAGCTGAACTTCCTAGTCAGACTACATCTCCCATTATGCAACACAATCTCCCTTCTTGGTGAGGGGAGACGGTGCATCATGGGAGTCCTTGCTTGTAGTTCATCTTGGCAGATATCGTCTGACCAGGCTATGGAAGTGAATGGGAACGTGATACAACTGAACTACAACTTCCACTGGTATTGCAGCAGCTTCACCAAATCATATTTTTGGAGTTTGTTTTTTGATGAAAAATATAAAATTTCCATGGAGAACAGATGCTTAAACTCTCATTTAATCTTGAACCCAATTTTCGGTCAAAAAAACAAAACTCTTTCAACAGAAAATGTTCATCTAATCCAGAGTTATCAGTGCCACTTCTTGGCTGAAGCCAATATTCCATGCTGCCTTACAAATAATTTCTGGGTGTGAAAGGCTCTTTGCATTACCACGATGAGACGGCAAAAACTTGTGTGGTAGTTGTGGCTTTGGTCTGTGAATCCTGCTTTCTTCCCATCATATGTTCTATCCCTGGATGGATGAGCTTTTTAAGTATATTTGAAGGTTATGACAGACACCTGTAAACAGACAGATATTGATAAAAATGTGTCTTGGAACCAGATAGCTGCCTTTCTTGAAATCCAATTACTGCTGATGGCGACTAGCCCAGAACTACCAGCAAAATGAATTAAACCAAACAGGGATGGGGTGCCCTTAGAGAGAACGTGATAACAGCCTTATTTTCCTTTCTTTTGCACTGGTGTAACTCCATTAGAGTTAATGGAATTGCTCCTGTTTTACACCAGACGACAAGAGAAGAGAATCAGGCCCTATGTCTGCTTATAGGTTTGCTGAGGGCCTATTGGACCAAGAGTAGCAGTGGAACAGTACCGAGGACAGTAGCCAAAGCGCAAGTCTTGCCAGCTTCTCCACACACCTTCCAAGAGGCTTGCTCCAAAAGAGACAGTTCAGCATGAAAGATTCCTATTTTTTGCTGCACTATAAATCATTTTGAAAAATGTACTGGGCGAAGCAAAATAGGAATTAACTAGGTTCATGAAGATCTTATTTTCAAAGCAGATCTCGTTCACATAGAAACACATAACCCCAAGGTTTTCAAAGGGCTGGTGATTTGTAGTGATGCTCATTCCTAGGATCCAATGCAGGACATCTTTAAAGGGGCCTGATGTGCAGAGGGTGGGTGCCCAGCACTTTCTGGAAATCAGGCCTGGTTAAGGCTTCTTAGCTTGGACACCCAATAATGAAAGCATCTAAAATCAGTTGTGCCTCTTGAAAATCTTGGCCAATGTAACAAACTTTCCACTGGGCAAATGTTCCCAACTAGACTCAGTTTGTGGAGATTTGGACCATGAAAATGGAAATCATGTGGAATTTACCTGGTTTTATTTCACCCAGTCCAGGCTACTAGGATGATCCAAGGAATGGAAAACATGCCTTATGAAAGGAGACTCAAAGAGCTTGGCTTGTTTAGCCTAACCAAAAGAAGGCTGAGGGGAGATATGATTGCCCTCTATAAATACATCAGAGGGATAAATACCAGGGAGGGAGAGGAATTATTTAAGCTCAGTACCAATGTGGACACAAGAACAAATGGATATAAACTGGCCATCAGGAAGTTCAGACTTGAAATTAGACGAAGGTTTCTAATCATCAGAGGAGTGAAGTTCTGGAAGAGTCTGCCAAGGGGAGCATTGGGGTCAAAAGACATATCTGGCTTCAAGACTAAGCTTGATAAGTTTATGGAGGGGATGGTATGATGGGATAGCCTAATTTTGGCAATTAATTGATCTTTGACTATTAGCGGTAAACATGCCCAATGGCCTGTGATGGGATGTCAGATGGGATGGGATCTGAGTTACTACAGAGAATTCTTTCCTGGGTGCTGGCTGGTGAGTCTTGCCCACATGCTCAGGGTTTAGCAGATCGCCATATTTGGGGTTGAGAAGGAATTTTCCCCCAGGGCAGATTGGCAGAGACCCTGGGGTATTTTTGCCTTCCTCTGTAGAGTGGGGTACGGGTCACTTGCTGGAGAATTCTCTGCACCTTGAAGTCTTTAAACCATGATTTGAGGACTTCAGTGGCTCAGATATAGGTTAGGGGTTTGTTACAGGAGTGGGTGGGTGAGATTCTCTGGCCTGCGTTGTGCAGGAGGTCGGACTAGATGATCATAATGGTCCCTTCTGACCTTAAAGTCTATGATTCTATGAGTCTATGAATTTCTTACCTGTGCAATATCTACGTAGACGCCAGGTGCACAAGTGAATATTCCATTTGTTCCAGCTGAGATGATGTAATTCTCCATCGCTTGCTTTCCGTAAGCTCGAGAGGATTGTTGTTACGTTGGCTACATCTATGCTGTGATCTAGGATGGTGATTTCCCAGCTCGGGTACGTGTACTCGTGGTAGCTCAGTGAGCGTGAGTATAATATTGCTGCGGTCGCACAGACAGCAGGAGCAGCCATACCCACAGGGTTTGTACTCAGCGCGGCTGAGCTCTGCCAGCACTGCCACTGCCCCTGCCGGGGCTGCCGTACTGTCTATACTCCCGCTAGCGCTCACTGGGAATTAGACCCCTAGTGTAGACGTAGCCTGAGCATCTAGTAGAGACTGCAGCCGTTGTCCTAATTAGGACGGATTTGTGTAGAGAGATGATTCCCATGTGGCAGCTCGTCCTAATCTTCAAGTATTAATGTCAGCTTGAAATGCGGTAATAGCAGAGACCACAGACTTAGGTTAAAGGGTTGGAGTAGCAGAGCAAGGTGAAAGTAAGAGGCCTTGGAAAAAGAGAGGGAAGCTACATTTTCCAGGAGCTTGGAATAGGACTGGAAGGAGAGTCTGGTGGTCAAGGCTCAGGTGATCTGGTTTCAATTCCCAGATCTGCCACAAACATCTCAGGCACATCATTTAGTCTAATTCAATGCCCCTACCCCCTGCCCCCACATAGAGTAATGCTTTCCCTGTCTATCTTGCCTGTTTAGATTGTAAATTCCCTTAGACAGGGACTGTGATGAGCAGTGTCTAGCACAATTGGGCCTTTAGGAACTATTGTAATACAGACAATAATAAGGAAGCCAACCTATCCACACCTGAGGTTTGTACAGTGTTTAGCTAGCATTATTGGCTGGCATTATTGCATACTCCCATCACCACGGGACGTTAACGCATCCAACTTCCCATGGTTTCCTTGACGGATGTGCAGAATGACTTTGCCACTTCATGTCAGCTGGGGAGATAACGTGTTTCATCTCTGTGTTTGGAAGAGGTCACTCACGTCATATCCTTGTGGAAGATATGAAGGCCCCTTAAGAGGATGCTATCCTGGCCCCATTCATCACTGAAAATAACTTGGTGACACTGCAGACAGACGAAATGCTTACATTTTGATGTCCATTATTGTACACACCTAAAAATAATCATAAAAGCATGCTCTTGAGAACAAAGCACTCTTAACATCAGGGAATATGTAGCCATTAACAACTGAATTCGCTTCCCTGCTAACCTCCTCTGAGTGCTCCTCAAAGGTTGTGAAGGTAATATCTGTGTTTGGTACTAGGGAAAATCAAGCTAAACAGCTTCATTTACTGTTAGTGCTTGGAAACACCAAGAAAGGGAGCTTAATCTTTTTGTAGGAAAACATGAATCGAAAGCGCCACAGAATTTTTTTTTTTTTAACTTGAAGTGGAAGTTCTGGTTCTAATTCAACTCGCGAGCTGAATTTTCCACACTTGGAAAAATGGTGATATTATAAGCTCAGAAGCCAAAGTTGAAGTACGGAGCAGAGCAGAATGAGAGCAGTATTCAGATGCAAGTGTGGCTTTCAGAGAAGAAGCCAAACTGAGGAGAGGCCATTCCCAATCACACTTCACCCGGATCTCTCTCATTCCCTCCCTTATGAGCTTGTGTTCCATGCAGGTGCTTGGTTTCTAGCTTCATGTTGTCAATAAAACCCAACTCGCTTGTGGCAAGCAGGGGATTAATGCAGATTTTAAGGACTATATTTAGAAGTAATTTAGCTATCATCACGCAAAGGGGAGGGGAGATCTGAGATGCTCATTCATACCAACTGCATGTTCTATGGATAGAGAGATTTATTTACCCTAACCAGGTCTCTTCCCATCATGCTTTCAGACCTCAAACAAAACATTGTCTTCTGAGCAGCAAAGATAAAAGGAGGTTGAATTTTGGGGACGGGAAGAGCAGGGAGGCAGGTACCTGGCTGGCCAATGAGATAGACCACTACCATTGGACTGATAGCACGGGAGCAAGTGATACGTACCATGATAAGCAGAGGGAGAGGAGACAGCTGGGTGACAGTATTTTTGTTCTCGTGTTTTTTGATGATGCAGGTGTTCAGTGTAGGGTGGTTGTTGTTGCTATTTTTATAAAGCTTGCTTCCAAAACAAGCAATGAAGCCCCTCGCTAGAAGTTAAATTTATCTTATCACCACTAATTTAAAGAACAAAGGGGGGTTATTAATTGAATAGATATTTTTCTATTTTATGATGGGGATGGTTATCCCTTTTGGCCCACATGGCTAGCTAAAATCGGGGGTCTTGCAGGTTGTTCCCATTGGGAGGAGAAAGTGATCGTAAAGTCTGCTACCTTTCCTGCCATCTTGTTTATTTACAAAGAATGTACAAAGTCCTGATCCCCTGAATGCAGGAGGAACCAAATAATTAGGAAGCAGTGTGCTTGGTCACAGCACCAAACCTCTTTCAGCCAGTACCTGCTAAAACTCACGCTCTAGGCTTTTCTCGGGGTTGCGCTACCAGCTGGTGCTTCAGGCTGTGTCTTGCTTTCTGCCCTCTCTGTGTCTGTCCCCTTGTTTGCACCCCTTTCGCCCAGATGGTTTGAATTCCTGAGCAGATTCACATATCCCTTGGTTCTGGGCAGTGAAATGTGCTTGACTGTCCCTTACAGCTATCTTAGATGAAGGGCAGAGGTTAAACCTATAACAATATTATTGTTTTATACCAAGGAGCCCCATTGTGCTAGGAGCTGTACATACATATACTAAGAGATGATCCTTGCCATGAAATTTACAGTCTAAATTGACAAGACAGGTGGGAGAATGGAAATATTATACTCCATTTTCTAGATGAGTTGAGGCACGGAGGGAGATGAAGCGATTTGCCCAAGGTCACAAAGGAAATATGTGGCACAGCCAGAAATCCAACCCAAATCGCTTTGAGTCCCGTTCCCGTGCCTGAATCTCCTTTAATATAGAGATGGGGCTGCCATACTGGAGAGCCATATCTGGGAATTAATTCTGAATTTTCTGTATCTAAACTTTGGAGAGCTGTTTGTCACTCCTTGGACTTTTTAATCCTGCTGGCAACAAACTTGGCAAAACGGTTGTGGCTGGGAAGGACAACAAAGTGGCAATTTATTGTTGAAGGTGTGTTGTGGGTAGATGCTACCACATTTTCTCCACTCCACCAACCTGGCCAGGTCTCTATGGCTTGCATTATACGAGGATCTGACTAGTTTGTTGTATCAAGTGAGGACTAGAGATGAAAGATGATTTGGGAGTTAAAACACAGGACCGGGACTCGAGATTCTCTCTACCACAGACTCTCTGTGGGACTTTGGGCAAGTCACCAGATCCCTCTTTTTCTCAATTCCCTATCTTTAAAATGGGGGGCAGGGTAGGAGTTTGCAATATTTCCTTTCTGCCACTCTTTGTTTGTCCTGTCTATTTAGACTGCAAGCTCTTTGGGGAAGAGACTGTCTCTTACTGTTTCCCTAGAATGGAATACAGTCCAACGGGGACCTGAGGGCAGGAGTCGAAATGGGAGTGAAATCCACTGGGATAAAATCTCCAAGGGATTTGGGACATGCTGATGGGGATTATAGCAATATGGGTTTGAGTGCACAAATGCGGTAAAAGTCGTGCAAAGGTGCATGGATTTTTGATATACACAAGTAGGCCCTAACCCTTCGGATATATGTCCCCCTGCTATCTTGACCTCCACCTAAAGGTCTTAAATGATTGCTCCCTGTTCTCTCCCCCGCTTCTTGCATTTCCCGAGAAGAGATTTCATTTCAGATTGCACTGCCAGAGCCTCATACTTTTTAGGGGCATTTATCAAATGGAATTACCAGAAACAATCATTGTACTGTAATAACATAGAACACTTGGGGAAGGAGATTAATTGCAAAGCTGTAATTCAGCTGAGGGAGGGTATAAACCGTGAGAGGGAAATTTGAACAGTTCAGCACTAATAATGAGCACTTACCATAGTACTTCTCATCCAAGGATCTAAATCCACTTGTCAAATGGTAATTCTCTAGAGTTCACAATCCCCACTGTCAAGTAGGTTTTAATAGACCTTTCTTACAGATGGGGAAACTGAGGCACAGAGCAAGGCAGTGATGTGTCCAAGCTCATACAGCATGTTAGTGTCAGAGCTGGGAATAGAACCCAGGAGTCCTGACTCTAGTCCTTGCTCTCAGTGGAGAATAGTCCTTTATATGTTCCATTCTATATGCATCCGAAGAAGTGGGCTGTAGCCCACGAAAGCTTATGCTCTAATAAATTTGTTAGTCTCTAAGGTGCCACAAGTCCTCCTGTTCTTTTTTCAATTCTATTGCAGCTCGTCCATATTCAGATAATAAAATTAAATGACTTGCCTAAGGTCACTCAGGAAGTCTGTGGCACAGCCAGGAATTGAACCCAGCTTGCCTGGTATACAGGCTGTTGGCTTCACAGTGATACTGTCCTCCTTCACCGACTTCTGTCGGTCTACACCCATTTACACCCACTGAGAAGCTGGCCCACTAGCTGTAACAGAGTCTATTGACCACCTCTAGATAATTTAGAATGGAGCTGGAGCTGGGGCTGGGGAGGGGAGAGGGATAGGGCGAGGAACTGGGTGGTGACACCAGACCAAAGAACATTCTTCATTCTAAGACAGGGGCTCGTGTTTATTACAGTGATTGCCGGGGAGGGCTGATTCCTACAACTAATTGCAAAATTTTTCCGTAGATGTAAGCAGTTGATTAATGACAGTTAGTAATTAACACCATGGAAACAAGGTCAAACCCAAGAACGAGACCCGATAAAAGTCACTTTCCCAAAAGTCATGTCAAAATTATTGCCAGGGAGCTGCTTTTTACAAATAAATAAATAAATAAATGAAATAGCGGCAACTGACGATGAGCTGTCTGACTTATGTAAATGCACAGGTATCTATGGGCTTTGACCTTTTTGCAGATGCAATTTAGCATTCAAGACACTGCTGCCTTGCTGCCAAAGTCAAATTAGATGCTTGCTACTGCAACTGATAGCTGATCTCCGATCTGCTCCCAGAATAGACAGTACAGCAGGTAGGCAGAGCTGTTTGCTACAAGAACGGGAAGCCCCGTCTGAAATACAAAGAACTTGAAGGGTTGTGAATCAATTTCTGATTAACAGTGCACTTCATATATGTATCTCTGGGCCTGATCCTCACTGACGGTGCAAAATGGTTTAGATGGAAATGAGTCTCTGGGGCAATGCCCTCATCCCACCCTGGCTGGTTTACTACCAGCATAAGGGCTGTCTTCCAGCCCTGCTCCCAGCCTCCAGGACAGGGAGCAGACTGAGGGTGTGGCCCCATGGCACAGTACTACAGCTATTCTCGGCTTCCTAGGGTCCACAGGGGAATCAGAACACAAGATAGAGCAGCCCTGAAGGCGTTCTAACTTACACCAGAGGCTGGGAAGGCCCCATAACAGGTGCAAAGGTGGCTTCCCTGCCCCAGCCCAAGGAAGCAATAGCAGAGAATGAGCCCCTGTGAGTTGTGAAATGGATTGGTGAAAGGCTCTGCACAGACAGGCTACTCCAACCCCCCCCACCACCCCCCCGGAGATCATTGGGAGTCTGTGCAATGACTTAAGTAGACCACGGATCAGGCCCCCAAATGGCCCTATTCCTTCCATTTGCAAACTCCATCAGATCCACGTAAGGAATAAAATAAAATTCTCTTCTCCACCAGATGGTGTAAGTCGCTGCCGTTTGCTGGAGGCTGCTCTAGTTCCCAAAGAGCCATGGCGAGGTGCGGGGAGGGGGGGGAGGAAGCCGATCACGTTCTGACAAGTCATCATCCAAACAGCTGCATCTGCCTCGACTTCGTGGCGAATCAATGCCTGTAATAGTAGATGGAAATGACTTGCCGGAGGAACACTTGCTCTTTCTGGCCCTCCTTTGACCGCAGCATCTGAATAAGTCCCCACCATGAGACCTTGTCTCTGCAGCTGGAGGTTGCATAGCTGGTTTACTGTTGCTTTCCCCAGTGGGCCTGATGCCCTGCTATGATAAGGCCCTTTTACCCTGTCTTCCAGGGGCCTTAGTATGGTTGGAAACTCCTTGTACAATGGGCCTCCCTGGCCAGTGCAGGGCTTGCTCAAGACTTCTGCACCATCTCTATTCCCAGCCTCCATGCAGAGGGGCTGGCACAAGGTCCATGAACCACTCCAGCCCCATTCTGCTTGCCTAACTGAGACTTAAGTGGTGCATAGCCTATCTGCACTAGCGCTTCTGTGCCTGGGTGAAATTCCTCCTGGATGCATAGGAAATGCCCATTGGAAATGGAGCGCCAGGTTCTCCACAGGCTGGCACACCTTGCTTAGTTACTGACACCTCTGCAAAGTGGGCTGGTGTCAGTGAGTGTAGGTTTCTTATTTGGTCTGGTCTATGGCCACTATCTCTTTGGTAGTGATTTACAGTGAAATTTTTCTGAGCCAGGTGGGATTAAAACACGGGGCCTGATTCTCCAACACTCTACAATTGACATTGACTGACACCGCTGTGCAAAGAGGTGTAGAAGTAAGTGACTAAGAAGCAGTGGAAAAAATCATGCTCTGTATCTTCCTTCTCCCTTGCACTTCAAAAGGCAACTTATGGCCAGAGTCCAGTCTCACTTACATCAGCATGAATCCAATGGCTTCACTGGAGTTGCTCTGGATTTACACCAGTAACTGAGAGCAGAATCTGGCCCTGTTGCCCCTCCCCAACCCCTATGTTTATTGCCAAGAGCCAAATCTCATCTGGTGCAAACTGATGTCACTCCAGTGCTCTGCACCTTGTGAAATCATTTACCTTCAATGGAACTGTGCCAGTTTACACTAGGAGAGAATTTGGTGCCCGGTGCTTTGTTATGTTCAATTCTTCACTTCTCTGAACTTTTTTGCTTCTGTCCTGGCTTCTAAATCAGGTGCTTTTATGCACTTTGAATCTGGCTAAGAGCACTCGAAATGGCTCCAGCTGTGCCTCCTTTGCTCTTTAATGGCTCAGTTAAAACACAGGTTTTGTGTTTAATGCTTCATTATTTTTTCCCCATTGTGTGACCATTTGTAAACTGAAGATGAATTGCACAATCTATTCTTCCTGCGCTTAAGGAGAGGACAAACCTCGGAGGATGATTTGGAAACTTCATTCCTTCAATCTGAAAATAACGTTTATTTTGTTGGAGTGGCTTTTACAAATTGACATCTGACCACTTATTGCGGCTGGCTTCACGTAACCGAGTCATTCACTGGGTCCCCATGCTCTGAGGGTATCGTGCACCGTGGGAGGGAGGAAATCTATCCATACAGCACTGCACTTCATCTGTTCTCAGCCACCAATGGCCCTCTGGGGGCATGGGCAGTCTGAGCATAAGTTACAGCATCCCTGAAGCTGCTATAATTTATACCTGATTCCTGAATAGCCCCAAAATACAGGATGGCAAAGGTGGGGTAAGGCCACCTTAGTTTCTGCGCTCTGTGCAGGAATGCAGCAGCCGAGCCCAGTGGCTCTTGTTGCCCCATGAACTTCCATGTTTTTTTATGGTGATTTGCTTCTCTTACGGACAAATTTTGGAGTAAAAAAAGAAAAACCAGCTGTGTTGACTTTCATGAACCATGGCAGTTAAAGCACCACATCTGTCTTGCTAGCTGACTTTAAATATTTCAATAGTTTAGTCATCATCAATATTTAACTGTTTAGAAAAGGGACTTTTACATTAGGAAAGCATTTCTAATCTACCAGGCTTGAAAGCATAAATCATTTTCACCTTTCACACATTCTTCTGCGTGTTTCCCACTTGCAATCTCTTGTTCAAACCTTTATTTTTCTCCCTGGAGATTTATGGAAGGCAAATACACAGGAAATAAACATTGCGTCAAATTATAATAAATATTTTTTAAAAGGTAAACTGAAATGGTTTAAGTCAGAGCTCAACATTTAAACGCAAAATGTTCCTGCAGGTAAAGGCTTATTCATGTTTATGTATTGCTGTATTTATATTGTTTGTGTTTATGTTTAATAGGCTATTAATGTTTGCTACATCACTGATGTGCTCACAGCTGTACAAGAGCTCTGCCCCAATGAACTTACAATTTAGGGATAGTTGGGGACTCTAGGATTGGTAAGAAGTCAGCATACTTTGCACTTCTACAAAGTAGACCAGATCTCTGGAGGGCAAATTTCAATTTGGAGGACTCGGGATTGTATGTGGAAGTCTATTTACTTAGCTTCTTATATGGCTCCCATTACCATAGTATCTGAACAGTCTTTAATTTATTTACCCTCACATTACACCTGTGAGGTAGGGCAGTCCTTTATCCCTATTTTTCAGGTGAGAAACTGAGGCACAGACAAACAAAATGACTTGTGCCAAGTCACACATGAAGTCTGCAGCAGAGCTGGGAATGGTGGGGGTAGGGGGGGCCTCCCAACTCCCAAGCTATTCCCTTAATCACTGGCCCAGTCGTCCTCTGATGGTTTGCTGAGGCAGCACGTGCCTCAGTTTCTCCATCCAGAGGTGACATGACTTGCTTGAGGTCCCATAGTGAAGTGTTGCCAAATCTCACTATTTTCATCATGAGTCTTGTGATAAATGGTGCTCTTTTGAAAGCTATTTTATCAGTAAATTTGAAAACTTCCAGCTCCTGGAGTCATATGATTGTGTGAAACTCTGTACTTTTTTGTTTGTTTGTTTGTTTGTTTGTTGGTAAAGTAAGTTTCTAGTCCTGGTGATTGCAAAGGAAAACTTGAGGAAATGACCCCTAAATAGGACAAATAAGAATCCAGCATTTATTTTTGATTTTAAGCCAATCTCATGAATTTTGAGCACCTGATATATAGCCTGCCTGGCTATTGTTTTCAACACCTGGGGTTGGCAGCAGGGCAGTGAGACTGTGGCCATGCTAGGAAGGGGATCTAGGAGTCTGAGTTCCTGCTGCTCTGGTCTAGCCACTCTCTTTCCCTAGCACATGGGGAAGGAGTCGTCCCCCTCTCCTTCATGAATTCAGCAGTCTTAAAGGATGCACTCTCTTTGTAAATGCAATATCTGCAATGACACACTGGGTTTTTAGAAGAATGTACTAATTTGTCTCTCCTGACAAAAAGCTATTAAACTATACAGGCAAGATTCTCTTTGTCTTACCCTGGAGGTTTTGTCCACACAGCTGAGGAGCAGGCAAAATATTTTCACTTATTAAAAACAAATGTCTGAAAACAGCGTTACCTCGCCTTCTCTCTGGGGGGATCCATACGATGCAGAGGAAAATAAACTGCTAGCCCAACTGGAAAAAATAAATACACTTTTTTTTTGGTTTGTTAGTTTATTTATTCTGTCTGCCTGCAGTTGCCTCTCTAAGAGTGTATTTAATTTGTGATACACACTCCAGCATAGCAACATCCACTCATGTTTCCGGATGGCTGAGACCTTATTTACTGATAAAATAGCTAAAAAGATATACATCTTCCTCCCATTGGTGGGGCAGCCTCTTTGGAACAAGGCCTATAGACCAAATAGGCAATAACCCTTTTACACAGCTTGGGGACTGACCAATCTGAGGTGTATTGAGAGGAAAAATGTTTTGACATTGGATCAGTACATCAGGAAACCTGTGTTTGATTCCTAGCTTCGCCACAACCCCCCTGTGTGACCTGAGAAAATCACTTAATCTCTATGAGCTTTGGTCCCCCACCTGTAAAATGGGATGACAATGCATTGTCTGTCATGGTTCTTCAGATTGCAGGCGCTTGGAGCTTGGAATTGTCTCTTGTTATGTGTTATGCCACTTAGCACCATGGGATGCTGGTTTCGGGTCTTTAAGTGCTACTGTAACACAACCACAAATTAATGCATTGGCAGGGCGTATTTGTGGGTAGAATTGTATCGTTTTGATTCAGTAGCAAATGAAAGTCGTTCCTCATCTGATTCTCCTGTGGTGACTTCTGAGGGTTTGGGCTCAGTCTACTTCCGGGTGGAAAGACAACAATGCCTCACTAAGTCAGCACTTCTGGTGCAGAGATCTCAAAGGGAGGCAGGTATCATTAACTCCATTTCACAGAGGCCACGGAGATGGGATGGGATTTGCCTATATTTACCCAGCGGGCTGATGTTAGAGCAGAGGCTGGTCTCCTGAGCCCTCATCTAGCACCTTATCTACCCAGCCGCATAGATCTAGACAAAGACAGATCTCATGAAACCTGTCCCTCAACTGGCTCAATGCAGCACCTCCTGGCAGGTTCCCCCCCAGCCTTCTTTTCTCAAGACTAAACACGACGAATATTTTTTAACCTTTCCTGAGGTCACATCATTTTTGTTGCTTTCCTTTGGACTCTCTCCAATTTGTCCACATTTTCCTTACAATATGGCACCCAGAACTGGACAAAGTACTCCAGCTGAGGCCTTACTAGTGCTGAGAAATGAGACAATTACCACCCATGTCTTACAGGCGACACTTCTGTTAATAGGCCCCAGACCATGTTAGCCTTTTTTCACAATTGTGTCACATTGTTGACTCATATTCAATTTGTGATCCCGATCCTGGTCAGCAGTACTATCACCTAGCCAGTTATTCACATTTTGGAGTTGTGCGTTTTATTTTTGTTTCCTAAGGGTAGGACTTTGCCATAGTCTTTACTGAATTTCATCTTGTTGAGTTCAGACCAAGTTTCCAACTTGTCAAGGTCATTTTGAATTCTAATCCTACCCTCCAAAGTCCTAGCAACCCCACTCAAGTTGGTGTCATCTGCAAATTTCATAAGCATACTTGCCACTTCATTATCTAAGTCATTAATGAAAATATTGAATAGTACTGGAGTCAGGACAGACTTCTGCAGGACTCCACTAGATACACCCCCTCCCCATTTGACAGCTAACCATTGATAACTACACTCTGAGTATTGTCTTTCAACCACTTTTGCATTCATTTTATAGTTATTTCATCTAGATCATATTTTCCTAGTTTGCTTATGAGGGACTGTGTCAAAAGCCATACTAAAATCATGTCTATAGCTTCCCTGCTATTCACCATTAAGTTGATTTGACAAAATTTGTTCTTGCTGACTATTCCTTATAACCCTATCATCCTCTAGGTGCTTACAAACTGGTTGTTTAATAAATTTGTTCCAGTATCTTTCCAGGTATTCAAGTTAGGCTGACTGATCTATAGTTCCCTGGGTCCCCTTTGTGCTCCTTATTAAAGATAGGTACTATGATTAGCCAGTACTCTGGGACCTCAGCTGTCCTCAAAGATAATCACTAACTGTTTGGAGACTGCTTCAGCTAGTTTCTTAAATACCCGACGGTGAATTTCATCGGGCCTTGCTGACTTGAATACATCTAACTTATCTAAATATTCTTTAACCTGTTCTTTCCCTTTTTTGGTTTGTGTTCATTCCCCTTTGTGGTTAATATTAATTGTGTTGAATATCTGGTCATCGTTAACTTTTTTAGTGGAGACTGAAGTAAAATAGACATTAAATACCCTAGCCTT
This sequence comes from Malaclemys terrapin pileata, assembly GCF_027887155.1. Classification (NCBI taxonomy): domain Eukaryota; kingdom Metazoa; phylum Chordata; order Testudines; family Emydidae; genus Malaclemys; species Malaclemys terrapin. Next base: position 15,644,425 of record NC_071526.1, on the reverse strand, counting down.
CTTGATGTCATCAGTGAAGCTCTCCTTTATCTTTATCTTGCTCCTAATGTTTTAAAGAGTCTATTTGTATTGCCTTTTCTGTCCCTTGCCCAGGTGTAACTCATTTTGTGTTTTAGCCTTTCTGATTTTCTCCCTACATGCTTGTGCTATTCTTCGGAACTCCTCCTCAGCAATCCATCCATGTGTCACTTTTTGTAGGATTCCTTTTTGACTTTCTGGTAATTAAAGAAATCCTGATGGAGCCATATTGGCCTCTTTCTATCCTTCCTATCTTTCCTTTGCATCAAGATAGTTTGCAGTTGTGCCTTTAACATTATCTCCTTGAGAAACTGCCAGCTCTCCTGAACTCCCTTATCTCTCAGATTTTCCTCCCATGGAACCTTACCTACCAGTTCTCTGAGTTTGTTGAAGACTGCTTTTTGAAGTCCTTTGTCCTTATTCTGCTTCTCTCACTTCTTCCTTTCTTAGAATCATGAAAACTGTCCTTTCAAATCACTTTCATCCAAATGGCCTTCAACCTTCAAATTCGCAACTAATTCCTCCCTAAAAAGAACAGGAGTACTTGTGGCACCTTAGAGACTAACAAATTTATTAGAGCATAAGCTTTCGTGGACTACAGCCCACTTCTTCGGATGCATATAGAGTGGAACATATATTGAGGAGATATATATAATTCTTCTAATTCCTCCCTGTTAGTCAAAATCAAGTCTAAAATGGCTGTTCTCATGGTTACTTCCTCCACCTTCTGAAATAAAAAGTTGTCCCCAACACATTCTGAGAACTTTTTGGAAATGTTGTATTTTGCCATCTTACTTTTGCAACAGATATCTGGATAGTTATGTTCACCATTATTACCAGGTCTTATGTTTTGGATATTGCTGTTATTTGTTCTATAAATGCCTCATCCACCTCCTCTTCCTGACCTGGTGGGCTATAGTAGACCTCTGCCATGATGCCATTCCTTTATTCCCTTTTATCTTCACCAAAGCCTTTTAAATGGTCCACGTCTCACCACCCATACCCCTCTATATCAATATTCTAGTCATGAGATTTGTCCCATCAAATCTCTGTGACTCCAATTAAGTCATAATTTAGCTTATGTACTAATTTGATTGTGACAATCACAGCTGGTGCTGGGCTGGTTAGTTACATACATCATCTAATCAAGGGAGAGACCCAATACCATGTCACCTGGCCAGGTTTCCAGGGCAGCATGAATATTTGAAAATTGAAGTTGATCTGGACACCAGGAACTACTGGTGGAAGAGAGTCACAGTTCTGAATAGCAACTAAGTTAAAGAATTGTTGGCTCAAGTTGCAAACGATCTGTGAGCAGAACATGAGGGGAAACATGTCAAATGATTCCCTGTAAATGATTCACCTATCTCTAATAACTAGAGGGTAGAATCACTCCTACAGAGAGGGGCTAGCACAAATGATTATGCATCACTTAAGTCCCATTTAAGCGCTATTCTTAGGATTTAAGTGATGCATAGCCCTTGTAGTGTCTGTCTGAAGGGGGAGAATTTCACCCTCATACGTAGGAATTTTCTGCTAGGTGGGCTGTGCATAACAGCCATTGCTGAGTCATGGAATATACATATTCAAATGTTCTCCATGCTCTGTAATGTCCCTTCACAGTCCCTCTCATAGCTCTGCCATTCTTGTGCTAGCTGCAAGCTTTTTACGTACACCTATGCGCAGGACCATCCAGAATTTGCCCCTTCTCTGTATAGAGCCGGGACGTAATCTGATGAACATTTGGCATTTTTCTCCCCATGGCAATTATGAATGTATAAAGAATGACAGTTTGCTTCAAATTGGTTTTCTTACCATCACGCAATTCTCTTTGATGCGAGCTGTCATTCACTGTGTGGTAATAACCTATTTTGTGTATTTCCTACCGATTTTCAGCTGAACTATTTGCAAAACAGAATGACACACAGGAAAATGTCATTGTCTACCCTCGGTGCTGTTCTTTTCTCACCTCATTTTCTTAGAGAAATGGCACTTGGTCTTGAAAACTAAGAAAGAGACATACTTGAAAATAGCCTGTCAAAGGAGCATGCTCTGATTAAAATGATATAAATCCCTCCTTGGTGCTACTGATAGTATTAATTGTTTGTACTGTAGTATTGCAAGAGGCCCCCGTGGGGATCAGGGCTCTGTTGTGTTTGGTGCTGTACACACAGATAGGGGGACATGGCTCCTGCCACAGGTGGAGGATGTTTTTTCAATTATTCACAAAGTGGCCCTGACTTCAGCAAATATTATTGGGAATTATTTGCCAAATAGTTTCAATATGGGATAGGACTTCTCCAAGCACCTGAATGATTGAGGAGCAGTGAAAGTTAAAGGGACTTGAGTTCCTAAAGTCACACAGGTGTTTCTGCAAATCTCGCCATGTGTGGTGTTTACCGTGGCCCATATTCAGCAAAGTAATCGAGGATGTGCTTAACTCCTGTTTGAAGAAGCACATGCTTAAGTCCTTTGCCAAACCAGGTCTTGATTGTTTGCTTCAGCTGTTGGTGGGATATAGGGTGGTACCTCGTTCACATGGTATTGCCCCTGATCTCTGATGGAAAAATGAAACACTTAACAGAATAAGAAATGTCAAATAACACACTGGCTAGTATGAATGTGTACCACTCATCCACCAAACATTCAGGATTTGGGAACTCTTTTCATTAATTGCCCTGCAATGTCTAATCCCTCACAGACAATGAAATGTGAATGGAAGAGTCAGAGTGATCAGGACTCACAACTTTTATTCATGGAAATTTGTCTTTTGGTTTGGCTTTACCATCCAACCAGCTCCGTTGGACAGTGGAGCCAGAAAAGCCACTCTCACTTTCTGGATCTCAGGCAGCTGCATGGATGCTGTGTTTGGATTCCCCTCGCTGCAAGAGTTCTGTTTCATTTTTTTTAACCAAACTTGTTTTAATGGACAATTGAGGAAAATTGGAAACTTTTGGGGCCAGATCCTCCGCTGGTGTTACTTGTTGTAGCTATATCCACGTTAGGAGAGTAGCACCAATTTAGACCAGCTGAGGAGCTGGACCTGTATTCATTCGATTTGGTTGGGCCTTGATGAAACTAAATGTTGGGTCTAAGCTCGGTTAACAACATCCCTTTAAATACTGAAGGCCTCGTTACTTTTTTTTTTTTCAGAGGGGCTGAGCACCCACAAATCTGGCAGACCTCAGTCTGTGCTGCAGACGTTCAGCACTTCTGCCTGTTTTAGTACCCACAGCTATTCAGTAATGGGGACATGACATTTAACCAGGACTCTAGTGACCTGAAGTAAGATCCTGGCCGCTTTGAAAACAATGGCAAAGCTCCCGTTGACTTCAACGGACCAGGATTTCACCCCGGGTTACATTCCTATGTCTCTCTAGGCCTATTATATGTCCTTGAACAAGGGGTTTCACCTCTGTCTCTGGTTTACCCTTTGTCTCTCTTGTCTAGTTAGATTGTAAGCCCTGGCCTCGTTCTCTGTGTTTGTACGCACCTAGCCCAATGGGGCCACTGTTATGGGTTGCAGGGGCCTGTCGATGTTATAAATAATAATAATAATCTGGGCACATCTGTCACTAATCAATATGCAGTTCTAAAGTCAGATTTTAATCCGAGCCGTTTTAGTGGATGCGATAAATTGTGCACTCGATCTTTGTTCCATTTAAACAAACAGTTTTCTCACCCCATTACTTAGGAGAAAGAGTATAAATGGGGTGATGCCTACCTGATGGGGAAAGGCATGGATGCTATGGTAATGCACTGCAATTAGAAACTGCTATATACGTTTACCGTAATTTCCCAGAAATTTAAGGAAGAATTATTGGTGTTCTCTTACTGGAAGCCATGCATTTAATTGGCACCTTAATGGAGACAACTGATCACTTTGCTTCTAAAACCGATTTAGCAGAAAACTGGCTTTTTTCAAGTTAAACCATCAAACCCGAACGTATGGAACCAGGTCATGAATTTCCTTTCCCAAGCTCGGCAGTGGATCGCCTCGTCTTCAGTGCAGCATCCAAGACAATCTGGGAAAGAACTAGAGATTTCATGTTAATAATTTAGACTTTTGTTTAAACATTTATCAGTAAAAATGAACAGCCCTATATGAACAAAAGTGATTGCTTAAGTTAATATTAGAGTCTGTCTGAGGGATGTAAAAAGAAGAGTGATAGAAAAGTAATAGGGAAATATACAGCTGGTTATTAAACTTGAGGCTATAGAGGAGAGAGACTGCATAACAAGACAAAAGAAATCACGGATCCTAGCTGCAGCCTTCAAATCCTGTAATAGATAAACTTAAATACTGCAGTCCTTTGTCCTGATACAGCATTGTCCTTCTCCTTTCCACTGGTGCACAGTGAGTGTAAAATGGAAAGTAGATGCCAAATTGCTGCACAATCAGTGTGTTAATGTTTTAAACCCAATGTGCACTCACTCAGCACTGGTTTAAAGGTACACACTTGGGGCCTGTTTTTCTGTTGCCCTTGCAAAGTGAGTTTTTATTAGTTTTTGCTCCCACTTTGCATGTAAATGATGATACAGAGCAATGGGGCGTCAGGCCCAAGATGGGGAACAATGGTGGATCAGGCCCCTTGATGTTTTGCGGGAGGTAAGAACTGCAAATCTTTACTCCTCCCAATCGTCCCATTGCCCTGGGTAGGACTGGGTGGCTGAGTAAGGACTGTCTGCATGTAGAAGAGTTTGTGGGATCAGGGACTTGTCCCATGCAGAGTTTCAGAGTGGGCATGAACAGAACCCATCAGTCCAAAAGATGATCAGACCTGCTTCACCACCAAGTGGCTTCTGTCACAATTTACACCCGTGTAAAATGCTGCCTCTCTCATTTACCCCCACCATGCCCAGGTGTCAATGAAAACTGAAGTTTAAAAGAGAACTGGATAAATTCACGGTTGTTAAGTCCATTAATGGCTATTAGCCAGGATGGGTAAGGAATGGTGTCCCTAGCCTCTGTCTGTCAGAGGGTGGAGATGGATGGCAGGAGAGAGATCACCTGATCATTGCCTGTTAGGTTCACTCCCTCTGGGGCACCTGGCATTGGCCACTGTCGGTAGACAGGATACTGGGCTAGATGGACCTTTGGTCTGACCCTGTACGGCCGTTCTTATGTTCTTATGAAGGTGCCAGGCAGTTGGGAAGCAGGCTCCGGGAGGAAAATTTTGCAAAGAATCTCTTAGGCCCTATCTACCTAAGCAAGCTTACACCGATGCAGTTGTGCCACCGTAAGATCACTCACGTTCCGCTCTATGCCAATGGGAGAGAGCTCTTCCGTCGACATCATAAAACCACCTAATGAGCAGTGGTAGCTATGTTGGTGGGACAGCTGTGCCCATCACCACTGACGCCAGTGAATCTTATCCCAGTCAGGGGGTGTTTGTTTCTCATAAGCAACATAAGTTTTGCTGACACAAGTGATAGTGAATGCATGGCCTAAGAAATAGACGTGTGTTTTTTTTCTCTAGAAGACGCATCTGCTTCCATGACAGGTCTGAATTCAACTCACAATTTTAGAGGAGCAAAAAAGGCTCAAGTCAAATAATTCTTCAATTACCCACAATTTATTCCCTAAAGTGAAGCAAAGGGTAGCAATGGCAGAGGAGTCATAAAAAAAAGGGCTTGCATGAAGTGACATGCCATTTACAGGACTCGGTTCCTGTGGTTAATAGTCATTCGTGAAATCATTCAATAAACCCAGCTGCATCTTCTGCTGTGTCAGAGTGACATTGAAGCACAGAAATAAGGTACAGCAGAATACATCTTGGAACATCAATAATATTTTATACGGTTGTGGCATTTTATTTTATTTTTTTAAACAAGAAGGCTGGGGAGAAGGGGAAGATTGCTGGCAATACTGTGACAGCAAGACCTTCCAGCTATGAAAGTTGTATCTAGGCAAGACCAAATGAATCGGGGCTCTGGATGTTTATTTAACATCTTCCTGTTTGTCATCTACAAAGTATTCAACTTTACAGCCCCTGTTTCAAGAAGTAAAGGCTGCCACTGTTGTTCTTGATCAGCAATCTTGCCAACCATCATGATCTCGTTGTAAGTTTCGGGATAGCTGTTTTTTCCTTAAAGTTCCAGCAGTTGGATTCATGAGAATCTCGACTGTCATTTTCAAAAAAGGAAGCTTCTAGCCCCATGATTGTGGAGAAGAGCTGGAAAATGTGAAGCAAATGCAGAAAACAAAAGGCAAATAAAAAGAACACCAAATGTATCTTAAAAAAAAAAAAGCCTCATGATTTTTAAGACAGCTTCATGGAGGTTGTGGGGGTATCAATCTTGGTTTTTGAATGGCTGGAATTGGCAGTATTGTACCTGTTCTGTAAGAAGTGTTTTGGAAAGCCTTACTGCTTTTACAAAATCGTTAGCTAGCACTGTTAAAATTCTGTTACTGGCATTCATTGCTGACTCTAGGACCTGATCTACAAAAGTCCTGGGTTACCAGCAAATCTTTTCAGTGCAGGCAAAACCTAGGTCACGACTGTGGGTGGTGCAGGGTGATTTTCCTGGGAATTGCTTAGAACCATGTTTTTAAAAGTGCCTCTTTGTGCTGTCGCTGCTAAGCTATTCCGTGAAGTCTCCTTGCACCTGGTGCTTTAGAGCCCCCCGCTGGAAAGCGTGCACTGCACGGTTCTGGGGTGCTTCATGTCCCAGGGTTAGCCTGCCCAATTAAGGACTGCAAATGGCACACCCAACTGGGGTAATTTTACTCTGATGTTTTCCCATGTTTGAACGAGGCAGAGCTTCCATGGGGTGGCCCTTTATGTGAGCTGCCCATCAGAGAGCCCATTAGCATGCAACACAAGGTGAGTTTTAAAAGTGCCTAAGGGCTCTTTAGCTTTGACTTCCAATGGGTCTTGTGCTCCTAACCCCCAGAGGCACTTCTGAAAATCCCCTGCTCAAACAGCAGGTGGTCACTCGCCTCCTGTCTATTGCCGACTCCCTATCACATGCCCCAGCCATGTATCCAGTCCCCTCTGAATAGCGCCAGACTCGGTGGTGACTACGTCCCAGTAGATAAACGTGGCTCAGGGAATGGGGAGATAATTAGTCTCTGCTTATGGAAAATGACCATCAGCCCTTGTCCTGAGGTGAAATTCACTGCCTGGAGACCTAAGCACCTCTTACATCCCACTAAAGACCACAAATTAGGGGTTAGCTTTACACCCGTGACTAGTCCCAGTGAAGCCAGTGGGATGGGGCACATTTATCAAGGTAAACGTATACATAGGACTTTGCAGAATCAGGGCCTCTGTGAGTAGAAATTATTTCTATATCACGTTTCCAATATTCGCAATATTCCAGTAACCTGATATTTAGCCAAATGGTAAAATCAGACACTCGGCAAATGGCCTGGTTTAGGCGCCAGTGTTGCAATCTGCTTGAAACACACCAACACGCACCTTCGATGCTCTTCGACAGACAGCACGGAAGCCTTTTTTACCTTTGATTTCCCAGTTTGCTCAGCCCACTAGCTAATCAGTCCATATTTGCCCTTTTTAAAAAAGGGAACTAGACTTTGTTCTAGCCACAATGTCTTTATTTCCTCTTCCTTCTGACTGATGTTAAGTAATTAAAGAACATGGCAGAGGGATGTGTTTATACAAATGAAAGGAAGTAAGAAAAAACCTTCTGAATATTATGTTTCATCATAAGATACATTCAGCAGCATGAAAATAGTGAAGTATGGCAGCAACACATAGGCATTTAGGAGTCCCTTATTCCAAAAAGAAAGCTACCTTGAGGGGGGATAGCTCAGTGGTTTGAGCATTGGCCTGCTAAACCCAGGGTTATGAGCTCAATTCTTGAGGGGGCCACTTAGGGATCTGGGGCAGAATCAGTACTTGGTCCTGCTAGTGAAGGCAGGGAACTGGACTCAATGACCTTTCAGGGTCCCTTCCAGTTCTATGAGATAGGTATATCTCCATATGTTATATTATAAGGAGGGAAATAACTGTGCACACCCCAGAATTCTCATCTCTGTTCTTTTCAACCAGTATAAATGAGGGCAGAGCGTACCCACTTGGCTGTGAACTACTGAACTGAATAGGAAGTGGAGTCAGCAGTGTTCTACAGAAATCAAATGAAGTGAGGTGGGGTCTTATCAAAATGTGTCCTACACCGAAATAGGTCCCTCCCATCCTCTTAATTTCCAGCAGGGCAAGCTGTGCTTGCATATTTTGGCAGGTACTGCCCCTTTCCCTGTGTACAGACCCAGCTGAAAGTGGGCACCTTTTGAGGGAGATGGGGTGCCCATCCAGATATACACTACTACTGCATTTCTAACCCTGGCACCAAGACAGGCACATTTTGATGGGGTCCATACCAGTCAAAATGTGCCCCGTTTTAGGCCTAGCCTCCTCTTTGTACCCAGCCCGCATGCACTGAGGGTCACTCTTGGCCATTCTCTTTAAAACACTCTGCCGACACTGGCTCTTCTTCACATCACCTTGTGAAGTCAGCATCGTCCCTATGCTACAGCTCAGTGAATGAAAACAGAGGAATTAAGTGGCTGGAACAAGGCCACATAGGGAGACTGTATCAGAGCTGGCCTCAGCACCTAAAATATCTCCACTCCTAGTCCTGAGTTCAAGCCCCTGGATCACCCTAATGCTCATCTACAGCACAACCCTCAGACTGAAAAGGGGGCAAATATTCTGTCGTTCAGGCTGCTTTGAAACCATCTTGCTTTATTCTCTCTTGCCTTTCCCAGCTAGCACCAATTTGCTGGAACCCCGCTGGGTACTGACATTGCATGACGCCTACAGAGAGAAGGGGGTCTTCTTTATTTTATTTTAAATGTTCCTATCAAGGGTAGACGTTTTAGGACCAAAGTTTCTGCTCATGGATCTGAACTGGCTTCAGTGGAGAGAAGTCAGCAGAAAGCCTGGCATTTCAATTTCACACAGCTTGAAAATCAAATGCTCCGATTCTGCAGTGGGGGCGGAGGAGACACGCGACTGCTCTAAACCCAAACGTCATTAATCAGAACAGGCCGCGCTGTCTTGTCATTCCCCTCAGCTTTGCTGTTCCCCAACCTCCTGCCCCTCTGCCGTCTTCCCCCACCTACGCTCACTTTCTTCCCCATTACAAGATTTGCTTAGGTCACAGCTGGCACAAATATATAGAAGCAATAAGTCACCAGGGGCCCAGCTTCCATCACGGGAACTTTCTGTCTTATCAGCCGTGCTCCTTCTCTTCAATTGCACAGATGGAGAAGACCCTGACAGTAAATCATTGGAGTTCATCTCCCCCATTCTGTGAGGGAGCTGATGGGTCAAAGCGATAGCATTCAAGGCCCTATCGCTGTGTGAGAGTGATGGATTGCTGGCAGGCACTGATGAAGAGATGGTTACTAAATTCCTACCATTTCTAATCAATTCAAGAAGTTGGCAAACATTTTTTTCACCCCAGGCAACTTTACTTAAAATAAAGAGAGGATTCCCTGGTCTAGAGAGGCTCCTAAAATCACAGCCAAGGTCCCGTTGTGCAAGATGTTAATCAGATACAGAGCAAAAGACAGTCCCTGTGAAAAAGAGCTAACCATTTTGAAGACAGGACGTTACAGGTACATGATGTAAACAAAAAGAAAGAGTGTGGACTCCTATTCCCAGCTTGGCCTCTGACTTACTGCATGACCTTGGGTAGGCAAAGAGAGGATATTTCCCTATACCATTCATCTGTCTTGTCTATTTAGATAGTAAGCTCTTACGGGGCAGGCATTGTCTCATACTATGTTTGTACAGCGCCTAGCACAGTGGAGCTTCTAGGAGCTACTATCATATACATAAGAGCAAAATTGTAATATGGACCCAAGCCAGAACAGTTTACCATCTATTTCCCTATTCCACAAACGTTAGGGACTTAGGGAAAATGGGACTTGGAATCCAAATGAACCCTTGGTTTGCAAAATTAAATATCAATTTACAAATTATGGAATAACCAAAGCTAACACTTGTGTTGCATATCTCTTGATAAAAAAAATTATAAAATAGAAAATTCCTTAGCACTGCTAGATTCTCCAGAACAGAGATTAACAAATTGCCTACAGTTCCTAATCAGTGCAAGAGATTTGCATTTAAATCTTTCTTTGTGTCTAAGAAAAAGTATAAAAGTAGAACCAGGAATGTATAAACTTCCCAAACAGCGTGTGTCTTTTAAGCTGTACCACCTTATTCTGTGATCGTGTTAGTTTTTCCGCAAGCTAAGCAGAGTTGGGCCAGGTCAGTGCTTAAAAGAGAGAATGTCTAGAAGAAATCGTGCCAAAAGTGGTGATAGTGAAGGGAATGTCTTGTCCTCTCAAAACTAAACTATCATCATGAAGCTGCAGGCATGATGTGACAGAAAACCAAGGTGTTGCCTGCTTCTAGACGCTGTCTATCCCATGGTGTTTCTGACATTCCAGGGGAACTGAGAGCTTGTTGACACAAACATTTTGTTTGTGGCAAGCTGGGGTGTGAATCTACTGCGCACTAAGTGTCCGAGTGGACCTTGCTGGTGTGCAATAACAGATTGTTAGTGTGCTTTGATCTAGTCCCGTTTCAAAGTTCAGAGCTCACTAACAAACAGTTAATGCATGACAGCAGGATCCGCACAGATGCTTAGGACAGGTATACTCTACGGACTTACTTCGGCATAACTACATTGCTCAAGGGTCCCTGAGCGTCGTAGTTGTACCAACCTTAACCCCCTGTATAGACATCACTTTGTCGGCGGGAGAGCATCTCCTGCCAACATAGCTACCGCCTCTCACAGAGGTGGAGTAACTAAGCCGTAAGTAAGTAAGGGCTCTCTCCTGTCGGCTTAGAGTGTCTTCATCAAAGCGCTACAGAGGTGCAGCTGCACCAGTGCAGCATAGACTTGCCCTTAGTATGGGGTAGATTCACAAACCAGCTTGCTGCGAACTAAGTATTTGTGTAGACAAGCCTTCAGACTTTCTATGCTCCGCAGTTAGAGGTGTGACTGGAGCAGATATAGACAGACCTGAGTCAGCTTTGATGTAGCTAGCTTGAATAACAATAGCCACGAAGCCACAACAGCATGGGCTCCACAACCCAGCCCAGGACCCTGAGTATGTACTTGTGTGGCTAACTCATGCTGCTGGGTGTGGTGCTCTGGCTTCACTGCTGCTATCATTATTCAAGCTGGCTAGTTCAAAGCGGGCTCAGATAGGTCTACATGTGCTGCAGGCACACCTCTGCTTGCAGTCTTAAACCCAGTGTCCTGGACAAACTCCAATACGGGGAGCTCCATAAACTGTGGAACTTGTCCTCTTCTTGCTCATTCTGCAGAGATGCTTCTGCTATATTAGCAGAACAGGTAGTGACCTAGAGCAAGTGGTGTATAGACTCATGGAATACAAGGCCATTGTGTCCTCTAGCGTAACACAGACCATAGGACTTCCCCAAACTCATTCCTGATTGAACTAAAGCATATCTTTTAGAACTACATCCAATCGGGATTTAAAAATTTCCAGCAACTGAGAATCCAACACAGCTCTTGCTAAGTTTTATAAGTGGGAGAATGTTGCTATTCTGCCTCTGTTCTGGTAATGGATGGATATCAGTGTCCGAGGGGAGAAATTGCATGGACCAAGCATCTAGGGTGACCTTTACAAACATACATCAGGTGAGTGGATTGAAAGTAAATTACTTTATTAAACCATCAGCAGGAGGGAAAAAGGGGTGAAAAACCAGATAAACAAAAGTTTATGTGCTTCCAAAACAACCCTAAAGTCCCCTTAAATAACCTATATGTCTCTGCAAAGCTCTTACTACAGATAGAAACTAACATTTCTCCAATGTACTTGGCCAAAGAATGGATGGTAGATATTAAGCAGGATTAACTCTGCACATTTTCCAGCAGGACAGTCTTGTTCGTATCAGTTCCCTGAGCCTCCCGAAACCAGAGAAAGCTAAAGCAATCCAAAGTTCACTTTCTGATGCATAGCAAATACATTTCCCCCAGGAACTGAACTCCCCCTACAGGCCCAGCCTGGTAATGTTGGGCAGCTAAGGATTTAAAAATAAGAAACACTTGTTATTTTTTTTAATCATAGTCACTAAACAGCATTCCTGTCCCAAATAAAAGTGCAATTAAATGGTGGAAAACCACTCAGCTATAGAGGTGGACATATTTGATGAGAAGGAAGTCACAACGATTATATCTTGGGTCACTGTAAGAACATTTATTTTTGCCCGTTTGGCTTTTGAAGAAAATTAAACTGATCTATAACTCATGAATAAATGCTTGCATTGAGGTACCTGATACTTGTAACTAGCATTAAGTGCATAATTTCTAATGATTCATTTTTTTCCTCTTTGCAAATTGTCCAGACGCAGATTGAAAAATTCCCTGATTTCTTCGTTTTTTGAAATTATGAGTGAGCTTTCTTCTGCTGGCGATTTTTCATCTCTGGAAATCATTCAGACTGTGAATATTATAAATTAATGTACTGTCAACACTGTAACACGAACCCTTATACAAGAAGAGCCAATCATAAGCAAGGCCCTGTTGTGTGGGACCCTGTACCAATGTAAAGTCAAAGTCAGTCTTTGCTCTAACAACTTATAGACTATACAGAGACAAGATGTGTCAGGTGCATATAGAAATACAACAGAGGTTTTGGGAGGGAGAATTCAAGATTCATGGTGATGGAAACATCCATCTATTGGCTAACTTCTTATTTCTTTTTTCTTATTCATTATGATGTTTGTAGCTTATAAACTTAAATAAGTTGACTTGGTGCGATTTTTGAATGGTATGTCGGGCTGGAATTTTCACAGCATCCTATTGACTATATACATAGGTGATCAATCACAGAATAGAAACTGCACCATATGGCTTATTCCAATGATGGACGCAGAGCAAACTGAAATTTGCTGTCGGCAAATATTGAAGGCATTTGAGCTAAAAATCCAGTCTTCGCACTTCTTCATGTGGGGCAGGGTAACTGCTTCAGTGCTAGTGGAAAGATAACATGGAAGAATTGCAAATATGATCAGTCATGAATTTGTGTAGACCATCTCCTGCAGTTTGCTCAGCTCTGGTGGCTACCTCTCTCCTCCCAGGAGATGTGATCTGAACTCTAAGGTGAGAGTGGAGCACAAATTCAACGAGACACTTAATTTCTGGTGACATCCTCTTTTTGCATAAGCATTGGGGGGGAGGGATAGCTCAGTGGTTTGGGCACTAGCCTGCTAAACCCAGGGTTGTGAGTTCAATCCTTGAGGGGGCCACTTGGGGATCTGGGGCAAAATCACTACTTGGTCCTGCTAGTGAAGGCTAGGGGCTGGACTCAATGAGCTTTCAGGGTCCCTTCCAGTTCTAGGAGATGGGATATCTCCATTATTTCATTTAATTTAAAATCCAGCAAAGATTAACTGAGATGCACATTGGTAAAAGGTGACTATGCAGATGGAATTAGTTTTCATATCAACCCATTGGATACAATCCTGGGCCTCTGTTTCTCTCCTCTAACCCTGGGTAATAACTAGTGACAATGTTCTCTATATCTCAATCACAGAGATGGATTTACCTGCAGAATCCTGTAGACAGCTCTCTTCCCTCCCCCAGTGCAATTACACGTACAGATTGATAAATACCTACTATGTGTGTGATCTCGTCCCAAGGGGCTGCTAACAGTACAATACACTTATTACCTGTGTCTATCATGGTAAGATAGAGTGTGAAGAGGTTAATGTATAAAGCACCACTAAGAGACCAAGAGAATTAAAGGCATGGAAGCACGCTTCCGATTTATCAACATAAATAAATGAGCTGTTCCCGATGTATAAGATTTATTGTTCGCAACACTTTAAAGGGTGATAAAATTCTTGTTTTAAAATGGCTGGGGCAAGACGTGATGGAAATGACTGCACAATGGACCTTATTCTGTCACAGGTGTAAATCAGGAGGGATTTCATTGAAATCGGTGGGGTTAACCTGGTGTAAAACCAGACAGGGAAGCAAATAAGGCTTGATAGTGTCTAATGGGGATAGTGTCTTATAATGGGGATAATGTTTTATGCAGAAACATAATTTATTGTATATGCTCTCTCTGCTCCCTAAATCCTTCCATTTCCCTTCTCTTGTTATAGAGGTGGTGGGCTTTGCTGAGACATGGACATTGACCCAATCTTCCTATTTTCTCCTTATCGTTGGCCCAAAAACAGTAGCAAAAGAAAATTTTATTGCTTCGTTAAAGTGACTTTTGCATTGCAACGATCCCAATGCACTCTTCAAAGACCAGAAAGAGGACTGACAGCTATGGAGTGGAGCATGTCAGCTGTTTAACAGCACATAGGAACATTATAGGAGGATTTAGGACAGGACCTGGTGGTGGAATCCAATTGAAACTAACTGCAGGGGGAATTGACAGTCCTCTCCAGGTAAAACTCCTAATTTCTCATCTTGGGGTTTTCTGTCTTGTCAAGTGAATTTTGCAGAATATTAGTGTGTTCCTCTAAATAAGGCATGCCCTTCCTTCAGGAAGAAGGGATTTTTAAGTGCATGTATATTCTATTCTATCTATATTCTGTACAGTTAGCTCCCGTAACTTTTGCAGAAAGTGCCTTGATTTCCTTGGTTCTGACTTCAATTTTCCATGTCATTCAAGAGGCCTCTTCTCTTTCTTAGGGCTCTACAGTGAAGCTATCCCTAACTACAGCAGCCCCTCATGGTGTTTTTAGACCAGAAGGCTTTGCCAGTTGATTGCATTGCACACCCTGTCATTTGGGCTCCTCTGTTCTGCTGTTGGAGCTGACACATGGATCTCAAGAGCTTTGATTTAAGAATAGTTTTTTTTTTTAAAGTTACACTGGAAAGTCAAATAGTGTTGGTGATGCAACAGAGCCCTCACTTACTAAGCAACTTCCCCAGGGGGAACCCCCAAAGATCTGGGGACAATTCAGGCCTGCTTTGCTGCTCCGGTTATCACTTATGATGAATGTTGCTTTTGCTGTGACTTCTAGCACTATCCTAATGAATCCCCTAACCAGAGGGGGAAAAGTCAGCTACTGAATCATCAACAGCGCACATGGGTTTTTCTTAGAAGCCTCCCATCCAAACACTAACTAGATTTGACCCCAGTTGACTTGTGAGCTGTGCTGAATTCATAGCTGGGGTGGTCTGGCTCCAGGTCCCATGCTTAAGAATGTAATATCACGACACTGCATTCCTGAGGGAAAATAATGACAATAGAAAACTAAGGTAACAGAAGATTTGGGGTAAATATGGGTTTAAAGGAAGGGGTGCTTCTTGACTCACCAGGCAGGTGAGAAGTGGATGGTAGCCAAAGAATTCAAGAATGTGGCTGGGGAAGAGAGGCGAGAGAGGATCTCTCTTCCCAGGAGCTGTCAGTAACACACCAATTGTTACAAAAATCTGCTGATCGCCTTGACAAACACAATATTCCTGTCCTGCTGGGCTTTCTTCCTAACAGGCCTTGGAGCGGGGTGGGTGGCTTTGGGCCATTCCTGCATTCCCTCTCTCACCGGGGACAGCGGAAGACTGGTTCAAATCCTGGAACAAGTCAGAGCAGCCTCACTACATCAACTGGATATTGGCAAAGAGGAGAGATGTTCTGAGCATGCCCCCTCCTCATTTGACCATGCGGCCTAACCCAGTAGTTATGCCAGTGTTATTCTACACAGATTCCAGCCCACTGTTGGAATCCCCAGCTGACCAGCTGGGACATCTTTCAGGGACCATGCACCAAGAACGCAACACAAAGGTGATACAATGGGGTCAAGAATCTGGACCAATGATTGTGTCTGATATGAATGTAACACGCCAAGTGTCTTCTTGTCTCCCTCTAGTGGGTAGACCATGTAATACATTTATGAGTCTGCTACTGTCTCCAAATTAATGGACTTGATCTTTTAGATCAAAGCATAGAGGTTCATGCTTTTAGATACACAGAGAAAAGCTTTTATCTTGAGATTTTTCTCCACCCATTGCAGTCGCATCTGAGGTCCACAACAGTATAAACTTTTTGGCCTGGCATACCCTTATTCTGCATCAGTGACAATGAGTCTGTTTTATTTTATTTTTTTAAATTGCATTTTTATACAGGAGGGAACCTTTTAATTTCCCCCTCTTAGCTACATATACAAATGTAACAGATAGGCAGAAATGTGTTATTAAAGCTATCTATTTTTCTTGGCATTCCAGTAATTTAATAAACTGCTTGAGCTCGGCTACTGCACTTTATGACATCACGAGAATAAAACCCATCCTTTGATTAATAGCCATTCAATCAATCCCTCCCTCCCTCCCTACATATTCTCTTAAGTGTAAGGGATTTGAGAGCTATGCAAGCTAATTAAAAAAAAAGTTTGCTTTGAACAGAGGGGTTAACCATTGACTTTGCAAAATCTACAGTGGTGGCTACATGATCCATTCAGGGCAGCTACAGGTCATTAAAAGGAGGGGGGGCGGGGAAGTTGCTTCAGACCAATTGGTGTAGCTAGTTATCTCACCAAAGTAACATTGCAACAAATCTATGGAAACTTCAGACTTCTCAGTTGTCACTATGCTGCACAGCATGGCCACTTTGACCCACACACAGGAAACAAGGATAGATTTCAGACCCTCTGGGTGCTCCAGTAACTATAGGGACCCCCATCACAAGAGCTAATAGAAACTCACCATCAGGTAAAAGCAGAGTAGGGCATATGAAACACAGTGGAACAATTCTGATTTCATCCAATGGCTAGAAGAACAGAACCACAGCATGGTGAGAGAGGGGGAGAAATTCTGAAGATATATATTTAGAAATGAAACTGCATCAGTGGTAGCAATGATGGGAAATTTGAGTGGGGAGAAGGTTATTGAGGGCAAAGCTGTTAACGCTGCAACTGGCCTATGGTCTGTTAAGAGCTCGACTCAGGAAGTGATTTGCAGGGCATAATAATTTTATTGCATCTACAAACATTTGACCAGTAATGCTTACTCATATGTGCCAGAAGGTAGTGCTCATTGTATTAACAATGTATATATACAGATCTACTCCTTTATATAGAACTCTTGTAAAACAATGCAGGTACCAGCCATACTGTTTACTCCTCAATCGCGGCAGTGGTGGACAAGACTGGAACAAAGGTGAATTGTATGCTATAGTGTTACCAGCAGGATTATATTGGCAGAGTCTCTCTGCAACTCCAGCTACAGAGTTTCCATTTCAATTGTCTTCCATCTGTGATGAATTAGAAGTGATAAAAACCTCAGAGGAACATTAATCTTGAGAGGTTCTTGGATGAAGTCATGTAACCTCAGAGAATTACCTGAGTCTCTTTTTAAGGAGACAGAGAGGGAGGAGACAGACAGCAGAGTTAGCATTCTCATCCAGACTGGCATTTCTGTCTGGGATGAGGTTTACCAACCTTGAAATAATCAAAGGAGGATTTACTACTGTAACCCACATGCTTGTATTACAGCATTTAGTGGTGTAAATGGGGGAAAAACTGGAGAGGAGATATAGTTTCTAGTTTTGTTTTGGGGGACCCTGCCTGGAGACTTGGCAGAGCCAGACAGAGTGAAACTCTGCTGGATGGGCAAAAACCATCCAAAAATTGGATGTGGAGAGTACTAGGCATGTTCATTATCTGTTTGAAACTACTTAGGTGATTTCCATTGTGGGCAAGCAGCCTGGCAGGATTCAGAGTCACTGACCAATGGGAACTGAAGAGAAGGGGGAGGAGTTTATAAATAGGAAGAATGGGAGTAGGAGCTACTGGAGAATTCAGTAGGGAAGCAGCATGAGGACCGGAAGGTTCTGTTGTAAGGGATTGTGTTCCAAGAGCTTTGAGATTTTTGTTAGATTATGCTGCAGATTCCCTCACCCACTGGAGAAGAAGAGGACTAGAATTTGCTGCAGGCTGTGCAGATGGCAGACTGGGGTGGCAAAGATTCACTGGGAGTTCGAAGGAGGCGGTGGGGTTAGCAGTCATTCCCCAACTTTAAAGAGCTGGCATGCCCTGCAGAGGGTGTGGGCACCACTCTACAAAGACTGAGAAGGGTACATCTTCCCAGAGAAGAGCCCAAGGGGAGGGAGTTATGTATGCACGTGCTGTGGTGAGACAGATAACCTCCCCTGCCCCACACACACCAGCCAAGAAAGGGTTAAAGAACTTCTGTGGTCACAATCAGCCCCCACCCGATGCACCTGTAGGCTTGTCAGGCCTGGGGCAGGCCCTTAAACTAGAGGAATTCAGCCCAGGTGTGGTGGGTGGTTCTCTGAAGCAAACAGTGCTAGAGCTCCCAGAGCAGGGCTGTTTGCTGAGGAATGGCTGAAGCACGCTACCAGCTCCAGTCTTTGGAGAGAAGGTGACGGGCTGATTTTGTTTCTTTTGTTGCCGTCCCTAAAACTAATTCTTGGCCCTAAACCCTGCTGGATGGCAGGAGCTGAGACTTCTTCTCTGACTGCTTCCCCTCCTTTGAGTGAGGGAGGGGTCTGGCCATTTCCATTGTGTTTGGACTGTTTTATATCTACCCAGAGGGGAGGGTGGACTTGTGAAGAGGAACAGATGGAGGACTGTGCCACAGGACCAGACCCTAGGACTGCAGTTGCTCAGGAAATGTCTGAGGTAAGTGAGGTGCCTCCCTTTACCCCAAGGGGGCAACCTTGTGACATAACCTTCAACAGAGTGTAAATTTTATGTTGCATTTGGGCCTATGGTAATAGGAATTGTAACAACGTGGGGAAGTTCCCTGAATGTTTTATCTTTAAAATGTTGTTATTGACAATAGTCTCAATTGTTCCATAAGTTTTAAGTAAACTGTTACACATTTATAAAGAGATTTAATGTCACTTTTGTTCTCTGAGCTTTAACTCTGTGTATAACAGAGAGAGAGATAAATTGAAGTCCTGAAAAGACTAAACTGTGGTCTGTACCCCAGCAGAGAGGTAAGCTGAGGTACAGGAAACAAATAACTAACATAAGCAAAGTGTTTTCCCCAAGCTTGTTACGTTCCGGTAGCTCGTATGCCCGTCTCTGCACATCAGCCTTCTGAAAAGCTGCATAAACCTTCCCAAGGTTCCTGAAACTTCAGTGTGTGTTAAGAATAGACAGCGGGGAGTAACAGATCAAGATGACTGGTAAGGAGAGAAGCAATTAGCCCTGCCTTGGAGACTAACCTGTCTTTAGGAAACTGGCTCTCTTTGGTTGAGAGAGAATGCACCCAGGGGTTTGAAGGATAGACGCTGGTGGTGGAATATTAGAGTTGAATTGCCCTTTTAGGCCTGGTCTATGCTACAGTTAAAACTGAGCAGGAATCCAGTTATGATGGGGTTGGGAAAGGATCAATGTTCTAGCATGATTGATCGATTGCCTTCATGTGATTATAACATGATTTGGTCTGTTTGGAAAAACATAGTTAGGACATGTCGATATTAGAACTAGGTTCCCTAACCTGGCTATCGTTCTAGCTCAGGGACCATGAAAGATGTGAAGGAACTGGAAGGGGTGGGGGGAGGCAGCCTTTATGACAGTGGGGTTTTGTTTTAAACAGAGACTTGTTTTGTGGGAGCCAGGTTGGAAGCTCATCACAACAGAGTTTATGGGGTAAAATCCTACCTCGTTGAAGTCAATGGGAGTTAATGACGTTTGACTTTAATAAGGATTTTACCCCTTTTCTTTTTACATATTCTATAAACCACTGAGGTGAGGCCACAGTCCTATGCAGTTAATAAAAACAATACCTCGTGATGATGGATTAAGGGGAAAAAGCATGGCTAGAGAATTCCTCCTTAAAAAGAAACCCCTATGCCACAAATGGTAAATTACCCAAAAAAAAAGGGGGGGGGGAATTAAACAGACCTCTGTTTAACAAGGGGGCTCTTCTCAGACTATACAATGTTTTTAGGCACTGCAAGGGGAAGAGAGAAACAAAACAATACTGTGGGAATGGTGCCCTTCTCCCCAGCAAGGAAAGTCTGTGTGATTGCATATGTAATCTTACTGTGGGGCTGGGTTTCATGTACCCTGACCCAGAACCCTAAGGCTGAATGCCCTGAACTTTGGCTCTACAGCCAAATTCATGGCTTTGAAGAATCGCTGTCTTCCTGGGCTGAATGTGTCAGATGCGTAGGGAATACTGGACTTTCAGCAAAGGAGAGGATGTGGCTTGTCAGAGCAGGGCACCAAGCGTTGGGCCTCCTGGGTTCTCTTCCTGGATTCGCCACTCGCTCTGTGGCCCCCACTTCATCTCTGTATTTCAGTTTCCCTGATCAGAAAAGTGAGCGCAAGAATACTTGCCTCCCTTGCGGGGGCGCTGTGGGACTTCTTGTTTGGGCAGTGAGATTGTTGGATGAAAGGTGCACATCATTATTAGTAATAATCAGGGCCCTTTGATCTCTGGAAGAGGAAAGGATGCTAACTCCATCAAAGGTTCTTATATGGCACCAATTACTGTAGTATCTGAGCCCCTCTCAGCCTTTAATGTATTTATCCTCATAATACCCTGTAGGTCAGTGCTAATATCCCCATTTTACAGATGGGGAACTGAGGCAATGAGAGACAAAGGCCCAGATCCTCAAAGGTGTTTAGGCACCTAAGTCCCATTGAAACAATCTATTAGTGGTGAGCACCTAAATACCTTTGAGGATCTGGTCCTAAATGACTCATCAAAGGGCACACAGGAAGTCTGTGGCAGAGCAGGGACATAATGCCAGGTTTCCTAGTCTCTAACTGCTGGACCATCCTTCATTTCTGGTGCCCTTTTGCACACATGCCTCAGTTGAATACTTATATGCCACAGAGTGCTGTAGAAAACAACAACCTGCAGTTTTTGTAAATAGACTGTCTCTCCTTAGTCTATCCTTCAAATTGACAGATGAGGATTTTTATTACATACTATTACTTAATGAACTCTTCTGTGGCAAATGTAATTCAATATAGCTTCTGATTCCTAGTTTGTCATCAGTCCTTTACTAAGGAAGAAAAATGTAATAGGACTTGATGATGCTTTCATCTTGTTACATTAATTGTGTTAGGAATATTGGAGAAAAACCTCGCAGTGAAAGACTCGAGAACCCTACTATGTATTGTAATTCAGGGTGGGTGAATTCAGACAGAACCGAACCAAATTCTGAACCAGTTTTCAGGCTTGGAAAAAGGTTTGGCTGGTTTTTATTTTGTTCCATTTTAAACTTTTTTGCTAATATTTTCAGTCCTTGGTTTTGGCTAGACTAGTGGGTGAGAGGCATATTCTGACTTGGGTGGGACTAGGTAGTGTTAGAAATCTCATGATATTTTTTGTCTGCCCACTGTTGGATATAAGCACCTGATTATTATGGGAATCAGATCTCCTGAATTTTCCAAGTTATTCCCGTCCTGTAATCAAAACTTAATTGCTCTAATTGTCATATATGGAATAATCCTTTCAAATTGCAATGCCAAGTGGGAGAAAATATAGTGCAGTGGTTATAGCAATAGCCTGGGACTTGAAAGCTCTAGATTCTATTTGTTGCTTTGTCAAAGGCTTGCTTGTGTTTTTATCCTACTATTACCCATTGGGGAAACTGAGGCACGGTACAGGTAAGTTAGTTCTTGACCCTCAGTTTCCCCATCTGCAAAGTGGGGGTAATAACACTTCTATGTGGTGATGAGATTTCATTATAGAGCTAGCAGGGAATTTTTTTTTAACTAATAAACATTTTTGCCTGGACAACCTTAATTCAGCTCCCTTGTGCAGTTGATTATGATACAGACTTTAATTACGTGATCACATACTATTTTTTTCCATGAGAGCCCGCCTCATTCACTGCACAGAATGGACCTGCCCTGGGGATGAATCGGGGGGGTGTAGTGAAGGAGGCTGTTGTGTGTAGGACCCTTGTCTCATTTGTTGCTAGAAGTTGGAAGGTGTGTAGTGAATGCGGCAGAGGGATTGCAGGGGAAGGAAGGACTATCTCATGGTTTACGCAGCTGACTGTGCCCTAGAGAATCCGATTCTATCCCTGCTTCTGCCATAGAGTTCCTGGGAGGTGCTGGGCTGACAAACTTTTCAGAGTTGGTCGCTAATTGTGTGTTCATCATTTCCTGGGTGCCTGACTTGAGAGTCTGGGGTTTGCCTTGCATCTGAGCACTCACATCTGCAGCTGAAGTCAATCCAAGGGGTGCTTTGAACATATAAGGTGCATATAAAGTCTCATCAGGTCCTGGGAGCTCAGATTGGGCATTCAAAATTAGTGGGTCCCCATCTGTAAAACAGAGATAATTCCACCCCCTCAGCATAAAGAGGTTTTATGAAGATAAATTCATGAATGTTTGTTAAGCAGGCAGGTACTACAGTGATAAGTGCTATTGAAAAGCTCACGAGGAAATTATTAATTCTGTCTTCAGAGCAGGATTTGAATATTGTGCAGTAAATACATTGAACAATGAGGATACAACAAAATATTGAATCATTAATTGAGTACTGTCCATTCTGTGCCCTGAATGAGGCTGTTGAAAAAGAGTATGTGATCATGGAATTGAATACTGTATTATTGATGAATAATGATTATTGGTTGAGGGATAAATCAGAAGTTTGGACCACTTGTAGCGACTAATGAACTATGCCATTTTGCTCAAGAGTACGGTAAGGGCAGTAACCTTGGTGTCCCGGCTAAATTCCAACTGGAATAACTGCATTCCTGTCACCTAAATTGCCCTTAAAGTATCAAATGGGTTCTTCCTATCCAATCCTAAACTGTTGCATAATGTTACTGGGTCTAGTTAAACAGCTGCCATGTTCCTTCCAAAAGTGGGTGAAATGATCCCTATAGATAACACATCGATAGACAAGCTAAGTGCTCCAAGCCTTTCTGGATGAAAGGTGCTATAGGGATTGTCACTGACCCCAATGAGAGTTTTTAGGGCAACATATGGCCCTCAGCTTTGATTTTTTTTTTTTTTCCCCAGCTGCCTTGGCATTCCTTTAACAATATTTCAGCTTGTGTTCTATTATCAAGCTGTCACGTTACCCACAAGCCACACATAGTGAAGGACATTGATACTTCACAAAAACACTGGAGGTTCTTAATTGTTGGCCTAATTGTGTCTGGTAGAGTCTTTGCCTGTGGTTTGGCTTGTGGTGCGCCTCCCTCCCCTCCCCCCTCCTCCCCCCGGCGCCATAGCATGGATTTCTTATCATAAATTGTCCTCAGTCAAATCAATCATCTGTACAACCCGAAATAAAATGCTGACACAGTGTGGAGAAAGAGAAAACGTAGGTTAATAGTATGTTTGAAATGTCACCTGAAGGATTGCTGTGAGATGAGATGTCAAGTGTAGCCAATATGGACGATGCAACTCTGAAATCACTTAGGCCTTACTCATCTGAAGCCTGTAAAATATGGCAGGGGGAAAAAAAATCCCACGGAGCACATTATGTGGTGTACAGTCTTTTAGGTGCTTCTGCAATACAAATGATAAAATAACGGGGCTCTTTGCAGGCCCTGCATTCTGCTGAACAACGAGGGGAAATGGATCCAGAGAGGAAAAGGATTATCCAGAACATAACCACAGTGGAATGGGATATCGGATTAAGCCCACACTACGACGGCTGTATAATTCCCAGGCAGAGTCTTGCCCCATATTGGAGCTTTATGAACTGCACATATAGTTGATCTTGGTCATCACACATCTGGGACAAGAGAGATAAGAACATAAGAATGGCCAGACTGGGTCAGACCAAAGGAGGTTTGAATTTATTTTCCATACTCGGCTCTCGGGAGTGGGCTACCCAGAAGTTACTGCCGTCTGCATTTGGAGCTTGATCCTGCAAGATACTGAGCATTCTGCGCCCGATCCGAAGCCTGTTAAACCAAGGGTGTTCAGGGCTGGTCCAAGGCGCTTTGGAAGACAATGGAGAGATGCCCAATATCTTCCAAAGTGCTTTGGATTAGGCCCTGAGAGAGGGGCTGAAAACCCTTAACTCTTGTTGAATTTAATATGGGGTGAGGGTGCTCTCCACCTTGCAGGGAACAAGTCTTGAAAACGCATGGGAAGGGAGGGTGTCCCTAGCTTCTGTTTGCCCAAAGCTGGGAATGGATCGCTTGATGATTACCTGTTCTGTTCATTCCCTCTGGGGCACCTGGCATCGGCCACTGTCGGAAGACAGGATATTGGGCTAGATGGACCTTTGGTCTGATCCAGTGTGGCCGTTCTTATGTTCTTATCTCTCTTGTCCCAGATGTGTGATGGCAGAGATCAACCATATGTGCAGTTCATAAAGCTCCAATATGGGGCAAGACTCTGCCTGGGAATTATACAGCCGTCATAGTGTGGGCTTAATCTGATATCCCATTCCACTGTGGTTATGTTCTGGATAATCCTTTTCCTCTCTGGATCCATTTCCCCTCGTCGTTCAGCAGAATGCAGGGCCTGCACAGAGCCCCGTTATTTTATCATTTGTATTGCAGAAGCACCTAAAAGACTTTCTCATGGACCAGGACCCCATTGGGTGGGTGCTGTACAAACACAGAACAAAAAGAAGGTACTTGCCCCATAAGGTTTACAATCTAAGGCCTTATCTACTCAGGAAATTATACTGGTATAATTAATCTGCTATAGTTAGACTCCCTACGTGGACAGTCTTATTCTAGACTAGAGTGGCTTTTTTCTGGTTTAGCTTAAACTGCTTTGAAAGCAACATAAACTAAATCAAAACAGGCACTTCTACTGGCAAGTGTTCACTTGGGGAGTTATACCAGTCTAACTATTGTTGTTTATATTCACACTTAACCATATACTGGTATAACACCCTATGTAAACAAACCCCAAGTAAAGACCCACTGATGTTAGTGCACAGGGAGACACTTACATTATCAGTTGCAGGACCTTCCAATTGCAGATTGTAAACTCTTTGCAACAGAGATGCTGTTAACTTTTTTTTTAGGCCAGAAGGGACCATTATGATCCCCTAATGAGTTTGACCTCCAGCATAACAGGCCATATAATTCCATTCAGTCCTTTCTGCATTTAACCCAACAGGTTGTTGTTGACCTTGGGCAGAAAGACATCCATCGTAGTTGGCTGTAGATTGCCTACCACCCTGAGGCTGTTTTAATGATATAGTCCCGAGCAGGAGCTATGTTGCAAGGGCAAAAGCTCACTTTCAAATGTTAGAGCCTGAAACTCTGAATTCAATAAAGGGAACATAGTAAAATAAGTTTCTTTGTGCAGGCATTCTGGTTTCCTCTTCCTTAATGCTAAAACGTAGATCAGTATCATGGATGCAGATACAAGACACAAGCATTTTCCCCCACAGAATCAAGCCCCGTAGCTACTGAAAGCCTCTGTGTTAATCTCACTTTGAATACACGACTCAAGTTATCACCTCTGAAATTTGTGGCCATGATCCTTTTTATATCAGCCAGCTTTATTACAGCAAAATTCAATTTTAAGCAGCTCAGGCATCTGTCATAAATAAAACATTTTTTTTTTATTATTTCTCTCCATCATACCCCCAAAAAAAAAATCTCATTTGCTTCCGCTAAACAAAACTCTCCTCTTTCGGATGAATTGTTGTGTAGCTGTTTCTTTACACATAAGTCATGTTGGCTCATTCGAGACAGAAATCTTCACTATGGGAAATACAAAATAAGTCCTTATTTGACCTCCGGATTCCTAACAGTGACTGAAGCTTCAGGGTCTCCAAATGATGCATCAAAAAGTTAGATGCTCTAAAAGTTTATACCACTCCCATTGGAAGAGAAATATGGGTTTGTCCTCACAGATCCACCAGGTGTAGAACTAAACCTGAAAAACATTCAAATTAAATCCAGTTTCATTATGATTTCCTCCACGTTTCCCCTCCCCCCCCTTCCCTTTTGAGCTTGTTGTTTGTAAAAGGTTTGAAATCTTGCTGAAGGGCCAGATTTTTAAAGGTATTTAGATGCCTAAAGATGCAGCTAGGTGCTTTTGAAAATCCCATCTGCATTGTTAGATGCCTAAATACTTTTACAAATCCAGCCCTAAGAGCCATTGGCCTTGTATAGATAGTTGTTTTTTCCCGCTAAACTTTCCCACTGTTGTTACAAAGAAGTGGGCCTCCAGCGTTTTAACCATCATGTCTAGGGGTATGTCTATACTGCAAATTAAGATGAAATGTAGCTGGTAGATATACCCCTGCTAGCTTTAATCTAGCTAGCGAGGATAACAATAAAAAATATATAATATGGAGATATATCTATCTCATAGAACTGGAAGGTCATTGAGTCCAGCCCTCTGCCTTCACTAGCAGGACGAAGTACTGATTTTTGCCCCAGAACCCTAAGTGGCCCCCTCAAGGATTGAGCTCATAACCCTGGGTTTAGCAGGCCAATGCTCAAACCACTGAGCTATCCCTCCCCCTAGAAGTGAAGATGCAGAGGTGTTCACACCTGCATGGGCCAGCTGCCCCGGTATAAGTCCACCAGGGACCTTAGGTTCGTACTTGGGTTGCTAGCCCTTGCTGGGCTCCATAAATGCTACAAAAAATGGAAATTCAAAACATTTAAATTGGCCCACTCTTGAAAAAGGGGGAGAACTTTTTTCACAAAAGTCTCATCTTATTTTGTCCTATTCCTCCCACTCCACCCTGAATTTGATGATTGAAAATTTTGCCATGACTTGAAAAATGTCCTAGAAATTCAAGAAAACCTTCCACCTCCACTTTAATGTTCTCTCATTATTTTGATGGATATAGCTGTGTAACCATTAACATTTTGTTTCCTGAGTAGTGACCCTGTACATTTCTAAGTCTGCCTGTGTGCAGGGACAGCTGTCATTTTTGCAAGGCAGGGCTGATGCTGCATGTTGCAGAGGAAACACGCATACACTGTTCTCTCTTTTATTTTTGTTCTTACGACTTTCCCTTTATTTAAACTAAGACTCAAGATGAATGGCTTTGTGTCTGGAAGACAACTCCTCTCAGAACATGCAGTGAAGGGCGGAGGGCAAAGGGGAGCAGTTTTCCGTCGGATAGTATCGTTTTGTTGAAATCAAAACACTTTGCAAGAACATGGCAACTTTCACAATGTTTTTGATGGCAAATAAATGAAATAAATTATTTTGACTTTTTTTAGATCAGGTAAAATATTTGATTTTGACTTTCATTTCATTTGTTTGGACTCGTATTGAATTTTCTATAATATATTATAATGTTCCAACCTTATAGTAATAAAACAATCGAACATTATCACAACAAAAGTTTGTTTCTGGATGGATGGTTTTTTGGAAATTCTGTTCTGTTGTCAATATTGACTTTTTGTTCTGATTGGGTATTCAAATGGGTTTGAAATGTTGGAAATTCCAGCTGGGTGGAAATTCCATTTTCCAACTAGCTCCAGTCAGTAGCTCCATGTGGTTTTACTGTAAGTCACCAAACCCTCCCATGATGTGCTCTGAGAACTAGACCACACATCAGTGTGGACGTACCCATATGAATGAGAAAAATGATACTGCGGCCCATCACCCGCCATTGCTGGTGGATCACGTACGCTGCTAGATGGTTTGGAGGGGTTCCTCTGCTGGTATGAATAACCGGGCTGGACCAGAGGGATATAGTTCAATAAAGGGGTGTAAGGTGACCGGAAAATCTGCTGTGGATTGTATGGAGTTACCTACAGATGGTAAAGAAACAAAGAGCAAGAAGTTGGTGAAATAAAACAGTTTAGAGACAGGTCTGCACATGCCAATTGGAACTAGAGATGGATGAAATATTTCAAATTTTGAAATTCAAAAATTATACTAAAAAGGGAAAATATTCATGACCTTTTTGCACAAAAATCCCCTCCTACTGCTTTTAGTGACTGTGGGTCTGGTTGGAGTGGGGTTTTTTTTCTTTTTTTTTTTAAATCGGTGAATTTTTTAACTTTGATAAAACAGGGACATTTTGGGGGGGAAAGTTTATATTTCCCCTGCCCCATCATCATTTTTTGATCAGATGAATTAAACCTTCAACTCTTACAGATGCCAAAGGGGTTGAAAGTGTACTCAGCACCTCCCAAATTCTAGCTCTCCGGAAGCTTAAGACATGATGACAATCAGCTGCAACTACGACAGGTATTTTTGCATCCATTCCTACAGAATCTTTGTAAATGACACAAAACATGTCAAGGATATCAAAGCTGACAAGGGCTCCTCATTCTACTTGCTATTGTTCGTTGTACAAAGAAATCGTGGTGTCATTCAGATCTGATTCAGTTGCATTCGGCATAATAAACGTGCTTCTCAGCCATGTCTCCAGTTGGAGAGAGAGTTGCAGTGATATCCACTATGTGGTATGCCCAGCTCTTAAATTTTGATCCGATGGGGTTTCCCCTTCACCCCACCCTCCTATAGAAGAGGAAAAAGCTGATGTGTCTAAGTGCTGTGTGGGTTGCATCTTGCTATAGAAGCCGCCTTATCTTGGAGAGAATGCCCAGAAAGGATTAGCTAATTTACTGGCTACCAGGGACCCAGCTCATGTTTACCCAGAGAGAAGCCCCCAAGTTGGTGACTTGGTTCCTTTTCAAACAAAAGTCCCATCCTCCTTTTTTTAAAGTCTTTTCAGTTCTTCGGAAGGAAAAGATGGAAGAAGCAAGCAGAGTCAAAGCATTGTACAGACTGTCTAGGACAGAAATGTGTTGTCTGAAAAGTACACTACCTCTTGGGCAACCCCCTAAGTTCCATTAGCTTGGCAGGGGAGTTTATGCAGCGTGGGACACAGCATCTGTTTTCCTCACCTATAGCAGAGCCAGCATGTGGAACAGGGAGATAGCCACTCCATAGTCCTTAGGCTGCAGTGATGACCATGGACCCACCCTATGTGTAGATGAGAATTTAGGCTGTTGGAGCCATGCAGTCCTGACTCCTGGCCACCCCCAAACCACCTTCTATGCCATCTATGTTATTATTTATTAGCAGTTTTACTGCCCCAACTGAAATCGGGTCCCGCTTATGGTAGATGCTGTGCAGTTACTGAGGAAAAGATAGTCCTTGGCCAAAGAACTTGCAATGTAAATAGACAGGGCAGGTGAAGGGTGGGAGGGGACCCAGGAAAATTTATCCAAGGTCACAGAGCAGAGTTGGGATGAGAACCCAGGTCTCCTGCTGTCAAGGCCGGGGCCCTATCTACTAGATAACACTGCTACACCATCTGGTAACATTTCTGTAGAATATGGGTATCCTTTTTTTCTCCCCTCCCCCCCCCCCAATCACCGTGGGATAATACTGTGGGTGTTGCAGGACACTGCAAAATTCTCCGTGTCTGCTGCCCTTTCAAAGTGATGGCACTTTCCTTAATGTTTTAGCTCCCCCACCCCAACTTGAGGAACCAATTTGGATCTGACCCAGAAGTGCTTCAGTGGCATGCATGAGATCAACTCTGTTGAGGCTCTCCTGGTGACATCCAAGCCACTCCAGCTCTCTGTGGTGCCTCTTACTGTCATAGCTTATCTTGCTGCAGCTCATCCAGTGTTCTCCTCCTCATTCATATATTAACTCGCAATAGAAATGCACCATTTCATGATGCTGATTGTTCCATTCTTTACAAAGAGAAAAAGGACTGTCCTAAGTTAACACTAAATGGAACATATACAATTGGATATTTTGGTTCGAGGTTTGGGGCCAGGCCCTCAGCTAATGTAAACTGATGTAACTCCATAGACCTATGCTGATTTACACCATCTGAGGATCTGGCCCCCAAATCTTATTTTGCAAAGCTACCAATGTCAGTTATGCCCCATGACAAACAGCTCTGGCTAATTTTCTATGCTTAGCATCTGTGTTCTGCAAATGAAAGCATATTTATAACCATTTAGACACACCTGTCTCGAATAGCATCCTAGGGGAGGGTGTAAAGTCTGCTGGTATGGGATCCGTGCTCTCTGCGGATACAAGCCCTGTTAAAATACAAAAGACATGACTTTAAAACAGTCTGACTAGGTCTTATTTCTATTCTGCAATACATTCCTTTGTCTTTTCAAGGGCACGTTATTTGTTCAAGGGAGTGGAGGTCAGCTGAATTTAGTTAATATCTTTGGCCAAGATTCTCCGCTCTGACTCCACAATTCTAGGTTTCTTCTCTACATTACAGCTCTCTGCGGTAGGTTCTGCGCTCTCCATCCTGTTTTGCAATGAGCTCAACTTCCCCTTGACCTCAATGAGAGCAGGATTAATTATGCATGCAGATGATCACTAACTTGTCATTGAACGTATCAAGCAGTTGACGAATGCCTACTAAATACAACTGTAGTTGATTACAGAGTGCAAAAGTGCACCCACAAAATGATAGGATAGGCTGAGTTGAGGCCAGTCAAAGAACTTAGTCCTAAGGATGAGATTTTCCAAGTGGTTTAAGGAAGTTAGGTGTTAAAATCTCATTGAAATTGGATAGGGTGAACAGGCCAGAGGGATGATAACTCTGCCATGCGGCTAGGGTGGTATCTAGAGTTAAATCTAACAGAGTGAGCTGGGGATAAGAAAAATGCAGAGATAAGATTGGTGGAAGGTGGGACATGACTGAAGAAACTATTCCACATGTTAAGTGAAAGGAGAAGAACAAAACTGATGAATTTTTTTTCTGGTGGAACATTTTTCCCTCACCAGAAAATGTTGGTACGGATAAATCAAAATATTCCACATATGTATTGAACGAGGCAGGGAATTTCAGGAAGAGAAAGGAGGGTCTCATGGTTAAGGTAGTTAAATACCAACTCTGGAAAACTGGATTCTATCCTTGCCTCTGCCACAGCGTTCCTATGTGATGCTAGTCAAGTCACTTAAGCCAGATTTTTCAGAAGGGGTCACCAATTGTGTATTCTTCATTTTCTGAGTGCCTGACTTGAGACCCTGGTATTTGACTTGTAGAAGTGCTGATTTAAAGTCAATGGGAGCTGTGCTTTGAAGTGCTATTTAGTTCTACATACTCAAAAATATCAGGTCTTGGAGGTCTCAAATTGGGCACCCCAAATTATTGGATACTTTTGACCTTTATCTCCGTGCCTCAGTTTCCCATCCTAACCCCTCCCAGGTCTTATAGGGATATTGTGAAAATAAATTGATTCATGTTTGTGTGGCCCCTAGATAATATAATGCTGATGAGCACAATAGAAAAGCCCATGAGGAAATTAATATTTCCATCTTCAGATGTGGGCTGTAATAGTGTGCAGTAAATAAGGCCTGGGGCCTCGCACAAAATGAGGAGAAAACAAAATATTGATTAGCTGCGTATTGAGTGAGCATCATCCATTCTGTGCACTGAATGAGGCCGGGGTCCTGTGGAAAAAAATAGTCATCATGGAATTAAAGACTGTATTATAATGTATACACACAAGGAGAATCATAGAATATCAGGGTTGGGAGGGACCTCGGGAGGTATCTAGTCCAACCCCTTGCTCAAAGCAGAACCAACACCAACTAAATCATCCCAGCCAGGGCTTTGTCAAACCGGGCTTTAAAAACCTTTAAGGATGGAGATTCCACCACCTCCCTAGGGAACCCATTCCAGTGCTTCACCACCCTCCTAGTGAAATAGTGTTTTCTAATATCCAACCTAGACCACCTCCCCCACTACAACTTGAGACTAAATTAAGGTTGTACAGGCAACCTTAGTTTCGGCATCCTTATCTGTAAACATGGCGATCGTATCAAAAATCCATTTGGGGATCCTAGCAAATGAAAACTGTAAACTGGTACTAACCTAGGAATGAAAATGGGTAAAAAGCACGGTCGGTCATAACTCACTGTCTCATAAATTCAGCACCTTTCCAGTGAAGCATGAACCTCCACCCCTGATGCACTAAACTACTTGTTCTCTTTGTTTTGTTTGCCACCCAAAGTTATCCCCTGTTTTTCCCCCCCAAAGCACTGAGTTGGATAGCAGTCCAGTTCCTTTCAGATCCTTCCAATGGTACAAAGCAAAAAGTAGGTTTAGAAGCAGTGGTGGCTGCAACCACAGGCTTGCCAGGCTTAGCTCTGACAATGCCCGATGAGAACCCTGCATGTTTATTGTTCTGTTACCTGGAACTGTGGAAAGTTTGAATGGTTTGGATAGATGGGGGGTGGAGGATAGTTCAGACTGAGCCACACTGGCTGGTTTAAGGAGGTGGTCGTTGATGTGGTAGCAAAACGCGGGGTGAAAACATTCCCATTGTATTTGAGGTGGTTCTTCTCCGATGCTGCAGTAGTTACTGTAAAACAAAAGATGGTTAAACACGTTATTAAACAGGCATGCTAGGCTGATCCACCGGAGCAAAGAAAAGCCCAACTTAAAAGGGTGTGCTTTGCCCACCAACCAAATTTCCTTAAGATCTCAGCTACTTCCACTGGCTACAAGCTTTCAGTATTGAGACCCAAATTCAACAATTAGCACTTTAAATTCTCTAATTAGTAGGACCTGTCCATCCAGTCCCTACAGGACTTGGAATTAACTGTAACTGTCTGAGTGATAAGGATGAATGAAATGGTTCAGCTAGAATAAGAATGGAACAAGACCCTTTGCGCCACATTCAAAACCTCTTTAAGATTAGGGGAGAAAACTGACTAGCTTTTCATTTGCGTTCATTTTATAGCATCTCCGGGTTGCAATACACTAGACCAAGATTTTCAAAATGGATTACTGATGTTGACTGCCCATCCTGAGACATCTGATGGGCAGTTTCCGAGGATGGGTGCTCAGTACTTTCTGGCCTCTTTAAAGTGTCTCAAATTGGGCCCCGAACAAAATATGGCCCCCAAAATACTTGAGTTAATTCTGGAAAATCTTGGACCGTAGGGGCTAACTCTACCCTCACAAAATGTGAGATAATGCATTATGAACCCAATCAATGCCCATTGCAGTCAGTGGAAAGAGTCCTATTGTTTTCACTTGGCAGTGAATCAAGCTCTGTCAGTATTTATCCCGTAACCTTGATCATCTCAGTTTAGCCTACCATGAAAATCGTACCCTTGCTAATACAAGGAAAGAGATACATGCAAGATTTATTTCTGACCAGGCTGGCATCAAGTGCTGCAGATAGTAAGGCAGTTCCATACAGACTTTCAAGTTAGCTTCTTTAAAAAGCTACCAGTCATATCTGCCAGTCCGTGGGATCTCAATATTGGGGTCACCTCCCATCTTGTTAAGTGGGAGAAGGGTGTTGCATAGATCCCAGCTGGATGACAGGGAGTATGCTGGGAGTTGGTCCTGGTATAGAACTGAGGATCCCACTATGGAAAAGGTTAAGAACCACATTGTTTGTCCCCTATGAAATGACATCTCTGTATATCACAGTGAATACCATACCTGTTGTCTATGGCTACCTGCAATCACAGGGGACTGGACCGACCCAGAAGGTCCCTTCCCATTCGATGTCGGCTGCATTTTAAACATCTCTTGCTTTATTTTATCCCCCCCCCCCCCGCCAATCATTCCCAAATGATACTTCCAAACACCCCGTACCTGTGTTCTGAAGTCCCTCGGGAACTGAGTCGGGATCAGTTTTTGAGCAGATCTTGGCAAACACCGGGAGCTGCTTCTTTGGCCCCGTGGTTTGGCTTTCTGCTGTCGTGGAAGGCAGAGGCACCACTGCGCTCTCCTTATGGGTGGGGGAATTGAACATGTTACTTTGTAGATAGTCCTTGGTCAGCCTGGTTTCCTCCGCCACCACCTGATTATCTGGCGCTTTGGCCGCCTCTATGCATTTCAATGGACACGGCACCAGTGACTTACTGGTCTCTTTGTTAGAAGCCACTGGGTTACCACGACCATTGTCCACCCCTCTAGCATTCTTGAAGGTGCATTTTGCAGGACGTAGAATCCCAGCGATGGTGGATTTTGTAGAAAGCTGAGCATCACAGAGAGATCTGAGTTTCATCTCCCTTTCTTTGCTTCCCATCATTGCTCGGTACATGCTCTCTACTGCTTCTGTTTCATCTAGCAACTGGTCCCTCTCGGAAAGCAGGAAAAGGCTGTTGTTTGATGAAGTCTGATTTAAAGTAGAGGCAGTTTTTTTGCTTCCTTCTAAACCTTGCATTTCTGTCTCGCTAATGTTCTCCTGGGTAAGGCTCAAGTACTCCTGTTCCACCAGAAGGGAAATCTCATCTTTGACACAGTTCTGTTCCAACGATCTACATGAAAGAGAGAAATCTAACACAGTTAATGCACATTCAACAAGGATAACTGCAGGCAACTTGGATGAAACACGTGGGAGCGCAAAGAATTATTATGAGAGATGTGCTTAAAGTAAATTCTGGGTCTATAAATATATTTCTGCTACAAAATGAAATCCAAGCCTTGCCAACACTAGGAAAATGACTTACTGTTGACAATGGGGCAGATGAATTAGTTGCCAAGCCCGATATGCTTGCAGCCAATATTGAGTTCAGCATCAGTTCACCTGGCCTTGCCAGTTGTTAGCAGTGGGGGGGTTTCTGACAATCAGTTTAAAAATGGGGAGAGAGAATTGTCGCACCCTCCTTTTTAACTGAAATTTGAAATGTTGATGAAATCATCAGAATTTGGGGGGAAGGGGCCCCCACAAAGCCCTAGTATAAAGTTCCACTGACGCCTACATTGTGCAACTGTACTTAAATGGCCCTCATCGCTATAGTTTCAGAACACTTCCTAATCACTAATGAATTTTTATCCTTCCAACACCCTTGTGAGGTTGGGCTGAATTCTCTCCATGTCACAGATGGGGAAACTGAGACGTGCCCCAAATCAGAGAGAGTTCACAGCTAGGCAGAGAATTTAGCTCCTGCCCCAAAGAGCTAGGTTATCTTTTTATTCTGTTTGTACAGCGCCTGACACAATGGGGCCCTGGGCCAGGCCTGGGGCTCCTAGATGCTACAGTAATACAGATGATAATCTTTATAATAAAATTCCAGGATTGTCTCTCTGTCTGGGTGCCACTCTGAAGCCAGGAATCTCTGTAGAGTCAGTGTGACGTGAAGGAAACATCTAGAAGCATGTCTGAGAGCTTGCTTGCTTGTTTGTTTGTTTAGAATATCACCAGGCTCAATCATCACTGGGACTGGCATTCTGTTACCATCCAGTTTAAGTTCTCAGCCATTTTTGGCTTTTTTTACACAGTTTATGGATTATGCCCATGTTGCATCACAGACCGTCAGCTGGTAGTAATAATGTCTCTAGAATTCCAGAGAGACAAAATGGGTGAGATAATATCTCCCAGTTGGTCCAGTAGCCTATTATCCACTAGACTGTCTTTCCCTACCTTTGGCCATTTCGGGGACCAGTACATATTGACTAGCTCCTTTGCAGAAGGAGTCAAACTAATGGTAGAACAAATGTTTACTGGAAGCCTTGAGGGTAGGTTAGAGGTCAGTGAAGGCAGAGTTGGGTGTGGTCTTCTAGTGCGGCATGCAATGAGATTGGCTTCAGTGTAAGCGTCAAGCTGATATTCTGAGAACAGAGCCCTGAATTTCATGTCTAATGGGAATACACAATCACCTACCACATGCAATACATTTCTCTCTCTCTAAACACTCAAGTTCTTTATCCAAATTGCACACACTGGGTGCACAAAGCTCTTGACCTAAAAGTGGTCTGATCTCCAGAAGTGCTTAGACTCACAACTCCAGTTGCAGTCAGAGATCCCAGTCCTAGTATGAGTTCCATGTGAATTCAATAAGTTGATGGAGGACAGGTCCATCTATGGCTATTTGCCAAGATGGTCAGGGATGCAACCCTATGCTTTGGGTGTCCCTAAGCCTCTGACTGCCAGATGGTGGGACTGGATGACAGGGCATGAATCACTCAATTTAAAGATAATTTTAAAATCTATTGGGCCCGATTCACCATTGCCCTGCGTCTTGTGCAGCCACTCACACCAGTGCAAACGTGAGTGTGAAATGCTCCTGAATCACAATGGTAATGTTTTATACCCATTCTGCCCTAGCGTGCTGTGTTACTATTTGTTTGTTTTATGGCAGCACCTAGAAGCCCCAGTTGTGGGCCAGGACCCTGAAGAGCTAGGAGCTGTACAAACACAGGACAAAAAGATAGTCCCTGTCCCAGAGAGCTCACAATCTATTGATGGCATAAGGTGCAGGACAGTGGAGAAATGGGCATGTTCATGATTAGAAATTGGTTTCTTTTCAAGAACTTTTTAATTATGGATCTTTCCATTGTGGTTGCCTGCTCACAATACTCCTGCCTTCTGTTGATTACTTGTGTAATGAGGGACCCAGTTTGCTCACTTATTACCAAATGTGATTTGTAACTTAATGCATAAACTGGTTATCCTTATTGGCTTGGGGGACGGGATGGCCAGGGTTATAAACGTGTACATATAAATAGCTTGCCAAACTTCTTAATCATCAATTATAAATTCACCTAATTATGTCTGATTATGGACTCACTGTAATTAGCAGAGTTTTTAAACTGCCTGGCTCTTTTCTTCCTAAAATAAAATAACCAAGAAACTTCAGCTGGTTAGTTTTTTTGGGGGGGTGGGGGGGCAGTTTGGGAGATGATGAATTGCAGCCTGTTTAATATTTAAAAAAGTATAACCTTCCTCCCCACCTCTGACTTCCATTCCAGTTCAAAGCTACCTTTGCAGTACAGATTAGGGCCCTGATCCTGCAATCATATACACATGTGGTCTTACTGATGTAAGTAAGGGCTACTCATGTGAGTAAAGGTAAGCATCTGTATAAGGGTTTGGTGTGTCAAGTACCCATATCACATCCAATCCTGTAGTCTTGTGGTCAATCCTGTTTTCCCAGAATGCGCTGGGAGAATAGGGAAGGGTCAGGTGGTGCAATCCTGATCACAGCTGGTGCACAAATGGGGCCAATTGGAGATTTCCAACCTGAGGCTTTTTTTCAGAATCTAGGTGCTACAATGTCCTGGGGAGTCTTTGATAAAGACAGGAAGCCAAACCTCAGGAAGGAAAGTAAATTTAGGAAAGAGGAGTAAAGGTCTGCTGGTGGTGAGGCTGTTCAAGGCAATTCATATCCACATAAAGGGAAAAAAAAATCTAACATGGATTCCCTGCTGGTACAGTTTGCTGATGACACACAAATTGGTGACATGATAAACAATGGGCTCACTCAAACCTGTGCTTTGTACTGTTAAATGTAAGGTGGTACATTCCAGGAACCAAGAATGCAAGTCACACTTACTAGGATGGGGGGTATATTTTGGGAAGCAGTGACTCAGAAATGCATTTAAGGGTCATGGTGGCTAACCAGCTGAACCTGAGCTCCAGCGCATCGCACTGGGAGAAGAAAGCAGATGGGTTCCTTGGATGTATTAGCAGGGGAATACAGAGTAGAAGTAGGCAGGTGTTAAAACCATTCTGTATGTATCTTAGTGAGACTGAAATACTGGGGCCAGTTCTGGTGTCAACACTTCAAAAAGGATGTCAACAAATTAGATAGGATTAAGAGCTACAAATATGATTCAGGGTCTGGAAATCCTGCCTTACACTTTAGTCCCTTGCTGTATCTAGTTTCTCCAAGAGAAGGTTAAGAGGTGATTCGATCATAGTCTGTAGGTACCTATGTAGGGGAGAGATTTCTGATAGCCGGGGGCCTCTTTATTAGAGCAGACACAAGCATAACAAATTCCTGTGGGAGCAAGCTGCTGAGAGACCCCTTCAGACTAGAAATAAGCTTCATATTCTTAACAGTGAGAGTAGTTGACCAGGTGAACAGTTTACGTAAGGGTGTGGTGGATTCTGCACCACTTGAAGCCTTTAAACAAGATTGTAGTGGTCTAAAAAAGGTGCTCCAGTTCTCCCAGAACTTATGGAGCTTGATGCAGAGATGGTGAGATTTGCTTAGTGAAATTCTCTGGCCAGTGTTCTACAGGAGGTCAGATGAGATGATCAGAACTGTCCCATCGGACATTAAAATCTACGACTCCGTGTTGATCTCTGTGATGATTTATCAGTATCGCTGCTTCCAAAGAAAACTTGCCCTTCCTTAGAACTATTTCAAGCAGCCTTCATATGGCACATCAGTTCTCAGAACCAAACACAGAAGGAAAGTTTTACAGCCAGATTTTAAACGTGGGGAAGTCAGGAGGCCTGTTCTGCCACTGGGAGGACTTGTCTGTTGAGATTTTAAGGAATTGTCTCTTACTGTGTGTCTGTGCAGCACCCAGCACAGTAGGGCTCTGATTTCAGCCGGCTCTCAAAGTGCTAAGGTAGTACAAATAATAATAAGGGGGGGCTTGGATACAATGCAAATTCTTTGCTGCAAATCGTCATAAATCCTAGTGTAGCATCTGTAAAATGGGATTAGCTTTTGTTTTTCCTGTTGTACTCGACTGGCACCTCTCACCCCAGTTTCTGAGTGCCTTGAAATCTTGTAATATACGGCTCCTCACAACACCCCAGTGAGGCAGGGCAGTGCTGTTATCCCCAGTTTACAGATGGGGAATTGACGCATAAGGACACTGGGAAGGCCCAGATCCTCAAAGATATTCAGGCCCTTTGAGGATCTGGAACTAAGTGATTTGCCCAAGGGCAGGCAGGAAGTCTGTGGCAGAGAAGGGTCTTGAAACCAGGTTTCCCAAGTCCTAAACTAGGGCCTTAACCACTGAACCATCCTTCCTGTCTACCTCATCTGTTTAGATTGTAAGCTCATCAAGGTAGTGAACTGTCTGTTACTAGACGTGTGAAAACACCCAGCAAAATGGTGCCCTGACCTCAGTTGGGTCTACTAGGCATGGTCATAATATGAATAAAACATAACAGAAGCTCTGGATGTTTCCAGTGATTTGTCATCCTCCTATGTCTAAATATTCCAGTAACAAAGCCAGGAAGGTGAAACTGTTTGTTCAAAAGATTCCAGATGCATTTAAAATGAACTTAGCTGTGATTTGCATAAGTCAATATTTTAAAATAATTAAAGTTTGCTAAATCAAGCAAGGTCACTAGGACTAATCTTGGCCCCAGTGTTGTTGAAGATGACAAATCAGGTAATACATGGACCTTTACTGGCCGTCAGCATAGACTCTGAGGTTTTTATAAAATCTCTTCCTGGCAGTTGGATAAGGACGCTTGTACCTCCAGGATCAATGGTAAAAAATATGGCCCAGGTGAAAATCCTGCTCGCCATCCTCATTTGAGCAGCAGCATTGGTTTCAGAGAGATT
This sequence comes from Malaclemys terrapin pileata, assembly GCF_027887155.1. Lineage (NCBI taxonomy): Eukaryota > Metazoa > Chordata > Testudines > Emydidae > Malaclemys > Malaclemys terrapin. The sequence continues at coordinate 15,605,327 of NC_071526.1, read as the reverse complement.
ACTCAAATGAGTAGCGCAAAGCAGGTCTTGGCATTTGGTCAATAGTAATCAAAACCCATCTGAAGGCAGTTCAGTTATTACTTGTATAGGGACCAAGATCAGGGCCCCTTAGTACTAGGTGCCTTACAGACACAAAGTGAGAGACAGCCCCTTCCCTAAACAGTCAAGACAAAGTCTGTGAGGGAATGGGAGAGATGGCTTGCCCAAGGTCGCTCAGCAGCTCCATGGTAGAGGTGTCAGTAGAACCCAGGTCTCCGGATTCCTAGGCTTAGTATGCCCTGTCCACTGGACCTCGCTGCCTCTCTCATTGCATGAAAAATGAGTTTGATGGGTCTCAGTCCAGTTTCTGTTTCTTCAGGTGTCCCCCCTCAGAAGCTCCACCACAGCTCTGGCGCGCTTGTGGATGGTTGCGCAGCACAGATGTAAAGGAAAGAAAGCATATGGAACTCCACTCTAGTCTCTCCCCCTAGGTATGATAGTTATGAGGCACATTGGCAAGGGATAATGTTAGGTTGGCTGCCCTTGCAGAGCCAACTAAATTCACTGCTAATAAACAAAAATTATGGTGCTTTAAGGGTCAATTTCATTTATTAAAACAGGGGAGGACTTAAAATTCAGATTGTTAGTAGTCGTTTAATTCTGTTCTACACATGCTCTTGTGCAGCCGTTCTCACCATAATATCTGAGCGCCTTCCACTAGTGCATTAACTGATGTGATGAACATCTGGTTCATAAAGACGCTTGGGCCTGCATTCTCCTTTCACTTACCCCAGCTGTGCACTGGAGACTGACTTCATTGGAGTGACTCCAGATTCACATGGATGCGAGAGGAGAAATGAGCCTGATTGACTCTTCATGACTTCTGGAGTCTACCTTCAAGATTACAGTACACTTAGCATTGATGGGGCACTGGATTTGGAGTCAGGACACCTGGGTTCTATTCCTGGATACATATCACCGATTCACTATGCGACCTTGGTTAAATCCCTTCCCTTCAGTTTGTTTCCCCGTCTGTATAAAGGGACAAATGATACTAACTTACCTTTCCTAAAGCCATTTAAGCTCTAATGTAACTTATTTACTGCGTCAAAGCAGGCTGGGCCCAGTCTGTGCAACCCTTGCTGGTGTATTGCATTTTTTGCTTTAAGACCAGGGCAGTTGCCAACCTCTGCTAATTAATTGCCGGGTTTGCAAATTTTAATTTTGTTGGTTCCCCCCTGCCCTGCTTCAGGAGAATTCTATAAATACTTCCCTCTTAAATTTGAAAATTGTAACTCCTTCCCTTCCTATGACTTACCCCATGGAGAGAGACTTGGCAGAAAAAAGTTCTCTGCCAAATTCAGCTTTCCTTTGTAAAGATCAGCTGTTTACAGTATAACATTTTAATTTTCTGCTTTGCTCTTTTGAAGGCTTCTTTTGCTTCTTACTGTAAATATTTTGATCTTTTTTTAAAAAAAAAAAGCTGCTGTGGGGAACTGAATGCGGCAGCTGCTTACTGTGCTTCAGAATTACAGATGTGGCTAGGCATCCCAGGGCGTTTTGCATAAGAAAATGAATGTGTGGAGGGAAAGGAGATCATTTTGCTCTCTGAGTTGGTGCTGTGAAAATAAACAGCCACGGTGTCTTATCTCAACCAGTCTGAGAGCTTACCTAGTCTATTTGTACACATGTTCCCAAAGCTACTATAGGGAAGAAAGGGTATAAGAGAGGGAGGGGGATGAATTTCCACTTGGAGTTGGTCAGTGATCTCCTCTCTGACATTTTGAGAACACTCACTCTTTCAGGAAGTTGCTGCCTTCTCCTCTGAGGGGTTCTGGTGACACAAGTGGGTGACAGGTAGGCTGCTGGATTGGGGACGTTGACCTAGGCTGGAGCTCTTCAGAAAGACCTTGAACGCGTTTCCAGATCTCGTGACAGGCTTTGTCCAAGCTGTCTTGAGGGGTGTTGTGGTGGATCCAGATGTGTCTTGGGAAAGGTCCTAGAGGAAATGGGCCCTTAGGGCTTATCGTCGGATCCTGGAGCCCACTACCACCTGTGAGCATCTTTCAGTCTCTTCCCACCCAGGGACCAAAAGACAACTTTTTTTTTTTTTTTTTTTTTTTAAACAAAGTGTTTTTGTGGGTACAGAATGGAATGAAAAACAACAAACCATGGTAACTTGGTAACCATAGAACCCCTGGGCCTGGCAACTGGTATGAAGGACAACAAGCGGAAACAGCTGTAGGGATGCCAGCACCACCCAAAGGAAGAAATAGAAGAAGGAGCCACATGTTTTCCCGCCCCCCTCCCCAACCAAGGCTGTGAGCAGCCTCTGGGACCAATCTCCATGTAATTGCTACCACTTCCAGACTCCATGTATTCTCAGGTCCATATATTAACCTCCCCCTCCTCCTTCCTTCATCTGTTCTTTATATTTGACGTACCCCTGGTGCATAGAAGGAGTTACCCCCAAGGTGTCTCCGCTGATGGTGAGGGCTGTGTGTCCCTTCTCCTACCCCATATCAGGTCCCCTCCTTATCCTTCTCTCACAGAAATAAACTGAAGCAAAGAGACAGGAGGACTTATTTGGGAGAGGGAGAGGGTATGCATGTGTGGGACTGAGAGCAGGGAGATATGGATCTCTTGTCCTGCTGTTTGCCTCTGTTTCCCTAATCCAAGGAACAGGAGTACAGCTAGCCAAGTCGCCTCCTGTTCTGCAGATGGGCCCAAGAAACAAAGTTTCAGAATTTGCTAACATTTGGGGGTGTCTGGATATGGGATTTTTGCTTTGGGAACTATTTTTTTTCTCTTAACGTTCCCTTTGAAGTATTGAGCGCTAGCCACTAACTGATGCAGCATAATCTGGTCCAGCAATTTCTGTTGCCGCGTGCTGACTTGTGTATGTCACCACTGCCTTTTGCTGGCCCAACCTTGTGATTGCCATCCATGAGGGTATATCTACTACACTGCAGCTGGGAGTGGCTACAGCCTGACGGAGGAGACAATCCTTAATACTGCTACAGCTAAATGAAGATTTTTATTGCTCCCAAGCCCTGTTCCTGCTGATATTTAAGGCCATAAGGTGCGGGAATTATTAAATGAGGTTGTACCTGTGGACAGGTTTATCAGCTATAGTTAAACACATTTCGGTTTGGGGAGAGCAGTGGAATATGACTGGGAAGAAGGAAGCCAGCACAGGCCAAACTTCAGAAGCACTGGTTATATCTGCAAAAAATTATTTGGGAGTTGTGAGTCCAAAGCCCCTACGTCTGTGTGTGCATCATGTGTCCGAGTGTGCAAAAAAAAAAAAAAAGGGGGGGGGGTGGGTGGGAGGCAGGCAAAAGTCAAATTTTTACATGTAAAAGTGCCTTTGTACATCTTCAGGTGCAACACTTGTGCGTAGATTTTTTTTATTACTGTAGCTGTTGCATCTTCCTTTGAAATCTCCGCTCCATGTGTAGTCTAATATAAAAAGTGGACTTTTCTATAATACCTATGCAAAGCCACAGTGACTGCAGCTTCTGTATAATCAGAGAGATTATTCTATGTATGCGGCTGTTGGCTAATACTTTCTGCCCGGCTAAATGCTGCTCTTTTCACCCACAGCAACCGTGTTTGGTTAACAAAGTATATGTTGGGGATTTATTTTATTTGTCCAAATACCTTTCAGATCCCTATGGAGACTTGCTAATTGTGCTGCTTTTTATCTTGGAGAAATAGTCTAAGATCACCAGCTCAGATGAATTCTAGGACTCCTCATTCATAGCCACCGTGACTGTATATGTAGGCTGGAGTTTTCTCTAGCAGCAGTAAGGGGACGTGGTGTCAGAACTCCTAGATGATGATCCCGGTTTTGGCACCAATTCCCTTTGTGATCCTGGGAAAGTTCTTTCTCCTTCCTGTGTCTCTGTTTCCCAATCTGTAAAATGGAGCAAATACTTCCTACCTCCAGACAATCATTGTGAGGACTAACTAAGCCCAGGTCTACATTAGACCTGTATTGGTCTAACTATATTGTACAGGGGGATGAAAAATCTACACCCCTGAGCGAGGTCGTTATACCCACCAACCCCCGGTGTAGACAACACTAGGCTTCCCATTGACATAGCTACCGCCTCTTCGGTAGGTGGATTAACTACGTTGACGAGAGAAGCTCTCCTGTTGGTGTAGTAGCATCTTCACTCAAGTGCTACACTGGTGCAGCTTCACCGCTGTACGTGAAGACAAGTCCTAACACTTGTAAATCATACCAGGATCCGTGGCTTACAGACATTTAGAAATACTACGTTTTATTACTGTGTTTTGCGGGGTGTGTCTGTGTGTGGAATCACAGTCATTTACATGACTTTGGCTCTGTTTGGGGAAATGATGGGATACAACAGGTGTTTGCATGTCCGCATCAGGCAGGTTTTGAGCCTGGGGTCTGACTGTGGGTGGCACTGCGGAGCAAAAGGTCCCCGCTCCTTAGTGGGTGGTTAGAATGGCAAAATCCTGTGTCTAGTCTACTGTGAAGGTAATTTAGCAAGTGGTTCAGCTGTGCAGTGGAGGTTAAGATCCGAGTTAACCAGTGCATGCGCGTGCGCGCACACACACACACACACACACACACACACACACACTCACACTCTCTTCTTTCAGATGAGGGGCAAGCAACATTAACCCTGATGGCTTCTGCCACAACACAACTTGTCTTTACCAGTCACCAAATATATGTAAATCTTTTAAGAGAGATGGAGACCTTAAGCCCGGCGTTGCTGTGGGGAAGACTTTTTTTTTAAAGGGGGGGGGGGGGAGAGTTGATTTGGAAAAAGATATGATTTTGCTAAGCAGGAATAAAGTGGGAGTGTACCTTCCAAAGACTTTATTATGCCTGCATATTGTTCTTGATCCCTTGTTAGTCGTCTTTGTCTCACCCTATTACCTGTGTGCAGCAAGCAACTCCCACATTCAGCTGAATGCGATGTTGGGGGGGGGGGGGGATTATTTGCACTATCTGTATAAGGGGCCAGGGAGGGATGGAGCTGCGCAGTGGAGTACCCTCCTCTCGGATCCTTTTCTAGCTGGCTCTCTGCCTTTGAACAATAAGGTCTATTTGAATAGGACACTGCAGTTGAAACAGACATAAAGCGACTCTTTCATGTCCCAACCCTGGTTGCTTTGGCTTTTGGCATCGGCTCCCGGTGTAGGCAGTGGAGGGATTGAAAAGCAGAGGGGACCGAGAGAAAGTGCGCGTGAGAGAGAGGATTGATTCGGGGGTGGAGGGAGAGATTTACCAGCCCTGGGTATAAATTGTTTTCTAGCTGTCAGATGAGCTCATTCAAGGCAACCGTAACAAGTCTGAAGAAGGGGGTTTTGCAGCAAGGAACTGCAGCAAATGCAAAGCAATAACGTAGGGGGGGATGGGTTACTAGTTCAAAAACCCACCCTCTTTCTTCCGCCCCCTCTCCAGTCACTTCAGAGGCGAGCCAAGGGAGGCAGGGATCGTAGCTCATTCTGGAGCAGCAGCACCCGTCAGTGGTGCCTTTGGACCGGTCCCCCCCCCCTCCATGTGTTGCAGCTTTGGAGGTTGCAATGAGAAAATCAGCAGCAGCCCTTCCTCTTTCGCAGTGGTGCATGTTCTGGATGCCAAGGCAGTGTGAAAGCCTCGGCTCTGGTGTGTGTGTGTGTCCCCTCCCTTCTCTAGGCATGTCTCTCTGCCTTTCCCATGCACCCGCGCCCCCTTCTCCGGGGGGGGGGGGAGGAGGTAAAACCTGCAGTTAAGATCCCCCCTCGGATATAGTCCGATCCCTTCCGCGTGGAAGGGTGAACTGAATCCGCAGATAACTGGGGGGGGGGGGAGGTGTGTGAGGGGGGTCTCCTGCGTTTGCCCAAAGGGACTGAGCTTAAAACTGTGACTGCGAAAGGGGGCAAAGGGGTGTGGGGTTTCTAATGTGTGGTGTGTCGCGGATGAGCCCCCACGGAGCGGCACATCATTGCGAAGTGCCCGAATGTGGCTTTAACAGACTGGCATTTTTTTGTATTATTATTTTATTTTGCATGCAACCGTAGAGGCAAATGTGCTAGTCCATGCAAAAAAAAAAAAAAAAAAAAAAAGCCCAAACCTTCCTCCTGGCAGCTCTGCAAAGAGGCAGCCAGCCCAGTGAGAAGGAACATGCGATGATTTGGGAAGGGGTGACGCAAAGTCCCCCCCCACACACATCTCCAAAACATTTCCCCCCTCCTCCCCTACAACCAGTCCCACTTGTCAGAACCTAATCTCTCCCCAGGAGCGCATGCTACTGGGAAAAGTAACAATTGCAAAGCGTGTGTGTGTGTGGGGGGGCTTTCTCTGGGGTATCCCCCCCTCTTGCAAGCCCTCCTGTGTTTGTAACGCAATTTCCTTGGTCATAAAAAGTGTCCATATCATCAAGTTGTTTACACAGCCCCCCCAAAAGCCGGGATATGGAGGGTGATGCATGCCAGATTTATTCTAACGGATATGTGAACGCCAAGGAGAGCTGCCGATTGGACATTTTATCTGTGGATTAAGAGGAATCTGCGGGGAATTGCTTCTATAAAGGAGAAGAAACCTGGGGTGGGTATTAACATGAACAAATAAATGGGATCCTAAAACATAATGTGTGGTTTATTGTTTCTGGGAGGATGGAGGGAATGGGGAGTAGGGGTGGAATAAAAATCTTGAATCAGATACTGTCTACACACACACACACCCTCCGCCAAAATAACACAGCTGAAGTACCCCCTTTCCCACGATTTAAGGAAGAAGAGAACAAGGATGTGGAGGTGATTAGTCACCTGGATGCTGATGGTGCTGATCAAAAAGTGTAATTCCCTGGGAACCTTGTGCTGCTAATCCTGAAAAGCTTGATCCAAGATAGGCATTTTTTAAGTGGGGGGGGGAAAAAGGAAAGAAGGGAGGGAGGGGGAGGAAAAAAAGAGCCAGCCCTCCTCTCCCCAAGCCAGTGCGAGAGTTGGTTCATTCCAGCTGCAGAAGCTCAGAGCCTTCCATGCATTGGGATTTTTTTCCGAGCTAAAATAATAATCCTAATCATCATCCTGACCTCCCCCACCCCCCCTTCCTTCCTCCTCTTCCTCCAGCCGATCCGAGGACCATCCCAATTGTAAAGGGGAGAGGAAAACAAAACCCCACCACCCCTTGACATGCAACCTTCTCTGGGATGGGACAGGACGGGATGCAGCTGCGGCTTTAGAAGGAATTGGGGGAAATTGGGGATCTTTGCTCTCATGACGGTGGAAGTAAGCTACTGGAGCCGGGTTCTGCTGCTCTCCTTGGGGCTGTTGGCTGCTTCAGCAACCGGTGAGTGCAATGGAGGAAGCTGGCAACTTTGGGAGCATTCCCCCTCCCCCCTTGCTGCTTGATTCAGATTTCATTCTCTTGCATTTGGAGGGGTTTATATATATATATATATATGTGTGTGTGTGTGTGTGTGTGAATTTGGGTGGGAGGAGGAGATCCTCCTTTATAGACCGTGCAGGGATCATGTTTGTTGCTGTGTATCTCCATAGGAAGATAAAGTTTCCAGGTACTGTATATCCTATGGGAGCAACAATTTTACAGTCTGGGTTCATAAAAAGGTGGTTTTGTTTCTTATTTTACTCCGCATCGTCAAAGGATCAGATCAGTGTGTCCCAAATGCGAGAGGACCAAGAAAAATGCCGTCACTTTTTTTTATGTGTGCATCTTAGTTCATTATTTCTCCACCCAGTGTTTGCCTACAGCCTATAAAATAGATTTAGGGATTTCTTACATGTAAATGGAAGCACTTCTGTGATTCCTCTCCTCAAACAGTTCAGATTGCGGTGCTTTTAAGCATTAGCTGTTTTGGCCTCAGCGTTATACAGGTGTATATTTTTAGCCAAATATGTAGTTTTAAACTTAGGAAAGGTCAAAATAGATTTAAAAAAAGATTAGGTTTAACCCTCTCCCTGCTTCTGAAACTGCCTTTGGAGCATATCCAAAGCAAAGGATTCAGTTTGAAACTGAAGTTTATTTCTGCTGTGGTCTTGTATAGGGTCTGGCTTTGTGTAATGGGGGGAAGGAGGGGGAAGAAAAACATTTTGTTCTTTTCTTCCTTTAATACTGAGGGGTTCCCAATTTCCCAATGTTTCTAAATAAGGTTTGCCCGAATGTGCCTCATGCAACATGGCCAAAAGGGGTTGGGGTGTGTGTGTGTGTACGCGTGGGGGGTGGGAGGGGAAGCGGTCTCTTTTTTTGTAAACTTTATGTTGTATTTGAAATGCAACACTGATTTTATTATGTAAGGCAGACTTCCTCCAAGGAGACTCAGAAAGACCATTAGCACCTTATGCTCCTGAGGTATCATACAATGGACACCAAAGAGTTTTACCAACTGGGGGCACCAACTAGGATAGGAGGAAATCAGTTCATTGGGAGGAAATAGCTAGCTAGCTAGATATCGTCCTGATTTTTTTTTTTTCTCCCCTCAGCAAAAGCACTGAGTCTGTCTGAGGACAGAGAAACCTCCCCCCTAGCTCTGTGCTGTTTGGCTGGGTTGAGTGGAGTGCTGGACAGATACCTAAACGAGTGATTTACTATTCCAGGGGTTTACAATTCTCCTCTTTCTCTCTCCTTTCCCCCTTGCTCCCCCTTGCTATCTTTGACTCATTCATGCAGGATCTTGTTGGTTTTCTTTCAGTGCCCAGTTGTTCTGCATTTAGTCCTCCTTGCTAGCACAGCTCCCTTCTTTTTTTCCTCATTTTTTGCTTCATTTAAAATTATACCTATCCAGGATCCTTCACTGCTGGGTTGTTAATTGATTTGTACCCCGTTCTTCTTTTACACAAGTGCCAGGTCTGTGAAAGGTCTCCAGAAGTCCTTCATTGTTTTAGCTGCAGTAGGACCATGAGGCAATTATCTCTGTGTGTGTGTGTGTGTGTGTGTGTATGTTTTTGTTTTTTTTTCCCCTGCACACCACTGCTTCTTCATGAGATTCTGAACAACCTTTTTGTCAAAACAAGGGATCAGCTCTGAGATTAGTAAGATGCAGCTAGTTAACAGGGATGCTATAACTGCCCATTGGGTGAAGGTGCCTACTGTTTCCTGCAGTCCTCTGATCAGATATTTTCAGGTTAGTCTAGGGTTGGACTTGCTGGCCCTAATAATGAGCCTCTATAGGACCATGTCCTCAACATGCTATCTCTTCAGCCTAGCCTTTTCCTGGGGATTGCGTGGCTAGCAATAACCATGAATTCCCATAGTGTGGCACTAGAGTTGTATATATAAAACTATCAGTTAGTAGTTTGAGCCTGTCTCAAAAAAAGAAAAAGAGCAAAAAAAGAAAATTGAGAAATCCTACTGTTACTACATGACCCTTACTCTAATTATTCAGAGCTGTCAATATTCCTACAGCCTGATACAGTTCGGAGGGGTGGGGGGTGGGGATGGCAGGTTGCTGCAGATGATCTCTACAGATGCGTGTTACTCAGGAAATGGCAAGCATGATCAGTTGTCTTAATCTTCTGCAAGGAACTGAACCAACTGTAGCTAAAGCTATTCTCTTTATAAGGTAGGGGATGTGTATTTTTCTTCAAAGAATAATACATTTCTTAGACACTCGCTGAATTTAAAAAGAGGTGTCGGAATAACCTGGCGGAGTTTGTCGTCTGTTTCGAAAAGATACTGATTTTTCTTGTGGTTGCGAGCTGGCGACTAGCAATACGCAGCTAGTCAGAGAGAGGGCACACCACATAATAGTTTTGTAGTTTTTCTTATCCCTCAAAGGCATATACTTGTAATGATTATTTTTCACCCTCAGCTATCTGTGCATTGTTAATCAAAGATGCCTCGGAGATGGGTTTGGGGTGCATAGTTTAGATAATATATATGGACAGACACATATAGCATATTTTTTAAAAAAAAAGCTGTTATAATGGAGGTCGTTTCTACCATTATAGTTAAGACTGTGTTTTGGTGATGACTGGATTATGCAAAGATGCACTGGGTGGAAAGTGGCCTAGACATTTTAGTTTCCTTTGACCTGATAGAAAGTAGTTTGGGGCTGATTTCTTTCTAAAAAGATGGAAGAGGGGAAGGAAAGTTGAGTACTAATTTTGAGCTGCTGTATGGGCGCACAAATAATTCATTTTTATTAATCATCCCTTTAAAAAAAAAAAGTCAGAATGTGGATTAATCCCCGGTACCTGTACTCCAGCTGAGTAGCGCTTCCTTACAGGTGGAGTAGCCCCACAGGTCGCCTTGGGAAGTGAGTACTACTCAATGTAAAGCTGGCTGGACGTTTTGACAAGGTAGGGATGGGAATGAATAGCAACTGATATGACGAGATCCGACAGAACATTTTAAAGGGAGTTTCTTTCGTCGGATACGCCAGCACCTCATACAGCAAAACTTGGGGTGCTGCTGCTTGCAACAGGAGTCCTGCTAACAACCGTGGTGCACTGGAGATTAGGGATAGACTAAGCTTGTAAACAATGTCCTATGTAACTGTAATGAATTCCCTGCTCTCCCCTTATTCCTGGGGGAGGGGAAGAAGTCATTTATTTCAGCCTTTTACTGGGTGCAGCTTATTTTCTTCTTCAGGTTGGGACAACTCTGCCTAGTGTGTAGAGGGTGGGCTGAATAAGGGTGTCAGCCCATCTCGGTGCCTCCTTACATCCGTCCTGCCCACCTGCTTGCGAGAGGTGGGAAAACCAGGCGCGCTGCCTGTGCTCTCCCTCCTACCTGCAGTGTGGGGACCATGGCTGCAGCCTCATGGGAGTGCAGTCTAAGCTGTGACTCCTCCTTCCCACACTAGACACTGCCACTGTCTGGCCCTTAATGTTTGCTAGGGCTGTAATAAACTTGCTTCATGCAAAGGTTTCCTTGTCTCCATCCATGCGCTGGTCATACTCCTCAGCTTCCCATCAAATGATCAGGTTCAGACCCAAAATCTCAAAGCAAAATTTTTTGTCTGGGGGAAAAACCTCTTGGTTTGGCCCAGTTTTGTGCTGGGAAGCGAAGAGCTGGGAATGGGCCTTTTGGGCAGAGAACTGGGAGTGTATTAGGTTGGGAGAAGTAATGATTCCCCTGGGGGATATCTCTATGCTGCCAGTGAGACAGAAGCAGTTCCGGCTGGCCAGGTAAGAACCCTTCTGAGCCAGCTCTCCGATGGAGCGCAGGGGCCTAGAATCAGCCCAGCTCAGAGCAGACTCCATATAGCTGCATTTCCCGAGCCAATTGGACCAGGACGCTGGTGCAGAATTGCATGCGGTTTTGCACAGGGGGTCACACAGATTTTCTTCAAGTATAAGCTGTTAGTGAATATGCTGGGGGAAATGTTCCTTGAATGTTCGCTATACGTCCTGAAGCTTTGGCTTTCTTTGCATTTGGGGGATCAGGATGGGAGTGGGAGAGAGTAATTTACTGGAGAGGCAACATGGTGTAATGAATGCCTAGGCCACTGCACTATGATTCAAGAGACTCGGGAGCTATTCCATGCTCTGCCACTGACTTTCTGTGTGACCTTGGGTAAGTCCCTGCTGCAAAGCGTTTACAGTGTAACTCGTGCATTCTGTTGGGCCCCAGAAGGACAGAGAGGCGTGCTCTTTGGTCCTCTAGATCAGTTGCTTTCAAACTGTGGGTCGTGACCCAGTACTGGGTCACAGAGTGGAAGGCACTGGGTTGCGGTGGCTCTAGTCAGCACTGCTAACTGGGCTGTTAAAAGTCCTGTCGGCGGTGCAGTCCGGCTAAGGCAGGCTAGTCCCTACCTGTTCCGACACCGCACTGCGCCCCGGAAGCAGCCAGCAGCAGGTCTGGCTCCTAGGGGGTGGGTGGGTGGGGCGTTATGGGACTCTGCGCACGCCCTGAGTACCGGCTCCGCACTCCCATTGGCCGGGAACCAGCCAATGGGGGGGGGGGGGGCAGTGCCTGCGGGCGAGAACTGCGCAGAGCCGCTTGCGTGCCTCTGCCTAGGAGCCAGACCTGCTGCTGGCTGCTTCTGGGGCACAGCGTGGTGTCAGGAAGGCAGGCAGTCTGCCTTAGCACCCCCACTGACCAGGAGCCGCCTGAGGTAAGCCCACACCCCAATCCCACATCCCAATCCCCTGCTTCAACCCTGATTTTTCCCCCCCAAACCAGGAGCCCTCTCCTACACCCCAAATCCCTCATCCCTGACCCCCAGCCCAGAGCCCTGACCCCCTCCCACATCCCTTCCCCAGCCCAGAACCCCCTCCCACATCCTGAATCCCACATTCCCAGCTCCACCCTGAGACCTCGCCCCTGCACCCCAACCCTCTGTCCCAGCCCTGAGCCTCTCCTGCACCCCAAAAGTTTGAAAACCACTGCCGTAGATGACTGCAGCACCAGCAGCCATAAGTTACCGAATGGAGAATAGGTGAAGGGTTACCAGGTTGGGCCATAAGTTTTGTTTGTTGTGGTAGTACCTAGAGGTCCCACTCAGTTATTGGGATCCCAGTATGATAGGCATCATTCATGCACATCCTGAAAAGACCGTTTTGTTTTTTAATCTTCAGAAGATGGTGAGTATGTGGAGGTGGGAGCGCGGGGAAGGAGAGTCTCCATAATATATGAGACCCTACTGGGGTTTCTTCCATGACCCAAAGATCTGATGCTACAGGTTCTCTGGTCTCTTCTCTTCTCCTCCCACCAAGGAAAAATAAATTCTAAACTGCTTGCTAGGCCCGGGCGTGAAATCTGGGCCTGCTTTGCCATCTTGTTGAGACAGGCTTGACACACAGATCAGTTCTGGCTTTGTTTCCCTAATGCTTGATTGAGAGCCCCTCTGCTAGGCTGTGGGGCAACAAAAATGAGGACATTTCTCTAAAGTAGGGATTACCGGATGGACAAAGAAAGATGCCATGAACAAGAGTACAGGGGCTCCCTGGCTTTTAGATGCCTCATTAGTTTTCCTGAAAAGAGAGACTGGTCTTGCAGCACTGAAGTCAATGGGGATGTTGTCATTGACTTCAGTGGGAGTGGGGGCAAGTCCTGTAAGACATGGAAATTCTATAATGGTTATCCATCAATTATTGTAACTAGAATAACCCTACCGATGGCTTGTTCTAAGCTGCTACTTATTTTCAAGTTGGTTGTCATCAAGGGTATAGGCAACATCTTTCTATTTTAAGATTTTATCATGGTGCTCATTACCATAGTATCTGAGAAGCTTCCATGTTTAAAAAAAATCAATCCCATTCTTGAATGCTTGAATTATCCACAAAGACCTTCTGTCATTAGAGCTAGAGTGTGCAAGCGTCCAGGGAGGTTTATTGAGGATTGGCAGGCCTTGATAGTCTATTGTAGTGATTATTGTAAAATAAACATGAGTTTTTAGAAGCAGGATATAAAACCACCTGCTTCAAGGCCAAAACCAGCCTTTAATTCATGGCGGTCAGGAGGAAACTGTCCCTGAAGGCAGGTTATCCCTTAACTGAAGGGGTTCTTGTACCACCCTCTGCAGCAGCTGGTTGGAGATAGGATACTGGTTTAGATGATCTGTTGCAGGATAATTTTTATGTTGCTATGGAGAGAGTAGATAATTGCTACACCAGATGAGATGTTTGTTAGTCCTTTTTTTTTTTTTTTTTTTTTTTAAGACTGACTTAGGCCATGTGTATATGTCGAGCGCTGTAGTGGCGCCGCTGGACTGATACAGCTGCAGCACATCTAGTGAAGATGCTCTATGCTGACGGGAGAGCGCTGTGCACACGGACGCTTATGTTGGTGTAACTTATGTTGCTCAGGAGGGTGGAATATTGGCACCCCTGAGCGACGTAAGTTTTGCCGGCACAGGCTGTAGGTAGATCTAGCCTTCGGGATTACATTGACTAGTTAAAGAGCCTGTAGTATGCAGTGACTTTAGTACTAGGCACTTGGTCACAAATAGTTGCAGAGTTGTGCTGTGCATCACTCATTTTGAACCCTTTAGGGTGGGGTGTTGTCAGAGATCAGCACTGGTCTAGCGCTGCTGTGATCAGACTCAGTGGTAACCCCTCCACCTGCCCCACAGACTTCAGCGGGAGCCGAGTTAGGGCGACACCAAGTGCTCTTGCAAATCACCCCCTCAGATGATGGTAACGTGAAATATACATCATTCTTGTCCAGAAGAAACTAGTGACAATATTAATGGTCAGATGTATTCTGGGAAAAGTCAGGCAGTCTAACCTTACTTAGCATCGGTCATATAACATACGCCCAGGAGATTCCCAGCTGTAGCTATAAAGAACTTTGTGAGAGCTGACTCAAGAATGGCCTTTGAGAGAGTGTCTCATCTCTGAGCTTCCTTCAGCTGAAGGCAGGTCCTTAATAGCGTTTTCCACGGTGGAGCCCTAGTATGAAATAAAGAAATGCTGTCTGCTGGTCAGACAGGGACTTCCAATTCTATGATTCTGTTCCATCTTTGCAGCTGACTGTGGGAGAGAGAATTCTCCTGTCTCACTTCCATTTACTCATCTGTACAGTGGGTGGAATAATACTTACACGACAATGTTGTTGTGTATAAAGTGCTTTAAGAGCCTTGGAGAGAAACTGCTATACAAGTGCAGAGTTTTATAGCAACAGCACGTAAGACTTCAACAGAGTCCTGCTAATCTGCCTTTGTATCAAGAATATCCCAAGACAGTGTGCCAACGTCATCTTCCATTGGCTTCAGTGGCATTCTATCAAGGCTGTATTTTATCCAGTAGGTTTAATAGGGGAGGCTTTTTGTCAGTCCTTCACACTGGTAGCTAGTTGGTCTGGCAATATCCTGAATGATCCAAGGTTTAAAATGTATCCACTTGTGCAAATACAAAGCACAGAGCTCCCAAAGTGTTAGATCAAAGCTATAGCCCTTAAGAATAGGACAGCAACTGGTAAGTTAACTCACAGTGATCCTGTATTCATTGAATCTGTCAGTTCAGCACTCAGTTTGCTCGTTCAGTCTATAGTGATTGCAAATGTCAGAGATAATATTATCACTGTTCAGGCAGAAGGGGGAGTCCATCTTTTCCAAGGGCAGCCTCTGGTTGATGAAGATGTATGACGAGGTTAGCAGGATCAACAGACAGCTAAGTATTAAAAACAGGAAAAAAAATGGGTCCATCTATTGGAACTCTGGGTATAAAAAAGCAGATGTGACCTTATCAATCCTGCATATTAATTGAGGTTTTTCTATTCTAGCTCTATAGCTTAATGAAGTCTCTGTGTTGCTATTTATAGGTACCGCGTACATACAAAATGTATTTTTTGCTCTTCCCTCCCTTTCAAGGAAGTGAGAAATCCAGCAATATGTGCTCGAAGCATTTGACTTCTTGCAATTACAGAGAAAAGCCTAGGTCATAAAACTCTCTTCTAATACCATCAAACCTCTTGGGGCGGGGGGTGTCTCTTTAGGAGAAGATACATATCTGGAACCAAGCGACTCCTATTTTCCTATTCTGTCATTTCCACCCTCTGCTTCACCCTTTAATCTCAGTTAGTGAGTAAATGTAGGGTTTATGAAACCATGGAAGAATAGGCCTGGCTCCACCTCCTTAAACTGATCCAGGAGGCCCCTGCTGAAGTCCCTCTGAAAGACCCGTTTCTGCCATGTTGCTTGGTGTGAAATGAGCTGACTCATGTAAATGGCCTCTTCATAGAATCATAGGACTGGAAGGGACCTCGAGAG
Organism: Malaclemys terrapin pileata; assembly: GCF_027887155.1. Classification (NCBI taxonomy): domain Eukaryota; kingdom Metazoa; phylum Chordata; order Testudines; family Emydidae; genus Malaclemys; species Malaclemys terrapin. The sequence goes on along the minus strand of NC_071526.1, from coordinate 15,589,704 downwards.
GTCATCTAGTCCAGTCCCCTGCACTCAAGGCAGGACTAAGTATTATCTAGACCAGGGATTGGCAACCTTTGGCACGTGGCCCAACAGGGTAAGCCCCCTGGTGGGCCGGGCTGGTTTGTTTACCTGCCGCGTCCGCAGGTTCGGCAGATCGTGGCTCCCACTGGTCGTGGTTCGCCGCTCCAGGCTGTGAGCGCCTCAGGCCAGGGATTGTCCCTTCTTGAGTGTTTGGAAAGCACTTTGTGGGTGCTGTAATAATCATCACAGCAATGGCTAGAGTCTGGTCTTCTTTGGGTGAATGGCATGCAAGTTTCCCTGTTCTACCGAAGAACCCCATGCCAACTATTCCCCTCCTGGGTTCCTGTGCAGCCCTGTTCATGCATCTTGGTCCTGACCTGCAGGACACCCCTGGAGATGGAGTGAAATAAGGGCTGCACCCTGCAGAAGTGCCCTTCTGGGGAATAAGGGAGGCCCCCCTTTACCTTCTAATGAGCACCAACATACAGACACCATAATTCATCCCTTCAGTGTTGAAATCCTGGGGCCCCAACCAAAATCAGGGCCCTGTTGTGCTTGGTGCTGTACATACACCTAGTAAAAGACCGTCTTCACCCCAAAGAGCTTACAATTTAAATAGACAAGACACAAAGGCTAGGAGAAAGGAAGGATGATTATTAGCATCTTACAGATGGGGAACGTACCCCCAGAGAGACTGGGTTGCGCAGGGTGGCTTTGTCACAGGCAGGAATTGAACGCAGGTCTTGAGAGTCCCAGTCTGTTATCCTAACCCCAAGATCATCCTTCTCTGATTTGTCCATTAAAATATTTCTCTGTGTGGAGTATGTGTAACTTGTACTGGCTACAGGCCTGGGTAGTGGTTCTGTGTGCACGTAGTAAGACGTTTTTGACACACCCCCGCAGTGTGGTATCTCAGTGCCTGGCACCTGGAGCCTTGCTCTGGCCTAATGAGCCTGCATTGTTTTTATGGAAACCAGGATACAGTGGTTAAAAGATACGTAACAGTAGCCCCCATCGTTACTGTATTTACGCTGGCCTGCGCTGCTTGGAGTGAAGTTTGGTGCAATTATGGAAATTGGTGTACTTTGCTTACAACACACACAATGCAGCGCAGTAATCTGCCAAAATCTATACTCCAGACATGCAATGCAGTGGCAGACTAATTTGATAGTGGTTAATGTGTAACTGGGAAAATCCCATTGATTAAAGAAATCAAATTAACTCTGGTTCAGTCTCCTTGCTCGCCGCCATGGACACAGCCAGCCAGAATGGGGATATTATACTTCAATGAGCCCAAATGTGTACCTTTTTACCTCTTTTTTTTTTTTTTTTTTTTTAAACACCTCCCTTGCGTAGAAGCGGGACAGAGGGTTTTTAATACGTCACTTCACAGTAGACTAAGTACAATGTTCTTCATCTATGTTTTAGATTCAGCGACGTCCCCATTTTCCTGTCGGCGGGAATAATCGACTGTGCTTATTAAACAAAGACTTTATTGGTGTGGTAATGAACTCTCTAGTGTGTGTGCACATGCAGCAGAGGGTAGTGGTGTGGATTCAGATCGGCACAGCTCTATTATAAGCCCAATAGTGTTAACAACCAGTGGCGATGCTCCATTAGGCCATGTGCTTCTGGAGCAGGGGGATATAATTTTTATCTCTGCAGTTGGGAGGTTCGGAATGGCTATGGCTTTACAGCGTAGGGATGACTTTGAAGTGCTAGGTAGCTGTTACGAAAAAACCGTACAATAATGGGCTGGAGTAGCACAGACTTCTGGGAAGCTCGTGTTGGAGAAAGAGGTGGAGAAGTGCATCTTCCCCATTCCTATAAACACATGCAAAGCACGCTGTTTTATTATTTATATTGTGGTATTATCCAGAAGCCCAAGTTGGGATCAGATCCCCCACTGTACTGGGTGCTGGATAATGTAGTAAGAGACAGTACTTGTCCTGAAGGAGCTTATAGTCTAAATGAAGATAATATGCAACAAACAGATGGCGTGTGGGAGGATGTCTGAGATGGGGACATGTAATGACAGACAGGTTGCATGCACAATTTGCAGGTTTTTGAGTCAATGTTTTGTAAGGGTCTAATAATTCAAGATGGATTAATGGTAACAGAAACCCCAGCTGGCCCCTCGCACAGGGTGGTCGTGTCTGACAGTGGAGTGCTGTTGGAGACAGGGCCGGCTCCAGGTACCAGCCTGGCAAGCAGGTGCTTGGGGCGGCTGCTCCGGAGAGGGGCGGCATGTCCAGGTATTCGGCGGCAATTCGGCAGACGGTCCCTCACTCCGCCTGGGAGCAAAGGACCTCCCGCCAAATTGCTGCCGCAGATCGTGATCGCAATTGCGATCGCAGCTTTTTTAATTTTTTTTTGGCTGCTTGGGACGGCCAAAACCCTGGAGCCGGCCCTGGTTGGAGATAAGTCACAAACCAGGATTTCAACAGAGTTCCCAAAGTGGGATATCTGGACTGGTCCATCAGTGGTGTATGGGCCACTATGCTGGTGGTCCAGGGAGATCTAGCTGGTCACATGGTCCTGGCTGCTCCTCCTTGTTTCCAGGTGCCAAATTGCATTAAAAGACGCTAACAATAACTTAAATGCTTTGCTAAGGAGTCTTTTTTTTCCCATGTAAAGAATCACTGTTGTTGACACTTATTACTGTATTATGCTAGTAGCTAGAGACCGGGGCGGCTCCAGGCACCAGCGTAGCAAGCAGGTGCCTGGGGCGGCCAATGAAGAAGGGGGCGGCACGTCCGGTGGTCGTTTGGCGGCGGGGCCGCCACTCCCTCTCGGAGCGAAGGACCTGCCGCCGAATTGCTGCCCTAGAATGAAGCGGCGGTAGAGCTGCTACGGATTGCGATTGCGGCTTATTTTTTTGTGTGTGTGCTTGGGTTGGCAAAAATGCTAGAGCCGGCCCTGGCTAGAGGCCCCAACCAGGAGTGGAGCCCAATTGTGCTAGGCAGCATAAAAACATCGAGAGGCGGTCAGAGCTTACATCTACGTTAGCAGAAAGTCGGTTGGGCAGCAAAGGCAAAGGGAGTCTCCCAAATTAACAGAGTAAAGAATAGAACCTAGATCTTCTGACTCCCAGTCCAGGATCTTATCCACTGGACTACATCATAGGAATGTTATGCAACTGTTGATGGGAGAGGAGATGTTCATGAGACACTGTCTCTATATGAAAATATTGTGTTCACGCTAGCGGATCCGGGGGCATTTACAGGAGCTATGGTTTCTCAATCCATTTATCAGAGTGCCTGCAGTCTTCATTTCAAGGCAGATAAAACAACAATGAATATCAAGTGAAGATGTCTTTATCCAGAACATTTTTTAAAATAAAAGAAAAGAGAGACGATCAGTGCAGTTGGCTGCTGTTTGTACCTGCTCTGTAAAATGTTAAGCCTTTTCTATCCTAATGAAATTACTTTATTTGGATTTCCCTCACTTATCTTTAAAGCCATAGATTTCTTCTAGTATAAATCGTGCAGCCGCCTCTCACACTGACAAGACAGGAATTGAGAGAGAGAGACAGGGTAGGTGAGGTAATATCTTTTATTGGACCAATTTCTGTTGGTGGAAGGTACAAGCTTTCAAGCTACACTGATCTCTTCTTGCCAGACCAAGTCAGACCAATGGACAATTCAGTCTGCTAACCTGTCTCTGATCGTGGTACTTCTTCAGAGAAAGGTACAAGGAAAACTCGAAGTTGGTAACTATTGAATAAATTGCACAGAGAAGAAAGACGGACCTGTTAGATGACTAGTCTGGGACTTGCTACCGACTTTCTGTCTAACCTTGGGCCAGTCACTTAGTCTCATTTCCCCATCTGTAAAATGGGGACAACAGCATTAGTGAAATTCTCAAACTAATTAGGCTTTTGAAATAATTCTCAGACTTACTCTGCCAGCTGTTCTTAAGCTGGTTTGCAAAGCTTGTTGCAGATACTCACAGTTCAAAATTTGCACAGTTGATCGGTCACACCAGTTGTGCTCTTGTTTCTGTTCCTTGAATGGACAGGTTGAATTATGACTCTAGCAATTTAATACACAATTTGAGCCTCGGTTTTAATTACTATTTAGAGTAGAAGTTTTCTGTTTCCTAGTAAAGCTCAAATCCTGGAATATTTGCAGAAAGCCAACACAAAAGGGTTGAAAATAGAATCAAGTCAGAATTTGGTTACTATCCGAAAAGAGATTTGCAGGTGAGACTTTCCACTGTTTGCCTGACTCTTTGTACATTTGTGTACTTATGGTAGTGGCTTTTGCTGGAATATCTCAAAACACTTCATAATTGTCCCAGGCACGTTAGTATTGGTGAGGAAAGAAGAGAATTGTTACAGGGTAACTCAGTGCTTTTAAGACAGTGGTTCTTAACCTTTACTGCAGCCTGCACCCCTTTGGTTCTCAAAATATATTCTCTCGCCCCTTAAGCCTAGATATATATATTTGTTGTGTATTACAGTAATCGTTAAAAAGTGTATAATGTTAATAAATACATAGGTTTGATGAAACAAAGTAGTTGTACTTACGTGCCTGAGCTTAATTTGTAAATAATCGAAAACACAGTCTAAAAAATCTGGCATGTCTCTCACCCCCAGAAAGGGCATCTCACACCCCAGGTTAAGAACCACTGTTTTAAAAGATGGGATTGGAACTTGTCAAGGACAAGAATTTTTAAACATCCGGGATCTGGGTTCTGATCACTGCAGTGGTAGGATACTGATAGAGAAGATGATCCAGTGATTAGGGCACTATCCTAGTCTGTAGGAGACTGGGATTCAATTCCCTGCGCTGCCACAGATTTTGTGTGGTCCCGGGCAAGTCACTTACCATCTCTGTGCCTCAGTTCCCCATCTGTAAAATGGGGATAAGACCACTTCCCTACATGTTGTGAGGATAAGTACATTAAAAATTGTGAAAAATCATTACTACATAAGAACGGCCAGACTGGGTCAGACTAGTGGTCCATGTAGCCCAATATCCTGTCTTCTGACAGTTGCCAATGCCAGATGCGTCAGAGAGAATGAACAGAACAAGGCAATTATCAAGTCATCCATCCCCTGTCATCCAGTCCCAGCACCTGGCAGTCAGAGGCTTAGGGCCACCCAGATCATGGGGTTGCACCCGTGACCATTTTGGCTAATATCCATTGATGGACCTATCCTCCAAAACTTATCTAATTCGTTTTTTAACCCAGTTATACTACGGTGATTGCGGCTAGATAGGTACCATAGATATTTACGGGAAGTTTTCCCTTCTTTAGTAAGGAAGACAAGAAGATTTAGAAACTCTACTTTTATTAAGTTGGTGGTGGAAAATATAAGAATGTTTCAAAGTAAGATAGAATTAGGATTGATTGTGGATGAACCACTGCTTCTGTGGAGACAGAAACTAGTGAGTGTTGTATTGGAGATTACTGCATAAATCCATAGCTGTTTAGAGAGGCTGCCTTTTTAAGGATTATTTTTATTTTTTCTGCCCAGATCACTGTAAAAGGTTGTATCTTTCTGGCGAGGAAAAACACTCCGTCTAAAACCATTGTGCAGTTTCTTAGATTTTGTTACACTTTCCCAACCTCCTCTTTTGTTAGCAGTGTGCGAATCAGTGTTCCCAAACTTAAGAGATCTAATCACTTACCGTGAGACTCCTTTGTTAACGGTCTCCTAGTTGAATTGAGGAAAGCTAGCCTTGCATCATCAAAATGTAAGGGGTAGCTGGGCCTCACTCTGTTCTCTCCCTTGCCTGTTTTATGTCTCTGAAACTCCATTGGGTTCAGTGGATTTACACCTGGTTTACATTGCTGTATGTAAGAGGAGAATCAGGCCCACTGTTAGAACGATGCTTGATCTGACATTTGATGAGATGTTAATGCCAAGTTGTAGGCACAGAAAAGTGGAAGCTCATTTCTACAAAGGCACAATTCAATATTCCTTTCCCGTTGGATATACTGAAAAATACTATTTAAAAAAATGTATTTCCTTCCAAATAGGAAGCATGTTTCCTGGTAAATGTAATGAACCCCCGTGCTTTTTAAGAACCGACAGCATTTTTAAAGATGTTGCTCATATCACACAGCGTATTGATCGTCTCTCTATTGTTTTTCTTGTATCCATTATATAAAGGTTAGGCAGTGATTGTGGACCTGAACATCTGTCAGCAGCCATCCAGGAATATTTTCATTAAAGTGAAGCATCAGAGAAAGATGCAACATGTTTAATAATAAAATGGTGTCACCTCTTGAAATGCTCATCTTTAGAGACGTGGGGAAGCTGTACCTGATGAGACTGTGTTTTATTTTTAATCAGATGTTTAAAATGTTACACTCAAGGGAGAGCTTCTGAAAAGACTTAAGGCCATGAGCAGTCCCCTAACTTACATGCTTAAGCCTCTGCAGAATTAGGCTCCAATTTTGCAGCCAAGATGAAACATCGTATTTTCTGTTAATGGAGTATGCCAAAGCTATATCACCACACAAGTAGATCAATAGTAAATAGAACTTGCTTTTAAATGTAAAATTACAGTCATCTGCAGAATCCTTCCAGCTGGTCTGGTAAAGAAAATGATTGACATAGATTTAAAAATGGAAGGAGACCAGGGATGGGGCATAGTGGTAGGACGTTAGTTGACAGCGTAGAATAGCTGAAGAAAAAAAGTCACTCATGGCAACTTTGTTGTTGTTCAAGTCGGTGGAAGATTGAGGGAGTTTTTCACTTCTAGATCATTTGGTTCTATCCTAGGTGAATAGTGTCAGACAACAGTTCTTGTCCTGAAGGCCGCATGAAATAAGTAGGTGCTCTCAGATCAGTTTGTAGGGGACTGGTGTTCATGTCACCCATGACACTTCAGGCTTTGTCGGTACTTTGTCACTGTAACATTTCACAACAGCAACCTTTTAACCACTTGGTTCTCTAGCTCTGCTTTGAGCTGGGTTAGGCAACAAGATGGTCCAAATGCCAGAGGCTGGTAAATGGTACGGAAGGCAAAGAGCTATTTAAATTAAAGGACAATGTTGGCAAAAGAACAAATAGGTATAAACTGGCCATGAGCAAACTTAGGCTGAAAATTAGAAGGTTTCTAGCCATCAGAGGAAGTAGGTTCTGGAATGTTCTTCCACTAGGAGTAATGGGAACCACCCACCTACGTAGCTTTAAGATGGAGCTTGGCAAGTTTGTAGATCGGATTATATGACCGGGTTGCCTGTGATAGCCGGAGACTGGACTTGATGATCCAGAAGGTCCTTTCCACTCCTAAATTTCTATGATACTAAGGTAACCGGATCCTTAGAGGTACCTTAAATAGTCCAGCTCCAAATGGGCACTTGGTGCCAGAGCCAAAGGTCGTTGATGTCTCTCGGCTGATTTAGTGGCTTTTGGATGAAGCCCTTGTGCCCTCAGCATCTGGAAAGAAGAGCAGCAGTGCATTTGACAGAGAAGCCAAGAAGACTCCGCTACCTTCCCTCAATCCTACACGTGGTTCCTTTACATGAGCATGGCATGGAACAGACTCTTGTGCGGTCCATGTGGCACAGGCTGTGTGGATGAATAGCAGAATCAGTTCCCAGCTTGCCGGCTCTGTGTGAAGAGCAAGTCTATTTCAGAGGATTTTAAGTGAGCAAGCAGCTAATGTTTTACAGAAGGGCCTGTCATTTGTTCCTGCTAATCACTGTGACAGTCTTAAACTAGAGAATAAATTATAGCCGTTTTCACCCCTTGGAACATCAAACTGAGGGATATTATTTTTCTTTTCAGGAGCACAGGTAGAAAATGAGACACACGTATATTTTAAAAAGTTCACCCTGTGTTAACTATTCAATTGAAAGCTATGTAAATTCGAGAAGAGAGCTATTGATCTTTTTTTGGATTGAGAACTAGGATTAAATAGAATGTGTATAAAGAGGAAAATGAGGCTTTAAATGATAGTCGTGGAAACTGATTCCAAGACCTTTTTTATTTAGACCTACATGTAAGCCACAAACCAGCAAGCATGACACATGTACTTACAGCTCACGCATGTGAGTAGTTCATTGAAGTCGGTGGGAATACTTGTGTGTAAACTATGCAAGATGAGCGAGAATTTTCTTTAAAAGGATCTATTGACTCCAATGTGCTAAAATAAGTCAAATTTCAGTGCCTCAGTCAGTTAAGAAGAACTAATTTGAACAGAGGAGCACTTACGTTTAGAGCTGAGCTAATAGTTTGCAATGAAGAATTCAAATTTTACTTTGTGTGAATGATCCATGAAGAGACTGGGAATTTCCACAATCATTTCAAACATTCAGTTAAATAAAGTTTTATTCTGCAAACAGTTCTTAGCCTGTTAACACAAAGTGTGTTGCCGATACTCTCAAATCGAAAGTTTGAACTGTGTTGTTTAGCCACACAAGTCATGTGCTCCTGTTTCTGTCCCCAGATTGGACAGAGTGAGTTGTGAATTTTGCAATTTAGTATACAATGTGAGATTCACTTTCAGTGACTATTCGATGTGGATATTTCCTATTTGCTTGTAAAGCTCCATTGCTGGAATATTCTCAGAAAGCAAACACACAAGAGTCCTGAATAGAATTAAGACAAAATTTGATTCATATCTCAAATATTTGCAGGCAGTATTTTCCATGGTTTGTATGTCTCTCTGTAATTCGGATGACTTTGTATTGTAAAAGTTAGCATTTGTGTACTTATGGTAGTGCTTCTGGTGGAAGATCTCAAAGCACTTCATAAATGTCCCATGTGCTTTTGTATAGATGAGAAAATAAGAAAATTGCAGCAGCGAATAACTGAGTGCTTTTTAAAAGGGTGATATTTGAGCTTGCCAAGGACAATAATTTTATACATTAAGAAACTGGGCAGTAGTCACCGGCAAAAGTAGTCCAGTAGTTAGGGCACTAGCCTAGAACTGTGTAGGAGAGCTGGGTTCAAGTTATTGCTCTGCCACAGACTTCCTGTGTGACCTTGGGCGAGTCACTTACTCTCTCTGTGCCTCCATTTCCCATCAGTAAAATGGGGATAACAGCACTGCCTTGCCTCACAGGGGAGTTGTGAGGATAAATAACTGAAGATTGGGTGATGCTCGGACGCTACAGTAATGGTCTGTAAACGTGTCTACGACCGATACTGCACATGCAAGACTAATGCTTTGGAAATGGTAAATCCTGCGTAGATATGGAAACAATCAGATTGCTACACTGATGCTTAGGGACATCTACCAGAGATTGAGACTTGAATCAGAACAATGGTTGCAACTCCACCTGAGCTCAGGTCAGACACATTTCTAAATAAGAACGTGTTCCCAAGTTGATGATCTCCCTGTATGTAGTTCCCCATCTGTAAAACAGAGATGATAGCACTTTCCTGTCTCACCGAGGGTAAAACATTTTTGAGACTTTCAAGCATCAAAGTGATGGAGTCTATTCCCAGCTTTGCCACTGGCCTGCTGGATGATGTTGGGCAAGTCATTCACCGCTCTGTGCCTCAATGTCCCCATCAATAAAATGGGGATAGTGATACTGAGCTCTTTGTAAAGTGCTTTGAGAACTGCTGATGAAAAGAGTGACATAAGAGGTAGGTATTATTTATTAATACGGAGGCCATATACATAGCTAGCTTGATGGTAGGTGGAACTAGGTCAGAGACCTTAAGAGTTCATTGACCTTTGTAGATGGACACTTTGCTTCATAGTTAATAGAGATGAATGAAATCACAGCTTGCTTTAAATCTGTCCCCCCAGGGTGATGCCTTTTTGTTTTTGTTTTGTTTAAAATAAGAGTACAAAAACTAAGCAAGAATGAGACTCTAACAGGCAGGAATCTGTAAATTAGCCTTTTTCTGTGATTTGTCAGATGGTTCAAAACTAAATCCTGTTTTTTTTTTTCTCCCCCCTTTCTATTTTTCTCTTCAGAGAAATGGACCCTCACCACCTGAGCTGAAAGTGACTGACTTGATATGTTTGAATATGGCGTGTAAGCCATTTAAATGCAAATATCCTTCTGCCGCAAAATAATTGAAACACAAATAGAAAAACTTGTTTTGGGGATAATAATTAGTGCCTTTATAAATGAGGCTGCATAAAAATTCTGCCTCCATGAGTGGAGTCAGTTTGTGGGAGTTTGTGCAAACCTTTTCGTTTCAATTTTTATGGTGCTCAGCTCTGAGTTTTGCTTTCCCTCTCCAATTGAAGTGGATCGCACAATTCAAGGCAAACCCCATTTGAAATTGGATTGTATTATTCTTATTAAAATGTTTGTATTACAGAAGGGCTTGGAAGCCCCCACCTAGGTCAGAGCCCCAGCATGCTTGGTGCTGCACAGACACATGAGACAGTCCCTGCCCCAAAGAACTTATATCTAAATAGACAAAGTGTGGTATCATTGTCTCCATTTTACTGATGGAAGGGGGGTGACATTTTCAAAAGCTCCAAAGTCTACCAGCGACACTTAGCCTTGTAGGTGCCAGACTGACAAGGGTATTTCGATGCCTAAAGATGCCTAGCGGGAAATACACCTCTACCCCAATAGAACGCTGTCCTCCGAGCCAAAAAATCTGACCGCGTTCTAGGTGAAACTGCGTTATATCGAACTTGCTTTCATCCGCTGGAGCTCGCGGCCCCGTCCCCTCGGAGCGCTGCTTTACCGCGTTCTATCCGAATTCATGTTCTATCGGGGTAAAGGTGTACAATACCACCTAAACCGGTTAGGTGCCAAACTCAGACGCTTCTGCCAATCCTACTAGACATCTGCCTGCATCTTCTGGTTCTTAAATGCCTTTGTAAATCTGCCCCAAGTGCCAAAATAACTTTCAAAAATGGGACTTAGGATTCTAATTCACTTAGGCACTTTTGAAAATGACCCTAAAGGACTCGCCCAAGGTCTTACAGGGAGTGTATAGAGAGGCAGAAGTCGAACCCAAATCTCCTAATTCCCATCCTAGTGCCCTAACCACAAGATTGTCCTTCCTCTCTTGGGCCAGCTGCCGGTTCTGCATCAAAAATGTTTGAACCTATAAGTTTGGATTCAAAGCCATTGTGCTGTCACAAGGTGGAATGTAGGAACTTTCTGCCAGCTCTGGCCCAGTTCTAAATGTAAGACATGGAAGAAACACCAAAGGAAGCTGCTGCCTGTTAGAGGATAACCAGGGACATTTGAGAAACCGTGACAGGAAATCACAGAGAAAACCTAATGTGGATTTGAGTAACACTGGAGACAGCATGGGAAGAATGTGCATTAATTGGTTAATGCTTGTAAAGTGTCTTGAAGATGAAAATGGCTATATAAGTACTTGATATTATTACTATTATGCTGACAAAGGCTATGTAGGAAGGAGTCGTGGAGCTAAGGGAGCAGTCGGGATTGATTAAGAGACAATTCTGAAAGAGTTTTTGAAGGGAGAAAATTGCGTCTCTTGAGAAGAGGCCATTTGGGCAGAATATTGGGATAACTGCCTTGCTTGTCAGTAGTTAAGCAAATAACGTGTAGTGAGTGACTTTTTCCCCCTGTGTGTGAATTGACCGTGCAAAGTTCACAATTTCATCAAAATTATTTCTTCAAATGATTACAGGGCTGTTGGTAGTTTTCGAACTGTTTGTTGAGTGTTCGATTTGTTGCAAATATTCAGAAGCCAACTTCTGTTGGCTTGTTTTAAATGGGTATGTGGGTCACATGGTGATATTTCTATTGCTTGGTTAGATGAAGCTAACTCTGGAAATGGAGTATTACCAGCATGGGTAGAAAAATATCACTTTTCATCTCAGAAGTGTTTTTTTTTTTTTTTTTTTTTTACAATTTAATTTTCAAAAATAATTGCTTAAAATTTGCTGTCCATGGGCATTCCTGCAACATGAATATTGTAGTAGATGAGTTTATGGAAAGCAAACTCAGGAGGCACAAACAGACAAGCTATATTTTATTTGCTAAAAGCTTTTTGGAGTCTTCACGCAGCTGTCACTGTGTCCATGGTGAACCTCAGAAGGCTCAAAATTTGGGCGCAGAGGAGCATTCTCGCGTTCACATGCTTTTCTGCACATTATCCAAGCTCTCTGAACTGGGTGCATCTGCAGCCTCATGAGTGCCTCCTAATGGGCCAGAAACAGTGAGAACATCCTTTTTCATGGAGTTTTTAGTACCTGCACATGTTATGTTATGTAGTTAGGTCAGAACATCACCACCATGCTAGCTTAATTCTGCCATATTCTAGGAAGTTCTATTCAACATTAAGGATTTTAATGCCAAATAGTCCCATCAGTGGCATTTTTTTTTAAATTCTTTAAACTTCCAACAGAGGATATCACAATGCTTGAGAAACACTAATTAATCTACGCAACAGCCCTGTGAATTAGGAAAGTTGAGTATGAGCTCTTTAGCCAGTGACCTGTCCAAGGTCATTCAGAAACTCTGCGGAAGAGCCCGTTGCTGATGAGCTAGTGTCCTGACTTCTGCTTCAAGTACCAGACCATGCTTCCTCCATTTGTAACCTTAGTGTAGTGCCTTGGTATTCTCCTGTGCCTTTCCATCAGAGAATGCTCACGCAGGTATTAACACCAGAAAGGAACATTAGAAGGGCAAACTAGATACTCCTAAGTAAATCAGGCCATGGAGATTCACCCAGTGATTCCTGCATTTAGCCCAACAACTTTTGATCGAACAAGAGCATGAGTTCTCATCCTTGGTTGTTGACCCACTGAGGGCTTTAGGGGGTTGCAACCACTCTCCTTTTGTTTATAGCTAGATGATACCCACCCTCCACTTTCTTGAAACTTCTGCCAGGAGGATACTGTAACTTGTGGTCAGGGTATGGAAAAGGTAAAGAACCACTAAATTAGATCACATTTCTTGGAAAAGCATCCAACTATGATTTAGACTCCAAGTGTTGGGGAATTCATTACCTCCCTGGATGAGTTATCCCACAGGTTATTTGCCTTCCTGAAGCAACTTGAATCAGCATGCCATCTTGGACCTGGAAGCAAAAATGAAAAATTATGATTGGTGGAGAGGGTGGGGATCTTAGGTCAGTGTGACCCAGGAACCTTTTGATGCCAATTGGCAGAGGGCACAGGAGGTGCAAAGAGTTGCATAAGGATCCCCTTGGTCGGATACATGCATTATAATTCACTAAAGGGAGGCATGTGCCAGTAGCCCACTGGTCATCGTAATCACTGTGAAATGTGCGTATGGCTTATATTTAAGGAGTTCTGTGTCTGTACTGAAAATTATGCTCATAGGGGCAGGTAACCAGGAGGTGACACATCTCGGATAGGTTCCTTTCAAGCAAGAGGTAACAGTTGCTTATCTCTATCTGGTCATGTGGGTTGGGCATTGTCTACCTCACAATGAATGCCTGTTTGTATACTGAGCCAAATGCTAATCAAGACTTTGTGAAATCTTCAAGAGAGGAAATTTTACAGGAAGGAACAAATGGCAGGAGACGTTCCTGTTTAGGGGTAAAGGCAATAGATTGGTGGTGTACATTGTGTGTACCTTAGTGAAGAACCCCCATTCAGGAGGCAAGCGAATAGCAGGTTTGCCTTATGAACGGAGGGCACAGCCAAGCCTAGCTTTAAAAGCTGGCAGGACATTGGGTGAGCATTGCTCTGTAAGAAATAAAACTATCTAGTTAAGTAAGTCTAGGATGTAGAACACATGTCAGTTGTATTTTAAATGTAATCATTTGTGTCTAATACTTTCTATCACTTGACTCTCTCTGTACTTCATTCAATAAACTTCTATTTCTTTTCACTATACTCATGGCTAAGTGCTAAGTGTTAAGCAAAGTGGTGGTCTGAGATGAAACTGGCAAGTTTGGGGTGCACTGCACCTTTTGGAAGCAGTGAATCTGTGAACACTGCAAGTGTCCACACTGAGGGCACATGGCAGCAAGGGAACTGAGCTCTGGGAACCCCGAGAAGCATCAAAGCAAGCTCAGAGCTTCCACCAAAAAAGAAAAAAAAAGTGTTCAGCGTTTGCAGTTGGGCTCACGTTCATTCTTATTTTATCTGGCTGGTGGTTGGAGGTTAGGCTAAAGGAGAGAACTTTTTAAAAAGTTGTCCGAACTCTTTTAAGAATGGAGAAGTCTCAGTGGCTGGAGAAGGTTAGATGGAGGAGAAGAGGTGGTGGTTGTTATTTGATTTGTTTTAATTCATCCGTATTGAAATATTCCCTTTGTAAGGCTGGCCTGCATCAGTGCCCTGCAAGGCTCCTCTGCCACAGAAGATTAGCTCTGGGTGAGCACATTCACTTTGTGTGTTCGACTCTTCCAAAGAAGTTGTTTAACTTATTGGGCTTGATTCTTCAGTGCTTTGCCCCCTGTGCAGTCATTCACACCTGTGCAAACGCTACCAGAGCAGAAGGTTAGTGTTCGACTCTCGTATGCATTCCTATACGTGATGCATGGGAATGATGTGAAACTCTCACTTGGTGCTGATGTAAATGACTGCACAAGATTGGGACAATGGAGAATCAGGTCCACTGCGGTGCTACCTGTGCACTCATTTCATCCAGCACAGGGCAGTGAGAAGTGTTCAGCCATGTGGCTTAGGCTTCACACTTCTCAGAGCTGAATATAATCCCCCCTTTTAGTTCATGTGGAAATGGCGCATGCTTCTGGAACAGGAAGATCTAGTTAAGGAGCTTTTTTTTTATCTGTCCTGCAGGGGACTTCCTGCCATGTAGGGTGAGAGTCATTGAGTTTAGACAGAGAGAGTGTAGAGAAAACCCAAAAATGGTTGCTTGCAACAGGACAGGTGGGAGTTTGAGGACTGTAAGTGCTATCCCTGTTGCTGCAGTCAAGTGGGAAAACTTACACAACCACTAGATTTGTTATAATATTACAGATGTGCCCAAAGCAAAGCCCTGGAGCAGAGCACCCCAAGATCAAAATCTAGGTCCAATGTTTGTGGCTGAGGCTCATTGCTGGAAGAGTCAGGCCTGCTTCGAGTTGGTGCTGTCTCTTTTCTTCCTCACCCCACTGTCCTTGGCTTTCTGCAATGGCCGAGTGCCCTGCGGTGCAGCGGAAAGCAATCTGTGTTGCTGAATACTGATGGCATGAATGCTGCAAAGGAAGATGGGGAACAGCGTTATCTGTGACCCTCAGTAAACCTGTCATGTAAGGTCATTTTCAGACGAAGTAGGTTCCGAACTGGTGGCTAGTTGTTTGGCTTTAAATTAATTAAAACAAAAAAGTGTATCTGTAATTTTCTTTTTTTTAATAGCCAGCCCTGTGACGGAACTGCAGTTAAACAACTGCATGTGTGCCTTTGCCTAGCAACCATGCCTAGCAACGTCACAGCATCTCAGAGAACCCAACATTAGGGACTGAGCTGTTGGCTGTCAAGGAGCTGGTTAGAATGGTAATTTGTGATGAAAGATACTAGGGCCTTTCTTTATGAAGCACGCAAAGCCTTGTTTCTAGTTCCTTGACCTTCAGGCTTCCTTGAATGCCTGCAGACAGCTTTTCGACACTGTCCCTCAGCAGATGAGACAGGATGAGAACAGCCCAGGGGTTAGACCTTCATGAAATGTTCCTTGGTACTTTTTTAAAACAGGACCAAAATTTAGCAGGAGGGCTGTGTGCAAACCCCGAGGGTTGGTCATCTCATCATTTTCTTCTGGTAGATTCCACAGAGTTTCTTCTCAGGCTTGCCTCTGGATGAAAGCGCTTGTCTGTCTATTTAGATCTCTTCTATTATCGGCTACCAGAAAACCTTTTATTAAGAGCATAGCATGCCCTCATGTTAAGAGAACTTTTTGCAGCCTGATGTGATTGTTCTGAAGAGAGAGAAATGTTAACATTTTGGAATGCTGGACACCAGCCAGTGTCTCAGACTTTGGCTACGCTCCAAAGTTGCACTGCTCTAACGGTATTCTGGTAGAGTGGTACAACCCCCAGTGCAGATGCGATTATACCAATATAAAATTGCTCATACCAGCATATCTTATTCTCATATGGGCTGAGGAATAAATGATACCAGAATAAGATACTATTATTGGTATATCTGCACCCAAGCTTCGGGTTGTACCTGTATAACTATATCGGTAAAAAATCACACCCCTAACCATCATATTTATGCTGGCATGAAAATAAGATGTGGACCAGGCTATAGCCAGAAAGAGGGAGAGCTTGATTCTGCCCTGCCTTGCATCTTGTGTTGTCATTTAAACCAGTGCAAAGTGGATGTAAAATGCTACTACATCATAGAATTATAGAACTGGAAGGGACCTTGAGAGGTCATCTGGTCCACTCCCCTGCACTCAAGGCAGGACTAAGTATTATCTAGACCATCCCTGACAGGTGTTTGTCCAACCTGCTCTTAAAAATCCCCAATGATGGAGATTCCACCACCTCCCTGGGCAATTTATTCCATGTGTGTGTGTTGCACAACCATTTGCACCAGTGCAAAGCGAGGGTACAGTATGCATAAAATGCTGCCAAAGGGGAGAGGGAGCATTCAAAACTTGCTTCCAGGGGTATAAATGGCTGCACAGGGTGCAGGGCAAGGGAGAATTGGGCCCAGAGGTGCGTCTGCATAAGTTAACAGGCCAGGTCTACACTACAGACTTCTGCCAGCATACCTATGTCAGTCCGGTGGGGTCCTCGACTGGCATAGCTATGCTGGCAGAAGTCCCTAGTTCCGATGCATCTATGCAGGCAAAGCTGTAGTTCTACTGGTATAGCTTATTTCACTGTGGAGGGTGTTTTTACTGTCCTGGTACAAAGTCCAGCTTAGCTATGCGCACAGTAGGAGCGCGTTGCTGGTAAAGTACACCGGTATTTCTATCCTAGTAAAGCACTGCTGGTGTGGACATAGTCATGGTCTCCTAATCGCAGGCCTAATGCAGTAGTAATGTAGGGTCAAATCCTTCAAGGTATGGAGTGCATTCTGAACTGCTGCTGCAGCTCCCTGGGGGATTGGGGCCAGTGTCTTAACTCTCGGACCCTATCTACGCTAGGAAGATAGGTGTATTTTAACACCTGCTAAGATCCTAGTATAGACAAGGGAAGCTGGAATTCTCACACGTCAGCTGGTCAGAGTAATCCCTAGGGTGGGAGCTCCAAGTTTACCTCTCCCAACTAACATGTTAAAACTATGCCTTTCTCTCCCCGCCCCCTCTAGTGGAGACAAGGCCTTGGATGCTTGTCCACAGAGATCTGAAGGTGTGAAACCTTTCACACTTCCCAGTGAACAACTTGGATTCTGCACCAGTGGAGCTGAGGGAACCTACAGCTCTGCAAATACCTCTTCTGTCTGTACTAGGTGTTGAGTGGTATTTTAAAGCATGTTAGCTAATGTGCTAACATACTTTTACCACTCAGCACCCAGGGTAGACAGGGTTTGACACCTTTAAAAATGTGTTAACTGGTCTTGGTCTACTCTAGAGGGGAAGCCTAAAGATGCAGTCAGAGCAGTGGAGAGTCAACTCTAGGGTTAACATTTAAACCCTGTCTACACTAGTTGCTCTGTGGTGTTTAAAAATACGCTCATGAACACATCTGAGCTAACACATTTTAAAGGACCACTTGTATTCCCAGCTGAGACAAGCCCATAGTGACTTGTGAAGATCAGTGTAAGAACCAATGATGCCCTGTTAGTGCAGCTACAGTTTGTACCTGACAGAGGGGCCGAGCCTTCGGTATTACAGTAGCAGGAGATGTAATCTGAACACTTGAGTAGTATGGGTGTGGGGGGGGGAAGCAAGGAGACCGAGCAAACTAACCTGGCTGGCTTGGCCTGTATAATGAAAGCCCTTTGCTGGCACAGAGCGCTGGGTGGCAGGTTATGCAGCAGATGTGTGGATCTTAAAATGGGCGTGGCTCCTGGACAGATGAAAGCTCATCTCTCTTGCAAGCTATGACTACATCGTTAGCATAAGGCTCCTGCCTATCACATCTCCCTTGCTTGTCACCTAGAGGGCAAGTGGGTTGAGTAGAGGAGGAAGGAGCTCCCGTGGTCTAGTCCTGTTTCTGCCCTGGCCTAGGGCCACTCCTGTAACCTCTGTACCCTGTCTATAAATTGGGGTTAACACTTATCCACCTCTCAGGTGGCTGTTGGTGTTTATGTACTTACGGCTGTATAACACCGTGACAATGTAAAGTGCTAGAGAAGTTCTGAGTCTGATTAACCCTTTGGAAGTGGCAGAAAATTGCATCCCTCCTCGTTGGCAATCATTTGACTTGAAGTTTGGAAAATGTTCAAAGTATGAATGTATTTCAAGCTCCTTCTCAGAGGCAGCAGCTGACTGTGTCTTCTGGTTTTCAACTCCACGATGTTTCAGCTGTAATAGTTTAGCATGACTCTTGGGCCAGCTTCTGCCTTAGGGTCCACACATGCACATGGTCCCTTTGTTGTTCCCACCGAATGCACTACCAAGGTGGAATTGAATTCAATATGATTTTCAAGAAAGAACCACAACCCTGTTTTCGTTTTTTTTCCCTGCGATTCTCACCAAGGTTTGTGGCAGCAGAAGCACATGGAAGTTAATTTTCAGAGGTGTTTGGGTGTCGTGTTGACAGGTTGTCAATTATCCCAGGAGTGCAAATGATCTTGTGGAGCAAGCACAGGTTTGGGGCATGTCTGTACTGTGGCAATGGGGGCGGGGTTCCCCTGATTACACCCACTGGGGTTCAGGGCCCAGTGTAAACCTCTAGCATAGACACGGCTGTGCCTTTGGATATGTGTGGTAATTGTTGCATTCAATGGGAGGTGGCACAAACCTGTGATTCGTATTAGTGCAGCTGACTGTGCTTTCAGGCTGGTGCAGCGGTGCAAAGCACTGGATGTTAATGGCTTGCTTTGCTTATGCTAGGGCCTGGCTCTGGTACACCTCTGCTCTGTTTGAAGCTGGGGTGAGCTGTGGTACATATGGCCTTGCTGACAGTTGCCAAGTATCCATAAACTCCGAATCTTTGTTCCCTTCAATGTGGAAAAGATTCAGGGTGTTGTTGTTTTTTTCTCGCCACATGCAGCATCGCTGGTATAAAGCGTGACGAAGTTGGAGGTGGTAATGCTTCGTTACTGTCAGAGGAAGTTCTTCCTACAGTAGACAGGCCACACAGAGCTTGCATAGCGTGTTGCCTACCTGGCCGATATATACTTGTTGCCAGTGCCCTAGGGCTAGGGCCTTTTTGTGGGCACCTTGCTGGCTAGCAGATATCTGCGAGCGTAAACATTCAGGAGGTTGTGTATGTGCAGCCAAGTGTGGTTGCTGGAAGGCAAGGTTCCCAGGGGAGGAAGATGTATCTGGCGTTCCTTGTTGGCCTAGCTTTCAGGAGATGTAAGCCAGGCTTGTCACACTCCACGATGCTGCAAACCAGCTAAGAAAAAGGATCGGGCAGAGAAGAACTGCAAACAAGAGTGGGTTTCGGGAGATGGAGAGACACTGTTACAATCAAGTCCCCACCCACTTCTGGCTCTTGCATTAGGCTCCCACAAGCAAGCTTTTCTTGTCTGGCCAATTTCAGACTAGTAGAACGGAGAGACAATCTCTCCTTATGCAGAATGGGCATGCATGTGTTAGGAACCCCCCCAAATGACATGATCAATATGGCCTCTGTCATCGGCCACTGTGTTTTCAGGTGAAGTGTAGAGCTGAGTTCTGGTAAACACCCCAGGGCATCTGTTGTAATGGAGGGTGAGAAAGGATAACCCTGGTGCCCTTGGGTATGTCTACTCTGAAATAGAACACCTGTGGCTGGCCCAGGTCTGCTGGGCTCTAAAATTGAGATAGAGATGTTTGGGCTCTGGCTGGAGCCCAGGCTCTAGGACCCTTCCCCTGCCTGGGGTCCCAGAGTCTAGGCCCCAGCTTGAACCCGAGCGTCTACACTGCAGTGTTATAGCCCCGGGGGCCTGAGTCAGCTCACATAGGCCAGCCACAGGTGGCGTATTGCAGTGTAGACATACCACTAGTTTCCTGGCCAAATTCCCGTGGTGGTGATTTTAGCCTGCCTCCTTACAGTCACCCTGCCACATCAACTAAATAAAGTCCTCTTCATTGCCTGCTTGTTTAAGGGATATTTCATCCTGCACCAATGGCGGGTGGAGTGGAGTGAGTGTGAGTGTGCGTGTGTGTACACATCAATTTGAGATAGCAAAGCTAGAGTGCAATGCTCTTTGAGTTGGAAATGAACTGTATAAATAAACAGGGAAATAGATATTTATTTTATACCTCAATGAACAAGGATTTCCTAGTGTTTTCTTTCTACTTGCATTACCGAGTTTGCATAAGCAAAAATATTCTTTTGATCTGTCTTCGAAGTCAAACACACTCCTGTTGTAGTCATCAAAATATTTTTATAATCAATAAACGTCTGCAGAGTTCTCTCCTCCCAATCAGAGAGACTCATGGGTAGTTGGTTATTAGGGACCACTATGATGATCCAGGCCTGGTCTACACTTCGCAGTTAGGGTGACCTAAGGCAGCTTACGTTGACCTAATTATGTCCGTGTACACACTACAGCCTTGCTTCTGCCGATGTATGCGCCCTACTACACCAGCATCATAACACCACCTCCACGAGAGGTGTAGGGCTTATGTTAGTGTAGTTAGTGTGTAGACAGCGTGTTATTTACTTTGGCTGTTGGCTGTCTTGTCAATTTCACAACAGGAGCCATGAAATTTTCAAGAAAGCTGGGGAGCTAGAGACTAGTTGCCCCCCTGCTCTGGTGTAGAGCTGGGTAGCTGGATCCCGCTCCCGGCGGGGAGCTGGCGTGAGAAGCCCTGGTCGGCTTCCCCCTTGTTCCTAGAGAAGAAAGGGGAGGTGAAAAGTCCTGGGCAGCCCGCTGGGAGCCTGTGGGGCAGCCAGGCTCCCGGCAGGGAGCTGCCAGCGGAGCAGAGAGACTGGGCTCTCGGCTCCCCACGTTGCCCCTCTTAGGTCGGTGGAAGGCCTCCTGGTGAAGGCTGTGCACCGCCGACGCCGACCCAAGGAGAGTAGTGTGGACATGCCTACTGCGGTGGCTGTAAGTCGACCTAATATAGGTCGCTTTAAGTTTCTAGTGTAGACATGCCCCTAATTTCACCACCTGCATAGCAGAGGGCATAGAATTTCCCCCAGTTATTCTTAATCCTAATAGAGTTAATGAATATACTGCACATACCCTGTCTGTATACTCGTTATTAGAACAGCAGTGAAATCCTTGATAAAAGATCTACCAGATGCAGTTACGATCTTAACCCTGGAAGCAAAGCTCGGCTGTTCCCTTCACACTCTCCAAACATTTACATATGTATGGGCAGAAACTAACCTCGTTTTGACGTCGGTCCCCATAACCTGAGCAAGTCCTCTGCATGCTGATAGGCTGTAGCACTGAATAACCCATGTGTAACGCTTATCCCTGTTTGAAGAAAGCTGGGCACAAGAATAGGCGCAAGGGTGTTGTGCATTGTCATAGCAACAGTAGCTGAGGTTCTGTTATTGTGCTTTGTGCATCCTCTTGCAAAGGCTGTTCTGTTTGCTGCAATTGGCATAAAACCTTTTTATTTGGGGGATTGTTATGTGTTGGGTGAAGGTTCCCCCTCATGCCACCCAATATCTTCTCATCGGTATGCAGAGGTGAACATTCAGGCCTGTTTGTGAGTGTCTTGTGCTCTGTGTACACACACACACATGTACAGACAGTGGAGGGAGGATTGTGGAATTGTTGCATTCTGAAAGTGGAATTGTAGGTTTTTCCCCCTGTAAGGGCTCAGTCCTGCAGGGTGCCAGCTGCCTCTGCTCTGCAATGGGTGGGAGACACGAGCACTCAGCACCTCACAGGAATTGCCCTTGGTTCTGCACACATGGAATGTTGCTCACTCTTAAAGTTCACATTTTGTTACTGAGATGCTCGTCTCTCCCTCTCATGATGTGTCTTATGGCCGTGCCTCGACTTAGGCAGCAGCTCAGCTCAGTGTCCCGTTGTGCAAGGTGCGGTACAAACGTGGTGAGACATCCCCGGTCCTAAAGAGCCTACAGTCTATAGACAAGACTGACAAACAGATGGAGAGTTGAGGTACAGAGAGGTTAAGTGACTCACCCAAAGTGTCACAGATGTAGCAGAGCTGGGAATAGACACTAGGTTTCTATAGTGCCACACATATTCCCTAACCACAAGGCCATCCATCCCAGCTCTCCTTGCTTATAATATTAATTAGCTTTGTACTTTCCATGTACTGTATGTTCCCTTCTTTTTTTGATTTATTTTTCTTCCCCTAGATTTTGTATTCTCAGGACAAATTCTCATCTTTTATAGATATGTCCTGTTTAATTTTCTTCTTGGATCCATTGACGCCACAAGCCTTTTGCTTCAGCAGCATTAATGCAGGTAGAAGCACTCTTGCCTTTGAAACCCTCTGATAACAGATCTTCCTCCGATGGGAATCTGTCTCGTCTTTCCAGAGTAGCTTGAGGCTTCTTTGAAGTCAAGCAGTGACTTGGGTGGGGGAAGAGAATCTTGACAAAAGAACAAAGTGTCAAAGTATTTATCTGCTGGGCTTTGGGAGTTACGATACGTCAGAGAAATGTTGTTCTTATTTGATGTGATTTTATTTTTAGTTAGTTAATGTCTAGATTTTTTCAGTTCCTGGGCGCCTACAAGCACCTTCCCCCTTGAGCTCAGGTCTCCTTGCATCTAATTCCACCCTGGCATTAGAGCAGCTGTGGGGCTGCACTGATTTACATCAATGAAAAATCAGCATAACAGAACTCCCAGTCCTCTCCAAAGAAGGCAGCAAATGCCAAGGCTTTGGACCCTCCATCTAATCTGCTGCCCTCTTTCTCCTGTGGGTCTCAGGAGGGGACTGAAGATGATTCTGCTATTTCTAATGTGGCAGTATTAGTGATGGGTCCCTGGATTTGATCTGATAGTCCAGAACTGACCTTTCCTAGTCCCTCTTCCTCAGGCCTGTCTGAGTGCGGTGACGATGCAGTAAAAAGTGCCTGCCTGTTTGCTGCATCTAATCTGCACCAGGACAGAGGATACCAAATCCCCAGCAAGGAAGAACATTTGCAGAGGCCTGGTGAGCCACAACCATTAGGGGTCTGAGTTTTATCAGGGACTGTGCATGGGGACATAATGCTTACAAGGCAAAAGGGTGTCTGCAGCGTCCAGAGTTGAGGTCTGGATCTGGTTGTTATGAACGTGCTGGTTCCGTCAGTGCTGTCTTCCTTCCATCTGTGAGAGTTGGAAGGAAGTGGGCTTATCACTTTTTCCAGCCTGCTGGGCACGTGTTATCTTCCTTTCATAGGAAACACCATCACCTCTGTGTGCCTGAGCAAATAGTTGCCATTTGTGTAACTTATAAGTACCTGCCATACCTATTATGTTTCAGTGACTCCATGCATCAGGGCACATAACCCATGTGGATAGTTACCGATATAGGACCAAATTCTTGCTTACCCCAGTGTAACTCCATTGACTGCAGTGGAGTTACTCTGGATTTATACCAATTTGTCCAGGAGCAAAATTTGTCCTTTGGCCTGCTAATGATCCATCAGTTTAACATCTTAGTTGCTCACTGAAATATTTTGCCTCCATTCAGTAAACTAAGAGGAGCTTTCTTCTTTAATTTCTTGCAATCTTAGGTTACGTCTCATTGAACCAATGGACTGATCTTACTATGGTTATAACGTTTAGATTTGACTCGCATTCCAGCTGTGCAAGATTTTTTGGTGGTGGTTTTAAGAGAAGCTTTTACAGACATGTTTGGTTTTGCATGCAATGGAACAGCCCAAAGCTTTGTCTTATTTGTGGTTTTAGATGGAAGAGCCATTTTAGCACAGAAGATGGATGAAAGCCATTTTTCTTGTGCTTCACTGCAGATCACTCTTTACTTAGAAATAGGTCTAATTTTGCTTATTTTGTGCTTGGCAAAAGTATGCACCTTAGCAAAATTAACCCCCCAACCCCCCCCCAAAAAAGGGTCTGTTGTAGAGATTGTGATGAAACGCGTAGTTTTGCATTTCATTAGCAATATTTCAAACTCTGGTAGGGTACAGATACTGTGAGGGCTTCCCACTGCAGCTGTCATCAGTGAGTACAGAGTGTGTGCAACACCTGAAAGGTTTGTGATGTTAGGCCCCGATCCTATAATGAGTGCCCTGTGAGCATACCCCTGTGCATGCATGAATCCCCACTAAAGTCACTGAAGCTCTACGTCTATCCATGGTGGGCACTTAGGACTTACTCCAGAGCCTGTTGGGAGTCTTTCTGTTGGTTTCATTGCACTTTGGCTCATGCCCATAGTTGGGATAAGCATCTAGAAATCCAGAGGGCAGATCACCAAGTGATGTAAATTGTCATAGCACCTTTGAAACTAAGGACCGTTTATGCCGGTGGAGGACCTGCCTCTGTATCTAAACTAACTGAGCCTAGAGCCTGAAAAATCAAAATAGAAACCTGTCGACCGGCTTTCTGATGAGACGTCCCATGCTTTTTTGCTTCCTTTAATTTCTGCGGAACAAACATCCAGAGCAAGGCTTTTTCTTGGTGTATCTTCTGGAGCTTCAGCTCCAAGACAGAATGAAGAAATGTAGGAAAGGCTGAAGGAGGAAAGCAGATGAATCAAACTTTTCTGGACCTCAAAAAGTTCAGCTCAAGTTTTTGAGTAATGATTGGGGGGGTCCTCTTTTAACCCACTTGCGTTTGCCCCATTCCTGTGATAAACCTCGGAGACAAGTGGAAATACAAAGTTGGGCCAAATTTAGATCCAGTTGTGAACCGCTGCAGAGTTTTGGGGCTGTTCTGGATTGGTTGTTTGTGATTTGGGCCTCTCTTCAGACTTGACTCTTGACTCTGGGGATGCAACGGGCACAGAAAACACAGTGAAGGCTCATCTGAATGACAAACAGTAAATAGTACATCTGTGGGTATTTCTTTCCCCTTTGCCCCTGCTGCATGGTTGTCTGTGGGGGACAGGGGAAGAGCTCTGTCCTCAGAAGAGCTGCCAGTTATCGCATCCATTTCATTTTTTGGCATATACAAAATGAGGCATGTATTTGACTATTAGACCATCGTTCCTCTGTATTTGATGTAGCCCTTTCCACCAGTCACTATGTAAGGTCTATATCAGTGGTTCTCAAACTGGGGATACCGCTTGTGTAGGGAAAGCCCCTGGTGGGCTGGGCCGGTTTGTTTACCTGCTTGCCGCGGTTCGCCGCTCCAGACCAATGGGGGCTGCAGGAAGCGGCGTGGGACAAGGGATTTGCTGGCTGCCGCTTCCCACAGCCCCATTGTCCTGGAGCGGCGAACCGCAGCCAGTGGGAGCCATGATCAGCCGAACGTGCGGACGTGGCAGGTAAACAAACCGGCCCGGCCTGTCAGGGGCTTTCCCTACACAAGCGGCGGCCCTAGTTTGAGAACCACTGGTCTATATATAACCGTATGTGCCTTGGATTAGGCGACAGAAGGGATCTGCTGTAATACTGAGAGACCCTCTCCCCTCTACTCTCTTTACATCATGCATTCATTTAACACACAATCATGGATTTGAAGTAAATGTGCTGGTCCTCAAAGATGTCAGGCTAGCAGCACTGGAGAGGGAAGTCTTCTGCCACTTTACGGCTTGGGTAGCAAGAGTGAAAGCTAATTCCCCTTCGCCCAGCCCTGGCCTGCTGCTACTAGCCTGCCTCACTCCTTGTCCAACTAGCTGCATTCATTGCATGGAAGAGTTCATTCAGACTCCGGTTGCCTGCTGAATCCTTGGCTTGTGTGCTGTGACTGTCAGGAAGGGAGACCAATTAGTACCAACTGTGATGGGTGTTTTTTTTTTTTTTTTTTAAGGAATTTGTTGGAAACCCTCCATCCCTAAACTCACTTTGTAGAGATCACCAATACCGCCTCCTAGGATGATGATTTTCAGCCCATCCTCTGTAATGAATTCCACATGGGCTCCTCACAGGCGGTCTCCTTTGCCTGAAATAGGGCTTGACTTGGGACTCATTGCAGGATTGAGGCAGTGCCCTATTGGTAGAGCCCTGCAAATCTGCAGATATCTGCAGACCAAATTTGTGGATCGGATGCGGATACAAATTTTGCAGGTCTCTACCAATTGGATTTGAACTGAGAGCTATTGCTGCTCCATTTTTATTTATTTATTTGAAAATTCACTTTTTTTTTTCTTGTGGGGAAGGATCTAAATTTCCAATGTATTTTTGATTAAAAACAAAAATCTTGTCTCATTTACTTTCTTTCCTCCCCCCCTTTTCCACCTCTTGTTCCGGGGGAAAATGAAAGGAGGGAGGAGGGGAGAAGTCTGTGGAAGAATTAAGAAGGAAACCATTTTTTTCATTTCATTTCAAATATTTTCCAGCAAATATAATGTTTTTTCAACCAGTTGTACTGACAGCCATCTAACTGTGTGCTGCGATTCAGATGCGTCACCTCATACTGAGATACTTATTGCCTTTGTGTTTTCTGTCAATGGCCAAACCTTTTTCAGAATTGCTTTTCTAGGGCAAGAAAATGTCTCCATCATGTAGGCCGAGTTCTGCTCTTGAAACTGATGTTCATTAAAGCCACTCAGAAGCCTTCCTCTTTGTCTGCAGATGGGTCAATTTTATCTGCTTGTTTGTGTGCCTGAGAAGAGACCGGTTTAATGCAAGGAACTCGATAGGATAATGAAATTACTGATGAATAGCTTGCTCTGGCAGTTACTTTCATAGCGGGCAGCGCTGCAAGGAATTAGTACTCTGGCAGAGAAATGCTGTCCCTACCCATTGGAGTGATGAAAAGATGAGCACCTGAACTCTTCACAGAACAACTGACCGTGAAACATTACAAACCTCATCAATTATTTGTTGTAAAATGGGGCTTACGCGCTCAAGCGTTCTGATTGGCTAATTGCGGGCTGTGCAGCTATGGTGCGGCAGTCGTTGTGGGTGACACCATCAAACCAAACTGACTTCTCTCGGGGCAGGGGTTTTGGAGTGACCTTAAAAAAAAAAAAAAAAAAAAAAAAAAAAAAAAAGTAGCTTAAATAACAATCCTGGTTCTTTTAGTATATCTGCAGTCAGGGACAGACACACTTGAGTGTGCAGAGTTAACCCACAGCAGCATTGTGTCGGCTTGGGGAATTGGGAATGGGCAAAGGAGCCTTTCGCTTCTTGGTCACTAGAGTAGATATGGTCTGGATGGGTAGAGATGGAGCATTCAAGTTCCTCCCCCTTATCTACAAGGTCTTGCATAATCTCAGCCCTGCCTAGGTCTCTGCTCCCCCCCTGCTCTAACTCGTTATGTTTTCCCCATTCGTTATTATGATTTGTATTGTGGTAGCACCCAGGAACCCCAGTCATGGACCCGACCCCATTGTGCTAGGTGCTGTACAAATACAGAACAAAAAGATAGTCTGTGCACCGGAGAGCTTACAATCTCAGTAGTTGCATCTCTCTATCTCCCTTTCCAACTTTTGACTTGATACCTTCTATCCGGTCGACTCCATATGTTCCATATCTGGACCATTCTCGTTGGCCAACCCTGCATTCCCCTCCCCCTCCATCTCTGCAGGTTTCCTTCCTTGAACCTATGGCCTGTCTTGTGTTTGTCTTATTTAAGCAAGTTCCCATGGCTAGACTAATTCAGACTGAAAACAAAGGTGCAGTTTTTTAACAGGTGTGTGGGTAATTAATCACTGGAACAATTTACCAAAGATTGTGGGGGACTATCTATCACTGGTAATTTTTAAATCAAGTTTGGATGATGATCTAAAAGATCTGTTGTAGTCAAACAGGAATTAATTCAGGGAAGCTCTCTGGCCCATGTCATAGAGGAGGTCAGAGAGATGAAATCTAAAGTCTATCCATAGATTATAAGGCCAGAAAGATTGTGATCATCTAGTCTGACCTTCTGTGTAATACAGGCCATAGGACTTCACCTAGCAATTCTGATTTGAGCCCAATGAATTGTTGAACTAGACTAGACCAGATCTTTTAGAAGAGCATCCAATATTGACTTAAAGTCTTCATCTGATGGAGGATTCCCTTCGTTCATGTGTAAACTATTCTAATGGTTACAATTAGGTATTCTGGCACTTGTGGCTCTTGATTCGCGAGGGTCAGAGGCACTTATGGAGGAAGAAAACTCCAAAGTCTTATCAACCTCCGTGAAATAATTAGGTTTCAGTTGAGGCTGAAGATGTGGTACATAAGAGCATCCATACTGGGTCAGACCAAAGGTCCAGCTAGCCCAGTATCCTGTCTTCCGACAGTGGCCAATGCCAGGTGCCCCAGAGGGAATGAACAGAACAGGGAATCATCAAGTGATCCATCCCCAGCTACTGATGCAAGGGAGAGATCTTATTTTGCATAAACCCCTCATTCGTCCATCTTTATCAAGCAATGGCAAATTATTGCCCTCTATCTTTTCATTTCCTGTGCCCAGTGTGTCTACTTGGGATGTCCTTAGAACTGAATGCTTCATCTGGCTATTGCATCAGTGTGCACGTGGGACAGGTCTCTCAGGGTACATCTACACTACAGCGGGGAGTCGATTTAAGATACGCAAATTCAGCTACGTGAATAGCGTAGCTGAATTCGACGTATTGCAGCCGACTTACCCCATTGTGAGGATGGCGGAAAAATCGACTTCTGCCGCTTTTTGTCGGCGGCGCTTACTACCACCTCAGCTGGTGGAGTTAGAGCGCCGATTCGGGGATCGATTGTCGCGTCCCGACGGGACGCGATAAATCGATCCCCGAGAGGTCGATTTCTACCTGCCGATTCAGGCGGGTAGTATAGACCAGACCTCAGATAGTAGCCAGTCTCTAAGAACACGGGTTCCATTCTCAAAGTCCCGGCAGCGCTATGTGAGACAGCACACGATGATGCTGAATGTGAGTGAAAGACGGATGAGATGGATGAGAAGTAATGCCTCTCTGCAGAGGTCCCCCTAAGAGCTCAGGTAACATCTGGGAGAGCCGGTTTGGTTTACAATATCGCTGCATCATGGTGCTAGTTTGAAAACTCTCACCGCCACAGGTGCTACGTTGTGAGTTCCGTTGGGCCAGGCACTGGAGTGCCTCCCCCGGGATGCAGGCAAAGCCATGTGCTCCCTGTGCAGAGACTGGTGGGCGCCGAGCATCAGAGATGGCAGTCTGCCCTTCAGTATATGTTCTCCTCAGTGCTGCTGGACTTTAACAGTTCTATAGTAAATGGAATCTCTCTGCATTATTTATTACCAGGCTTTGCTTATGAGGCTGTAAGCTAAGTTAAGGGAGATGGCAAGTTGAAAGTTTACTGAAAAGAGACTTAAATGTGTGTATTGTGTATGTGCTCTGTGTGAGAATACATGTTGGCAAATGTCATAGTCACACCAGGAAGCTAGCTTTCTATTTGTGTCTATGTAGATATTGATTCCAGTGTGTTGTGTGTAAGAAAAATTAATTCCTGATAAACTGTTCAAACCAAGAATCTGAAAAAAGCCAACTTGGGAAAGTTTTACCTCCGTTTTAGTATTTACTTGTTTAATTTGACCCTCTCAACTAAAGTAACCCAAGAGTTTTGGGTTACTTTAGAAGACCCAGATCCTTCAAAACCTGCGTGTGAGTGACTGTGAGTAGTAACATGAGTAGATCCAGTGAGTAAAGTTACTCGGTTTCAGTGCCGGCAGAATCTCGCCCTTCTTTGTACATCCGAGTGGAACATATATGTGTGAAAGCAAAATGTGCAGAGTAGTGGCTTTAGTTTTACTTTAGTATCTTGTTTGAAGTTCACACATTTTATTGACTAGTAAAGAACAATACCAGAGAAAAACATTCGAGTGTAAATAACAATAGCTAAGGAAAGTCAAAACATTAAATGCCTTCTGCAATAAGAAAAAAGATGGCTATGTATCCTCCATAGATTGCATTGCTGAGAGGCAATGCATATGATTTGATTTTTGTCCTTTTTTAAAATTGTGCTGTTGCCGTACTTCAGTGTTGTTAAATTAGTTTTTGTTTCTGCTGAGACATTAAGTGCCTCAGCTCGTGTTATGAGAAACTGCCGAAATAAATTCTGCTTTCCCCCTTCTGCCATATAGTGGGCCAGATCCTTGGCTAGTCTAAATCAGCATAGTTAATAGTTACGTTGATTCACACTGGCTGAGAATCTGGCCCAGTAAATTTAAGCCCTAAGAAGAGGCTGGAAGACAATAAAATGTTGGAAACTGCATTTTGCACTTCACGCACTGGCAATATTAGGTGTGGCTCTGTCTATGATTTTAGTTTGATCTGACAGCTAGGAGAAGATTTGTAATGACAGTGTTGGGACATGTAAGTTGTCTGACTCAGCTATGCTGCCTAAACACTAAGATGGGGCGGGGGAGGAACCATATGCCCGAAGAGTCAAGTTTATTGAAAGGGTGCTTCCAGCTGGGTTTGCCCCTCAATGTTTGTTTAAAAAAAAAAGTCAATTAAAAATCTTAACTTCTCTCTGGCTCTTTTCATTTTTAAATGTTATAAATGATTTGTTCGTTTGTTTTCAGTTGAATCCTTCTGCAATGACAATAATTCTACAACTCTTAGTTTGAGTGTTACTAACACGGTTCAGAACATGGGAACCTAATGGGTCAAACCTACCGTCCATCTAGTCCAGAATACTGTCTCCAACAGTAGTTGGAACCAGATACTTCAGAGGAAGATGTAGTTATGGAATCATTTGCTTATGGGGAGGTTACCTCCTAAGTTCTGTTCGAGTTTGGTTTATGCTGTGAAGCTTGGGTATTATCATTTAAAAAAAAATAATTCTGTCTAATATAACTGGCTGTTTTCTGTCCGTTTAAATGGCCAGTCGTATTTTGAAACCTGTTAAGCTCTTGGCTCCAATGCTAACTTGTGGAGTCCGTTCCATAGGGGGAGTGTGTGTGAGATTTTTATGTAGTATTTCTTTTTATTGACTTAAAATGTGCTTCTTTTCAGCCATGTTGGAGTCAAGGGAGCCGCTCCCTTAAGTTGGTATGATGAGGCATCACAGAATCAGGCCAGATGTTTGTTTGTAACTCAGTCATTGCATCATTTTGCAAGTGCACAAAAGCCAGACCTTGAAACTGACTGCTCTGTTTACATTGTTTACATTGTTTAGTGGACAAAATAGGCAAGAAGTAAATGAGACTTTTCAGATTCTTTCAATTTCAGCTGAGGGGCCTAATACTAATTGAGGTTTCCCTGCACAGGTATGAATCCTGCCATCTACACTCAATTTTTTACTTCATCCTTGCCCCAAAGAGATTAGAATCTATCTTTTCATTATATAGAGCCTAGCAGAATGTGGTCCTGCTCCTTGTTTGTTGGTGTTACCATAATAAAATGAAATACATTCCTTTAATAAGATGCATGTTTTAAATCTGTGATTATCCTTATGATAGAACACTTTCCAGAATTCCAATACCAGCTGCCATTTTCAAGAACATGAGTGGAAGTGGCTCTTTTCTTGTTTACCTCCATCACAAAACAGGTCATGTCCATCCAAATGTGTGTATGCTGATGTGATTCCTGCTATCATGAAGCTCTAGTCCATGAGCTGTAGTATTAGAAGTTGGAAATAGAGTACATAAATATTTACACTGCCACATAGGGCTGGCTGGCAGATGACATCCAATCTGTTAGCTTTATCTATTTACCCTTTTTCATTCACTGTTGTGGCTCTTGAATTAGGAATGGCAGCATGTAAGAGGAAGTGCTTTAAAATACTACCCTCCTCCCCCCCAAATGTAATAACTTTGGAAAGGATCTAATCCTTCCTGTTTCAGAGCTTAAACCTGCCTCTGACTAATGGGGGTGAGGAGGAAATTTCCTGGTATAGGCTGTTCAATATCTGCAGGGTTTCTTGCACCTTTCTCTGAATCATCTGGCACTGGCCACTGTCAGAGGCAGGGTATACGCCTGGATGAGCCACTGGTCTGATCCACTCTGGCACGTCATACGTTCCCATGTGTATTGCGGGGAGAGGAGTGAAGTCGTGTTTAGAACCTGTGGGCTGGGGAAAGCAAGTCAGAACCATCACTGAAATATTGCTCTCCATTCGGAGTTCCTTTCATGGTGCATGGTTGCTCCTGACTCTCCCTAGCACGGGCTGCAGCAATGTTTGCTACATTAAGGAAAATGCAAGCAACCGGGTTAACAAGTAACAATTGTGTCTTATGTGGCTGTGCTCAGGCTTATGGAGTGGGTCTGATCATGTAGTTATACTAGGCAACAGCTGAACTCCAAATAGCTGCTTAGGCCATAGTGTATTTTGCAAGCAGCGTCTAGATGTTACAAAACCTGAACAGCATAGATCTAGCTCAGATTCACGAGGCTGCAGGTGCTAAGGGCTGGTCCTGTATTCAGAGTACAATGAAATTGATTACGGTGTGCATTACAGTATTGTTATAAAACATGCCTTCTGCCCAAGTCTTCATGGTTATCACTGTGCTGTACTTCCTAGCGAGATTGGGGATAGACCTCTTTCTCCAAAAGCACAGACTTGATCTGGGTTTAGCTAATGGCAAATCTATTAAGTGTAGGGTGTGTGTGACACAAAAGTTAAGTGATTGCAATGCCATCCAGTAGAGGGCCCGGGGAGCCCACACATGCCATCAAGTTCATCCTGGTGGTTGGCACATTCATGGCTAAGCCAATTGCAACCCAGGGGAGCACTAGGCGGGAGAAGCCCCTGCTTTTCCCTGAGTTCCGGGACTTTCCTTTGCCCTTGCACGGGACATGTGCTCCTGTTTCCCCTGAGGGTTCAAGTTTGCATGAGAAAGTGTGGATTTCTGCTTGTGCACAGTGCTGGCAGGCACACTCAAGAAGGCCCTTTAACAACACAGCCCTGAGGGCTCTCAAGGTACCAGTGTGGGTTTCACTAAAACATGCATTCCTCTGTATTTATTGATGCCCCAGGGCCAAAGGGATAAAGAGAATTGTTACCATGAGTCTTCAAAGGAGAAATGCAACATTTGATAGTCTTGTAACATAGACTTTAGATCAAGTCTTGGTGATCAAACCCAAAATGAACTAACTCAGACCTTAAACCAGATTATTGGGTATGAGTAAAACCTCTTGCGGTTCCTTGATCTATGTCCCATGTCTGCCAGCTGTTCTCATCAGTTTCCAACATAAACGCAGTTCCTGGCTATTTCGGATGAAGGTATATTGCCTTATAGATTGTCGGCAATTTTCTGTTAGCTGAGTCCATAAGAAGCATAAGCTCATCTTGGGCTGGAATCATGAATGTGGAATTATTTCAGTAGATTAGTTTGTTATAGAACCGTATCTGCTTTTTCTGTTGTCGTTTACTGTGTTTCTTCAGCTACCATCGGTTTGGGAGGCTGTAGATGTTTGTAGCCATTTTTGTTTGTTCATGGCTTTAATCTCTGAGTTAGGGCAATCCTGGCATAACCAGATTGATTACATCTTGTTTGTCCTGCTGATGACCTTTTGAAGTGTTTGGAACACAGGGTCTCTGACCTTGAATATGCTTAGTTAGCATGATAGCTAATAGCATCAACAGTTTTTATACCAGCAACAATTATATAGCTACAGCCTTTTTAATTTACCAATTTTCCCAAATTGTTCAGGTGGCATTTACTCGTGATTAAAATTAAGTGTTCTGTAGATAAAATTATGTATCCACACTTTGCCTGCTGAATAACAGTCTGTGTGAAGGAAAGGGAATATGATCTAGTGGTTAGGGAGGGGAACTGAGTCAGGGCAATTTATGGATCTCCCAGTGTGGACTTATACTCAGTTTGCAATTTGTAAAATGGATTAATGTCGCTTGCTTTACAAAGGATCATGGGTATTCACCCCAGCCTAGAATACAAGCACCAGATTTATGCATCACATACGCCAAGTCCACAAACAAGTGCAATTTAAGAGTGCATGGGGATGAATTTTGCTCACCGGGGTTGCACTTGTGCTCTGTGATTTGGTATTTGCAAAGCAAACCTAGCCTCAAATGCTAGGTGCTGTAGAAATGCAAAGTTCTATTCTTGATCTTTGTTAATGAGTTCTATGAATGGGTCAGATTTACTCCACCGCTCTGGATTATAGGGCTATCCTAAATCTTATTTGTAAAATAAGCCCTGGACAAAAATATTCCCCTTCTGGTACATCTGATTGACTGCTGCAATTCCATAAAGATATGAGCTTTCATCTTGCAGGGACAGAACAGGTTCTACTAAGCGTTTTAGTTCCAAGGTAGGCCAATCGAATTATAACTGGCTTTAATGAATGCTACTATCGTTCTTTACCTGTGACTGGTTGGCACTCAGAAGGGCGAATAACTTTACTGATTTGGAAAACAGTAATGAGAAATCAAAGCCATAATTTCCAGTCTCAACTATTTCAGTGTGAAATCCTCAATAAACAGCATAAATAAGGGCAAACAAACTAGCATCAATGGAAGAAGCCCGACTTGCTTTGTAGAGCTCAGCAAACTCAGCAAGCAGTGATCAGTCAAACTCAACTTGATCACAGGATAACAAGGTAGCACGGCGTTTGTTTTGCGCTGCGTTTCCCTGCAAAAGGTAGAGTTGCCAACTGGCTAATCGCACAAACCCAAATTCCCTTGCTGAGGCTGGAATTCAGCTCTGATGTAAACAGGCACAATTCCACGAACGCCAGCAGGAGTTGTACCTCTTCATAGCAGGGGTGAATTTGCCTCCCTGGGCTTGTCTTCGCTGCAGCAGTTCGCTTTAGTGAGAGCGACCGCACTACAAAATAATGCTGGAGCGACGCAGAGTGATCAGACGAGCAGCGGTTGAGTTGCAAATCAAACTGGTGCATCACTGCATTTCTAGCTGGAGCATCATCTACACTGGGGCTTCGGCCTGTGTCACTGAGGGGCCAGCTAGCTTCAGTTCGAAGTGTTAGAGACGTGTGTGGGTGTGTGTGTGTGGACAGGAGTGGGGGCAAAACTCAAGTTCTACCTCAAACTAGCATTACAGTGATTACAAGTCCCATGTTTCAGAAATACAGCCTGCAAAGTTTAAAGTAACACCGAAGGGAAAGTGAAGTAGACTAAGGAGAATTTCCATGTCTCTTAACCTTTGTTTCCTTGTACATTGGCCGAGGCGTCTAGGCATTAATGTTATAATACTAATAATCAAATAGCCAAAGCAGGCTATCCCCTTTATACCAGGCCTGCTCTAGGGCATGTCTACACTACAGTCGCTGCAGCTGTGCCGCTGTAGCACTGTAGTGTAGACACTTCAGATGTCAACTGAAGGATTTTTTCCATTGATATAGGCAATCACCCCCACCCACTCACACCCTGCAGTGCCCCAGTGACAGAAGCTAGGTTGAAAGAAAAATTCTTCTGTTGACCTACCCCCGTCTGTCTGGAGGGGTTACGTTGACTTAACTGTGGCACTCAAGAATGTGAATTTCCCACCCCCCCCAAATGCTGTAGCTAGCTTGAGCTAAATTTAAGTGTAGCCCAGGCCTCAATAAGTGCCAAACCAATCTGCCTCATGACGACTCTGCCTTGTTTTATGATCTCTGTGTGATGAGTGCAGCTCTAACGGTGCAAGTGTATTTCCAACCTGAACAAAAGTCATACTCCAGCAAGTTTTTGAAAATGAGCAACCTACATGTTGGCTCTGTTAAGAGGAAATCTGTATTAACGGTGGTGTTGGTGTAGAATTATAAAGTCTGCTACAATAACATGTTTGTCTTTTCTCTCGCCAGCCCAGAACTGCAGCTACGTCTTTCAAGGCCCAAACGGGACGATACAAAGTCCAGGATTTCCGTACGGATATCCAAATTATGCAAACTGCACGTGGACAATCACTGCTGAGGAGCAGAACAGAATACAGCTCGTGTTCCAGTCCTTCGCCTTAGAGGAAGATTTTGATGTATTATCAGTCTATGATGGACTGCCTCAGCAGGGGAATCTGAGAACAAGGTACAGCGTGCGCTATAACAATTGGTGGCGTTTATAAGCGTGTTCAAGATTTCTGCCACTGGGATTAAAATACTTTGGTTGGAGGCGTGCACTGAATTGGCAGCTTATTTGTGAGAGAGATTCTCTTAGCTGTTTTGATTTCTTATGTTTGATAAGATCCTAAATACTGCTGAGAGTGCCTGACAAACATGGCTTATCAATCTATCCTAGACATCTGGGAGAATTTAATTTAGAAAATGGAGCTAGAAGAGAGGAGGTCTGACGTGAGGAAGATTTTTCCCCTTAAACCCAAAGCTTTACTATCAGAGAGAGACACAGGGTGGCCTTGTGGTTAAGGCATTGGACCAGGACTCAGGAGAGCTGGGGTTAATTCCTGGCTGTGCCACAGATTCCCAGTGTGACTTTGGGTAAATCACTTAACCTCTCTGCCTCAGTTTCCCCCCTCTGTACACTGGGGATAACAGTCCATTGGTTCTGTAATGTCTATTTAAATTGTAAACATTTTGGGGGTGAGAACTGTCACAGATAATGTGTTTGTACATTGCCTAGTGCAATGGCGCTTTTGTCTTAGTTGAGACGGTGACGGGCTGGCATAATATTATGAATAATATGTTAAATAGAGATGCTGATAATTAAAAATGCATATGTGAGAGAGAGACCGACATGTTGACTGGACTTTATGATTCAGAGACAAGACCCTAGATTTACTCCTAGGTTGTTGATTATAATGATAGGTTCAAAGGCTTCTTATTTCAGATTTTAACCAATAAAACTGGATTTTGGTGTTGGCATTGCACAGTGAATTCAGTGACATGAAGTGGCTGCTTTGTGTAGAACTTGGACTGAAGGCTGTGATCTTGGGTGGGGAAGGTGCTCCAAGATTTTGTTTTATTTCATTTTAAGCCACTTGTTCACTGTGACTTAGGACAAGTCCTTTTAGTGTCTCGGCTAACTCATCTGGAAAATCTGGGTTAGAGAAGCAGAAACAATAAAGAAAACACTCTGTTGAATATAGTGGAGTTCAAGTGGGTGGATAAATTATGTCTTCACCTTGCAGCTATGCTAGAGAATTGTCTTGATTATGGGATTTCATCATTTTATCAAGTTGATAAATGCAAAGTAATGCACATTGGAAAACATAATCCCAACTATACATATAAAATGATGGGGGTCTAAATTAGCTGATACCACGCAAGAAAGAGATCTTGGAGTCATTGTGGATAGTTCTCTGAAAACATCCACTCAATGTGCAGTGGCAGTCAAAAAAGCAAACAGAATGTGGGGAATCATTAAGAAAAGGCTAGATAAGAAGACTGAAAATATCATATTGCCTCTGTATAAATCCCTGGTACACCCACATCTTGAATACTGCAGCAGATGTGGTCACCCCATCTCAAAAAAGATATATTGGATTGGAAAAGGTTCAGAAAAGGGCAACTTGTGAAACTTCTTGCCAGAGGATGTTGTGAAGGCCAAGACTAAAACAGGGTTCAAAAAAGAACTAAATACGTTAATGGAGGATAGGTCCATCAATTCCTATTAGCCAGGATGGGCAGGGATGGTGTCCCTAGACTCTATTTGCCAGAAGCTGGGAACGGGCGACAGATGAATCATTTGACGATTACCTGTTCTGTTCATTCCCTCTGGGGCACCTGGCATTTGCCACTGTCGGAAGACAGGACACTGGGCTAGATGGACCTTTGGTCTGACCCAGTATGGCCATTCTTATACTCTTATTTAATCAAGAGGCAGGACATTACTTTGCTCTTGGTAATGTATAAAGGAGACCCACATATGCTCAGTCTTCTCTAGGCTCAACTTCTTGTGAGGCAAGCTTTGCAGTGGTGGAGAGTCAATGCTGTGATTTGCCTCATCCCAAGCGGCCCCCATGCAAATTACTGCCTTCATTGAGTGTGAATTTCACCCTCTAATAGTTAGCTGTCATTTGTTTCTGTGTGTACAATTGTGGAGCCATCCATAATAAAACTTCTGAAGTCAGCATGATGGGCATTTAGTGTGAGATTTTCAAGGGCATCAGAAGGGTTTAGGAGCTCAAGTCGCGCTGAAAGTCCTAAATGACTTTGGTGCTTCTCAAAATTGCCCCATAGTTACAGAATGGCTCTTGAAATCAGAATTCATTGTTTCTTGGCTGTTCAACGTCTCAATCTTTGTTCAGCTAATATTTTGTGCATCAATCTTTCCTTATTAAACTTTGCCGCTGTTGCCAGCGCTCAGTTTTTTCTTTTTCTAGGATATCAATTTTATGTTTTTCCTCGGTCTGCTTTCCAAATGTACTCCATTCATCATCTAAGTGCTACGCTAGGAGATGGATGAACTGTACATCATTTATCAAAGTTCATCAGTAAGTTGACCAAAATAAGCGATAGGCAAGTGCAATGGGAGGGAAAAAAACCTGCCTCTATGAAGAGAATGTAGGTGTGCCATTCGCCATGATGGTGGCCATCAGTAAAATAGTTAACAGACGGACAATAATCTTCTCTTTTGGCCCTCCGGGTCTTCATTTGATTTTCACCTTAATAAACAAGAATCCCTTTTAAATGGAAGGCGTTATAGTCTTCCTCTCAGTAGGCCAAATTCTGCGCTTGGTTAGCTGTGCATAGATTCTTTCAAATTCAACACAAATCGGATACTTGAGAATAGTGGTTCAATGGGGGGATTGGATGAATGTGTTTGTATTGTATCCATGTAGGGACACTGGCTTGTTCAGTGTGTCATTCTTCACTCAACTTCTTGGTGCGGAAGAATGAGCTTGCTGGAAATTAATGTATTCCCTATTGGTGAAAGTCACCCTTGTGCAGGAGGAACTTTACCAGGCCCTACTATTGCATTTAATCTCTGTATTACCAAGAATTTCCCCTGCTTTTTCTGGTGTGGGGCTTCGTGCGTCACGTCTAAGTCAATTTCTGAGAGAGAATCAGTAATTCTATTCTTTTTGTTGCAAACACCCTATTGTGTTGCGGTTTAATGTGGTATGAAAGTTCCCTAATACAATAAGAGTAAACTTAATTCAATGAGACACTTGCTAATAAACTGCTTTACTGCACATTGGGAAATTTGCATCGTGTGACGAGGTCATGAGTATAAATGCATTTCAGTGTTTTCTTAATTTAGACCATCTAGAGTGGCTGTTGTCCTTAGATAGCAATCAAGGAAGAATAATGATATCAGCAGAGCTGACACTTGGGGAGGCGTTGAGTCCTTATTTACTCCTGCAGCATCTCATGAATGTGACCACCTCTGTTTCCTTTCTCTTCCAACACCTTACATATCTCCAGGGCTCATCTTCAGAGGGAATGTGGAAATAGAATCTCCTTCTTCTTGGGTCTGGGGGATGGTGATAGCAAGAGGTCACTTTCTTCCCTGACCAGAGTGAGAGGATGGCGTGTTTTCAATAATTCAGATTAAACACTCCAGATCTTCCCTCAGATGTATGCGGGTAGCTCCCATTGGCTTCAGTGAGACTTTTCTGTGCATCACCAGGCCAGACAAAACTCTCCTCCATTCTCCAAGAGCCAAACATATTATGCTGGTCTTCCTAGGTCCCAGTCCTACAGGGCGCTAAGTGCTCTAACTCCCTCTGAAATTGTCGGGATGGGCAAGAGGAGTACATCTGGGGTTTTCTCATTTAAAACTGCTATTGCCCCAGTTCCCGGTCATGCTTTGATGAATGTATCATTGCTAAAGGGATGCTCCAGTCAGCTTAGTTTGGAACGATTGATTTCTCACAGCTCTGTGCTGTGGGGCTATGCAGGAACGCAACCAATTCTGAGTAATAACTTGGAGCTATTTATGGGGTGAAGTAATCAGAGGGAGTTGAGGGAACTTAACACTTTCTAGGAACTGGCTGTCTGCGCCTGGCATCCCCAAGCTGAGGCTTCCTCTTTTGCCGCAGTGTTTTCTGGTGCATCCAACCGTGTAACGTTTTCTAAAGAATTCTCACTGATGCTAATAATTTCCAATGACTTTCCAAATTTGAGTCTAAAATTGGGCAGCAGAATTCCTTATTTTAAGTCTCCGATGTATTTGCACATGTAAGTGTCCCGTTATATGGCCATTTTACAAACTACACTTGACAGCTGAGCCACCAGGGAACAACCTGCAGGTGTAAGTAGGCTTGGCAAGCTGGTTGGTTGACCGCCTGTTGACAACAGTCAAAAATTCTCAAATATACCGGTAAGAATGCCTGTTGTATTAATTTAGATGGAATATATGGGCTAAAGGTGTTAGCATAACTCCATCATTAAACAAGGTTTGGAGTTTAGTATATAGAGACTTTAGCTTGTTTAATCTTATGCTGAACATACTATGAAAATTATTTTAACCTTTCATTAAAGATAAAGAAGAGAAGGAAAAACAGTTAAAATATTAAGGGAGGCTTTTATTTTAACAGTTCTCTAGAGAGTTTTTAGAAAGAAAAACTCCCTTGTTTGACCATTTTTTGGACAGTGTTAAATGTGGTGGTGGTGGTTTTTTGGAGGGGGAGGAGGAAGAGAAGTTACCGGAGATAGGCCGGAGTTGCTGTTTGGTTTTATTTTAGATGGTGTCTGGGATTTAGCAGGAGCCAATCAAGGTGGCGGTGTCCTTTGGGTTCCCTTTTTTTTCTTTCTTTTTTGCCTGGGGTGGTAAGGACACCTTTTAGGATTAGACACAGTCCAGTGCTTTAGGAGATAGTGTGCATAGCAGTTGTGATGGCAAAACTTGCTTTAGGAATTGGGGGTTAGTAAAAAAAAAATAATGTAAGGATTTTAAACTGGGAGTGATGGGTGGAATCGCGTACTTGTATTATTTTGTGTACTAATTAGGCTTACTTTTTGCTATATTCATTTAGGTTTATTGAGTTTTGGTTTTATATTTTCTTAAACATAATTTTGATATAGTTTTTCAGCTCTATTAGGTTTTTTTGTTTGGAAAAATTTAGTTTTTGTGATTTTGTATTTTTTTATTATAGGTTATTGTGATATTTTATTAATTTAAATTATTTATAATTAGGATACATTTGTATGCTTAATTATTATAATAACTTTTAATGGACAAATTCTAACTAGGATTAGATATTCATAAAATTGAAAAAAAAACACGTTTATTTTAGTTTAAGCATGTAGAGGAAAGGGGAAAAAATATTTTGGTTATATTAAGACTTGTAAATTTTTTATTTTAAAGTGGGAATTTATAAATTTTATTTGACTAGATGTTATAAAACACTGACTTTTTTAGATCTTAATAAAGCTAAGAACTTGCAACTTATTTGTTGCTAAAACGAAATTTAAAACTGCTTTGGTTGCATGTTTGTAAAATGTTGAACAAATTGGCTTTTATTACTCTTGGTTGTATTCTTAGGATGGATTTTTTTCTGCTTATGCAGTTTAAAGCCATATTTCTATATCAACTATTAAAATTTGATGCATCCGTGATTAAGATTACTTACCTGGAGAAAAAACTAGCTTTGATCGCATTTTACCTAAATGTGTTGCTTCTTTTTAAAGGAAGCAACAAAATTACGTCTTTTTGAAACTACTCTTGCACCGATGAGCTGTTTGCAACACTTAATGCGCTAAAAATGCAAAGGCAGTTTTAGTCTGACAGACCTTGCCCACCTGTTTTACACTAA
Source organism: Malaclemys terrapin pileata (assembly GCF_027887155.1). Lineage (NCBI taxonomy): Eukaryota > Metazoa > Chordata > Testudines > Emydidae > Malaclemys > Malaclemys terrapin. Next base: position 15,548,242 of record NC_071526.1, on the reverse strand, counting down.
CGCTTGTTAGGACAATGTGGCTGTGGTGGCCACTTAGCCCAATTGCGTGCCTGCCAACGTGCTACTTTTTGACTATGTATTTAACCTGTTAGGCCCCATGATGGGACACTGAAACGTTGTATTAATTTAGATAGAATATATGAGCCAAAGGTTTTCGTATAACCCAATTACTATCTAATATTGACCAATGCTAACCAGGGACAGGGGTTTGGCGTTCAGAGACTTTAGCCTGCTTAATCTCATGGCAAAAATACTATTAAAATTATTTTAACCTTTTAAAGGCAAAGAAAAGAAAGAACAACAGTTAAAGCATTTGAAATGTAAAATATTAAGTGAGGCTTTTATTTTACCAGCATCCCTTGCTCCCTTTCCCTTTATTTGGAGAGAGATTTTAGAACTAAAAACCCTTTGTGTGACAGTCTCTTAAATCGTATTAAAGATGGCAATAACTATCCATTTTGGCAAAAGAGAAGAAGTTAGTTGAGATTGGCAGGTAGTGCTACTGTTCTTAAAGTCTGGCCCCATTTTATTCCAGATGGTATTTGGAAATGAGCTGGAGCCAGTAGAGGTGGTGATGTTATTTGGGTCTTTCTCTTTGGGGCTGGGCAGTCATTGATGGAGAAGCTCATTCCAGTAGCCAGTTTTTCTTCCAAAGTCTCTTTCTTTAAGGACCTCAAAAGGGAACGATGGGCAGAATAGTTCATGCCCTTAGTATTTTGTCCAGGGCCTAGTTTTCAACACACCAATTTGGGTTTACTGATTGTTTTTGGTTCTACACTTTTCTTGTTTACCAAGCATGATTTTAACATGAGTTACAGCAGGAGGCCATTTTGTTTGGACTAATTCAGTTTGTCTCCATTTTGTACCTTTTCCCATTAACATTTGTTGTTCTAGGTTATTGCCACATTGTATGAACTTATACTCACTGCCTACAGTTGAATATACAATTAGGGTATATTTGTAGGCCCGATTATTACAACATGTCCCCATGTAGATGCCATTCTTTTGGTATTAAGAAATTCATTTAATTGTGTTTCACATATTCCTGAGTTAAAATAAGTCATTAAGTAACTTTTTTTTTTATTAGGCATAAGTAATCTAAGGCTAAGCCTACTAGAGACCATAAAGTCTTTGTCTTTGTTTGTTTGCTTCTGTTTTTACTGTTCTGATAAACTAATGTTTTAAAATATTTGACCATTTTTGACATTATTTGACAATATTTGGCTGGGTCAACTGATTCAAGTAGTTTTGGACCAGTGAAATGCCCAGTGCCCTTTGAGAGAGAATTGGGTAGCAGATAACATAGCTTGTACTAAGGTACAATTAAGAGTTTATGGCCCAGATCCTCTGCTGGTGTGAATTAGCATAACTTAGTTGACTGACTTCAGTGGAAATAGATTGATTTATACTAGCTGCAGATCTGGTGCTATGGGTGTAGCACAGGGGTCGGCAACCTTTGGCAAACGGCTTGCCAGGGTAAGCCCCCTGGTGGGCCGGGCTGGTTTGTTTACCTGCCGCGTCCAAAGGTTCGGCCGATCGTGGCTCCCATTGGCTGTGGTTTGCCATCCCAGGCCAATGCGGGTGGAAGGAAGCAGCAGCCAGCACATCCCTCGGCCCACGCCGCTTCCCACTGCCCCCATTAGCCCGGAGCAGCGAACCGCGGCCAATGGGAGCCACGATCGGCCGAACCTGCAGACGCGACAGGTAAACAAACCGGCCCGGCCCGCCAAGGGCTTTCCCTGGTGAGCCGCATGCCAAAAGTTGCCGACCCCTAGTGTAGCATAAGCAGAGATGCGTTCTAATTGTACAGCTGATACCACACATGATGTCTAAACTTCCCAAAGTCCCTAGGGGTGCTTGATTCTTGGGTTTGTTTCAGATCCTTCTTTCTAGTGTTCCAGGTACTAGGACCTTACTATTAGATAGAACAAAGGTACTTTGGTTCGATGTTACCATGATAAATTTTGCTTGGTTCATTAGTTGTAATACTTGCCATTTAAAATATAAGCTGATCCCATTTTCCTCAAGACTGGAGAATGAAGGTCCACACTTGGTCATATCGAGAGCTGCTTCTTAAGAGAACAGTTTTTAATTAAAAGTTGCTGCATTATTTGTCCTACAGTAGCGTCTAGATGGCCCAGCTTAGATCCAGCTTAGTCCAGTTTTGATCCAGCTTTGTCCAGGGCCCTTTGTGCAGTGCCTGACAGAAACACATAGTAAGGAGAATGGGAAACTGGCATGGAGAAGAGAAGGGACTTGCCCAAGGTCACATAGTAGTGACCCAGTGACAGAGCTGGGAATAAATGCTAGCCTTCAGAATTAGGAGGACTAGAGTAGAATAGATCCCATGTCTCCTAGCTCCCATTCTTGTGCCCTATGCACTGGCCATCTTGATGTTGGTGAGGTGGCATTGTATAACTCTGGAGTGAGGAATGTGGTGCCTTTAGTTTTTGGAAAGTGCCTAACATAATGTGGGTGCAACTGGAACCTAGACAATGATGATGACAGTAAGTGAAAACCTTGTCGTTAGAGAACATGGACTGTTTTCAATACTTCCTTTAATATCGGTTCAAGCAATCAAGAAAACATTGTTTCTGTTTAAACATTAAACATTTTCTTTAAATATTTAAACAGAAACATTTTCTTCTGATTGTTCAACCAGTAAAAGTAACTTGCCAAGAGGTCTTTTAAGGCATGCTGCAGTGCTCATGTTAGTGTACTTTATTTTTAATAGGCTGTTGTGATAAGTGCCCTTTGGATAAATTTATGCATATTCAAGAATTTAAACCATATGTTGCTGTTGTCTTTTATCTAGACTACAGTAGTGTGTGGTGGCTGCAATTTAGATCAGGGCCCCGTAGTGCTAGGTGCTGTATTAATTCTTTGTAAGACACAATCTCATTATTCTAAATAGTACAAGATTTTACACTCTAAATAGATGAGAGGCAAAGCGCATGAGGGGAAAGACAGGCACAGAGAAGGGAGAATTCTGCTGCCAGATTGTCATGGTTCCGTGTCTGGAGATCCCAAGGCAGAGACCCCATTGTGGTAGGTGCTGTATAAATACATTGTATGCCACAGTGCTTGGCTTGAATAATTTACAATCTAGATCAAGGATGAGAGGAGAAACGGAGTTACCAAGAAGGGAAGTGACATGCCTAAGGTCACACAGGCCAGGGACTAATCCAGGAATAGAACCCATGTCACTGGACTCCCAATCCAGCAAACTATCTGCTACATTGTGCTTCCTCTTAGAGCAGGTTAGCTGTACTGAGTTCCAAGGCACAATAGCATGTGGATATATCCTTAGGTGGTAAGAGAGGAGGACAGTCCTTTGTGCCTTTATAGTAACTGCCCCGAAGATCATTAAGGGCAATGTAGATATTAATGATTTGAGACTCTGACATCTGACGTGAGTATTGTGTTAAATTTAGGACCCGCTGAGTCTTCACTGCGTGGTTCTCTTGAGTTAACTCCTCTCAGAGAGAGTGTTCATGCTGCAAAACACTGGAGCAGCATGAAATTCTTGCATTAGCAGCACAGAGTACCTGAGTCCCCACTGCATTATCTGCTGTACTCGGGCATCAACCCACGTCCCTGAGGAAGCAGCTAGCTTGGGTTTAAAGCACCACTTAACTCAAGCTAGAGATTTTTGAGTACAGACAGGAGTCTGGTTAAGAGCAGCACTCACATTATACCTGAAGTTAACTCTGTGTTAAGGATAAGCCCTGAGAGTGCCTTACCCACCAGATCACCTTGTCTCTCTCATGCATAATAATGGTATTTAGTTCACTGGTGGGCCAGATTTTCAAAGGGACATAGCATGGGAGTTGTGTGGAGGATGGAAGTCTTGTTTCATGAAGGATTTCAAGATTTCCAAACATTGTGAAATTCTCTGCAGAAGAAAATTTTGAAAAAAACAATGAAGCTTTGGATTGATTGAAAAGTTGTTTTGACAAAATCAAAATGTTTTGTTTAGCTTTGGAGTTTTCTGTTTTTATAGCGTAATCCAAAATAAAACACAAAGCTAAAATAAAAGATCATTTCACAATGAAAAGTCATAAGGTTTTGTTCTGACAATGCTGAAATGGGAGGTTGGAATGGTTTGTTTTTTTTCCCCCATTTTTCTCCTAAATGACATTTTGACAAAATTGACGTGATTTCGCAGAGTGTTTCAATTTTGACCATGGAAAATGGCTCCATCAAAGTTTTTCTCACCAGCTTTACTTAGTACACAGCACTTCCACTGTTCTCAATGTGGGGGAAATTTTCCATTGTCCTCAATGGTGAATCCCTTTCAGAATTACACTCCATGCTATTTCCTTGCTTTCTTTTTAGCCATTTTAAATATTGTTGTCATAAAAAGGGGGAACAAATGTATAATTTCAGTACAAATACAAAGCCTGATATTTTCTCTCACCAGTCCACTGACTAAGCGGATAAAGTAGCACTTATGTGGAGAGGAGTCATTTAAGGATAAATATTTAAATAATTCCATATATAAATGAACGGCAAACACCCTTTCCCTTTTATCTCTTGCCTTTTTGATCACTTAAAGGCTTCTCTTAGGTTAATGAATACTTTGTAGTGGATACATTATGCAGCAGTTTTTAAAAGGTTTGTTTGAATACCATCTCATTCTCGTGTGCTTTTCGAGATATCTTCCCACCTTGCCTGGTCAAGATTTACTGTTCTATATACAAAATTCATGTTAATCCACAAGAATGTTGTTGATTCTTCTCTCCTCCACCCCCCCCCCCCCCGGCCCAACCTCAATAACTGGACCTGGAGCTATTTGACATTTTACCTGATCATGGACATCCGGCCGGCAGTTCAGTATTTAGATGCTTGGCAAAGGGTGGGGACTGATCATAGAAATGTAGAACTCCAAATAGATAATCCTTATAGTTGTTACCAGGTAAGTTTTGTCTTTAATAGTCATTTTAACACTGGATTTCTCGTGCTTTGCTCATGCATGCAAGGGCAGGTATACATACAGTTCTCGTACTGCTGTAACGATATTGGATTAGGAACTGAAATAGTTAAAATGGTAATCTTTCCCCCCCCACACTGTGGATGCAGTTAAACTGGTATAAAGGTGCTTTATATTTCCTCACAAATGAAGTCGACCCCGTACCCATTGAAACCTATGGCAAAACTCCCATTGATTTCAATAGAGAAGATCAGGACCATGGAGAGTTCCAGTCCCTGTGACTATAACCCTCACTTGGGTTCTCCCACCAGTTCCATTTCTAATTCTAACTCTAACCTTATTCTGAAGCAAGGAAGTAACCCTAACTCTAGCTGGTTTCCAAGCGCCAGTATCAGATGAAGAACCCAATTTTAAAATATAAATTGCCTTAATATGCTGTACAGTTGGGCCTTTAAATCAGATCAGATGCTTACTAAGTGCTGATGAGGACCTTCAAATATAGTGTTTGGACATCATGTTAAGAAGCCCATATTTGATCAGCATAGCCGTGTCCTCTGTTAAAAGTATCCCTAAAATTGTAACTCTCCCAGGGACACTCTATCACCATTCATGGTCACAGAGATTCTGGATGCGTTACAATTACTGTTAGAAAAGATGTATTCTATACTAATACAATTTCAAGGTCCCTTCCAGTTCTAGGAGATGGGATATCTCCATTAATTATATTATTATATTATATTATTAATTAGCTATGTCTGTGTTGTTATAAGTAATTGGTTCCCTTCACTTTTCTCAGTCTTCTCCCAGTATAGGTAGGTCTTCGGATGGTACTGAATTCAGTTGTTTGAGAAACTGTTTGGGTGGATGTTTCAAGAAAAGTGAACGAATTTACATCATGGGGCTGATTGAAATCGCTATCAATGGGTGTAGATCCATGGAAGTCAACGAGAGATGAGAATTTACACAACCTTGAGAAGCTGATCTGATATTTTCACAGTATTTTACAGTTTCTAATCTAGCTCAGGAATCTGTAGTATTAGAGACAATTGCTAAGAGTTACCACTGTAGCCTCCGACTCAAAGTACAGAGGCAATCGGTAGAATCTCAGACACAGTGTCACTAGTAACTGTCTGGCACCAGAATCCATTTTAATGGCAACCATTGTTTATAATGCAAAATATTGACAAGGCTTATTGTAGGGAGACACCTGTTTGTTTGTTTTTTTCCCCTGAAGATCTGTCAAGGAGCGTTGAGGGGAATGATTGGTGTCAATGTACTGTGCATATGCAGTTGCAAAATGCCCAATCTCTTTGGCCATATTTAATTGCCTGAAAGATTTAACAAAATACTTTATCTTAAGCTTGCATGGCACTGCTTAAGGGAGGTGAGTTATTTATTGGGATGATCCATTTACAGATGATTCAAAAATATCTGTTTTGTGCTGATAATCTAATTACCCTTCTGAAAAATTGGATTGGGCAATCCGTACTTGAGAGCCAGTGAGGAAAGCAAAACTTCCAAGCCTGTAGGTAAGGGAAAAATAAGACACCACCTCCCCCCAAAAATAAACCCAACAACAACCCTTGCTTAAAATAACTCGCTGTCAAATTAATTCAGGCTTCCTGCACTGAAAAATCCACCCATGACAAATTCACTTCCAAAGTGTTGGCAAAAATTGGTCTTTTCTCATAGGTGAAGTTGTTCTCCTTTGTCAGCATCTAGTACTTGACATGCAGAATACATATGATTCCCATTTTACAGATGGGAAAGTGAGGTACAGGGAGATGACATGGATCACTCGAGGTTTTGCCACAAATCAGTGGCAGTGCTGGAGGATAAAATCCAAGTTTTCTGACTCCTCATCCTTTCACCTGGACCATGCTCTCACTGTATAAGCACTACAGATCTAAGTGTACTGTCTTTTTCTGAAGCTGCTCAGATCCCACATTGCTGAGAGCTGCATAAATGCCTGGATGGATAGCATTGGTCATTGACCATTGGCAGACAGGATACAGGACTCTTTGTTTATCCTGGTTCTCTGTGGGATCACTCTTGGTCCCATGATACAGACCTCTGCAGTCACCTCGGGTATTCAAGGTGACCTTGGTTCATTCTGTTAAAATAGGGAAAAAAATCAGCATCAACTAAATTCTTCTGTCAGTGCTGGGGAACTTTTACTTCGGAATCTTACCTCTTTTTTTTTCCTCCAGTGCAGTTTGTCATGTTGCGTTTAACCCTGCAGGAATAAAAAGCACTTAAATCCATGCCCTCTAAATGGAATAAAATAAAAATTAAACAGTTTTATTTCCCTAAGATGATATTCACCCGACCTGCTCCAGCGATGAGAAGATTTAGAGCCTCTGTCCTATCTCTCCCAGGAAATGCTGAGTAAACAAGCCTCATCTCTACCACAAGACAGGTGCCATATGTGAAGGTCAAGGTTGCCCCAGTGAAATTAGTTAGGAACTAAAAAAAAAGACCCTCTCTGAAGAAATTCTGCCTTGCGCAAAATGTCCTTAAAGTTTGAGAGGCGTTCAGTGCTGCTGCTCTGTGTTGGGCTCACATTTAGCAGATGCAAAGATCAGAAGAAGGGGCATGAGCTAACAGCAGATTCGCACATCGATGGAATGTTGACTTCTGTAGGCTTTGAATGAGTCCCTCGGTAAGGCTAATCGTGGGTATTTCTCTGACCTTCTGCCCTTTAGATGTTGACACGCACGGGAAAACAGAGAGGTGGTGTCGTCCAGAGGGCGGAGTGTCAGGAGGAGCTGGAGTCTCTTCTTGGCTCTCCCACGTATCTGCTTTGTAACCTGACTTATATTGTAAGCTCTTTGGAGCAGGGAGCTGTTTGTACAGCATCTAGCACAAAGCGGTCATAGTTCTTAGGCACTGTCACAGCACTAATAATAATAATAAGTGGGAAAGTCGCTTCCCCTCCATCTCCTGCCTTTTGTCTATTTAGATAGTAATCTCCTTCAGACAAAGACTGTCTCTTGCATTGTGTCTAGCACAATGGGGCATTGGTCTCTGTTGGAGCCTGTAGGTGTTACCATAATAACAACAGTAAGGCTCTTGCTTGGAATTGGTTTCTTGTTCATCTTTTCCCTCCACACTGAGAGTAACTCTTAACAAGCACGGGGGCGGCGGAGGGGGGGAAGATAAGACTCCAAGAAAAATGCCAGCAATGGTGCTTGCCCAGTATTAAGGCGTGCTGAATAAGGAAAAGTATCAGAGGGGTAGCCGTGTTAGCCTGGATCTGTAAAAAGCAACAAAGAGTCCCGTGGCACTTTATAGACTAACAGAAGTATTGGAGCATAAGCTTTCATGAGTGAACACCCACTTCGTCAGTCACTGAATAAGGAAAGATTTTCTTTAATTAGATAGTACCTGAAAGGTTTAGTTAAGGCTATAAGATGGAATTTTCTTTGATTGGTCTCCTGGCTCTGGATGCCATTAGTAATTGAGGAGATAGATTTTAAAGGTGTGGGGAAATTAAGAGTGTGTTTTGATTTCCTGTGTTCAAGCTATTGATGTGAGCTGAGAGAGACTGATCACCTGGATGTTTAGCACCAGATCAAGGTGGCAGTTGCGGGGGATGCCCATAAATTGTATTCGCGTCGTTATTCCTTGCGCAGTAGGACCTGTTTTCAGTTTCACATTTCCAACTAAGATGATGTCAGGCTGCTCTGTTTAAGGAGGTGATGAGGTCTAGTGGCAGTCAGGAGACCCCCCAGTACTATTGCTGACCTGGCTGGGCAAGTCACTCCACATTTCTGGCTTCCCTTTTCACATCCTATAGTTTCTCCCTCTTGTCTATTTGGGTAGCAAGCTTTTTGGTGCAGGGACTGCCTCTTACTACGTGTATGTACAGCACTATGCACAGTGGGACCCTGATCTCATGTTGAGATAATTCAAAATAATAATTTAGAGTCACAAGACCAAGTTCATCCCTACAGATGGTAAAAGTGGTGGCTCATTCGAGTGTCAGGTTCCTTTTTTTTAATATAGTAATTACTAGATTCTAGATCCTAATGAAATTCCAATTATCATTGTCTGCCGTAGCATTTCCTGTCGTGCCCAACATCACGGTATCAAAGCCTTTTGTATGTAGTGAGGTCACGAGCAGCCTCATGAGACTTGTGCTCTGCTCATTTTCCAGATTAGAAAACGCTACCTGGTTGGAGTCGATAATCGCCACATCATGAGATGCGGTCTCCCAAGATGAACATTATCCCCGTATTTGATTTTTTTTTTTTTAATTTTAAAAATTTCTCTTTAAAAAAGCTGCGATTGAGTCAGTTTCTTTCATTCCTTTAGCAGAAATGGCAATTGACAAAAGCCGGTTGGTGAGTGCTTGGGGTCATAGCAAGTGAGATTCAATTTCCAACACTAGAGGGAGAGAGATGATACTAATAATACTTAGTACTTATATGGTGCTTTTCATCAGGAGGCTTTGGAAGACTTTATGCAAGAGCAAAGTACAGCGTACAGTAGAACCTCAGCGTTACCAACTGACCAGTCACCCACACACCTCACTTGGAACCAGAAATACACAATCAGGCAGCAGCAGAGATGACACAAAAAGAAAAAAGAAGCTAATACAGTAGAGTACTGTGTTAAACATAAACTACTAAAAAAAATAAAGGGGAAGTTTTAAATAAAGATTTAACAAGTTCAGGAAACTGTTTCTGTGCTTGTTTCATTTAAATTAAGATGGTTAAAAGCAGCATTTTTCTTCTGCATAGTGATATTTCAAAGCTGTATTAAGTCAATGTTCAGTTGTAAACTTTTGAAAGAACAACCCAAACGTTTTGGACAGACCGACAAACAACCTCCATCCCCAAGGTGTTCATAACTCTGAGGTTCTACTTTGCTACATTGTCTCTGTTTACAGATGGGGAAATGCAGCACAGAGAAGCTGACTTGCCAAAAGTGGCACAGTGGGTCATTGAGAATAGAACCCAAGTCTTCTGATTCCCATCCTTGTGTTCTGGCTGCTAGATAAAGAGGTGCTGGGTCAGAGTTTGATCCTGGACCTATTGGAGTCCATGGCAGAAGTCCCTTTGACTTCAGTAGTGCGGGATCTGGCCATAAATTCTTCCACCCAGTAGTTTGTGGGTATTGGCCACAGTCTGCACCAATATTGACCCTTTTTTCACCAAAAATTAGTGGCAGTTCTCCGCAAAGAATAGATTCTGAGCAGTGCAACAAGCCATGGAAAACACCTGTCCCATAATGGAAGTATAGGCAGAATGTGTAGGTGAGACAGCGCTGCCTAGTAAGAATTAGAGCGGGGGGGGCCAACCTGAGCCTGAGAAGGAGCCAGAATTTACCAATGTACATTGCCAAAGAGCCCCAGTAATACGTCAGCAGCTCCCCCATCAGCTCCCCCCACCCGCCAGCAGCCCTGCCGATCAGCGCCTCCCCCTCTCTCCCTACCCCTCCCGATCAGCTGTTTTGTGGTGTGCAGGAGGTTTGGGGGTGGAGGAGGAGCACGGGCACGGCAGGCTCAGGGGAGGGGGCAGGAAGGGGTGCAGTGGGGGCAGGACCTGTGGCAGAGCCAGGGGTTGAGCAGTGAGCACCCCCCGGCACATTGGAAAGTTGGCATCTGTAGCTCCAGCCCCAGAGTCGGTGCCTATACAAGGAGCCGAATATTAACTTCTGAAGAGCCGCATGTGGCTCCGGAGCCACAGTTTGACCACCCCTGAATTAGAGCCTCAGACAGGAGTCCTGAGTTCTGTTCCTAGCTCCAGAACAGATTTGCTCTCTGAACTTGGGCAAGTCACTTAACCTCAGTTTTCCAATCTGTAAAAGGTCTCTGGTAATACTTAGAGGTTTGGCGGGATTTAATTGTGGTTTGCAAAGTGCTTGAAGAGAAAGTATAAAGGAGGATTATTTGCTGGGGTGTGAAAATATGTAACAAAGGTGCAAGATAGAGAGGATTTGCAACCAGGAGTCTTCATTTCTTTTCCTGAAGGCAGGAAAAGTGTGTGTGTGGGGGGGGGGGGGGGGGGGGGGAGGGAAGGGGAGGGAGTGTGTGTGGGCGGGGGGAGGGAACCTTCTGATCTCAGTCTTTAGGCCAGTGCAGTTTGTGTATCTGATTCTAAGGCATGACCTTCAAAGTTTCTGAAGCCGGGCACCTCTTCAGTCGGTGTATTTCCCTTTTATCAGAATTAATGACTGTCTACAAGAAGCGATACAATCTTAGTAGATCAGGGAAGATACAGTGACATTGTGGAGTGCTATTACTAGAGATATCAAATAGAAAATTGACAACTCTTCTGTGCCCATTGACTTTACTTCATTACTCCTGCTGCGTTGCAGAGGGTGGTGAGTCTTCTCAACAGAATACGCAGAATTGGTATTCGTCGTATGAGGGAGAGCAACTGCAAACATTTGATTCTTTTCGTAAGTAAAGAATGCCATTGTCTGGTTTTGGTTTTATAAGTATTTGGAAAACAAAAATTCTGCTAGCTAAAAGGAGAGCTGGGGGGGGGGAAGTTTCACTTAAATTCTCACCCTTTTGGTGGCTAGTTCTCTGCTATGCCTGCACGTCGTTAACGTAACTTTGAAATCAAAGAATAGGACTATCTATCACGTTGCATATGGATGATTTGGATGGATTTTTTTCCTCCCTGCTTCGTTTAGCACCTCGTTATAGTCACGTGTTCCTGTGCAATGGTAAGTGTAAAATACTGCCATTCTATTTATTAGTGATGTTTGTTGGTGTTATTACGCCAATACTTAGAGGCTCCAACTGAGATCAGGGCTCCATTGAGCTAGGCAGTGTACAGACACTCCTGTCCCCAAAAGCCCGAAGTCTGCACAGACCAGGCAAATAAAGGGTGAAATGGGAAAGAGAGAGGAAATGATTTGCCTAAGGTTAAACAGCAGGTGTCACAACCCAATGGCCCCCTCCCTCAGGGGGTCCCCTGGGGAGGCAGATCAGCATTGTACGTTGCTAACGCTGTTGCAGGCATTGCAAGGTATTTTGGGAAGGGTTAAAGGTGTGAGTGTGGAGTAAAAGGTTCCTTTGCAGGTTGCAAAAGGCCGAAGAGGGAGGGAAAGGGAAGGGAATGAGTCAACTCGATGCTCCAGCTAGGTCCGAAAATAAGAGGCTGACTTCAGCCCAAGGCCACGGCACACAAGCGACTCTCAGCTGCCTGCCAAGAAAGACGGGAGCCAAGATTCCAACCCCGATCAGCCATAAAAAAGGAAAACTAAGCTAAGCAGGACTGCAGAGGCTGCAAAAACTAGTAAGATGGTAAGACAAGCGAGGGGGAAAACAAAGTCTCGCGTCCCTGAAGCCAGTGTGTTTTAGGAAAGCTGAGGAAGCCGCAGAAAGCTGGTTTAGACTGGGACAAAGAGCACAGGAGATAGAGGTCCCTGAACCAAAATGACCCCAGGACTTAAAAACTAAGAGCTGAAGCAAATCTGAGATCAACAGCGGACCCTGGACGGCCTCTGCCCAGGACAGAACTCTTGTCCACCCTTCCCCCTCTTCTTCTTACATTACACCCAGGCTTGGCCAACCTCGGGTCGTGCGTGTGAGAGTGTGAAAGTGGGTTAGGGCTGGGGCGCTAACGCTTTCTTTCTTCCTCCGAGTGATGTGGGAGCGTTCCCAGCACTCACCGCTGTTATTTACTTAATAAAGCTTTAAAATGTAGTCACTTGGTGTGCTCCTTCATCTCCTCCTCTACGATCCTGTGGCCTCAACCTGATCACCTGACACCTCAAGCAGATTGGTAACATAAATCTGTCACACAGGTCAGTGGCAGAACCTGAATAGAACCCAGTTCTCTCCAGTCAGTCTAGGGCCTGTCTAATGGACCACACCACCACAGGTCTGATTTGATAGCATTTTCCATCCACTGTGCACAGATGTAAATGGCTGCACAGTGTGAAGGGCAATGGAGAATCAGGTCTGAAACGTTCAGCAATGCTGGATTCCTGGAGGTACCTGCAGAGGCAGGGACAAGATGGATGTTCGATTATCCAGATATTTTCAATCTCTGATTTCTCAGTCTAATTTCTCAGGCTCTAGTCTGGAAAAAAAGACTACAGATAGCTTCAAGCTCATCATATTTTCTGTCTGTGGCTGTGAAGAGTCATAGCTGAGTTTAAAGATTAAAAAGGTTTTATTTTATTAACTGCACGGGAATCTGGGCAAGAAGCTTTGGAGCCGTGAAAGACTAACCAAGGGGAAAGGTTGCTGATGCCAGGTTCCTGAGGGCAGGCATAGAGTGTTGAGTTGCTTTTGCTCATTTCAAATCTTCTGTGGTAATAAAACTGGTCTTGAGACAAAGGTCTGGAGATGAACTGTAGCTCAGAACATTAGAATTGCTGGACTGACTCAGCGTTCAGTCTAGCCCAGTATCCTGTCTCTGACAGTGGCCAGCACCAGCTGCTTCAGGGGAAGGTGTAAGCATCCCAAAGTAGGGAGATTTGGGGTAATCTAACTCCCACCCTGATCTTTGATAGTTGGAGATTGGCTTAAACCCTGAAAGCATGAAGTTTAATATCCCCTTTTCAAAATGTTTGCTTGGCTTTTATTTTACCTCCCTGACTAGTGTATTTGTCTACACATGCTCCTGCACATGTTAAATAAAATAAATAAATAAATGGAGATATCCTATCTCCTAGAACTGGAAGGGACTTTGAAAGGTCATTGAATCCAGCCCCCTGCCTTCACTAGCAGGACCAAGTACTAATTTTGCCCCAGCTCCCTAAGTGGCCCCCTCAAGGATTGAGCTCACAACCCTGGGTTTAGTAGGACAATGCTCAAACCACTGAGCTATCCCTCCCCCCCTTACCTCTTGTGGCTAGAAAGAGGTGCTTTACTTTCCTGAGCTGCCAATCATGTATTTTCTGCCAGCAGTAAATTCACAACAACAACAACAACAACGTCAAAAGGAAAATGAACCTGGCTCCTTGGACTGTCTCAAAGGTTTGCTTTGCATTTGGGCTGCAGGGCTAGTTCAGCTCTCATCATGTCAGATCGGGTTCATCTCTTTGCTGGTTGTTAAGCCACAGTGGGTCAGGTGCTTGGCTTTGTGGCAAGGAGGTTCTTTCTGCTGCAGTTCCATTCTCTCCATGCCAGGCTCCAGTTCATGCTGACTGGTGAACTGTGACTGAGTGGAAATCTTGCATTGTTTCTGGATCACAGAGAAACAATTTCTCCGAAGCAGAGTTGCTGTCAAGTCCTAGACACTTAACTTCCAGCAATATCCATGTGAGATACCTATAGCCATCTGCAGATTCTCTACCTCAGGAGGGTCTGTTCTGCCAGCCGCTGTGCTGACGTAACGTTAAGGATTATGCGCAGTGATCGGCAGTAGAATATTGAGCTTTATCTTTGGGGTTTGTTTTAACCAACGCTTCAGAAATGCAGCACAGGCTTTGCAGAACTAATGCCTAAATCCCAGTCCAAGATCCTTACTTGTGTGAGTGACCTGGATGAATCTTGCCCGGTTCCTCACCATACAAGTTGTAGAACATCTGTACTTGGGCTCACTGGTGAAGTGTGTTCCTTTTGGCACTCACATGGAAAAGGGGCAAATGCATGCCTGAAAGGAGACAAATATGAAGGGTGTCCCCTAGATTGGTCCTAGTAAATCAGGGGTGGGGTCTGAATTTTACCTTGTCAACTCAAAGAAGTACTTGGTTAATAAGTGTCCTATAAGCAAATATATTGGACTAAGGTCCTTCTGGCTTGTAGAGCTCTGAAGATGTAGAGAGTCAGCAGACATGACCTGAAGGGACTCTGCTCAGACATGTTCTAAGAAGAATCCTCAACATGGTCTCACATATATTATTATTTCCCCCCAATTCAAGCCTTGTAACCACAAGAGGCTAAGACCATCACACAAGTGGGCTAGAAATCAGCCCATGTTGACATCCAAATGCCAGTTGATATGACAGGAACAAACTTTTGCAACAACATTAAAGTCAGGTGTCCAAAAATCATAGAAATGTAGGGCTGGAAGGGACCCTGAGAGTCATCTAGTCCAGCCCCCTGCACTGAGGCAGGACCACATATATCTAAAACATCCCTGGCAGCTGTTTATCTATCCTGTTCTTAAAAGCCTCCCATGATGGAGATTCCACAACTTCACTTGGAACCCTATACCAGAGTTTAACTATCTTTACAATTCAAAAGTTTTCCCTAATATCTAACGTAGATCTCCCTTGCTGAAGATTAAACCCATTATTCTAGTCCTACTATCAGTGGGCATGGAGAAGAATTGATCGCAGTCCTCTTCATAACAGCCCTGAACATATTTGAAGATTATTATCAGGTCCCCATCAGTCTTCTTTTCTCAAGATTAAACGTACCCAGTTTTTTTAACCTTACCTCATTGGTCAGGTTTTCTAAACCTGTTATCTTTTCTGTTGCTCTCCTCTGGACTGGGAATGGGTGAGGGGGATGGATCACTTGATTATCTGTTCTGTTCAGTCCCTCTGAAGCATATGGCATTGGCCGCTGTCGGAAGACAGGATACTGGGCCCAGTATGGCCGTTTTTATGTTCTTGTGACTCTCTCCAATTTGTCCACCTCTTTCCTAAAATGTGGCATCTAGAATTGGACAGAGTACTCCAACTGAGGCCTCACCAATGCCATGTAGAGTGGGACAATTACCTCCTGTGACTTATGTACATCCCTCCTGGTAATACAGGCCATGATATTTGCCTTTTTTGCAACTGCATCACATAGTTGACTTCTATTCAATTTGTGATCCACTATAACCCCAGATCCTTTTCAGCAGTGCTACCACCTAGCCAGTTATTCCCCATTTTGTAGTTGTGCATTTGATTCCCTCCCCCCCTTCCTAAGTGTAGTGCTTTGCACCACTCTAGTCTTTTATTGAATTTCATCTTGTTGATTTCAGGCCAATTTGTCAAGGTCATTTTGAATTCTAATTCTGTCCTCCAAAGTACTAGCCACCCCTGCCATCTTAGTGTTATCCAAGGTTTTATAAGCATACTCTCCACTCCATTATCTAAGGCACTCATTAAAATGTTGAATAGAGCCAGACCTAGGATAGACACCTGTGAGACCTCACGCCTTCCTTCTCTCCCACCCTCCTGCAGTTTGAACCATTAAAAACTACTTTTGAATACAGTCTTTCTGCCAGTTTTGCACCCATTTTGTAGTAATTTAACCTAAACCACATTTCTCTAGTTTACTTATGAGAACAACATGTCGGACTGTGTCAAAAGCCTCACGAAAATCAAGATATATCATGTCTGCAGCTTCCCTCTTCAGTAACCCTGACAGTAACCCTGTCAAAGAAGGAAATTAGATTGGTTTGATTTGATTTGTTCTTGATAAATCCATTCTGGCTAGTACTTATAACCCTATTATCCTCTAGGTGCTTACAAATTGTTTGGGGCTTTTTTTCATTATTTTGTTCCAATATCTTTCCAGGTATCTCAGAAATTGGATATCACCAGAATAGCCTTTGGATTTAAGATCCAGTAAGCATGCACGTTCGAATCCCACTTGTGGCACCTTTTCTTTTTCAAACACAAGTTCTTGGGCACATTCCTGTTCACTTATAGAGCAGGAAAGAATAATTTCTTCCACTGCAGGAATTCTGGGGTGAAATTCTCTGGTATGCAAATTCAGATTAGAATTCTGCATACCAGTGGTCCCTTCTGGATTTAAAATCTAGGGGTGAAATCCTGACCCCATTGAGGTCAGTGGGAGGAATCTCGGGAGATGATTTATCCCTAGAGCATCAGACAAAGAGATGCCTCTTTATCAAGCCGACACAACCACCTCGTTTTACTCCTATCTTTTTCTTGTGCACAAACGTATTTACTGTGGCCGACACAACAGAGAGAGGGGAATTGTTTGAAAGTGGAGATACTCCCACGCCAGTCAAATATTTATGGAACAAGCCTGTAATAGCCGGCGAAATCCTCATTTGTTGTGCAGATTTGTATTGTCTATACATATTTATATCGGTTATCAGCCACTGTTTATCGCTGCTAGATAGCATTCTTTTGTCTTAATCCCACTTCTGCAGTTAATGGCCTGTGCGTTTGCTTTCTATCAAGCTCAGACACAGAGTAAACACATATTTTTCAGTTGTGTTTCTAATCGCCCAAATGCCTGTATATCATGGAAACTTGCCATGTACATGAGGAACGGAATGATATTTTGAAATAAAACCTGTCGTGTTGAGCCATCGTCTTCTGGCTGCTGATTACGATTGCCTGAGTGGGTCTCATTTCTCTTCTCCCACCTTCCGTAACACATTTGTGGCACTCTGATGAAGGGGTAAATTTTGCCGGCTTCACACCGCTGAGACACAAATAGCGGTAATAAAAGAGATTAGCCTTGACCATCTGCATCTCTGGTTGGCTTCGCTCTGTCTGCAAGAACCTTTTTCTCCAAGCATCAACTTGCCGGTCAATGGGCCAAATTGCCCATCAAAATTTGTCTACCCCACCACCTTATTCTGTACTGAATCCCTCTTTAAAACGTCCTTCTTCTGCAATGGCTGCAGATCATTCCCATCTGACACTGGCTAGGCTGGCAATCCCGTCTGACCTTTGGGTCTGCTAATTTATACACACATACCCATCTTGACTGTCACTTGTCCCTCCCAACATAACCCCATTTGTCTGCTTATCCACCTATTGTGCCTCAGCACAGTCCTAGTTCAGGGAGCGGTCTGGGGCAAGGGCTGACTTTCACATCGTTTGTACAGTGGGCATTGTGGAAAAATGTCCGTGCAGATGGCAAGTCATCACCGAGGCACTTTGTGTGAGGGAATCCTGTCTGTCTTGTTACCTAGTCATCCAATTCCTTTTGCCTTGTTCCCACGTTTGCTTAGTCTACCTATTGTATCCGAGACTGTAAAGTCCTTGCGCCAGGGACTCTTTTTAATAAGTGTATTCGTACAGCACCTGCGCATGGGAGCACCTTGAGTCTCACTGGAGTTTTTCGGTGTTACCGTGATGCTAATTAATGAGTGTCTCTTGGGAGAAAATGGTAGCTTGGTGAGTCATGATTGGGATAGCTTTCAACGGAAAGGTGGAGGCATGAAGAAACACACAGAGGCAGCCGTGGGAGAAGGAAGCAGACGGAAGCATCAAGGCTGGCTTCCCTGGTTGAGCAGAGGTGGTATTGTGGCCATGATCCTGACACTGGTGGAGTTGATCGCTAAGCTGCCCGCTGGCTTCATTGGTGCAGTATCAATCCCTGTGACCCAAGGTCCAAGGCACTGTTGTTTCTCGTTGATGACATTGAGCTGTCAATTAAAAAACACTTGGGTCCTGCCCTGATTTTGCCTGTGGAATGCATGCTTGAAGGATGCATTAAAACGTCCCTTCCCAGGTGTCTCCCAAGGAAGGTCTTCCCATGTGCTCTCAGCTGTGCTTTTGTCAGAAGAGGTGGGGGGATGTGGCTGGCAAGTGCTCTCCCTGCTTTGCTTCTGCTTCATCCCTGAGGGAAAAAATAATCCTGTGTCTATTCAGAGCTCTGACTTTGGGCTCCACATGGTTTCTCCCCATTCTGTTCTTGAGATGCACCGAGATCCTTGGGGTGTGGGGAGTGGGAGGTATTTGAACATCTTTTCTTAATTGTCCTTTGCCTGCTCTTACAGCGCTGTCTGCTCTGCAGTTTAAATCACTCAGCATGCCCTTTGGGCTTCCTTCCAGATACTAGTTCACCCAGAAAGCCGTCTGTCTCCCCCTCCATCCCCAATCCAGCAAATTGCTTGAGCACATGCCGAACTTTAAACGCACGGGCAGTTTGACTTTGACCAAGTGACCAATGATTTCAGAGGGGCTACCCGTGTGGTTGAAGTGAGGCATGTGTGTAAGAGTGTGGCTGATTGGGAGCCTGAATCTCTTGTTTTCACTGTCATTTTCATTCCTTCTTCCAGGCTACCCGCAGCACTTGGAACTGCCCACCCTCTGTAAATTCACCCGTTCTGTGTGGTGCAAACAAGCAAGTAAAAATACTGCTTCCCAACCTGTTGTGTGGTGGTTGGGTTTTTTTCCTTTGGGTGTTGGTGAAAGGACCTTATCTCCTTAGGATAGCAACTCTGGTGTGCTAGTCTTCTCTCCGGTCTGCTCTTTTTGCACTGCTGGGAAGTTAGCAGTGACCTGATGATCTGTCATGACACACAAGTCAGCTATGAGCTCGTGCCTCAGTAACGGACAGGTCTGGCAAATAATTAAGTGCTGCTTTGGCAAATATCCAGTCCCTGGCCGTTTTGATGTTGGCATTGGCTTATGGGCAAGAGCCATGCCCTTAACAGTATGTATTGTCCTGCTGTTTTCAGAAGTGGACCGACACTATGGATATAAGCAAAATCAAATGCAGTAGTAGGCTCCTAAACCAAAGACTTAAATGCAGTGCCAGCAGAAAAGACATTAGGCACCAGAATTACGGGCATAAGGAGTAGGGAATTATTAGTAGAAAGCTGTGTGAGTAGTAGCTGGACTGACTTTTTGCACGGAAACAGAAACAGAGTCCCTGAAATGCCTGGAGAACAGATTTTCACATGGTTTGTACGGTGTCATAACTGCTTGTGTGTATGTACGCCACTGCCTCTACTGGATGGAATCAGAGCTGTGTACCTGTGTGTGTGTCATAGACTCCTTATGGCTGATGAAGATTCTCCTTTAGCTCTGGTAGCAGAGGCTGCGATTTTGGAGCAGGAATATGCCATCACTGTGAATTTACAAGTGGCCCCCACTGTGACAGCCATGATGTTCTAGGCCCCCACTCTCCTTTCTGCATGCTGTGTTTTTAACCAAACAACCATCTTCCAATGCTAGTTGTGGATGATTGGGGTAGGAGGGGGTAATAGGGGCGTGCTGGAATGCCCGCATCCTAGGAGAGCACAATTAATGCCATGGCCTGTGTGTGGTGTAAGATGGTGGTAGCTGGAGGACTGAAGGGTATGTATTGCTAGGTACTAGGCTTGTGTTGTGTTTGTGTGCATGACAACCACACCTGTTTTACAACAAAGGTCTTTATCGGTTAAGTGACACTTATTCTATTTGGGCAGCCCGTCTTTATTAAACAGGCAACCTCCATTTCAGCGACATGCCAGGTGTCACAGAGGGAAAAGCATGGTAATTTGGGCAAATCAAAAATAAAGGCGCTTTTAGGATAGAAAATGGTTCTAAATGAATCCATTATAAAACCATTAAGTAGAAATGGAAAGGGAAAAAAGGCAGGCACAAAAAAGAATGTTAAATTGACACTTGCCCCAAACAGCTTTAAATTGTTGATCAGAATGATTTAAAAAATATATACTGGCTGTAACCGAACCAGTGTTTAAAAAAAGAGAGAGAAAGGAAAGAAAGGGGAAAAAAAAATACCAACCCCAACATTTGCAGCAATGCCCGGAAGGGAATAATATTCTCTTTTGACATTATTGATTGCACGGTGCATATTCTCCTGGCAAGAAACATAATTAACCATTCTGTCATGCCCGCTAGATGGAACAGGCTGTCAGAATCTTTTCAAACTGACATTTTGTTGCTGCAGAAAAGAAAATAGCCCCACACAGAATAAAAAAGACCTTTTGCTTTGCACATTATATACACTTAATTGAATACATGCTAGTTACGACATGGAGTTGCCTGGTTCTTCTGATTAGTGTGTACAGTTATTGAGGTGTGACCCCAGATCTCCTCACTCAATCTTCCACCTCAGACCACTTAACCTTTCCTGACACACGAAGGCTCAGAAATCCCTCAGCGTTCTCTCTTCTCTAGATACCGCATTGTGGAAAGGCACCTGTTTGACTTATGCTGCCTTTGCATCACTGGGCCGTTTCCTTGATTTAGTATCCCTGGGAATAGCTTGTATGTTTCTAGTAATGCCTCTTAATTCACTGTTCTTTTCAAAAATGCCTAGCTATTGAAAGCGGAGTCGCGTAGCTTGTTGGGTACCCACCCATTCTGCAGCATATGGAACTGGTAATGGCTCAAAGGAGCCCTCTCAACAGTTCACATGGTGGTCATAAAGATAATGCTTCCATCTGGGGATTTCAAAGTGCTTCCCAAACATTAATTAAGCCTCCTCAAAGCCCTGGGCGGTAGTGTGGTTAGTATTGCTACCCCCATTTTACAGACAGAGGAAACTGAGGTACAGATAGGCTGAGTGGCTTGCCTAAAGCCACTTAGCAAATCTGGGAATGTAACTATGGATTCCTGACTACCAGGCCTGTGCGTTAAAACCAAATCCATGTGACCTACAGACGGGCAATCTTAAGTAGTGTTGGGGACATGAACTTTCTGTTTGCAAGGTTTGGGTTTTTGGTTTTCAAATTTTTGTTGTTTTGATGGAAACTCAAAAAATGTCAAAGCACAAAAATTGCCATTGCAAAAATTTCCATTTAATTCAAAAGTAATTTTTGTCATGGGGGAGAGTGGAAGAGTCAATGAAAAGTTGTCAACCAGCTCTAGTGATATTGGGCATCTCAACTTTTAGGAGCATGATTTGAGGCAACCTTAAAGAGACTTGATTTTTAGACGGGGGATGTTTTCTGAAAATCCAAGCCCTCTTTACGGAGTATCTGGTTGGGCACCCAGACACTGTTAAGCACCTAAAATCACTGGTCACCTTTGAAAATATTGGCCTGCATTACTTACAAGGTATCCATATCAATCCAATCATCCCGTAAATCCTTGGTCTCAGCTCAATCTGGATTACATGTTGGATTTTTTTATTCACTCAATTTTTCCTAATACTTTGGTTTGCTCTCCTACTAATAACGTCATTTATTTTCATTCCATTTCATTTTCTTTCTTCCATTTGCAGATATTAAGTGACTTGTATAACCAGAAATAAATTTCTCCCCCACAAACATTGTCAACACAGAATTTGTTTTAATTTGTGTATTTCACTGTACATTTACATCGCTACCTGTGATTTGAAAAAGAACATTCTTATATGCTAATTGAGTCCCTCCAATTTCTCTGCTGTTAATCATTCTGATTCATAGCTCTGGTGTTTCCCAGCCAGAAAGGTGGCGACATAACTTATTTTAAGGCATTATCATACTTGAGGCAAGCTGGTTACTGCATAGAACAGTTAATTGGACAATTTCTGCAGTAAGTGGGGAACTGTGTAGAATTATACAAATTAAAGATTGGTCAGGGGATAATGTTTTGATTTTCACTTTTTAAGGTCTTAAGGCTCTGAGTTGAATATTGTCTAAATGCTACCATCACTTCCCCCACTCTGTGTCTGTCTTGTCTATTTCGACTATTATGTCTTTGGGCCAGGAACCATCTACCATTCTGTGTTTGTACTGCACCTAGCATTGTGGAGTCCAGTTCTTGTTCAACTCTTAGGCACTATTGTGATTAATAGTAATAATAAAAAAAAATCAGGGGTGTCAGATAAAATCATTTCTAGTCTGTCTCCCTATTGTGTGGTTCTGTGATACTGGATAATAACCTTCGTGATCCTTTGCACTCATATGCTGCCATTTGACAGGAAGGTTGGTTTTGTAGCTAAGGCACTCTGGGTTCAATTCCTGGCTTTGTCAGACTTGCTCTGTGACCCTGGGCAAGTCACTTAGGGCAGTGATTCTCAGACTAGGGCCGCCACTTGTTCAGGAAAAGCCCCTGGTGGGCTGGGCTGGTTTGTTTACCTGCTGCATCCGCAGTTTCGGCCAATCGCAGCTCCCAGTGTTCGTGGTTCACTGCTCCAGGCCAATGGGGGCTGCGGGAAGCGGCGGCCAGTATGTCCTTCGGCCCGCGCTGCTTCCTGCAGCTCCCATTGGCCGAGAACGGCGAACCGCAGCCACTGGGAGCTGCGATCGGCCAAACCTGTGGACGCGGCCGGTAAACAAACTGGCCCGGCCCGCCAGGGGCTTTCCCTGAACAAGCGGCAGCTCTAGTTTGAGAACCACTGACTTAGGGTATGTCTACACGGCAGCTGAGAGCAAGCCTCCCCACCTGCATAGGCAGACTCATGCTAGCTCACTAAACATAGCAGTGTGGATGTTATTGCAGGGCCGGTGACACAGCCTAGCTAACCAAGTTCAAGCCCACCCAACCCCCTGGGTCCAGGTTTGGATGGCTAGCCCAAGCCACCGCCCATGCTGAATGTCAGGTTTTGAGCAGTGATGGAGGTGATGGGTCATTGGAGGTGCCACCTTCCAGTTATACCTATTGGCTTGAAAAGAAGCCATACATACAACCAAAGGCTGCTGGGTGGGTGGGGATTGGGTGGAGGGCTGGGAGTTGTCCCCCTCCGGCCGCGTTAGCTCCACCACTGGTCCACACTGCTGTTTTTAGCATGTCCGCTCAAGCATAGCTAGTGAGAGTCTATACTCAGGCCTTCAGTCATACCTGAGGCTTCAGCATAGGCATATACCCGCAATTGCTCTGTGCCTACCCCATTGGTAAAGTGGGAATGATGATACTTTTCCCCACTCTTTGTGTGGTCTGTTTAAATGGTAGGCTTGCCAGGGGCTCTGTCTTACTATGTGATTGTGTAGCACCTAGCTTAACGGAGTCCTGATCTCAGGCGGAGTCTAGTTTAGGCATTCTGGTAATACTACAGCACATTTCATTTACATATAGAGTCGACGATACTTACTGTTCAATCCTGTAGGGTTTGGAGTTTGCAGAGTTTTGTGAGAACTTTTTGCTCATTCACTTGAGCTCACACCCCGGAATTTCATTTTGAATAGAGCCAGAAAACAGGCAGAAACTACCACGTCTGAGCTTTGCTTGATTTCTGTCCGGATTGGTCTAGGTAGACCTCAAAAGTCAGCTCCAGTTCTCCAAAAGGCTTCTGAAACTTGGTTTCCTTGTCAGGTTTGTAGCTAACACACCTTGAAACAAGGGACACTGCTGGCACAGATCTACTTCCAACTCCGCAAGAAAGTAAAGGCAAAAATGAACGTGGAAGAGAAATGAGATAAAACTCTGAATCCATGGATTTTGAACTCGGATGGTTACATGGCGTGAAAATCAGATTTATTGAGATTTGATGCTCAGCCTCTGATGTTTATGGATGTGAGAGATGTGAAGGACTAATATATCTGGTTTGGATGTTCAGACCTCAAGCCCTATAAATAAGACTTGACTAGCAGGGATTCAGCAAAACCCATTTTAAATGAGCACGGAAATCCATCCACACTGCAATTTATGATCCCTGTGACTGTCCCGAGGGATCGTGTTAGTTAATGAAGTCGTTATCAGTGTCAGGTGAGCAAAGGACTCATTTTTGGCTTCATCAGTTACGCTCAGGAAAGAGAAGAGACACAAATGTAGGTGATTTCTGTGCCATATCCGCATGGGCTTTGACTGCACATTCCAATTTAGATTGAGCAGTGTTTGCAAAGCCTTAAAATGGTATTTCCTAAATAGCCCAAGGGATTTAGATGCCCCACTCATTAAAATTCATTTCCCTGATTTTTCTTTGAAAATCTCAGCCTTCCTGCAGGTAGCAGCTTGCTCAGCCCCAATTCAAAAAAGCCTGCTATCACACCACCCACAGCTCCAAAACTTACATTGTGTTGCCATTTTGAAATTTGCATCATGAACATTACAAGGCATACAATCACATAAACCCTGCCAGGCAATAATTTTTGAAGCAACTGCACTTGTTACGGCAAAGAAATTGCATGGGTCAGCTCTGTCATGGTAATTTTCTAGTCGTAGTTACAGTATCCATCAACAATACACGGAGGAGGAAATCATTCCAGGGCTCGAGGAACTCGTGTACTATGGCCTAGCATTCAGGGTGGGAGAGACATCGTGGGCTAGAGCGTTAGCTAATATAATTCAGCATAGCTCCCAGTGGAGCTGGGCTGGTTTGCACCAGCTGAGGCTCTGTTCCTGCGTTCCTCAGATGTACTTAGCACCTTCTCCCAAACCCATTGAGGTCAATGGGATTCTTTTCATTTACTTCAGTGGGTTGTGGATCAGACTCATGGGGCATTTTAGTCTCTTGGAGAAGATCTTCCGTGTCATGTTGCTAAGTGAGAAAGGTGCACACACCTTAGAAAACAAGCAGCAGGAGCTACCTTCTTTTTCATTTCAGATAGATTTAATGAATGCTGTAATTGCTACTTGTCGTTTACCAAGGTTGACTTAGGAATGGTTCTATGTGAGGAGGAGCTAATATAAAATAAGTAGGCAGCTGGTATAGGAATCAGAAGATCTTGTTGCTCAATAGAAAGTATCTTCAGCTCTAGGTGCTAAACTCCCTGAACATTAAATCTCACCAAATGAGGGTCAATCCATCCTCATCATCATATCCACTCATTATTATCCACACCCGAACATAGCCACTTTATGAACTTCATACCCTCCTATCTCAATGTCTGTACTTTGACCCATCAACCTTTTACCCCCAATGGGGATATTGCAGATTATGTATTCCTTATGCCACTTTATCTTAAACCAGACTTTGCACCCTCGATAATCTGTATGTTATTCCCTGATAACCAGAAACTTCTATGCTCAAACTCTGTTCACTATGTTTTTCTTTAACATCATCTTAATAAATTTTTTAAATCTGGCACCAGCACAAAGTTAGGTGATAGCACTCAGGTCTAAGTTTAGTTGCTGAAACAGTATGGAAGGGACATCAGTGATGCAGATTTCCTCTATAATCTCCTGGAACCTTGCCTCAACTCTCACCGGAGGTGAGAGAGAGGACAGCACAGCCTCCATGGCCCAGTTAGTTCTTGGCATTCCCTCAGGGGTGCTAATTGTCATGGTAGGATTTTTTTAAAATGTGAATACCCATCCCTCAGAACTGGCCAGAAACCCCAATGAATTCCACAGAGACTGCTGAGGGAACCATCAGTAGGTGACAACTAGAGCCAGATGAAATATTTTTGAATGTTCAAAATGTTGATGAAATTGATTTGAAAATTGAAAATGTTGATACTTTTTTTCTGCCCTTTTTTTTTTAAGACCATGTCTAGTAATATCTTTTACTCACTAACAAAAACCCTGGATGGATTCAAACTGATGGACCCCTTTGTTGATGCTTCATTTATTATAGCTGTCCCCTGAGCCACAGTGTCCCCTTGTATAGATTAATCATTCCATTTTCTTTGTAGAGCTGATGTTTCCTACAATGGAAACAAAATGCTATGGTGCTGCCTGAAGAGGCCGAGTATATGGGGACCCCCTATTTCTCGTGCTGACCTTTGTGTCTGATTCTTCTTGAGGACTCATTGAAATAACATTGCAATGTAATTTTGGCACTGGAAAGAACATCCCCGTATCCAACACTACACAGTGATTAAAGTGGAGAGGAGATACAAAGTTATTCGTATTAAGGAGAAAGCTTCATCTGCTGTTGAGCCAGATTTTAGGAAAACATCCCTATTCATGAACGGTGCTTAAGCGCATGCTTAATTTTAAGCATGTGCTTAAGATGCAGTGAAGTCAGTGAGACTGAAGCATGTGTTTTAAAGGGTTTTCCTGAATCGAGGCTGTAATAGGTTGTCCCGTCTGGTGGAAACCTGATCTAATCAGAGGTTCCCTTCCCTCCTGCCCCCCCAAACCCTCCCTCCACATGATTAGCAAGAATAAGAGAAGTTTCCAGCATTGGGAAGCCTGGATGCTATTTCTCTGGTGGAGGAGATAATTGGTTGTGGTGCTGCAAATATACTATTGCTTTGTTCTGTAACAGTTCAGTGCAGAGCTTGCTGGAGAGAAGTGATTAGCTTACAAGCCCTTCCAGAATATAACAACAAGATCTGAAAGTTGAATTAATTGCAACACTCAAAACAGACCAATTCATAGGCAGGGTACTTCTGATTTTCAAGAGCACTTTAGCCATCACGTTTGGAAATTATGGCCAGGAACTCATTCATTACCATGACCACCTCTCTGCAATCTCTTGAGGTAGGAAAGTATTTAGATCAGTTTACAGATAGGTAAACTGAGGCAGGGAGCGGTTTGCCTAAGGTCAGTAAGCAACAGAATTGGGAATCGAACCCAGGGTCCATACTAGCAGTTACCTACTAGACAGCACTGGTTTTCTATCTGTTGAATTTACAGTGGATGGTCTGGCATCAAATCCCCTTTCATCTGTTCAAATTGACCAAACATTTGTGATGATTCAGTGTATGGACTTTTGTAGCCCTAGCAGGTTTCTCTTGTATTGCTGTAAAACAGAGTGGGCTCATTTTACTGGCAAAGACTGACTATGAAGGGAGTGAGTGTAAGGGACAGAGAAAGATGATGGGTTTCTTAATGCCCATTGCTGTCCTCTTAAGAAAAATATATTATAATCCAATTCAGAGCGAGCAGCAAGTAAATTGATGATTTTATTTAAAAACAACTTAATTATCAACCAGCTGGGCAGATGGAATGATTGTAAAGTGTCATGGAATAAAATAGGATCCTTGGCTTTGGCCGGCAGCAGAGGAGACTTGGGTTGTGCTCTGAAGTATGAACAGTGAATGGACAAGGAACTGCTGGGTAGTGCTTGCTTGCAACATGCACATGATTGAAGGTGTTTGCTCAGGGATCTATTTGTAGCTTGACTGGAGAATAAAAGCAGCTTGATTTTGATCATAAATCATTCCAATGAGCCAAGTTAATCAGCATTCATCTCCACCCATCCCGGTGATGCATTCTCTTTTGAGCTGAATGTGTGGCTTGTGCACAGAATTAAAAAATAAATAAAACTAGGGACTAAAGGTATGTCTTCACAGCCTGCAGAAATGAGCTTCCCAGCCTGGGTCGACAGACTGGGGCTTATCTAGCCCTGTAAAATAGCTGTGGAGACAGTGCTTTGAAATACCGGCTCGGGCTGGAGCTCAAACTCTGAAGCCTAAGGAGGGGCGTGCCACAGACGGACTGTCTTAGGGTTTTATCTACTGCAGTATTGAGCACCTTCCATGTCAAATCAATAGCAAACTCCCTAGTGGACTTCTTGGACTCCCTGTTTAATCGTGTGCCAGTATCTGAATTCCTCTGCATGTCCGTTCCCTGCCTGTAAAATGGGGATATTCATTTTTCCCTTTTCTTCGTCTCTTTAGATTGTAACTTTTTGGGGACAAGGACTGTTTCTTAGGATGTGTATTTACAGTTCCCAGCCCAATGGGCCTCTGACCTTGTTGGCGCCTGCAGGTGGTACTCTAGTATAATGGGCATAGAGAGTGGGCTGATCTTATGCCTTAAAAATAAGTCCCTATGTGATTGAGGAGCTGCACAAGGGCTGGGCAGACTTGCACTGATTCGGTTAAGGTAGATTCGTGTTGTTTGGATGGAGAACTCCCATCTTCAGAGATGTGGTTCTTAAGTGCTTGTCAACAGTATGCTCTGTGTTGTGTTCCAGCCCTGCCCCACACACCCCGCCCCCACACAACCTCCCAAACAAAACAGTGTCTTGAAAAGTCTCAGGGCTTGATCTGTCAAGGTGCTGAGCACTTTGGCCCTGATCTTCCGCAGCATTTAAGCACGACTGAGCCCTAAAAACACCTTCTCCAACATTAAGCTCTCCTAAAACCCCACTGAAAACAACGTGCTAGCCATTTCACTTGTTAAACTTCTGGTTCTTCCCATGGATTTAATTTATCTTAGCGATTTGGGGGAGGGGGATTCATTTAATCATGAGAACATGGAACAGAAGCCATTGCATGAAGACAAATGGCCTCCAAGACTTGAACTGAAACTGTGCCTTTGTATGTCATTACAATATCATTTTAAGTTGGTTGAGTTTTCTTGGCCTGGAGCACCATTCCTGCCTTGCAGGGACTCCAGATTAAAGGACAGCGATCTAAATAAGTGCTGGTGAGTCTTGCCTTACAGTCAGCGCTGGCCTTTAAGTGTTCCAAGATACGGCACGCTGCCGCTTCGTCCTCGGTTTATACACAGCTCATTTTCTTGGCTGATTAATGAGGGCATTTAAAATATCAATTATGTTTCTGCCAATATTTAAAAAAGTCAAACTAACATTTCTCATTGTAATACTTTAATTTTTAATACAACCAGGAAACAGGAGGAGGAAAAAATAAATTTGATGGCAGAGCTGCTGAAAAACCCCCTGAAGCGAGAAAGCAGTAGGAGTATGTGTGAAATACACGCTGTGGAGCTGCTGGCTCCTTAGATAGGTACCTTCCCTCAACCCCGGCTGAACAGAAGGTAAAGGATTGAGCCATTGGAGGGGGCTGTTACCTAGTTATCATGCAACCAATAGAGGGCTTCTTAATTTCCAAATAGCTAGAAAAGGAAGCTATATCCAGAGATCAGGGCTGGGACCCAATGTGGGAGAGAATCAAAGCAAGCAGTCTGGGAGCTGGCTGCAGAAGGAAGGCCAGGAAATGGGGCCTGCAAAGCAGAGATGCACCATTTGCTGGCATTAGCTGCTGTGGGAGGATAGAGATCAGGGCCTGCCGGCAGATGGTGGTATGGAGAGGAACCCAATGAGATCTCTATACCCCAGTAGTGGGCTGCCCTTAGGTGCCGGGCTAGGAGCTGTTGGCTTGAGCCTTATTGTAATTGTGGGAATCCTTGTGCCTGGGGCATTTGTGCCCTTTATATTGCCAGCTCTCGTTAAGGACTATTTGAAATGTGGGAATGTCTGTGGGCTTCGAGAGGTACACAAAGCATGCAACTAAACATCTAGAAGGGGGCATCCATTCCAGAGCAGTGGCCGCCACCACCCAGCAGTAGGTTTGGGTGCCAGGTGTGATGTATCCATTGCTAAAATTCATCTCCCTACGGCTAACTGATGCCCACACCTGGAGCTCACAGGCACTGTTTTGCTGGAGGTGCCGTCTTTCAGGTGTGTGATACCACCCAAGGCCTCTGCTGATTGAGGTCATAACACGTTATGTATGCAAGAGTAGGGCCTGTCAGCCTAGCCAAATTCCAGTTCACAGGACTGTGTTCTCCCCATTTCAGATTCACTGTGGAATTGAAGCAGATAGAATATTCTTCACTTCCTTTTGCATAGCGCTCTATGAAGCTAAATAAACTGCTGTGTTTCGCCCAGGAGATGATTGTGTATGAGGCTTTGTAGAATTCAATTTGTATTTTTTTATAATTTTGATAGAGTATTTGTAAGCTTTTTTTTTTTATTTGCATCTATTTAAATTTTCATAGTTGCACAGAATTTATGGGAGTTAAGCATTTTTTTTTTCAATTTTATTGATTTAAATTTTCATGGGGCAAGAAATTGAGGGGCTCAGATTATTATTTAATTACAGTAGGTGTTGAGATTCAGAAAATTAATTTGTTTTAATAGTTATAAAACTATCAGCCTTACATGCTAAAAGATACAAATATCCTTAAGTGGACCTCTAATAGGTTCTCAAGTAGAATGTTTCTTACTTTGCCTATCTGTAAATTATGATTATTATCAATGGAAATATTTTTGTCAGATTCTGTGCATATGGTGAAAATGACGTTTACTGAGAGAAAGCTAATCCTTCCTTCTTCACTTATAATATAGGTCCAGATCCCAAGAGGATCTGGGATTTGGCCCATAATTTGAAAAGAGCATTCTGCCCCTTCAGAATGACAGGCACTGTGTAAAGATAAGATATTACTTTGAATGCTAAGACGTTGTCCTCTCCATAAAGCACTTCACCCTTCAGAACACACCAGTAATAGTGTCTGTAAGGAAAACCAACCCCTAGTTATGAAATCTACTGTGTAATGGATTGACAGATAAATTTCCTTCTCTCTGTTGTATCTGCTCCTCCTTTTTCTTCATGGCGTACTCCCCGAAGCAGCCTTGAGCATGACGTCTGTGAGCAGTCATTGCCTTTCATATCTGGGGCTGGTTCACAGTCTCTTGAGGCTGCTTCTATTTTTCAAACATGCTGTGAGATATTGTTGAAGGTGTCATGTGCACACCAGCCGAAGTATGAGGATTGCATATATGTACTAAAAGGAGCACGTGTGGAGGAGGCAAGAGGTGTCCCTTAGCTAGCCAAGATCCTTGTGTGTTCCTTTGTCCAGTGAGAATTGGTCTTCGTATTCCTTTCTGCATGATCTTTGCACCAGGGCCGATGTGAAGAGCTGTTCTGGGGATCAGCCCCAGCTGTTTTGTTGAGGAGCCAGGCTTTGATCTAATGACTCCTTTCTCTGCCAAGGCAGTGCAACTTCTCCAAAGGCACTTTAGAAGATGCCTTTAGGTTTATCAGCCATGGAGATGCTCCCTCATGTTTCTGTCTGACCTGCCATTTGGTGACAGCACTGGATGAATGTGCTGCATTCTTGGGGGAGCCCCTCTTCTAGTTTTTTTTCTTGCTATGTCCTACTGTGGAAAGATGGGCTTGTGGCTCAGAAGAAGTCAGGGGGCTGCTGTCCCATCTCGGCCACAGATTCCCTGTATGATCTTAGGCATATCAATTTGCCTCTCTGTGTTTCAATTTCCACTTTTGTGAATTGGGGCTAACTGCACTCACTGACTTCAAAGATGGCTTGTAAGGCTAAACTAGCTTATGCTTGCAAAGCAGTTTGATATCCTTGGTTGTAAGGCATTATAGAACTGCAAAGTATTAAGGAATTATATACACACTAACCTTTCCCCTGGCTTTTTCCAGTTTGAATCCGTGCTGTCATGTCAGTAGCACTTCATCCCTTCTCTGTATCTTCATCACTTTCTGCATGTATCTAAGACACCTTTTATCCCAGCAAGTTTGAAAGGGTTTTAAACTACTCTTATGTGCTCACCACACTCTTGTGAAGTAGATTTTACCCCAGTTTCACCGATGGGGAAATGGAAACACGTGAAGATTGTGAGTTGCCCCAAGATCACGCATTGGGTCAACGATAGAGGTGGCAAAGAACCCAGGAATCCTGAATCTCGGTCCCTCTGCTCTAAAGGCTGAAAACATGCTGCTGCTAGAGAAGATGAGAACTCATGGGCTAAAATGTTTTCTCTTAAACACCAGCACTGGAAGGTATGTAAGCCCACATCAAAGTTTAAGCACATGAGTAATCCCATTGCAGTCAGTGAGACTACTCGTGCACTTGAAGTTAAATACCTTGTTAAATCAGGCCTGTAAGACATGCACTAGTGTCCACTGACGTCTTTCCACTTATGTCAGTTGGTTCTGGATCAGATCCATACAAGTTTCAAATACCTTTGCTTTGGGTTGACTTCTGTTCATCTCAGTTGTGAGACCACCTTGCACCTGAAGAAAGACTTCAGATATTAATTAGTATTCAGACATTATTTTACCAAACGTTCCAAGCCACCTCTCTTGCTTCACGGTGCTGTTTTTAACAGAGCTCCTTCCAACTGGCTTAGCTTGTGTTTTGTCATAGGATAATGTGTCAGACAGGAAAATCAGTTTGGCCCTCCTGGCACCAATCATATTAACTGTAGATGGTTAAAAGTAAGAGTGGTTTTTTTGATGAGAAATTCTCTTTAATAGGTGCATTTAAATTGTGTGCAGGAAAAAAAATCACTGAAGTATGATGTGGTGTAATTTAAAGCTGGGTTAAATGATGCAATCCAATAGGTTTTCATTAGAGGTGTGCGCAGAGGTTCTGAAGCATTTCTCTCACATTTGTGCTGTAAAGGGTGTCGGATTGCCAGCTGCAATAACATTTTTGATTGCAGCCCAAGCTGACGTTGGGCATCTTACCAGAAAAAGGAATGTGCGCTGGTTTAATTATGGCACCTGTGTTGCAAAATGGAGCCCATGTCATGTCACATGACACAGTCAGATTTGATGCACTGGAATAGCCTAGCATGCAAAGTGGGGAGATGGAGACATTTAAAGGATTGAGATGGGGACTGTCGTCAACACCTTTGTTCCTCAGGCACAATGGAGTTGACCACTGCAAGGGTAAAACTTGCCATGCACAGATGGCAGAGATTCTTCAGGGGCCGGTGTGAGACTGTAGAATGAATTCACTCAGCAACTAAGACCCCCATCTCCCCACTTCCCCAGCATCTCTTTGCTCTCCCAAATGCACTTTTGTCTTTGCTGTTACTAACATGAACACATAGCGCAAGGTAGAGCTGATCTAAAAGTGTGACCTAGTGGATAGTGCACTGGGATTGGACTCCAGAGGTCTGGGTTCTATTCCAAGCTCCTCCACTGGCTAGCTGGGTGACCTTGGGCAAGTCACTTTCCTGCCCCGTGCCTCAGTTTCCCCATTTGTAAAATTGGGATAATGATGCCACTTTTGTAAATCTCTCTGATGCTGTGCTGTGTACGACCTAGGTCCTATTATAAACAAAACAAAGAAAGTGGGGATGAAAACCGAGCAAAAGAAAACACTCTACTGCATGTGCAATTTTGCCCACAGCGAAAGGATGAGAGAAGGTACCACATGTGACAGAAATTAGTCATTTTGCTGAAATGCCCTAATCGAAGGCTCAGATACTACAATGGTGAGGATGATATAAGAACTAGCATAGAATAGACCGTCCTACATGCCTCTGGCTGTACCACTTCTGGCTGTGATCTTCTTAGATCTCACAAGCTGAGCAGGGTTGGCTGGGAAGAATTCCCCCTTGGCATTATGTATTTCCTTTGTTTGCTTAGCACATTAGGGCCACAACCTGGTTGAAGCACTGCCTTGTAAATGTTCAGAAATGACAGAATGCGTTGGCCCTGCTGGGCAGCCGTAGGTGAGCAAGGAGGTGAATCTGCCCGTGCACCTCTCCTGTGCCTGGGGAAGGTGACTCGTCTCTGGCAGGGGAGGACGGAAGCAGGTCCCAGAGGTATCCGAGGAGTGGGGTATTGAAAGCAGTTGGTGGAGAGCGTATTAGGACCCACCAGGAGTTAGGACCCCATAGTAACTGAAGGATTTGCAGTGCTTGCTTAGGACTGGCACGCTACTGGGAATTGGTGTGCATGACCCCATGAAAGGGCAGTGGGTTCAGTAATGACTCGTTCATGTTAAAAATTGCTGCTGGGACAGCTGTGTTTTGGGGCAAATTCTGCCTTTCTATTGCACGAAGAGTCGTGTGCGCCTGGAACTGTTGTGCAGCATTGTAACGTGTCACAGAGGAGACACGCACACTACAGTCTGTGAGTTGGAGATTTGACTTAGTTTCTTTCCTGGTGTTTGCACTTAATTTTAAAATAGACGCCTTTCAGTTTGAAAGCACATGGCTGCCCCTTGTATGTGGGTGGGGGAAGGAGGGGGGATGACCCAACAACTGGGCCAAGTCCTGAGGCTCTTGCTCGTTTTATACGTGGTCCTTATTCAGGCAGAATCCCAGTGGAACCTCTGCACGCTGTGCCCGAAGGAAAACCGCAGTATTTGATCCACAGTGGTTTCAGTGACCGCGAATAGAAGTGGAATGAGAATCCCAAACGGCTTCATTACAGTTACAGTAATTTTTTTCCCCACTGCTTATACTGAAGCGTTAACCTGGCTCTAGTTGCTCTCCGTTCCTGAAAAAGTCCTAGTCTAATAAACCACTCCAAATGCAGTGTTTATCACCTCCCAAAGCAAATATCACCTCTGCTTCTGCTCTGGCTAAGCCGAGGAGAAAAGACGTTGCAACTGAAGGAAACTCAGGACTTCTGGTTTGGCCACAGCTGATGCCGGGGGGGCCGGGGGGGGGCTGGAGAAATGCCAATCTGATTTAATCTAGCAATGTACACTGGAATAATTGCCTAAGGATGTCCTTGCAACTGTCATTGCAGATAGTGGGGAGGCTCATGGCGTGAAAAGTGGCAGGATCTCTTACCAGCTGCACCCCCTCCTGCTATAGTGACAAGCTGCTGATAGTGGTTTTTAAAAAAAAAAAAAAAAATCTTCCCTCTGAGTGGGTTTTGTTACGTAAGAATGTGTGAATGGGAACGTTAATGAGGATGTGTAGGTGTTGAAAAGTATTTCTCTGTAGTGGCTCTTACTGCAATGCATTGCAGTTACTAGCAAATGCGTTTTATTAGCATAATAGATCTGTGACTGTAGTATCCCTCAAGTGGTGGAATGGGATATGTATGTGCATTGTGCAACAAAGAACAGTGATGGCTGAACTTTTAAAAGTCACCTAGGAAATATTCTCACAGACAGAGAAAGGTGCAGGAAGTAGCCATTGGTGATGCAAAGTGGCAAATGCATGAGCAGACAGGTACACTACTTGTGTGCTCAAAAAAATATATTGCAGAAAGCAAACCTGTCCCATCTGGGAGTGGATTAGGTGATCTAATAGGTCCTTCCTCTCTGTCCTTTGGTTCCAGGAATTATCACATAAATAATGACATGTTTTTGCAGGGAGGCTGTGTTGTCTAGTGGGCAGAGCTAGGGGCTGGAAAGCAGCCATTGAGCATTTTGTCCCAGCTTTGCCACTGAATTGCCTTGTGAATTTGGGCACATCACTTCACCTTTGTTTTTCATTTGTGAAATATAGATACTAGGCAAATATGTGGGCACCAAAATAAGTGGCACCAAAATAAGTGGCATGATTTGTTTAGTGGTGCTGAGAACCCATAACTCCTAGTGAGGGATTAAGTGATGTGCCAAGGGTCACACATTGAATCTGTAGCAGAGCTGGGAACAGAATCCAGGTTCTCTCGAGTCCTAGTCCAGTGCCTTATGCACAAGTCAATCCTTCCCTTCTAAGGCCCTGCTTCAGGAAAGTACTTAAGCACATGCTTAAAGTCATCCCTATTCAGGATAGCACTTAAATCCTATTGTCTCCCAGTGGACTTAAATGCTGGCTTAAAGAAAAGCAGGTTGTGAAGTGCTGCCATGAAATGGGGCCTAAAGCTGCAAGCTGTGGTTATCTGAGCACGCTCGGATTATGTACATGAGCCCGAGCTCAAGTGTTGTAACAGCCTTTTCTCTTGCCGACTCCATCACCACCCAAGCATCAGTGCCACAATATTCCTGCATCGTGATGCTGTGAAACCAAAAAGGTTCTGTGCCTATAAGCATTTAGAATGCCCCTTAGTGTTGTCGTACCCCTGGACGTGCTAGGATTTTCCATTCTTGGCCTTGTGACGTATTGGCCGTTCAGTCTCAGGCCAGCATTTATGCATCTGCAATCTGAAAATCCCATTTACTGCAAAACGGGAGCAAAGGGGATTTGGCACTGTCTGGGAGCTGCTGTTGCTCTGCACCGTCATTATCAGAAGTAATAATAGGAGAAGCTGGTTGGGGCAAGTCCAGCTGTCTTTTGGTCTGTTTACAGGGGTTGGTTGGAGATTTGCAATGCACAGTGGCAGGCTTACCTCATGCCTTTATTGGTATCCGTTAATTTTAGTGCTGAACAGATGTAAGAACAATTCTGCCTCCGGTGGCATGAGACCCAAAGTCACCCCTGTGTGCAATGAGCTGGTGGCGGTCAGTCTCTTTCATAATGTCTCTATTCCCTTATTCTTCTTTGATCCCAGGATAGTTGCAGTCAGCTGAAGCACTTTTCAGAATGGCTCCATCCTACCTGGGTGTAACAGGAGGGGACTGGTGAGCTGGCATACTCAGCAAAGAGTCTTCAGCTCTGCCCCTTGGCTTTGATAGTGACCAGAGTTTTTGACCCTCAGGGGACACCGTTGTTCTAAACTTTCCCTCAGTCAGTGGGGCAAATGTTTGTGTGTGGGAAGGGGTGGGGCTGTCAGGGAAGAGGGAGTTTTTATCTGTTGTGGGGCTTTTTGTGGAGACTGTGTAAAATACTCTACTCGATGGTGCCCTCTAGTTGTGGACCCATGGACAAGATAAAAGACTTACTACTGCAGCGAGCTAAGGGGTGATCTTCTTTAGCTCAGATGGTACAGATCTGTCTTGGAGATAAAGGTGCAAAGTTCTAGTCCCTGCTCCCAAGATACTATAATATCTATCTCCCTATATGGAGAGGTGGTTATGCAATTGTCTGTCATCTGCAACGCATGGTTTTATTAAAATTGTTCCACATTTCTTTATACGCCTTTATTGTAAAAAATAAAGTGCTTGGAGGTTTCAATAAGCACTTCTAATTAAATCTAAAAATAGCCACCACACTTTTCTACCTATCTATACATGGTGAAAGGATACAAACCCTTTAAAATAGAACTTGATTTTTTTATTCAACAGAAATATTGGCTTAAAATACTGCAGACAATGGATTTTATTCTTTGCATCTGTGCCCTTCAATATTTCATAGCTTACATTAAGACTTGACTATCATATTTAGCAACTGTAAGGGTTTTGCTGGTGATAACTGAGGAGTTTCTCTTTAATAAGGTTCTCGGGCAGGGCATGTCCAATTTCATTATTCAGTCAGGGCTCAGTCCTTTTGGCACAATATTTAGACATATCAAGAATGCGGGGTGGGGTGGGGTGGGGAGTCTGTATTTGTTTTTTAGACTTGAATTTTCAAAGTAGCCTGGAGGAGTTGGTCACCAAACTCCTTTAGTTTAGATTCCTTTAATAATCCCAGACCTAATGGTTTACTTCTTGCCCTCAGAGAGGAAGAATGGCAGGGGCTAAGGTGCTAGTGTGGTCCATGGGAAATTGGGGTCACTTCCCTGCTCTGCCACAGACTTTCTGTGTGACCTTGGGCAAGTCATTGAATCTCTCTGTGCATCAATTCTTCATCTGTAAAATGGAGATAATAGCGCTGCCCTGCCTCACAGGGTGTTGTGAAGATAAATACACTAAACAGATTGTGACGTACTTATGTGCTATAGGGTTGAGGGTCATTTAAATACATTAGATGCTATATATGACTCTGCATCGTTAGTGTTATCTTGATGAAAGAGCTCTTAAAATAGGTATGGTTGTATGTCATGAGTGTATTTAGGGGGCTGTGGTAGAACACCTGACAACTTTCTATCTCAGACCTAATGCTATACAAGGAAGGGGAAATATTCTGAATAAGTATCAGGGGGTAGCCGTGTTAGTCTGTATCTACAAAAACAACAAGGAGTCTGGTGGCACCTTAAAGACTAACAGATTTATTTGGGCATAAGCTTTCGTGAGTAAAAACCTCACTTCTTCAGATGCATCCGAAGAAGTGAGGTTTTTACTCACGAAAGCTTATGCCCAAATAAATCTGTTAGTCTTTAAGGTGCCACCAGACTCCTTATTCTGAATAAAATTCTCTTAGTTGTTTTTATAGGACTATAGGAATTGTCAGACTGAATCAGACTGGGGTGGTCTCGCTGTTCTAGTACCCAGTCTCTGACCAAGGCTAGCTGCTTCAAGAAAGGTGCAAGAAACTCTGAAGTGGGCATTTAAATTGCCCATAAGGGAAAATTCCTTCCTATCCACATTAATGAGAGGTTGGCTCATACTCTGAATATTCCTTCAAAACTTCTTAAAATACCACCTGTACTGTAACTGTGGGTGTTCTCAGGATCTGAATCGATATTGAATTCTTTTTTGAAACCTGCTCAGCTCTTGGCTTTGATATCTTGTGGCAATGAGTTCCATAGGCTAAATTGCTCTTTCTTACATGTTTTTACAGCAGCCAGATTTTTCTGAGTGTTCTCAGACAGAAGAGATTGTATTTGGATTTTTCTTTGGGAATGGCAGGCAAGAATTTAACATGAGTGGTTGAAAAACATTTTTTTTTTCGTTCTGTAAATCTATTATGTAAATCATCTTAGCCAAGTGCAAGGGGATGGATTATAAGTTATAAAACTGTAATTGTTTGTTAGAAATTTACATTAGCTATTCTCTGTGTCAATATAGTATCAGGGAATTAGTGCCTGGGATCCTATAATGCCAATTCAAAAATGTTGATGAACAAACTTCTGTATTAAAATTAACAATTACCTTGTAACTCAGAGTCAATCTGTCAGTCCAAAGTAATTAGGCCGAGGACACAATGTCGTGGAAGATTGTTCTTGCTTTGTTTATTGTACTCATGTTTTTGAAACAATTGTCACCTCTCTTGTGAGGAGTGTCACTTCCCTCCCTGTCTCTTTCCCACTGGACTGGGGCTCAGGGGTCCTGGGCTCTGTCTCCAGCTTTGCTACTGATGGCCTGCTGGGTGACCCTGGGCAAGTTACTGCCATGCTGTGCCTCAGTTTCCCCATATGTAAAATGGGGATAAAGCGCTTTGAGAACTACTGACAAAAAGTGCTGTATGAAAGATAGGTATTATCATTATTTGGAGGAGCACTCTGTCTCACTCCTATTTTCCCTTATAATCACAGACTGTAACCTCCTTCCCTTTCTTCTCTCCATCCCTCCTTCCCTCCATATATTGCATACGAGAGCTTTGCAAGAAATCAGTCATCTAAAGATCTTGAAAGCTCTGTTCTAAGGCATTTAGGGAGACCCACTGGCTCAGCTGATAGAACACTGGACTGAAACTCACGAGATCTGGATTCAGTCCCAGCTCTGCTCCGGTGCT
Organism: Malaclemys terrapin pileata; assembly: GCF_027887155.1. NCBI lineage: Eukaryota > Metazoa > Chordata > Testudines > Emydidae > Malaclemys > Malaclemys terrapin. Next base: position 15,509,081 of record NC_071526.1, on the reverse strand, counting down.
CTGCATTATTTTGCGCAAGCTGCTTCCCCCATGTATAAAATGGGGATAATTACACTGACTCCTTTGTAAAGCACTTTGAGATCCGCTGACGACAAGCAAGAGCTAGTTATGTCTTTATTGGCTTCGTCCAGAGGAGAGTTCCTTTTGGGGTTAGCTGGCAGTTCTGTTGCCTTAAGAACACTCAGCTCCTAGCGCAAGCCTCGTCTGTGGTAGATATACAGAATAAATAATTGATGTAAATCCAGGCAGCTAATTGGCAATGCCAATTTTATTGCTTCTCATCCTCTGCTCCTTTAGATTGAGAGTCCAACTTAATATTATTCGTATAACACTCTAGGCACTTATGTAGTGCCTTTACTCCACAGATCTTAAAGCGCTTTATGAATATTAATGAATGAAGCCTTGGGACTATCCGAAGTTTGAGTATCATTCTCATTTTACAGGTGGTGGGAACAGACACAGGGATGCTAAGTGACTTGCCTTAGGTTGCGGCGCGGGTTAGAAAAAGAGCCAGGAATGAGAATTTGGGAATTTGGACTCTGTCCCTTTCTCTGGTGTCTGGACTACACTCTTTGGAGTATGTGGGGGGACGAATATGTGACCATTACAAATCTAAGCGAGTGTGGTTAATGCTTAGGTACAGCGGTGCAGGTCGCTGTTGAAAAGCTTCTGGCAGATAAATAGACAATGGTTATGCTCCCTGTACCTTCTATAAAGTGTGAGGGTCTTTTTTTTTTTTAATGTCATGCCGTGAACAAAATGGCAAATATAAAATCTGACCAGAAGTAAACAGAACGGCTGTTAATGTAGATAATGAAGGAATTGGTAACAGCCGCTGGTAAGTGTATAAGAGGCCCCACTTGGTGCTCAATCCACAGAGGATGTAGGTCTGTTGTAGCCCCAGGCCTGATCTACACTATGATTTTAGGTCAAATTTAGCAGCGTTACCTCAATTTAACCCTGCACGTGTCCACACGACGAAGCCCTTTTTTTTCAACTTAAAGGGCTCTTAAAATCAATTTCTTTACTCTACCTCCGACGAGGGAATTAGCGCTGAAATTGGCCTTGCCGGGTCGAATTTGGGGTAGTGTGGAGGCAATTCAACGATATTGGCCTCCAGGAGCTATCCCAGAGTGCTCCATTGTGACCGCTCTGGACAGCACTCTCAACTCAGATGCACTGGCCAGGTAGACAGGAAAGGTCCCGCAAACTTTTGAATTTCATTTCCTGTTTGGCCAGCATTGCAAGATGATCAGCACAGGTGACCATGCAGAGCTCATCAGCAGAGGTGACCATGGAGTCCCAGAATCGCAAAAGAGCTCCAGCATGGACCGAACGGGAGGTACGGGATCTGATCTCTGTATGGAGAGACAAATCCGTGCTAGCTGAACTTCGTTCCAGTAAACAAAATGCCAAAACATATGAAAAAATCTCCAAGGGCATGAAGGAAAGAGGCTATAACAGTTAAATAGATTTGGTTCTTGAGCTCAAGCTGTAGACGCTCATGCTTTTAGGTTTGGAAGTTCCTGGTTCAGTCCCTGGTATGTTGGCCAAGGTGGCAGCTATCCCTGTGAGTACAAGTCTTCCTAGACTTGCTGGCTTGTCCTGTATGTGCCAGTATAACCTTTCTCTTGGTGTCTTTCAGGTTAACAGGTTTCCAGCTGCCTGCTCCTATCGTGAGCACTGGAGTTGTGTTATCTTTATGGCTCGTGAGCGATTATGCTGTCAGCGCTCAAGGCTTCCAGGCAAACTATGAAGGTAGGTCCGCCCCATTCCATTTGTCTTACTGCTCCATATGCTGTAGCAGGGACTAAAAACAAGAGCGGGTTGCAAAGTGTGGGAAAAATGTGTGTGAAAATTTTGGGGGAAAAAAATTACAAAACCAATTTTTTTTTTTGGTGCAAATTTGAATTTTTTCCACCAGCTCTACTCAAAATGTTTTAAAAAGTTACTGTGTAAAGAAAGGGGATTGGAAGAGAATGTAGAACGTTCTCTCTGGGCTCCTCAGGGTGACAGAGAATGCAGCTCTCTTTCCCGCCAATGTGACTTAGGAAGATGAGCTAATGGGGAATGCACGGCTGCATGGAGAAGGTGGCCCTCAAAAGTTCAGAGCTTTGTTTATTGTTCCGTGTGCATTTTCTTAAAAAACCCAAACAATAGGTTTTAAACCTTTTGCTGCACATTCCTTTTAGGTGGGGAAAAATGTTCTGTATTATTCAAAATTGTGGAGGTAGTCTGTCCAGCTACAAAAATGCTTGGGTCTCTATAACTGGTTCTTTGTTGATGGGACCAGAGAATAATTAACTGTGTTAATGAAAGGTCTTTACAAAGGCTAGAGCATGGTTATAAAGTGAGTCGCTGTATCTAGGCACAAGAAAGCCTAAGTCATGTTATAATGTTCAGAACATTATTGCTTTTAAGCACATTTAGCTGAGAGTGTTCTCATGATCCATGTGAAGGTTAAATTCTTCTTGGAGCCCTGCTAAGCTCGTATACTTAATGCTACCATGTGACACTGAGTTCCACAGGTTAATCATGCCGTACAAGCCAGTAGATTGCTTAGTGCATATAGAGCTCCAGTTTATGGTCCCTTCTGCACTAAAAAATCAGTCAAGTTAGGGCATCTCAGTTAGACACTAATTTCTGGTTAAAATGTGGCTGAGCCTTGACGTGTAGATCGGACTGAGTCATTTTTAACAGCGATTCTGAGAGCTGCTATAGCATTGGGGCATTGGTAGGACCATAGCCCAGTTGGGGACAGGGTTAAAACAGTTCAGCTCAGTGCAAAACCCTACCGTGTTGCACTTGTGTAGCAAATAAGTTCTGACACAGTTGATTTTGCAGTGTAGATGAGCCTTCTAGCCACGTTTTAGAATGTGGCCCTAACATCCCTCTTGAGGAGGGGGACATTCCATGTCCTTCTGCAGAAGTCACGCTAGAACCCAGCGAGCAACAACAGCATCTACTAGAGATGGTAGTAGGTAGCGTGATTTGACTCGTGTTGAAGACAAGGCCTAATTCTGCATGCTCCTGGTTTTGGATTCTGTTTTTAGTTTTTGCTCATGTATGTGTCCAGATTGTCACTGGCTGTTTCTCTTACGGCTTCCTCCCTCTTACTCAGGCAGCTCCAAAGAAGGTGACTTCAGCAATTGCCCCATTTCCTCCTTTTTCAGAAAAGGGGTTAACCCAAAATGCTACCTGGCTTGATCTCCTGCTTTTTTCCTTAGTGGCATTTTTACGCAATGTTGATCTTTCTCCCTCCATCGGTGCACAAATGACTCAAAGTACCAAAGTATAGAGGTGACACTCAACTGTAGAACAAATCGAAATGTGCCTTGGAAATAGACCATCCAAAGTATTTACACAGGGAAGCTACAGGGGTTTATGTGCCTCCAAATGTCACATGGCTCGCCCATCATGCGGGCCGAAAGGAAGTGTTTGAGCAGTCGACTTTGTGTGCCTGCCGTTCAAACGAAAGTTTCCTAATGGAAATGAGCTGCAGCAGCTCCATTGGGGGCCGCTACAGTGGCACTTGGAGAGAACATGAATCATGAGAGAGGGAGTGCAGGGACACTCCCTCCCCCCCCACACACAAAACAACAAAAACCAAAACCGAGGTGTGTGTTGCTGTTGCCAGGACCTGGGAGATATGGGAGAATTCTCCTCCAAGACTCATAATTGTGTGTATTACAGTCATGCATAGAGATTCCAACTGAGATCAAGGGCCTGTTATGCTAAGCTGGGGGTTGAGACCCCTCAGGGGCTCGCGAGGTTATTACATGGGGGGGGTGGTCGCGAGCTGTCCACCTCCACCCCAAACCCTGCTTTGCCTCCAGCATTTATAATGGTGTTAAATATATAAAAAAGTGTTTCTAATTTATAAGGGGGGTCGCACTCAGAGGCTTGCTGTGTGAAAGGGGTCACCAGTAAAATTAAGTTGAGAGCCACCGTTCTAGGCACAGTACAAACACGCAGTATAGAATCCTAGAAATGTAGGGCTGGAAAGAATCTTGAGAGATCATCTAGTCTCGTCCCTGGTTGGTTTTGGAGGAACTCTGGGAAGAGCTGCTTAGAACTTTGAGAATTAGACATTTTGATACTTTTCCCCAAAATATTCAAAAAAACTTTCAATGAGATAATTTCACCGTTCTTCTACAGGGTCTATTCACAAGTAAGTCTGGGCAAAACTCAGTGGCTTCACTTCGTAGGGGTTTGTGCAAACATGTCGATCTCTCTGGGGTTCATGCTTCCTCTCCCAGGCTTCTTGCTTGATGCACCAGCTCTGCACATGCTCAGAATCTTAAAACAAACAATCAGGAATGACAGCAGTGTTTCATCTAGGAGGGTTTTTTTTTTTTTTTTTTTTTTTGTGGCAGGGACAAAATTGTGCAAAACCACAAAATTTCAATTTCAATGTGAGATACTATCTCTGCTGAGATTCCCTCAAATCTAGCCCATGGGTGCACTCGGGCTAAACGGCTTATGAACCTGGCCCTAGCGCCAAACTTGTAGCAAGACGAGAATGAGGTGAGTCACACTTGCTTATGGTTTTTACTGCAAACATTTGTGCAAAGCCCCATCTCCTGAGTTGCTTGCAGAGTCTTTCTGTGAGAATCAACATGCTGGGAATGTCAGAAGAATGAGGATCACCTTTCTGCCCCCTCTTATGTTTGAACGTTACTCGGGATTGAGAGCTAATAATAGGTTTTTATTTCAAGGTTTAGCTGGCCACTTAAATGGGATCAACTTTTTATAATTTCCATTTTTATACAGCTATCCCCTCTTTGTCTTTTGTCTTCTGATACCTTTCTTCCTGATCATTAGTTTAATATTCCTTTGATATAGTAGATAAGCTTGATCCAGGATTGGTTTGCACCTACATATATTTGAAATTATTTGAGGGATGTTTGACTGGAGGCAAAGAGGTTTTATTTTTAGCCAAACTGGTTTTCATAGTCATTGAATTAATCAGAAATATGAAATTTCAGCGGGATATGGGGCAGGAGGGACACTGGGGCTAATTGAAAACCCCTCAGGGCTTTTCGCCTCTGGAGGCCTGGATTCAGATCTTGGCTCAGGCGGCAAGAAAAAGTGAGTTGTAGGGTCTCACTCTAAGTCTGTGTTGGTGCACGTTGCAAAACTGCTGTGCAGTTTGATACATCTGGCCGTCTCTGCTCCTGGGAGATTGAGGCTTCCTGCCTTAGGGGCTGAGCGGGCTGAGGGACCGTGACTTGGAAGAGTAGGCTGAGGATGAATAAAATCCGGAATGGTGTGGAGAAAATGAATAAGAAGGTGTGATTTATCCCTTCACACAATACAGGAACCAGGGGTCAGCCAATGAAATTAATAGGCAGCAGATTTAAAACAAACAAAAGGAAGTATTTCTTCACATAAAACACAGTCAACCTGCGGAACTTCTTGTCAGGGGATGTTCGAAGGCCAAAAGTTTAACTGGGTTCCAAAGGAATTAGATGAACTAATGGAAGATAGGCCCATCAGTGGCTATTTGCCAAGATGGTCAGGGATGCAACCCCGTGCTCTGAGTGTCCCTAAATCTCTGACTGCTGGAAACTGAGGCTGGACGATGGGATGGATCAATTGATAAATTGGCCTGTTCTGTTCATTCCCTCTGGGACCCTTGGCATTGGCCGCTATCGGAAGACAGGATACTGGGCTAGATAGACCAGTAGTCTGACCCAGTATGGCCATTTTTATGATTGAAGGGCATCAGGAGAGGTCTGTGAGGCCCAGAGATAGGACTAGAGTGGGAAAGGGAGTGGGGGTGTAGGTGGGACTGATATCCATTAGTAGAGCTGTGTGTGAGGAGCCCAGCGCTGGATAGTGTCTGGTGCAGCAGATCAAGATTGAGGTGCATTGGTGCATTTATGTATGGGCAGCACACACTAATGCCTGTCTCTAGATACCATTATTGTCACACTGCCTTTCATAACCATAATGTTCCCATTGCATATACATTGTTTTAATTTTATGTTTGTATGGGGGGAACCCCACGAATGGATCCACTCCCCTCCGCTGATAAATCCTGCGGGACCAGTGAATGATAGTCACATTATGCAAGTTTAATTTTAACTTCTGTTTCTAACTAAACTTAGAAACATTTTCCTAATTGAGGTCTTTGTAGTATTGGCAACTGGAAACACAAATCTCCCCTGTCCAGTCTGCACTTTTGAATTGCTTAGGGACACAGTTTTGAAACTTAGGCCCATTCAAATGAATGAGAATTGGGTGTCCGGTTCCCCAGGATGGCTTTGAAAACTGTTTGCCCAAGTCACCGAGAAATTCTGTGGCAGAGCTGGGAATTAAACTTACATCTCCTGAGTCCTGGGCAAGTCGCTTAACCCCAGGAGCATCCTTTCTTTCAGTGGTTGCAGCTCTGCCCCCAAACAATTTGGAGTTCAGGAAAAGCCAAATATCTGGCCTTGGCACTTGTATTTTGCTCTGAACTGCTGGGAATGTCTTCCAGTTGATCTTAAATGTATTCAAAAATTGCAGCGAGGCTACAATTCAGCTGCCTTCAAACTCTTTTAGTATTGTTGGTTGTTGACTCACCAGGCAACAACCTCACCCTACAAGAGCTTTTCTGGGATTGAGCTGTGGGGTTTTTAGTTTTAAGCAGGTATTTCACTATGGGCTCAACTCCATATGAAATGCATTGCTCACTCTCGCTGCTGTTTGGCTTCTGCATGAATTCTCCATTTGTTGCCTTATGCAATGACTGAATTCATTACATATACCAGGCATGTTGTTTATCCCAATGGTTTCAGGTTTGCAATCCTCATTCCAGTTATTCTGAATACTGGATATGAATTATTTTATCATTAATAATAATAATGGAATTACCAAAAAAAATATGACCAGCATTGTCAAGTAGCGTGTTTCGACTGCAATGCTTTTATTATCAGAGTGGGTCTGGAGAAATATTTAAATACATTATATAGCCTTCAGTGATACAAAACATATCTTGTATTTGCCACCAGCTGAGCGTATTAGCCCCAGTTGTTTTATGACAACAGTGCGCTCTGTAGGTGTATGAAACATGAAACACTTCCACCCGCCACACACACTTTCCTTTAAAAGTTGCGTCATCTGTCCCTGAGTCATCCAGTCCCAAGGATTATTTCAGTTACGAGGATGCTTGTTTTGATGTCTATATTTCAAGGAGGAAAATGTGAGGAGTTCAACCCAAGAAGGTGAAACATACAAGCCAACAGCTTTTTCAATAGCTTTTATTTTCGTGGACTCATAGAGAGAATAGAGGGAAAAGGGAAAAACCCCTATCCAGTCCCATCCAGTACATCTCGCTGGAAATAAGAGATTACCACCATACCTGGTGCAACCCCAAAGCATTGCAGTCCGGGATTGCTTTTTTAGGTTACTGTCTGGTCTGTACTGTACCGATTCCCTGCAATGCAGTTTGGTCTCTTTTATTAACATCCCCCCCCACAGCAAGTCTTTTTGGGGCAGGCTTAATAATTTTAGCAGAGACATGCAACTGAAGCCCGAAAGTGGCCATTTTGCATCTGGCAGTTCCTAGCTGCCTGCCTCTCCACCGCAGCTGATAAGTTCTTGGGAGACTATTACATAGCCTTGTGTGATTTTTTTTTTTAATTAATTTTTAAAATCATCTCATCAATGGCATAGATATAAAAAATACCAGGGACAAGAACCCTTTACTCTGTACTAGGGACTTGTGAGGATTACATGGGGTTAACTGTGCAACAACCCCAAATTTTAAATTCCCCCCATGTTTTCAGCAATGTTGAAGTATTTAAGGGCATCTATTATTTATATTACAAGGTCAACATTTTCCATATTTAATGGTAGATGGGTGGACTCGATAATCTCCAAAGCATTTTCTGTCCCGCGTCTGATAGAGAGAAGCATGAGGAATTGCAATGTTTTTGGAAAGTTTGGTAAAGATCCTAATCAGCCATTGGGGGGGGGGGAAGTTTTGAATATACAGGCACACACTGTCCCGTTGCATATTTTGAAAGGGAACTAGGGTTACAGCAGAATTTTGCCTTTTCAATAAAACAGCTGAGTCTTGCTCAGGTTACTGCTACATAATAAGAGGAGGACCACATTTCTGCTCAGATGCTACTCCAGACTCTAGGGCGATGCCCTCACTGCTGAAATCCCAGGTGAGAGGGATAATGTTGAGCTTGTCTAGATAGATGAAGGCAAAAGCTGCCTATGTTTTGTCTCCATTAGGGTTTTACATTGAGATAGTTACCTTCCAGACAGGGTTTTTGGGTTGTTTTTTCAGTGAAGAAAGAAAACAACCCAAGAACAATCCTGGGGCAATTAGTGGATATTATTTTGCCGTGTCAAGGTCTTAGTCCATACGCGCTCATGCCTCTGCGTGTTCGAGCTGCAGTGTTGACTGCCTGTCCCATCCGGGCTGGGATTAAGGCTGCTCACGTTTCTGGCTTAGAAATTGGAAAGAAAGGCCGGGGGCTTGGAAGGGAACATGAGGGATGTGTGGAACTCACCTGGCCACTGGGTGGCAGTGTTCCTTCACAGACCTGCAGGGCAAACAGAGTAAGAGTGGTGTGTGATAGCTGGAGGTGCCGGTGCATGGCTCTCAGATTCCCGCATTGCTCACAGCTCTTCAGTTCCTCAAGCAACGGCAATTAAATTGTCTGGACTGGATTCTGTGCCACTCCTCGGAGGGAGGCACCAGGAGCAGCTGGTGCAAAGGAGGCTTCATGCCACCTGCGCGCCTCTTGGCTTCTAGTGTGCTCTGGGGGCGAAGGCAGCCCCTGACTTAAGCTTAGAGCAGTCCTGCACTGCTTCTCTTATAGCATCCTTAGCACGGAGCTGCTCTGCAGGTCAGAAGCCTGTTGGGAGCACTGCTTTGGGGACTTACCCCCAGTCTGCCTTCTGCTGCCATTGTGCCAAGCCTGTGCCCTAAGCTAATGACTATGAGGAGGACATGGTAGAGCCAATTGATTTGCCCTACTCTGCCCCTGCACAGGGGAAATTCCCTCCTCCCCCATTATAGCCCCACTATAGGCACTATACAATGTAGGGGTTTGGGCTTGGCAAAATCTCATGAGCTGGGTTTTTGTTTTGTAATAATTAAACCCCAAGCCAGGGGTGTTCAGGATCCAGGCAGTATTTTTCTCCAGACACCCTAAAGTTCATGGAGACTGGGATCAATAGACCCTGATTGGGTCTGCCTCCCTACTACCAGCCCGCAGGGCCAGCTCCAGGCCATGGCTATATAGAGAGAAGCGAGTATGAGCCACTAGAAGAGATCATTGTTTGCTTTGTGAGTGAGCTGTAACATAGATTTGCTCTCTGATGCTTGGGCATGGAGCCAGAGATTTCCTGGCTCCATGAGATCTGACACATAGCCTAGGTCTAAGCTACACTGCTTGAGTGTAGGTATTGCCTGAAGTTTATACAGGTATGTATAGCTTGGCTAACCTGGGGGTGGAAGGGACAGATTTCCAAGCGCTCAGTAGCCAAATTTACAAGAGAGCTCAGCATCCAATGCGCTGAGCTCTTTGGCTGCAAGTTTTGGTGCTTTCGATGGGTGCAGAACTCCCGTGAAAAACTGGCCTCAGTGTTGAGTCCTGAGCACTTTTGAAAATTCTGGCCTACGGTGATGTATATTTCAAAGATATAAACACAAGGGGTAGGACAGTAGTTTTTTCAGGTCGTGCTGAGCAGGGCCGGCTCTGGCTTTTTTGCCGCCCCAGGCAAAAAAACCGCCGGCCGCCCCACCCCCCCCTTGCGGGGGGGGGGGGAGAGGGTGGCCGGGGCTCCGCTCTCCCCCCGGCGGCCAGAGCGCAGGGGGCAGGGCGGCGAGCCCCAGCCAGGGGGGGAGGGCGCGAGGGGGAGGGCGGCCAGAGCGCCGGGGTGAGGGCGGCGAGCCCGGCCGTGGCCCCGCTCTCCCCGGGGGCCGGAGTGCCGCGCCGCCCCCCTCCAGGTGCCGCCCCAAGCACAAGCTTGGTGGGTTGATGCCTGGAGCCGGCCCTGGTGCTGAGTGGGGGAGAATATAATTCGTCAGTGACTCTACTGAGGTTAGAACATGCTTTGCTGAATCAGGGACTGGATAGGTTAACATTGTTTTTTCCCCCTTCTTCTATAATGTTCTATAGTTCTGTGATTCTCTGTGATGCAGAACAATTTGAGATAAAGCTAATGTTGTTAATAGAAAATTTTTAAAAAAAGGTTTTCTTTCTCAATGCAAAACCTGAAATAATTGATGGTGCTTTTAAAAAATCAAATGCAGACGCCTATAAGCAGCGGCTGAGATAGCAAAGATCCAAAATGAGTGACTGAGTTTATCTCCCGAGGGAAGAAAAATAAACCACTCAAAACTCAGCCTGTGCCACCAAACGAGAAAGAGAATTCCTGTTTTAATTCAAACTTAATCCTGAGAGGTAAGGGAGGACACCCACTAACACTTCAGCTATACACCTCTCTCAAAGTGAGCTACTCATTGTTAGTTAAGAGTAAAGAAGGAGATAACTATGTTTCTGATGAAAGGGAATATGTTGTTGCTGTTGTGCTGTTTCAGTCCATTCATAATCTACGACTCACTGAATAGCTTGTGGTGTGACAATTTGTGTTTAAAGACAGAAATGAGAGTCCTTGCAGTAAATGGCTCCTTTATGATCTGCTATCAAAGCATGTTTGGTATCCTCCCCCTCTTTTTAAACAATCTCTGGGAAATGAAGAAAAAAAAAAAAAAACCTAAGCAGAATGTTAACATTGGAACAAAACACTTCTCAGCAATTTTATTATTGACAGCGGGAAATTAATTTTTATTGGAAGAGCAAGTGCAAAGATGGATGCATCAGAAAGGATATATAAAGTGTACTTTAGTCTCTATGCTGTCTTGTTCCCTTGGAAAATGGGTGAATGAGGTCATTGTATCCAGCTTTGGATATTATTTAACATATATAGTGTAGTTACACCTAAAGGTCACATCAGGTTGGGCCCCATTGTATTAGGTGCTGTACAAACAGTGTTGTCTAACATAAGATACGTTTTATTTATCTAGTTACCATGGTATTTGTGCTAGAAAACAATAGATTTTTCGTATTTGTATGTGTAAAATCATTTTATTACCCTCTGTATCAAAATAATATTTCTATAGGGCCAAATTCTGCCATGCTGACTCTTACTGAGTGGTATTTACATTGAACTCAAGGGCACTACACGTGAGTAAAGGTGGCAGAAACTGGCCGGTCATGTCTTCCGCTTTAAAAACATACATTTGCTAATCTGTACAATAGCCCATTTTATAAATGATTTAAGGATAGATAGGGAACGTGAGGTGCTGAGAGTTTGTCACTTGCTCAAAGCCACAGGTAAATTTGGTGTGAGAGTGGGGTTGGAATTCAGGAATACCTGACTTCCATACTGCTCGATCATGGCACATTTCCCGCCCCCCTCAGCTCATGCTTTTCAATCTTCTTTACTTTCACCTGCCTAATTGCTATGTCTCTGTTTTTGTCTCTTTTCTCCCTTTCCATCTTCATCTGTCTTCTTTCCTTTTGCTTTGCATCTCAGGTCCTTGTCTCACCTATTTTTCATCCATTTCCATTCTTCCTTGTTTGTTTTTGTTTCCTAGTCTCTCCCCTTTTTTTGTAGTTCTGCTGTTTTTAATGCTGGATATATTGTTTTAAGCACTGTAAAGTGCAAGGAAAAGTTCTTTTGCACTGTCTCTCTATTATTTAGCTGGATGAATGTAGAACTGGTGAAAAGTAGAAACATTGTCCTCCCTGGAGACCAAGCCACCTTTCTGCCGCAGCACAAGTATAGCTTAGGCAGATGCAGTGAAAGGTTCCCCATGTGCGTTTGTGCGTGCCTACATACATGTGTAAAATATAAACTAAATTCTATTCTGTACGCTTGCGGACAAGATTTAGTACTGTGCGGACAGTGCATAGTTGTTTTGTCTGGTGCTGTACAGTACTGACTGCTACTACTGTTGGTCCAACCGGATTTTCAACAGCTGGTTGTGAAGATGAGCTGAACGTGCGTTAGCTTTCTTTTGTATGCAGCCCGGTGCACCAATTTTGGATGTACTCTACGCCGGGGTAGTCACTTATTTTTTGTCAAGGCCCAAATTTCTTGGTCAATGAATAATCAAGGTCCAGACTCTGGAAAAAAAATAATAAAAAAGAATAACAATAATGATGATAATAAGTAAATTAAAAGATTTCAGGGTCTGTTCCAAAGTGTCTGGTCCGGATTTGGCCCATGGTCCACCTATTGACAACTCCTGCTCTATGCCAAACTCCTTTTGTGTCTCCTGTAAAGACTCATATTTTGGAACGTTATGCAAACTAATGCACTGAAACTGGAAGAAAGGAAGTTTATTCTGAAATTTAAAACTTTCCAAACACACAGTGGTCCACGCAAGGACAAAATTGACATCTGCGATAGTTTTCACTTTACCAGTCAATATGTAGAGCAGAATCTCACACACGGTTATTAACAGGCATCCTGCTTCTTTTGTCTGTTAAATTTAATGGGATTAGCCATAATAACAACTGCTGTAGGCCTGGTTTTTCAGAGCTACTGATCACCCATAACTTCCACTGCACACTGTTGGCACTGTGCAAATAATTGCTACTAAAAATGATGCTAGCAAGGCTGGCTGCTCGTTTGGCTAAAATGCTAGATTAGGATTGCAGATCTGGCTTCAGCTCCCAGTGCTGACACAAACATTCTCTGTGATCTTGGGTAAATTATTCAGCGTCTCTGCTCCCAGTTTCCCATCTGTAAAATAGGGCCGGTAATATTTCCCTCCCTTACAGGTGTGTTGTGAAGATAAATTAATTAATGTTTGTGAAGCACTCAGATACTAGGACAATGTAGGTACGAAGCAGATCAAATAGAATACTTGCTAAACTCCAGTTAAGCATGCGAATCACATGATGATAAAAGAATACAAGTAATAATAGAAGTAATGCATGTTTACTTAAAGTCTGCAAAAATGTTTAGACACTAAATAAACCTCTCTCTTACCCCCAGGACTAGATATTATCCCCTTCTACACTGTGCTTCCTAGCACAGTGTAAATCAATGGCAAATCCCTGGAACAGAACCCAGAACTCCTGATTCTTTGTGCTCTTCAATAAGAGGTGTAACGTGTTAGATGCTTAACCACACACAGCAACGCAATGGGTTAGGATTGGATGTGACAACCACTGCATCTCATTGTAACTGCAGGGAGAATTATGGAGGCACATTTATAAATAATCCAATTTGGATTTGGCCAGGTTATCTTCCTACTCTTGTGAAAAATGCCATGGGATCTTTGAAGATCACAAATGGTTAGAGCTTCGGTTTGATGTCTCATCTGAAAGACAGATGCTAAACTAATGTTAGGACACACTCTTGGGGTGGCATGTGCTACTATTATAGGTATCTACAATATGAAATTGATTATAATCAGTGCTACAGCATACCTGATAACTACATAGTAAGGTGTTATTTAAAATAAATTGGGCGAGTCTTTACCCGTAAGGGGAAAATCAGTAGGAATTCCACATCCTGTCCTCAATAATACCAACAGTTCATCATGAGTGGACGGTGTTTTGTTTTTAAGTATATTAATGTGGGTGTAAGATGAAACTGCATTATAATTTATAAACAGCTACCTCTTGGCTGCATTGTCATTAGTTTTAAGGGCATGAAGAACAGTCGAGGGACTTAACAGAATGCTATGAACGCTCGCTCTTCATCATACATGAATAAAGACAAAAGCAGTGCTATAAAACACTGAGCAGAGCTTAATAAAACTTTTATAGTCCTTTGCCGTTCTGAATAGTGCCTTCTGTCTGAGGCTCTCAAAGTGCTTAGCAAATGCTAACTAAGCTGTCAGGTGCCGAGTATCGTACATAAAACTGCCTTTCTAGACGTGTGTTAACAATTCTGTAGGAAGGTGAAAATTCTTTAATAGCTAGTAGTGATTGGACAACTTTGTAAAAGGTTCCAATACTGCAAAGTGCTGGGTGCCCAAAACTGAAATCAATGGGAGTTGAGGGTGTTGAGCAAAAGAGTGGGCTCAAGATTTGAGTTTGGGGTTTTGGTTGAGGTATGTATGTTGAAGTTCAGGTGCTGTACTTGGCACTTACATTTTCCAGTTCCTTTGTTCTGCATGAATGGGCTGGAAATCTCTCATGACTGTAAGCTTTTTAGAGGCATTGTGGTCAAATATTTAAATCTCAGGAACAGGAGTCAGCAGCCTTGGGTTCCACTCCTGGCTCTGCCACAAGCTAGTCCTGTGACCTTGGGCATGTCACTTCACTTCTGCATCCTCCATGCTCATATTTGCACCTCCACTTAGCTAGAATTTACTTCACTTTGCAATGCTTTCCAATTTACTTTCCAATGCTCCCATTTTTGAGTAGCATTGTATTATTATTGGGAGGCTCCAAATGGGATCAGTGCCCCATTGTGCTGTACATACATATAGTAAGAGACAATATCTTCCCCAAAGAGCTTGCAATCTAAATAGAGAATGGAAAAATTGTGTATTCCCATTTTATAGGTAGGGAATTGAGGGACACGGACATTAAAAGACCCAAGGAGTTTGTGGCAGATTGGGGAATTGAAATTGAGTTTTAAGTGCCAAGCAAATGCCTTAGCTGCAAGACCCACTTTCCTCCATCTGGTGACACATACTTAGAAGATACAACGCTGTAGTCCTACACATTAGAATTTGTTGAGGACGATTGCTTCCAGACTTGCCCTATTGGGGAAAAAGCACATACAGCTCTTAATAGAAGAAAATGTCTAAATCTTTCTAGGAATATTATATGCATCTTCAGCCATGTTAAGTGAAGGCAAGGTCTTCATGGAAGCGAAGTCTGGTCAGCCACCACGCCTAGGGCATGTACCATACCATTACAAACACTGGGGTCCTTGGCTACAGAGGCACTAGTCCATAATGCAACAGGATTTAACAGTAGGTGAAGATTTCCTTTTCTGAGACATCGTGTTTGATTACAGCTGCGACAAATTTGATAGCTGCAAACACTAAGTGCCTGATTGAAAAGAAACAATTATGTCTAGAAGAACACTGCTTATTTTAAGAAATTAGAAGCGTTTAAATACAGAGAGAAACAGCCCCAAGTAAATGCTACTGTTTTCCTCCTTAATAAATACCCTCCTCTTTCGCATGTACAAATATCTCATTCTTCACAGTGCTTGTTTGTAGACCTAGACGTGCATATTTAGATGATAAAATAAAAGGTTCTAGCCCCCTCTTCCCCTATCTCTTTAACTAAATCTGAACAGGGACACCTGGGTGCTATTTTCTGCTCTCCAGCTGATGGAGACATCAGCTCTCCTGCTAACATAGCACTGTGCACACAACCACTTATGTCGGCGAAACTTATGTCGCTCAGGGGTGTGTTTTTTTCCACACATTTTCACACCTCTGAGTGACACAAGTGGTAGCGTAGATATGGCCTGAGTTACTGCAAGCTACAGGTAAGATCTCATTTTGCTGGTGTGGGGAAGAATAACAATTCACCTGTTTTGCTCTTCTGTTTTTGGAAGGTTGATGTCATTTCATTTGCCTGATGGTGGAATCCCTTAAAGAATTAGTGGAATCTAGTCAAAAACAAATGACCTGCAGTTGGAGGAATAGCTCTTAGTGCTTTAAATGATTGATTAGGCTCTAAATAGTTCTTTAAGCTACTTAGTATCAGCCTGGGTGTAAAACTTTAAGGAGCTATTTGCAATGTCTTCCGGACTTCTGTGCATTCAGCTCATTCAGGTGTAGGGTGACCAGACTTCCTGATAAAATCAGGACCCTCCTGATATTTCGGTGTCTGCCCCGCGTCCCGACCGATCTTCAGTCAGGATGCATTTTGTCCTGATATCCGCCAGCAGCACTGTGGGGATTTTTTGTTTTTTTTCTCTCTGCTGGCGGGCACCCCCCGCCCCCAATGTGTCCCGATAGTTTCTTCCCCTCGTCTGGTCACCCTATTCAGGTGATTGTTACTACATTTCATGAGACAACAGGTAGGTGAGGCAATATTTTTCATTGGACCAGCTTCTGTTGTGGAAGGGACAAGCTTTTGAGCTTCATAGAGCTCTTGCTCAGGTCTGGAGAAGGTAACCGGAGTCTCCATGCTAAATACAAGTTAGGACAGATTGTTAAGCATAAGGGGTTCACACAGGCTATAGGAGACCTTTTAAAATGAAGTGGACAGTGCAATACAGGCTTAGTAGGCTGTATCATGTTACAAATTGTAATGGGCCACGAAACAGGCGTTCCTGTTAAGTCTGTTTTTTAGTGTCCAGCAGATCTATGAATTTAAGATCCCAGGGCTGTCTTTTGAGGCATTGTTCAGGTTTCCTTGGAGGACAACAACGGATGACTTTGTGAATAGTTTTTACCAGTGGCTGATGGGACATTTTTCTATGTGAGTTCATTCAACAGTGTAGTGATTGTTTGGTTTCACCCACATAGATCCCATAGTGTGTTCTTGGGGCATTGGATGAGGTACACTGCATGTTGTGATAGGCATGTTTGGGACCCATGGATCTTGAAAGGTGTCTTGTGGGATGGGTGTTGATCATTGTAGCAGCGGAGATTTGTCTGCAGGTTTTGCATCTGTTGCTATGGCAGGGTCTGGTGCCGCTTTGAGTTGGTGTGTCCTGGTTCATGGGGCGCTTGCTTCTGACAATGAGCTTGGCCAGGTTGGGGTTGCTTGAAGGCCAGAAGAGGCAATTCAGGGAAGATTTCCTTCAGGGTGTGGTCCCCATCAAGTATGGATTGTAATTATTTGATGATACCTCATATGGGTTCTAGTGTAGGATTGTAGGTGACAACTAGGGGCTTTTTTAGTTTTTTTCTGTATTGAAGCAGGTTCTCCCGGGATATTTGGGTGTCCCATTCCATGATGTGATCTGCTGCTCTGGTGGAGTGTCCTTATTTGGTGAAGGTGGTTTTGAGTGTGTTAAGATGTGTATCCTGGACTTTCTCCTTGGAGCATATTCTATAGTATCTGAGGGCCTGGCTGTTGATAACAGATTTCTTGGTGTGTCTGGAGCAGTTACTGGATCTGTGGAGGTAGGTGTGGTGATCTGTGGGATACTTGTATATAGTTCTTTGAAGTGTTTCATTGCTTAAGCTGATTGTGGTGTCCAAGAAGTTGATGCTCGTGTGGGAATGTTCTGGAGAGAGGTTGATGGTTGGATGGTGGTAGTTGAAGTTCTGGTGGAAATCTGAGGGAGTTTGGGTTGTCTGTCCTGGGAATGAAAATATCATTAATGTATCTTAGGTATATCATTTTGTGGTGTGTTTTCCCAGAAAGTCTTTATCAAACTTGCCTATGAAGAGGTTGGCATATTGGGGAGCCATCCCAGTACCCCTGGATGTTCCCATAGTATGGACAAAGTGTTTGATTGTTAAATGTAGAATTGTTAGGGGTGAGGGTGAAATGGACGAGTCTGGGGATGCGTTTGGGGAGGATTTCTGAGCGTTGTCCATTGTCTTGTAGATATTTGAGGCAGGCAGCATTGCCGTTATGGCATACGTTTCATGCCCTTTATTCTAGGGGTCATCATTTCATAATTATCTGCTTTGTTTAACATGTCTTGGCTTTCGTGCTAAAAATGACAAACGCTTTTATTTGCCTGCCGGCTCTGCTCTTTTGTTTACTATGCTGCAGCTGGGTGAACTGGGAGAGCTGCGGCATTGCCACCCCTAGGCCGTGATCTCTTTGTATCGTACAAGCTAAACAGGGTCGTGCCTGGCTCAGTGCTTGGAAGGGGGATCTCTGCGGGGAAATCCCATGATGTTGATGGAAGTAGTTGTAGTAATTCAGCAGATGGCACTGGGAGTCTGTATTTGGCCTGACATGACTGTCCCTTTCCTTTTTTTTTTTTCCCCCCCCAAAAGAGGAGATTGTGTATACTACTAGCACGAGGAGCATGGTATAACTGCCTGGATTTTCCTGCTGTAGGAGCTGTCTTTTGATTGAAGTATGCAGTCCAAGCTTCTGCCTACCCGTGGTCATTAAAGATCCCATAACATTTTCATTAGCGTTTTGGGGGTGGTGTGTGCTAATTTCGTGGTCAACTTCCACATTTGGACAATGCCAATTCCGCTCCTCTAAATTTCTCCTGAGTTTCCAGTGGATCCAACATTCTTCCTCCCTCCTGTATTACACTATTAGGGGGCTGTTGATTTGTACTGTTAAAAAGTATTGATGTTCCACTCTATAAATGACTGCATTCTAGTGGTGGGAGAAATCGTTCCTCCACATGAATATAGTCCTGATCCCAGTGTACCCCACAGTGCCTCTAAATTCACCTCCCCCCCCTCCCCCGCACACACTTTGGTGTGGGGTCTGCTCCAGGATCTAAGTTTTCATTTAAAAAAAGGTTCTTGCCCTTGTGACCATAGAGAAGAATTTGTAGAGGAAAAAAGCCTGGGAACTGACACGGTGGTGTCTCACAGTGCCGATACCCTGAGATAATCGGTTCAAATGGCCCCTTTGTCCCAAGGGGGCATTAACCCTGAAGTCTAAAGATGCTAATGGTAAATGTCACATTAAACAAAATGATCAGTGGTGAATTTAAGCACACGCATTCAGCTTGTGTGTGCTTCTCAGCATCCCTGACTGCCTCTCTTCCGTCCCCACATGCCAAAAGACCCAACTGTCTCCTGCACAGCTGCCAAAACCTCCAGTTTCAACAGTAGCTGCGTGTACGGCTGTGAGAAATCTGCTGCCCTGCAGAAAACATGGGGATATCATTAATTAAATTTAATGAAAAATAGAAATGTTAACGTGGGGGTTGCTGTGCTCCATTGCCTTATTCTTTTTTTTTTTCTGTTTAATTCATTAAAAGCTGTAATTAAATGAATCTGAAACATTTCCCATCTGCCACACCAGAGTGCTGCCGAATCCAGGGGCCTCGCTTAGGACCGGAACCTTGCTTAGAATTTAGGTCCAGCTTGCTGAAAAATATGTGGAGTCTTGTGTAGATGTAAAAAGGTGATGTCAGGATGGGCCACAAATCTGGTGGCTCTGTGGCACCTGCCAACCAACGGTGGCCCATCCTTGGCTAGGACAGCTGCGATTGGTTGATTGTTAGCATTTCTTACAAGTGCTGGGTTTGGCTAGTGGGCCCAAGGGGAAACTGCACAAGGACACAGCAACAGCATGGGATTAAAGCTGATCAGGAATTTTTCAACAATATTTTTTTTTTTTTCATTTGGAAAATGCCAATTTGTCAAAACCAAAAGTTATTATGGAAGTGCATTGGTTTCAACAAAACTTTCTCAGGGCCAGGATTAAATTTTTGTGGGGGCTGGGGAAAGAGGGGTTGAGAGAGAGAGACCCACCCCAGAATAGACAGTGGGTCAGGGCATTTAGCTGAGGTGACCCCAGGCTCAGTTCCTTAGCCTGCCGGATTTGTAGCGGGTTCTTGGTGAGTGATCTAACTCTGAATTTTTGCAATCTCTTGGTTTGATTCAGATACAGAAAGAAGTGTGTTTCCAAAACGGCAACATATTTTGCAAAATGGCATTCTTGTTTTTCAACCACTCCCTCATGTGGTAATCAGACCAGACTTCTTCCTGCTTTATATTCTGATCCACTGCCATATAAAGGAAATAAAATATTTGGGGATGACAGGTGGGAATCATACATTAGAAAATAAATGCGTGTTATTTTTCTAGCTGTGCTGCAACATAAAATACAGTGAACCAGTACAGACCTCCCTACGGTTCATTTCATCTCCTGCATCTGTGTTCTTGTGTATTTGGTTGCAGACTATTTTCTGTTCTTTAGCTTGGTTTCCAACCCATTCATTCGTCCATAACTTTGATGCTAGGGGTCTGGTTCTCAATTGTCCAGCACCTTGTGCAGTCATTGACACCAGTTCAAAGGCAGTATAAACCACGACTATTCTGCTGCAGTCGTGTTTTATGTTGAGATGATTGCAGAAGGTGCAGGGTGATGCCGTACCAGCCCCTGGGATTCGGATAGGAAAATGTGCTCATCATGCTTCTAGAGGAGCCAGTGGTGATAACATCTGCTGTATTGATTCTGCCATGGTAACCAGCTTAGAGCATTCGAACACCCAATGAGACACAAGTGGCCGTCCTGTCCTAGATGTGTTGTCCTGGTGTCTCTTACTTTCTGATAGTCCCTAAGCTCTACTGCACCTCAACCCCTTTCTACTATCGCTACCTTAATGGGGTTGTATGGGTTTGGGCTAAATTGGATTGCCGTGGGCCGCATTCCAGTTTACAAATGATAACAAGAGAATTGTTGGATTTAAAACAAAACCAGCCAAAATAATTCAACAAATGATTATTTGTGAATATAGACGTGCTTGTCCCCAAAAGCTCCTTGGGGACCCTAATGCCCATGGATTGAAAGCATAATTAATCATAATGGGCACCATGCCCAAAACAAAGAGCAGGAGACAGAAAGCACCATTGTCCCTCCTCGCTGGCATTCCTGCCCACCAGGAGGCAAAAAACAAGCTACATGGATTGAAAAGGAAACAGAAGAAGCTTGAGAGTTGCCCGAGAGGGTGACAAATGCATGGTGTACGCTGGCAGATAGTGAAGGGACAACATTCCTCAGCAGCGGGTCCTTTCTTTCCCCCACCTTCTGCCCAGGGGCGCTGGAACAATTTGTACAGTGGGGGTGCTGAGAGTCATTGAACCAAACTGCAAATCCTGTATATAATGGAAACCACTTCAAGACAGGGGGTGTGGGAGCACCCCTAGTTCCAGAACCTATGCGTATGCCATCATGTCTGAAACAGTTTGGTGTGATTGGGGAGTCTGTTTGCAAGAGGCACCGTAACAGTTGGGGTATCGCAGGGCAGGGATGACCTAATTAGCAGAGCAGTAGGGGAAAAACACTTTCCTTTCCGTCTTCATGTCCTGGCCTTAACACCAACCACGCATTTTCCTGAGAACTAAAATTTACTCCAATAATCTAGATTTATTACAGGTATTTTGAACATTCAGGGGATTCTCTTATTTGTAGTTCAGTTGTGGTCTTTCAGGCTTGGTTTTAAGAAATCTGTTTTGGTTTATGGCTTTCTATATCCATCGCTGACAATTTTACAATCAGGATTGGATGTTTTTTTTTCGAATAGACCTTCTCTAGTTCAAACAGGAATTAATTCAGGGAAGTCCCATGGCCTGTGTTAAACAGGAGGTCAGACTAGATGATCACAGTGGTCCCTTCTGGCTTTATAATCTATAAATATAGAAGGGACAAAAGTTTTAACTTTGAAATGCTTAAAAATTCCCTAGCTGAAGAACGATTTTCATCTCTATCCATGTTGGCGTAGTTTAAATTCACACAATCACCATTCAAGTCCTAGAGGATTTGCTAATCTGCTTTCCTCTTAATTTTCAGCTCCCAGGCTTTTCCAAGACTTTCCTGACCTCATTTACCCCAGTTCTGCTTTTCTCTAGACATATTCAGTGTATTCTGATTGTATTTCTGTTGCTAAAATTCAACACTTTATTCAAATAAATTGTCTGTTTCTTTTTTATTTTGCATATTGGACACACACAACACAGTTTGTGAGTGCATGTATTATGGACGCATCAGTAGCTGTTCCTCACTTGTGGGTGCATTGAGATTTGCAGTCATACTGGGGATTTAATCCACCCTGTTTTGGTATGAGCATGAATGTGTTCATAACATTTGTTCTTAAGGGAAAGACTGAATTTCCAAGATAAATTACATGAGAACCTGTTGAGTAGCTAGAAGCAGTCAAAAATGACCTCTTTATTACATTTCAGACTCAGATTCCGTCTAGCTAACAAATGACTGTATTCATGAGATCAGAGTACATAGGGGCTTGACTATAATGAACTCTTTTTTAGACTCATCGCCACTTAAAGGGAATGTCCAAATTACTACATTTTGGAAAAAAGTGTTTTGCAGACTGTTTGGTTCTGTGATTTTTAGGGCTCACCGTCTAATTATGTAGTTCATACACATAATGCTACTGGTGCCATGCAAAGCTAGGTAACTATGCAACCAAGGACAATATATTTTAATTTATTTCTTGGTTATAAATTAACAGTATTTGGGTTACATGAAACACAGTGTTACACAATAAGCACTGTAGCAATGAAATGTTGTCAATAATACTGAGTGACAGGATTGCTTTACACAGTCTATCAGAAAGAGAAGTCATTGTAAAATTAGGTTGAAAACGTATCAATGGATAGATTCTGCTGTCAGTTAATTAATTTCAGTGTTTTCTACCTAACCTCTAAAAATGTAATTTGGCAATATGTTTGCATACCATATGGTCTTGGTTTATCTCATCACTGCTTTTGAAATGTATCCAGAATATATCAGCTGTATAGTTCTTTCCCTTTCTATCATCAGCTGCTTACAAGATGCAACTTTTATGTAATGTTCCATGTGCATATTGGGAATAACAATGATTTCTCACAGTCAACTGTTCTGTGCACTCACATTCATGTTTGGAAACTTGACAAGAGAAATGGTAACCGATTTGGTTGGTCAAAGTCATTCAGCTGAGCTATGTATCCCAAATTGCTCTTAGTTCCCGCTAAATCTTGATGTTCAACTCTTCCATTGGCCAAGTGTAGACTCAGCTGTTGGCCAATGCTAGCACTGGAAGGCTAGGAGGACTGTTGTGTATATTGTAGTTGTCAACAGATATGTGAATAGCTGAACAACATCTGGCGTATTTGTTAAGTTAAAGATGCAAGAGCTACTCACTCTGATTTCAGAGAACCATATTTTGCCCTGCTAAGTCCCACAAAAACCCATTCCCTGACACACAGAGATTTCGCTTGCATTTGCACTTTAGAGAGGGCACTGGTCATGTGATCAAATTGTTTTGCTCTGTGTGTGCATATGTGCGTGTGCACAGTTGAACAGCTTCTGCATTTACTATTAAAAAAAAGTATTGATGCTGTAGGTTGTATTCCTTGAAATGGTTAACAGGCAAATGTCATTTACAAATATTGGATACTCCGCATGTGTATTTTCCTGTTTATGATGGGGCAGTCCAGAAAACCGATTCGGGGACTTGGGTGGAAGGAAACTTACTGTAACAGAAGACTCCAGGTAATTAAAATAAGTACAACTTTTTTGAAAAGGAAGCGTGAATTATCTAAGGTCAATTTGCAAATCTTAGTTTGCTATATTTCTTCATTGTGAATTCTCCCATCTCCTGTACACTCGCCTCCTCCATGAGCAGCACTGAATGTACAGGTGGGTATCAAAGGAAGAAAGCAACCCAGTTAGCAGAGGCACATCAGTCACCAGAAAGAAATTAATGACAAATTGGTGAGACAGCGGTGAGTCAGTCATGTCCCTCAGCCCTGGCTCTGGAGTCTGATACTTGCATGTAATGCCCAATAATTTTGGTGAAGTAAAATCAAACAGATAAGCCAGGCTTTAGCTCCTTGTGCCATTATGAGCTTGTCCATACTTCAAGTAGTTAGGGGCTAGTAAAGCAAAAATATCTGGCTGCGGACATTTCAACGCATTGAGGAAATAACAGTCAGTAGCTGCAATGGCTGTGTTTTCCCATATTGGTATGATGCATGAATAGAGGCACTCAACCTGTTATGAAAATATGCTTTTTTTCCCTTCTTCTTGCGGATGTGGGCAGCATTCAGGTGTGAGCACCTATTGATGCATAGAACTGAAATTCTCTCTCTTAAGGGATAAGATGTAGTTCTGGGTAGCTAATGAGAGCTTCTCTTGCTAGTTGCAAGGTCAAGTAGCTTACACGGATGGTGCTGACGCTTAACAAACCAGGGAGCTCTGTGGCCTGGTGATTCATATAGGCTGGCTCTGCTTGTCGTGGAACTTCGAAGGCACACTCTCTTATTCAATCATCCTGTCAGCATTTACGTCTCCCATCAGACCTGCGATGGTGAAAGCAACATGTAGAATAACGTGTGTAAATCAGCACAGCTCTGTTAACGTCAGTGGCGCTGAGTTGTTCTACACCAGGTGAGGATGTAGCCTGTTATATGTTAGTTCTTGTTGATTTTAGTTATTATACAGTCACCATTCCAAGGCATTGGAAGCGCTCACGTACTAGGCTGAATGTGACATAAGAACCTATATCGAGGAGCCGGGAACCTCTGCATAAAGCCAGTTACAATTCTAAAAATAAATAAATAAAAATCCATGCCTTATATACAACTAGCCATCCCTCTGAAGTAGGCCTCTAGGGCCTGACACACAGGCTGTGGAGTTCCACGGCGGTCTTTGAAATAGCTTTTGGAGCTGACCATTAAGCCTGTAGGAAAATTAGCTTCAATCCAGGGACTGCTGCACATTTGGGAGGAGGGGCAGGGCATACTGCAGATCTGGGGCTTCAGGGCCAGACACGCTTGTGGTAACCTTGCAGATAGGCCCGGAGTGTAAAATGTCCTGTCAGCTCTTGTAAGCTAAGTAGAGTCAGCTTGGTCTGTATTTGCACGGGAGGCTTCCAGAGAAGACCTCACTGAAGCCAGTTGGGAGGTGGGTAGGATTAGAAAGGGATTCAGGCCTAGTTTTGCATCGCATGGCTTGTCTGTTAGGGCTGTTGCGCTGCCGTACATTACATCACCCTTCCTGGGAAGCCAGTGGTGGTTCTCATTGGAATGCTAATACCGTACTGGCAGAGAGACACTGTGTTGTGACAATGCGAACAGCCTAGGGGCACCGCTCTGTAAGTGATCTGCTTTGTCTGTGATATCCGTGCCGTTGCGCTGAAAGACTGAAGCTACGAAACAGAGCGATGGAGGCTTTGTGGCTGGGCATAAATTGCTCCAGGTTCCTATTTCTATGGGTTTTACTAGCACCCTTCAGCTGTTACCCAAATGGAGGGTGCGGAATGTTCTCATCCATTGAGTGTAGCAATAGCTGAGCTTGGTGTAAGAGAAGCATATAATAAAAGTGTTTGTTTTTTATTTTTTTTTTCCAATTATCGTTACCATTTTTCCCCCATGCAGTCCCAGGCGGCACCTTGCTTTCCATTAGGACTCCAGCTTGGAACAACTTCCAGGGGACCCTGGGATGAGGAGCCCCCTACTTCTTTTTCTAAAGCGATTCCAAAGATTTTTATTACTTAAATGAGCTCCCAGCAAGTCTGGCTTAATATACTACTAATTGATTTTAAGACTTGAAAGCAGTGTAGCTAATTAGCATGTGCTGACTCAGCTAGAGAAAAACAGGGTACTGGAGGAAGGAGTCTGAGATATCGACCTCTGTTAGTTGCAACACCAAATGCCGAGGAGCGAGGACTGGGGACTATTAAGTGGATCATACTGGAGTGTGATTTGCATATGCAAATGAAATTAATCTGACTCAGGACAGCAGGAATAATAATGCCTTGTGACTAGGAACCAGTATGAAGCATTTGAACAAACAGCAAGTGATGCTTTCTCAGCAGCAAATCCATGGATGGTCTGCAGTCCAGAAGGCCACCATGTGTTTCTCCAGCTGACCTGTTCTTGGTCAGCCCCACATAAAAGGTGAATGCTAGCAGGGAGACCAGAAGATGTGTGAATTTGCCTAGATCTAATGAACCACCCCTCTAGCTCTATTGCTATTTACACTACAGTAACACCTGGAGACCCCGACTGAGATCAGTGTCTCCTTGTGCTAGTGACCAAGTAGATGGCACAAAGAGCTTGTGGCCTATATAGATAGGAACATTATATCCAGTTGCCTATTTTTCAGATGGAGAACCAAGGCACCCAGATATTAAGTGTCTTGCCCAAGGTCACACAGGAAGCCTGTGGCTGAGCTGGGAATTCAACTTGTGTGTGGGGAGCCCAGGACAGGAGTAGCAGGGGGCAATGCAGGTCAGGATTGCAGGGGGATTGGTAGAGCTGTGTGTGGGGAGCCCAGGACTAACACAGCAGGGAGCTGCAAGTCAGGGTTGATGTACATTGGAAGAAGTGCATGAAGGCCCATGAGTGGAATAAGAGGTTGATTTTGTACTTGAGATGTGTTGGTTAGACCTGTGTGCGGAGGGCCGTGTTAGTTTTGTGGCGGGCGTTGCAGTTCTGGACCTCAAAGTCTTTACAGAGCTGTCAAAGGAAATCTTGCAAAGGACCTCTGATCTCAGAGCCTGTCTCTAGTCAGTGCTTTTGATACTCGATGATTCTGTCTCTCTCTCTCCCCTTTCTTTTCTTTCAGGTATAATAGAGAGCCGTGCTCTTTTCATGCAGGAAATCTATTTGCAGAATATGTAGTCGTTAGATGCGTTTGGTTTTTGTTTCAGCGCTCATTTCCATAAAAAGTCAACACTAATGAGCTGCAAGAAAATTGCAGCTTCTCTGCCAAGCCAATTTGGTTAAAAGGCCTGTCCATCTCTCTTTGCCATTTGATCCTTATTCATGCACAATGCACTAAAACAGGTACAACCATGGTGATTAAAAAAGGAAGGTGAGATACCTATGTTGACATCTCAGATCTTTGAAAAATTCCATGCAGCTGTTACTCTTGTTTTTATTTTAATTTTATTTTTAATCTCCATATGCTGGGTTCCTGGTTTAAATCTCATCAGTGGAAGCAGGCAATGAGAATTAGAAACTACTTTTCAAAGCCTGTGGAGTTTCTTTTCATAGTTAGAATTGGCTAATTTTTCTTCTAATTATAGCTAGTGTTGAACATTTTTTAAAGTCCTCTTATGATGTCACTTTATCTCTGAAATTGACAGAGGCTGAGAAATAAACAAAGCACATTGTGGCTTATTCCAAAAATATCCCAGGAGATGAAAATTCTTCCATTGTGGTTTCTTTCCTCCTCTTTATATAATTAGAGGGTTTAAGGCCGTGCAATGGTAGTGGGGCTGGGGCTTAGGGGAGGGAGGAATGTAGCCCCTTTAAAACAGACAAACTGTTCATAAGACATGATACTTGCTTCCTGATATCTAAATGTATGTCTCCCCCAAGTTCTATAAAACATGGATATTCTGGGCTATATTCTCCGCTGGCGCAAATCAGTATAACTCTATTGAAGTCATTGGATCTCTGCCGACTTACAACAGTTGAGGATCTGTCTCTCTATTTTTATCCAAGGTGGTGGGACCGGGAGGCTAGTGTCCTCTCAGTGGAAATGTTGGGGGGGTTTCAGCCCATATAAACTCTCACACCCCTGGAGGTGGAGGGGTGCAGAGGCAAGAGCAGAACCTAGGGGGGCTGCAGCTGCTTTTGCAGGGCCCAATAGCAGGCTGGGGAACAGGGAGTGGGACCCAGAGGGGCCGGAGGGCCTTCCGCACCGCCTGGGATCAGGCCGGGAAGCAGGGTCCTCAAGCAGGTAGGAACCCCAGGACCCTGCTCCACAGCCTGGAGCTAAGTTGAAAGCAGACCGCGAAGAGTTACAAAGGGATCTCACAAAAATGGGTGACTGGGCAACAAAATAGCAGATGACATTCCATGTTGATGTAATGCTCATTGGAAAACATAATCCCAACTATACCTACAAAATGGGGGTCTATATTAGCTGTTACCGCTCAAGACAGAGACCTTGGAGTCATTGTGGATAGTTCTCTGAAAACATGCACTCGGTGTGCAGCGGCAGTCAAAAAAGCTAAGAGAATGTTAGGAACCCTTAGGAAAGGGATAGATGATAAGACAGAAAATATCATAATGCCATAATATAAATCCATGGTACACCCACACCTTGAATACTGTGTGCAATTCTGGTCATCCCATCTCAAAAAAAGAGATGTTGGAATTGGAAAAGGTACAGAAAAGGGCAACAAAAATGATTAGGGGTATGGAACAGCTTCTATTTGAGGAGAGATTAAAAAACTGGGACCGTTCAGCTTGGAAAAGAGACGACTAAAGGGGGATATGATAGAGGTCTATAAAATCATGAATGGTGTGGAGAAAGTGAATAAGGAAGTGTTAATTACCCCCTTCACATAATTTCATTGGGTGACCCCTGGGTTCTTGTGTTAATAGGAAGCAGGTTTTAAACCAATAAAAGGAAGTACTACTTCACGCAACGCACAGTCAGCCTGTGGAACTCGTTGTCAGGGGATGTTGTGAATGCCAAAAGTATAACAGGGTTCACAAAAGAATTAGATAAATTCATGGAGGATAGACCCATCCATGGCTATTAGTCAAGATGGTCAGGGAGGCAACCCCGAGTACTGGGTTCCTAAACCTCTGATTGCCAGAAGCAGGGAGTGGATGACAGGGGATAGATGACAGGGATTGCTCCGTGGTTTGGGCATTGGCCTGCTAAACCGAGGGTTGTGAGTTCAGTCCTTGAGGGGGCCATCTAAGGATCTGGAGCAAAAATCTGTCTGGGGATTGGTCCTGCTTTGAGCAGGGGGTTGGACTAGATGACCTCCTGAGGTCCCTTCCAACCCTATCATATTCTATGATGAATGCCTCTTCTGTTCATTCCCCGTGGAGCACCTGGCATTGGCCACTGTCGGCAGACAGGCTACTGGGCTGGATGGACCATTGGTCTGACCCAGTATGGCCGTTCTTATGTTCTCCCTTCATCCTCCCACAGTTGAGCCTCAGTACCTCCCCTCATTGCCTCCTACCACACCGTGCCTCTCTCACACACAGGGACCTTCAGGCCCCCGTTTTATCTATGTATTTCTATGCAAATCTATATATAAATCTGTGCATTTATTTCTATTCCAGCACTGTGATATTGAATGAATTTGTTATTGTCACCCCTGTGAGGTAGGTCTGTAGTATTATCCCGTTATACAAGTGGGGAAACTGAGCCACAGAGAAATTAAGGATAACATTTTCAGATGTGCCTGAGTAACTTGGAAGCCTAGGTACCATTTTCAAAAGTAAGTTAGGAGCTTCAGTCCTATTCACCCTCATTGAAATTTGGACTATTAAAGTCCGGATCCTCAAAGTATTTAGGAGCCTAACTCCCATTGACTCAGAGAGAGTTAGGGAGCTAAGCACCATTAAGGATCTGGGCCTCGGTGCCTAAGTCCCTGTTGAAAACAGGACTTGTACTCCTAAGTCACACAGGTGCTTTTGAAACTGTAACCCTAAAGGACTTGCCCAAGCTCACACAGAGAGTCACTGGTAGAGCCAAGGATAAATCGCCTGTGTCCTAGTTTGCTGTCTTAACCACTTGACCCGCCTTCCATTCCCCTATGGAGAGTTTGTTATAAGAATGACCTCTCTTGGGTTTTCCATTTATTACCTTTCCCCAATTTCCCCTCCAGTAGTTCACACTCTGCTTTGAATTCCAAGAGGGTGTTTTGTTTAATTATATTTTAATTGGCTTTGATGATGTTGTACAGTACTGTATGCACCTCAGCGGAGGAGCAAATTCTCTTTATAATGACGGTGTTTATTATTTAGGCCTTTTGACGTGAACAGAGGTTTCAATGCAAGCTTGGTCCCAGAACTCCCTGCACAAATTCCCTGGTATGGGAAGTGCTCCCAAACACAATTTTAGAGGTTGATTTCTGATAATAAATTGAATCAACTGGCTTCTGTGATGGAGAGAAGACGCCTAAGGGTATGTCTACATTGCCGTTAAACATCCGTGGCCAGCCCAGGAAGCTGACTCGGCCTGGAGAGGCCTGGATCCCAAGCTCCACGCAGGGCCCAAATGTCTTTACTGCAATTTTTAGCCCCACAGCTTGAGTCCCAAAAGCCCAAGACAGCTGATTTGGGCCATGTGCGGCTCTTTTACTCCAGTGTAGACATACTCTTAAGGTCAAGATCCTCAGCTGGGTAAATCTGTGTAGCTGTGACTTAAATGGGGCTACAGTGATTTACAACTCCAGAGCCTCTGGCCCTGCTAGAGGGAGAATGCTCATAAGTTAATTTGCTTTCAGTGGCCCAGCTTTATTTATTTACAATATTCTGAAAATAGGCTCCTAAATCCAGATTCGGGCACCTAACGTGGCCTGTCTCATTTTTCAAAAGTTGCTGAGCTTCTAAAGAAGGAAGTTATGAGATGCTCAGAGCTTCTGAAAATCCAGATACTTATTCGTGTGCCTAAATCCATATCTAAGAGCCTAACTCTAGGGTCCATCCAGCGTCTCTGGTGTAGAGATGATACCTGAAGGATTATGCGTCCAATGCATGTAATGCAAAGAGGGACAGATTGGAGCAATAGGCATAATTCTTAAGTGGCCTGCCCTGAAGTGGGGCTTTCATTGCTGACCAATGTAAGTGGGAAGCACCCGCTAGTTTGTGGGGAGGTGGTTCAAATGGAGCCTGCAGCTGTGAGTAATGAAGGGAAGAACCTATCCCATGAAATCCGCTGACCTGAGCTGATTGGATCTAAGCCCCTGTGAGACATCTTGTCTCAATCCGCTCAAATCTGCCTGGTCTGTGGATGGTAATTCTTTTCCCTCTTCTTCAGCCTGTGGCATTTCTTTCCTGTTACGAGATTAAAATGTCATCTATCCAGGAGAACCTGCCTTATGAAGAAGTAAATAACTACAAAGCAGTTTGCTGAAGCCTGTCTTACAAGCAGAAGTCACAGCTCTGTTTGTGTGTACGTGTGCTCTAGGGTGATGCACCCTTTGCTTTATTTGCATTTGTGGCGATTACTGGGGTCTTTGAATGAAGGACAGGAGTAGAAATCCTCCAGAGATTGATTGAGACTCTGCAGAAATGAGAATTTAAGGGGTCAAGGAGCCAGAAGTGCTCTGCCATCCCTTAGCAGGCTTCATCCCCGAAGAACACTTCTGCGTAGGAAGGGATGGTCTTGTGGTTGAGGGACTGCACTCAACCTTAGGAGGTGTTTGATCACTTCTCAGCTCAGCCATGCATTTCCTGTGTGACCTTGAGCAAGTCACTTCCTCCGCCCCCCATCTGTAAAATGGGGATAATACTTCCATTCTCCCATCTCTTGTCTAAATAGATTGTGAGTTCTCTGGGGCAGGGGCTGTCTCTTATTGTGGGTATTGTACAACGCCTAGCACCATGGGGCTCTCATCTCAGCTGAGGTCAGCAGGTGCTACTGGAATAAAAAGAATGAAGGACAATATTGCTGCCGTAGTGTTATTTACTCCTTCTCATAACACAAGAACTAGGGGTCACCAAATGAAATTAATAGGCAGCAGGTTTAAAACAAATAAAAAGAAGTATTTCTTCACACAATGCACAGTTAATCTGTGGAACTCTATGTCAGAGGATGTTGTGAAGGCCAAGACCATAAGAGGGTTAAAAAAAAGAACTAGATAAATTCATGGAGGATAGGGCCATCAATGGCTATTAGCCAGGATGGGTAGAGATGGTGTCCCTAGCCTCTATTTGCCAGAAGCTGGGAATGAGCGACAGGGGATGGATCACTTGCTGATTACCTGTTCTGTTCATTCCCTCTGGGGCACCTGGGACTGGCCACTGTTGGAAGACAGGATGTGGGGCTAGATGGACCTTTGGTCTGACCCAGTGTGGCCGTTCTTATGTTGGGAAACTTGCCCGGCCGCTGCCTGTTTTGTAGATAAATTGAGGGCATCATTCTCAAGGGCCATTTGTCCAGTACTTTTCACCCAGACTTAACTTTACACACCAGTGTCCGAAAGAGGAAAGTTGTTCTGTTGTGCAGAGCTCTGTCATATTTTTGTATGAATATTTTGCTTTTGATGAGGAAAAACATTTAGACTGTCTATTGTAATAGATGTCACCTTGTGTCCCTAACTCATGCTCATCTGCATGCTTAAAAAAAAATTAACAACCAGAGCTCTCTCCACCAAAAAAGCCCATCGCTGTCTGAAAACGGGTAGAAATTTGGGGGTTAAAAAAGCAGTTAATGTAGTGTACTTATCACCCCCTTCACACTGTAGGGGAGACTGTGTGTGCAGCACAGGCTGTGCGTCTGGGAGCTAGAGAGCCAGAGGGAACTACAGGGTGAGTTTGCATCCAGGAGCTTCAGTAAAGAATCTCCTTTATATTCATTACAACTGCGTCCTGGCAGCTCACTACCTCAGAGACGGGCAGAAAGTGACCTTGATGGTTAGTTTGCTGAGTCTGAGATGGGGCTGCTGAAATATCATTGATTTTAAGAGCCAGGTGGATCTTCCTCTATCTCACTGGGACATTCCTTAAAAAGAGAAAAATCACAACAGAAATGCAGTAGAAATCACTGCAAAGGAGCAACGGGGAACGGGAATGGAGAAAACTTTCCTTGTTGAGAGAGTGATTTTAAAACTTCAAGAGATGAAATAAATGGTGGTGGTTTAAAAAAAAGTTTTAAAATTGGTTGGTTTTAATGGTTAAAAAATGTTGGCCAAAAATGTGGGCTCTTGGGTGCTAAGTACATACCACTGCCCCATTCTGAGCCATAGAGTCCCCAGCAGAGACTGGGGCTAAGCAGACTACTGGATACATCCCTTGCTGGGGTGAAAATGTGATATGCAGTTAATAATGGATAAAGGATCCTCTTGGCTTCAATTTGGGCAGTCTGGGTTAAGTTCCTGCCTCAGCCAGACTTCCTGTCTGACTGTGGGTAAGTCACTTAAAAATAAGCAGTTTAAAAGAATTATGAGAGGTAAGAATTTTAGACCTCTTTCGAAATTCTAACCTTAATCTCTTTGGGCCTATTGAATCTCTCAAAAGCCCATTGAATCAGTGGGAATTGTTTCACTTTGGATCAGAAACTATGACTTGTTCCCCATCTGCGAAACGGGAATAAAATACAGGAGGATATATTCTTAGTAATGGCTGTGAGGTGCTAAGGTCCTGCGGTAACCAGGGCTGGAGAAGGGCCTTTATAAGACATAGGTGGGGGCTGTGGAAAAGCCTATAAGAAGCCTGAAAAGGTTCCAAGAGTTCCATAAGCTCCCAGAAGTTTGGATCCTCCTCCAAACTTTTTAAAGTCCACGTATAGACCATAGCACCGTTGATTAAAGGCTGTATACGTTTTTCAGGCTTCCTCCACCCCCTTCCACATTGAGAAATAGTCCGTTCACACCCTTACCCTCCCAGGACCCACAGCTGTAACCTCCTGTCCTGTGTCCAGAAATGCTTTGGTCAGCAGCCGGTCGATGCCTTGGGACGATGAGTTGTGAGGCAGTGTTTTTTAGGTGTGTGTGGGTGCGGCATCCTTGTTTGCTGTCAGAGCCTTGCGAGCTGTGCTGAACGGGGAGTATGCGTTGAGGCTGAAGGACCCCGGAGGCTGTGCGGTGTTCCATCGAGTGACCAGATGTATTAGCACACATGCCCAGGTGAAAACACACTTGTAGCCAAGGCTGGGCGCACGGAGTAACTGATTTTTTCCAGGGGTCTCCAGGTTGTTGGGTTTTTTTTTTTTAATGCCCAACTTTGAGACACCTTGGGCCTGACTTCTGGAGGCACTGAGCATCCAACTCCAGCAGGAGAAAATGGGAGCCAGAGGTGCTCAGCCTCTCCCAAAATGTTTTAACTTGAGCACTCAAAAAGCAAAGTCCTTCTTTGAAAAATATGAGCTTAAGTGAGAGGCAGTGTGGCCCAGTGGGCAGGGACCTAGGACACCTGGCTTCAAGTCCCAGCTCTGCCACTCCCCTGTTGTGTGACCTTTGAAAAGTCTTTCCCCTCCCATCCTTTGTCTGTATAGACTGAGAGCTCATTTGGGTCAAGGTTGGTCTCTTATGGTGCGTTTGTACAGTGCCTGCCACGATGGAGCGCTGATCTTGTTTGCAGCCTCTGGATGTTACTGTAATATAATGAACGCTGTGCTTTGTTGGTTGGTTACTCAGCAAGTTGGTACCAGAGCTGGGAACAGAACCCATTCCTCCTGATTCTCAGTCATGCACTTTCCCTCCTGGAACGATCCTCCTTGTAGCAGAAGGGGAAAAGTTGGAAGCTACACTAGAAGATGGTGTGAAAAGCTCAGAGTGTGTACATTAGTCTATGCAATTAGTGCATTATGTATAAAATGTAAATGACAGTGAGACTACTCCTGTATACAATATACCTTTCCTTATAGGTTTTGATCACCTCAAGTGGAATGAAACCATCTTAATTTAAATTAAATGACTGTTTAATTAACTTTATCTCCACTTCCAGAAGTGAGTTCACACGCTGCATGTTCATCTGTGTGTCTCTGATTACTGCGCCTTCTTACCTTGAATAATATTTTGATGAAGAATGCAGTATGATTAGGTGTCAGTCATTTAAGATAAAATATTGGGCCAAACTCCCCTTCCCCCACTACCAAAAAAGACAATCCTGCACACATCCTGTGTTCAACTGATACTTGTAACTATACAATCCAAGCACATGAGACTCTGTTCTCAGTGACAGCTGTTTGCGGCTGAAAAAGGACATATGCAGCCATCAGTTCCCATGGAGGCGTTGGCTACCTTGCAGTCATGGTGGAGGTCTGAAGCAGATCATCAAAGCATGTCAAGACTGTGGCAATTCACCCCTGGCCAAGTGAACGCAGGTTAAGGGGAAATGAACTTATAGTCGTGCCCGCAATCCAGGTTAAGGGATCTGAGCTGCATAAAGTCACTCCACAGGCTGCGCTGCTCTTATTCGTTCTGATTCAGTGGGATCGAATATTGTCAGTGGTCTCTCACTCACACGTACACAGAATGGGAGCTCATGGAAAGAGGCAGGTCAGGTGTGTTGGGAGAACGTGCATGTATTGGGATATTGCCCTTTGGTTACTGCTAGTTCTCTGAATGCACTTGCTGGTATATGAAGGATCAGAGCACTGATCCTTCTGCTGTAGGATAGGTGAAATTCCCCTTCTGTGCACACATCCAGGGCAAGCCTGTGCACCATTTAAGCCCTCAAAATCGCACATGGACTTTGTGCTTACTCTGCTCAGGAGTGAATTTCACTTGATCTGGGTAATTTTTCATCAAATCCGTGGGAGCTGCATGTATGACTTGGGAATTGGGTCCCTCCCTCCTCCCATTGTCATCTGTCATGGTTAAATTTGGTTCAAAGGCCAAGCCGGCCAGCCTTTCAGCGCTGGCTAGACGTGGAGCATGGTTCCACTTTTCGGGCTTCTGGTGCCCTCCATCCCCATGTTTGTGATGGTGACGGGCTGCTTTCTTTAGCTGCTAAGCCAGTGGAATAGAAACACAGCCTCTGGCACCTGGCACCACTCACCCTGACATTCTGCCTGGTTGACAGTCATTGTCTCCAATGAGATACTGCGGTTGGTGTTGCTCAGTGCTAATCCCAACTTCTGTACGGCTGGCATTTCCAGTTGTGTCCCTACCATATGCTGAGCAGCTAATTGGTGTTTCCCACCCTGTTCTAATGAGTTAAATCAATTGCTCCTCGCAGCCTTACGTTCAGTTTCACTCACACAGGGAAAGCAGGACTCTGGTCTATATTTAGAAGCTACAGCTGGTGAATAGCATAGATTGGAGAAATAGTTGTCAAAAATAGTTATCAATGTTTGTCATATACCAAAACAACATGGATATTTTTGGTTTGGTTTGTTTGTTTGTTTGTTTTACTTCCAACCAACAATTCTAAAAAAGGGTCTATATTTTCCAGAAGCCAGTTTTGGCATGAGAACAGAAAAAATGAAACCAGTTTCTGACCTATATGGAGCTCCGCAAGCAAATTAAGAAAGAGTAACAGGTTGTATTTATTCTGCATGAACTTTCACAGATCACTGACAGGCAGCTCCAGTTTTTGTAAGTAAGCACTGCTACTACTACCAGCACCCAGCTCTCTTATTGTTTGATTAGTCAGTCATTATTTTCTCCCTGATGACAGCATAAGGCGTAGATAGAAAAGCTGGAAGAGCTTAAAGCCTTTGGTGACCTTTCACACCAGGAAAGGGGATGTTGAAAAGTGTCAGTTTATAAAAATGGAGCAATTGAGAGAATTCTCTTGCCATTTTACCTCCAGACACAACAGTGTGCAATCAGAATGACACAAACTGATGGCAAAAAGGAGTCATGATTTTCCCCCTTTTAACTGCATTTCATCTCAACATCTCTCATACTTAAAAAAAAGAACCAATTTGCACGTTCCGTGGTGGTTACACGCTTCAAGACTCCCCATAACACAGAGTGCCATGTACACGCCTGACTGTGCCTGTCTCAATGCCGAATAGCAGAGCAGTTATCCATATAAAACTGCATTTTCAGCTTGATCCTAACAGAGCTACAAAAACTGTTGAACATTAATAATCTCTTCACATATCAGTGGCTCGCACACTGAATGAAGTTCCAGTGCATCTGCTTTGCCTAAAACGTCTATATCGGCCATTTTTCAGACACTGGGGTGGCATCTTCACATGAATAAACGCTTTTGCATGTTCCACAAAAAATAATAAATTCAAAGAACCCAAGAGGAAGGATGACAGCTGCGGTTTAGTGAAATGAGTTGTCTTAAATTGCAAGAAGAAAAATCATGATACACACAAACACACGTGTATATGATATATACACACACACATAGAAAGACTGACATATGCAAAACAAAAATGTGACTCTAAAGAAGATGCTGTTAGCCAGCAAGGATGGAGTTTTCAAAAGCAGCTAAGGGATTGAAATCTCATTAAAAGTCATTGAGACTTATCAGGCATTGTTGAAAATCCCATCCTAATGTGTTACCTTCATTATGGTATTTTGGGGGCAATTGGGGGGCTGATCCTGCAGAATTGCTGAACTTCCATTATCAGTGGGAATAAAAGAACCACATAGGATGAAGCCCTTGCTCCAGAGGAACTGTACAGAGCATTGATACAATGCGGACTGGTCTACAAAGTGACACCAGTTTAATTTAAAGATAGGATTTAACACTGATTTAATTAACTTGGGTGCAACCCCCTGGTGTGGACACTCATAAACCAGGTTTAAATCTATTTTAACAGGTTTAGCTTGTGCTTGTAAACATTAGGCACAAGCGGAATCAATATAGTCAGTCTGAAACCAATATCTGTGGACCCACACAGAAGTCCGCACTGTTTTTTAAACTGATGTATGTTAAATCGTTACAACTTGTATGTTGGCCAGCCCTAGGAGAAATCATCATAAAGAATAGGTATATTATACCCAATTCCCAAAAGCTGGCAAACCTTTGTTCTGTGCTTTCTGTCCCATCATGAGCAACAAAGGTATCTGGGCATCACCAGCACTGTTTCTTTTCTCTATACCCATTGTGCGAGCTCCCAAATACCCAACACAAAGACCCCATTTAGGGTGGGTTTTTCAAAACCGCCATCAGCGCTGAACTAACTCAGAACCCATGGAAGCCAACAGTAAAACTCCTGCTGACTTCCATGTGATAGGCCGACATGGAGTGCAGGAATAGCTGGCTTAGGTGGCCAGTAGAGTCCCACAACATAATACCCCAACCCCCAGAAGCTGCTCTTCTCTCTGCAACTGCTAGGCCACTATAAACTGCAGGCTTCTCTTGCAGTTCAATTTGATCAAGTAACAATGCTAATATGTTCTATTTGGTAGAGTGTCTCCTTAAGGAATAACACAAGGAGCTGAGAGCCAAAAGACCTGCATTGCAATCCAAGCCCTTCCCCTGACTTGCTGCATTGGTTTGGGTCAGTTGTGATCTCTCTGTGACTCAAGTAGAGGGAAATGGTCATTTATTCTTCCCTGGTTCGACCTCACACCCTATAACAGTTTTCATAAGAAAGGTGGAAAAGTGATTTGGAAAATGAAAACAATACAAAAGTCAACAGTTTTTCATTTGATTTTTTGTTTGGGAAAAAAAGTCATGTTTCTATGGAAAAAAAAATGTGCAAATGTTTTTGATTGTTACTGAAAAAACAGCTTATACAGTCTCTTCTATATTGGGAATATTTTATGCCTCAGGTTTTCTATTAATACTGCACTTTTTTGAGCAATGTTTAATTACTTAATGTTACTTAATTATTAGCCCCTCTGGGCCTGAAATCAGTGCCCGTTGAAATCATCAGAGATATTCCTATTGATTTGAATAGACATTGCATCAAGCACTAAAAACCAGCACATATATTCATTCACCAAACTTTTGGCATTAAAGCTTTAAATGAAATCAGGGAGCCCCGTTTGGCTGTCTAAATACAACAAGAGACCAGATGTGTCCAAAGATAAATAGGAGAAATGGGCAAGATAGACACACAAGCAGCACATTTCTGTGTATCCTGAACCCTTTCCTGGCCAGACAACTGGCAATCCAGTTAGCTTCATGTTAAGTCGACCCATATATAAAGAACACATTTGTCTTAGGTGGACTGAACATAATGGTCCGGACACTTAGCTCGTGTAAATCGGTGAAGCTCTGTTAATTTCAATTGAGCTATGACAATTTGCATCAGCTTAGGATCTGGCTTAGTGTTTTAATATATACCACAAATGCATGTGGACTTTGTCATAGGGTAGGAGCTACTTTAGTTTATATGTGTAAGTATATGACATCTTGTATATGCAATATGTAGAATGTAGGTTCCTTATATAGCATTTATATGTTCTAATATATTTTTCCGAGTGTTAAATTTTCATTAGCATATCCCTGCTGGAATTCATTACATGCCGTCTGTTTTTTGTTTGAAATAGCATACTACAATTTCTTCGGTGTGTGGGTAAAAGGAAGTAATCTGATTTTCAGTGATGTAGGAATTCCAGCTGCTTTTCAACTTTTTGCCTCGCTTTCCCCATCTATAAGATGAAGAGAACACAACCTGCCCCTCCGGGGGAACTTTGAGGGTTCACAAAGCACTTTGAGAGCCTCAGACGGAAGGTGTTATAACAGTCGGATGTTTTAACATTAATGTTTAAACATGTATTTCGGCGCCAGGGTAGAGAGCTAAGTGCTATTGCTTGAACAGATACTGTGTTGGGACCCATGTCAATGTATTTGCTATTTGCTAACTTGCCTGCCGTCAGTAGGATTACAATTTGGTGAACTGGAGAATAGCTAGTTGTTTTGTAGCTGGGTGATGGGCCTGAGTTTTGACTTCAAGATGTAGGTGCCCAGAGAAATGTGGCTGTTAGGTATCCCCTATGAAAATCATGGTTGGACGCCTAGGTGTGGTTTAGATAAGGCTCTGAGAATGCTTGGTTTGTGAGCTGAACCTTGCAGGTGGTTCCACAGAGTCTGGAAATGATCTAGGTTTGCTTAGATCTTTGAGCTTGAGTAACTCATTCAGTCACACAAAGAGAAGCCCCCAACAGTAGCCCTCAGTTCCCCACTGTACTTACCGTCCAAGAGTGACTCAAGGGTTTGTGGGGAGGGACCTTTGCTGGCTTTCCAGGTGGGCAAATGACTTTAGCCCTTGTTTGCCAACTTTTGTGACTGCCGGTCAAGCTTCACTGAGCCCTTGAACCAAGGGCTTGGTTTGAATGAGTTTGAGGTTGGAGGTGGATATTTCACACAGCCCTCATCTTGTTCATTTTCAGCACTAAAGTTCTATTTTGCTGTGTCTAATTCGGAGTGTAAGTCTTTGAAAATTCTGCAATAAATATATAAGCTTGGAAATCCATTGCCATTGCTTAAATGGTGCTGGCGTAATAACAACCTACCTTTAAACTTGTTCAACAGTTGCTTTCAGATGTCTTTTCGGTATTTCTTATGGCATGAACACTAGAAAACCTGGGTGTGAAAAATAGCCACTTAGCTTCCTTGGCGCTCATTCTTCCTGGAGCACTGTAATTATTACATTCTTGCATCTTTTATATGTTACATGGTTAATGATATGTTATCGGGTTTAGTGACACCTGGAGGTAGAAGAACCATGTTTAAGATAACTGTACTTATGCCTTTCGTGTTTAAACGTGGGTTTGATCTCCTGAAACAGCAAGAAGAGAAATGTCTTCAAGGGAAGAGCCATTTCTTGCACAAGAACTCAAAGGGCCTGATTACCCCATGGCGCTGCACTTCGTGCATTCGTTTACACCAGTGCACAATGTGGGTAAAAATCCACCATTCGGAGAGGGTAATACTTTCCTCGCACGCTGTGTTGGTGTAAAGGACTATACGTGGAATAGCCTTACAGAAAATTGGGCCAAAGCAATCCTAGAGGCAAAGAAAATTACTCTTAAGGTTATGGTTTTCCCCAAATTATTTTTGTCAGCAAGAAAGGCACTCTGAACATTTGCAAGTGGTTTATTGCAGAGAGGTCTAGCTTCTGATGTACTTGAATCTCAGGTCAAGCTGAGTTAGAAGTTTCTCAGGTTTTAGGAGAAGGAGCTGAAGCATTTGGTGTGTGGCTTGCTTGGATGCAATGGAAGATGTGGCAGAGATGAAAATACGTATTGGAATGACTCCTCAGTAGAGCGTCTGGTTATTACCAGGAGATATTCTCATGATGTGTGTTATAGTAGCACCTAAAAACCCCAACTGAGATCAGGGTCCTATGGTGCTAGTACATCGTTAGAGGCAGTCCTTGCTCTGGAGAACTTACTCTCTCTGTCTCACCTATTTAGATTGTATTATCTCCATTTACAGATGGAAAACTGAGCCACAAAGATATTAAGACCCATATTTTAAGGTATTTAGGCATTGCCATGCTCAGCATTTCTATGCCTAACTGATTTAGGAGCCTAAATGTGATATTTTTTTTTCCTAAAAGGGTTTAGAATTATTTATAGGTTACCATAACTCTTAACTTTTTGTGGGTGCCATATAAGTAATGAGTCTTCAGGAGGGATGTAACTAGGTGGTCTTCCCTTTAAGAGCCAGGGGACCTGGGGCCATCCAGCCTTGTTCAATTATCTGGCCCCAGCTGGGGAAAGGGTCAGGCGATCCACATAAAAGACTAGTGGAGCTCAGCTGGATGCAGCTGCAGGTGGGAGATATACTCCTGCAGTAAGCTCTGAAG
The DNA here is from genome assembly GCF_027887155.1 of Malaclemys terrapin pileata. Lineage (NCBI taxonomy): Eukaryota > Metazoa > Chordata > Testudines > Emydidae > Malaclemys > Malaclemys terrapin. Next base: position 15,468,375 of record NC_071526.1, on the reverse strand, counting down.
CAGGGTTATTGAAGGGAGGAGACAGGTGGGATTGGGTGTGTGGTTTTTATTTTAGCACTGAGAGAAGCAAAGGGATGAACCTCTGGGGGAGCTGTAGCCCATGGAGGGCAGAGGAACTGTTTTTTGTTTTGATGTTTTGCCTAAACGGCTGCTGTTGTCTTGTTCCACAATAATCGTTCCAGGCCATGACGTTCGAGAATGAATTTGGCAACTCTGACAGGATCCTTTGTGAGATCCAAGGTGTCAGAGATGAAGAGCATCATTTTCCTTACAATATTACAGTCACAAGCATGGGCAGGTGTCAATGCCTGCTCTGGACGCAGCTCGCAGAATGGATGTATCTCGGTCCCATTTCAGTAGTGAAGACCATCCCTACCCAAAAAAAAAATAAAAATCTCTGGCTAATAGGGCTCTGGCAATGATATTCCCACTGTGGAGTTGTGGAAGAGAGTTTTGTATTTACAGGATAAAACTTTCCCCTGAAGAAAGGCCTGAAAAGACTCTGGGCATGGCATTATCATTTCTTGGCTAGATTGATGAGCTGGCAACCTGCAGGGGGTTGACTTTTGTGGGTCAAAATTGGGTGGGGAGAGGGTGGTGATCGTGTAAGGTGAAGACATGGTTGGGAAGAAAGTAGATGGAGTGGGGCAGACAGGCTGATAGTTGGGGGCAGGAGGTGACGGTGCAATGGACTGATCAGAGAGCCTGAGAGAACGTTTGGAGCCACTGCCTACAAAGCGGAGATTGTGACAGGTATAGAAAGGCCAAGTTTTACCAGCTGAAAGAGTCATGAAATGCACCCTCCAATGTCTGAGAGCTCAGTTTGGCATGATGTTCTCCTGAGGCTTTGCAATCAAAGGAGATAAGAAAACAACCTCTGGTTTCAAAACAGAACAAAACAACCCTCCCTGACATCTTTTGTTTAATAGCCTCATCCATTCATTAACACAAAACCTCGTCTGCAGTTTCCCCTTGAGGGATGGCAAATGTATTTTGCATGTATTTTAGTGCCAGAAAAGATTAATTGAGTAAAAAAATAAAACACACACACACTCTCTTATAGACCAATACATTTAATGTGCGCTCCTACAAAGTGGTTGACGCACGCAGTAATCAACAGAGGGTTGCCCCCAAAGTTCGAAATTAAATTCAGCCGTGTCTACTCTCAGAGGTAATTGTTTATTTGTAGCCTGCGTTGTGGCAGAGGAATTGTATGCAAGTAGATAGCGCTGTGTACATACTTTTCCACCAGGTCAGCCGTTCGCTTTGATCAGCTCATGGATGTTACTTTCTTTGGGCTGCCAGGGCTGCCAAACCCCTTGGTTCATTATTCTTGTTATTTGCATGAAAATTAGAAATCATTACTTGATAAAGTGATGGCAGCAGCCATCTGCCCCCGGGGAAGTGATTTACATGTCTTTATCTTGGAAACTTTGCAGTGAAAGATCTCATCTAGAAGGATATAACTGAAACCTAGGTTTTTTCCCTTTGCTTCCTTCCCTGTGCGCCCTTCCCCACACGTTGGCTAGAGCAGATCAACAGTATGGGTCTTTTACAATTTCTCCCCTCACACAGGGAACTCCATGTTTAACAGGGTGAATGCCCCTGACTTAGTTTTACTTTTTGTATTACAGACCATAACTAAAATCAAGGTCCTGTTGTCCTAGGCACTGTACATAAATAGATGTTATCAGAACCAGTCCCTACCCTGAAGATTGTACAATCTAAATGGACAAGACGAAGGAAAAGAGGCTTATCCCCTTGTTATAGATGGAGAATTGATGTACAGAGGGATTCCATGATTTGGCCAAGGTTACAAGGGAGGTGTGTGTGGGCAGAACCAGGAACTGAACTCAGATCTGTCCCACAAGGAATAACAACATTGCCACCATCTCCTCATCAAATGCAACCTTTTAAATTTGTTTTACAGTCCTTTCCACAGATGGCATGAAGGCCTCTTAGGGTGAGATCACATTGACATTGCTTGACATTGAGATGTATCTTGTTGAGCATGCTGACATCAAAATATTCCAGGGGAAACGAATGCCATTTTTTTGTTATTAGGCCTGCATCTAAATCAATTTCTGTGATCAGGAAGACATAACTGAAATCTCAGAGCTTTGCAGCAAAGGGTTCTGAATTCTGCAGTGAAACAGCCTGGAAATGGAATGCCCGAATTCAATTTCTACTTTTTTAATAGCAGTATTTAACTGTGTTCTGATATGGATGTAACTTTATTCCTGGCTTGGGGTTTAGTACCGGCACCCAGCATTGTAGTATCTGAGACTGACCCGGGTTATAGTAAAGAGGTTTCCTCTTGGACTTCATCATTTGGTATATGAATTCTCAGCCTGGGCGTGCAGTCTCAGTGGAAATCTGAACCGCTCTATGCTGCCCTTATATTACACCGCTCATCCCAGGATTTCAAAACACACTGTGAAGTTCACAAACCATGGCCCCCATTTTTATAGGCAAGGAAACTAAGGCACATTGAAGTGAAATAACTTGTCCAAATCAAAGTAGAGAGAGGATTAGAACCTAGGTATCTTGCATTGAAGTTCCTATATTCTAACTGCAAGACCACTTGGCCTCCTTTTCTGCTGTAGCCTACTGAATGCCACTAGCAAATTCTGCCAGACATATGTTGGATGCCTATGTGGTTACTTTGCTTCATTCATGAACGGTGTGGACAGAAGTTTGGGTATATTTTATTTTGCTAAATTTTGTATCCAATAACCTGAAGCTCTTGATGTTCTCCATTGTGCCCCCTGAGTAGGGGGCGGGGCTTGGCTGATTAGGGGGCCCATAAAAGCGGCCGCCCAGCCAGGCAGCGGCACAGCTGCGAGCAGGCAGCAAACAGGGCGGCTAACAGGGGAGTTTGAGAGGGAGTTTGCAGGGGGGGTGCAGGAGGGCGCGGTGTGGTATGTGCTCTGAGTCTACAGGTGCTGTGGGCTGAGATTACAGCAGCCATGAGCCCAGCAGCAGCAGCAGACAGAATGCAGATGGCTGCATGTGGAAGCTGTGGTATGTACATGGTCCTAGCAGGGGAGCTGGAACACAGGTATGTGTGAATGATGTGTCGCCTGATAGTGTTACTGGAGGAAAAGATTAAGGGGCTAGAGATGCAGGTAGATACCCTGGTGGAGTTTAGGCGGGGGTTTGAGCAGCTGATGGAGGACAGGCAAGGAGGGGCTGAAGGAGAATGCCCTGCGGAGCAGGTAGAGGCAGAAGACGGTGAGAGGGGAATGGAAGGGGGAGAACATGGGAGGTGGAAGCATGTGACTGTGAGAAGCAGGCCAAGGAAAAGAAGGGCCAGTGAGGGGGGAATAGAACTCAGGAATAGGTTCGAGTGTTTGGATAGCGAGGTGGAGGGGCAGCAGGTGGCAGCTGAAGGTGGGAGAGTGAGGAAGAAGAGAAGAGCAGCTAGTCCAAGAGAGAGAGGGGAGGAGTTGATGGAGACAGCACCAATTCTGGGCCCCAGGAGGAATCAGGAAGGCATAAGGGGGAGCCTAAGGGAAGATAGGAACAGGCACAGGTCAGGACTAGAGGGATTAGAGACTAGATTACTAGATCGCACTGTTGCCAGGCGAAGGCAGGTGTATGTAATTGGAGACTCTTTACTGAGGAGATTGGACAGGCCTGTGACCAGGGCAGACCCGGAGAACAGAAGGGTGTGCTGTCTACCGGGCGCAAAGATACGCGATGTGGACCTGCGGTTGAAAAGGATCCTAAAAGGAGCAGGTAAGAACCCCTTGATAATCCTTCATGTAGGAACAAATGACACAGCTAGGTTCTCGTTAGAGAGAATCAAGGGAGATTATGCCAGGCTGGGGAAGACGCTCAAGGAGATAGAGGCTCAGATTATCTTTAGTGGGATTCTGCCCGTTCCGAGGGAAGGGCAGCAAAGGGCTGATAGGATAGTGAGAATAAATAGTTGGCTAAGAGAGTGGTGCTATAAGGAGGGTTTGGGGATGTATGGCCACTGGGAGGCTTTCGGGGACAGACATCTGTTCTCGCGGGATGGGCTTCACCTGAGTAGGGAAGGAAATAGACTTCTGGGAGGGAGGCTGGCTCATCTTATCAAAAGAGCTTTAAACTAGGAAGTTTGGGGAGATGGTTGGGAGATGCACAGTTAATCTCCACGCCAGATTCCAGTATGGAAAAGGTGAGTAAAATGAGAGCAGAAATAGCCGGGGAGATGACATTGGACATAGGAAGGACAGGGGGGGAGGACGCAAGGAGGCCCGCAACATATACTACTACTAATGGGAGACAGGCTAAACGACATACATTGGGGTGTTTATACACCAATGCCAGAAGCCTAGGTAATAAAATGGAGGAATTAGAGCTCTTGGTCCAAGAGCTGAAACCAGATATCGTAGGAATAACAGAAACGTGGTGGAATGGCAGTCACGACTGGAACACAGGTATGGAGGGGTATGCACTGTTTAGGAAAGACCGGAACAAAGGTAAAGGTGGGGGGGTGGCATTGTATGTCAACAGCGAAATAAGCTGTAAAGAAATAATAGTGGATGGATTAGATAACACAGAGTCCGTCTGGGCAATACTTACACTGGGTAATAGGACTACTAGAGCCTCTCCGGGGATAGTGCTTGGAGTGTGCTATAGACCGCCGGGATCGACCCAGGATATGGATAAGGAACTATTTAATGTGTTTAGAGAAGTAATTACTAATAGAAACTGTGTAATTATGGGGGACTTTAACTTCCCGGATATAGATTGGGGAACAAACGCTAGTAGCAATAATAGGGCTCAGATGTTCCTAGATGTGCTTGCTGATCAATTCCTCCATCAAGTGGTAGTTGAACCGACGAGGGGGGAGGCCATTTTAGATTTGATTCTGGTAAGTAGTGAGGACCTCGTTGAGGAAGTGGTAGTAGGGGACAATTTGGGCTCCAGTGATCATGAGCTAATTCGGTTTAAAATACATGGGAGGAGTAACAGAATTAAGTCAAAGACTAGGGTTTATAATTTTAAAAAGGCCAATTTTAACAAATTAAGGGGACTGGTAAGGGAAGTGGATTGGGCAAACGTATTAATGGATCTAAAGGCAGAAGAAGCCTGGGATTACTTCAAGTTAAAGATGCATGAGCTGTCGGAGGCCTGCATTCCAAAAAAGGGAAAAAGATTACTAAGCAAGAGATTTAGACCGAGCTGGATGAGCGACCGACTCAAAGGGGCGATTAGGAAAAAACAGAAAGCGTACAAAGAGTGGAAGAGGGGAGGGATCAGTAAGGAAATGTACCTAAGTGAAGTCAGAGAATGTAGAGATAGAGTGAGAAAGGCCAAAGGCCGTGTAGAGTTGGACCTAGCGAGGGGAATTAAAAGCAATAGTAAGAGGTTTTACAGCCACATAAATAGGAATAAAGCAAAGAAAGAAGAGGTGGGACCACTGAAGACTATTGCCGGAGAGGAGATTAAAGACAATCTAGGCATGGCGCAATATCTCAATGAATATTTTGCATCGGTGTTTAATGAGGCCAATGAAGGTATTAGGGATACTAGCACCACTACAGAGGGGCATTCAGGATGGGGGATTACCGTATCCGAGGTAGAAACAAAACTTGAATGCCTTAATGGGGCTAAGTCGGGAGGACCGGACGATCTTCATCCAAGAATATTGAAGGAATTGGCACGGGAAATAGCAGGCCCATTAGCGATAATATTTAATGAATCTGTAATCTCGGGGGTGGTCCCGTTAGACTGGAGAATAGCGAATGTGGTTCCTATTTTCAAGAAAGGGAAAAAAAGTGATCCTGGTAACTACAGGCCTGTTAGTTTAACATCTGTAGTGTGCAAGGTGTTAGAGAAAATTCTGAAAGAGAAACTAGTTGAGGACCTGGAGGTTAGTGGCAATTGCGATAAATTACAACATGGTTTTACGAAGGGCAGATCGTGCCAAACGAATCTGATCTCCTTCTTGGAGAAAGTAACGGATTTATTAGATAAGGGAAATGCGGTGGACCTAATATACCTGGATTTCAGTAAAGCGTTTGATACTGTACCCCATGAGGAATTATTGGTTAAACTGAAAAACATGGGGATCGATATGAAAATCCAGAGGTGGATAAGGAATTGGTTGATGGGGAGAATGCAGCGGGTCGTATTAAAGGGTGAACTGTCAGGTTGGAGGGAGGTTACTAGTGGAGTGCCTCAAGGTTCGGTTTTGGGACCCATTTTATTTAATCTATTTATAACTGACCTCGGAACCGATTGCAGGAGTGGGCTGATAAAGTTTGCGGATGATACGAAGGTGGGAGGCGTTGTAAATTCGGAGGAGGATAGGGATATCCTGCAGGGAGACTTGAATGAGCTTGTGAATTGGAGTATCAGAAATAGGATGAAATTTAATAGTGAAAAGTGTAAGGTGATGCATTTGGGGATGACTAATAACAATTTTAGTTACAAGATGGGGACGCATTGGTTAGAAATAACGGAAGAGGAGAAGGACCTAGGGGTCCTTGTAGACCGCAGAATGACTATGAGTCGACAATGCGACGTGGCGGTGAAAAAAGCCAATGCTGTCTTGGGATGCATTAGGCGAGGTATATCTAGTAGGGATAAGGAGGTCCTGCTTCCGTTGTACAAGGCGCTGGTGAGACCTCATTTGGAGTACTGTGTGCAGTTCTGGTCTCCCATGTTTAAAAAAGATGAACTCAAACTGGAACGGGTGCAGAGAAGGGCCACTAGGATGATCAGAGGAATGGAAACCCTGTCGTATGAAAAGAGACTAGAGGAGCTTGGGTTGTTTAGTCTGACAAAGCGAAGGCTGAGGGGGGATATGATTGCTATCTTTAAATATATTAGAGGGATTAATACAAGGGAGGGAGAAGAATTATTCCAGCTTAGTACTAATGTGGACATGAGAACGAATGGATATAAACTGGCCGTGGGGAAGTTCAGGCTTGAAATTAGACGAAGGTTTCTGACCGTCAGAGGGGTGAAATATTGGAACGGCCTTCCGAGGGAAACGGTGGGGGCGACGGACCTGTCTGATTTTAAGATTAAGTTAGATAAGTTTATGGAGGGAATGGTTTAATGGTAAAGCATAGTAGTCAAGGAAAACCAAGCAATGGTAGGTAAATAGTATAATGGGTGACAGGGGTCAGGCTGGAGACTCTTGCCTATATGCTCGGGGTCTTACTGATCGCCATATTTGGGGTCGGGAAGGAATTTTCCTCCAGGGCAGATTGGCTGAGCCTCTGGAGGTTTTTCGCCTTCCTCCGCAGCATGGGGCAGGGATCTCTAGCAGGAGGGTCTCTGCTGATTGAAGTCACTTAAAACAGGATTGGGGACTTCAACAGCAGAGTCCAGGGAAGGGGTAGGGACGGTTTTATGGCCTGCAGCGTGCAGGGGGTCAGACCAGATGATCATAATGGTCCCTTCTGACCTTAAAGTCTATGAGTCTATGTGACACCTGTGATGCCCACATATTTGCTTTACACTCATGCAGTTTCAAATTCCTCCGCTTCTCTGTTGTAGCGGGTGCTGTGATCAGAGATTTATTCTGATCTCTCACCAGTTTGAATCAGGAGAAACTCCAGTTAAGTCATTGAAGTCCTGTTAGTGTAAAACTGCCTCCAGAGAGATCAAAAGAGGGTGTCCTGTGTGGATGTGATGTGTGCATTGGGGTAGACACTGATATTTCAAGAACATTTTTGCAGTATCTACTTCTGCTGGGTTTCTCTGTTATACGTGTTTTGTTTAGAGATGTCCTTGGACTTCTATGCCCTGGAATGCAGACTTTTTTTCTTTTTAATGGCAGGGGAGGACTTACAAGCTGCCCTTACTGTAGATGGATGAATTATATACATCTGCTGTTTGAATTGGATTGTACAAATGCCATCAGGATAGAAGTCAAACTCACTGGGAAAATGCTAGGGGAATTTAATCCTGGGATGGAGACACGGGACTTATATCAGGTGGAGACATACTGTAGAATGCTTTGTTCACTGGTGGAAGTAAGATTTGTACCTTGGAATAAAGTCGAAGAGAGAGGAAGGGCACAGGATTTTGTGATAACTGAATCAGCTCATTTATCAAACTCTGCTATCTTGTGGGGTGATTGTAACCATGTTCTGTTGTGGGTTGAGAAACAGCTCTGGGGAAGACCCAGAAAGGGCAGCACTAGGCAGATGGAGATGTAAGTCTTTTTCACCAGGAGAACAGAGTAGCTCACGTGCAGTTCATATGGGACTCATTCATCAAAAACCCGGTGCTCTTTCATCAGGTTTGTTGTTTATCTAACTTATTTTGGAGCTCCATTCTTTCAGTGCTTATCCTAGGCTCTAAATGCTTTGCTAGACTATATCAAGCAAAATACAAACTATTGCAATAACATGCGCTGGGTAGGTTTCTAAAAAGTCAGGTAAGGGAAATAAGACTTCCTAGGAACAAGCTTGCCAGTATGAAAGGTGCCCCCAAAATCTTCTAATCCAAAAGAGATTTTTCTTTTACCCTGCAACCTATTAGCTTTCATTCAGCTGTTTACAAAAATAAAGAAAGATGAATCCACTTCCTCGGTTCCTGCTCAGAGCCATCTCTAAAAGGGGAGGGGGCAGAGAGAGGGAACAATGAACCTCATTCATTCAAACTACATCTTTCTGCCAAAACGGTATAAATATGTATTATTTCTCAGATATTGTAGCCTCCATTCCTGCTAATAAGTAATTGAGTGTGTTTGGGGTGGGAAATTTGGCAGCTCTGTCATTACTTGAACAAGCCGCAGTAAGGACACATGGATATTTTCAGCTTTGCACAAAAGCTCAAAGAAATAAAGGGCGGGGGGCGGGGGGGAGCAGAGAGAAAACATTGGTTCCAGCTAATCCATTAAAGTTCATTGCTGCGAGTGGACTTAGTTTCTGAGCATTTCTCCTTGTTACTTCAGTGGCTGATGGTTAGAAGATTAATCCTCCAAGTAATAATTTGTGCACCGTGCAGTTTCTGAGATATGACAAATGCATTCATTCTGCTTCCACACAGACCAGGGACTTCTGGAAGTGACCTCAGCGGGATTCTGGTAAGAGGGAAAAGATCTTGCAAGGATGCTTTTTTCTCCCTCCCTTCCCACTCCATTTCAAAGCCAAGCTGATTTGGATTGTTCTGGTGTGCTTCGTGATGACGTGCTTGGATTCAGATAATTTGTAAAGAGTTTCAGGACACACGCTCTGATCCAGCTCTGGGTTTGGATGTGGGGTTATGGCTCAGGCCTATTTGTGTCTTTTCTCTGATTTCATTCACAATAAATTTATTTCCCCTACCAGCCCGGGCGCTCAGTGACCTTAAAAAAGGGACTTTGCTGACACTCTTGATGGAAACACAAGTGCATGAGAGATCTATGAAATCATGATTGAGAGCCTAATAAAAATGGTGATTGAACTATCTTGTGATGTAGGGCTCAATCATGCAAAACACAACAGAGCCAACGGGGCTACCCAGGGCAATCTGCTTGGTAGCGATTACACTGCTCTACAGCCAAAATGCTCTGAAATAAATGTAGTCAAACTTTACTAATTCTGGGTCACTGAGAACGAAAATGATGCTTAAAATTGTTGATTGGCTCTAGTTTTCAAGATATGCTATTGGGTCAGTATATACGACCCTTGACTTGGGAATGGCGGAGGATAAGTGAGTTATAAAGGGAAGGGATCTCAATTTAAACCAGAAATGACTAAAATACATCTTTGACTGGATCTATAAATAAATCTATGACTGGGTTTGGACAGTACTTGCTTTTTAGGCAAAACAATGAATGATGCAATCTGAAGCTGGTATTGCGTCGTACATGATATGAATTGCATCCTGTTATTCCTAGAAGTCATGGATGATGCAATCCTAATGAAGTTTACATCACTCTGCTGAACAAATTGCCCTATATCAGCTCTAGAAATCATACAGTGTCATGCTCTCTTATTTGTCAGTGTTTGATTTTGCAAAGGGACACATTTCTGTTTAGCCAAAGTGAGCAGAGATGCCTCATACTTGTGTGAACAGTGCAGATAACTTCTGCTATGTTTGTGGTGAAGTGACTTTTTTGCATCACAAAAGCGCAGTATAACCACTATGGTTAAGAAAGCCTATCACCTTTATTTTGGCTGCAAAATTGGAGATCAGGACAAGCGGTGGGCCCCACACATATGCTACAACACTTGTGCAACAAATCTTTGCCAGTGGTTGAACAGGAAAAGGAAATCTATGCCTTTTGCAGTGTCAATGATTTGGAGAGAGCCAACAGATCATACCAGCAATTGTTACTTCTGCATGGTGCCTCCAGTTGGGAAAGGTGTGTTAAAGAAGAAAAAGTGGACTGTGCATTATCCAAACATTCCATCAGCTATACGCCCAGTACCCCACGGAGAAGGACTGCCGGTTCCTGATGCACCAGAATCATTCTCACTTGAGTCAGACGAGGAAGAGGATGAAACTTCTGGTCCTGAACCATCAATGTCACAGGACCCACATTTTCTCCCATCCTCCTCCTCTGAACCACACCTCATAACACAAGGTGAACTGAATGACTTTGTCAGGGATTTGGAACTACCCAAGAGTAAGGCAGAGCTGTTGGGCTCCAGACTACAGCAGTGGAATCTTCTGGCAGGTGATGTTAGGGTTTCCATGTTCTGTGACCGTCAAAAGGATCTTGTCCCATTCTTCTTCATGGAAGGTGATCTTGTAGCCTGCAACAACATCGATGGTGTGATGGCAGCCCTCAACATCATTCACGATCCAGATGAGTGGAGACTGTTCACTGATTCATCGAAGACTAGTCTTAAAGCTGTTTTACTGCATAATGGCAATGTTTTGCCATCAATTCCAGTTGGTTATGCAGTCCATATGAAGGAAACCTATGACAACATAAAACAACTTTTGAGGTGCATAAACTATGACCAACATCAGTGGCAGCTTTGTGGCGATATGAAGGTTGTTGCTCTCTTGATTGGTCTGCAGACTGGATACACAAAGTACTGCTGTTTTCTCTGCGAATGGGATAGTCGTGCAAGAGATTCCCACTACATCAAGAAAGATTGGCCACTCCGACAGTCTGGGAGGAAAAGTGTTCAGCATCCACCACTTGTTGAATCAAGGAAGATTTTGTTACCACCCTTACACATCAAGCTGGGTCTGATGAAGAACTTTGTCAAGGCCATTGACAAAACACAAGCAGCTTTCAAGTACCTCCGTGGAAAATTTCGAAGGTTAAGTGAAACTAAGATAAAGGAAGGTGTCTTTGTTGGTCCTCAGATTCATGAACTTCTTCAAGATGATACATTTGACCATGCACTGCATAGCAAGGAAAAGACAGCATGGAAAACCTTCCAGTTAGTGGCAATAAATTTTCTCGGAAACAACAAGGCAGACAACTACAGGTTATTGGTGGAAAACCTCCTCAAGGCATACAAAAGCCTTGGTTGCAACATGTCACTAAAGATACATTTTTTGCACTCTCATCTAGATTTTTTTCCACCGAACTGCGGAGCAGTGAGCGACGAGCACGGCGAGCGATTTCACCAGGACATTGCAACAATGGAGAAATGCTATCAGGGCAAATGGAGCCCATCAATGCTTGCAGACTATTGCTGGACAGTGACAAGAGATGCTCCATTTAATGAATACAAGAGACAAGCCAAGAAGCGCCGAGTAGACACTGAATAGGACTAAACTGTGTGCATAATAGTTTTTTGCCTTTTGTTTCATAATACATTTTATTTATATAACCCTTTTGCTGATTTTTAAAGTGTTACATAAACAGGAAAGGTGAAATATTATCATGGAAAGCAACCATAAACACATGAAAAGACCTAGGTTTACAATTTATGATTAAAACTCTACTATCTACACAATATACATAGACATTAAAATGTAAAAATTTAAATATCTTAGAAACAGTAGCCAATCAGTTGTTTTAATTGTCATATTTGAGTTCAGCACATCAAAATACATAATAAATAGCACATTTTATCTCTGAAGCAGACGACTTCTCAAAAATTGTAGACCAGTGTTACAGGGTTGGGCCCTAAATTGGAAGAAAGAGTTTAATTCCCCTTCAACTGATCTATGTTTTGCATCCCAATTTACATACCTCCTGCTGCTAGACAGAGTTTTGGAGTTAAAGATAGGGATCAACTTATTTCAAAGTTCTGGGACCGACAGAAAATACTTGACTTCATGCTGATCTTTATATATATAATCTGCATACAATTTATATGCATGTGTGTGACAAAATGCCCATGACATCCTTTGCATTGAAAATACAGGATGTAGCCAGCCAACCTGAAACGCTGATCAAAAAGGTTTGGAAAGAACAAAAACAATTAATTTATGCCTCGCCTGTACCATTAGCCCTGACTGAGGGGGTGGTTCTTGACCTGCACTACCTTAGGAATAGGCCTGGAGATATTATGACACAAACCTCTTTCTGAGTCACTGTTCCTCCCCTGCTGCTCTTCTAAGCACTTACGCTGCACCATTAAAGTGCATGGGAGTTTTGCCGTTTGCTTCAATGAGCACAGGACCAAGCGTTTCCTTTTGGGGGAGGAAAGTTATTGCAGCCTCTTTAAGTTGTCTCAAGTTGGGCCCTCCCCCTCATAAATGGAGGCACCCAAAATCACTTGTTTTTGAAAAGTTGGGCCATGGTTCGCCTGCAGAGCATAGAATCAGATTTGAAACAAGGTCCATCAAATGAGTGTAACAAACCATAGGAGGGAGAGGGAAAGGGAACATGAGAGTAACAGCAGTGAACACGTGCATTTACCGTGGCTGGTTACGTGCATAACTTGACGAATAGGGCGGGTATTTTCTTACTTCCAAAGCTGTGAGTGACCCAAGGAGTTTGATCTATGGATGACAAAATTAGGTACTTGGCAGAGAGCATTTGTGTACATAATAAAACAAAAGTCTGGTACACTACTTAGTGAAAGGGTCTTTTCTGATGAAGAATGCTGCCCAGGTGGGTGTACACTGGTGGAAGATATTATTGCTGGTGGGAGGGAATCCTCCCAAATCAACAATCTCCTCTGGTCCATTGGGGTAGAAAACCAAGTCTTCTCCTGAGGTAGTTGGAGCTTTGTCCTTCTGGTCAATGTACATATTCCTTGGGAAGAGCCCTTCTTGCAGATTTATTCTTTTAGCCTTTATGCTTCATATGCCTCATCCAGAATCAAGAAGTGCTGAAGAACCTGAATTTTTAAATAAAGAAAGAAAGAAAGAATTAGCCCAATATGTTTTCCAATCTCATATTGATTTGTAATGGCTGACTTTAGTTTATGCACATCATCCCTACTGCTAATGGAACCAGCAACCTTCACTGGACTTGGATACTCTATAGGCTCTTTCCCATGTTCCTAATCACAATGATACAGGGATGGATCCAAGAGTCGTCTCGGAGATCTCCAGAAGGAAAGTAGCTTGTCCCAACACTGTGCCAAGAAACTAATGTGATGGGTGCCCTCCAAAAAACGATAGACCAGATGGAGGCCCCAAACTCCAGGCTCCTTTGAAGTTAGCCTTCCAGACACTGTCTTGCTTTTCTTTTCTGTGGCATAAGCTATTTCTGAGGAACCTTTATGATAATTAAGCTTTCCGGTAATCATTGATTGCACTATTATCTGGTTCCTCCCACGCAACCTCTCACCCTGTAAAATTAGACCAGCTTTGGAGAAACATACAGTGGGAGGAAAATGAGTTTGAGCTAGTGTGTTTCAAGTAGTAATCTCAGTGGCGGTTGTGCTCTGTTGTGATTCAACCACACAGCTGTGTATAAATATTCCTGCCATGTTTTATTCTATAGCAGCTTCCTGCATCTCTGGTTGCTCTGCTGTTTTCTCGAGTCCTAATTAGCCATTAACCCAACAATGTGTTTGAGCAACACAAGAGGAGTTAGAGAAATTGAAAGAGGTCAGGAGTTGAAGGGATGTCTGGTTTTGGAACACAGGGTTCACTGTGTCCATTTAGAGAGTTGGGCCTCCAAACTCAAACCCATCTAGGAAGACTGTGACCAAGCCAAGAACAGGACATACATTTATTTGGCCTGATTGTCCCTTGCTCAGCACCTTGTGCAGTCATTTACACCAGTATAAAATGTGTCTTTCTCATGCGTTAGTGTTATGCACCCCCTTTGCACTGACTGTACACTGGTGGTCACAGCCCTGCATCGTGAGTGGTTATTGAGAGACAGTCCCCTGGCCCAGAGTGGTTAGGCCACTGGACTGGGACTCGAGATCTGTGTTCAGTTCCTGGCTCTGGTGCAAACGTCCTGTGTGACTTCGGGTAAGTCACATGATCTCTCTGGGTTTCAGTTTTTGCCATCTGTAAAATGGAGATAACCCTGATCTCTCCCAGAGCGGGAGTGGAGGTCTTGTGAGGCTGAATTCAGAGCCTTAGATGGAAAGCACTGGCAAAGGACCAAACCTACATTAAAAGAGTTACTTTATTTTATTCAATCCCAGGCTCTGGATGCTTTAGAGAAAAACAAAACAAAACAAAAAAACAGGACTCTTAATGAACTAGCAGCATAAGACGGAGCTGTTTTCGGTCTGGAAATTGCAACCCTTCAAATGGGCACCAGTTCCATGTGTCTGTCTCGCATGAGTGGAATATCCCCCTTCTGAGACCCTGACGCAGCAAGGAACGCAGCTCACTGCATTTTTGCAGCAAATCCAACACGCAGCTGTCTCACATCACCAGAAGGGGCATGTTTATGGTACGGTATATAGCCCCTGAGTGGCCAGTTGCTTGTTTTCTGAAGGTTGTGTTTCCATTTACAATGCAATGTCAGTTCCCAAACTCCAGGTAGCCGTAGTTCAGTTGGAACGCCGGGATTCTACCCTCTCGGATCAGCAGGGCCAATGCTGCAGCTGTCCTGGCTTGGTGAAGGTCATGCTCTGACTAACGCAGACCCTTTGAAGCCATCCATTCTGCAAAGCTGCCTGACATTCGTTAGCTGTGCTTACGGGAACATTAAAGTGCATTTGTAGTTAGGAGAATGACTAAAAGTTATTTACTTTCTCTCAGTGACTCCCAGATCAATGGCTCAGTTTACACATCAAAAGATGATTTTTCGAACTGCCAGTGCTCTGCTTGACCCGGGATCTGGAAACTAAGCTAAATTAAGCTCTTTCTCCTGTCTGTGATGTCAGCACCAGTGATAAAGATTTAGCAGTAGAAATGTTGTTAATTCGGTTGATGCACGAGAGAGACTCTGGTTTGCTCTCTCTTTGCTGGAATAGCTCTGCAGGGCTAAGAGGGTTAAAAATGTTTTTGTGAGCAGAGAAGCCACCCAAGGAGCATGTGTTGAGTTAGTGACATTTATCATCATTTTACTGGGTACACTCAAACTTCAAAAGCAGAAAATATTCCTAGATAATGAGGCCAGGAGGGACCATTGTGATAATGTAGTCTGACCTTCTGTATAACACAGGCCAAAGGACCGTCCTGAAATAATTCCTGTTAGAACTAGAGCAAGAGTGTGTGCGTGCACGTGTGTACACACACACACACGAACGTGAGAATTCAGATAATGCATTACGGTTTAGACTGGAGACCAAAACATTCTGTTTTGCTTACTCTGGGGTTAGCTAGTACTTTGCCATAGACCCCCACATATGGGGCTGCACATAGCTGTGTTGCCCCAGGAGCCGACCAGGAGTGATATGGTGACTCCAATTCCCGCTCTCCCACTCCCATCTTGAGTAGCCACAGCTGTGCTGATCGCAATAGTGGCGCAGTACAGCCAAGCTTTATCCATCCCCCTCACTTTTCTGCCCACTCTTTGCACACATATATGCGGGGGAGATGGGACATAGCAGCCCTATGGGGGTGTAGGTAAGCAGTGCAGCGTTTTTGGCCCCTTATGGCCCTTCATGGTTACTCAGGATGGGCCATGGACTAGCCCTTAAGCTGCATGGGGATGTGTTTACAATGTACTTAATGTGTTTAAAAATGAAAACAAAACAAAGACCAAAAAACACTGACCACAGTTGGTAACAGAATTCAGTGTCTTTCCTGTT
The DNA here is from genome assembly GCF_027887155.1 of Malaclemys terrapin pileata. NCBI lineage: Eukaryota > Metazoa > Chordata > Testudines > Emydidae > Malaclemys > Malaclemys terrapin. The sequence continues at coordinate 15,452,350 of NC_071526.1, read as the reverse complement.
GCTTAGGTATTCATCAGTAGCATAAAACCGCTTTATGGAAATTTAAATTCCTTACTCCAAAAGTTTAATTATACATAAGCAAATTATCAGTAGTTAAAACTCTTGTAGTTTTCTCTTTAGCTGATGTAGAAATCTGTCTTGCTCAAAGTACATTAACCGAAATTCCAACAAAATGTGTGTGCTGCAAATTTAGCCTTTACTTCTCAGTAGACATTTTGATTCAGACCACACTAATAAATAAAGGCAGGTGACTAACTTGAATAAACTAAGGGCCATCATGAACTTTACGATAGAACTCAATTTAAATGGGAAACTCTTTAGAGATGGAAAAAAATCTGTCAACATTCTCTTGAGAATCTAGGTTGTGGATGAAAGCACACATGCTGAGATACCCCAAAGTAGATCTCTTCTTATTTCTGACTCAAGTTGAAGCATGTAGCACTCGTGAGACCATTAATTCTCAAGAGAATTCCAGCCGAATTTATCAGAACTTTGGTATATGTCTGAACAGTGTTTTGGACGTTGAAAGCGTTATGTATTTTTTATTAGGTATTTTTTATTAAATTTCCAGTAAGCATCCAAATATTGTAGTGCTTATTCAATTTGACCTGAACCTCAGAATTTTTCTAGTGCTAATAAGTTTGTCACAACTCAGATTTTAATGGACCACATCCTGCAGTCCTAATTCAGGCAGAACTCCTCTTGACTTTATTAAGGATTTACTCCGTAACTTTTTTTGTGCCCTTATTGGCACTAAAGACAACTGAACTATGAGCTAACTGTGGCATTTAAGCTCTCATTTCCAGTCTCTCCACGTGCTCTGTTTTTCATTTGCACCAAGTAAATGCCAAGACAAACTGTGAGAGGGGAAATGTAGTAGTCTAATAATAATAATAAGACTTTTTGGGTTAGATTGGCAGCAGCTCTAAATCAATATACCTCTTGATTTCCATGGAGCTGTGCTGATTTACATCAGTGGTAGATATGACACTTTGTCTTCCCTCGGAGAATCTCAAAGTGCTTCAAGAGAAGCTAATGAACTACTTGTTCTTACTCCAGTGAGGTCTGTATGTACGAACCCCACTTTGCTAATGGGCAGAGTGAGAGACACAGGTAAGGTGACTTTCCCAACACGGTACAGCTCTTTGAGAGAGCTGGGAACAGAGTCCAGCTGCCCATGTGCCTTTTCACCATAAGATCCATTGCGAGTTAAGAAGCGGGATGGAAGCTATTACAATTCTGCCGCAAATAGTCCCCTTTTATTTAATAGTTTTTGTCCTCCGTGCATTATGCTACCTTGATGATATCAGTTCGGATGGTGACTGGAGATCTGTGTTGGAGGTTGTCACAAAGTGAGCCGGTGCTTTGAGGGGAGTTGGGCTCAGCCTACCTGTGTCTAACTATGTTATTCAGCTCCCAGGTGGTGGGTTTAGGCTTGGGCTGGCGGTTGCGTCAGGTGCCAGGCATTACGTGATGGCATCTTGGGGTGGAGATTCTTATAAGAAGGGGCCTGCTCCGTCACAAAAGACCAGTGGGTAGGAAAGACTTCAGGGGAGGTCTTCCTGGAAAGGCCCAGATGTGACTGTCTGTACCTCTATGTTCATCCTTTTTACAAGCCTCTGATACATTATGTACAAACTATCCTCTTGTGAAGTATCATTTGAAAACTCTTAATCCACTGAACATTATTGTCCTGGTAAAATATGTGTATCAACATTGTATGTAAAGTCATACTTAACATATAACATATAACATTGCTCTTGCATGCTCCAAGGTTAGAAGAGCAGGCACAAACCAGTTCCTTAGAAACAAAAGACAAGTCAACACCTCAGCCAGGTGTCAACAAAGTCAAGTGGGCTATCACCTGGGTAAGTAACTATTCTTTGGCAGGAAGAAAGGTGTAAGTGAGAAATTTACATATTGGCAAAGACACAGCCGGGGGGGGAGGGGTCCTGTCCCACAAACTCCGTGTCATCTGAACCCCAGCTAGAGATAATTCTCCAAGAGGGGAAAGTGATAAAGAATAGAGAACACACACAACACAAATTACCTCTCGCCTCCACTCCTCTCTGCTTACAGCAACAACAGTGCCTGTAGAAACACGTAACTGGAGTAAGGGTCCTGGCCTGGAAGCTTCCAGCCAGTAAAAACTGTAAAGAGAATGTGGTGAGAAAAGAACCTTTGCTTTGACTTCATTTATCTTGCTAAGTTAGGTATTAGTTTGCCTTTTATCTTTTATTTTCTTTGTAACCAATTCTGACTTTTATGCCTCATTACTTGTAATCACTTAAAATCTATCTTTCTGTAGTTAATAAACTTGTTTTATTGTTTTATCTAAACTAGTGTTTGGAGTGAACTGTTTGGGAGCCTCCACTTGAGATAACGGTTTGTGCATATCATTTTCCATTGAGGAAATGATGGACTTTCTATGAGCTTATATTGTCGGGGTGAGTGCTGGGCAGTACAAGACGCACACTTCTGGGGACGAGTCAGGGACTTGGAGTTTGCTGGTGTCATCCTGTATGTAATTCATCAGTGACTGGCCAAAGCATTCATGTAATTCAGCTGGGAGTGATTTTGCATCGTAAAGACTGTGTTTAACTGTCCGGGAGTGGTTGTTCTCATAGCAACACAGTGTAAAAGGCATCCCAGACTGAGAATTGAGGGGAAATAGCTGTTTGACAGTCCATATTGTACCCTGGGTAATGTCACACCAGAGTAGAGCTGCAGAGGATCTAGTTGATACCCAGGATCATGGAGCACTGGGGACGAAGTCAGAGGCAGAATACTGTGCTTGATGGAACACATTGGTTTAAGCCAGTGCAGCCAACCCTTTGTGCCTTCAACCATAGGTTAGGGGGCCTGGGATGGATGAGTTGACACATTACCTTTTTTGGTGCGGTTTATCAGATGCTGACACTTTGAACCATAGAAATCTGAAGCTTGGAAAGCTTCAAGTATTAAAAGGTACAAATCAGCTCTTTATATATTTTACTCTTTTGCTTTAACAGTGCTGACAAAAGCATTCTGCAGTATAATAATAGTTGAAAAGATACTTATATGACTTTCTTCATCCTTTATGGGGTGCATTTAACTTTCACGAAGCAAATTATGATCCTGAATCCCTTTCAGATTGTCAGTGGGAAAAGGAGAGGAGAAATAGCCCTAATCCTGCATATGCTGTGATTCAGTCCAATATTGCTTTGTGCTTTTAGAATGGAGAGGTTTAACACACAAGAGGTACTCTGGTTCTCCCTCTCCCACGGCTCTGATCTTTAGCTGACTTAAGCCACAGCCCGCTGTGCTGCCTCTGAATCTATTTAATAGCTTGGTTGTTTGGACATGATTAAAAATATCATGAATGGAGGGAAGCAATAATAAGATGAACAGCTTGTGAAAGATTCTTATTCTAAAAATATCTGCTTCCATACAGCTAGGGTAGTGAAGTCTCTGGCAACAGCCTCAGTGAAGTCCATTGCAAGTGTCTTTTGCAAGCCCTAGGGTATTGTTGCTGTAGACTGGACTTAGTGTGTCATGTCCCCTGGATTGTTCATTTTACCAGGGCACATTTTTTTCAACAGCAAGGCATTTTTTTTGGCTTCCTGGTGTTTCCCTACCTTTGCTCAGTCCTTGACTCTGAAGAACAAGGGATCACCTATTGCACATTGTGTACTCTTAGAGCAAGTTCTTCATTGTACAGTACAAGAATAGTAATGGATGTGGGGAGTCAGACTTGTGTTCTGAACCTGGATGGTTTTTAAAGGTTTAGCGGTGCATGCTAAGAAAGGGTAATCAGATCTCATGCTTCAAGGCATAAACTGATCACCCTAAAGGTCAGGAAGGATTCCCCTCTGCCTTTCCCTGCTGCATGTAGATAAAAAAATCTATCCCCAGAGAACCAATTTTACCTTCTTCTGGCTGCTTCTCTGTCAGAAGCTAATGACGTTTGGAGTAAAAGAATTTAAAGAATGATTTTTCCCCTTTGTAACAGGGTAGGTACCTCTGCCCTGCAGGGTTTATTTTGATTAGGGATAGAATTGGGGTCCATATATGGTGATGTTGAAAACACACGGATTTGAATCTGAAGTCTAGCAGTTTAGGTTTCTTTAGGAAGGGACAGGAACAGGAGCGATTTGGGCTGCTTTGTTTTGGTGGACTGGCTGACTGGTTTCCTTCTTATAAATTGCTTGCAGGCTTATAATCTATTGGTGTTATGCTGATATTTAGCACTTCTAGAGACCCTTCTGTGCCAGGATCTCAGTCTACTTTGCAAGTGGTTCACTTTTTCCCCATTTCACAAATGGGGAAACTGAGGCACAGAAAGAGGAAACTGTGCTCCAAATCCGTGGCAGAGATGTGAACTGAACCCAGGATTGCTGATTCCAAGTTCAGGGCTCTTCCAAAAAACCATCCTTTCTCACGCTAGAAGGGCTTCACATAGGAGTTGCATTATAAAGGTCCAAAATCCTCAACTGGGGTAAATTGGTGTAGACCGGGGGACTTCAATGGAGCTGGGCCGATTAACAGCGGATGCAGGTCTTCCCCTTGTTTCCTAAGCAGCTACTGGCCAGCTTTGAGATCACCAGTGCTCTTCTCTTCCAGATTTAGGCTCAATTCTTTCTCTTTCCATGGATACACGTTCCTTTTTGATGTCGTTTAGGCCAGCGGTTCTCAAAATGTGGGTCGGCACCCCAGGGTCATGACCCTGTTTTAATGGGGTCACCAGGGCTGGTGTTAGACTTGCTCGGGCTGAAGCCCGAGCCCCACCACCCAGGGCCAAACCCCGAGGGCTTCAGCCCTGGGTGGCAGGGCTCAGTTTACATGCCTCCTGCCTGGGGCTGAAGCCCTTGGCTTTAGCTTTGGTCCCCCCACACCTGGAGCTTTGGGGTTTGGGCTCCCAACCCAGGGCAGCAAGCTCAGGCTTCGGTCCCCACTCCTGGGGTCGTGCTGTAATATTTGTTGTCGGAAGGGAGGGTCGCGGTATAATGAAGTTTGAGAATGGATGCTTTAGGCAAAACTTCGTGTTCTGTTTCCATGACAACATTGATCAAATAGCTGCCCTTTTTTTTTTTTTTTAAGAATGTGCATATGGATTTTTCTTGCATTGTCCCTCTTTCCCCCAATTCCAGGTGGCGTTAACTTTGCATTGCAATGCTTGATCTACAGTGCCATTCTAGAGAGATGTCAGTGGATTGACACCAGTGTAATCAAGAGCAGAATCCGTCCCTCTCCTTTGAAGGGTTCCTAATGTTAGAGTATTTATAGAGATTCTTCCATCTGGGATCTCAAAGCACTTAATAAGGTTGAATTATTTAAACTTCACAGCCTCCCCCCCACACACTCCATCCACAGCAGATAAGTATTGTTAATAGAGGTAACTGGGTAAATGTCTTCACTTTACAGATGGGTAAACAGAGGCAAGGTCTTGTCACACGGTCACTCAAAACTGTGACTCAGACCAGATATCCTCCATTGATTTAGTCGGGGATTGGTCCTGCTTTGAGGAGGGGGTTGGACTAGATGACGTCCTGAGGTCCCTTCCAATCCTGACATTCTATGATTCCATGATTTTAGCCAGAAGGCAAATTCATCCGTGATAGCTAAAATCATGCGCGTGTGCTGCTAATTTATTATTATTTACTTTGTATCACAATAACACTTATCATCCTCAGTAATGAACCAGGACCTCATTTGTGCTTGAGATATCTGAGCCATTAGTGATTATCTCTGAAAAGTCATGGAAGACGGGTGAGATTCCAGAGGACTGGAAAAAGGCAAATATAGTGCCAATCTATAAAACGGGGAATAAGGACAACCCAGGGAATTACAGACCAGTCACCTTAACTTCAGTACCTGGAAAGATAATGGAGCAAATAATTAAGCAACCAATTTGCAGACACCTAAAAGATAATAAGGTGATAAGTAACAGTCAGCATGGATTTGTCAAGAACAAATCGTGTCAAACCAACTTAATAGGTTTTTTTTTTGACAGGGTAACAAGCCTTGTGGCTAGGGGGGAAGAAGTAGATGTGGTATATCTTGACTTTAGTAAGGCATTTGATAGTGTCTCGCGTGACCGTCTCATGAACACACTATGGAAATAATGGATGGGGAGGATGATAGTGAACGGAATTATATTGCATGCTATGTTCAAATATATTTACCCTTGCAAGCTGTCTATATGCGAGTAACCCCTCTAAATGCCTTTGCCTCAAAAGACCCAAAGCATTTACTTCATTTTCTATCTAGACTTTTCATTTTGCTGTGTCCAGCCTTGCCTTTGGATCTGAGATGAGCAGCAAACGTGTTATGTTCCATCATGAATCATGTGGCTTCTTCAGAGACATTCATGCTCCAGATAGGGATTTCTGTTCACTGTGTGCCTAGCTTACATTGGCCCAAACACATCTCCCAATGCACGGACTTAGCCTGGCCTTATAAGCGGTATTTTTAGTCTGGTGACCATATTTGCAGATTTCTGTTTTGAAATTTGTTGAGACTGAAGGGCATGTTAGGCAGAAATAAGGAGTAAACGCTCAGCAGCAGCCATTTTGGTTGCAGAAGTGTTAGGCAGCTGGATGGATGTTCCCACATTTTATACATTTCAATGTAAAGATCATAAAACAACTGTAAGCAATCTAAACCAGCAAGCTGGTTGTGGATGCCGCTGGAAGACATGTCTTATAATATCCCACACAACTGGGCTGGCAGCTTATGAAAGATACACAGTGCTTGTTGCCTCTGCCTTGTCCAAAAATCACATGAAATCATACCCACATTCTTCAGGCTGTGTGCTCAGAAGTGACAGGGAACTCACCTTTCAGCATGGAAGAACTCAAATGCAAACTCAAGTGCTTCCCCTTTCCTCCCTCGCCCGGAAGATGGACTTAATTGAGGGAGACAGTGGCATGTGTGGTTATTTGTCAGACTGAGGTATTGTACTGCTAGTATGTGCCCATAGCCAAAAAAACAGCTGTTAGCAGCAGCTAAGTCCAAATAGGATTCTCTTAAAACTCAGGCTTTGGTTTGCGAACTCCTGAAAACAGTTCCCTCACCCTGTTGCATTCTGGGTAATAGATTCATTCACATGATACAACACGTTTTTCAGTAAGGCTCCAAATGACCAGCACTTCCATCTTGTTGGCTTTCCTCAGGTACGGTCTGATAAAACCCTCAATATGAGGTTTAAATAGTCTCAGCCCAGCTGGAATACTTGTATTTAGTCTCCTTTTCATAGCATGGGCCTAATTTGTCAGAGGTGCTGAACACCTGCTGAGCTCCCATTTGATTCTAACTGGAGTTATGGTTCTCAGCACCTCTGTGTAGGTGTCCCCCATGCGTCTAGAGAAACAAGGTGGGTGAGGTAGTACTTTTACTGGACCAACTTCTGTTGGTGAAAGAGACGAGCTTTCCAGCTACCGAGAGCTCTTCTTCAGGGCTGTGATAGGGATGAAGTTTCACAGCTAAATACAAGATCAAAGAGCTAGTTTAGCATAAATTGCTAGCGCATATTCTAAGGCAACATTCAAGGAGAACTATGGGTTTAGGCATGCACGCGCCATATGGACCACAGAGTGCATTTTTAATTTCCTTTGCTAACTTTATTTTGATCAGTAGGTTTTTAACACGCTGTTAGATCTCAGTCTGATTGTCTCCAGCAAACACGGTCATCACAGAATATATTATGGCAGTCTTACATGCTGCTTTGTGACTATTTATATATTGTCCGTGTGTGCGTTTGAAATTGTTGCTCTGACAGGCACTTGCCCACCCTTCAATTCTGAGCTCCTCGGAGCAGGGACAATCTTCCTGGAGTTTTTGGAACGCTCCTAGCATGGAGTAGAGGATACCATTGATGGAGTAATAATAATGGAATACCTTTCAGTTGGCCTCCTATTTTTTGGACCAGCTCTGTCAAATCTATTGTGTAATCTTCAAATCAAGTTCCTTGTCCTAGTAATCATGACCCTTTGTGGAACAGTGCTTGGTAGCTCCAAATATGTAGTCCACGTGTGGACCACTATGTATTCTGCAGCTGCCTACATATTAGGTAGGTAGTGAATATTTGCTGGCCATTTCCAGCTTGGAGACTAAAAGCCAGAGAGAATTTACACCCAGGCCGTGACTTTAATCTATCGTAATATCCTGGGACTAAGGATGTGTCTCTTCACCTGAGGCGTAGTTTTTTTCAGTGCTTTACTTAGTGGGTCCAAAAGGTGTTTCTTTCTTGGTCTTGCTAGTGAACACCTAATGCCTTGAAGCATGAGGTTTGATTACGCCTGCCTTTGCTCACATAAACATTGTTGATGGTCACAAAAATAGCTTTGTCTGATTAAAAAATGACCATCTGAAAGAAAAGAGCAGCCCCAAAACCACCCGTATTCAGCCCCACAACCACCACATCTGAGCGGCTGCCAGACGAAGCTTTGAAATTGGATAGAATCGCTGCCTGCTTGTGTGTAAAGATCTGCAGGGATGGTGGTGAACCCACGTGGAGCTCAAACTTGTTCTCAGATGCATGTGCACATGTTACTGCGTAGCTTGCAAAATCACGCCTGTGGTCAATTTTGCAACATAGACTGCTGTGAATGAATCCATGAAACAGGACTAAGACCCTAGGCATTTTATATGACATAATCATATTGTTTTAGCTTTGTTTGTAGTGTAGTGTATTAGAATTTGTTTCTGGGTGTTTTTTCTAATCATTTATGGTAAATTAATAATACATCTCCCCAGTGCCGCGACAGAGGATGCTACATATCACTACACGAGCGCAGTGAGATCCTGGCCCATTCGGTGAAATGTATTTGGCCTCCTGTATCTCAGGTTTAGGTGTTTGTACTATGAGCTCAGCATTTCTGTGGGCTGTTATTCATGACGTTCCTACTGTGCAGTATAATATTCCACCCCTTCCAAACATACATGCTCCCTGATTTGGAATTCAGCTAATGTAGCGATTTTGTAATGCTGTGGTCAGATTCTCAGTTACAATAATGCCTCTGATTTTGGCTATTGGACTGCATAAAACAGCTGTTCAGCACTTGAAAAGGTACGCAGGAGGGCAGGAAGGCTCATGGTGAAGATGGAGAGAATGAGTTATAATATGAAGGCAGGTTGAAACAGAAAATGGTGCAGGTTAAATAAATGCTGTTGTGGGAGGGTATTGGCATGCCCTGCTTTGCCTTTTTAATGCAATCATTTGTTGGACTAGGTACTTGAATGGAAGTTAAAGTATCAGATATGTAGGACTGTGGAGGTTTGAGGGTCTATTTCTAAGAGGATAATTTATTCCCATTCCAAAGGCAGCACAGATGATGGGAAAACTCAGCTTGATTTTGTTTCTTGGTCCAGAAGCTCTGCTACCAGAGAAGGACTGCAGGAAAGGACTGACTGTGGTACTTTTGCAGAGATATAGGCAGCCCATGACTGGAACAGCTTGGATACTATAAGCCAGTATTCAGGTGCACTGGTTGGCGGAGCTGTGTAGGAGGAAGGGGGTAGAACTGGAAAAGCAGGGGCTGCTGCGTGAAAGGATTGCAGAGCGTTCTCTAAGCTGTTTGAAGGCTAATGGTTGAAATGGCAAGTGTGGTAGGTTAGCATTGCGGGGCATTGCCAGAGCTGCGTATGGGAGGAATAGCAGGGAGTATTCTGGTATTCTGGCAGAGCGGTGTGGGGAAGTTTATACAGCTGCTGGCTATGAGGTGCCCAGCTTTTAGCATTGTTATTGCTCTTCACTTTCTGTGACATGCACTGCTTCACCTCCCCCATCCGAAAAAAGAAAGAGTGAGGGTAAAAAAATCATATACTCTCTCTCTCTCTCTTTCAAATTACTTTTTCATTCGCTTTATTTATCAATGTACTTGGCAGTAGTTTTTATTCCTCTGCAACCGGGCAGTAGCTAGAGAAGGTTGATAAGGAGACAAACTTTTGTAGCCCCTGCAGTTGGAAGTATTTAAGTGGTTTCTTTACAAAATGAAAAGTGTCCCTTGTCAAAAGGGAAACTCTCCAGCATAATACTAAGTGGATCAACACTGGCACCCAGTGTCTAGATAGAATCACTTCAGATCTGGATTTCCAAGTTTCTCATCCTTTTTCCACACTGGTGTTGGGTATAAAGGAGGGAAACATTTTAAATGCAGAGTTGGCACCTGAAGTCCAGGGCTATGTGGTACCCGTGTGGTGGTTTGGTTCCTATATTGATAACCTTCCCTGTACCTGCTTTATGTTACTGGCCTTTGATGTTATGAAGAGAACACAGGATTTTTTTTATCTTGAAACTTTTGGCCCTGAACGAGGATTAAAAGAAACAATGAAAAAGCAAAACTCGTTTAATTTTATTAATCTTACCATAAAAGCTGTTAGACCCCAGTTCAGTAGAGCACTTAAACCCCCGCTTAAGTCCATTCCCACTCACCAAAACACTTAAGCATATGCTTAATTGTAAGCTTGTATTTAAGATGCATTGAAGGCCGAGGGACTGCAGCACATGCTTAAAGTTAAGTGCTTTGCTGAATAGGGTCCCAGTTCCAGAACGCATCCTGGTTCAAGAAGGGTACGTAAGATCCCCTTTAATCAATGGGAATTAAGCACCAGTTTAAAGCTCATGTGATGCTACTGTGCCCTGATTCATGGCCTATGTATGGATTGCTGAATTGGAGCCCGAGTCAGTGGTTTCATCCTGGCCCCATTTTCTCTTCTGAACTCATCAAAGTCATTATTCTTCTGAATTTAAATATAAATAATGAATAGCTTAAAGTCCCAAATGTTGCAGATGCCTACTCGTCACTTATCTGGAGACCTTTCTGCATGTGATGCTGTTATTTATGTTTAATTCCCTTAGCGATCAGTGCTCAAAACAGATGATTTTAAAAACTGTGATTCATGAAGCCACTTTCATTAATTCTGCTTGTAATGACAAACTGATTGTAGGAAATCTGTGATTTTTTTTTTCTCCTTAATTAGTTGATTAATTATAACAGGCCTGATTCAGCAATTTTGTTTTCATGCAGCGCTGTTGATTTTTAGTGGGACTACTCGGAGTAAGGGATTGCACTGCGTGAGCAGGGTGGTCACTGTGCCCATACATTGTCTTTCATAAGCCCTTGGAAGCTACTTGAATATGGACACCTACTAGATCTCTTCTGTGATTATTGTGCTTTGTGTTTCAAGCCTATGGCCTCGTACTGCAAACCTCCATAACTCTCATAAAATCTCAGACTCACGTAGCTCAGTGGGATTGTTCATGGCCCCAAATCGGTGAACCAGGTAAATCTCATTGAAATCAGTGAGTCTTACGCACTTGCCTAATGTAAAGCATGTGCTGAAGTGCTTTGTTGAAGAAGGGTGGGCTGATGTATTGGGACATGCTAGCAAAATTATGCTCATGAGAAAATCATTGGAAGCTCAAGCTCTACATTGTTTTCTTTCAAGTCGGTCATCAATGAAGCACGTAGGGGTCTAATGCTTCTGGGCAAAATTGACGGTAGAAATATGTCAGGTTTTGCATCTCTTCCGGCACGTTTCATTGTTATGTTCAATGACGTTTTCAGTGCCGGAAAAGCTTTGAAGAATGGATGTTCAGAAATAAAGTCCTAATTCAGCTGATCAGTTATGTGTTAACGTTAAGTATGCGCTCCAGTCCCACAGAATATGTCTTAAGCGTGTGCTTGAAGTGTTTTGCTGAATCCAAGCTAAAGTCTGTAGTCTTAGGAAACCATAGAGAAGATAAACAAAGTGGCCATTACATTCTTGGTCCTTGACATACACAGTCTATTTGTGATGTGCTCTGTACAGGTGTATACTCGCTATATATTAAAAAAGTCAACAATGGGAAAGGAAGGGCTTGTGATTAAGACATTGGACTGGAACTCAGGAGACTTGAGTTCTGTTCACAGATCTGCACAGATGCCTGCAGCCTTAGGTGAGTTGTTTACTTTCTCTGGCTCCATTCCCCATCTGTAAAATGGAAGTAATAATCCTTTTCTATCTCAGAAGGGGGTTGTGAGGATAAATCCATACATATTGGGTAGGCACATGAAGACTACTATAACTGGGGTTCTATAGGTGTCTAGATAGACTCAATTAACAGTGGGTCTGGAATAGAATAATCATTTCTTATTCAAAGTACAGGGAAAACGTAGTGTCTCCGATACCATTGTGTGATGATATGTTGGCATATGCTGGTGCTTTACTAATGAACTGCTTGTCTCCAGTTGGACTGGAAGCAGAAGAGTCGCTTTTTCTCATGGCAATTTGGTGCCTGCTCCAGCTGGATCCAGGAAGCACAAAGGAATGCAAAGGCAACTGAAAGGCAACCTCCAAAAGTGTTTCTAGGATGAGAAAAGGTGTCCAGGTCACTTTGTTCTACCCTGACAGGTTTGTCCATACCCTCGATGTGAAAGGGCTGAGGGAAGAAAAAAATAGTGAAGAACATGGAAATGGCGAGGTGATATAGATGGGGCCCAGCTAAATCCTATTTCCTTAAGGAATGATTTCTCTTTTTTGTTAGGCTGATTTAAAGGCTCCTTATTTGCCTGCATGGTACTCTTGGAAGATAATGGCAAACTTGCACCAGCACAGTGCAGCAAGGGAAATTGAAAGTGGATCTGCAAAAAAGCACCAAAAATACTATCACAAATAAGATGGATGATGAAGCATCCTCGTTCATTACTGTCCAAAAGTATCTGACTATTTTTTAGTGAACAAAGAAATATGAGAGGGAGAAAATAGTTTTCATTTAGCGTTATCTCTTTTGGCTGTACAGACACCCCTGACTTGCGCAATCGTTCCGTTCTGGAAAGCCTTGCGTAACTCGAATGTTGCGTAAGTTGGAAACGTATACCCGTACATTACGCAAAAAAATTCCGCAACTCAAAAATCCTGTTTCTGGCTTATGGAACTTTTTCCGTAAGTGTGAATTTGTGTAAGTCAGGTCTTGCGTAACCCAGGGAGTGTCTGTACTGGAAATGAATCACGACATAAAAAAGAATAAAATGAAATTTAAAAAATACCATTTATTTCCTTTTCTTGAGCACATGGTGAACACTTATCTGAAGGTTAAAAATGTTCTTCTGAACTAAAACGGATCACACTAAAACACAGATGATATACATTAAAGGACCGTAGAACATCCCCAGCACACTTAGCTGAAAAGTTATGGACAGGGAAAGGAGAAAATGGTATTTCTTCACCTAAGTCAAAATTCACCCCCATTCCAGCAAAATGCGTGCAGTACTTCCGGGCTGCATAGGCTTTTTGCTGGCATTAAGCTTTCTTATCACAATTCACCCCTGCGGAAAGGGAAAAAGCAACCTATGAAATCGTAAATTCAGTTTACTCCCTGGGTTGGCTTCTGGTGATGTTGAGTCCATCAGGAGCAAGAATGCAGTTGCGAGGTTCCACACCTGAGATTCGGCCAAAGTAGATACGGACCATTTTAAGTAGCCAAATAGAAAGCTTTCTTCCCTGCAAACAAAACCCCTCTGTCTCTAATGATTTTTAAGCCTCCTCTTCCCTCCCTGTACTGTAGGCGGTACTGGTGTGGCAGAGCAGCGACACGTTATGAGCTAATTAATAAGTTAATTAATAAAATTAAGGATGTTTTTTTAAATCCGGCGTTGGCTCTTGGTTTGGGTTATGCAATCTCTTCCTGGACACGTCAGCTCTTGCAGGTTGCTTGGATCCAGGGTTTCGCTTCGTTAGCAGCAAATTGTTGAAGTATGTCGATGTGAATATACATTAGGAAGTTCCCAAGTGCATAGGGCCAGATTGCCATGGAGAAATCTATAGGAAAAATGAGTGGTTCTCTCTGGTGGATCTTGCTCCAGGAGAAGTCTTGCCCTGCTATGCAGTGGGCAGCAGGTTCAGCCACCCCAGTACTTACAATCTGCTGCAAACCGTGGCCATCCATTTGGGAGGTCTTGTGCCTTTTTCCACAGTCTGGGACACTCTTCCCCTCCCTCATTTCTCAGCAGCACATCTCCAGGGTCTCCGCCACTCACTGCCACCTGTGGAGCCCTGAAAGGGGATTTCACAGTGCACGCATTGTCCGCTGAAAAAGGGACTAATGAGTTAGTCATTAACTCATCAGCATGGGAAGGTTGTTGGTAAGGCATGATGGGTGTAGCGCGCCCTTTCTATCCTGTCTCAAGCCCGCCCCTCCTACGATCCTCCAGAAGTCTGGGGAAAAGAAAGGAACCCTATACCTCTAAGGAAATGATAGGCAAATCTTAGCATGTCCTGGTCTGGGCCTGGCAGCCACTTGAAGCCTGAATACTCTTGTGTCTGCCATTCAGAAGTGGAAATCTCATGGGAACATGCTCTCCTGTAAGGTTTCCCTCTCCCCCTTGTTTCTGGGATGGTGAAAAATATGGTGTAGCTGTTTTGTTTGTTTTTCTTGGGAGATTCCTGGAACTTCCTGTCCTGGGTTGGACTGGAATTAGAAGAGTTGCCTTTTCTGTGGCATTTCGGTGCTTCAGCTTCCAACTGAAAATGGATCCAGGAGACACAAGGGAATGCAAAAGCAAGTTGGGAAAAAAGCAACTGAAAGGAAACTTCTGAAAATGTTTCTAGGATGCGCAGAGGTGTCTGAGTTAGTTGTATCCTGACAGGTCTGCCCATCTCACTTTATCTCTCAGCTCCCTCTAACACCTCTTGAAGACCTGTTTTGCTGCATTCATTTTATTCTGGAGCCTATGTTTTTGCTGGGAGTGTGAATTAATTGGGACAGAGGAGTTTACATGAGTCCCTATATCATAAAAGTTGTGCTCCTTGTTAAGGCTTCAAGGTTAGAACAACAATAGCATTAAAATATCACTGTTATAAACAACCATAGATGATTCAGGCCATAAAAATGTTTCTTTTAGCCATGTAAATAGGGTAATCGAGTAGGAGACAGTAGCTAGATCTATTAAATGCTGGCGTTATTTTACACTTGAGCAATATAAAGGGAGAAAATAGGTCTGTAGATTAATCTGAATAGGAACCAGCAAAGACATTTACTCTGAATGGCTAATAAGTAGATTGTTGTTGTTAGTGTTTGAAGCTACCTGAAATGGTGCAATAGCTCAACTCGTTCACATGACGAATGGGATGGGGAGCATCTTTTTTTTTGAGCTGATGAAGGGAGCCGGGGCGTTTTAGGAAAGGCTGATGCAATTAGGCTGAATACGCCTTGATGGCGGGATTGTATCCAAGGATGCACCGAGTCACATCCGATGACTTCAAAACGACTCATTAATTTTGAATGAACAGGAACGAGGAGGAGAGGCAGCAAGTTGTGGCTGTTGTGACTCCCACTATCTTTTGAAATCGTCCAGCAGAGTGATGCTTAACGTAGGGATGAAATGGGGTGAGAACCAAGTGGAGCCGGTTAAGAACAACGGAGCACAAAAAGGAATGGGGAGCTGCACCCAGGAGGAGAGAAGACAGTGAAGGGATTGGGGTCTCTGAAAAAGAACGTGTGTGTCTCTGGGCCCGGGGTGAACTCTGGCAAGTGCTGTGCCTAGCTGGCAGTGAGGATAGACAGTGGCAGGTGCCCAGCTCTCTTCTGGCTTCCTCCAAATCTGTAGCTCCATTGCAGGCCACGTGCGACCGAAACCAGTGAGAGACTTCCTGGATTGGGACCTACGTACCTGGGGTGTGATCAGCTTCGTGGAGTCTGGCTTTACCCAGGAAGTGGGCCTAAGGTAGGGTTTGAAGGAGGGAATTCAGGGCACGTGGTGCACAGGATGTGGGAGGATGTTCCAGGAGGAAGAGGGGAGGCGAAGGGAGAGATGTATGTAGGGAGTGAGAGTGAAATGAAGGCAGACACATAGGTGGGGTGAGGGGTGGGGAAACCAGCGTGGATGCCTGGAGATGAGGACAGCGGAGCTTGAATTGAAATGCAGGAGAGAGGAAGCCAGCGAAGGGGTCAGAGACAGGGAGCAGCCGGTATGTACAAATTAATTTGAAGTTTGTTTCTGGGGGACTTTGAGGGATATGCTGCAGAGTCGTAGGAAGGCTGGAAGCAATAACAATTGGATGTTTAGGCCTGGCTGACCTTTTCCTTACCTGAAGTTTAATATCTTGTCTTCGGAAGATTATTTTTTTCTTCTTATGAGATAAATCATAGAGTTTAAGGCCAGAAGAAACCACCCTCTGGTCTGACCCCCCACCCCCAGTGTGCCATAGGCCGCCCACACCATCCAGCATTCGCACGCCAAGCCCAACAGCCAAAATTAGACTGAAGTATTACAGCCTGCAGGAGACCAGACTGTTACGTGCCTCAGGGAGGCAATCGGAGGGACCGACGGGCATCAGTGTCGGAGGACCCCACAATGGCAGGAAAAGGAATAAGTGAGAGATACCCAGATAATCCTGGCAAGTGACCAGCAGTCACTCACAGCCCTTCATCTCCCGCTGTGCCGCTGCACATAACCTGAGCGGTAACTGAGCTGAGTTGGAGAGGCAGGGCCGTCTAGTGGATATTGGTACTTCACTGGGATTCAGGTGAGCTGGCTTCTGTTCCTGCCCTTGTTGTGTCACCTTGTACCTACAAATCACATCCTCTTCCTGCCCCTTTTGTCTGTTTCAATTGTAAGCTCTCCAGGGCTGTCTTTTTACCATGTTTTTGTACAGCTCCTAGCACAATAGGGCCTGGATCATTAGGTGCTCTTGGAATCATAATAATTATAATAAAAAATAATACATTAAATCCTCACCCCCATCTCCCATAGCAAAAAAGGCTACAACTTGACACTGGGTTAAAACCGAGATAAATAAACCAAATTGCCATCAATTTATCATGCAGAGAAACAGACTTTTAGTTCAAACAAACAAACAAAAGCCAGGTGCTTTAATTCAGCGGTATCAATCTGGTCTATGGCTGCATTCATTTCCATACAGTCACTGTAAAATATTATGTTGATGGTTAGGAACACAGCTTTTATGGGGAGAAAATCCATGTTGCCAATTTGCAGTGGAATTGGTGAATGGGCAGGACAAAGCTTCAGTAAGACTATTCCGTGTGACATCTGGGTAAATAATCTAGTTCTGTTAACCTCACGGGCAATCAAAGTGGCTGGCTGTTAGATACAGCCAAGTATAAGTAGTGGGCCCTGTAAGTCATGCATGGAACTCAAAGGCAGGCATTTGCTTGTGTTGCTGTTGGAATGAACCCGGTGGGCAATGCAGAAGGACATTGTTTTTTTATGCTGTGCCACTCAAAGGCCTCTATTGTCCCAGCCAGAAGCAGCATGTAGCTGCCTTGGCACAGGAGCAGGCCAGTAAGCTGATTGCGACAGTGAGAGTCACATTCTGACTTTCCCCTTGCTCCTGAAGGAAGTAGTCTGTACTAGCCCTTGTCTTGGGGCAGATTGACTTCCTTCTCTGCCCCAGCATGACCACATGGATGTGGCAGACAAAGGATCCAGCCACTTGATGTGCCTGCCTGCCCCCAACCCGTATAGGCAGGAGGAGGAGAAGCAGCACTGTGGAGCCTGTTCTCCTTCTGGCACATAGTAATAGGATGCGTCTGTCTGCCTAGCAAAGGCATGTGGCAAGGGCTCACGACTGAACCTGAAGTGAACAATGAGCTAGCGCCGTCTTATCTCCTATGCGCAAAAGGCTTCTGGGCATCGTCTGCCCAGTAACACGACGTTAGTTAATGTAGACAAATGAAGCAGAATTTTTAAATGAGATCCCATTTTTCAAAGACGATCTCAAGATATGAGGCAGGTCGGGGTTGTCCGATTCTTAACAGTTCGTTAAATAAAGAGCAGCTAGTGTTGGAGAGTGACTTTTTAAAAAATGATAGATTCTTATTTATAGCGAAGTTCCAGTCATTAATTTTAAAGGGAGAAAGCACAAAAGCAGGAGTGGGTTCATTAAAAAATTTGACATTAGTAATTTAATTAAATTGGGTCTTTGAGTATCATTGCAGAAAATGAAATATTAGTTTTACACCGATTCTCAACCCATTCGGCATATTAAACAATATCTCCCCCCTACCTATGAATTTTTTTTTAATATAGCTAGTAACTCCATGTGTGTCTGTCAAAGTTGTGGGTGAATGCCTATTAGTGGACTCTACAGAGGCACTTTTAATGTAAAGTGCTTAATTCTAAGCGCTTTCCAAAGGCTCGGTCATAAGCATCATCTTCTCTCTTTACTGCCCTATCTGGGTTTCAATATAGGTAGGCATCACCATGGTATCTAAGAGGCTTTCTGAGGGAAACTGAAGCACAGGGAGGGGAAGCCATTATTATTAGAAGCAGAATTTGTATAACTATAGCCCCAATTGAGATCAGGGTCCCATTGTGCCAGGGGTCGGCAACCTTTCAGAAGTGGTGTGCCGAGTCTTCATTTATTCACTCTAATTTAAGTATTCGCGTGCCAGTCATACATTTTAACATTTTTAGAGGTCTCTCTCTATAAGTCTATATTATGTAACTAAACTATTGTTGTATGTAAAGTAAATAAGGTTTTTAAAATGTTTTAAGAAGCTTCATTTAAAATTAAATTAAAATGCAGAGCCCCCCGGACCGGTGGCCAGGACCCAGGCAGTGTGAGTGCCACTGAAAATCCGCTCGTGTGCCGCCTTTGGCACACGGGCCATAGGTTGCCTACCCCTGTGCTAGATGCTGTACAGACACCTAGTAAGAGACGGTCCCTTTCCCAAAGAGCTTATCATTTAAATAGACAAGATGGAAAAAAGGATGGGAGGGGAAACTGAGGCAGCGCTGAGGTTTTCAAAACAGTCCAAAAAAGATTTAGGTGCATCTTCCATTAGAATTAACGGAAGCCTCGGCAACTCGGGTTCTGTTTAACCTGGGAACTGAAGCGCTAGGGAACCACAGGGTCGGTCAGCCACTTTGTCTGTTTGTCCAGCAGCCTCAATAAAAGAATCCCCCCTTATATTCATTACAGCCAAGTCTTGATTCATCTTCAATGGTCTATTTATAAATGGAGGCATAGAACTCCTTCCTACAGTGTCTTAGATGCAATGAGGTTGAAAGTGATTTGATGCAGGTTCTACCATCTGGGTCTGGCTTTCTGTGCATGGCACAGCAGAAAATTGAGTTGCTCGTCTGAAATGTTTCCTTGTGGCAGGGCGGTAGCACGGTGCCATTACGCCAATTACAGTGACTAAATAGGTCGTTATGAACGTTCACTTCATTTCACCTGGCTGTGCACACCTCTACCTTTGTTTTCCTCTACTACTTCCTCTGTATACTTAGCATCTCATTTTGCTGTTACTCTTGCTCTTCTCCTTAGCAGGTTCTCAGACTCAACGTCCCTGAGCTCTCAGGAATTCATCCTTTTTGTGCATGCCCTTGGCAAAATTCCTGTATGTGCGGTAAACACTCAATCAGCTCTGAAACAGAAACTCTTCTCCGTTATATTTTCTGCAGTGTTGCATTGCTGAGGAAGAGGGCTGGTCCGTAAGGGCCTGGTTCAAAGCAGACTACGCCTGTGGAAGTCTTTTCATTGTCTTTGTTGGGCTTTGCATCAGGCCCTAAAAACCTGAATAGACTTGATCTTTTTGGAGGGTTTTATTGGGAGCCGGTGGAGTTTGATACTGATTCTCTAGGGCTGCTGAACAGAGGCATTGGTGGAAAATGGTAGGATTTATTACAGTGTCTGCTGCTGCCTACTTGACATTAAAATTGGATATTGTGGGCCAGACCCTTATCTGATGTAAATCGGTGTAACTCTGTTGCCTTTGTTGGAGATATGCTAATTTTATACTAGTTGAGGATCTAGCCATATATGTGAAACCTAAAGTGCTGAGCTTTGGGTCTTTTTGTCTTAAGAGTAATTGCTAATTCCAGACTTTGCCATTTTATATACCATTACACAAAGACGTACACAGTTTCACCTATCTTGCAGAAGACTGTGTGTCCTGCCTGGTGAATTCCATTGAATAACCTTGAGTTCCTGAGTAAAACATAATCTGTTGAGATTTTCATACTGTAAATACCTAAAATAGATAGAGAAAATATCTTGATTCTGTGACGGGATCCCCGGGGTGCAGCCTGGGACGGTGGGATCGCTGTGCCCCCTGAACTCTCTCCAGCCTTGGCTGTCTCTCACAGTGCCTTGCTAGTGACCAGCAGCAAACCCCTCCAGGTGCTGTGATCACAACCACATGGGAAGACACAACACCCAGCTAGATTGCATGAATGCTCCCAGAGCCACTCATGAATCACACCGGGAAAGGCAGCATCCAAATCCCCCCAGCTCCCAGCCTTGTACCTCAGAAATATACCATCTTGCACTGCTCACGATGAGCAAAGCAGATTTATTAATTGGCTCACCACTTCATCAATGGAAAGTGGATCTACACCAGTCTTTGCCAAACCGGAGCAGATTTGCCACACACTTCATACAAACTCACTGGTAAAGATAAACAGTAAAAGAAGTTTATTGGCTACAAAAGATAGATTTTAAGTGATAGCAAAAAGTCAGAGTCAGTTACCAAAGTAAAATAAAAAAAATATATAAGCACGCAGAGTAGGTGGGTGAAGGAGAAAGGCCCAGCATGTGGCCACTGGGACTGAGGGTATAAAACAGACAATGTGCTTGGAGAACACAAGTCCGGGCATGTCTGGGGGCATTGCTGAGTCTCCAGGCAAGGTTGCGCAATTCCCCTGGCGTGGGCTCATGCAGGTGAGTCATTGCATTGAAGCTCCCTTGCTGGACAATGGTTGTTAACGGGTTGATTGACATCCTGCCCCGGGTGCTAATATCTGGCTGATTCCCCAATTTACAGCATGTTTTAGTGACAACCATAAAACACAATTCTCATAACTTCATCGGATCTATCTATTTATTTATCCCCATCCACCCCATCCATCCACCCCATCTATCTATCCCCATCCACCCCATCTATCTATCACCATCCACCCCATCTATCTAACCCCATCTATCTATCCCCATCCACCCTATCTATCTATCCCCATCCACCCCATCTATCTCTATCTATCTATGGCTAGAGAAATGGCTTTCAGCAGATCATAGCCTTTCCTCTGATACCTTACAAGGCATGCTTTATATGTAAGATCACAGTCATATATAAATGAGGAATATAGGGGGTTACAGGGCACTCCCCCAAGGTACAGAAGGTCACAAATTCCTTATAGGAGTCAGGAGTTTGCTCTCCTTTGCACAGCTTGGCACAGTTGTTCCAGTGAGTTACTGGGAGCGGTTACCCTTTTGTGAAGCATTATCCTAGGGAAGGTAACATACCAGACCTGATGGGCCTTGAACTGATCAATGTGGTAAATCCGATGGTCAGTGAACTTGCTTTTTGCATTTTAAGTGATACGTTTGCATTGGTATTGGAATGGTGCCAAACAGACATTACATTTATTTCATTATATAATTGGGTTCTGTATCTGATGTAATGAACCTTGTAATAATACATGGGGCAAAAAAAGAAGGAGGGTGTTTTAACTGGACTGAGGCTATGGAATTTGCCGTCTCTTGCTAACCAGGAACAATTTTCTCTCTGGCAGTTTTACCGAGTCATACGTGTGGAAATCCGGGAAGACTCCAGAATGGGATCCAGCAAGGGACGACGTTCAGCATTGGAGACAAAGTGAGGTATAGCTGCAACCCGGGCTTCTTTTTGGAGGGTCATGCCTTGCTCACTTGCCATGCCAGTTCGGAAAACAGTGCCTCCTGGGATTTTCCACTGCCCTCCTGCAGAGGTAAAGTGCTTCCTTATGTGACTCTGTGTTCACTGATCTAAAAACTAATGATCATGAGAAAACTATAGCTAGAAAGAGCCTCCAGCTGTAGAGGGAATCAGAGATGCTGCAGAATGAGCAGGTACATGGGACTGGCAACATTGCATTTGGTGGGATATTGGTTTAAAAACCAAACCAAACCCAGTGAAACCCAAACAAGATACAGTTGAGAGCCAGGCTTCCTTTTAACAGAATCCCTAAAGCTCCAGGGATGAGGAGGAACAATAATACTTACAATTTATATAGTGCTTTAAATGTGTGCAACCATTTAATTAACTGATTCTCACAATCCCTGGTCATTGCCATTATCATCCCTAGATGGGGAAACTGAGGCAGTGACGTTAAATGACTTGCCCAAGGCCACAGAGAGAGGCTTTGTGGTAGAGCCACAATTAGAACCTGGCACCTCCTGATCTCCCAACCTCATGCTCATGCCTCCAGTGCAGCTTCTAACATGGCCCCAGCTTTCCCCAGCTTTAGAAGGGAATCTTTTAAACTGCATGCATGTCACTGGGTTCACTCTGTGCTTGGGGGTGAAATTCACCCCAAGGCTGAGGGCCTGCACAAGACTTTATGCACCCTTATGCCCTGGAACTGTAAAGCAGACTTGCAAGGGATAGAGCTCTCCAGTTGGGTTTCAAGTGGGAGGTGCCTTGGT
This sequence comes from Malaclemys terrapin pileata, assembly GCF_027887155.1. Taxonomy (NCBI): domain Eukaryota; kingdom Metazoa; phylum Chordata; order Testudines; family Emydidae; genus Malaclemys; species Malaclemys terrapin. The sequence continues at coordinate 15,429,961 of NC_071526.1, read as the reverse complement.
GCTCAGAGGTATGTTTCTGCAACTGATTGACTGTAAGATGTTGGAATAGTCTTCTCAAGGGAAATGGTGGAGGGTCCATAGCCTGCATTGTATCAGACTGGGCTGGAGAATAAACCATGGGGAACAATCCTGCCCTGGGATGGGGCCCAACCAAGACAGTGTAATAGTTATCTTCCATCTCCGTGTTCTTTGGTTGATAGGCTCCATCAGGGAATCCTCTCTTCTTCATGTTCCCCATATTGTGTTTTACGATCATTTCCTATTTCCTATTGTGCATTCTGACCAATAAAAGAGCTTCAACGGGGTCATTTAAAAAGCCCCAATACCCTCTGTGACCTAACGGTGCAGCAGGTTGAGAGTTTTGTTGGAAGCAGACAATAGAACAGCTAGTTTGTTGTGTTAAAGGAGGCTTGGAGTCTAGGGACTTCAGATGCAGCGTGGTGACTTTTTGCATTTTCCATGTATTTTAATAAGCAGAATGAATTGTGGCCAGTTTTAATAGGCCAGCTTAATTAAAGTGGCAAATAACCAATGCCAGGCTAGGCCAGGCTGACTTAGAAAGCTTGCTACTGGATCTAATTCTCCACTTTTGCACTTTGGGCCTGCTGCCTGGATCTTGTGCCGTCATTCACACCTATAAAACCCTACCATTCTGATTGGGTACGGTTTGACACCCACTTTGCATTGGTTACAGGCTGCACACCGTAGAGGACAGCAGAGAAATAGGCATAAAGACTCTGGGCTGGAGAAAGTTTTATACAGGAGGTAAAACTTGATTTAACGCACTGCTTATGTAAAGGGCTGCAGCCTCCAGGAACTAGTGGAATTTTAGTTTCTTTATGACTATGGAGAATTGCTTCTTGATTATCCTTTGTGGATTCGGGGAGCTTCAGGGGACTAGATTGTCAGTAAATATACAAGTGTTTGGGTTGTTTTACCAAAATAGTTGCTGGTTCCCAACTTCATTTTTGTTCAATTCCTTGTGTGCTTCAGCAGACCATCTAGTATCGATCCTTTTATTGATCCTTTGCTTGTGTAATCAATTAGCAAGCCTGAGCCAGAGCATACATCTTGAATTTTAAATACAAAAATATTGTTTGCCTGATGATATATGTTCCTAACACTTCCCTTGATGAGTCATGCAGTTGTGGTTCCTGCTGCTTATTGTGTTTGTTACTCTGTTGCTTATCTATTGCTCTTGTGTGTTACCCATGGTCCCAATACAGGAGTGGTTGATGCATAGGTTGGTGCTGGAGAGGGATGTTTTACCTCCTTCATTTTTCATCTCCAAGTTAGCATCCTCAGTCTTGACTTTCTAGTTTCATGCTAAATCGGTGCTTCCATCATAAACCGTTATTCTTCAGTGTGTTTACAACTTGGCTGGAGAAAAAGCACCCTCAAGGCTGAAACATGGTATAAAATGTCAGATCGCTCTCAGAGTAAAGGAAATGCCATGCAAGAATAGACCAGTGCTCCATCTACTCTGACATCTTATCTCTGACAGTGGCTGGTGGTTGAGAGAGGGTAAACATTGCCCCACTATTTAAAGGTGTTTGTGCAATGCCATTCCATAAGGGAGGCAATGCCTCCTGACCCCAGCAGGTGCTGATGCCTTGGAGCATAAGGATTAATAACCCTTGTAATTTTTATTTGATTTTGCTGCAGATGGTCTTTTTACCTGTGTGCAATCCTTTTGTTCAGGAAGCTATTAAGGTTACTAATTAACTCCCCCCCCCGCACCCCCCTAAAATTACCACCACCTTCTTGATATTTCATATACTTATAATTGAAAAATGTCAAAATATGCCGTGATGGTCACATTGCATTGTGGCAAGTATTAATTTGTTTCACATCAGTTTATTTGCTCCAGCAGTATCATGTGGTGAAATGTTCCAAAGGTTACCCATTCTGTGCAGCATGTAGTCAGATGTTTGCTGATTGTTTTAGTGGACTTAAGAACTTGGGATGAATTCTGCACCATTTGATGTTAATGGTAAATGCTTACTGAATGTAGTGGCAGCAAACATCAGACTCCCTGGGGTCTAGTCCCATATAGTTACAGTTAGTTGATACAAAAATGTAGAAAGCAGAAAAAACGGACAAGAAATTGACACAATAGAGAACCCAGAACCTGCCCAGCCATATGAACTGATTTTACCATAACAGGTTTTTCAGTGATCAGATTTAAAATTCATGTCTGACTGTTAGACTGGCACTACAGACTGTAATGACTGCAAGGGTCAAAAGATTTGCATACAGGTAAAAAGTGTCTCATTCTGCTGGGAAAATAATGCGTCTTCAGAGCTACTGCCTGAATAGAAATATATATTTCTTTGATTGAAATTAGACCTTCTCAATGTCTGCACATCATGTATTCAGCCTGTGGATTTCCTTGCCTTAGGAAATCAGTCAAATACTGTATCTGGATTCTTTTTTGAAATGCCTGGATAACCTTATGACCAATATTTTTAGCTGTGTGAGCTAAAATAAGTCAGTCACATGCTTCTGGGCATAAACTGATTGCTGCATGGGTCAGGAAGGAATTTGTTCCCAATGTAGAACATTGCACAATTGACGGGTTATATTTAGGTTTAAAAAGATAGCGTATAATTTCTGATGCATCTGGTAGGGGCCACAGATGGGTATTTGAGACGTGTAATGTGACCTGATGCTGCATATCTTACTGTACTATAGCACTCTGTATATTCCTATAACTATTAAGTAACTGATGTATTTCTAAAGGAATCAGTGTCACCTAGATTGTGTGAGTGGTTCCAAAGAATTTGTTCCTATCTGCCAGATGAATAACATCCATTTGTTTAAAAAGAGCAAAGACCGTGATTGCAACGAACAAGTCAACATTTGCAAATAGAAGCAACTTTGTTGTTGTTGTTACAGTTATGTTGTATTACAATTACAGCGAAAAGCTGAAGTTATCTGAAATATTGCTGTGTGGTATCTGCTGACAAATGTGGATTATTTTTTTTAATAGCACCCATTGTACCTATTCATTTGATTCTAACTATGGATCAATACGATGGGCAGCAAAAAAGAAACCATTTATCTCTGCTGAGAATCTCAACTGTCCTACAGCTCCAAGGGCATGCTTTGTTTTTTGAACTATTATTTATGATGATGATTGTGGAATAGTGTAAGAGATTCAGTAACACATCAGCGCCCCATTGTACTAGGTACTGTACAAACAAAAACAAAAGATGATCCCAGCTCCAGAGATGTTACAATCTAAGTATTGTGAAACAGCTGGATACATTGGATTACCCTTTAAAAAGAAAAAGAAAAGCTCTGTGTATGTAACACACCTATAAAATGTGTCATGTCCCTTGCCAGTGGCTAGCCAACATGGAATATAACATACTACTACTACTGCTAGCTAATGCCTTTTGCTTAAGTGCTGGAGGCCTGTTGTTGCAACACAAAGCCCCATCTTCAAACCCTGCAAATGGCTCTTGGAGTATGAGATGGTGACGTTAGAAATAGGCTGCCTTCCTTTGTCTTTCATCAGTTTTTACATAAGCATAACTCTATATAGGCCCCAGAAGAGTTACTCCAGATAGTCACTGATGGGGGGAGGGGGAGCAAAATCAGACCCCAAATCAGACTTGTCTCAGTCAGTATCACCCTCTGCTACCTCTTCTCTTGTGTTTTGTTGTAAGTAGGATGCTATAAAGTGAAAGGGAGGAACAGCAGCTCACGCTGAGAATTCTAATGCTTTGCTTAGCTGGTGCTACGACCCTTTCCACGTTTTATGTAAACATTAGCATTTTGTTCTGTGGTTAAATCAAATTGAGCATAAACCGTGTAACAACACCTGCAGCTCCATTAGGAGGCGGAATAGTCTTAAGTAACACATTTTGTTCTGGAAAATAAGGTCACATCCCTGCACAGCCGGCACTGGAAGCATGTTCCCTTAAGGCTGTGAGTTGGGTTCTGTTTTATTTACCTGATTCGTTCTTTTGTCTCTCCCTGCCACATTTTTTCTTTCAACTAGATTCGTGGTGCTCTGGGCCTGCTTTCCCCAACATTCAGTCTATATTGTAACATCTGAAGAAGTGGGTTTTTTACCCACGAAAGCTTATGCCCAAATAAATCTGTTAGTCTTTCAGGTGCCACCAGACTCCTTGTTGTTTTACTGTAACATCATCTTGCGGTAGGAGATAAATAATAATGTATGTCGGCAGCTGTATGTACTTATTGGGGAAGGCATCACCAGGGCTATTGGAGGAGTATTTTGCATCATATCTGATGATATATTAGTCTTACATAAATGAGTGGTGTCTGGGTTTGTTTGTTTCTTAACCCTCCATCTAAGGAACACTTACTTTCTATGATGCCTTGCAGCAGTGTGGTACTAGTATTTTAACAAGAGGATCCCACAAAAATTAAATTCCTTTCCCTACATCCTAAGGGATAAATGTGCTGGGGAAGAATACGTTCTTATTCCATTCAGCCAGTGCTTCCTCACAACAAAAGGGAGCAAACAATTCTCCTTGGGACACAAACCTTTATTAAGTGCATTTTCTGGAAATATTTCTAGCTTGTTCCCGTCTATAATAGACACATTACAGATGGGTCAGGCTGCTGAAATCAGGATTAAGTGTCAAGTCATAGAATCGTAGAATATTAGGGTTGGAAAAGACCTCAGGAGGTCATCTAGTCCAATCCCCTGCTCAAAGCAGGACCAACACCAACTAAATCATCCCAGCCAGGGCTTTGTCAAGCCGGGCCTTAAAAACCTCTAAGGACTGAGGTCCAGATACAAGAGCGCTGTAATCATGGGAGCTGCTGCTTTGAGAGCAAATTGGTCTACTATTGCTGTCTCTATAATGTGCAACGGGTGGGCCCATGCTTAAGAGAAAATATTGTTGTCCTAAAAAGCATCAAAAGGGCCTGAGGGGAGAGCAGAAGTTAGAAAGAGGGGATAAACCACCACCTATCAAGCTGACCAATGTTGTCTCGTTTCATTGTTCCTCCCTCATTGAGGTTGGTCTACCTGTTGTCAACTTATCTTATATTTAGATTGTGTGCTCTTTGCAGCAGGGGCTTTTTGTCCTGTGTCTGTACAGCGCCTAGCACAGTGGGATTCTGGTTCTTTACTGGGGCTCCGAGGTGCTACTGCCATTCAAATCATGACTGTACGCTCCATTTTCTCTTTAGATGCTAGTATGGCCCTCATCACCATCTGAGCACCTCGCAAGTATGTCTGAATCCTTCTTCCTAATGTCCCCGTGAGGGAGCAAAAAGATGTTGTTTCCGATTTTAAAGACTGGGAACTGAGGGACAGAGAGGTTAAGTGACTTGCCCAGGCTCTCACAGGAGGCCCATATCACAACCGGGAATTGATCCCTTCTCGTTGGACTCCGGGTTCTAACAGATCATCCTTCTCCCATTACAAGTCCTCGTTTTAACAGACTAAGGTGTTGCTGTTTTAGTAGCAGAAATAAGCAGGCGTCTTCGGAAATGACTTATCCTGGCAGTATCTTGCCTTTATAATAAACATGTCATTATTTTGGCTTATTGTAGCATCATAACTTGGAGCAAGAAGTCCCATAACTTGAAATGATCAAAACTAGGCTGGAAAAACTGTATGGTAGGGAATTAATCCTGTATTAACCTGGAGCTGATAGAGTAAAGGGAACTATCCTGGCCTGCCCAAGCTAGTGGACGTAGATGATCAAACATAGATCTCTTTTGTCTTTATCTTCAGAGAGGAGCCTTTTAATTGAGTTGCCAAATTCCAAAACTCTTATTTAGGTAGGTCTGTATTTCTGCGCATCTCCAGGAAGCCACCCACGGTAAGCACTGCCCAGAGCCTGCACCCCAAACCCGCTTCTGCACTCCAACTCCCTGACCTGAGCTCCCTCCTGCACTCTGGACTCCTTGGCCCCAGCTGGGAACCTCCTCCTGCACTCCAAATCCTCATCTTTGCCCCCACCCCAGAGCCCACAGCCCCGGTCGGAGCTCTCACTCCCCCACACCCCAACCCCCATCCTAGCCCTGAGCCCCTTCCTGCACTCTGAACCCCTTGGTTCCATCCTGGAGCCCCCTCCTGTACCCCAACCCCTCATCCCCAGCTGTACCCCAGAGCCCAAACCCCCTCCCAAACCCCAACCCCTGCCTGGGTGGGGCAGAGTGAGCGACAGAGGCGGGGGGATGGAGTGAGTGGGGGCAGGGCCTCAGGGAAGGGGTGGGGGCAAGGGCGTTCGGTTTTGTACAATTATAGAGTTGGCAACCCTATCCCTAGAATGTGTTAACTACTTATTCTACAGAGTGTGTTCCATCTTTTAGTTAACACCCTGAGCGTCTCTCCCAGACCGGAAGACGAGCTCTGTGTAGCTCGAAAGTTTGTCTTTCTCACCAACAGAAGTCGGTCCAACAAAAGATATTACCTCACCTACCTTGTCTCTCTGGGTCCAATAGTGTCCCTTAGCAAGCAGTGAAGAATATTTCCCTCCATTACAGGAATCACAGGGTGAAATTCCACAGCTCGTATTATGCAGACCAGATTAGAATAAAAGGTCTTTGGGGCGGGGGACTGTCTGTTTTGTTCTCTGTTTGTACAGCCCCTAGCACAATGGGATCCTGGTGCATCATGAGAGCTCCAAGGCAATTCTGCAATACTATTACCAATAACGATAAATGGTCCCTTTTGCCTTAAAGAGTGGGATTTTCAAAGGAGCCTAAGGGCCAAATCTCATCGAAATTCACTAGGAGATGAGTGCTGCACTCCTTCAGAATTTCCCTGGGATTTTCAAAGATGCCTATAAGCTTCAGAGGAAGCGTGAACATGGAAAAAAAGTGTTTAAAACTAAAACTAAATTAGTCGTAACAGACTTCTTAAATGTAAACCTTTAAAACCAGGTCAGATTGGGTTCAGATCTAATTCTGGGTGCAAACTTGGGTAAGTTAACTTTATATCAAGTGGGATTTTCCATTTATAGCTCCAGTAGAATATTCTGAAATATGTTTCAGTAGATTCTGTTTGCTAAAATGCATGCATGCCTTCGGAGAGAAAAGTCTTGCCCAGCTTGTTTGCTGAGCGTAAATAGAATTGATAGGTTTATGACTTTAGTAGGCGGTTAAGTAAAAAATCAGTAAGCCAGCTGACGAAGTTGAGAACATTTGTGATGCTGCATTTTAAGCATATCAAATATGCAGTAGCTCATTAAAAGTGTCCTGTCCTGTTATAATTCAAACAGCTGCTTAGAGTGCGCTGGGCCCAAAACATTTTCAAGAGCTGTTCAAGACCATTTTAATATGTTTTAACAATAATATCAAGCTCATCAAACTGATCTATATATAAAATGAGTGTTGGAAGTCGTTAATGTGTTTTAAAAGATTTTTAATTAAAGTTTTTAAAAATAGGGGGCTAGGATTTTAGATGGAGCTACACCAATTTCCACCAGCTGATTTTTTTTAAAGAATGTTTTAAGATTGATGCAGCATCAAGAGGCAGAATTTTGTAGGATTTTCTTTTCTCCCTGGGAAAGAACATTGTCCCATATTGCTTTATGCTGAATTGCAGAGAAACCTAGGAATTGGCTGACTGGATGAGTCGAGTTCATCTAGTCCACTATCCTCTCTCTGATAATGTACACCTCTACCCCAATATAACGCAACCCGATATAATACGAATTCGGATATAACGTGGTAAAGCAGTGCTCCGGGAGGGGGGGGGGGGGGGGGACACACTCTGGCGGATCAAAGCAAGTTCGATATAACGCGGTTTCACCTATAACGCGGTAAGATTTTTTGGCTCCCAAGGACAGCGTTCTATCGGGGTAGAGTTGTACTAGATGCTTCAAATGAATCTTCGAGACCCCACAATAGGCAGCTAGGAGATAACCTGGCTATAGGAAATGCTTCTTCCAAACTGCTGTCAGTTATAGGCTGGTTTAACTTGGATGCTCTCCTTGCTTAATTTATTATGTATGTATTAATAATTTATTTACCCTAGGGAGCCCCAGTTGTGGCTCAACACCCCACTGTGCTAGGCACTGTACAAACACAGAACAAAAAGACAGTCCCTGCTCAAGAGGGCAAACCATCTCCTTTAGGTGCCTAGAGTCCCTGCATCCTGTAAACCTCATTATTTTGGATGTTCCAATTTTGGAAACTCCAACTCAAGACACCTTTAAAGGGGTCTACATTTTTCAGGGAGTGGGAGCTCAGCACTTACTGAAAATCACAAGTCTCCAGCTAAGCATCCAAAAAAACGTGGCTCCCCAAATCACCAATCACTTCAGAAACTGTAGGCCCCAGCCTTCATTAACCTTTTCACTGCCAGTCCTCCAGGCGGCCTGCTTTTGCCTGAGTCATTCGGTTGAAATTGGAGAAGGTGTGAATTAGGTGTCGGCTCTTGGCTTTGTTCGCAGTTGGTGCTTTCTGCCAGACTTACCTGGGCGCAGACAAAAAGCTCATCGCTGTTGCATATATAATTCCTCCAGGGCATTAATATTAAAATAGCCCCATGAATGTTCCAGGTTCCTGTCAGGCAATAATAATGTTTAAAAGGCAACCTGTGCCATGCTGGAGGTGGCTGTCCTTCTGCAGGAATGCCTCTCTACCGTAAATTGCCTCTGCTCAGACCTTTGCATGCATTATTGAAGCAGCTAATGGCCCCAGCCTGTCTCCGTCATATCTTTCTGCTGGGCATGTGGCTTGCAGAGAGCTCACTGACTGAGAGTAGCAGCATCGCTTCTACATTTACTGCCTTTCCAGCGTCCTCAAGGGGTTATTGAAGAGAATAGTTTGAAATAAGTCTGGGCGTATCTGCACATGCCAGCAAATGAGTGAATCGTGCTTATCCTTTGCGGCCAGAACCCATTCATACCCCAAGAAGTAAGAAGAGCTCCTGTAGTCTCAATGTACTGGGAAGAAAAAAACATCCTTGTGCTTCTCCCCTTATTCCTGATCCCATTTTAGCACCGTGGCTACCCATCTCCAGGAATCAGAGGTAACACAGACTCCTGCCTCTTGCATGGGCCAGAGCTGTCGAAGCTACCCCTGCTACCTTTATCTTGGATGAGTTCATATGTAGCAGAAAGGATCCTCTGGGTTAAAAAAACAACGACCCAGAAGAACCGGAGCCTAACATGCAAGGTCAATGGGGATATCATACCTTGAAATTGGAGACCATGACAGGGTGTGCAAACCCTACATGGGTCAGGGGAAGGATCAGTGAGCAGCTGGAGGCCCTATAAGCCATGCTCTGACACCCGAATCTCAGGGGTAAGGCTGCAAGGGAGGAGCTAAATCGGTGGGGCTTTGCTCAGTTAGTGCCTGACTGAGAGGGAGAGCAGGCTGTTAGCCGTCACAGTGGGAGATCAGGTTAGCTGGGGTGGGGTAGGAGCAGATGAAGATTGGTGCCTGTCAGGGCCTCCCTGGAGTGGGGTAGAGTTGGCCTGTCAAGAGATGATTGTCTCCTTTGGCTGCCAACGACTGCAGGTTTGAAAGAGCCCAGGTGGGGCATAAGCATTAATTTTCTTGGTACTCAGCAGAGCCCGGGAGAGGCAGAGAATCTGCTGAGGGTGGGTGGAGTCCAGGGGGGATGGAAGAATTTGTTTATTTTTGGCCTTTGGGTAACCTGGACAGGGTGGAGCTCTTACGTGGCATAGCTCGGAGGGGCTAAGACGCCCCAGGCCGAAAGGTCTTGGAGGCTGGGTGGATCAGCTGAAGACTAGGAGGGAATATCACTTGAGTCTGGGACTCTAGATACTTCTAATATGAGTGATTGCCCTCACTCACCAGGAAGCCTGTGTTTGTGCATATGCATTCTGTGTGTTCGGCTGACTGGCTGCAGTTGGGTAGCAGATGGCCATGAGAAATAAGAGTTGGCGTGAGCCAGAGGTTTGTTTTTACTTTGCTTTTGCAGCTCCATCCATCAGAGGCTGCAAGTCCCAGCCCCGCTGATAGTGGCTTGTACTGTCAGCAAGGCTCAGACCTGAAAAGGTTTTGATACTATCACACTAAGAATTTCCTGTGGAGCAGTATTCCAAAATCCTCCTGTCCCGCCTCCCCAGGAAAATGCATCAACTGCTGCATAAATCACAGGAGAATCACTGTGCTGAGTTTCAGTCTGGAAGGATTTTTTTTAATAGTTTTATGCTGGAGTTTTAAACACTTGAAAATAGGTGTTTATAATGTAAAGCCTGAGAGCTCCTTGACTAAAGCGTCTGAAATGCCATTCTATAATGTGCATTGTAAAGTTAACAAGCTTTTCATAGTGCATTTCATATAAATAGCAAGGCATTTGACAATGCTGTACATACAAAAGTGACACACTGCCACAATGCAAGTCAAATTAATTCTTGGTTTCCTTTATCTTCCTGCCCATGTTTTCTCTTGATCCTCCTACTTTATTTGCTCTAATAGCTTCTGCTAATAGAGTTTAGTTGTAGAGGAAGATAACCTGTAGCAAACAGCAGATCCCATTTCTAACCAGTAAATGCCTTTAGCTTTAGTGACATATCAACTTCTTCCATAGGTTTTACTTTCCTATTTTTAAGTAGCATAAGCTCATAGCTCATTATAGAAGGGCAGTGTGCATGAATTACTGCATAATGTTTTACTAAGCCCAAGAATGTGTTCTTATCCAGTCTGCTTGGTTTTAATGCTGATTGGTAATGCCAAGAGGGTAAAGAATTAGAACCAAACATTCAAAGGGAATAAAATGCAGCCTCTGAAATTGCACCCCCATTTTTATGCATGTGTTTTTCTGTGGCCCTGAACTGTGGCTTGCATGCACAAAATTGCAGTTGGCAGGGCAAATTGAGTAATCATTAAAACTGGCTTTGTCTGTGCCCTTTAGGTACGTGGGCATCTCCTTATCCCATTGCCACATGCAAATAGTAGCCTGTGCTCTGAAATGTGGGCTTTTAGATGGAGAAAATGAGACCAATGAAAAACTGCACGTGCAGTTTTAGTTTCTGAAAATTTGACACTTAAAGGCGAAACAGTCAATGCTTTTATATAATATACAAGTGTCAACATCGGGAGCTTGTTGTGGGATGGAATATAAGTTTGAAAGCTGTAAACAAGAGGGAAAAATGAATAAATTTTGCTTAATTCTCAACTTAGACATGGGTTCAGAGCTTTGACTCAGATGTGAATTCATTGGATTTGCATCCTGTTTAGGAGAGATTATGCTGGGGAAAAGATGTGCCGATGAGGGAAAACTGAAGCAGAGGACAGGCGGCATGGGAAAGCGGAGAATGAAAATGGGAGCAGAAAGATGAAGAAAGATTCTGCTGATGAGTGCACACTTGTAGTGTATACAACATCACCTGTCTGTACCAGCTTTTGCAGAACTCCTCTGTCCCATGTATGTGGCACAGGCATCTCTTTGGGATGGAAACCCTTTGTGTTTAACACAGCTCTCCTTCTGAAGGAAACCCTGGCTCAAAGGACAGGAGGGGAAGAAAAAAGGTTTCATGCATTTTTGTGAACCCACAAATTCCGTTTGAACTCCACAAGATTCATCCATCCCTAGCAGACAGTAAGGAGAGGGAGCTATTGAGGATGACTCAAGGGGGCTTAATTAGGAGTAAAGAGTAAGAACTGAGAAAGAGAACTCGGACAGAATGTCAGGGAAGAATTTGATGTATTAGGCTGTGTGGAACTGCTTCCCCCAGGAAGTGGTAGAAGCTCTGTCACTTGGGATGTCTAAAATTAGACTGAACAAATCACTGGTAAGTGTACAAGAGGGAATAAGCTTTCACTCGCAGGCAGATGGACTGGATGACCTAATAGGTCATTGTATCCTGTAATGTCTAGGTGTCTTAACGGGGATGGGAAACAACAAAACAAAAAGCAAATCCACTGCCAGCTAGTAAAATGGAGCCAATTAATATTTCATAGCTATGATGTCATCCAAAGGCGATATTTTAATGGTTCTAACAGCACAACCCTGACACAGGACTTTAAGCGTGATGGGGGAGAAGAAAAAAAGCTGCATCATTCTTATGGTGTTTTAACTTCAGCTATGCTCTGGACCATCTCCTTTGTCCCAATCCCGCCACAAACAGTGGCCCGTGTCCTGCAACAAGCTCCATATTGGCAGATCCCGGCATTCAAGATGAGCTACATTAGCCTCATTGTGGGACTCCACATGGGTGCAGGGGGTTGCCTATGCAGAGCTTGTGGCAGGATCAAGCCCAGTGGATGGTTCTGTAACTCTGGAGTTCAAGGCGTGGCTGTGTAGTTGGTGTGTGCAATATATACAGATATCATGATGGAGCGGTAGTGAGACCACAGTTAAGCTTGTATAAAGGGTCTTAATTGCAGGGAGAGTCATTTATTCTATGTAGGGCCAAGAATTAAAACAAAACAACAACCCCCTCCTCCCCAAAGTTACCTTTGTAAGTCCAAATTTAGGCATCTGCCCTAGATTTTGAAAAGCTCTGAGCACCCAACATTTCCCATTGACTTCTTTGGGTGTTGAGGAATTTTCGATCAGGCAGATGCCTAAGGTGTGGATTTAGATGGCTGAAATTAGGCACCTGTTTTCAAAAATCTTGACCTATATAAACATTTCCAGTAAACGTTTTCTACTTGGAATGGGGCAAATATCTGACACCAAAATATTACAAATAATAAACCAACATCCATTAAAAGCAGAGGGGATTTTTTTAAGGAATTAAAGAAAAATATGTACAAATATTTTAAGACTCCAAAACCTCAGCAATGTGTGTATGACTAACCAAAGCAATCCTATGATTTCATATTGCCGTAACCACTGTACTATCTTTATCTCACCCACCTTCATGGCTCTCATTTATTATGTTAAATCTTAGATTGGACGGATGGATAGAGCTTACAATCCTCATCATTTTATCCTGCACTCATGCCCATGGTGTCCAAACACCAACAGTTCTTTGATGCAAAAACCTTGTCTCTTACTGGTCTCTCAATTGCTATGCAGTCCTATGTTGTTGACTACTTTATTAATCATACAAATTCATTTTTAAAAGTGTTGTGATCCATCAACTGTATAAAATGCAACTCTCAGTTGCACAGATATCACCATGGGCGTCACTGCATAATAGCACCGTTTTCTCAATCACTGTTTTCCTAGGTGCTGTATACGTACCTGTAATAACCATGTCACATGCTGCTTATTCTGTCTACCTATCTGAGAGTTCTGTTGGCATGAGAAGGAACTTGACCTTTACTCTTCTAGTTATCTTGTCATTATCAGAACCCCTTGAACTCTCCTCTGTATAATGGACATCTACATGTCAGAAATCAGTTGTTTTGTAGAGCTGCAGCAGGCATAGTTTCACTGAAATCAAGGTAGCTGTATAGATTGAGACCTCTCTGGGGATCTGGGTGGATGTTTGCAATAACAATGGTTTCTCCGGTGGGTTTGGAGAGGTGAGAACTCTGTGAAGTTTGGTGGGTTGCCTACTCTAACTTTCCAACCTCTTGAAAGGTTTTCTGGTTTGGGAGGAAGAGCAGGGTATGCTATTGACACATCCACTTTCTGGGCCCCATTCCCATCAAAACTCATGCCACACCATGCAAGGTGTCTTCTTCCACACTATGGTGAGGAGCACTGGAGTTGTAGAAGCTAGAGGTGTCAGAGGTCTGTTGGATCATGTTTATTCCACTCCTGCCCCTGGCTACTGCAGGGTTGCCCACTGCTATGGTATGATGGAGGCTTGAGTAGCTGGTTTGGGAGATGTAAACGTGTCACCTCTGTGTCATCTGGTGAGAGGCATCTCTTCACATGCAGTGCACTTGCTGAATTTCCTAGTGCCTATATGTGTCTGATCAATGTGCCAATAAAAAATTACAGCACTTGAAAAGAACAACAACAACAAAATAAAACAACAACAGATACTAAATTACTTTTTAAGAGCTCAGCCTTGATCTTTGCAGCACACTCCAATCTCCCCTAATCTGGCATTATGTTTTGTATAGTACCTTTTTGATTTATGCTACTCTCTCCAGACTAGGTTTAGTTATTGTTATATACCAATCAATGGCCTTTTAAAATCTCCTTCCCCCGCCTTTAGAGTTTTGGAGAAATTATTGATCACGATTTCCCTCCGTTGTCTCAAATGTGGCATATGAGTCATACCCCCACCCCCTCTGAAAGCTTTAACACATTAAGGGGAAGAATAAAAAAAACCTCAGGACTGTGTTGCTCCAATGCCTTGGTGGCATATTTGCATCATGCTCCCTTCCAGCAAAACACCCATGATGTGTATTTTCTGCCTTTCAGCTGACGATGCTTGTGGAGGGACGTTACGGGGACAGAGTGGAATTATCTCCAGTCCTCATTATCCTTCAGAGTATGGCAATAATGCAGACTGTACGTGGACTATCCTAGCAGAGCCTGGAGACACCATTGCTCTGGTTTTCATGGATTTTCAATTAGAAGATGGATATGACTTTTTAGAAGTCACTGGAACGGAGGGATCCTCACTCTGGTAAGTGAGTGGCTGTATTTCCTTTTATGGCTGTGCATGTTTAATTCTATCTGCACATATATAACTTTAGGTGTGAAATTAACTGCAATGGGATCCAGTGTGCACTTCACCTCGTACCTGAACCAGAAACTTCACGGTCAGCACTAGCAGTGGTTAAAGCCACAATTCGAGATTTTAAAGTACATTGTAATGAAAAATCTCTGCATTTATTTTTATGGCTTTAGTTGAGTTTTACAGTGTTTGCTTTTGAAGTCTGCTCTTTCTTAAGAGCCCTGTGGTGTGTAGCTGGTTAACTAGATTAAAAACCTGTGGCTGTAGAAATCTTGAACTTGCTTTTTGCTCAATTGTTTTCTGATTACTGGTAAATCTATTGCTGACAAGTTAACTTTACTGTTAACGACCCTGTGGCAAATGTGCTACTGTTTGATTTGCTCTATGTACAGTAGGCTGCAGACAGAATTTAAGTATTCCTGTTCTCTCGTCCCATTAAGTCTAGTTTGATTACTCCACAAATGTGCTTGCTTTGAGAGAGCGGGGTTTATTTTGTTGGTAAGCAACTTATTGCGCTGCAGTCATTCCATTTCTTTTGCCTTCTTCAAGGTAACAATGATGTCTCCACGGTGAGGGATGTGAAATTACAAGTTGGGGTTTGTAAAATAAATTTGATAGCTGAGGTCTGAACTAATAGCGTCTAACAAAAAAAAGTTGCAGGATACCCCATGATGATGATTTAGGTTGGTTAATGTTTGGGTTCAGCAGTTGATGATGTTATAAAGATCTCGTTTGATGTGAATAGTGTTTCGCGGATGATTGAATCTGTTGAGATTTCAGCTGCATTTTCAATTCCCTTGCTGCTTAGTTGAATGGAATGTAAAAAGGAGGAGGCCAGTACATTCACTGCGTGAGGTCTTGTCTACACTATGAAGACTTTGTGGGTATAGTTATGCCAGCAAAGCCCCCTAGTGGAGACCCAGCATGTACTGACAGTGGGCATTATTTTCAGAGTGTGATTAAACCAGCCCCCCAAACAATGTAAACTGTACAGGCGAAAGGACTCTGGTTGGCGTAAGCTGCAGCTACGTGTGTGTGTGTGTGTGTGTGTGTTTGTGTGTGTGTGTGTGAGTGTCAGCATTCGAACATAGATATGTCAGTTAAAGCTGTGGTTTTTTTTTTTTTTTTTTTTTTTTTAACACTCTTAACCGACATAGCTATGCTAGAAAAATATTGTAGCATACTCTAGGCCTCAAATGCACGTGTAACAAATGAAGATGGACCCATGTGAAAGCTCCGGATCCCATCACCACCTATCTGCAATGGAAGTTCAGGTCCAGAATCTAGTTCTGTAGCTGGTTCTTACGTTGGATTCAGGGTGTTGGGGGCGGCCTGTTACAGAAAACCCCAAATTTTGCAGAAGTTTGGACTGAAATCTGAGCTTTGTGGTTCAGGCCCATCTTTAGTGATAAGAGAATTATCTTTCATGTAGATTAAAAATGACATATAAGCTCCTGAACATATAAACTATTTGATTTTGCGTTCCCCTCCGAGAATGACTGAAAGAGAAATAAGCATCATTATAGAAGAGAGGAGTGGAAGGAAGGAGATCGTCACTGTTTTCCTTCCCAGTTTTGGAGAGCATCAGAATAAAAGTGATATTTAAGGAAGATTCAGTTAAGGAGTAGGGACATTAAATTACAAGGTTTGTCATAGCCTACTGGGCCGCCCATAAGAAAGAGAGATCCATCTATGAGGTGCAAAGGCAGGGACGCTGGAACAGTTTGTATAGTGGGGGTGCTGAGAGCCTTTGAACCAAACTGTAAACGCTGTATATCATGGAATCCACTTCAAGCCAGGGGGTGCGGCAGCACCCCTAATTCCACCATCTATGTGCAGGGGTGCAGTGGTTTGATTCACTGATGACTTGAGATTTCCTCATTGGATTCCCTTGGTGATAAAGAAGTTAGCTCAATACATGCTTGCTCAGACATTGTACCTCTCTATTTGTCAAGGCCCGAATGTGGGGCACAATGTTCAGCCCCCCCCCCAATGAGGAGGAGTCAAACATTACTCAGGCAGGAGATTTAAAATGCTGTGGGCTTCATCTCTTTAGTGCAGCTGATCCTTCCTGTAGCCGCAGATTCGTGATTATGTTATTTTGGATGTAAATAATTTCTCAACAGTAACTGTGTGTGTTGGGGGGACACACCAAAATATGTGTGGAATAGAGGTCACTTTGGCACTAAAATGAGTGGAGTCCTGTGAAACGAGGGGCACCTGGGAGATGCATTAAGCACTCTTCCGTAGGCTGCGAAGTAACCTTAGACGTTGGCAATGGCAACAGGGTAGAGACTTCTTAACCGGTTCCAGGTGGAAGGAGCAGATGAGAGAATGAATCTGAGTCAGGTTCAGAGTTGTAAAATGTTTTTGCACAACCATTATTTCATGCGCCTGAACGAAAGGCTGGTGGATTGATAGACAGGGATAGAAATCATAAGGGATACCCAGTATTGGAAACAGCTGGTAATAGAAGAGCTGAAGCTAAGGAGGGCAGTGTTTAAATGAGAGGTTACTGAGGAGGTTCTTAATGGCAAAAACAACTAGACTCCCAAAGAAGGTGCCAAAAGCATCACTGCTGTTGCTATAGGGGAGAACAATGTAGGGAGCATCAATTTAATATACAAAGGGTCAGACTAGATGGCCCCAAACAGTCCCTCAGCTCTTGCAGGCAGTTGAGTGCTTGGTGCCTGGTAGATTCATGTACTGCTTTCTGCTCACTCAACAAGGAGTTAAAACTTGTAGCTTCTGATTGATGGAGACGACTATTCTTCGGGACCCCACCCTGGGGAAGGGGAAGAATTAAAGGTCTAAAATAATTAAAGAAATCACCTGGGAGTACCAGAAAAGAAGATTAAATTATGGTGATTTACAAGGGTCCTGTCCCTGCTACAATGCCTGAAGAAGATCTTGGCGTAAGCTCGAAAGCTTGTCTTTTTTGCCAACAGAGGTTGGTCCAATAAAAGATCTTACCTTACCCACCTTGTCTCGCTAACATTCATTTATGTAATTTATACTTGCCTGGCAAATATGGGGGAATAAGATTCATATTCGGTAGCGGCCATTTATTGTGTACCAGTTGTTTACTGTTCCCCAGGACACCTTTGAAAATTAGATGTAGCTGTTTTATGAGCAAACTGTGTTTATTAGCATACATTAATATTTTAGGGCACTGTTACTACTTAGCTATTCAGCGCTGCAGGAACTGAGTGATACAGCAGGGCTGGAAGTTATCGGATGGACTCTGAAGACAAACATTCATCAACCTGTGCATGTTGCTTCCTGAAAGTAAAACCACACTTGTTTGAGGAAACCTATGTTAAAACCAAATGATAACAGGGAATCCATTCATAATCCATAGATATACATTTTCAAAGCACCTACGTGATTTAGGCTCACAGTTGCCAAGATCCCTTTTGAAAACGGGACTTCAGTGCTTTTGAAAATGTTACCCCAACATTTACTTCCTCAAGGGTGAGACTCGCTAGCAATGCAGAAGGCCAAACACGTGGCCTGTGCTCTGCTGAGGATGTCAAAATAGGTGGTACATATTCATTGACTCTCTTCCCTCAGTGGACTACCACTGGGGTTTAGTTTAAAGACCAACACTATTAGCTGTGTCCAGTGGATCAGCTGCTACAGCAGGACAGTCAAGACACGCTGAACTGGTGAGTGAAATCACACACCTTGTGCAGGTGTGAATTTCACTCTTAAGAGTCCATAGCAAGATTTGTTTTCCAAGGTGCATTCTTAGCTCCTTCTATATTTGTGAAATACACACAGGCAAGATTTATAGGCTCCAGTCAATTTGAAGGACCCAATTTAGTATTCTCTAGAAGCAAACTCATCAGTTCCATGTGCAGAATTACAGAGTCCTTTTTAAATTTCACTTTTCAAAGCTGGCCGTCGCTACCCTGAGCCTGGTAATTAAATTCAGATGACTCATTTTTTCCCATTTTTAAATAATTTTTGCCTGTGGGGAAAAAACTGAAGCTCATATCTATTCTTTAAATATGTTGATATGATTCAGCTTGAAAATATTGCTAGAAACCCCTTCTTCTTTCTTTTTTTTAATTTGCTTTATGAAAACCTAGTTTTAATTATTGGTAATGTGGCAGATAAACTCCTGGCCAAATAAACCATTATATCTAAGTACCTCGCAACTACAATATTTCATTTAATACGTATTATAAACTGTTTTAATCAAGTCCAGAAATGCATACAAATAAACAAAATCCAGTCTAGCCGCTCTCCCACAAAATCACTCATGTCTCGTTCAAGCTACAAAATATTACAATAAAAAAATTTACAAGGGCACCAAGCCATGCAAATTATGAGGGTTGGGGCCGGTGCCATTGTTACTGCTGTGTTCCTCCAAGAATGGATTGAGCCACACATCTAGAGCCAGATTCTGCAGCACTCAGGCATTGATAGGCAGCACAAAGGTGCTAAACCATTGTACCAGAGCCAGACAATAGATTTGACTCTCTGCAGGACAGACTGTCTTACCAGTTCCACCCTGGGTTGAGATTCTGCGGTAGAGTGGGGGAGAGTGAATTTAAATTACTCAAGGGCTTCTGTGCAAGTCCGGCTTCTGCAATTTACGCTCACAGTGCATGTCTGTGGGAGATGCTCTGAAAGTGAATACGAGCTACATCTCTCTTAACAAGAATATAGTTTAGCTCTGTTGGCTAAATTGGCCTAGGAAGGATGGTCCCATGGCAAAGACATGGGTCTGGCCCTTGTGAGATTTAGATTCTCATCTTTGCTGCAGACTGTATGTTTGGACATGTTACTCAAACTCACTGCCTCCATCCCCCATCTGTAAAATGGGGATACTCCTTTCCCCCACCCTTTTCTTTGTAAGATCTGCTTAGATTGTAATACATGGAGCAGGGGTTGTGTCAGGCTGTATGTCTGGGCAACGCCTCTGTGCACTGCTGAAATACGGGTAATCAGGAATAACAAGGAGGAAAATCGTGGCGTAATATAAGTTAATAAAAGGGTGCGTCAGTTTTACTACATTTTAGATGTTATGAAGGAGTGAATGGGAGCCGATAATCTTCTGAGAAGGTTCTTGCAAATTAACGATGACTCTTGCTGAGTTCTAACACTAAACTAACTCTGATTAATTTTTAATAGGCAAAGTGCTTGGATTGACTAAATATCTTGAGGGGGAGATGCGTACTTTACGGTGCCTTCCCACTCAACCAAAAAAAGTCATTTATAGGTAGAAAATCTGGAGGGAAACACATTAGAATCAGGCTGTTCTTTGACTGGGAGAAGAATTGAATCCAAACTTCTCAGGGACAAGAATGTAAAGACAGGAGATATAAATTGCTAGTGTCTATTGGTGGTATCACAGTATGCTTAGGCTGCTCAGGTGAGATCAGGGCTTCATTGAGCGAAGTGGAATACAAACACACATAGCAAGGAAAGAGGCCCTACATCAAAATGCTTATGGACAAAATAGACAAAGTATGGGAGAAAGTAAGTATTATCCCCCTTTTACAGATGGGGACTGAAGCCCAGAGACAGCTTCTATCTGTTTTTGTACTAGGCCTAGCACAAAGGAGTGCTGATCCATGACTTGGGTTCCTAGGGGCGATGGTAATACAAATAATTAATAATATCAACAGAATGTGTATTGTCCAGTGTGTGACAATATAAGCATCATCTGCATCCGTCCCCCCCTCCCACTGCTTTGTGAGAAGCACTTGTAGCGGTGAAAGAGGATGCTGCTGGTTTTGTGCCTTTCTGCAAAGTCTGCTAGCAATGGTGCCACTTAGATTCGGGATACAATTTGGCACTAAATTCGAATGTAGATTTCCCTAGAACAAAATGACTTGTCACTCCATACCAATTCATTTCAATGATGAAGCTTTATTCCCATCCCCTCCAAAATGAATTAATGTTTTTTTAAAAACAACACCACCACTAATGTTCATTTGTTTGACCGCAGCACTGCTGTCTGGAATGCTTTGATGTTGATTCAGTGTTTCTTGATTGAGTGTGTCTCTCTTATTGGTCTAATCTTCAACTGAGAATTAGCCCTGAGATGTTAGGAGTTTTGAAATGTTCATTATGAAAGACAAACTTCTTTTTAAAACTACAGTAGGTCACTGGACTTCCTAGATCGTGAGAAGGCAGGAAAGTGTAATAACCCAGATTGAAATTCAGCCGGAAGGATGTGTCCTTACTACCCTCCCTATTGCTGCAAAAAGTACTGTGTGTTCTTGTAGAGCGAAATTCATCCCTGTATGGAAGCATAGCAAAAAGTATATGCACCACTCAAGTCCCACATGAGCACTCAAAATAGGATGCAAGTGGTGGATAGCCCTTGGGTTAGTTTTTTGTACAGGACAAATTTAATTACAAGTCATCAGGACATTAGGGTTAGGTCCCATATGAAACTCAGAACCTCCGATAGCACAGCACCTCTTAGTGCCACGCCGGGGAATTGAGTAACACTGGCTCACAAGAAGGTAGGGGAGCTCTTTCTTTTAGCATAAGAAACAGTCAGGTGCTTTTACATCAGGAGGTCCAGAGTGCAGTGCTCACGAGGGCATGTACGAAATGGACATTCTGATATGATTGTAATGAAAACCCATTGGTGGTTTTTTATCAGAAATATTATCCAGGTAGAGTTTGAGTATTTGCAATTGAGATTTCTAATCATCATTATCTAATGGCAATGTTTGATTAAAAGAGTAATAAATATACTATAATAATTTTAAAATACTCAGCATGCAATTGTTTAATGTAGCCGCTCTTGGCCATTTGGAAGATGAATATAGTGTTTAAAAGCGTGATATGATTTAATTGATGTTTTTTTTATAATATTAGCTGATCATCATTCAACATTTATATGAAGCAAAAGTTTCCTGAATGATCAATTTTTACAACTATTCTACCCTGGAATGTGAATCTGTCCCAGTTGCTGTAGTTAATTATTGCTTTACAGCCAAATGTTATTCCCTCTAATGGAAACTGCATTTGATTTTAGTGCTTAAAGTCCATATAGCTTGGTGAGAGAATCAGAGATTTCTACTTTCAGATGTAGGTGGAAAAAGTCTTATATTCTGTTGCAAAGTTAAAAATAAATGTCTTTTCTTTGAACTTTTGAGAGCAGCTGTGTATTTGGGAAAATAATGAGGTCAGTAAACTCAACAGAGAAACCAAACCTGAAACTGCTTTGAGACTTCAAAAAATGTTTGGTAAATTTTATTATTTTGTTTTAAATTATATATTGTATTAATACATTAATTAGCATATACTTTTAAACAAAACTATAAACTGTATTATATTGATTTATGCATTAATAAATTTGTGTAGAATTAATATATTAACTTTGGCCGGCTTTTGAACAAATTTTATTGGTTTGCGAGAGTGGTCCAGTGACTGGGCTTTGCCACCCACCTGCTGTGTCACTTCACCTCTCTATACCTTTCTTTCCCCTTCCACCCTCTGTCTAGATTGTAAACTTTTCAGGGCAGGAATTCTCTCTTACCATATGTATGTACAGTGCCCTGTGCAATGAGATCCTGGTCTCACCTACAGGGTAGGAGGTACTGTACAACCATATTGTTATGGGTTGGTGTAGTGGGGCAGCTGCCTCACTTCCTGAGAATTTAGGCTGCAGCAGGCCAGTGGGCCTGTGCAGATGGACAGCCAATCAGGGAAGGACTTATTGGGAGCCAATCAGGGCCCAGGTTGGAGACAGCCAATCAGGGCCAGGCTCAGCCCTATAAGAAGGCTGCCCAGGAAGGGAGCAGTCAGTCTGTCCAGGCCTTCGACAGGGGAAGGTCTGTCTCCTGAGCAGGAGACCAGCACCCAGGACAACGCAGTGCTGGGCAGGCTCAGGGAAGCAACCTGATACCTGCCAGCCCTGAATAGAAGGGCCTAGCGGGTGCAAGGGGCTGTAGGTGAAGCGGCCCAAGGGCAAGACAACAGGCGGGACACCACCTAGAGAGGGCGCTCCACTGGACTGAGCTAATTCCCAGAGACAACCAGTAGGAGGCACCAGGTGGTGAGTCCCAACTCTGTTACAGTTGGACAAAACCTCCTTGAAGGCTTTCCTTTGGAGAGGTACGTATATAGACACTAAGCGTGTATAGTGCTTTTCATGTGTGGATCTTGGAGCATTGTACAAATTGGTGGGTAAGTATCATATTTAGATTATAAAGCCAGAAGCATGGTGATCACCTAGTGTGACCTCCTGTATAAGAGAAGCCCTAGGACATCTCTGAATTAATTCCTGTTTGAACTAGATCAGATCTTTTTTAGGGGGAAAAAAAATCCAATCTTGATTTAAAAATCGCCAGTGATGGAGAATCCACCGCAACTCTTGGGAAGTTGTTCCAGTGGTTAATTACCCTCACTGATTTAAAAAGAAAATTATGCCTTATTTTTTGTCTGAATTTATAAATGAAAGAGTCTTGTGATGAAACCACTGGACTAGGTCATGAGTGCCGGGGGGTTCAACTCCCAGCTCTGCCAGGCTCCCTCAACCAGTCTGTGCTTCAGTTTTCTGTCTGCAAACTGGGGATTGTAATGTTTCTGTGCCAACAGGGAAGTTGTGAAATGTCACTCATTAATGCGGTAAACAAAAAACATGTGAACTTACCAAAGTACCTGGTTCTTTACGAAAAGTTTTGTAATTTAAACACTCAACTCCAGCAGTGACACAAAAGAACTATAGGGGAAACTAGCAACCCGGCCATGTGGGGCCGGAGGGCACAGGGCGAGCCTTGCTTGTATTAACCCAGTGCAGGGAGCACCCTGGATATCTCCTTCTTCCACAGAGCAGGATGCAGAAGGTGTGGTGCACTGAAATAACACACACATCCAAGTAACATCAGGGCCCTGATGGGGTGCAGTGACACGATACGGCATAATGGCTTCCCAAGGAATGCTGAATATATAAGTAATTGTGTTATATGACATGGCATAAGTTATGCCAGCTGTATAATATGTAACCTGCACCATGTTGCTGTGAGATGCCAGAATTGAAAGAAGTGTGGTGACAGCTTTTAATTCTGATTTTTCTGTCCCATGTGAGACAGAGTAGCTGAAAAGGCTAAAAATAAACTTTGTAAGGCAAAACATCACATTTACTGTCTGTAGCTCCTCTCTTCTAAGGGAGTCTATGTTGTACAAGCATGGATGCTCACAAAACCCCAGGGGGTTGTTATGGTCACCAGGTGATAGGCAAACTGAGGTGCAGAAGGTTAATTGACTTGCATAATTGTACATGAGCCACAGGTGTACCTGGGGAAACAATCCAGAAGTTCTGAACCCTCAGCTTCTTCTCTAACAACTACACCCTTCGCCCTCCTTGGAGCTGGGCATGAAGCCCACGTGTCCTGATTCTCAGTGCCCTACTCAAACTACAAATAAATTTGTTAGTCTCTAAGGTGCCACAAGTACTCTTGTTCTTTTTGCGGATACAGACTAACACGGCTGCTACTCTGAAACCAGACAAAACATTAGAACACAAAAGCGTTTGAATGTCCTTTCTTCAGTCCCCCACCTCCCTTCAGAGAGTTGGGGGAATAGGAGTTCTTTTTTTAATCCCATAATGGTTGCAGCCATGACAAAACCAGAATGGGATGTTGAATCCCTGCTGTGTTTCAGGTGTTCAGGATGAGAAAGTTGGGCATCTCAGGTACCTTGCAGCCCCTAGGTATATAAGAATCTTCTGCTTAGTTTGAGTTTGTTAAAATCTCTTCACAGGATCCTTCTACTCTTCCCACTCCCCGAATTGTCCTGTGGACAGTGGGTGGAATACATGTCTTTTCCCCGCCCTATCCCCACCTCCTATTTATCATATTGCATCTATATAAATGCATGGTATGCCCACATCATGAATACTGCATACAGATGTGGTTGCCCCATCTCAAAAAAGACGTATTGGAATTGGAAAAGGTACAGAAAAGGCCAACAAAAATGAGTAGGGGTATGGAACAACTTCCATATGAGGAGAGGTTAATAAGACTGTGACTCTTGAGCTTGGAAAAGAGACGACTAAGGGGGGATATGATAGAGCTCTATAAAATCATGACTGCCGTGGAGAAAGTAAATCAGGAAGTGTTATTTACTCCTTCTCATAACACAAGAACTAGGGGTCACCAAATGAAATTAATAGGCTGCAGGTTTAAAACAACTGAAATGAAGTATTTCTTCACACAACGCACAGTCAGCCTATGGAACTCTTTGCCAGAGGATGTTAGGGTTCAAAAAAGAACTAGATAAGTTCACGGGGGATA
Source organism: Malaclemys terrapin pileata (assembly GCF_027887155.1). Taxonomy (NCBI): domain Eukaryota; kingdom Metazoa; phylum Chordata; order Testudines; family Emydidae; genus Malaclemys; species Malaclemys terrapin. The sequence goes on along the minus strand of NC_071526.1, from coordinate 15,405,189 downwards.
GGTCCATCAATGGCTATTAGCCATGATGGGCAGGGATGCAAAACCATATAACTGACATCTAATATTATCTGACTGGTTCTCCAGTATCAAATCTGCTTTTTGCTCATCTTCGATGTCAGACATTCAAAACCACTGAATGGGCTAGTTCAATAATACACATCATGGTCTACCCAGCAAATTGAGGAGAGCAGAGCACCTGTTCTTCAGTTTCATATCATGATGATACTTTGATTGCAAGCTCTTTGGGTCAGGCACATTCGTTGTTGTTGTTGTTCTGTGTCTGTACAGTGCCTAGCACAATGGGGGGCCTAGTGTCCCTGACTAGAGCTCCTAAGTATAATAAATGATGATGATGATGATTCATAGCCATTAGTATTGCTGTTTTACATAGCTACTTGTAATGAATTGCATGGAATGGGTTTATTTTCTGATGTCTGTAAGTACTTTCTGATCCCCGACTTCCAGCTTCAGGGCTTTCTAGAGAGAGCTTGTGTTTGAGAGCTCTCTCAGGACCTGATCCAAATTCCGTTGAAGCCAATGGAATGACGTTTGGCTTCACTGGATCAGCTCCTTAGTCAAGCAGATAACCCACTGCCTGTTGAAGTGTTTCTCTCTTTTCTACCACGGCTGCAGCTCAACCGCCCTAATCCTCCATTGCCCTGCACCTTGTGCAGTTGTTTGACACCAGAGGAGAGTGTGTTTAAGAATATTTCCAATTGCCAGTGGTTTGCACCGACTTTGCGTTCACTCTGCGTTAGAGTGAATGATTATACAAGGTGCGGGTCAGCAGAGGATTAGGCCTCCCTGGTGTCGTTTCATTTCAGACCCCTAGCTAGTTGCCAGTTGCAACAGAGAGGCTGTAAACCACACAGCCCTATCGCTGGGTAACAATGGCTTACATCTATCTGCTGTCCTTTCCTTTGGGATTTGGCCTACCAGTGATTACTTTTATTTGAAAGTTGACAAGCATTCTATCGTCTCGCTGCACACAAGAGGCAGAAAACTTGAGAAGATTAGTTATTGTGCTCCTTGAAATAACCTATTGCATTATCTGGGCTTCAACCGATGATGAAAGTATGAAAGTTTCCCTTTTCTGTGCAGTGAATTAGGTTTAAGAGCCGGTTAAATAACAGATATTTTTATCTGTAATATTTGGATGCTTTTCTTCCCTGGTCCTATTTTTCAGAGGACTGTGAATGAATAAAAAGTGTATGTGCAGAGGCTTTTTTTAATCCACTGTTTAAATGTCAGCTACATCTTCATCAGGCTGTGGAAACAGATTTTCTTATTCAGTTTGTGCAGTTTTTTAATTTTTTTTAAAGAGCTCAGTAATGCTTAAAACTGGAGACAAATACTCTACAGATGGCTTTTTATTTTAGCAGAGATAGATAAGTTGTTTCTTACATGGCAAATAATGTCTCCTCGCAAGTCCCCACTCCCTTTTTTTAATCTTAGAACCTATATTCTGCAGAGATACCGCACCTTTATAGATATTAAAAAACCTGGTCAGCAAAAATGGATATGTTTGAACTTTCTCCCTCCCCCCACAACACACTCATCTTTTTACCACCCACTAACTTACAACCCCTTTGTGAATTGGGTAAATATTATTAGACCCAGCTCACAGGTGGGTACATTGAGCAGTGGAGAGAGGCTGTGATCGCTGGGTAACACTTCCTATGATCCTGCACTCAAGACAAGTGATTCTCCATTGTTTTGCACCTCGTTCACGCCAGTGCAAAGCAGCTATAAAATAGGCTGTCCAATCAGAATGGTAACATTTTACATTCTCATTGCCCTGGCATAAATAACCACAAACGGTACAAGTTGTAACACACTAACTATACCATTAGAGATGGTACAACCTCCCTAGTGTGGACACAGTCATACTGGGAAGCGGAATAAGCCATACAGTTGTATAAGGTATCTTTATACCAGGGTAACTGTGTCTATACTACGCTTGTACTGGTACAACTATATTGGTAGAAAAATCACATCCCAACTGACATCGTTATTCCGGTACAAAAACCTTGTGTAGATCAGGCATCTCCTGGGGGACATCTGGGGTCAGTCCTGAGGGGCAGAGTTTTCTCCCTTTGATTTCAGGTATACAGGTAACATTTACCACATCGGTATGCTTGTCTCTTGGTACCCCTAGGGTGCCTTAAATGAATGTTCCTCACTGTAGCATTCACAGATAAATCAGTGCTTTGAAATGGAAAATTTACTGTCATTTGCTGTAGTGGCCATGACAATGCAGCTATTTCAGCCACTTTAGTCTCATGTTATACAGTCCCTTTGCTTCCCGTCTCTCTCAGATATTTCTACATGCAGTTTCCAGTGGTATAAGTGCCAAACCTGCAAGTTGTGCTCCATATTCTAGGCTTCACTGGTTAATGTTTGTTTAGCACCTTGGAAGTCTGGAGCGGTATCTGATTTTGTGCTCTTGCCTTCTTTGTGTTAAGTACCATGCACACGCACGCTGGCAGAGATGGGCCCTGGGGGACGGCGTTTCTCCCATCAAGAAAAAGAGGCAGATCCCTCAATTTGTGCGCGCAGATCTGGGGAGAAATCCACTCTACACAGAGATCCTGTGCAAGGCCTGGGCATCATTTAAGTACCACTTAAGCCCAAACTCATAGCCGTCATGCCGGTTCTGTTTGCGCCAGCGTGCCTTTCGCTAGTTAGTGTATCTTTCAGGTTGAATTGCACCAGGTGGGGGCGCTGTCTGTTAAGAGTTCAAAAATCTCAGGAAGACAGACTGGAAATGGAAATGTTATTTTACTGTTATGGTTTTCTTCAATCTCATGATTTTCACTAATTTTTTGGGGGTGGGTCTGTGTTGTGATTTTTGGACTCTGGGTCCATGACACTGCAGCTACCTGGAGAGACCGTCAGGAGGCCTGTCTGAAGTGAAGACCATCTCCGAGCCTGCAGCCAACTTTGGAAATGCTAGTAACTTACCTCGCAGGCAGGGCTGTGCTATTGTGCGATGTTCCCTGTTTGCCTCTGGCAGGCATGCGGCAGCTCGCTGGGATGATCCAGCTTCTGCAACTTGCTGGGCTGTGCTTTGGCCCTTGTTCTTCAAATTGCAGATTCATGTTAAAATAGGAATTTCAGGTCAGTGAGCTGAACTCTCCCCAATGGGAGGTAGCTGGCACAGCTTTTGTGTGTGTTCATTTTACTGGCTGCGGTTTGGAGTTGGAGTTCATCTAAAACGCTCCCCCCCGGGGGATGTGAAGATCTCATGCAACTGAGCTTTCTCATCTCAGTACAGAAGCAAAGTTGGGGGGATGGAGAGCATGATAACTTAGGGTATTTTATGGGCTGGGTTTTAATATTGTATTTCTTCATGTCGGCCTACTGTACTATATAAATAATAATAATAAAACATGGAACTCTGCAGGAGTTTTGCCCAAGTAACAATGGGCGTCTCTATGTATTTTGCCACCTCAAGCACGGCAGTCAGGCGGCTTTCGGCAGTGCAGCTGCGGGTGGTCTGCTGGTAATGCGCATTCGGGGGCATGCCTGCGGGAGGTCCACCGATCCCGCGCCTTCGGCATCCCCGCCGCCGAATTGCTGCTGAAACCGCCCTCACGGTGACCGGCAGGCCACCCCCCGTGGCTTCCCGCGCCAGGCACGCGCTTGGTGCGCTGGTGCCTGGAGCCACCCCTGCCAAGTAAGCATTGCAGGATCAAGTTTGAATAGAGAGTGGGTGGAGGCTTCACAACAATCCCTTTGAGTGTAGGTCCACAGAGGGGCCTTAAGGCACAGGAGGTATAAAGCCCAAATCCTGCAAAGATTTAGGCATGTCCTTAATTTTAAGCCAATGAGCAGTGTCCCATGGGACTGCTCCACGTGCTTAAAATGAAGCCTATGGCTTAATCTTTGCAGGATCAGGACCTACGTGGTTTGCCCAGGGTCACAGGGTGAGACTGATGCATGGCTATTAATAGAACTCGGGAACATTGTCTCCTGGCCCGCTGTTCCCACTGCTAGAGCAATTGCATTCCAATAGTGCTACTGTGCTGCTTAAACTTGTCAATAGCAAAACTGGCCACATTCGCTCAGCCACACCCGTAAGTTTGGCCAAACTTCATTTGACTCCTTGGTAACATGGGGTCACTTCCCTTCTGTGAACGCTGCTCTTGGAACCCCATTCCTTCCCTGACTAGCTTCTAGCCTCTGATTTGCTTTTGTTTTTCCAAAGTTGTTGAGCACTTGCAGCTCCCAGTGATTTCATCTGGACTACAGGGTGCCCAGCGCTTCTGAAAGCCCAGCCCTGCACAACTCCTTTGCCAGCAGCATGGGGGAGAGAGAGAGAGAGAGACTTTTGTAACAAATTACAATGAAAGGGCCCCTTGACCTCTTCTGCTTTGTTTCATGCAATAAAACATGATTAGATTTCTTACACCGTTTCCTGACTAATCTTATTTTTCCATGCATTAATATGATTAATTCTATTTGCTGGATGGTAGAGGGCATTTCTATGAATATTCAGGCAATTTTCACGGCCTAAAAACATCTTCTCTCATGGTTTACAAGCTACACTAATCATCCTTTAATTGTCTTTATCATCCTACTTTGTCCCTCTTTCATTTCACTGACTCAATGCTCCCCTCCCCTGAGCACAGAGAACCCTGAGTAACCAAGGTAGCTGTTCAGTGGACAGTGTCCGTGTGGGAAAGAGACTGCAGGACATGGAGAGGCACCTGCAGCTTTCCAACAAGCAGAAATCCGCTTTCAGAAATGCCTGTCAGATAGCTGGACTGGTTGCTCCCTGCCTCTTCCCCCAAAAGAAGAGGACAAGCTAAAGATTGCGTCTAAAAATGCTGTTTACTCACAGGCTAAAAGGAGGTCTCAGCAAGATTGCTCTTGTGTACAAACTTGGATAAGACAAAGTTTTGGATGGAAATGGGGCTACAAAGTGAGCAGTGTGTTAGTGATGAAGGGAAGACATTGTGGATAGGATTCTCCACTGCCTTGTACCTTGTGCAGGAATTTACATTTGGGCAAAATGGGTGTAAGGTTGAGGCTGGTTCGTGTCATCTGTACATGAGACTCATAGAAGGGAACACTGTGATAATCTCGTCTGCCCCTGCTATATAACACAGGCCATAAACCGTCCCCAAAACAATTCCTGTTTGGATGAGAGTAGATTGCGGCCATTTTACAGTGTATATATTTAACAAATTTTGCATATTTAGTTTTGTTTTCCCCTCTTGGTTCGTTACAGCTTTTCCTCTTATGAAAGGATAGGAGAATGCCGCTTTACATGTGTTCTGTCCCTGTAGCTTTTCTTCCTGTGCCTTAGTTGGAAGTCACAACTAATTGATTCAGTTTGGGGCTAATTCGCATCGCTATTGTTGTTTAAATTCATTTTAGATGTCAAATGCTAATGTATATCATGTACCATGATTAAGTCCAAACTCCTAACTCCCCTCTAATTTCCATAGCATGTTAATTCATGAGGGGGAGAAGAATTGCATTTACCATGCCTTGCACAGGCTTGAATTATGGAGACGTGCCATTAATTTTCTGGCAGAATCTCTCAAGTCTCATTTCTTATTCATATACATCTGTCCCATCTGAGCTTCACAAGTGCATGGAAGCCAAGGAGGACATAGGTGCAGAGTGTCTGCAGGAGAGCTTTATTTATCGTTGTAGCAGTAATCATAGGGCGGTGCATGAGTGTATTATTTTGAGCACTTTAAACAGAACCCCACGTTGATGTCCGGGGCAGTTGTGCGGCTCTGGAAGACAGTGATCTTTACAAACAGTTGTGTCCTCATCGAAAGACAATTACAAAAACTAATAAAGAGCTCTTCAGAGGTTCCCAGACAATACTGACTTGGGGCCAGCTGTCCACTGAAGTCAATTCTATATTAATGGTAGTTGGGTCAGCGTCATAAAAAGCAGCAAGTTGACCGCAGACTAGCATCTAGATAAGGGAGGTCTTGTGCTTGAGACGTTCGCCTGAGCCTCAGGAGACATAGGTTCAATTCCGGGCTCTGCCCAGATTTTCCATGTGATGGTGGGATGTCACTTCATTTCTCTTCTTCCGCTTGTATCTATGTAAATCAATGCAGGGGGCTGGACTTGATGACTTCTTGCGGTCCCTTCCAGCCCTACTTTTCTATTCTGTGTTCTAGCCCTTTAGCACCCCCTTTGTCTGTCTTGTCTATTCAGGATGTAATCAAATGGGATTTGCCTGGCATATCAGAAGCCAATAGTGCTAGAGGGGTCAGAGCAAAAGATGCCCTTCTGCCTCCATGAGCCTCTGATATAGCTACGTGGCTGTGCATATACAAGGGATAGGCAAAGCAGTCCAGAATAGAAGAAGAGCATGTTCTTTCTGTTCATTTCTCACGCTCCACAACAAACCTTTTCCCTCTGTAATATTCAGAGAACTATTTTGCCTGCTCATTCTGGTTCTGCTGGGACTTGGAAATTCCAAAGTATTCATGGGATTGGGTTGAGTTGGGAGACCTGTGAACCAATTCTTGGCTCTACCACTGAGCCTGTGGACAAGTCCGTTCATCGCCCTGTGCCTCAGTTTCCCCTCCCACTTCGCTTCGTTTGTAAACTCTTTGGGGGCAAGGGCTGTCTCTTACTTGGTGTTTGCACAATACCTAGCACAATGGAGCCCTGACCTCAGCTGAGCTTTCTTGGGCACTACGATAATATAAATAGTAAGACCAAGAGAGAGTCTATTCTTACTGTGATTTTGCTCAATATCAGTAGAACATTTGGTCATGATATCCACTCCTCCTCCCACTGAACTACTGTTTTCTGAGGGTCTTCCACTGCTAGTATAGGCTGCATTTCTTTAATCCCGTTGAGCTGCTTTCCCAGTTGAGTGTCTTTCCTTACATGGCCTCCACCTGAAATGGAAAGAGATTGTTTTAAATTTTGTTTTAGGGTTCAGAGGAAGACCGGGTCAGAAATTACTTGTAAATTAAGTATGCTCACGGAAGCAGGAAGGGGGATGAGATGGGAGGATAGAAAAGGAACATTGCGGTGTTGAAAGAACTAGAAACATTAATTAAATGTATCCGATACAAAGCCCTCTACTGTAGAAGCAGTGAAACAAAGGCACGTTATCCTAGTCATCTCTGCAACAGCACAGAGAGCGCGAGAGAGAGAGAGGGGCACTTTTGAGATTAAGGATTAGAAAGTGTGTTTGGAGCCAGTCCATTGTACTTATTTCAAGATATTTTTAATAGGTTTGTGTTCTCTAGCCAGTCTTTTGAAGTTTAACTTGACAAATATGCTGTAAATTAGGGAGGACTTTTGTCCTTGAGTAACAACCTTTCAGCTCGAGTGAAAAATTATTCATCTGCTGCTGCTGTTGATTTATTTCAGGCTTGAGCTATTATTTCTTTTAAAATGAATAAGTTCTGCTAACGATCAACCTGTTTGGAGGGCGGGGTTGTGCTCCACTGTACGTCTCTGAGTGATGGCTTTGGAAGTCAGCGGTCCATAAGAGAAAAGTCCCAGTCATATAAACAGGAGAAATAAAACACAGATACTCAGGGTGAGAGAAGGGATTGATATCTGTACAGCCCTTATGGAGCGATTGTTAGTTTATTATTATGGTGGCACCTAGAGACCCCACATGGCAAGAGACCGTGAAGAGCCTGCACTCTAAGATGACAAGACAGTCAAAGGATGGGACTGGAGGAAGAGAGCAAGATCACACAGGAACTTTCTCAGACCCAGGAACTGAACCCTGATCTATGGAGTCATGGCCCAGTTCCCTCACCACAAAGCATCCTTCCTCTCTTAGTTGAAAGATTCTGGAGCTGGCTTGCAATTGGACTTCTCTGGCCACACTTGTTTTCTCTTCTTCCTTTGTTGACCCCGCTTGGTACGTGATCAGTTCATGCATCCTTTTTCTCGACAGTCACATGGTGACCTATTGCTGATTCAGACAAATGTCTTCACCACTTCAATATCTAGAAGCAGCTTCCCCCCCTCATCTAGAAATGGGCACTGAAGCAAATTGCCAGACTGGAAAAACCCTACATGCTTTGTGGGACTCTGAATCCATTTCTAAGGGTTGAGTCTAATCCCTTTCTCTACAATGAGCCGATCCAAACATCTCCCAAAATTATACCACGAAGCAGCAGGACAGTGAAAGGTGGGTTGACAAGGTGGAGGACCAGGTGTGTTTAATAAAATTAAATTTTATTGCAGCGGGTGGCAAATGGACGCTGATATGCTTCAGTGATAGGAGGTATTTCCCATCTCTCCCTGGTACTCACATCCCTCTTGACCAACACGTATACAGCTCTTATCAACGCTCTTAGTGGTTATTTGCTCCTTAATGTAAACCTCTAACTCCAAATGTCTAAGCCCCTCTCAATGCTCAGTTGTAATGTGACCTCCCAGCACTGCGGGCAGTGAAGGGAAGCTGATTTTCTGATTCATATGGGCCAGTCTGCTGCTTTTTTCTGGTGGTTTTTCTGGTGATGTTTGATCTCTCTAATGCCACATAGTTTACGGTTTTCATTCTAATGGGCAGCATTGGTCTTGAAAGATCTCCTTGAATGCCAGACTTCACTGGGACATGAGTGTCCTCTCATTTTGTGGCTTTCATCTTGAACTTTGCTGTGGCAGGCATGGTCTCCCCTTGGACAGTACTCTTGGGAGGTAAATAATTTCTTTTTCCCCGGTGGATTCTGGCATCAAAAGAATGAGCAGGAGCTAACAGTATGAGAGCTCTCAAAGATTATATCCAGAAATAATAACCAGTTAGTGTTAGAACAGGCATTTTGATTCCGCTTTCGCGGGTGTCAGGTCAGGGTAAGGCAGGCCGCATTCTGCAATGAGAATTTGTGGGATGGACACTGATCACAAAAGGTAGGCATGGTGGCTGGGGCCATCTTTGTGTGTCTAAGCTGGATCAAGCATCACAGCAAATCTCTGGTACCTGTTGTCATGGTAATGCCCATGGTGAAAAATGATTCTGGTTCTGAATAAATATTAGAAGGTTGAGGCAAAGTCAGGGAAGCCATGGGAAATGAAGCTAAAATGGACCGTCTGTCCTTAACTCAGCATTTCCCAAAGTGTGGGGCCCCTTGAGCAGTGTGGGGCTGAAGGATTTGCTGAGTGGCATGTGGATAGGCCTTTCACTTGCTCTTCAGAACCTAAGCTTTCATTACAAAGAAGAAGTCAACAGTCGCTAGGCGTGTGATGGAAACCTTGAAAACATGAGCTAAGTGTACCTAGTGCAGCAATGCCTGCCTCAGTTTGCAGAGAGCCTGAAACAATGGGTCTGCCATGCGAACTTCCCCATTCATCTCGGTGGGTGCTGCCTTGGATGCCGGTGATACATTAAATGTCAACATAGTTTGCTGTTTCACAGCTCAGCGCAAACAAGAAAGGAGAGGAAGTGTATTGTATTGTGAGGATGTACACAAGCTCGTCTCAGTGACTGCTCACGTTGGGCAGACCTTTAACAAGAGGCAGTGTCGTTGCGAGGGGCCGTGCAAGGATGATTGACTTCAGTTTCCTGAAGAGGGCTTCGGTTTCAGACATTCGGGAATCACTGCCTGACTTCTATCTAGTGTGCTTGCTTCAACATCTGCTTGACTGTGCCCCGCCTGCCTGCACTTGTTTCAAAGACCACATTACTGCTAGAAGCCCTTTGCTAAGAATGGCCCCCAGCTCCAAGCTTCATGCTCTAGCTGTCGCTACTGCAGGTGCCCTCAACCTCCTTTGTCTCTTCAAAGCTGGCTACGGCGTTAACTTTTTTCAGTCGTGATCTGTATTCTGAATTTTGATGCTGCACAGGTACCCTGGCCTATCATCTGGTTGAGGATGCATTTTATTACCGTCAGAGGTTTATACATTAGCCCAGATTTCAGACTGTCACTGGAACGTGTCTTTAAAAATAAAATCTCCCTCCCGAGCAATGGTTTGTGGTAATTCAGAGTTAAAGAGAGACTGATTGGCCAGGTTGAAGAACTCTTGTCAGTTCTTGCCTCAAAAAATAAAGGAGCCCTCAGCCGGCTTGGCAATTCTGAACACATCACCAACTTCTTATTAATCCTGTTTATTGCAGTATTGCCTAAAGACCACTCAAGAGCAGGGCTGCCCTGTGCTAGGCACTGTACAAACACAAAGTAGCAGATAGAGACCCCGCCCTGAAGAGTTTACACTCTAAATAGACTATAAGAGAGAGGCAGGTTAGGGGGAAGGGGCCTAATCCACAAACAGAGTTAGCAATGTGGTGGTAGCAAACATCATGTTAGTTCCATGATTTTTCAACATAGTGCTGCAGTCTGTTAAACACAAATAAACAAACAAGGGCAAACAGCCTGGAGACGACTCAGAACAGGCGGAGTCCATTTAAACCAATATGAGCTATACTTTTTATTTTTTTAATGTTTCAACTGTGCTCTGATCTTATTCTGCATTGGAGACTGGCATAGGCTTGGGTGATCTGAAAGCCTTTAAAAGTTAGCAAGGTATGCCATCTCCAACACTGTCATAAAATAAGAGACAAGGTGGGAGAGAGATCTTTTATTGGTGAGAGAGACAGAAGTTGGTCCAATCAATGATATTACCTCGCCCACCTTGTCGTGCTAAATTCCAGGGACCAACACTGCATTCCTTCATAAAATAACCGGGTTGTGCACTGTGTACAAAAAACCCCACTGGGCTCTTTGTGTGTGTTGAATATGCTTTTGCGTGACATTATTTACCCCCAGGAACCTTTGATAATATGTGGCAGGCTGGCTTGTTAAATATAAATGATTCAACATACAAACATAATAACATTTTCAATGGCTTAGACAACCTAGATTCCATTAGAAAATACTCCAGACTAGCAATACTATTTACAATATAAAACCACCTATTTAGATAGGTCACAATTGAAGATCATATGATCACTTTCCTATTCCCTGCATCCTTTTCCCCACCCCCTCTTTATTCAATATGTGTTTTCTAAATTAATTTTGATAATTATCTTCTATGTGACGGAACGATTCAAATTAGCACTTTTAGCCAAAATTACCTGCATTAAGGATCTCTCTTTTCTTTTCTTTTTTTAAAAAAAGTATAAATGTAATTAATTGCATCAATTATAATAATGTGGCTTAGCTTGTGTTAGTTTTCTCATTATAAAATCTGGTTTTGATAAGTCAGCTCTTTTAAAGGGGAAAAAGTGCTCCGGGCAGGGAGTTGGTGTTGAAATGGTTTTGATCTAGGAACCTTTGAAGGGAAAAGATTTATATATAATAGATAGATGAGCTGACGCAGGGGTTGGTGCTGGGATGTGGAGCCTTCCCCTGTCAGTGACAGGCTAGAGAGGAAGAATGGCCTTGTGATCTAAGTGCTGGCTCAGTCTGCAGAAAATCTGGGTTCAAGTCCCGGCTTTGCTGCAGACTCCAGCAACAAATCCTTGAAGAGCTGGAGGAGCATTTCAAAGGCACAGGTGGCGTTTGGGTACACAACACCTAGTGACTTTAAGGGCCTCGTTTAAAATAACAATGAATTAAATAGTAATTTTAAAAAAGGCATGTGTAAAGTTCTAGCCACCCTGATGCATAATTCCCCGTACAACAAAATCCCAGTAGCATGAAAACAGTCATTCAAACAGGAGCATAGCCAGTGAACCACTATGGGGAAAAGAGATCCCGTTTCCACCCCGCCACTGTCTCCCAAGAACCCTGTAAAACAGTGGGTCCTTTGCAGCTTGCCCAGAAGGTCCTCAAATTCAGGCTGTCTCAGACCTGGAGGCAGGGCCGGCTCCAGGCACCAGATGAGAAAGCATGTGCCTGGGGCGGCACATTGGCCGGAATGCCGCCCCTTACAATCTTGGGGCGGCCAGCCGGACCACGACCCCGGGGGGGGCAGGAACTAGGGATCCCCATTGCACACCGTGCTGCTGGGCTCCCCAGGACGCGCCACTCCCCACCGCCTGCACTGGCCTCTGCCTTCCGCGCTGCTCTGAGCCCAGCCGAGCCGCCTTTAAAGGAGCGGCTGAGCCAGCACCTCCTGCAGCCCCCGGGGGCTCTGCCTGCCCGGCCGGGAAAGACACCCCAAGGCCGGAGGGGGGAGCCTCTCTCACCTGGCTGCCCACAGACAGAGGGAGCGGGCGGGTGCCGCCCTTCACCCCTCTGCGAGCCGCTTTGATCGCCCTCTGCGGCTGCGTTTTTTTTTTTTTTGCTTTGGCAGTCTGGCCGCCTTTTTGCCTGGGGCGGCAAAAAAGCTAGAGCCGGCCCCGCCTGGAGGACAAGTTTCAGAGTCCGTAGAGGGTGTCCTGCTAGCTGTCCCTGCTCCTTTATAAAGAGGGAGATCCTCCAGCTAACCTGCCATTACTGACCTCAGCTGTAGCAGCATAGCAAGGGGAGAGAGGCAGGCGCTCAGGTAGGGATGGAATGGGGATGATGGTGCTGGTTTACATTTCCGAGAGGGCTGTGCGAATGCAGTCAGTATTGCTTGTGGGCAATGGAATGCTATGGTGATGGGTGGGCATACAATTAGATATGCAGCCAGTGTTTCAAACTCTGACCAGCTGCATGGAAGTCACTGCTCTCCGGTAGTGGATGGGGGGAAAAGCATTGTTGAAAGTCAGTCAGTTCCCTAGTAGGTGGTTTCTCAAGCTGGGGGTTGTTTTTGTGGGGAGAGGAGGGGGGGTCCTGAACTTTTATTTCTGTTGTACATGGGGTCTTGTTGTGAAAAAGATTGTGATCCCTGGCACTGAAATCACACACACATCCTCTTCCCCCAACCGCCGTCACTGATGCATTTAGTGAATTTGTATCAAATTCACCACATGGTTTGTTGGGTGGAAAAAAAATACTTGAAAATATCAAAACATTACTTTCAAAATTTCCTTCAATTTTTGAAAAAACGTGCAAGTATTTTTTTTTAAAAGCTCAATTCAAATGTTCCATTCAACCCAAAATGATTTTTTACTTTTCCCTGAAAATTTTAAAAAGAATCTTTTTCAGGTTGACCCAAAACATGGTTGTTATTTTTTGTTTGTTTCTTTTGAATTGCCGGCAAACCAAAAAAGTCAGTTATTTGCACAGCTCTTCTCACCACTACAGGGTGGTGTGTGTGCGTATGTGTGTGCGCGCTTTTGCTGTTGCTCTTTGTATTGTTCTCCCTGTTGTCAGGAGTAACCAGAGTTTTGCACTCTCCCGAGTGGCCGGTACAGAACCATCCACCAGCACAAAATTTACTCCTCACACTGCACACATATTATGTGGTTAAACAAAAGAATAGTAATAAATAAAAAGAACCAAACCCTGCCAGTGGACTGTGGTGTGTTTGTGCTTGCAAAATTATAAAATAAAACTCTTTTAATTGCTTAAATGAAAGTTGGCAAGTGATCAATCCACAATTCAAGCAAATCAAAGGATTTTACAGTGCAGTCTACCAGAAGGGCCAGAGAACAAAGGCTCGTGGTGCTCAGTTCCTTTGCTTACCAGCTTGTGCCTAGAAATTGTAGTTTGTGTGCAGAGAGAGATCAGGTCTCCCCTTGCCCAGAGGGCTGCTCTGCCACTCATCTGGATTTCTTTGCTTTTGTGCCTTTAGACCTTAGGCTTGTTGTTGTTCAAACAGCATGTTTGTGTTTGGAATCACTTTGGTATCCTCCTCTTGTGTGTGTAGGGCCTGCATCATGTCAGTGAAAGTGAGCTGGCTCCTACAGTTTGCACTCCCCGGGGGTGTTCTTCGAAGCAGGCTATGGTCTAAAGGGGACTCCATAGGGCAGCACACAATCTGTCAGTCCCTCCCTTCTCTGCACCAAGAGCCTCTGTTTGGCAGCCTGCAACCCATTGGGGTCTCTGCTGCTCCCTGTGGAGCGAGGGTTGTGAGCAAGCAGAGTCTTCGTCTTCGGTGAGGCATTCTGCAGTGCTAGGTGGGATGCTGGGAAAGCTGCACAAAGGGGGGACCTAAATGTTCATCCCCCAACACAACCTGTATGGAGGTTTAATTTTTGGTATTTCAGAACGCAGCAAAAAAAAAAAAAAAAACCTGACTTTTGATTAACCAGGCTGCCAGTTCTCTCAGTATATCTGAGCGCCTCACAGACGTTAATGAATTCATCTTCTCCATGTGGGTAAGGTAGGGCAGTGCGGTTATTCCCCTTATAGCTGGCACACAGAGTAAGGGCCTCATCTTTTGAAGTCACCTGATGCCGGTGTCCCAATGGGTGCGAGCCACCGCCATTCCAAAATGGCAGCATTTTATACCAGCGGGAAAGACGGCAGAGAGGGCAGCGCAACCGAGATCCAGCCCTTAAGTAACTTACCAAGGTCAAATACGCACAGTCTGAATAACAGCCAGCAGTTTCCCAAACGAATGCCTTAACCCCAGGTCCATGATCGTAACCTCGGCGTGATTGTAGCCACCAGATCCTGTTCAGGCCATACTGGTGGTACGTTAAATGATTATTTATGTGGTACAGCAATGAAAGTGTCCATGATGTTCTATAACAGGTCCAACATATCCCTCAAAATATACAGTCTAAATTTAGTCCCCACCTGGGTACCATGTGATGTAAGACAATATGGGCACACAACACACCTGGTAGGTGACAGAATGGCAGGGGGGGGCATTTTAGCTACCCGCAAAGAAGTTAAATAGAAGTAAATTAATACATGGGCACTTTCATGTATTTTACGTGTATTGGATCTTATGTGGACTCTGGTATAAGCAGCCTCTTTAATACACTCCTGTCCACGCATGTCAATAACACGTATGCATACTTCATGGAGAGTGTGCTTGCCCTCTGCATGAGTGGAATTCTTCACCATTAATCATCTAGGCTTGGCGGTAGGGTTGCCAATTTTGGTTGGATGTATTCCTGGAGATGTCGTCCCATGACAATCTTTAATTAAAGATTAATCTTTAATTCCTGGAGACTCCAGGCCAATCCTGGAGGGTTGGCAACCCTACTTGGCGGCCTTGTCCCTGCCCACGTCGAGCCAGGGGAGTCGAGGTTCCATCTGAATTAGGCCGTGTCCGAGCCTCCCTCAGTTCAGAGGTCTGTTGAATGGAGCTTGCTCACTGGGGATGCCCACCAAAGCTGCCCTGTAGCTGTCTTGGGTCATTGTTGAGACTTTTTAAATTTGGGGTCAGCTCACCTCTTGTGCTCGCTTTGCCTTTTGGCTTATTTAGTGCTGGAAACAGCATGGCCCAGAGGATGTGGGATCGGACTCTGAGTCGAGAGACCTGGATTCTGTTCTTGGCTGCAGGACCATGGGCAAGTCCCTTAACGTCTCTGCCTCAGTTTCCCCAATCTGTGCAAAGAACAAAACCTGACCACAATACCCACCTTGATAACGTGCTTTGAAATCTGTCAGTGTTGACTATTCAGTGTTTTATTAGCTTTTTATCCTACACAGCCTGTTATGTTGTTTGGCACATTGTCCCTAGTTCTCGGGACCATTTGGCCCAGTTTTATTTAATTAATGTTGCTCTTTTTTTGTAAAGCATCCCAGATACTGTGTGGGTGCTGAAGATAACTGTTTTTTTTTTTTTTTTAAGTATTAATTACTTTGAGCAAAAGACTCAACTGGATGTGATTTAAATCACTGGATGGGCTGCCCCTCCTCTGATCAAAACAATTGGGGGAAGCAAGGCGTTAATGGAAACACAGCTGTGCTTGCCATTGTAACAATAACAGCAAAACAAAAGTTTATCTGCACTGCATATTAATACTACTTGGGCCTTAATGACATTTGGAATTTGCAAAACACTTTCCCAACATTAACTAATTAATTCACACAACCCTCTATCCTCTCGGAGGGATGCAGGGCTTAACGTGCATCCTGCAGATGCAGAAAGGAGTGGCCCCAGACCACAGAGGGAAGTCGGTATCAGAGCTGTGCTTAGAAGTAGAGAGCTCCTGGCTCCAAGTCCAGTGGTTAGACCATACTGCCCCTCTCCTGTTGTCGGATGTGCACCATCTCATTGCCATAATAGTACTTGATCAATCTCCATAGCAGGTCCTTTATCCTGAGAGATGAAGCGTAGGGGTGGGCGGATTCAAAACGTTTCTCCTTTATTTTGGGGGGAGGGCGGAGTCATTCTCAATATGGGGTAAACCCATAACACAAAGTCGCTGACACTGATGTTGCAGTATCATCATGCTAAACCAGCCTGGCCGCATCCATGTTTTCGGGAGGGAGTGCAGGGTACCAGGAGTGGGCAGGCCGCAGTTCTCTCCTTTGAGAGTGCGGGGCTCTTCCTGGCAGAACACTTCCCATGCTGCCAGTACATGCTTTAAATGGTGTCTGTGTGGAACTGTTGCACCATTAGAATGTGGCGGGGGGGGGCATGAATACACTTTCAGACCTTGCACTGTAACCTGGCTGGCTCAGTTGGGGCCGGGTTGGAGTAGCTTTGTCTTGTTTTCCTGACCCCTGAGACTTAATGTGAAATGCTGCGTTCCATCTATTCTGTGGACCATTGGCCGAGGTTAGGAGTCAGACTAGAGATTCCTTGGACTGTTCAATCTTTGGGGTAGGGACTGTGTTTGTTCTTTGTATCGCTCCTCGCCCAGTGGGATCCTGATCTATGACTTGGACTCTTCAGTGCGAATAATTCATAATAACTAGATCTGGAATAATGACTGGTGTAGGGAGTTGCCATTTAATTTGCCGGACTTTTGGCATGGAAGATTATCAATATTAAAAAAAAACAAAAAAAACCTCTAAAGGGCAAACACAGAGCAGCAAAAGCAGATGAAGGAGAAAAGAAATGAAACACACAAGGATACTTCTCAGAGTGAGAAACAAGGGAGACCCCTCTGTTGCCAAAACCTAAAGGGCCATGGCAGATGGAAAGACAAGTACTAGCACTTAATAAAAGCAGAATAAAAATGCATGGAACCAGCATGAAGACAGCTTTAAAAAGCCTTCCTAGAATTGCTGGATCCTGGAACAAAAATTCAAGGAAAAGGCAAGAGAGGGGAATACCCTCAGATGGTTACATTGCAAGGTCTGAAAGTGTATTCATGCCCCCCCCCCAATTATCTTTTAGAAGACTGACAATGATGCTAATAGGACTTAATATCCAGTGTAAGATGCAGCTTAAGGATTGAGAGCAAATGACTTTAAGTACGTCAGAGGAAGGAAGCCTATAGAAGAATCAGTGAGTCGGCTAGGACCACCACAGGGATTGAAGAGGATAGGGAGATTGCAAAGGAGTAAAAGCATTAATCCCCGTATTTAGCACTATTGTGCTTTACTACTTCAAAGCACTGTAAAGACCGTCCTTAATCATGAAGCAGCGTAATGGGATTTTTGCATCACCTTGCACCAGCTCCATAGAGGATAATGGAAAAAGCCTTACCCTGGGGTTACTGTGAATGGCCTGCAGCTCAGTCACCTGGTGCTATGAAGCTGGTAGCACTCCGAAGCGAAGCTGAGACCTCCACAAGGGCATGGTCTAATGGATGAGACATTAGATGGGGAGTTAGGAGACCTGGGTTCTGTGCCCATCTTTAGCACGGACCTCTGGTGCGAACTTGGGCAAGTCATTTGCCCTCTCTGTTCCTCTGCCTCCCTGCCTGCCCTTTGCCTTGTCTGTTTAGATTGCAAGCTCTTTACTGTGTGTGTTTTCACAATGCCTCACCCAGTGGGACACGGATCTTGGCCGAATCTTTAGGGCACTAATTCTATAAAATAAATAAAGGTAAAAGGTAAATAAAGGATAAATTCATGGAGGTTAAGTCCATTAATGGCTATTAGCCAGGATGGGTAAGGAATGGTGTCCCTAGCCTCTGTTTGTCAGAGAGTGGAGATGGATGGCAGGAGAGAGATCACTTGATCATTACCTGTTAGGTTCACTCCCTCTGGGGCACCTGGCATTGGCCACTGTCAGTAGTCAGGATACTGGGCTAGATGGACCTTTGGTCTGACCCAGTACAGCTGTTCTTATGTACTGGTGTTGGCAATTCCAGTACTCATGTCCTGGTATGAAACCAGGCATTGCTGATGTGTTAGTCTGTACAACGAGGCCTCCAAATGGTTGGAGCTCATTATTTAAGTGGTACTGTGGGTGCACGTGGCATTTATCCCTACCAAATGTAGGACTTTTAAGGCATTTGTGTGTCAGATGAGGCAATTTCCTGCAATATCTTTGCAATATTATTGAATTACATTTAAGTATCTTTGGAGTCCATTGTATTAAATGCACAGGCTCTGTATTCTTCTGGTCCTGGAGGCTCAGAGGACTCTATTGGACTATGTGGCAAACAAGAGTGAACTTTTGGGACCATGCATGTGAAGTGCGTTTCCTGGGAAATATCTAGGGGGAAGGATATTTGTTCCCTACACCCTGTCTCTGGTTATGCAAAACCCCAGCCCCCTTTGAAACTATGGCCTGAGGAACATGCCAGTGTCTGCTGATGACCTTTCCCCAGGGTACCAAGATCAAAACCCTAAACTATGAGTGACTGACAGATTCATGGGGGAGCTCTGAGGTAACAGCTGTTTTGAACTTAGAACTACAGGAAATCCCCATTGGTGGGGTTTGAAGGATTGATCACCTGCCAAAGCCCTTGTTAGATTTGGGGGTAATCTCTGGTAAGCTTATTAGCATGGGTGTAGGTTCTTTTATTGTTCTAATGTTTTCTGAAGTTATTCAACTTTATTTTATGTACACAATTGCTTTGAATTAAAATTAAGTTTGGATCAAAGTCAGGTGGCATTTAGATCTGGGGTTTCTGGTCTGGGGGGTCCCTCTGTAATTAAAATAGAACATATGCATATAAATTATTTATTTACAGTAGTAGGGGGGGAAATGTGATGGCAGATATTTAAGCAGAAGCTTTGGGACACTGCTATTTAAAACGTGTCCCAATATCTTGCCAAAGGAAAAAGACCTCAAGAGGATGAACTCACTCAAAGGGTCTGGTCTTTTTTTAAAACTCTCTTAAACAACTATGGGTTTTAACGTGAAATTCACATATTTGACTTTTTGTGGAAGGAATAAAAAAACCCATTAAATTATACAACACCAGAATATATGTAAAACCGAAGGCTTGCAATTAAACTTCCGTTTGAAACAAGTTAACAGAAGATGTGTTAATGTTTAGCATCTTTATTGGTGTCATCCTTTTGTAAATTGGGACTAATTAAGTCCAAAGGGACAAAATGATAGATTATATATGTGCTATGGTGCCAGGGTATATATGCCAATGATCAGTTTGATTTTTGACACTTTTTCATTAGTGAAAGTTCTCCTGATTTTCATAAATTGCCAAAAAAGTTACCTATTTAACTTTTTATACCAAGTTACTAGAAGCCATCTTTTCCAGTTTCAAATGGATTATCACCTTCCTACGCTAAATGCCTGTTCCAAAGCCCACTGAAGTCAATGGAAAGACTGCAGCTAACTTCAGTGGGTTTTGGACTAAATAGTCAGGCAGCATGAAGGCATATTTTAGCTTATGAAAACCTCCGGTTTCCAGTGTGATGCAAGATGGCGTTAGGAGGTCGTGGCCCAAGATTGAACTTTGGGATTTCATTTGTTGTTATACAAACCTGTGTGAAATGTAAGTACTGAAGAAGTTTTGCATAAGCTCCTGTGCTTACTGGAGTTGCGCTCTTTACCCCATAAACCCACGATGTCTTGCTACTCTATGAACCAGTGAAAATACGGAAAATATCTCCTATTAAAAAGGCTTAATCCTGCAGGAACCATGGACGGAAACAGATCTGCAAAGTGTTCTGTTCAGGAAGATGGTGTTGTGGTTAAAGCACTTGGTATGGATCCAGGAATTTTTAATGTAATTGCTAGCTCTACCACAGACTTCCTGGTGACCTTGGGAAAATCACCTGATCTCTCTGTGCCTCAGTTCTTCTATATAATGGTAGGGAGTGGGGACAGAACATTAAACCATTCCTTTTTTTGCCTTGTCTATTCAGATTGTAAGTTCTCTGGTGCAGGGACCATCTCTTATTGTGTGTGTATGTACAGGTCAGGATGGATCACTGATGGAACCTTTGTGTTCTAATCAAACCAAAAAAAAAAAAAGGGGGGGGCGTTATTTTCTTTGGCCATCACTCTATCCACCATCACTCCCTTTCTTGAATTCCTCCAGTGGGTCTCCATTTTTCTTGGCCTCAAGTTCAAAGGGCCTACATGGGCTGGACAAATAGTAAGCATGGAAATATCTTCAAATATGAAGCAAACTTAACCCTTCAGAAACCAGAGACTTACCTCAGCAGATCTGCCGAACATTCATTTGGCTAGCAGGCTGGAAAACACCACAGCATGGTGGGTTAACTCTGCACATGAACGCCGACAGATTATCTGCAGCAAAAAGTGTGCTATGTTGCAGTTTAATGCAATTTGAGTGGGAATATCTTTAATACACTGCAGGCAATAATATGGCTGTGTCGAATCTCTAACCATAAAAACAAGGCAGGACTTGGAGAGGATTTTTAAAGGCTTTGTATTGATTAAAAAAGGGGAAAAGTTCATCTAAACTGTGACTAATTTTGGTCATTTTCTTGCAAATTTGACGGCAGTGTAGCAGAAATCACTGCTTCAAGCTTAGAAATGACTTATAAGTAGCGATGCTAATAAACTGATTAACATATGTTTGTTTCTTTGTATTGCAAAGCTGGAAAGCTTCTTTTTACAGCCACTTGACATGGTCGTCATTACCACTAATTGGCTCATGGGTAACGTGGGTTTCCTACTAGGAAGATGCTCAAAATTCCACCTGTCCTTTGTGGAAATAACAGACTAGGGCTAAGCCACTGGGGTTACCTTATACTGCTCTATAATTTTTTTTTCCATTTTTGTTCTTTTAACCCTTCCAAAATAATTCCCGAAGGGACCTAAGGGGGTACCTCCAGCTCCCACTGACTTTCAGTGGGAATTGGGCACTCAACTCCCTTAAGGTCCCTTTGAAAATTCCAGCGTAGGTAAATGGAGAAGGGAAAGGCCAAACTTCCAGAATTCAGATTTTGAACACTCCAAATTTAGGGTGCATTTACATCTGGGATTTTCGTTCTTTCTTCCCATTATACAGATAGAAGTCAAATTGCAAAACTTGCTTCCAAGTCTGGGACCGGAGGTGGGATGTGGTTAAGTCTGGTGTTTTGTTATGAACCCATCTCTTAAAACAATCAATCAAACCGACAAAGCGATTATTATTCAAAAGCAGAATTTTGAAACTCTAAATAGAACCGAAGCGTTCACCCCTCTTCTGCCAAATAATGTCGTTTTCAGTTTATTTCAGTTCACAGTAGGGCTTGTGATTAATTCCTTCCTACCAGATCAACTTGTTGGAACAATAAGATGCTGTGTAAGTGCTGAGTATTATTATTGTCCGTTAACTCCTCTGATGAGATTCAGGTGGCTGAAATAAGGCAGGGTTTCGCAACCTTTTTCTTTCTGAGGACCCCCCTAACATGCTATAAAAGCTCCACGGCCCAGCTGTGCCACAACGGTTTTTCTGCATATAAAAGCCAGGCTGGCGTTAAGGGGTAGCAAGCAGAGCAGTTGCCCTGGGATTCCATGTCACGGGGGGCCCGCAAAACTAAGGTGCTCGTGCTTCGCTTCAGTCCCGGGTGGTGGGGCTCAGGGGTCCAGGCTGCAGTCCTGCGCCGCAGGGCTTTCTGCCCTGGTACATAGCGAGTCTAATGCCAGCCATGCTTGGCGGACCCCCTGAAAACTGCTTGCCCCCCTGACACCTGGTTGAGAACCACTGAAATAAGGTCTGTCTTGCTGGCCTCTCAATGCACAGCACAATCCCTTTCAAGGAATTCCAACAGAGCAGATGGTAATTGATCCATCTGGAGAACAGACTAAGGAGGGAAAGATGCTTGGGAAGTGAGGAGCTGCTGACATTTTCTCAGGGAAGGTAGCAGCAGACTTTGATGGGGTAGTAATACCTTCAGGGAGACTATGCAAGCGGCAACAAGTATGCGTGTAGAAGCCTTCATGGAGTGGCTAAAAATCATCCCAGACGATTCCCCAGTCCCTAGAAATAAGAAAGTTGTAATGTTTTGTTCTTATACAGATTTTCATCCAAGGATTTCAGCAGGTCTGTTAATATATGCCCATTCATATGCTAATTAAACCTCATAACCTTCCCAGGGAGGCAGACCAGTCATAGTATCCTCAGATGAGTGAAATGAGGCACAGGGAGGATAAGTGACTTGCCCAAGGTCACGGAGCAATGAGTGGCTGCTTAGCCAGGAGTTCTGACTCTTAGTTCCCTGCGGAACTCCTAGTTCCCTGCTCTGACTGCTGGCCGAGCTAGCTGTAATCTGATAAAGCTCTTCTCCAGTGCAGCGAGGAAGGATTAATATGTTTGCTTTGTTTTGGGGGATGCTTGATGCAGGGCTGTGTTTCAGCTACCTGATGTTTCATCCAGCATTGGAATTATGCCAGGTAGTGAACTCTATTGATTTTCTGGAGAAACAAGGTCATCATAAACTCTCCTTCTGCCTTTTAAAACTCAAGCGTGGTTGAAACAAGGTGTGTGTGGGTATCTATCGATTATATTGTTCTCTTGATGCACATACATAACATCCTTTAATATTAATGATTGTCATAGACCAAGAGGCAGATTCATATTCCCTGCAACCCAGGATTTAGCCAATAAGGCAGATCATCCAAACCAGTTAGTCTGCAGTAGAGGATAGTTGTTAGATTACTGTGCTAGCATGTACACTGTCCCATCCTTACAAGCAACCAGTGGGATTCTGTAGCAAGCATTTCATTTCAGATTGTTGCTGACTGATTTCTCCTATGTTTTGTAAATTTAGTGAATTATTATTAATTCAGTTAACCCTCTGTGAATGCACTTTGTGCTGTTTGCTGTACTTATAAGGACAAAAATCCTTTAAATTTAAAAAAAAGTTCAAAAGAAAAAATATTTTATTAGATTGGAAATGATTTCTGTGACTTATTAATGATGTGTAATGTACCTATCCTTAATTAACTGTTAGCAGGGTCTATTTTAAATGCAGAGTTTATTTTCCTTTTTTATATGAGAAGATAGCAAAAGGCAGCCATGTACGTTATTACATATATGTGTATGTATATATATTTCATGTCTTAGTCATAATTCCATCCCACTCAGGAGCGCAGCCTGGGGGCGGCATTTTGGGGCAGGACCTTCCGCCGCCAGCTTTTCTGCCGCCCTAGGCGGCGGAAGGTCCCGCCCCAAAATGCCGCCCCCCACAGAGGTGGTGGAAGGTCCCGCCGCCGAAATACCACTGCTGTCGCCGCCCCCCAAATTGTAGTGCCCTAGACGACCGCCTAGGTCGCCTAATGGGTTGCGCCAGCCCTGATCCCACTATAGAGAAGAAAGTTAGCCTCATATACCCAAGTTAATAATGTCTCTCATGATCTACCATACCTGACATAGTTTTAATTTAGGCTGGAAGGAACAAAAACAAATATTTATTTTATCAATCTAGTTGGTAATGTCTTGAAACATCTGGGGGGGGGGGGAAGAGAGAGAATCAGATCAGTTTAAAAAAAAAAGCAAAACCACAAACCTCCCCTAATTGCACTTTTAATAACATAGCATCTGCCTTTTTGTTGCTGTCATTGTTGTCAAATAAATGAAACAGATGGTTACATGGTTAGGTAATAATAATGCCCTCATGAAGAGCCGTGTTTCATTAACCAAACTCCAATTTACATTGAGGATGCTTTTGCATTAAGAACTGCAAGGCTGACAGAAGGAATGGATGGTAAACAACTCACCATGTTGAACAGTAATGCTTAGGTTTAATAAATAAGATATTATTTATATCACAGCGCAGCACTCGGTAAATCGGGGCTCCATTGTGGTAGGTACCGTACAGACATACAGCGGAAGCCATCCCTGTTCCAGTGATTTTCAATCTAAGCTGGAGACAGACACAGCAGGAGTACAGGGATCCTGTTACACTGACCGGTATTTATCTGTTATATACATCTACAGAGATAAATAAACATACAGGAATAGTGTCAATGTTTGGTGGAAGATACACAGTTGGATCGATTTGAAATAGGCCAATTACTGCTCTTCCTTCTGCAAGGAGTTCTGGCAGCTTTGTTATGTATTAAATAAATAAATAAATAAATACTGATACCTGGTGGCCAAATTTCCATCATGTTGCCAGCACATTGGGATACTGATCTTTTCCAACAAAATGGCTGGTGGTTTGCCAGACAGCCTATGCGCATAAGGTACCTAAGCAACCTCTTGTATCTTCTTTTTAAGTAGGAAAAATGTTTCTCTGATTGCCACAGATGCAAATTAGCTTGTGATCAGTTATTTCCTAAAAGGGCTGTGCAGGGTGAATAGTAATTTGAAGGTTCTGGAGAGGTTAATCTCGGTTGTTTGTTGTTGTGTTTTTTTTAAAGATATGCTCCAACTGCCTAAAAAAAAAATTTTTTTTTCTTTTACATAAACCTCTCTAGTTTCTCACGTTCTGCATACTAGATCATTGTTGGTTTTTCTGAACACTGTAATTTTCTTCAGTAGGACTAAAGATTGTGGTTGTGTGCTTTGCTGAGTTGGAGCTCAGGAGAGGTAAAGTATCATCCCTAAGCTGAATCAGTAGAAGGACCAGAGTAGTGCAAGGACCTAAGACTGCAGGGTTCTAAATGGAGCGATTTTTCTGCAAGATCTCAGCCTGGATGGAAGTTTGGCGAATTGTGTTCTTAAAACCCGCAGGGTGGTGGTATGCTGGCCAGGGTGGGGTGAGGGAGTGGAGAGGCTTATGACGGAAACTGTTGACACAGCTCTAGCTCCCATGTTGCCTAGATGCAACCTCCGTTAGAAGGGACTTTTTGGAAAGAGCGTAAAACTGGCAGAAGTTTGCTCATTTCTCCTGCCGAAGTAATTCACCTTCTGCACAAGCGATGGGAACACAAACCCAGCCAACAGATTACTTCAATTGCAGGGTTGTTGGGTTTTGTTATAATCTTTTTAATTTTTTTTTCCCATTTAATACTTACTATAATTTGCTGAAATGCCAATAAGGCTAATAATATTGTTATTTAATCAGTCTGCGAGGGGAATCCTAATTGATTTAATGTCCTAGCAGGATTGTTTTGACCTTCAAAAAATAAAACAAGTGCTTTCAAAAACATGCTCTCTCATCAGTTTTGCAACATCCACCAGGAATCAAAACGTTTGGTCCTGGAAGACTTTTCTTTCTTTCTTTTTTTTTTAAAATGCAGCAATGCCGGATGCAATGTTTCAAAAAGCTTCTGTGGACTTAAGTTTTCTTCTTCCTGCCTTATTGACTCAGGAAAGATAAGGATCATGTCTGAAAGCATTAAAGTAGAGAAGGAACCCCACTAACCTAATCTGTTTTGGGAAAATTCCAGTGCTGAAAGGAATTTACGTTCCCTTCTATTGTCAGTATTAGGATAGCATCAAGAGGCCCCAACCAAGATTGGGGGCCCCTTGTGTCTGGCATCGTGCAACCACCTGGTAAGAGAGTTCCTACCCTGAAGAGCTTGAAATTGGTCAAAGAGTGAGAGAAAAGTGTCCTTGTTCCTGTTTTATAGCTGGGAAAATTGACGCACAGAGAGGTTACGTGATTTGCAAGAGGCCAGGTAGAAAGTCACAAGAAGAGCTGGGATTAGAATTCAGGTCTCTCTACTGTATATTCAGGCATCTTCATTTCTGTCCAGAGCCGCAGTTTTCAACCTTTTTTCATTTGCGGACACTTAACAATTTTTGAATTGAGGTACGGACCCCTTTGGAAATCTTAGACAGTCTGCGGACCCCCAGGGGTCTGCGGACCACAGGTTGAAAACCATTGGTGTAGACCATTCCAGAAAAGCACTTGAAACTTGTTTTGTTCTTTTATGGTTTGAACTTCAGCCAAATCTTTAAGGCTCTGAAATTTTCAGATAAGAGAAGTAATGAATCTGACATCTGAAGTGCAGAAGTACCGCCAGAGAAGTGGCAGTAGTTCTGTATTTCTGCCTGTAATTAGAACTGGAAGTGTGGGAAACTGCCAAGGAAAGCAGATTTCTGCAGACTTGATGTTTGGATAAGCATCTAAAACTTCTGGTCGCTTCTCCAAGCTGAACCCTAAACCTTTGATATCCATGCATCAAGTTGACAAGAAAACGAAACACTTGTCTGGTTTTGTACTGCTGCCAAGGATCCAGATTAATCCATTTAGTTGGCTCACTAAAGGAAAGTGGCATTCCAGCTAATTTTCTTCTGCAAAACTTAAAAGGTATTCTTTACCCGTCTTTCCCTTAGCAACGGAAACAAAGGCTGCATTAAGCTGTGTAAAAATGTTATTACGAGATCTATTATAATGTCATTATCATTAGTTTGGAGTATGTGAAAAGCGTGTGGAACAGCTTTCATGCTAAGGCTTGTAATGAGCCTCAGCTGAACTGGATTGTTTCAATGTTGAAAGAATCCGTGGATTTCAGATACAATTTAATCGTCTGTTTTTACTGGTGCATAGAAACTGGATGGAGTGGGAATCTGTCCAAGGTCTTCAAGGTGACTAGTGCTAGCTGGGGAGGGCTCTGAGTTACTACAGAGAATTCTTTCCCAGGTATCTGCATGGTGGGTCTTGCCCAAATGCTCAGGGTCTAACTGATCACCATTTTGAGGTTGGGAAGGAATTTTCCCCCAGATCAGATTGGCGGAGACCCTGGGGTTTTTTTGCCTTCCTCTGCAGCCTGGGGCATGGGTCACTTGCAGGTTTAAACTAGTGTCAATGGTGAATTCTCTGTAACTTGAAGTCTTTAAACCGTGATTTGAGGATGTCAGTAACTCAGCCAGAGGTTCTAGGTCTATCGCAGGAGTGGGTGGGGGAGGTTCTGTGGCCTGCGATGTGCCGGAGGTCAGACTAGATGATCATGATGGTCCCTTCTGGCCTTAAAGTGTATGAGTCTTCATTCAAGAAAGTCTAACAATGTCGAGCCCCCTCCAACTTCAAATTTCAACATTTCCTGAGAAATAACTGCTTCCTTCAATAATGCTACATGGCAACTGAGAAAGTGTTAGGGGTTTTTGGTTTTTTGTTAATCACTCTTATATAGTGCATTTAATCTGTAGCTCTCAAAGCAGTTAACAAAGGAAGGTAAGAAGCATTCTCCCCACTGATAGATGTGGGAATAGAAGCCCAGAGGTGTGAAATGACTCTCCCAAGGTCATATAGCAAATGCACGGCAGAGTCAGAATTAGAGCTGGGCAGCGTCAGGTCGAATTTGGCAAAGAGTTTTGGCCCAAACAAGGGGGGGGGGGTGGGAGAAATTCCAAGGAAGTCCTAATGTTTGTTTTGACATTTTCAGAATAAAATGTTTCAACATTTCATTTTGAAACACATTTCCTTTGAAAATGTAGCAGGATTTAGCAGTTTAAAAAGACCACCTGGAAATTAAACAAAAAGATTTAGTTTTGGATCAAACGAAATGTTTCATTTAACCCAAAACGATTTTAGGGATTGGAGCATTTTCCTGTTTGATTTTTTAAGCTCAGTGGCCAGTTATTCACCCGGTTCTAATTAAAACACACTTCCCTTAGTCCAGAGACCTACTCATCAGATCACACTGCTTCCCTTAATAATGACTACTGTGAAGGGAAGCTGTGTAACAGAGAGATGAATGCTATCTGCTAATGCAAACCAGCTAGTGTGATTACTGATGCTCTGTGGAACTCTGAAACATTCAGAATTCTAAAATTACTTATGGTCTCTTCTTCTTTTGCCCGTTCCCTGTAATAGTCTGTCCTGGCTCACACTTCTAGTGCAACAGTTTCATTGAGATGTGTGGCCCAGTGCCCTGAGCAAAAAAATTGGGAAGCCAAGAACTCAATGAGTTTGAAACCCAGGATTCTTTGACTTTGGCCAAATCAATTAGGCAACTCAAGTTTGGCATCTAAATAAGTGGTCTGACTTTCAGAGATTCTGAGTGCTGGTAGCTCCCCCTGGAAATCAGGACAACTTTTATTGAGGTACCCAACTATGGATTTAGTTGCTTTACTTTCAGAACTCAAGTCTGAAAATGTTGGCCTTCACCTCCATGCCTCAGTTTCCCTTTTTGCACAGTGTAGATAATAGCTACCTTTTGTAAAGTGCTTTTTCCCCAGGAGGTATTAATATATGCAGTAAACATTGAGCTGCTCTTATTCTTACTTTCTTTGAGTGACGTTCCAGAAAGTCAGCTGGAATGGCTAAAAAAATAAAATCCTCTTCTGTTGATCACAAATTCCCCGACCTTGCTGTCAGTTGACAATCAGGGGGGTGGAAGGATGCGTTTCAGTAGTAGAGGATTGGTAACAACAGCCATATTGAGACTCTGTTGGAGTGTGTGTGCGTTTGCACAAAGGTGTGTGCACGTGGAGGCCAGGCTGCAGGAATTTAGAGACATTACTCATGACCAGATTCCGATGCATTAAATTGAGTGGAACTATGTGGCATCTTCACAGAGCATGATTTTGCCTGCATACCAATCATGCCCTGGCATTTTGTGAAGTATGTGACTCAAAGAACCAGAGACTCAAACATTTCTTAATTTTTAAAAGTTCGGTTGGATGGATGATGCCTTGTGCATTTTTGAGTGTGTGTATTAACCTCTTTGTATTTGCTGTATGTAACAAAAATAGCTAGACAGCCTGGAGTCACCCTCACTAGTGCAGCTGGAAATAGATTTTAATTGATGGGGCCTGTCAAGCTGTTAGTGACCATGCAGTGATGAGAACCATTAATATGATATTTTCTTGTCTCTGCTCAGTTAAACACTCTGCCACCGAGTCAGAGAAATTATAGTTGAGAATTATTTTTTACTTAATATGTCAGCAGTGTCTTTACTGACTATTCAGTGGGCCATGCAGTGAAAGCGCTTGGCCATGGTGACTTGTTCTCCTGGTATTACAGCAGATGGTGCTAAGATCCCAAAGAAGTCCGGTTGGTGGAATACGGGACAAAGATCCCATCGCCACCAGGGCCAGTTCTGTTTGGAGTTTGGGGAACTGAAATGATTTTCCGGAGGAGTCTGGAAGGAAGGTGAGGATGGGATTTGACTGAGCTTATAACAAACACAGACCTACCAAAACAAAACACTACACTGCACGTGCAATTCTTCCCCTAGGGCGAGGATGAGGGAGAGCGAGCTACGGGTGACAGCGGTTAGACTCGTTGCATAAGGTATGTCTGCGCTGCAGCTGGGAGGTGTGATTCCGGGCAGTGTGACTATTGCCGCATGGGCAGTGGCTTGGGCTAGCTGCCTGAGCTCAGACCCAGGGCATCAAGTGGGCTTGGACTTGGGTGACTCGCCTGAGCTGTTGCCCATGCTGCAATGTCCACACGACTATTTTTGGCAGCTAGCCTGGACTAGGCTAGCATGAGTCTGTCTACCCCCTGGGAATCCCCCCCACTGCAGTGTAAGCATACCCTCGATACACTAATGAAAGGCACTCCAATACTGTGGAGATGCAGGTGGCTTAAGAGCCAATATAGGATATAATAAGGTGTTTGGGTACCAAGCAAAATGCCACCTTCCCACCTCTCTGCCAGCTCAACCTCAATCCCTGACAGGAGCACCTCTTGCTCTTCTGGGGCCTGATCCAAAGCCTGCCGGAGTCGATGGAGAGACTCCCATTGCCTTTAAGTAGCTTCGGATTGGGCCACCTCATTCCTGCCCTCTAACATGTTCTGTATCTAGGTTCTCATGCTGTGTTCAGGAGCATAGTATCTAAGTGCTCCCCATGCTGCTCACACACAGCTCTCCTCACCTTCCTCTAACAGTCTCAACCTGCAAACACCCACTGTTAGTTCTTCTTCCCTCCAGAACAGAACCGACAGCCTTTCCAAATGATGCTGTGATTCCAGGATGTTGAAAAATGGAGTCCGGAGCAAAATAATCAAACTTGTTTTCACTTGGGGAGCTGAGCTGGGATTAGATCCTTGGTTTCAGACGTCTCCAGCGTTTTAAAAGGTGGTTTATTATCCCAGGGCCTCACGGAACTTGCACTCACAAATGAGTTTTTCCACCTTAATCAAACAGCGGGTTGGCTTTTTTAAATCATAAAGAGGAGGAACAGCTTCCCTGCTTTGCCACAGTGTTGTTAGTCACCTTAGCCTTGGGAAATGGTGAATAGTTTTGCAAAACCATCCTTCCTCCACCAGACCAAGGAAATGTTCAGTCCCATTCAGATCTGCCCTATGGAGATGAACCCAATACTTACAAAAACGACAGAGCTAGGACAACAAACATTTAACCAGGGGAAGTGTGCCCTTTCCCTCCTAACAGGCAGCGATGTTGGAATAGGGGGACTGGGAATCGAGACCTCTGTGTTCAATTCCTGGATGTGCCCCTAGCTTGCTGTGTGACCATTGAGGCATTTAACCTCTCTGTGCTTTAATTTCTGCCCTTGTAATGTGGGGCCAACAATAGATTACTCTGACACACAGGGGCATTGCGAGGATCAATTAATATTTAGTTTTTTGAGATATTCAGGTAAGCGTCTTACAGTTGTGGAGTGAGTGTGTGTGTGTGTGTGTGTGTGTGTGTGTGAGAGAGTGATGGTGTTCCTGCGCGCTTCCTTTATTTGAGGCATTTATTATTTCATTGTAACCGTTTTCATAGGAACAAACTCCCTTCATCATTTCCTGATCAAGTTGATCCCTGTCCACATTTCATATGTAGTTAGAAAATGTGTTTAAAAGCCAAGCAAAAAATTGCTTTTCTGTTTTTATTTGGGAGGTGGGGGGTTGTGTTTGTAGGCACACATATGCATATGGTGTGCGTATGTTGGTAGCCTGATGAAAATGATGGTGCTAGAGCGGCTCATACCTCGGTTCTCTATAGATCCAAACCAATGTGCTAACAGAGGTTTTGGAAGGAAAATGCACCCTGGTGCCATTTTCTCCCTATCAGTGGGAACGAGTGAGTTGTGCAAAAGGATGTTCTGTTATGATTCAGTTGGGTTTATGGGGGGGGGGGGTTGTTTTGTTTTGAGGTTGTTGTTTTTTTGTAATAATGTTGAAATTTTTGATTCAGGAATTTGGAAGGAAACCATCCTGAGGTTTCCAGAACGATAGCCCAGTGAGGTTTGAATCTGAACTAGTTGGATCTCTTTTTGTTTTCCTGTGACACTGGCTGACTGAATAAGTATCAAGATCTTCTTTGGATCTTAGGATCCTTTCTTTGTATAAGGTTTACCTATCAGATCATTGGAATAAAGCTTTTTGACATGTATCCCATCTGGTTTTAGCACCTTTCATTTTTAATTCCCACTTAATTTTTTTTTTATAGGACTTTTTCCCATACTGTGTCCCAAGCTAGTTGGGATGGATGCCTGCCATATGCTTTCTAGCACTTTGTCCGCTTGAGTTTTTCACAACGGTCTCCCAAAATGGGCATGTCTACTATTGCAGGCTGCACCATTACACAGCGCTCAGTCTGGGAGTAGATGCACAAAAAGTTACATTCAAATGCAGTTTGTGCAACCACTTCTGAGATTTTGCACATGAAAAAAGAAAAAATCCAGGAACCAAAAAATGTAAGTTCAGCCACAGTTTGAGGCGGAGCTGAGATTCCTCTGACAATCCAGCCCTAAACATCCCATGTTATTACTGGATTATTAAAACCAATGGCTTGGCCTCGAATGATGGTACAGCTGTGAAGTGCAACCTATTGTCAGTGGCACAGTTTATGCCTGTGGATGTGACTTGGTCCCGTCTTGCGAGTGAATTAGAGCCGGAGAGGTGTGAAGACACCAAATGTAAAATCTGCTACTCTGTAGTTTAGATTATACTTTGTTCCAGTGTTGGGCTCTCATTACTACTGAAATGCAGTTGCTTCTCAATCAGTCAGTAACACTGAAGTATAATGTGCCATTACAACCTCCTCATGTCGTACTCTGTTTTTAACTCATACTGTGTATTAATATAATGATCGCCACATGCTAGGTCTAAATATAAAGATCGCTTAAGATCTAATGATAAAACTACCGCAGCAACTTAATCCTTGAGGTAACACTGTGACCTGGGGCCCCATTGGTGTCTGCTCTGAGAGGGAGTGCATAGGGTTTCCCTGGGTTGGATATGTACATAATAGGTCATCAAAGGATAGAATGTGAGGTCTCTATTGCAAGCCAGTAGCCCACTGGCCACATCTGGTGTATTGTGTCCAGTTTTGGGCCCCCCACTACAGAAAGAATGTGAACAATTTGGAAAGAATCCAGTGGAGGGCAACAAAAATTATTAGAGGGCTGGGGCAAATGACTTATGAGGAGAGACTGAGGGAACTGGGCTTATTTAGTCTGCAGAAGAGAAGAGTGGTGGTGATTGGGGGCGGGCGGGGGAGTTGATAGCAGCCATCAACTACCTGAAGGGGGGTTCCAAAGAGGATGGAGCTCAGCTGTTCTCAGTGGTGGCAGATGACAGAACAAGAAGCAATGGTCTCAAGTTGCAGTGGGGGAGGTCTAGGTTGGATATTAGGAAAAACTATTTTACTAGGAGGGTGGTGAAGCACTGGAATGGGTTCTCTAGGGAGGTGGCAGAATCTCCATCCTTAGAGGTTTTTAAGGCCCAGCTTGACAAAGCCCTGGCTGGGATGATTTAGTTGGTGTTGGTCCTGCTTTGAGTAGGGGGTTGGACTAGATGACCTCCTGAGGTCTATTCCAACCCTGATATTCTATGATTCTATGATCATACTCATGGCAGAATGTATGTACAGATAATGTTTGAGGAGTTATATTTTTTTCAGTATAGATACATATTCTTAACCTTTTGGAGTTAAGGCAGGTTACCAGGCAGTGAGAGACCTCAAAGGTGTTCCTTTCAGGCAGGCAGTCACTAACACCTGTGTCCCTGTCTGGGGCCTGTTGTGTGCCTCTCATTTTAGGCCTATTTGCATACTAAGCCAGATGCAAATTGAGATTGCATAATATACAAGAGAGGACACCTATAGGAAGAAACAAACAACAGGGTGTGTCCTGTTTACGAATAATGAGAAAGGATTAGTTTGGAAATGCGGAGGGACACACGGAATCCTTCACCGAAGAGACAAGCTGACAGAAGGCTGGTCTCTGGTGTGGCTTGGGAATGAACAAAACTCTGCAAGACATGAGCGTCTCGTGAATTAAGTCAAGTCTCTAGAATGCATGTTATGATTTTATTTGATAGGTAACCATTTGTCTCCCGCATGTCTACTTGCTGTTACTGGAATCTCTGTGCTTTGTTAAATCAATTTATACTTGTTTTCACTGTAAACATATTTGAGTGCTGTGCGTGAAGCGTGCTGTCCTCTAAAGTGGAACTGGTCAGTGAGGCTGTACTGTTTTCATGGGAGTAGTGAATCTGTGAATACTGGGAATGTCCAGTGGTCAGGGGCTGGACCACTTGGACATCTTGAGGATTGGGGCATGTCATTTGCTAACCTGTAGCAGGGCCTGCGAGGCTGAGAGGGGATTGCTTGTATTGCCCATGGCCGGTGAAGTTGGGGAGCTGACCCAAGGCAGGCATGCTAAGGGCAGGTGATAGCGAGGTACCCCTGGGAAATGGCATAGACACCAATGACCTCACTGGAATTCTGCCAAGGCTAAATCTCCCCTGCCATACGCCACTCAGGCCGGTTCTGCTAAAGAAGTTGTTACCAACAGATAGCCTCGGCGAAGCAAATTGTTGGGTCTGCTCTAAGGAGCAAGAGTTCACGTCATAAAAATCATTCCCTCCCTGGGTGTGAATTGGCACCTCTGCCAAGGGGGCCAGAGTCCTTTGCCTCTTATGGAAGGACCTCATTCCAAGCTGTGGTAAGGGGGAGCCCGCACTGCCGTTCTCCACGCTGTACCTGTGCTGTGGGTAAATGGAGGACTTCTGTCTCTGGGCAGTGTGAAGTCCTTGCTTTTCACCAGCACAGGTTTCACTCTATTAGTTCTGAATTGTTTCCTGTAAAGAAGGACACTTAACATAAGTCTGCTCTAATTTTTACTTAAGTTCACAAGGAGGGGTGCTGAAGATTCCCATTCAACTGCACCTACATTAATGAGGAGCTGAACGTGATGAGTTTTATAGGCTTAGCAACAAATAAGACAATCAAAGTCCTCAGCTGCTTCCCTCCTCTTGGATCCTCTGCGCTGTGAGCCTCCTGTCTTTCTCGATTGCCCCCGGCTTCTGCCCTGACCTGCTGCTTTGCCCTTTCGTTTTTTCTGCCTCAGCTGAGCTGCCTTCTGTTTGTACATCTCTTTGTCTTTGTCAGGCTGCTGGTGCCACATTGTTCCCAGCTTCTTGGCGATTTCCACCATGGTCCAGCCCGGATTTGACTTCTCAAGTGCCGAGCGATGCGCAGCCATGAAGAGGAAGAAAGCAGACAGTGGCCTCTTCCTCTTGGTCTGAGTACCTCTCTTCCCAGGTCTCTTTCTCTGCGATCTCCTCACGCCCCGCAGAGGATCTGATTTTTTCTTCTTCACGCACCGGGCATTATGCACCCTTGCCATTTCTTCGTACTTCTTTTTCTCCTCCTCAGAGATGGTTTTCCACTTTTCCGAGCACTTCTTGGATAATTCTATGCAGTTCAAGGCGGGGTCTGTTTGGTTTGTCTTGTACTGCTCTTTGAAAGATATGAAGAAGAGCAAATAGGAAGATAACTTCCCCTTTGGTTTTACTGCAGCATGCCCGACCATTATTTCAAATGTTTGATCTTACATAATGATCAGGTTTGTCCAGTGATCTGCTCTGAGCTCCTTTGGTGCAAATCAAATGAATAAACATAATTTTAAATACTAGACACAGTCCCCTCCTCCTTGTGGCATGATGATCATGGGAGGAGGGTTCTGCCTAGTTTGGTGTTGCAGAAGGCAAACTTGATGCTGTACTCAGGTTTCTTGACATTGTTTGGTAGGTAGTCTGATTGTGACATCAAGTGAAACCTCTCCAGTCAACCTAAGAGCTGAATTTGGTCATTTGCATACTACAGTCCGATTGGCTAAAAGGTTGAGCTGAAGTCATAATTGTAGTCATGCAATGTAGTCCTTTAGAGACCTCATGGCTAGGAGAGGATGTTTCCAGCTGCCTGTGAGATTCCCATCTGTTTAATGTACAGTATATTATAAATGTAGGTAATATCCAGAGAGAGAACTGGATGACTCTAATTCTTTGTCATGATAAAATGTGAAGCCATTGTTAGCCTCTGAGAGGCGGCGGCTCATAATGTGAGAATGGTTTAGTAGCAGCCCTAAAAATAATTGTATGTGACAGCTGTTTCTTGGTTCCTGTCAGGATAACGACCATAATTTAAATCTGCAGCATTTGGCCTACTAGTCTAATTTACTTGGGTGGACTTTTCATTAATTTGAAAGGTTCTGAGGGTTTAAAAGCCTTCATTAATTACATTTTTGTAAATGAAACTGTGATAAGGTTCTGCAGTTTTGGGTGGGATCACAACTAGCTGGTTTCCCAGGTTGGTTAGTTTGTTTAAGGTTAAAAAATCCCACACAGAGAAAACAGTTCTGGTCCCATCAGAACTTTCTTTTGTGAGGCTGACTGCCGCCGAGAGCGAACTTATGAATAGTTGTAATGAAGCCGACTGAAATTTTGGCCGTGCAGTTCATGTGCTGGGGCACTTCTTTTTATTTGTATTACTCTAGCATCTAGAAGTGTTAACCAGAGTCACGGCCCCAGTGTGCTATATGCTATACACCGTGTACACATAATAAGAGAGTTCCTGCCCCCAAAGAGCTTATAATCAAAGGGGAGACTATGCCTCCATGGGAGACTAGCCCAGAAAGTGGATCAGGCTAAACTGCAAAAAGGCACTAAATGCAGAATAAGATTGTCCGTGTGGGGAGCTGTTCCAGATTGGCTCGCGTGCTTTCAATACACGCCGTAGCTTATTTTGCAACATGTAGGTAAGTCCTAATTACACAAGACAAAGGAAGGGAAAAGGGAAGTGACATTATCTCTCTTTGAAGGTGGATAACTGAAGCACAAGAGCCTTGACTCATATATGCACCTGCTTAATTCCTATTAAAATCAATGGGATTTAAGCCTATGCTTGAAGTAAAACCCATGCTTAAGTGCTGCACTGAATCAGGTTTAGAGAAATTGAGTGACTTGCCCTTGGTTATATGGGGAGAATGTGGCAGAGCCTGGAACCGAACTCAGCTTTCCGTCAAGTGCCTGAAACACAAGACTAGCCTTCGGCCCATTCAAGTGTTGAGCCGTTTTGGGTGGGCAGTGCTGAGCAGTTTTCTTTTCAGTCAGTTTTGTGGTTTATGAAGCAAAACAGAAACATGTCAGGTGATCTATAGCATATTCCATTACTGTGCTTACCTTTTAGCGGTGACCTTGCAGTCGGAAATAAAAATTGAATAAACTCCCAGTCTGTTTGGCATTAGCATAAGGCTCACTTCTTGTATGTCATTTTAGCTTACTGTGTTCCCCGTGAGGGAGATTTGAATTCCATTTATCTATCCTGCTTCTCCTTCTGTTGATTCTTTCTTCTGAAAAGGGAACCCGCATTTGTGATTATTCTGGGGCAATGAAATAATTTGATTACTGCACTTGGAGGTCTCTTCAGCAGGTGCTTTATTATCTCACTAATTCAGCCTGGGGGACTTTCTATATTCCCCAGTTCCCAGAGTTTGAGAGCTGCAAATAAAGCTCTTCTGCTCCTTTCCTGATTTCATTTATTTGGCCTCATTTATCTGAGTCCTGTCCAGATCTTCCCCAGGAATTTCATTTAAATGTGGAATTGATTATATTCAGTGTGATTATCTTAAGGAGCGTGTGGTGTTAAAATGCACTTGAGATGGACAAACTCACATTTGGCTTAAGTCATTTATAAAAATCACTTTGAGTTGAGGCTGTTAATCTAATCCCAATAGAACGTTTGCTCAAGTCCCCAAATTACCTACCTAATTTAGCACAATAGGCAGCTTCTACTCAAGAGAGACCCAGGGCTGGAATATCAGAGAGTGATGCAGGTCAGGGTTGGGAGGGATGGGCAGAGCTGTGTGAAAGGCTCATTACTAGAATGGCTGAGATTGTAGGCAGTGGATGAAGGATCGTTTCAGTGGTTAGGAAGCTCTCTTGGGACTAGGAATAAGATAGTTCAATTCTCTTCTCTGACACAGACTTCCAGAGTGCCCGTGGGCAAGTCATTTAGCCTCTTTGTGTCTGTTCCCCATCTGGAAATGGGGATAATAGCGTTGTTTGGCATTGTGGGGATAAGTTAGGGTAACCAGAGAGCAAGTGTGAAAAATCGGGACGGGCATGGGGGATAATAGGGACCTATAAAAGAAAAAGACCCAAAAATCGGGACTGTCCCTATAAAATCGGGACATCTGGTCACCCTAGGATAAATACAACCAAGATTGTGAAGTGCTTTGAGATCTACTGATGAAAAGCACTGTACACAAGAGAAGTGTTAATATTGTTGTTCTTAACTGAGCTGGCTGGCAGAACCGGGGGAAGGGCTTCGCGACTGGAACAGCAGATGGCTGGAACGGTGGTGTATGCGCAAAATGTGTTGGAGTAGATCAGCCCAGGGAGTAGAAGGCTGATCTTGCCCAGAGTCCAGCTACATCTCTTTATCTTCACAAGCAGACCGCCCTAGAACCTGTCCCTGTGTCAAGCATACACCTCCCAAACCTCACTTGGCTACGTGGGTGTAAATATAAGAACACTTGGACGCCATCGTATTGGTGGTGAAACTGACTTGACCTGAAAGGTGACCTAAGATCTTCTTTAAGGGCTAGTCTAGACAGAAAAGCTGTATTGATATAATTCAAGTGCTGCAACCCTCCACCCTCCTCTGCTTGTGCAGGTGAAATTAGACCGGAATAGATGTGCTTATATTAGTATAGCTTATTCCTGTATGGGAAGGGGAATAAGAAATACGGGCAGAAGGTGCCTTTATGTTGGTATAATTTTGTCCACACTAGGGGCTGTACCCATATAACTCTAATGATAAAAGAAAACAATGACACCTCTGACCACCTAGGGTGACCAGATGTCCCGATTTTATAGGTACAGTCCCAATTTTTGGGTCTTTTTCTTATATAGGCTCCTATTACCCTCCCACCCCCATCCTGATTTTTCACACTTGCTGTCTGGTCACCCTATAACCACCAGAGTTATGCCAGCACAAGAACTATGTGTTGACCAGACCTAAGTAAAGATGAAAAGATCTTAAAATGCTTATGTATAATTGACTTGCTCTCTTTTTGGATTGATTCTCCAAATTTAGAGCATATTTTTATGGGGTGTCTGGGTGATGGTTGGGTTTGCTTGCATCATTAACATTGCATCCTCTATTTTTATACAGATAAAGGGATGATTAACAGTCATCTGTAACTAATCTTACAGTTTTGAAGGAATTTATCCTAGGTAACCAAAGAGTACTTTCCCCTTTAGAATGTAGCTTTTTAATGTGCGTTCCACCTTGTGTTAGTTGAATAAAAAAAAATACTTGTTGATGAATTGGTCATTGAACTAGAAACTTGGTTTTGATTTGGCCTGTTTTATTCACTGCTCATGGACATCTGTACGAGCAATTTTTTTTCATTCACATATTCATGGGCAGTTAATTCTGGGCCTGTAGCTGAGCTCTGTTGAGTCAAAAAATGAAATCTGTCAAGGCTGGTGCTCACCCCTATGCAATGGGGCCAGCACAATGACTATGAAGTACCTAAATTCCACTGAATCTTCATTTGGAAGGTTTTGGTGCATAGACTGTGTGCTGTCCCTCTGCATAGGAGTGAATCTCACCTGTCTGATAAATGAAATTCAATTTGAACGGAAATGTGACTAGTTTATAAAGGTTGGGATTATCCAATAGGGAAAGAGAAGCAATGCCATGTGAGTTTTACAATAGGTGACCAGTCACAAACCA
Source organism: Malaclemys terrapin pileata (assembly GCF_027887155.1). NCBI lineage: Eukaryota > Metazoa > Chordata > Testudines > Emydidae > Malaclemys > Malaclemys terrapin. The sequence continues at coordinate 15,366,378 of NC_071526.1, read as the reverse complement.
CCAACCGTGCTTCCAAATAAGACTGAATACTGGATGCAAACCGCTCAGGCAGAATCTATGTGCTCGAATACATGAATTGAAAACTATTGGCCTAATGAGTTCAAGCAACAAATGTGTAAAAAATCATGGTCTTTTTGCTGGTAATTCGGTGCACAGGGAAAAAATGGCTGAAATCATTGCATAAGCTATTGACCATGAATAGTTTGACCAATTCTTTAAATTCCCTGGAATGGCTACTTTCTTTCACAGTAAAGCAACTCATCCACCGAGTAGTGACAGTGATCTTGACATTCCCATGGTATGTTTGCTCATGTACACACCATATCTTTGTGTCTGGAGCTCAGCCTCTCTTTCATCTCAGCAAAACGCTTAATCCTTGTCTGCGCACTTCTAGAGCTGGCTGAGGCTAGGAATGGTTTCAGGTTTGTTTTTCCCCATCTGTCATATATGATAAGTCAGTAACGCCACAATAAAATAGAACAAGAGTTCTCTGATAGCAGCTTATAGGGAGCTATAATTTAAAAACAACTGTCCCTGCCTGATAACAAAATAAGGTACATCGAGTCTGCTTTGTGTTCTGTTATAGGGAAACTGATGGCGTTGAAGACACAGAATACTCGGTGCTTTAATATGCTCCCATTCCCTTTTTCATCTTACCTTGTTGAACTTAAAAGCTGAGCTCTATCTCTCTTAAGAATCCGGCCTCTTATTTACCAAATGAATGTCTTTCTGTGCACTGGGACTTGATTCCTTCCCCTCTTCCTTTCCATTGTATTGCTGAGGGGTCCGTTCTTGCCCCGTCCCCTGTATTAGTATCATACAAATGAGGCTGTTGAAGTTTAAGTGTAGGCAGATTGGAAGCAGAGGATATAAAGAGTTGTTGTAGGGGAACAACTATGAGTTGAAAAACAGAAGTCATAATTAGGGTAATTGAGGGGGCTTTGCACAGGGTAATCACTTGAACAGAAAAGACCGCTGTTTTCTATCCCAGGTAATTTGTCAGGGCTGCGGTTCTTTGCTGCTATTTATGTCTAACAGGAAGAACCTTTTTGATCTCTATATTTTACCTGTGCTTATGATGGGACTTGGTTGGCACATAGTTCTGATTACTGTCTTACACCCCATTTCTGAAGGAAGATTCCATTGAGTAATATTAGGCTCCTGTATGAAAATCACATTTTTTTTTTCCCTGCAGGACAGGTGGGATATTAAATCTCTGGGATTGTTCTACATTCTTTAGCTTCAGAAGTCAAGTGGCAAATCCTGTATTGAACTACATCCGGATGGTTTGTTCTTCCAGGCCCCATAGCGCTGTTGAACCCAGGTCATCTGACTTGGTTTCTGCCCTTCAAAGTTACAACGGGATGTTGTTTCTGCTAGCAGGTGGGAGAAGATTAGTCCAGTTTGAAGTGTCCTCAAATGTATTTTGTAGTGTGTGCACCCTGCACATGAACATAGCTGGCTTTCAAATGAGACATCCGGGGATAAGCCGGAGAAGCCTGTCCCTGGGCTGAGTTATTACGAGCTGTTGAAATAATTGGGGCCTTGTAGCCCTGCACCAGATAGGAATCTAACTGTGGGAAAGTGGATAAAGATTTAAAAAATGTTCCAGTCACCAATTAACACAACAGAGCCAGGCTAAGTGCATCTCCGGGGGAAGGGTCTCAAAATTGGGGAAGAATCATCATCCCTGTTTTACAGACAGGGAAACTGCTGTACAGAGAGAGGAGGGGACCATTCCAGGGTCACCCAGTGAGTACATGGAAGATGGGGACTAGTCTGGCCTTTAACACTCACGCCCCCTGATCCAAGTACTTGGCATATTTCCTCCCTGGGAAACAATGGCTTTCAGAAGGGGGCATTGGACAGAGAAGGCCTTTTTATTTCAGTGGATGTGCGTGAGGAAGGCATGTTGAATTGGTTCCATAAAAAAAAAAGTTTCAACCCCCCCTGAATCTTTGTCAATTTCCAAAACTGAGCCTGAGCAAAAGCCTTGGGAGGTTCTAAAATGTCATCTTAATGCCTTTATCTAGCCACTTGCGTATTTACAGGTTCCTTCCAGGACACCATAACCACAGCTTTGCCAGCTGGGACCTGTAGCAGGAAACTTTTTGTTGTGGACACAGCTTGTTCTTGTTAGATTCCTAGCTAAATGTTTTAGAATTGAGAGATTCATATAATGCATGTAATAAACAGATATCCTTGAGAGAAACCGATAAGTATCCAGATTTCAGCCCTTGACCTGCTTGACCCTGGAGTCCTAACCTTTTGAGCTCCACCAAGCTGTGAAATTTGAGATGATCTGCCATGGAAGATAGGAATTCCTGACAGAAGGGTAAGAAGTGCAAGGCTATGTGGGGAAAATAATAAAAGAAAAGAAAAAAACAGAAGACCGTGACCTGGTTGGTTGCCCCAATAAAGGTGAATCTTCAGCTGCATTCACCTGTGGCCTGAATGTTTTTTAAAGGTCAGTATAACCAGTGATGACAAATTAATTCTGAGCCACCTTCGCCACATACATTAGCTGTTCATTTGAAAGCACAGTTTTGGACTATTTCTGTTTTTTTTTTTTAAAGAAAAACAGCTCCCTGACAGAAGTCATCAAGAAACGAAAAAGCAGGAGGAGGATGAGAAAAATGTGTCTGCTGATAATGATGTTAATTATAAGGAAAATGAATGTTGACATTTGAGAGTTCAGTTGAAAAGATCAGACACCCACTTGGGCATACAGGATCCATATAAAATATGATGTAGTGAGAAGCAGAGCTGTGTAATGTCTGAAACATTCTGTGCTTATATAAGAGTGGTAAAAGATTAAAAGTTCTGTGCTGTGTATTTTAGCGTTGCCAGGTCTCATGATTTAACCAGGTCTCATGCAATACTTGATGTGTTTTTGTAAAACTTCAGCTCCTGGAGTCATGGGATTGCATGGGATTGCTTTCGATTAAAAAGAAAAGTGAATTTTTAGCCCTGGCAGTTGCAGAGAAAAGCTTGAAAACGTGACCTGCGTGCACCTAAAGTCTCAGAAACCAGAAGCAAAATAAAAAGAACCCCAAATGTATTATTTTTATAATGTCTTGATATTTTGGTGCCTGTCTCGTGGTTTGTGAATATTTTCATAACAGCACAAAAATGAGAGGCCTGGCTATTCAGCTGGTCTAAATCAGAAGTGCTCCCTTGACTTGGGTGAAGCTATGAGCATGTACAGCTTAGGATCGGCCTGGGACTGAAAAGGCAATAAACAAAGCTGTTCTTTGACCCACCCTCTTGTTGAATTTTAGATGAAATTCACCGGTGTGCTGGGGACCACCACCCTGAGACCTCTGCGCCACTTAATTCTCGCTTAACCCTGGCGGTGCTATGTCTCAGACAAGGATTGAAGAGCCCTCTGCCCATGAGTGAATCCCATCCTTTTGGGCCCAGTTGTGGGAAGTGCTCTTCAAATGTGGAGCTCAGCCCCTCTGAAGATCAGGTGCTACTGAGTCAGGAACCAGGGGAAGATGCTGCCTGGAGCATTTACCACGAAGCCTGAAACGCGGGTGCAGTTTACTTGATCATCTACTTCTCCATCCTGCTCCATTTAGCATTCAATGGCAGAACCTCCAGTGACTCCTGTGGGTTGGGCATTTGGCCCTTTCATCTCAGAGTGGGCTGGTGCTTCTATTTCACTGAGACATGCGGAGCTGGGCTCACTTAAGAGCTCGCGGGTCCGTTTGTGGAGGAATGTTCACTTCCCGCTGGCGTTCACCATCTCTGAGTGCCTTTGGCGTGATGCTCTGCAGGTTGCATTGGGTTTCACGGTTAGCACCTTGGTTCATCTGAAAGTATATAGCAAAGCTTGGAGGTGAGAACAGCTGGGCACCAGGGTCAAAGGGAAAGTTCTTGCCCAGCCCTGTGCAGAGAGACCACTGAGTTCAGCGTATCTTCATCTCCAATAAGCTGGTAAGTTGGAGGATCTTAAGTTTACCATGGAGATCACGTGCTTCTTGGGAAATGAAGATGATATTGATCACTTGTTATCTCTCTTTAGAGGACTTGAGCTGTTCTGATGAGGTAGATCAAAAGGGGATTTGAGAATCCCTAGATTATTGACCTCTGATGGTCGTTCAGAAGCCCTTCCAAAATTCCTCCCCTCTCTTCTGTTCCTAGTTCCAGTTCAGAAAAAGGCAGGGAGATAGTTACAACTTCCTCCGAGCAACAAGCAAGCACCCGCCTGTGTAGATGGAAGACCCTTGCATGTTGAAAAGTATTGCTGCTTTATCTCCTGTGTAGTGGTTAGAGTAGGGAACACGAGGCTGGGCTATATTCCTACATCTTCCACTGGCTATCTGTGCAACCCGGGAGAAATCAATTTGGGCCAGATTTTTTTTTTTTTTTAAGAGCACAGTGCACTATTATCCTGACATGACTTGCGAGTCTGCACCCTCTCACACATTAGGCAGGCATGCACTCAACTCACAGATTGCACACACGCACCAAAGCTTGCGAATGTGCAAGTTGAGGTGTGCAGAAATATACCGTCACTTTCCAAAATATGGCCCTTCACTTCTGTGTCTTGGTTTAGTTATCTATCAAATTGAGACAACAATACAGACTATTGTACCGCGCAGTGGGGTTGAAAAGCTTAATGAATGTGCCACAGAACCTAGAGACCCTTGGATGGCATGCTATCTAAATGCTAAGTGTTGATGATGATGTTAATAATACAAGGTGTTGCATATTTAAGTGGACACTGATGCTGCAAAGCACCATCTCTGTGATTACTCCTCAGGAAAGTTGTATCTCCTGGAGCATCTTGTCCTTGATCTACTAACTGCATAAGGGAGACCAGTCTATCAAATTTCATTGAGTTCCCATGAAGAACGTACAGTTAGTTTTCATTCATTCCTTTCTTGGTTCCCTTTTATTTTCCATGACGTGATAAACCCATGCAGCTAAGAGAGGAACGGTCCCTGAAGTGCTGAATTCGTTTTTCAGAGGATGCTAAAACCTGTCAGATCTTTCAGCTGTGCGTAATAAAGTATTTATTTTCTCTCTCTGATGCATGCTGTGTTGCCTTTTTATTCCGGATTCTTTTTTATATTATTTAGTTAGTGTTTTCTGCTTTAATACCATATTTAACTTTTCACTATTTCAGGTTGCTGACTAGTTTGCTCAACCGTTACACAATATTAAATGAAGTAATTGCCATATAAAGTTTCATTTAAGGTGTGATACCACCTACAGATCTGTGTGACACATGTACCTATTAGGTCGGATGCATGAATTACTCCAGGCTCTGTGTGTGTGGATGTGGGTAATGTGGGGCTGTGCTGATTTCATGACCTCCAAAAGGCTGACCTCTGATAAGGGAATCAACACAGATATTTATTCTAGCGCCCTCCTTACGATGTACTTGTTACAAAGACAAGGACAAATTTATCAGCTGCTCTGTGCATCCTGCACCTTTGGTTGACTTCAGTGGGTCCTAAAGATGCTCAGCACCTCTGGGAATCAGCCCCCCTCCCCAATTTTAAACTGTAAACATACATAACCAATCCCTGGATGTAGAGTCATGAAAGGGGGTTTCTCCCCTGTGCCCAGGGGCCAACTCAGTGAGGAGTTTACCCTATTCTGCTGCACTGAGTGGGGTCACTTATTGTGGTCAAGTGGGTATATACCACATAACCAGCTTCAGAGGGTGGAGATGGATGGCAGGAGAGAGATCACTTGATCATTACCTATTAGGTTCACTCCCTCTGGGGCACTTGGCATTGGCCACGGTCGGTAGACAGGATACTGGGCTGGATGGACCTTTGGTCTGACCCAGTATGCCCATTCTTACTTTCTTATGTTGTTCTCATGGTATCAAGGCTCTGGGCCTTTTCATACCCTATTTCTGGGAGCTAAGATGTCCATTTCATATGGTGCATGTAGCTATGGGGCTGTTGTTTTCTTGCCTGTGGTCTGCACCTTGAGATGCCTAGGAGAAGTTGTCTATAACCATAGACTACCGTTTTGACGGGATGAGTGATTTTAATGTAAAGTATAATGGTGACTCTTTGTGGATGGCAGAACATAAGACCTTGCCACCTGTCCAGAAAGGAAAGGGGAAACAGACATTGGTGAAACGGGCAGCCATTTTAATTGTGAAGAGTAAATAAGTAATTTAACGACATGGCGTTGAAAGGCTCTGATAAACATCAGGTAAATTGTTGAGTCTTCCCATTCTGGGCAAGCAGTCTGGTTTCCTGGTAGCCAGGATTCCTGTTCTTGAGTCTCTGCGGTGCCTACGCCATTTTGCTTGAGTCGGGGGCACAGCCTGTTTGCTCTTACTATTAAGAACATTTCCCACTAACAGCTTGCCCCACTGTAGCTCTTGGTCTTTTATACTGTGCAAAATGATTGTGGTGGTTCTCTGTTGTGTCTAGTCTTGTTAGAGGGGTTCTGTTAAAGGAGTTGGAGTTTTTTTTCTCTTCCCACCAGCAGTCTGCTCTGGGAAAGTGGGATGTGAAGAGTGGAATGAGTGGGATGTTGTAGCTGTGAATGAATGAATGTTGTAGCTGTGAAAATTCATTCCCGGCTGTATTTGTTAATGGTTTAACAGTGACACAGCAAATATTAAATGACCCGACTCAGCTTTAATGAAGTCAGTTTAATGAATTAAATGTATAACACTAGCTAGAGTAAGTTATTTATGAACAATTACAGCAATAGTTTGTTTCCAAATATTTTGCTTTATTGATTTTTCAAATATTAAAAAGCTTTAGCCAGCCTGTAATGATACTCAACTCTTGTACAGCACTTTGTACCCATACATCTCAAAGTGCTTTATAAAGGAGTTGAGGATCTTTCTCTCCATTGTACATATAGGCAGGAGAAGCAACTTTCCCGAGACTACCAGCAGAGCTGGGGCTAGAACTCTGATCTCCTGAGTCCAATCTAGAGGCCAATCCACTGGGTGACACTGCCTCCTATAGCATTTGCACTTTCACTTGATGCTACAGGTGATTAGATACTAGGATGATACATTATAGAGAACCAATAAATAGATTAGGACGATAGTTAGGATTAGGTTGGATACCCTGCTTCATGGCCCCTGTGGATTGCTGGTGCCTCTACCTGTTTGTGGTTAGGGATGCAGTTAAATGTGGTGGACATTAATACCTCCCTAGCAATATTTTGGGGAATAACATGGCCCAAGGAATGTTTCTGTAGTGGGTCCTTTGAGGAAAGGCACCACTGAATGGCAATACTGAGTTGGTTTCATATGCGGTTTGGAAGATCAAGCATGCAGGTGTTTTGGCTTCTGAGTGTAGACCGTGTTAGCCATCTCAGGTAACGACTCCTGTGTCCTCACCTGTCGTGATGGTGGGGTGTCCTGCAATATTATTGCCCATTCCATCTGCAAGAAGCATAAAGAATCATCTGGATTTGTGGATCATTGGAGAGTTTTAAGGGTTATGGATGTAACTTCAGAAGTGTTCAGCGCCCACAGCTCCCAGGACAGTCTACGGGAGCTGGAAGTGCTCAGCGCCTCTGAAAATCAGGCTTTGTCTGAGTGATATGTGGGTAAATGTGTGCCAGAGAGTAAAGATGGGCTTTGGTCCAGGTGCTGTTCTGGGATTCAGGAGATCTGTGTTCAAGTCCCAGCTGTGCCATAAACTACCTGTAAGAGACCTGGGGTGAGTCATTCAGTCTCTCAATTTTTCCCTTCCGTAAAATGTGGGTAATACTTCTTCCTTTGTCTTATGTGTTTGGTTTGTAAGCTCTTCAGTGCTAGGATTGTCTCTTACTCTGTGCATGCACTGGGGCCCCATTCTCAGTTGCGGTTATGTGCTACTGTAATGCACATAATAATAAACATTAATCTACTGCTGCTTCAAATCATCCCTTCTACAATGGTAAAGGGGCTATTTTTGTCCCCTTGCAGGACATTTTTCCTGGCATCTTAGGGAATACAAGTCCCTGCCCCAATACAATTCGAGGACATTTTTGATGTCACAGCTCTGACTAAAGGTAACAAAGCCCTGGTTTGCTAGCATCTCCTCCACAGTGGCCAGTTTCAATAGTGGTCCACGGGGCTGTGGCAGATCCTTCTCCCACCCCACCATAAATCCCATTGTGGAGGCTGATTCAGATAAGGTAATGGAATTAGCGTCCCAAGTGGGGAACTTGGGGTCTTAGAGTAGGAGAGAGAGCGAGCGCGCAGAGAAATTAATTCTGGTAAAGGCCTGAGGCACAGGAAGGAGAGAAGGGATATAGTCTGCAATCATAAAGGGTACATTTCTCCAGGGAATCTCTAGGGTGAATCTAGCCCTTCCGTAAATTGTTTCTAAGTGCTTTCACATTCCAGGCATTGGTCCGGTCATGGGTTGATTTGGAAAGTGCAATTATAACTTTTAGGGATTGGAGATGGATGTGGTTTTATTTTCTTTGTTTTCAAGAAAGCCGTGAGGCGGTGTCATGGAGAAGGGCTGTTTGGTTTCAGATACCATCCCTTTTATGGTGATAGCTGATAATGTGGCAAAACTGCTGTCCTAGGAGCACCCGTGAGCCAACATGCAGGACGGCAGGATGTTCGGTATGATGGGGTGATCTAAAAGGGAGAGACAGACAGAGAGAGAGAGAGAGACTTTAGCATGTGTGAATGTTGCCCGTTTAAAAGTCCTGGCTGGAGTCTCTCTGGTTGGCCTGTGATCTGTAATAATACCACCTAGTTCTTACATAGCATTTTTCATCCATGGATCTCAAAGCGATTTACAAAGGAGGGAAGTATCACTAGCCCTGTTTAACAGATAGAAAAATGAAGGCACGGAAAGGGGAAGTAACTTGTCCAAGGACACCCCACAGGCCAGTGGCAAACAGCTGGCTGGAAATGTCGGAATCTTGGTATCTTCATCTTTTCAGATAATGACTAATTACAAAGGGGCAAATCCTGATCGGAGTCAATTCAATGTCTCGCTGTCCTCAACAGGACCTGTGGGTGGTCACATGACACTCCTGGAATGATTCCTTTCTCTCTCTTTTTTTTTTTTAAAGTTACACAAACCCAGAGACCACCTGTCCTCTGCCGCGCCCCCCCCTTTCCCGTCTATGAAGCCCCCAGCATCACTGTTACCAGAGGTGCTGTGTGTGCCGCGTGCGGATTCTGTGGGCTGCACTGCCTGAGACTTGCATTACATTGTGTCTAAAGCTGCCATGTCAGGGTTTGCAGTCATCCGCAGGGCCAGAACTGACAGAGAATTTCCATTAGCTGCAACAATACTAATGCTGGTAGGTGCTCGAGTGCCGCCTCTGACACACAGACATTGAGCAGGGATGACATGCCAACCCGTATAGGGAACAGCAGTGCTGCCCTGTGCACCTGGGGGAGGGTTTTTCTAAGCATTCTGTGAGCACCACTACCACCACCTTCCCCCCTGAGTCTGTCTGTTAGTCTGAGGGATATTATATATGCCATTCGCCATAATAGCTAAGCGCCAGGACTGTGCAGTCTGCCTCACGGTTGCACCCAGCCCTTTTCTGCTGGCCTGTCTCAGAAGTCTGCTTCCCACATGGAATGACGCTGAGCAGCTCTGAGACAGTCGAGTCAGTCTAGAATTAATTCTCTTTAATTGTTGTTATGGATGATGCAGTTCATTTAAACGGAGAGCAACATTTAGTCAACCTTGACACATCCCATAAACGTCTCATAGTTTCAGGAGTTTGCCTGTCTTGAGTTCTACAAAACTTCCATGCTTACCTGTCAGTATCTGATAATGGTCAGAGGAGCGAGTGTTACATTGATACCTGGTCACTCGACAGCTCCTATCCTCCTCGAATACGTCTGAGCTCAGATCTGTGTAGTTTGCTATTGTCAGAGCTGATGGTCAGTTGTGAACAGTCAAATGTTCCGACCTTAACTGGTTCCAGCGGTGTGTTTGCATGCACAGATCAAACAGTCAGCCCAATAACTATTCTATTGCAGTTTGCACCAGGCCGCTTGCATGCACAGCTCAGGTGGGAAGAACAGTGGCTGAAGTTTTAGAAGATGTGCCCACCCTCTACTGCACTCCGGTATCTGTGATGTAGGTAGTTTGTGCATTAACAGGGCTTGATGCGGTCCAGCAAAGGTGAGCGTTGTATGTATAAGCCCAGAGTGATGATAAGCAATGAACAGAATGGCAGAGCACAGTCCAGTAATGACACTGCACAGCCACTGAGGTCCACCTCCCACCCATGCAGGAGAGAGGCTTGAGAGGGGAGTGCCTCGCACCTCCTTAGCAGGATGGGGATTGATATGAGCACGTTTCCACAGACATGCCCAATCTCTCAACCTATCGTAGGCAAAGATATAATATTCATGGCTCCCATTACTATAATAACGGAGCACCTCGTGGTGTTTAATGAGGCAGGGAAGTGCTATTATCCTTACGCTGCAGATGGGGAACCGAGGCTCAGAGATATTCACCCAAGGTCTGGGTGTTGTAATCTGGGTCTCCGGAGTCCCACCCTAGCGCCCTCACCACTGGACGCTCCTTCTCCACCATTCCCTGCCCTGGCCTCACCCCTTTTCTACCTTGTGCATGGAACAGTAAAGGAGCAGGCCTTCAAGGTGCTTGAGACACACAGCTGCTCACTGTGAAGGACTCCTACTGCTTCGCTGCCTTGTGCCCATGCTGCATATCTTCACCCTGGAATGCAACAGCTTTTCATTCCTTGCTGTGTGCCAGGCAATGACATGCATTTTTCAACCTCTTCCTGTTTGGTTTATTAACCTAAAGCCTTAGGCGGCCCATTCGATAGCAATGCGCTGTGCCCAGCCATGGTGCCTTCTCTGGCCTGACATTACAGGACTTTTTTTTTTTTTTTTTTTTTTAAAGATCTTGCCCAGACAGAAGGCAGCTGTTTCTGGCAGGCCCTACCTTGGGATTCAAACCAATTAAATCTGCATTGCTCTCTCTATCCGGCTCTAGCTCACAGACAACTTAAATCCATTGATATTGAGCAGACAGCATGAAACAGCCCTGATGTAAATAATAGCCTGAATTAAAATTAAAACAAAACCGCAAAAGGGAGAGAATGCAAAGTAAGTTACTTTATAAATACCAGGCTGATAGCACAGGAGTGTTGTTTCTGTATTGCACACTCCGTACATGCTAAAACATATCTTGCTGGGTTGATTCTGGCCCTGATTTTACCACTGACCTGCTGTGTGACCTTGGCCAAATGACTTCCCCTTTCTGTGCCTTGATTTCTCTTCCCATCCTTTGTCTGTCTGGCCTGTTTAGACTGTAAGCTCTTTAAAGCAATGTGTATGTACAGCCCCTAGCACAATGGGGTCCTGATCTTGGATCTTTGGATGCAGCTAATGCCAGTGACACCAACTCTTGTGATTTGTATCGTGATTTGTGGGTTTTTTGTTTTGTTTTTTGATATTTTTCTTAAAGCCTCAGTATGCGGCATCAAGTGACTATGGGAGAAATTAAATTATTATTTGGGGGGGGGGGTTAACTCTCATGAGTGCATGAAAATGAGACCCTAAAGGCTTGTAAACTAGAATTCAAATAAGAAGAACCCCAAATCTGTCATTTATTTTTAACTGCATGATTTTAAGTGAAGTGCAATGATTTATTTGCTGCCCGATGCTCATTTTTTCAATGCTTGGGCAATACGGCAGTAACAATATTGAGCTTTCTGCTCTCCGTGGAACAAATGCAGAGATGCCTTTGGCAGCCAGCAGGTGGTACGGGATGAAAAGCATTTTCTTTCTTAAAGCGAGTGCTCACGAATGGTGCCAGACTGGCGCTCTGGAGACTGAAGTCCCCCTGCGTATCCAGAGAGCCAGGACTGCACAGACAGGGTTAGGGCAAAGCTCCCCAATGTCATCCCAAGCTGGTGGACATTGAGCACAGGGACCCGCTTTCTAGGGTCTGAGGAAAAATCTGTTTCCATGGCTCGTTCAGTCCTGGGTGTGTCTCGTGAAAAGCTTTATTTGTACATAAAATACGGGGCGAGTTCGCCCCTCGTCTGCGCTGCTCTCTTGGCTGTAATCCAGGGCCAATGTTGGTGCGGGGTCTGCAGGAAGAGTGGTGGCTGTGACACAGGGCAGCCCCACACCTCCCTTTGGGGGAAGTTGCCCACTGGAAAGGGAGGCAGGACATGTCCAGAAAGGTCCGTGGCCACCTGTGCATTTCTGACTGCAATTCACACTTGTCCCAACTGCCATGTCCAATAAAATCCAGGTTGTGCGAAGGGGGCTGGGCCTATAGAGGCTCCTCCATCCCCCTTGCACCTTCTCCCAGTGGCCATAATCACGACCCTTGAACTCTACTAACCTCTCCAAAGGAGATTGGGAGGGAGTAACGCCATGCTCCCACAATCCCTCTGCATCAGCCTGTGAGATGTGACCGCCAGAGGCCAGGAGAGCATGCTATGCCCTCGCTGGGTGGGCTGGGAGTCCCACCTTGCCTCAGTGGTACAATCTAACCCTAAATAAGTATCTTGCTGACTTGGAGAAACAGGAGGGAATTGTCACGTCTCATTCCAATTTAGTTTTTCTTTCGTATTTGAAAACTTTCAGCAAGAAATGCTCCAACTTAAAATCGCCAAGGACTTATTGGGCACACAAACATATTAAGGCCGAGACTCTGGAGCCCCCATTTCACTGACCACAACACACCACCCATTCCTAGGAAGCAGTGATTTATTTACTCAGATCGAATGCTTGGAGTGCTCGGTCAACAACAAGCCATTTTGTTACACCATCCCTCTGAAAACAGACTCTCTAAATAATTCACCAAAGAGTTTGGAGCCAGGCTTGTTTTATGCTGTTCTGCTCTAATTATTCGGCTCTTGCTAAGTAAATACACGGGATCTCGCAAGTGCCTGTTTGAAATGTCTCTCTCACTCCGAAGAGCTGAATCCATTAATGGCGGGTAGGGCAGGGGGCCAACAGGAAGACCGAGCAAAGAAAGGCAGCTCATTTTTTTCCATAACTTCTTGGCAATTGATGCTGTTGAAGAGAATTCCCTTTTCCAACCTTTCTGCTTCTGCTGGTAACCTAATCGGATGTAAGCTTGTGCTTAAAGTAAGAACGTACTTAAGTGCTTTGCCAAAGAGAGGATGGAGTTAACTACCTGTTTAGCCACTTGGATGAATTGGAGCCCTGGAAGACCTATCCAGCAAGATTCTGTCCTCCAAATATTCAAAGATGGCCACTCACGTCAGGGGTTTGGGGGTTTCCAGGTCCACCTCGAGACACCTTAAGCCTAATTTTCAGAAGTGCTGAGCACCCAGCTGAAGACAGTGGGAGCTACTGCTGCTCAGCACCTCAGAAAATCAAGCTGTAGAGGTGCCAGTTTGAACATCCAAAAATTGATGCATCAGTGACCACTTCTGGAAATTTTGTCCCTTATCCTGTCTCCTGGGCTGTCCAGTCTGCTCACATTCCCTTTGCCTCTTTCCACACTCCAGCCCTCCTTTAATCAAAGGATTCATCTCACATTCCACTTTTATTGATGCAAGGATCTCAAAGTTCTTTGCTAAGCCTTGCAGCAGCCCTGTATAGGTAGACAATTATTGTCACCATTTTACAGAGGGGTAAACTGAGACAGCGAAGCAACTGTCCAAAGGCTGCTCGGTGGTTGAGCTGAGCATGGAGCCCAGGGATTCTTTGCTTTAACCACTAGACAGCATCTCCTATGATGATTTTAATATCCTGACAAAATATAATATTTGATGGCACTCAATTTAAGAATTAGCGTAAAATGATCATATCCAACTGAGTGGAGAACCTACTTCATTCCCAAAGAGTTGCCTGCAATGATCCTGTGTGTTAAAGCTCTCTAGTCCCTGTAGAAACTACCCTGGGGCCCACTCTGTACCCACTCCTGCTTCTTCAACGTCATCACTACTGTGTTGTTGCTCCCTTGTCAACATTCCTCTCGGGCATCCCACGGATAATTTTTTGTTGCCTAACTTTATTATCCTACCCGAGTGACATTAGTAGTGGTGTTGAAGAGAAGGAAAAGCTCTGGAAATAACTTGCCTTTGTAAGAACTGGAGCAATATATTTGTCTAAAGGGGCTAGGGGGTGAGAACCCCTGGAGTCTGATGTCCTCCTCTATTCTTGGGGCAGTCACCGTACAGTAAGCAAGAGGCAGCGTGGCTCAGAGATGGGGCTTTACAATTTAATGAGGAAATCCTTAACTATCTATGGCTAATGTGCTGGAGTGGCTGCTTCCCCTACTCAGTCCCTCTGGGGTAGTTGGGGGATCTCTGCTGTGCTGGCCCTCAGAGCTATAATCCCCATGTGTATTGTGTCCCTTTAGTTCAGGCATCCCATATGTATGGTGCTGCCTTCTAGAGCATGTCACCCCAGATTTGTTTGGTCTAAGGCAGCATGACCCTATTGGAATTTGACAAATTGGATAATTGGTCTGAATTGAACAAGATGAAAGTCAATAAAGATAAATGCAAAATACTTCACTTAGAAAGGAGAAATGAAATGCACAACTGCAAAACAGGGAATAACTTTGAATAGACAATGGTACTGCTGGAAAAGATCTGAGTGACATAGCAAATCACAAAGTGAATAAAAATCAACAATGTGATGCAGGTGCAGAAAAAAGCTAATATTGATCTGAGGTGTATTAACAGAAGTGTGGTGTGTAAGACATGGGTAGTAATTGTCCACTCTGCTCAGTTACGGGTAAGGACACAACTGGAGTACTGTGTCCAGTTCTGGGCGCCATATTTTAGGAAAGATGGGGACAAATTGGAGAGAGTCCAGAGGAAAGCAACAAAAATGATAAAAGGCTTAGAAAACCTGACCTCTGAGGAAACATGACTTGGGTGACCTTGGGTAAGTCACTTCCCCTCTCTGTGCCTCAGTTCCTCCATCAGTAAAATGGGAACAAGAATACTTCCCTCCTTTGTAAAGTGCTTTGAGATCTACTGGTGGAAATTGCTGCGTAGGAGCTTGTTGTCGTCGTTACTAAGGCAGCTTTCTCAAGCCATGGGATACATATCGCTGATGGTAGGTGGGCCTTGATCTGGCTGGTTTAAAGTATAGCATCAGAATAAGAACACATTAAGACCACAGCAATTAAAATTCCCAAAGGTGATTGATTGCATGAATGTAGAGGGGAAGCTAAGAATTATTTTGTATGTTATTGAGATTGTTAAATACTTTTTAAAAGAGATTCACCAAGTTCCTTTGAGTTCTCAATGTAGTACACTAAGTCTCAAACCTGAGAACCATTAGTCTTAGGCGTTCATATTTGGATCACTGCCTCTTTTCTTTCCCCCTCCCCCCCTGCTCCTTTTTTGCCAGTTCTTCCTTCTCAGCCTCTCATTTGATTTTGCCCATTTTTCTGGGAATCGTGCCCAGCTGTTTAATTCTGTGCACAATCCCAGATAACTCATCTGGAGAATGGGAGCTTTGTAAATTAATAAACTAAACAAATGTTCATAAACTGAAACAATCTTTACCTGTATCTCTCTCCCCAACTCTCTCTCGCTCTTTCTCTCTTGAATCAGGTCCAGAGATTCAGGCTTAACTCTGGATTTCCAGCCTTTTATGGCTTTCATTCAGAGGCTTAATAACATTTGATTTTTTTAATGTTTTAATGTACAGGGCATATATATTTCAGTTTTATGAATCCACAGAGAGGCCTCATTTGCTGAGAGCCTGTCACAGTGACCTTGGAGGCTGATACAATTCTCTTTTTTCCCCCGCTACCTGCTTACAGGCATAAAAGATTAGGATGGTTCATACCGGAGACTGGGCAGCTGTTTTGCCCCTTCTCGTTAAAAGTGAAGGGAATGTCTATAAAACAAAGGTATTTATTGGCGAGAGTTTTGAAGTGACTGAGATTTTGCTGATGCTGCATCTACAATGATACAAAGCTGCAGTGTGAGCGTCGGTTTCCTTTTCGTCTGCCTCGTCGGTCTGACCGCGTCAGATACTTCAGCCTTGCTTGGGTCCTAAAGTTTAGTATGTCCGCACTGCAACTGACAGTGTGATTGTATCATGGATAGGCTTTAACCTAGCTAGTACCGGTAACAATAGGGGGTGTAGATGTCATAGCATGGGCTAGCAAGCTACTAGTGGGTTTAAACTCTGGTTATCAGTTCATGTGGAAGCCTGTGTTGTCACCTGCACACTAGGTAGATTAAAGCTAGCATGGGTATTCCTACCTGTGCTAGAAACCCAGATTCACTTGCAGTGTAGACATATCCTTTGAGGAAAGCAGGGGTGGAGTGTGGAAAGAGGCAAAGGGATAACATATGGTGATGGGGAACAACTCTAGGAAGAGGAGCTATGAAGAGGGAGAAGGATAGAGGAGGCAGAGCTAGTAGGGGAGGGGAGAGGTGAATGGGGGCTGTGGGTGCTCAACATCTCTGAGAATCCAGGCAATTAGTTAGGTGTCTAAATATGGATTTAGGTCAGGTGGATTGATTTGAATCACTGTTTTGCATTTGTACTTCTTAATTATTTTACTAAAGAAAGGTTGATTCTTATTGGTTGGTAACCATTAAATACTTAAATAAAAATATCTGATTTAAAGAAAAATAAATGATTTTTTTTATATCATCGGTTTTTATCTACCCCGAGGTAGGTGTCTAACATTAGGTGCCTGTAAGCAGTCCAGACTCACCCCTGTGGTGCCTCCTGCTGGTCATCCAGGGAATTAGCTCGCCAGCCTCTGGAGCGCCCTCTGTAGGCCGGCGATCTGCCTTGTCCTCTTCTCTGGCCCCCGTGTCCCTCCCAGGACCCCGGTGCCCCTTGCCCTGGGTGCTGCCCCCTGTCAATACCCACACACACGCTAGGTCTCCCCTCCCAGGGGAACCCCCACTCACTAACCCCACCTCGCCTCAGGATAAGGCCATGGCCAGTCACCATCTAGCCCCCACTCTCTAGGGCAGACTACAGTATAGGCCACTCATCATCGGCAAGGTTGGGTTTGGACCTGCTGCCTTGGCCTAGCCCTCGGCTGCCCTCTGCAACCCCCAGTACCCCTTGGCCTATTACCAGGCCGCAGCCTGGGGCTACCCAGGCTGGAGCTCCCCAGCTCCTCAGCCTTTCCCCAGCCCTGCTCCACTACAGGTACCCTGTCTAGCTCCCTGCAGCCAGGCCCTTCTCTCTCTGAACACAGAAAGAGACTCTGGAGCGCCTGGCTCCCAGCCTCTTATATAGAGCCAGCTGAGGCCTGATTGGGGTGTGGCCCAGCTGCGGTTGCTTCCCCAGTCAGCCCAGCTTAGCAGCTCCCAGCCACCAGCCTTCTCCCAGGGCTGTTCCAGGCCCTTCCAGGCAGGAGCAGGTGTCCACCCTGCTACAGTGCCTAAATGGAAAGATGTTGGCCTTGGGTTCTAATTCTCCTCTCAGCCGACGTGTGCGTTGGTGTAACTCCACTGGCCTTGGAGGGGGCCCTGATTTGCATATCTATTTGCGAGGGACCTTTTCGTGCTTCCACGACCTTAGCATAGCACGAGACTGGAGATTGGGAAACTGGTGATCCTAATGGTTTTGGACCCAGGAGGGTTTGTGAGTGTTCTGGCCATAGCTTTGCATGGACAGTGGTTTCTGTCAACTTTTGGCATCCGGAGTCTCCCACGTGGTGGACGTCAGTGGAATTACACCAGCGCCTCTTGGTTGCATGACGTGTCAGAACAGTGGTGCGATTTGAGTGAGGCTGATGGGGACGTTTAGGTCAGATCTTCAGCTGGAGGATCACTGGAGCTCCCTTGGCTTCAGTGGAGCGATATCAATTTGCACCAGCTGAGGGAGCTGGCTTTTAGTCTTAGCTTTTTTCTTAAGCGTTTCAATCCTTGAATGAAAATGAAACATGGAAAACTCCACAGTAATTGGTCTCCCTTCAGTAACTCATGCTGAGGGAATAGAAGCCCTGCTGATTTGCTTTCAACTCACTTTCATTGCACCACCCAAGCCCGGGCTCCCTTTTCTGAGCTCCCTTTTCCCATTACTCTGTCCTGCTTTTCATTCCTTTGATTTTCCCTTTCCCTTTCCCCTATCCTTCTGTCTACCTTGCTCTTTGAACGGCTCCCTCCCTACGCTTGAGTCTCCATTGCCCCGCATCTTCTGCGGTTATTTACACCAGGGCAGCGTGGTCATTAAGTGCTACCCAAATCGGAACGATCTCAGTTTGCACTGACATAAATGACTGCATGAGGTGCAAGGCAATAGAAAACCAGGCCTCCAGTCTATATTTCTCTCCCTCTCCTCAGTTCTCTGCCTTCTTTGGCCTTTCCCCTTCCACAACTTTCTTCGTGAATTTTATTTGCTTCTCCCCTTTCTGTCTTTGTCTGCTCACCTCTCTCGCTTTTTTTTTAATTATCTGGAGATATACCTATCTCATAGAGCTGGAAGGGACCTTGAAATGAAAGGTCATCGAGTCCAGTCCCCTGCCTTCACAGCAGGACCAAGTACCGTCCCTGACAGATTTTTGCCCCAGATCCCTAAATGGCCCCCTCAAGGATTGAACTCACAACCCTGGGGTTAGCAGGCCAATGCTCAAACCACTGAACTATCCCTCCCCCTCGCTGATGGTTTTCTGCACCTTACACAGTAGCAGATGTTCCATCCGCTCAGCACAGCATCTATTATGCGGAAGCACGAGAACTAGCTGCCCAAAGATTCGCCTCTCTCTAGCCATAACTATGTTCAAGGCATAAGCTGCTCGCTCACATGTGCCTTTTGGGGAGCATGGTTTTGCTTGTCCCTTCTCTTGGGTGCAAAAAATCATCACTTTGCTGGTCTTTATCCTGTTTGTTTCCATTGCAGAAAAGTTGAGTTCTGTCTGCTCCCAGTGCGCCTCGTGGTGCACTTAAATTATTTCTGACGACACAGGTCATAATCCTCTTGTTTTCCCTTAACAAGAGCCATCTGAGCAACCGCCTCTGTTGCTGCTCATGTCATCTCGGCTGTAGTGAAAGTAGAACCAATGCATGAAAATGAGGCAGGATACGCTGTGCATACCAGCCAAGTCCAAGTGCCGAAAGAGGGTTGATATTTGAGAATTCCACGGGAGGATAGGGAACAGGTGTTCCATGTGGCACTGTGGTTGTTGAAGACGCTCCTCATTGAAGCTTTATCCCTGATTTGCTTCTGAGGCCAGGATTCCCAGGAAGAGGATAGAGATTTGTTTTGTCTATCTGCGTCCTTAGATGGTCCCTCTTGCCATAGTTTCTGAACATCATACAGCTATTAATGTGTTTATCCTCACAGTACCCCTGTCGAAGAAGCATCATTATCCCATTTTACAGATTAAGTAAGTTGCACAGGGTCAGACAGGGAGTCTGTGGCAGCATAGAGAAATGAACCCAGACATCCTGAGTGACAGCACGCTGTCTGACCCATGAGACCATCCTAATTTACAATGGTGGAGCATGCATTGTGTTTGTGTGTAGGTTAGTGGTGGCCTTAAAGATAAGACTATAATTGCCATAATGGAGCCATCCCTCTAATCCGGGGTCCTGGCTCTGACCGTGGCCTATGCCGGTTGGTTCAGAGGACGGTGTGGACAAGCTCAGCAGAAGGCCATGATGGATGTCCCTCCTTCCTAACTCACAGGCTGGCTGTTGCGCTGAGGGGCCGTTTCCTTTCCAAACTTAAACAACCAAAAACCTAAATAATAGAACTCTGGAGGCTCGAGCTTAAATTTTCTCAAGTACGTTTTCATTGCTGCAAAAACAGCATGTCTCATTTCCAGCCGCTGCAGCCAGCCGCATTGCTCCTCTATCTGCCTGACATCCATTTTCTAATGACCCCAGCAGAGACTCGGCAGCGGATATTTAATATATCTGATGCCATTAATGTACAACACACCCTTAACCTTGCAGCATGTCTAATCTTGAAGGAATTGTGGCCGCAACGAATTTTTGTTGAAATCCAACATTTAGGAAAGCATTATTTTGCCTTGTTTCCTATGGTAAGTTATTGCAAGTGACAGATACCAAGCTAAGAATTTCGAAAACATTCCTTTGGCAGCTGCTAGCAGAGGCGCGAGTGTTGTGATTGAGTAAGCCATTACTGGACGCTAATGTCTAAGGACAAGCTTTAAGTGCTGCTATTAGAAAAGAGCAGACTGCAATTGGTTTGCATGCAATGCGACGTTCTCTGAGAGATGGAAGGTTAGGGCCTGATTCTCAGAAATGCCTGTGAGAATCTTAAAGCCACCCTTGTTACTTATGTAAAACTAAGATGGCATGTTTAAAACCATCCAACCAACCAAACTTCTGGATATAATGGGGGAGGGAAAGAATCCCCTACCCATACCAAAAATAGAGCTGAACCTTAGCTTCAAAGCTCGGATCTGAATCCAAACTATCCCATATATTCTGGGGTGTTTAGATCCATCTTTGCAGGAAACTGGAATATTGGGGCGAATTGTCTGCTGGTATAAATTGGCTTCAGTGGAGCCATGCCACTTTATACCAGCAAAGGACTTGGCCAATGCCCTGCAATTATCCTGCTGCTCTGTGGTTTCAGTAAACCTCACAAGCCAAGCAGGCTTGGGCCTGGATAATATCCAAGTAGGGCACCCCATACAATGAAAATCATGGCCTTGCAGGAAGTTGTAATAGTTATTCAGTAGGAGGTTCTCTTTCAATAGTAAACAAACACCTCTGGGTGATGCTAGGGAATATGTGCTGCTGGAATTGCTGTGTTCTGGATAAAATGAAAAATGGAGAGTCCTTTAAAAATAAAGATCTCCTGTTTCTTACTGGAAAAGTAGACAGGTTCGCCCTAGTAAGCTGGGTAAATGCCAGTTTTAGTAACTAAATTTGCTTTTCCAGAATTCCCTGTGACTCCAACTGGATACAATATTCTTGATTAGGGTGTGTAGCATTGCTGTGCACTCCAAAACAGCTGTTGTGTTCTGCACCAGAAGTGGCTGAGTGATGACAGTATAGTATATACAGTAGAGACACTTAAAAACCTTTTAACAATGTTTTTTCCTGATTCCTTAGATGCACTGTAAAATTTCTACTGTTTTTAAAGGTTTTTGTTTTATTTTTCCCCCTGGTTTGTTAATAAGTGCAAAAACAAACAAACAAACAAACTTGAGCTGTTATGAACTTTCATGCTGGTAGAAACATTTAAAGTGCAACCCATTGTCTACAGCCTGTGAAGTGTTTGAGGATGACAGGTGCATAACAATAAGGGATTATTCCAGCACAGAAGAATCTGGGATAGACTCTTAGCTCTTGCTAGTTGCTCTGATGCACAGTACAGTGGAAATGTGATAATTAATAAGGAATTATGATCATACCTACTCCAGAAAACAACCTGTCTCTGTAAATTGGTAGATGTCTGGCTATCAAAGAGCACAATAATGCTTAAGGATGTTGGGTGTTTTTCAACTCCCTGTTTAATAGGATTTCTTATTGCAATGTCTGTGGTAAATGAAAAGGAATGCACTTTCTTTCACACTGCGTAAACAAAACCACTCCTTGCTCCTGCATGAAATAGTAGTTTCCATCCAAGGGATGTTCTCTCTTTCTGTAGGGTTTGAAATGCTTTCCCAGTTCCTTGCCTCATATTCGGGGATATATGTTTTATTGGGGTTTTGTTACCTTCTGAAGAAGAGCTCAGAATTGCGTGCGTCTCAGGCAGCCCACCCTTCATCACTGAATCACTAAGAGATCATTCTTAGAGAAATTAGAGTGGCAAAATGGGTTGCGTTTGGGTTTGCATCTGTGTGTATCAGTTGGAGATGTTGCAGATCCGAAGTAAGGGATTTCTCTTCTTTTTATTCACATAAAGGCAGTACTCAAAGCACAGTAATGGATAATCCTTTTCCCACCAGGATTATGAGCATCAGATTCTAATTCCAGAGGATGTTCTAAACTTTCCTCTCTTTGTAAGAAGATCTAGGGTTGTTTCCCCAACTTCCACCATTCCAAGGCATTCACATCTGTATTTACCTGATTTATTGAATGCTAATTCCCTCAGGCTAACAATTAGGTAAAATATTAGCCCTGTTAATTTGCTTGCCCTATTGAGTTTTTGGTCAAGCAAGTTTGCACGCATTGATCGAGTGCGTTCTGCATGTTATTGTGTTTTCAGTGCTCTTTCTATCACTGGTGAAGGTCCCTAGCGGAAGTAAACACTATTGGCATTAACAGTGACAGACTGTGTCACAGTGGTGAACGGGGAAAGATGATGAAAGGGGAGTGGCTAACTATATGCCATGCTGCCCTGAATTGGGGCAGTCCCTGTTCACATTGCTAAGAGGATTTAGCAATATCCAGGAGGAGGGGGCTCCAAAGTGGAGGGATCATAAAACTGAGTACAAGATGCAATACTGCACATCTCTCCCTACCCTACAGAACACCTATTTTGCCCCGTCATAGCTGTGAATCCCAGGGTGCAAGCAGATTCCCCTCAAGCGGGCCATGCTCGGCACGTTAAAATTCCCATGCTGACAGCGGGATTAGCATCTGGGACCGCAAAGCATCTTTGCTGCTGACCTCTTGGCTTTGTTTTCAGTTCCCCGGCCCCAGTGTGAGCCTGGAGAGATGAATGCCTCATTAAGCTTGATGAGAGAGCACAGGTTTATATATAAAAAAAAAAAAGAAAGAGTTTGGAAAATCAAATAAGTGTTCCCATTGAAGCTGGGCTTTGCGCAGTGGCTGATTACAATTAGAGGCATTTTTGTACCTGGAGCTCCGTCATTTAACCGTTTCTCTGGCTTTTCAGACAGGGAGGCATTGTGCACAGAGGCAAATCAGACATCTCTAAGCTACGTGTGGTGCAGCAGCTCACCCTGCTGGGCTCTGGGTCAAGCTCTTCAAGAGTGGCTAGTAATTTTTGAGTACCCCAAATTCTGGGTGCCCAGCTTGAAACTCCTAAGAAAGGGGCCTGATTATCAGAGGGCAGGTTCTGAAAATGTATGCCCCTTTGACATGTTTCAAGTGAGCGACCCAAACAATTCTTGGGGCACCCAACGTTGCCGGTTGAATTTGAACATCTGGGCTTTGGTCTGCATTGGGCGCGTGCGTGTGTACAATTTTTTGACCCTTTGGGAATTTAAGGAGGCAACAATAAACTTTCAAGTAACGCGAGAGCTTCTCCTCCTCTTCTCTACAACTATTTCCTCCAGGAGATTGGCAGCACATCAGACAGGGCCAGAATGACCACATATATATTTATTTAGTGCATGGAGAATGAATAGCCAACACAGGACTGCTGGTAAAATGAACTCAAGCCAATAGAAGGACTCCCCTTGACTTTAGTGGGATTTGCATTAGGCCCTAAATAGGACCCCGATAATGTGTCTGGTGGCCGGAGGTCTAGAAAGAGCCGGTAAGTGCTGCCAGTAATGCACACAGCTAATGGGCAATCTTGTTTAGTACAAAGTAGCGGAGAGCTGTGTTAGTTTTAATCTGAAGGGCCTGCGTTCTCTTTGCCATTCTCTGTGTGTATCTTAGCAAATGACCACAATATCGGAATGTGTTTTATTTACTTAGCATGTTTTATTCAAACACTGAGTCATTACAGGTGATTGCTTCAATCTGTCAGCCCTTTGCAATCAGTGCATTCAAAGGCAAAATTTTCACCCTTTCTTTCTGTGTGTCAGTTAAACCAAAATGCTTTGTTCTGAGATGATTGTTAGGTCAAAATCCACCATTTGCTTTCCCCATTTGCCTGTTGGAAAGAGAATTTGCTGCAGTCACACAGGCAACATAAGAACATAAGATCGGCCATACTGGGTCAGACCAAAGGTCCATCTAGCCCAGTATCCTGTCTTCCGACAGTGGCCAATGCCAGGTGACCCAGATGGAATGAACAGAACAGATAATCATCAAGTGATCCATCCCATCACCCAGCTTCTGGCAAACAGGGGACACCATCCCTACCCATCCTGACTAATAGCCATTGATGGATCTATCCTCCATGAATTTATATAGTTCCTTTTGAACCCTGTTATAGTCTTGGCCTTCACAACATCCTCTGGCAAGGAGTTCCACAGGTTGACTGTGTGTTGTGTGAAAAAAATACTTCCTTTTGTTTGTTTTAAACCTGCTGCCTATTAATTTCATTTGGTGACTCCTAGTTCTTGTGTTATGAGAAGGAGTAAATAACACTTCCTTATTTACTTTCTCCACACCAGTCATAATTTTATAGACCTCTATCATATCCCCCCTTAGTTGTCTTTTTTCCAAACTGAAAAGTCCCTGTCTTATTAATTTCTCCTCACATGGAAGCTGTTCCATACCCCTAATCATTTTTGTTGCCCTTTTCTGAACCTTTTCCAACTCCAATATATCTTTTTTGAGATGAGGCGACCACATCTGCTGCACGCAGTATTCAAGATGCGGGCGTACCATGGATTTATAAAGAGGCAATATGATATTTTCTGTCTTATTATCTATCCCTTTCTTAATGATTCCCTATTGAGCTAAGAAGAGAACTGCAAAATATGCTTGTGTTGTAATTGTCACTGTGAGAATAAGGCAGCCTCGTTCCAGTGCCAGTTCTGTTTTGTGCTGTAATTTCCATCGAGGGCAAGGACTATTTACTATATGTAAATGCTGTATACGGCGGGGTTCCTGATCTCACCGAGGAACTACTGTACAATAATAAAAATGTTTAAACTTTGTGGTCATGACAGTTACCAGAGTCTGATCACTAGTAGTGGAAAATAGCAGCAACAATGCACAGTGTAACTAAGAGGGAATCTGGGGTGTGAAAGAGGTAGTGAATGAAGGGTGGAATAGTGGAACGGTGTGTAGCATCTTCCCTTGTCCCCTAGAGTTTCATAGGTCCATTTGCTGAAGTAGCCCTCCAAAATACAGTCTTCAGAAGAGCCCTTTCCCCACACCCAGTCTCTCTCTTTATGCAGGGCTCTGGAGAGTTGAATGTCCAACAAACCTGGAACCCCAACATCAGCAAACCTCTTCAAGCTCTTATATATACATTTTTGGGTTTATTTTGTTGGTTGCTAGAGGGACACATTTCGTTCCCCTGGCAGCTGTCGCAAGGGGTGATACCTGTTCTGGATAAATAATAGTTTGGAAAGGAATTCCCAGAAAGGTGACCAAAAATGGTTTGGAAAATGAGATCTCCACAGAGAGGCATGTAAAAGATGATGGAGGCAGACACAATAACTATAAAACCATGTGTGAATATACCAAAGAGGAAGGGGGAAGGCCTATTCTCTGTAGTAGTCGAAGGCAGAACAAGAAACAATTTTACAGCTGTCAGGACAATTATTAGGCAGTGGAACAAGCTGCCAGAAGGCCATGTTGAATCAGCATCAGCTGGAGACATTAAAGCCAAAAAGGCTGCACAGTGGGAATGAAGTGAAAGAAGCTATGAAAACTTTCCGGCTCCAGCCTTCAGTGTAGTTGACCATGTGTAAGCAAGGGCCAGAATTTCGCGCTGTAGTGAATTAGGATTGTCAACGTAGCTGCTCTACAAGGCAGACTAGATCCAATTAGCTCTCAACCGGCTCTGTTGGCTTCGCAGGGGTAGTGGGAGAGCAAAGGAGTAAACACTTATTTTCCGTCACTAAAGCAAGCAGGTAAAACATGGAATATCTACAGAGAGCAGCTCTGAGGCGTGATCAAAAACCCACTGAAGCCAATGGAAAGACTGGCGTTGATCTATTCATATTATGGTAGCCCTTGTTGGAGCCCCAGTCAAGCTGGTGCTCAACAAAGCCCCATTGTTCCTGGCACTATGAAGAAAAATAACAAAGAAAACTGCCATGCCCTGGTGAGTTTATCATCTGGGTGTTAGGACAAAACTGAGAAATGGGCATGGGGCAAGGGCTTGGGGAAGGGACAACAATAAACAATTTAGGAAAAAAGAAATTAAGAACGGCCCTACTGGGTCAGACCAAGGGTCCATCTAGTCCAGTATCCTGTCTTCTGAGAGTGGCCAGTGTCAGGTGCCCCAGACGGAATGAACAGAACAGG
The DNA here is from genome assembly GCF_027887155.1 of Malaclemys terrapin pileata. Classification (NCBI taxonomy): domain Eukaryota; kingdom Metazoa; phylum Chordata; order Testudines; family Emydidae; genus Malaclemys; species Malaclemys terrapin. The sequence goes on along the minus strand of NC_071526.1, from coordinate 15,340,464 downwards.
TAATCATCAAGTGAGCTGCTTGCCCTTGTCCAGCCAGTGCTAGTTGTTGGTGGTGGTATTTTATTATTTATTTGTATTATGGTAGGTCTAGAGGCCCCACTCAGGGTCCAGACTAGGGAGCTAGGGGCTGTACAATCACAGAATAAAAACTCAGTCCCTGTCTCCAAAAGTTTAGTGATCTGTGGGCATCACAGCAGAGGTAGGTTCCAAAGCAGAAAGGACAAGCCAATTAAAGTGGGCTTTAGACCAGGCTCCTACTGAATAAGAGGATGCCATTTTTGTCATTCTCCTTCACTGTTGGACTTCACTTGAAGAAAATATGGCCTGTGATGTTGCCAGCTGTAACCAGACAGACAACTCCACATAGCCCTTGTTTAAAGAGCTAGACAAGATTTTGCCATCTGCTGAAAGGATTGGAGGTTCAGTCCTTTCATATAAGTACCCAAAGGTACAGGCACGGTGCTGGGTGCTCATACGCATCATCCCTTTAGAGCGTAGAGTAGCTCGGGATGGTTCTTTAAGTGTAATGAATTAGCCCTGTATAAGCAATCTGGACAGGCTCTGGTTTTAGACTAAGAAGGACGTTGTAATAGTCTCAAGATTCATCAGACCGTTTATTTAAAAAATTAAAGACGTCCTCCCAGCCTTGTTTGCTGATGTGATGGGAAAGGTGAGCAGCTTGTCGTATCCCCTAGCTTTGCTGCATTGTTTCCATCAGTCAGCGTCTCACTGTAGGAACCGGTGAAGATAGTTCAAAGGACGGGCTGCTCCAGACTCCCAGCACCAGAGGAGCTGTTTGTCACTTGATTAGTTAAGACTTCTGCTTTGAGGCAGAAACCATTAGGGCAGGCTTGTGCCTTCCTCGGGAGGCGTCAGCACCTCTCCTGGCACAGCCCATCAGCCCCTTTCATCCTCAAGGTGTTGATGGAAGCACCGTGCCTGCAGAGAGACACTCCTGCTCCTGGTTCACTTCTGATCAGCTCTGCCATGTAGCCCTGAGGCCAGTTAGCAGGAGTTGTGACTGCGATGTCTATGGCTGTTTTATTGTCCGTGTAGTATGTTTGCATGGGACTGCCTATATGCAACGGTCAATTGGTGAATGTTTTGGGGTTTAATTTACCTCTGTGGCATAGTTGAGAAGTTGCAGGAGAGTCGTAAGCCCCTTCAAACGCTGCTCCAGATTGTGCAAGAAAGGCACTTGCAGCCAGTCCTAAATAGTGCATGAGCTGGTTTAATGGCAGCCCCTGGTATCTGGGTCACTAACAGTGTCTTACTTCCCTGGGGCTAGCATCTCTGCACATGCCAGGCAAGCCTTGGGGAGCATCCTTTGCAACTTTAAGGAGGCAACTAAGCCTTCACGTAAGTGAGAGCCTCCTCCCCCATCTTATTGTTGAAACCATTTCCTTCCAGGTTTTGGCAGCTTGTCAGATGGGCCTGATTGTCTGTAAATAGTCAATGAACAGCAGCTAGTAAAATGATCTCAAGTCAGTTATTAATGGCCTGACCCAAAGCCCATAGAAGTCAGTGGAAAGACTCCCAGGGACTTCAGCTGAATTTGGATCAGGCCCTAAGCAGGACCCTGAGAATGTGTTGACCACGGGCTTGGAGCATTCCAGTTGTGGATATGATACTTAGAAGTTGGGTGAAGATTAATGACCCTTTGGACCCTAGCATTTTCGAGTGAACTGCTACCCCAGCAAATGCTCAGAAGGATTTATGTAAGTTAGTTTTTGTGTATTTGAAAGCAGTAGTGGCTTAAATTGAATGTTCACGGTCCAGTTCCCAAAGAAACCACCATCATAAAAACCCAGGTGGGCAGTCCCAGCAGAGCAGCCAACCAAGGACTCATGGAGACTGAATTGTCTTCCTACTCTTTGGGGTTGATCTTTGATGTTCAGGGTTGACCACTGGGTAAATACATGCCCTGCTGTCATGCATGCTCTGCCTAATCTATGGTTAAAGAGAGAGCTTCTGATTCCTGGGTTATCAGTCCAGCACCACTGCCTCCCACCCAGCAAAGCACTTAAGCATGTGCTTAACTTTGAGCATATGATTAGGTCCTGTTGAAATCACAAGTAAATTCACTTTCTCACTCACACACGTGTGCACGCGTGCGTGCATACACACACACACACACACACGCACAGCATTTATTATTTAAAACAATAACTAAGAAAAATGTAGTGGCTCTTTGCTGTCACCATACTAGATGTGTGTGTCCTGAGAAAAAGCACTCTCTGTAGCATTGGTAATAAGGTGGAAAGAGGTTACAGGAAAGTGTAATAAAACTGTAGCAAATTTCTTTGGGGGATTTGCACACGGCATTAACAGCTTTCAAATGCATTAGCTATTTTACCTTGGGTTAAATTAGTGTTTGTTTTCTCCTGAATAGAATAAATATAATCATATTAGTTACCTTTCTTTTTCTATGGCTTGAACCTAATGTTATTGAAGTAATAGAAATACCATGGCAAGCACTTATATATATATATATATATATAATTTGATCTCTCCATCCTATTAGGCTAACCCTTCTTTTGTAACCATTCTGATTGCAGTTTATTGTGTCTATGCATTGTACGGGCTTCCCATTCTTTTCTGTTGTAAAGACCGTGTCATGTTTACATGTGTTGTCTTGTATCAAGTCTCTGTAAGAATATTTGCATTAAGACTAGCTCAGCTAGTTGGCGAAGGGGATGTGAAACTTTCATTTCTAGTTCTCAGGTCACAGTCCAGTCCAGCTCAGTAGTGAGTGTGAAAGCCATTTCCATTGGATGTCTGTCCAATAGCCATAGGTTACTGTACATGTGACCACATCACAAAACCATCTCCCGCATAATGGACAATATTTGGCTCCTGGGTTGGGTGTGTAACCAGGAAGGCCATGGACTGCTCACTGAACATCACTTCTCATGCCTGAGGGTATGTCTACAATGCAGTAATTTATGACTGCAGTATTTTCAGATATACCTAGGCTAGCTTTGATCCAGGTAGCTCAAATAACAATAGCAGTGAAGTCACAGCAATAAAGGCCTGCTCGGTACCCTGGCCCCGCTCTCGAGTGGCTAGCCCGTGCTGCCATGGCTTCACTGCTATTGTTATTCCAGCTAGCTGGATCAAAGTAGATATGTCTACAGGTGCTGCCATCACATCTCTGATTGTGGTGGAGACGTATCCTGAAGCACAATGGCAAGGCAGTTACCACTTCATCCACTAGGTCTTTTTTGGATTGAGAGAGGCTGTGATGGCCGTCATGAGCCTTTCATCCGTATTAAATATACTAAGGGACAGGCCAGGAGATTGAGTGGCTAGGGATCTGAGTCTCAGCAGATGTGGGTTCTATTCCCAGCCCCGTATGTGGCCATCAGTAAGTCACTCCAACTTCCTTGTGTAAATGGGTATAATGATACTTTCCCTCCTTTGTAAAGGGCTCTGAGACCTAGGAATGAAAAGAGCTATATAAACACCAAGTTTTGCTACATATTTAAAAAAAAAATTCCAAAGGCCAGTGCCTGGAATATCTATTTTTAATATCTGAGGGTATTGAGCACAACTCTTATTTTGAAGTCACCAGTACAAATCTTTTTGCAAGATGATGAGCAGGGTCATAGGAGGCTCTGTATCAGTGACAGCTGTCTGGCTAATAGCTAGAATAGCCCTGGACACCTATTAAAACAAAGTCTTCTCCAGGAGTAAGAGTCTCTTCCTTTTTTCTCCTGAATGGGCCTGGGTGGGGATCCACCTCTGCTGGGTCCATTTCAGAAGTATTATTGCAGCAGGATTTTTTCCTCCTAGTTATACATATGACATCCCCACCTGTTGGTACCCGGACAGGCATTAAGAAATATTAGCAGCAGATGGCCTGTTTTCACCTTCATCACTGGTATGCATTTCTCCTGCAGCAGAATGCGATAATGCTCTTTTAGGGACTGTGCCACTGGATATGTAGAGTGTTTGTGTATTAAGAGAGATTTTAGAGTTATCCAGAATTTTTGAACTTCAAAGTTTAGGGTCAGGATAAGTCTTGAGAAAGTTTCTTGGTTGATTTATAACTGGGCTATAGCACCACTATACTCAAGGTCGAGGTTCGCTTCCTGTTTAACAGCTGATTTCTGTAAGTGCTCTAAATCTATATACAATCCCAAATCTTTCACCCGTCACAGCAGAAAATCCTTGTTGCATCTTTCGAGTTCTTGTCTGTGAATGGAGTTAAGAATTGCATTTATGGGAGCAAAATCCACCGTGAGAATGAAGTATTGGAAATAAACTGGACCGTTTCCTTTAACACACATTTGTGGGGAGGGAGGGGGTGTATACACAAAGTGTGTTAAATTAAACAATACATCTTTAGCATCCAGACTTCACCTTGTTACTGTGAAGCCATTTAATAATTTCAGAATTTTTTTTTATATTTGGAGATATACCTATCTCCTAGAACTGGAAGGGATCTTGAAAGGTCATTGAGTCCAGCCCCCTGCCTTCACTAGCAGGACCAAGTACTGATTTTGCCCCAGCTCCCTAAATGGCCCTCTCAAGGATTGAGCTCACAACCCTGGGTTTAGCAGGCCAATGCTCAAACCACTGAGCTATCCCTCCCGCCAGTAGGCATGTAAATAAATTAATTGAATTCATTTTAATGAAACAGTTTGTTATGAGGGGGTCCAATAATGAATGGGCTGAGGGGGAGTGAATTAATTTGGAAACATTTTGTAAGTCAGGAAAGTAAATTGCAGAGAAAATAAGTAAGGCGAGATCCTTAGCTAGTGTAAAGTGGTGTATCTCCTTTACACCGATATTTACCAGCTAAGACTCTGATTTATAATTTTATTTTAAATGAGCTGGGGAGACCAACTCTGTGTCACTTTAAAAATAAAAAAGTAAGAACAAGTAAGAACTTGCAAAAAGTATTGATTGTTTTTAGCCAGCAAATTTATCTGGGAGCAGACCGTAATTAAAGTTGACGGCCATGGCTGCTATGTGGAAGTCCTGTCATCTTTCAAGGGAATACAACCAGAAAAAGAGTGCAAACCTAATGATAGAAGAACTTGGTGTCACTTCCAGCATCAGCTTTTGTAAGGGATACGGCAGATGCACTCAAAGGCTGGAAACTGTCTAGGAAGGACTGAGCACTCAAATATTGGAAAGTAGAGGCTGGATCCTCAGACGGTGATGCTCCATTTATGTAAACAGGGAGATGGTGAGAGCTTGAAGTCAGTAGAGTTCTGACCAATTTATAGCAATGGAGCGTCTGGCCCTAGAGGTGGGTCTAGGATGCAAAATTCAGAGGAGAAATTGAAATCAATGGGAGATCTGCCATTGACTTCAGCGGGGCCAGGACTTCACTTGAGATCTGTAAGGCTGAAATCGGAAAACAGAGCTGCCTGCCTCTGCCTCAGTGAATGCCCTAGAACAAGTCACATATGGACTGTTTTCTCTAAAGATGGTGAGCTCCTGTTAGCTTCATTTGGATTGGTGGGTGCTTAGCAGCTCTGCAGATCAGGCCAGTAACTTCTTGGTGCTTCTGTTTCCCTGTCCACAAAAGGAGAAAGGAATTGAATTCCTTTCTTTCGCAGGGCGATGGGATGAGGGAGCCAGAAGACTCTATTCATGTGTGTAAACGGCTTTGTGGTCCTTGGATAGCTGGTGCTATTGAAAGGCATTGCTGTTAGTCTTATCGGTGTATTTTTTTTCTTTTAGTGCTGCAACGGGCAGGAGTCCCGTGCTCGATGGCAGTTCAAGTGTTAATATCCAGGGACTGTCAGAGACTTAAGCTCAGTCTGAGCACGCAGCATTACATCGCGCTCCCCAGGAGAACTCCAGGTTGATTCACTTCTCTTTCGAAATGATGGAGTTGTATTTAGGGATGCTTGTTTGGTCCTCCCCACTTCCTGGCTTTTGCTCTTGAACAACGTGACCTAATTATCTGTTGTCTTTATGGAAGTCCATCAGGATGAAATTGCTCCGATATCACAAGTGAATGAGGTGTTAGAGAGTCTCACTGCAGGCTTAACCATAAGAGGGTGAATATCCTAAAGTACAGTGTTCAACATTAATGACCGTTCACCTCTCAAGATGATTTGAGTAGAAGTTTGGCTGAAAAGGTAAAAGTACAGATGAAGTGAATAATAATAAATAATGCACTAAGATAGGAAGAGCATCTGAAATATGGCCCCTTGCCGACAGAAAGGATAGATTAATGTGCAGGTAGAGATACCGTATCCAACCTAATGCTATCCTTCCTTGCATTGTGACTGTCCTGTTTCATAAATTAAGCCTGGTCCATCTGGCCCAAAATTTGCCTCGGAGACTGGAAGCTGGTGGGCGGACTGACCAGCCCAGCAAACGGCAGTGATGTGCTCACCTCTGATTTGCTCCGTGACTCTGGGCATGAGTTATGGGTTAAACAGAAAACTTGCAACACCAAAGCAAAGCAGCTCCCTTACTCTCCAGGGCACACCCTATTGTTAAACCCCTTGCTGGGTCACATGACAGGCAGGTACCCTTAACCCTTTACTGGCTGCTTCACAGAGGCCTTTAGGGAAGACCATCTGGTGCTTCAGAAAGTAGTATTGATTATTTAAAGAGCAGGTGCTCTTCTTTCTGAGTCAGTGATTAACCCACTGTGGAGCGAGGGAGTGCTGTGCTGCTGGGATCTTGCAGAAAAGACAGATCCTCCTGACAGTTCATAGTAGTTTGAGATCCGATGGTACTCCGCACAAGAGGAAGAGGTATTAGTTACATCCCAGCTGCAGTAAGTACAGTCGGCCAGCCTCTGTTTGCCTGCAATTTCAACTGGCTTCAGGGCCCAGGGTAGCGAAAAGACTAAGTAAAACTCTGGGATGAAGACCACGGTCAACAGTTTTGCTCCTCTGGCACAGTGGAACTCTACAATAAGGCTGACACTCACCTGTGCAGGATGTAGGGCTTTCTAGGGTGTGGCCCAAGACTGGAATGAACTCGCCCAGGGACCATCACAAATCTCACCAGCTTCTGCTCGAAGTGGAGGCACATTTCTTTGACCTTGCCTTCTCTAACAAACATTGTGTGTGTGTGGGTGTACATACGCACGCGCCTCACTACACAGACGTTGTCCCCTGGTGGAAGGATAAGAGAACAAACAGGTTTTAATCATGTTGTTTAATGCACTACTAGAAGGCATCTCAGATGCTACGGTGAGAACCTCTATCGACTAGAATAGACATTTTTCACTGCCTGTTAAGTGCAGCAGCAGCTTTCTGTTGCGCTAGTCAGACATCTGCCACAATCCGCACCAGATACACAAGGGGCTAAAAGGCATTGCTCTCCTACGTGGTGAGGTAAGGAGTGGAAATCCACACTGAAGAATGCTGGATTGGAGGTTCACATACCAGCCACCACTGGTAAATTGACTGCTGAGTGGAGCCACTGGAACGTAGTGTAACACCAACAGACCCTGGTAGTTGGTGGGCGGGATCGAACCTGGGGCCACTGGAGCTAGATGCATGAGCCTCTATTGCATGAGCTAAAAGCCATACAGCCCTTAGCTACGGCTGTAGAGCAGACACATTAATCTGCAAGTGGTTTCAGTGCCACTGGAGGTGACAGAGCACCACACCCAGGTGGTGTGTGCGTTACAATAGCACGGGGACGTTGCAAACCAGACCACGCAAGCCCTTTGTCAATGTTCTTTTTCCAAGGGTGCAGGAGAAATTTTGAATTTAATGTACAAGAATAACACGAGGATTTCTTTAGGAGCTCTCACGCTCTGGACATGCCCATTTAAATGAAGGATTCAGAATCCCCGAGGGACCCTAAGTGAGAGCAGTGGCTATAAACGGAAGTCCATTAAAGGCCTCATCCTGAAGATACAAACCTGTTAGAAAATGAGAGGCTTTGTTAAGAGGTTCATTATGGCCCTTGCATGAGGGAAAGCTTTGCACAATTCCTATCGAATTTGCAATTAACCAAATGAAATGGGGTTTCTCGTGTTTAATTTATTCAACACAAAGGCTGGCAGCTCAGACAATCTCTTCTTTGATTGCCAGTTTTTAATTACATGTGTTGCAGCCCTGCTTGACTGGGATACTAAGCATGAGGAGGCATTAATTCTAGGTGTGCCCGTGTAAAATGCAGGGGTCTGGGACTGCAAGGGCGAGACTGATAGACTGCTGGTCTGCCTCAGAGGAAGGTGCAAGAAACCCCAGAGGTGCCAGTTATATAATAACCTGTCTACAGCGAAGGTTTCTTTATAATCCCCATTAGTTCTTAAGAGATCTGGGTTCAATTCCCAGCTCTGTCACAGACATATTTTGTGACTGTGGGCAAATCATTTCAGCTCCCAGTGCCTCAGTTCCCAGTCTGTAAAACAGGGACAAAGATCTGCTTTTCTCCGCTCCTTTATCTGTCTTCCCTATTTGGAGCCCAATTCACAAAAAGGTTTCAACTTGGGTTAATTCTTCCTATTCGGAACATCACTTACGCATATGCTTGAAGTTGAGCATGTGCTTAAGTCCCGTTGATTTACAACAAAACACTTACATGCTATCCTAAATAGGGTTGCTTTCTTGAATTGGAATCTTTGGGGCAGGGTCTCTCTTACCATCTGTTTGCACGGCACCTACACAATGTGTTCATAATCTCATCAGAGGCCTTTGGGGGCTACCATAATACAAATTAATAATAATATAACCCCAGTAATTTGGGGGTGCTTGTGCGTAAATTGGCATTTGTCTGGAAATATTCTCCTTCTAGTATTCTACTGCTTCTGATTCACATTTTGACATTTTATTGATTTAGAGGAAAAAATGGAAACTAAGTAAAACGGGAATCGGGTATTATAAATGGATAATGGTGCCTGAGAGCCAGAGATTAATTTATGCGGTGTGCATACAGTAATACTGATCATGCTGATCAAGGAATGGCTGAGTGAACGGTATAAATATTTAATGACTAAATCCAACGTAAAATACAAGAAGGGAAAAAAAAAACAACAAGTAAAATAGTTTAGAGCAGGGGACCACACTTCACTGAATTTGCTTAAAAGGCAAATGTTTGGGGGCATTAACCTTTCCGTAGTATGTAAGAAAGGATGCCGATGAGCTGTATTTAACTTGGAGAATTCCATTCCAGTTAAGGGAAATTGCTTCAATGCTGTGGCTATAAACAATGTTAGAAGGTTTCTGGGATGAAATCTGTGGAAGTCTTTGCCCCTCTTCTGACTTTAACAAATAGATTTTTCCCAGGCCAGTTTTGTAAGCCGCTGAGTAGTTCCTGGAAAACACTGGGGTCCTAATTCTCTTCCTGCTCACACCAGTGTTAATCTGGAATAAACACATTCAAGTTAAGAGTCTTACCCCGGTTGTGACTCCATTAACTTCAAAGGAGTAGTTGCCGGTTGTTTATAGCAGCATTACAGAAGCAGTTAAGTGCTCCAATTGAGATCCGCAACTGCTTCTGCCAAGTGTTCCACATACATGTAATCAGAGGCACATCCTGCCCCTCTAAATAGACAAGACATTAAACAGTAAAGGAGATATGATTATCTTCACTTTGCAGATGGGAAACTGAGACACAAAGATTAATGACTTGCTGAAGGTCACATAAGGAGTGGAACAGAACCCAGTGTCGAAGGCTAGTGCTGTTAACCACAAGAGCAACCTTCTTCCCCAGGACGTGACTCCTGATTCACCTCACTAGGAGTGAGACTAGAATCAGATCCGGAGTGTCCTTTACTCTGGTTGACATAGTGGGACTTGAGGGTGCTGAACACCTGACAGGATGTGCTCAGCCCTGGGCTGGCTCTGGTACATGCTAATTGGTTGTTTTGCAGGAACAGCACCTAGTGTTGCATTCCAAATGGTGGTTTGCAATTGCCGGGTTTCCTGTCTTGGTTCTTGTGTTTAGGTATGACCTAAATTGCGATGTCTGCAAATATGGCCCTCACAGCACTGGAGTGAAGCATTGTCTTAGGAAATCAATGAGGATCAAGCTGACTTGGGGTTGTTTCCCCCCCCCCAACCCGGAATCACTGAACATGAGGGCAATAAAATAACAGGTGTGAAAATCCACTTCTGCTCAAACCAAAACCATCACGTGACTTTGCCCCCTCCCCCAACCTCCATTCCACCTTGTTTCCAGAAAAACTATTCAGTCTTTTCTAAGCCTCAGCACTTTGAACATCATTTTCTCATCCACACCTTGGTCTGAATGCTCCCTGTATTAAAAAGAGGGTTTAATTTAGAATGAGCACTGTACCTCCGTGAGTGAGTAATGTTGGGTTTTTTTTTAAATAGGTAGCCAGCTAGTCATCCAAAAACCTTGTAATTTCCAGTTAACATGTCACCATATTCAGGAAGCTGAATACTTAATCAGGTGATTCATGTCTCCTGATGATGCTGGCAGGAAAAACTTGGGAATGGTTAAAAAAGCTTCAAAGTTGCTAGTAGTCTTCTTTTTCAGATACGATCCAGAAAGGCACAGTAGCAAGGATCCAAAATAGACTTTCATTTATTCCAGTGACTCACTGAGCTATTAGAAATGCAATCATTTATTGGGCTAATGGCAGGGGTTGGAAATTCATTGTGCATCATATAGGAGAAATGTGTCTTTGGGAACACAGAAAGGAGAAAAAGGCATAATTTATTGTCTGGATAGCTCCGTGTGGTTAAGCCTCTAGAATTCACTTTCCCCTTTATTAATAGACAATAGCCCAGCGTTGTGTGTCAGATAGGGGTGCTCTATGGGTTATATACCAAACACAAGCCTAAAAAGTTAAGGAATGAAAATCTAAGGCTAATCATAGTACAATCCCTCGAATCCCCATCTAGCACAAGACTGTACACTGCTGAATATGTGCCACAGCCTTAAACTCTGCCCCGTGAGAGTCTAGCAGCATCTCTGCTCCCAAATTCCATCTACCAGAAACAGAGCTGGCTTCCTTCTGCACAGTTCAGTGAAACACCACACACTCCACTTTGGAGAAGGAATTGCTAGATGGCCTAGCATCCTGGCCTCTAGATGCTACCTCAATACAAATGCTAAACCATATAATTATTGAAAGACGTTTTGGGTCCAGATCCTCCCCTGGTGTAAAGCGGCATAGGTCTAGTGAAATCTATGGAGCTATGTTGATTCACACCCGCTGAGCATCTGGCCTTTTTGCATCCGAGACTTTGTGTCTGTAATCCACGGCATTTGCACTCAGGGCCCGTGCAGCTGCTTCTGTTCAGTACGTGTTTAATTGTAATTAATTATTCCAGTATCAATTAACCATTAATGCTTCCTAGTGATTATTTGAAACCTGTGGGATCCCATCCTTAGGGTGAAAAATGAGTTATTAACTGCTGACGAGGAACATGTTTCCCATTAAATACATGGCTCCAGTCCATCATTTATTTTTCAGAGGATTCTCCTCCCTCCTTTCTTGTTAATATTATTTGTCCAGTCCAGTGCTGCGGTATAAGTATTTGCTTGTAATTTGACACCCCCTCCCACCCTGGTGTGTGTAGGAGGGGCGTTGTTGTAGCCTTATTGGCCCCAGGATATTAGACCAGCTTCTGTTGGTGAGAGAGACAACATTCCTGTGTCCTAAACCTTAACCTCAGATCTCTGTATCTCCAAGTTCAGGGGAAGTTCGGATCCAGATTCAAGTTCACTGCTAGTGCCAACCTTTGTTATAATGAACCATCAGAACCGTGCATCCAGGATCACCCAGAACGTAACACAGTGGATCGGACCTTAGTCTGGTACAAACAAAAATTTCTTTAGTGATATAAAGACATGAAAGGCTTGATCCAAAACCCAGGGAAGCCAGTGGAAAGATTCTCGTCAATTTAGGCTTTGGATCAGGCCCAAAGTTTGTACAAAACCACTTCATGCCATGTAAGCTTTAACACCCAGGAAGGTTATAATTAACAACAGCACCCATAGACAAAATGTCCCGGTATATCCTGTAGAGATTTCCCTTCTTTGGGTCATATGTGGAGCACAGTGCACATGTATAACTTCAAGTTATATTTTTTATGCAATTAAAGTAATTATAAGATGAGGCCTTCAGGTTCTTGAGCCAGTTTCCATTAGTGAATCCCTATTTAACTGGAACCAATTAAAAAACTCACTTTAATTGCTTAACTATACTTTCTGTGATGTTGAAAAAGCAATTTGGTGGTGGGGTTTAAAATGCTCCTCACCTGTTGGGAAGTTAATGTGGTCAGAAACCCTAGTGAGGGTGGGGATTATTATTCTTTTTGCTTTAAAGAAGAGAGACAAAATAGGAAGAATTCTTCTGCTAATGTGCAGAATCCAGATATAATGCTACCAGCTTTTCCTTACCACAGCCTAATAAAGTGGATCAGCTGACTCGTTAGCAAAAAAAAAAATTATGTGTGGGAGAGGGTATGAACCAATGGCTTTGTGATGCTCACAGTTCATTAATTGCATGTCTTTGTATGTATACATGCACACAGGCATATCCCCACACAAGCAGTACCCAGCCCAGCTGTGCAACACTCACACTGAATCGTACCTTGATACACACCCAGCCTTATAGTGATCTCAGTGGCACTATTCATGTAGCAAAGTACTGTCATCTTTAGTGATAGCAGTCCAGCGGTTGTGGATAGCCAGAGATGTGGGTTCAATTCTTGTTCTGTCACAAACATCTTATGTCATCCTGAGCAAGTCACTTAGCCTCTCTGTGCCTCGGTTCCTCATCTGTAAAATAGGAACAATAGCACTGACCGATTGTTCAGGGTTTTGTGAGGATAAATTCACTAAAGACTGGGAGGTGCTCAGATCCTCCAGTGGCTATATAAGCACATTAAATAGATAGACCGGCACTTCGGGGTGTCCTTAAATTCTAGCTTTAGATGTATATGCTTTTTGAGGAAGGCTGTCTCTTCACTGTGTGTGTGGGTATGGCGTCTAGCACTAGGAAGCCTTAATCCCTGATTGGGGCTCCTGCAGTACAAAGACTGGGGGATGCTAATGACCATCAATAGCTGTGATCGGGCATAATGCTGCAGGAGGCCATCCCGCTGTGATGCAACGTTTTAAATTAAAAGTCTAATTCAGTTTAGAAAATAAAAATGAAGTTGACGGGGGGAGATTGTTGCACTGGCACCTCAGAGAATACAAAGGATTTAAGCAGGTGCTTAACCTTAAGCACATGCATAGTCCCGTAGAAGTCAGGGTTTGATGCTCAGATTCTGCAGTGATTAATGCCTTCAAAATCCTGTACATGGATTAGGCAGATGTCACGAGGTGTTGATGAGTTATGCACGAAATATATACTGCTCGATTCTTCCAACCCATGCCTTGTGAAATCGTTTGCACCAGTGTGAGGTGCAAAAACACCACTGCCATTCTGGTTTACTAGCATTTTGCACTCGTATAAATAACTACACAGGGGTGAGACAAAAGGGAATCTAGCCCGTTTTTAAAGTAGATTTGCAGAATGATAATTTACTAGGATGGACTCAATGGTAGATTTCGGGCATTTAACTTTACATACACAGGTCAAGTTGTCTGACCGTTGATTCAAAATACACAATAACATTATAGCCTCTGGGTTAAGACAAGGATTAAGTTTAATTGTGTTGCCATTGTAACCATCCATAGTAACTTTCTCAAAATTGGTAATAAACAGCCAATGTTTGATCTCAGCCAAAAGAGGATTATGTTTGAACTTATTTATTTAGAAAATTTTTATATGAAATTGGTTCAGCTGTCTTGGAGTTATTCATGGGTGGGAAAATGCCATATGTGATCCATTTCTATAACATCCCATGTCGCAAAGGGCTTTGCAAAGATCAAATCTAAATAAGCAATAGATAAATGACCAGGAACAATCTTAAGAATTAGTATAAGAGAAACATTTTAAATTGTGTTTCACAATTGCCTGGAGTTGCGCCACCTGGGTGGATATAGGTTGAAGGTTAAACTTTGTTTAAAGGCTGTACAGTAAGTGGCAGAGAAGTGTTAACTATGCAGTAGACTCATCTTAGCTGCTTCATTAACACATAGAACAGGGATGTATTGAAGTTCACCAGCATTAGTAAATGTACTGCAAAAGATCATCCCAGCAGCTTGCTGTTTTCCAGAAGGAAAGATCCAAGTTATCATAGGGGTGTTACACTGGTGTGGGATTTCTTATGTTGCTTTGGCTATCTGGTCTGTTATTGGAAGGGTTGGCTATAACATTTGCAGCCTCTCTGAGAAAGGAATTGATTTATTCAGATTCTTTCCCTCTCGTCCAGAACAGAACTGGTGTTAGAATACTGATATTTTTTAAATAAATGGCTTAGTCCTATAATAAAATATTTTAAATGGGCTTCGGTCAAAGTAATTGGATTCTGTAATAGCTGATATCATGGCAATGTTGTTTGCACTGCTCTAGTAAAGACTGTTAATGCTACTATTATAAACCCCAGTTTTCAAGGATGCATTCTTGCATATGGCTTTTATGTAAACATTTGTTCCAGGCTGAGACATGGCACATGACAACTTAGCCAAGAGTTGTTTTTTTTTTAATGTTCCTGCAATGTATTAAAGCAATCCATTTATCATTAAACAAGGAGTTGGGGGTGTAGGTGGCTCAATGGGTTGTTAATGGGATATGGTGCTTTCCACCTGTAGTTTGAGGGCTCCAGTCTTCTCCAGGTTGGTGCGGATTGCACGTTATCACTGCTCAACTGCTGTTCGGTGGCCTTAGTGAAGTCAGCTGGTGGACCTGGCTCTAGGGTGACCAGACAGCAAGTGTGAAAAATCGGGATAGAGGGTTGGGGGTAATAGGAGCCTATATAAGAAAAGGCCCCAAATATCGGGTTGTCCCTATAAAATCAGGACATCTGGTCACCCTACCTGGCTCATTTCTTTACAAGAAGTAGCCTTCCTCGCACCTGCCCTCCCTCTCCCCTCAATTAAAACCAGCACTCTTGTTAGTCTGAACCAAGTGGCCAGGAACCAAATGACATTGAAGTCAAATTAACCTCGTCTGCCCTAGAAGCAGCTCGTGTTGAGGTATGTTGGCTGAGTAACTTCCTCCGCCACTCCCACACTGCCAGAAGTGCACAGCTAACACCAAACAAGCCAGGCTCCTTAGCTCCGAGGACATGAACAGAGTCTCCCTAGTGAAGGATCCTTGCCCTCCCCAAACATGCTCAGTTCTTGATCACCTGCACTCCTTGTCCTAAAAATGAGAGAGAGAGAGGGAGACATAGTCCGTTATGAATATAACCCTTCTAATTGAGAGAGAGAGAGAGAAAAAATCCCTAGGACCTTTCACAGGAAAGGCAGATGTTTTTTTTTTTTTTTTTTAATTTTTTACAGTGGGATCAAAGAGCAGTCCTGAATGGTTTAATGACTTTCCTCTTTGGTTTCACACTGTATCATCCTGCGTTCAGCAGAAGTTGAAAGGCCCAGAAAGGAGAGCAAGTGGTAACTCGCCAGTGGGTGGCTCTAGATCAGGATTCGAGACTGGGCCCGGCATTTCTTGTCTCATTCATCAACTAAGAATGCCTCTTGGAAGCTTTCCAGCTTGCTTTTCTGCTATGGTTTCTGGGCTGTTCCTTTGAAATGGGGATGCTTTTCCTTTGACTTCCTCTTCTGGAATGCAGGCTGAACTGTTTGGGGTGCTGCCCCTGCACGAGTCCTTGAGGTGGAAGATGGCAACACTATGCAGGAAAATACTGTCTATGTATTTTCATTCCGTTTTCTTCAGAGTGGGGCAGGATGCCCTGAGTGTGGAACAGTTCCTGGCAAGCACCTGCATGGGTGACATCTGAAGGGCAGCTTTCTGGTTAAGTTCACAGAAGACCATTTCCAGCCACATGCATTTGACTATTACTGGTTGATTTTCTTACAGGTTTACTGGAATGAATCTGCCCGCCCCAGTAATCAGCAGTAAAAACTGGCTGCGACTTCACTTTACGTCGGACGGCAACCACAGGCAGAAGGGGTTCAGTGCCCAGTATCAAGGTAACTGCTTATTGACCATTTTGAATCATTAACCAATGTTTTTTTTAACATCCTTCCTTTCAGCTCTAGGGAAAGATGCTTTAGCTTCAAAACTACACTCAACAGGCTAGCTCAGGTGCTTCCTTCCTCTTCCACGTTTTTCAGCATAGAGGGCCACCCTGGCAGCTTGCTAGGAGCACGAGGGCTGCCTCTCCCTGGAAAATAAATGTGCATATGTCTAAAAAAAATAGAAGCACACATCCGTTTGCTCTGTTTGCACTTGCCTCTGGCCTGGGCGCATTCTCTTTTTGTCAATAGCAAACAGCAAGTTAATCAGTTCTGTTTCCTCACCCTGAAGATGTAGGGAGAGAATGTCTGCAGGATGCGTTTTCTCCTCACGGTGCAGTTGGGTACCTAATTTACCTCGCTAAGAGTCCATCTAAGTGAGTCTTTCTGTAATGATCCTATCAATTTGCTTTCTGCTTGACTTGGGGCAAATCTACGCTACCGTGTTACGTCGGCGCAGCTGCATCAGTGCAGCTGGGCCACCGGCGCACGTCTGGTGAAGATGCAGTATGCCAACGGGAGAGCGCTCTCCCATGTTATAATTACTCCCCCTCAATGAGAGGCGGAAGCTATGTCCGCGGCAGACGCGCTCTCGCCAACTTAGCGCTGGTATGGACAGAACTTAGGTCGATGTAACTTGCGTCGCTCAGGGGTGTGTCTTTTTCATACCCTGGAGCGATGAACGTTACATTGACTCAAGTGTCGTGTAGACCAGCCCTCAGGCAGACTGTCAGAGCCCAGATTTATTTTGACGGACCCTGATTTAGATCTCACACTGGTTAAATCAAAAGTGCCTGTATTGAAGGCGGTGGAGTTGCAAACTGGTACAATGGAGATGAGAATTAAAACCGTTGTGTTGAAGGCCTGATTTAAATGGTGGTGGTGGTAAGTCTCTCTGCCTGCTATAGAGCTAAGCAACTCCAAAGCTCCATCGGGGGGTATGATGGACAACTCACTTATCCAGCCAAAGCAACGTGAGTTTTGTGGACATGATGTCCAGCTCTCTTTGGCTAGTGCACTGAGTGTGTGGGACTATCTCCAGTAGCATGTGGAGGTTGTGGAGAGCTTTACAGATATGTAGGGGATGTCAAATGTGTGTCATGTCCCCCTCTAGTGGCTGATCCACATGGAGGATATCAGCCTGCTATCGCTGCCAAATTCAGTTCATGTGGCAGAGGTTGATGCTGAAGGTCCTGGGTTCAAATCCTGACAATGAGCCAGGGTTGGGGACTGTGACAGGAGGCCAACATGGACTGCAGTTTAGCACTGGGATGTAAAGAACACTGTCCACTTGTGCTCTGGAAGGAGATGGTGTTTTGTCTTCTTTACAAAGAGATGCCCGATGAGTTGAGCTTTTTTGTTTTGTTTAAATCATAGCACAGAGCAGGGATCTGTACGAAAAATAATCCTTGGGGGTGCAGTGTTCAGCCCTGTTCAGAGGAACAGCTCAAGGCCCCTATGCCACTTGTGGCCCACTTAAACTTTATTTTGAAGGCTTAAGTGGGATTTAAGTGACATGCAGGGTTTCTGTAGAGGGCTGAATTTCACCGGGGGTTTATTAGGCTGTTACTGAGTGGGAATAGGTGGGTCCAGTGGTTAGGGATGTAGCCTAGGATTTCAGACCCAACTCCAAGTCCCCTCTTTGCCACAGACTTCCTGTGTGACCTTTGGCAAGTCACTTAGTCTCTCTGTGCCTCAATTCCCTGATCAGTAAAATGGGATAAGAGCACTGCCTCAGAAAGGTGTTGTGAGGGTAAATTAAAGATTGGGATGCACTCCGATACTACGGTGATGGGCCCAGTTAAGAACCCAAGATAAACAGAGTAAAACTGAGCACTATAGCAGCAATCTAACAGGATCAGCTAAGGTGCTACAGCGAAAGGGCAGAATTAATAGTTAAGAACATGCTATTATTACTTTGCACTGCAGGGTGCTTTACGGTTATTACTATGCAGGAATATGCACCATAAAAAAAATCAATGAGATAAATAAATGGGGAGAGAGGCGGTTCCCACTCTTAAACATCTCTAAGGCATAGGCACGCAGGAAGCTTGCTG
This sequence comes from Malaclemys terrapin pileata, assembly GCF_027887155.1. NCBI lineage: Eukaryota > Metazoa > Chordata > Testudines > Emydidae > Malaclemys > Malaclemys terrapin. The sequence goes on along the minus strand of NC_071526.1, from coordinate 15,322,408 downwards.
AGATATATCCAAATGGCACCCTCCCAAATCTTCTGAGGTTTTCCCATTGCTGCTAAGCAAGTGACATGCCACGCCCTCGGTGATGAAGGCCTTGCCTGATGTAAGGAGCAAAAGAGGTGGTTATACAACTCTACCCATTTGCCTCTAAGGCAATGATCATTTCCAACAGACCACCTGTTACCTTGGCTTAAACCAGAGGCAGCTGCTTGTGACCGGATCCCCAGGGTTCAACCTGGATCTGTGGGACTGCTGTGCCCCCTTAACTCTCCAGCCTGGGCTGTCTCTCACAAAGCTGGGCCAGTGACAAGCAGCATACTCCTCCGGGTGGTGTGATCACTCAGCCATGAGCATGTGGAGACCCATACCCAGCTAAACTGCATGAATGCTCTCTAAGCCACTCATGAATTATACAGAGACGGACACCAGCAAATCACCCCCAGCTTTGCACCCCAGAAATATACCATCTCACACTGCTCAAGACTCCCTTGGACAGCGCAAGCTCATTAATTAATTTGCCACCCCAGCAAAGGGCAGTGGACGTACAACAGCCCTTGTTAACCTGAACTGAGATTTCCCCAAGCACTTCAACCAAAACCATGCCGTTTTAGATAAAATACAAAAGAGATTTATTAATTATGGAAAGACAGTTTTTCAGTGATTATAAGTGGTAGGCATAGAGATCAAAGTTGGTTACATAAGAAATAAAAAAAATAGAATTTAGACTGCAATTCTAACTTGAACAGGCTAAGTAAGATTTGAATCAAGCAGCTTTTCTCACCCTAATAGATGTTACGGGCAGCTCATAGTTCTTAATGCACAGGCTAGCTTTCCCTCTCAGCCTGGGGCCAATCTCCCCAGTTCCAAGTCTTTGTCTTCCAGGCGATCTTCCAGCGGTTGAGATGGGGGAGGAAAGAGGCCAAGTGGTGATGTCATCGACCCTCAGTTATACTTTCTCTCCAGGTGCTAGAAAGGTCCTTGCTGTGACATGGGTGTTCGGCATCCCCCACTGTGTGCGTGTCCTCTCTGAGAAGTGGATTCTTCTTGATGGGTCATCAACACCTGTCTGGCTAGGGATAGTTGCTCCTCTGTTGCCACTGGCTGTAGGGGTCTCCCACTTACCACATATTTCAGTAACAGTCCTATAACAATACTTCATAACGTCCATAAAATGATGGTACGTGCAATTCAACAGGATATTCATGTTCAACAGATCAAGACACTTGAAATGATACCTCACAAGGCATGCATTGTACAGAACATATCATAATCATCTCACAGTGGTGAATATGGGAGTTCCAGGGTGCTACTTTGAGGTACAGAGTATCACACTGCTCACTTTGCCCCCACGGGGACATACTCCTGTTAGGCCTCAATTCAGAAAATCATCTATATTTAGGAAATCACTTGCTTAACTATAAACATGCTTAATTCCTCTTGGAGCGAACTGGACTTGTATACATGCTTAAAGTGTTTAAGGATTTTCTTGAATAGGAATGGATTTAAGCATGTGCCTTCTAGTATCAGGGCCTTTGTTACAATCTCAGTCTGAGGTGTTCCAAGTACTGAATGGAGATGAATGAGTCAAACCCCACAGTCCTGCTTCGTTATTACCTCCTTTTGTACTGAAGGGAAACTGAGGCACAGAGTGGTTAAGATCCGTACTTAAGGCCGCAGAGGGGCGATAGATCCCAGATGCCCTGATTCCCAGTCCCATGATACAGATACACGAAAAATCCTTCCCTTCATATAGCTCCAGAAATCACTCTAGTGGCCTTAATTTGGGCCTTGTTTTGTAAATCATTTTTCAGTTCCTCCCCCCGTTGCATAGTCACAGTTTTAAATCAAAAAGCTCTGCCATAGCTTTTCGTTTCTAACATAAATTATTGCACACCATTGATGGCTCTTGATCTGACATTTTCCTTCCACAGTCATGATTGCTGCTTTCTATTAAAACACCTGTCTGAATCATGCCTTTTTTCTTAAATAGAAAAGTAACGATTAATGTTATAATTTCCTCTGATTAGATAAATGTCAGGGGGTTCTAATCTAGTGAGCTCCTCGGAAAACGTTTTGTTGGATATAATGAGCTCTGCGTTTGTGTGTCAAGCGCTTAAAAGATTAACTTAAAAAAACCTTCACAAAATGGCAATGAGGCAGGACCTCGATTGAGGTGGTGGAGCGCATCCCATCTGCTGCACGTGTCATGCTCTAAAGGTGCATTTGTGCTACGAATTCAGCACAGGAGCCATTAGTATTAATGGGGCTTGGTGAGTGGGCATTTTTATCCTCTGTGTGGAACCTGGAGATTTTGCTATGGGTGCTTCAGTGAATTGAGAAATCAATGCGAGGAATATGTGACCAAAATTACAGCCAGGTAAATGTGCTCTGGGTACCCAGAACACACATCAGGATCGCTTGGGTTGGGTTTTTGCTACAAACTCTACACTAGCGGTGATGACACATTTAGATTCCTTTGGAAGGTTTGTGTTGCAGGTGGGGCTGCTCCATAGCGCTCCCTGCAAGGCCACACATGGTACTGCAGGCACTCCCTGCTTTAGGCCACAAGTTCTGGCTACCTGCCACAAGCTTGGCATCAGTCTCTACACAGTTAAATTAAAAATAACAAACTCAAAATTTCTCTTTGTACTTTTTAAATAAACAAAAACTCAAAGGTTAAGTGCTTCATTTGCAGCACTTGAAGACAAGGCCTGAGTTGGCCCTAAAGTTTTTGGGCTAGCCATGAGGTGCTGCTTCTCTAGCCAAAGCTCACCCAGTACTCTTCCCTGAGAAAAAGCAAGCAAGCCCTTTTAACTGGCCAGCTGGCGCCCAATTGGTCAGTGTCTCCTCCTGGCCCTTCTAGGCCTCTGGAGGATTAAGTTGTTGGTAGCCTGGCCTGAGTAGGTGAGTGTCAGGACCTCAGTACTTCCAGCAGGGGGCAAAGAAGGTCTCTGTCCGTTTGTGATGTAATTCTCTCTCTATGTCAGGAATCGGCAACCTTTCAGCAGTGGTGTGCCGAGTCTTCATTTATTCACTCTTATTTAAGGTTTTGCATGCCAGTCATACATTTTAACGTTTTTAGAAGGTCTCTTTCTATAAGTCTATAATATATAACTAAACTATTGTTGTATGTAAAGTAAATAAGGTTTTTAAAATGTTTAAGAAGCTTCATTTAAAATCGTAGAGCCCCACGGACCGGTGGCCAGGACCCGAGCAGTGTGAGTGCCACTGAAAATCAGCTCGCGTGCCGCCTTTGGCACTCGTGCCATAGGTTGCCTACCCCTGCTCTATGTAGTCAGATAATCTCTCTTGAGATAATCTTTCAATGTGTCTATGGGTTGGTTTTACACATTTTTTGAACCAGTATAATTATTATTGATTTAGAAACTGAAATAGTTAAGATGAAGTGTTACATTCTCCTAGTCTAGATGCAGCTGTACCAGAATAAAGGTGCTTATATCCACTCCACACCTATCCCATCTGTTATACATAGCTTCCGTTTCTAAACCAATGTAGTTATAGTGGCACAAAACTGTGTGTAGACCAGCCCCTCGACATGGAAAGAGAGTGTGTCTAGCTGTGTAGCCAGAGAGAGAGAGAGTTATATTTGATTCCCTTGAAATAGTTCTGAAGGTTTGGTGGAAGCTAGTTTAGAGTTTGTAGTTAGAGCTGGGTGGGAAACAGTATTTCCTGTCCACAGTGGGATGAAACCAAGACTTTGCCATATTTATTTATTTATTTATTTGACAGGGATCCCCACTCCCAACTAGCCAAGAGCCCAGTGATGATGGCATCTGGGATGCACAAGACATGGGCAAACCAGGTTCAAGTCTGTTCTCTAGAGCAGCGAGCTGGACCCAGATCTCCCTTATCCTAACAGAGTGCCTTAACCATGGGGCTATTGGCTATTCTGGGGTAGGTCTCTCTCTCACTGCTTTGGAGCAGAAATTCTCCCCTCGATCTGAGAAACCTTCCCATTGAAAGTGACTCTTTTGCGGGAAACGTTTGGGTTTTGATGAATTGGCATTTTGTCAAAAAAAAAAAATTCCAAGTAGCTCTATTTGTAACACTCTCTCTCGATAAAATCTATCTCTACGTAGCTAGCTAACCCAGCTAGGTTTTTGTTCTATGCTCATCATCTGAACTCCATACAAATAATAAAAGAAACATAGAATCTTAAATGCTCTCTGCCCTGCAGGAACTCTGATCCTCCTTTTAATTTTTCATTAATAGCACATGGGATTCACAGGCCCAACATCTGATGGCATGACCCTTGGCAGTTTTACCTGAACTTCACTTGGAGTTATTGAGTTCATTGCAGCATGAATCCCATGCATGGTCAGAACTGAAGAAATCATTGATGTGTGAACCTCTGTGAAGGGAATTTGAAGATTTTCATACATCTCCCGTTCTCTGAAATGTGCAAATTTTCATACTTTGGATCATAGATAATTTTGTTTTAATAATGTTCAGTTTTCTCATGTGACCCTCCCACACAAATTCCTGCTACCCACTCTTGTTCTTCCACAATCTTATCAACCTAAAGCATTCAGAATCATGAATCAGGCCCCCAAAATCATGAGATTGGCTTAACAGTCCTGAGAATTAGAAAAAAAAATTGTAAATTTTGCGATCTCTTTATTTACTTTTTCATTTGCAGTGTTGTTGTAGTTGTGTAGCTCCCAGGATATTAGAGAGACAAGCTGAGTGAGGTAATGGCTTTTATTGGCTCAACTTCTGTTGGTGAAAGATACCAGCTTTGAGCTTACACAGAGCTCTACTTAAGGTCCTGAAAGCTTGAAAGCTTGGCACTTCCACAAACAGAAGTTCCTCCAATAAAATAAATTACCTCACTCATCTTGTCCCTCTTATTTACTTTCTGATCTTTGTGCCTTTAAGGGTCACATTTTCAATATTTTTTTCGGCAACTGTGCGAGCTGGAAACTTTATTTTTTCAATCAAAAGTAGAGATTCCCACATATTCACATGACTCCAGGAGCTAAGGCTTTCAGAAAAAAACACAGAATATACTGAGACTCGTAGTAAGGTCATGATAGCTGGACACTCTACTTCCAGCCTGCTTTTCATTGTAGAGTTAGTTCCATCCTATTCATAAAGACCTCAAACTGTGCAAAGATCCCATCTTTGTCCTTTTTTTAATGAGTTAGTGAAACCATCTTCCACCCTAGTGGGGCCTCAGAAGACTGTACCTTATCCTCTTTAAAAAAAAGAAAAGAAAAACTATAAGGTGGTTTTAACACAAATATTAAAGATACATAAATACGTGCAAAATAGGACATGTCATCAACCCACATGAAGCGCACAGCAAATAGTTTTAATCACCAAAGATGCAAACTGAGCAGAGGATTGCTGTAGTTCCAGGCTCGGGTTTTGAAATGCATAGATTTTATTTGTTGTCTGTTTTCCAAGGGTAGGGATGTAACTTATTAGCATCTGTGATGCCCCCTCTCTGTGACTGTCATCTGCATTTTCAGATTATCTATGACAGTGTTTCCCAAACTTGGGATGCCGCTTGTGTAGGGAAAGCCCCTGGCGGGCCGGGCCAGTTTGTTTACCTGCCACGTCCGCAGGTTTGGCCGATCGTGGGTCCCACTGGCCGCGGTTCGCTGCTCCAGGACAATGGGGGCTGCTGGAAGTGGCGGCCAGTACGTCCCTCAGCCCGCGCCACTTCCAGCAGCCCCCATTGGCCTGGAGCAGCGAACTGCGGCCAGTGGGAGCCGCGATCGGCCGGACCTGTGGACGTGGCAGGTAAACAAACCATAAATTAGTGCTCTTTCTATTGACGTAGACATGTATAGGAAATTCATTCCTTTCAGTAGTAATAACCAGGCTTTGCTCTTCTCCAGCATCGTTCAACATGAAGTCTCCCCAGATGCTTTGCAAGAATTAATTATATCTTCCAACACCCCCAGCAAGAAAGGAAAATGAAGCAAAGAGAAGTCAGCGGTTTGACTTTCAGAGGTGCTAAGCGCCTGCCGCTCTGAAAATCAGCCCCTAAGTACTCGTCCGAGGTCAGTGGCAGCTCAGTGGTTAGAACCCATGAGTCCTGACTCTTAGTTCTTTGCCCAAGGATGAAGTGTTGAAAGTGAGCTAATGAAAAAGCTGCTGAGTTTAAAACAATGCTAAATGGATCTAACGAACGATCTGGCTCCTGGAGCCCTCTCACCAGCACATATTTTAGGATCCCAAATTGTTTTTTAGCTGATTGTTACCAGCACATTATTGCATCCTATATTACTTTTTATCCCCTCTCTCCCCCCCCCCCCAGTCAGGAAATAAATGTGGGTCTAGTCTTGGCCCAATCAAGCCGTTGCAGTGCTCTGAAGGGCAGATGAACTGTGGTCTTCAATAATGGGTTGATAAACTGTGCAGAGAATCCCTGAAAATATGAACCCACATTAAAACAAAGTGCCTCAGATATTCTTATTCTGTCTTCATCAGATCTGTCCAGCTGAATCCCAGATAACTGGGTGGGACTGCAAAGGAATACAGCATGCATTGTATCGACTTGCCAAATCCACTTTGGAGGGCCAGCCCTGGGAGTTTAAAATACGGAACCCTAATAATAGGAACCATTAAATCCTACAGGAGAATCATTTCACACTAGCTTTTCGAGTCCCCATTGGAGGACAGAGCTCACTGTGGTAGGGGCTGTACAAACACATCGCGAGAGCCACTCCCTGCGCCAAAGAAGTTACAGTCTTAAACAGATAAAAGAAGGGGTGGGAGAAAGGAAGGATTATTGTCCCCATATCAAGGAGGGAAACTGAGGCACAAAGAGATAAGTGACTTGCCTAAGGTCACACTTGGGGTTTGTGGTGGGGTCAGGAATTGAACCCTGAGCTTCTGAGTTCCACTGCAGTGCCGTAAACTCACAAAATCCTTCCTCTCCGTGGTAGGCCCACTACAGACCTGACTTAGAGGTGCTGAAATGTCAGAATCCGCACTGATTGTAATGGGGATTTTGAGTGCTCAGCAGCTGTGACAAACAGATCTGCACATACCCAGCTTAGCTATAAACGATGGCTACAATCTTTGAATTCCGCTTTGGAATCCTCAACCCTACAGAAAAGATACAGGTTTTGATTTGGCTGTTTGTTGCGATAGTGAGGAAATTTACATATGGATTTCATCTTGGATTCCAAAGCTTTTAATGTTTGAGGATGGCGCTTATACAGATTCATTTCTCTTGCGGATTGGTTAATTGCAGGCAGAAATGCATGCAGGTGGAAGGCATGTCTGCATACTCCGCTCTGCGTGCACAATTTCCAAGGTAGCAAATGAGTGCCCAAACCAGCAAATAATCTGCTCCAGCCATCTGAATAATGCAGATTGCTCACAGGGATTCCTACAATCACTCGCGCTTAAGGTTTCTTGCAAGCCACCTCTGTCTGTGTGCAGATCATGGTCTGGTTTTGATTTGGGACTGTTGAGTTCTAAGGGGAGGCGGTGGATGGTTTTGTCCCTAAGGCAAAGGAACCTCCCCTGTAGCTGGAAGAGCTGTGGTGTATGTATTTATTTAATTTTGGTATTTGTTAGTTTTGTTTGTTTTTTGGTTAAAAAATAAGTCAAGGTGAGGAGAGGGGAAATGAATTTAAATTACAGGTGAAACAACAATCCTAAAACACAAGTTAGTTTGTGCAGGCCCACAAAATGGTTCAGGGAGTTATAAAATCAAATCAAATCCCCTGCCCCTTCCCTCCCCTCCCCCCAAGATTCCTCCCACCTTTTAAGCAACACATCGTAATAGGGCAAACGCAGGATTGGACTTGTCAGCCGGAAGAATCAACAGACGGGAAAGAAGGAAACAATCTCCAATTCCAACATAGAGCTCTTCAGTAGCTCCCACAGCAAGTGGAATCGGGGATAGTGTAGACACAAGGAACAGATTTCTGCTTAAACGCTCTTTCTTTTATTCAAAGTTTTCCCCATGAGAAATTCCTATTCAAAAGCAACATGAAACCGCTTTTAATACACCAGATTGTCTGCTCACCCCAATCGCTTTGTAATGTCACACTTCAATTTGTCAAGAAATTGAATATTCTGTCAGATCTATCAGTTGTTTATGTACAGCAAAACCCTCCAGAAAAGAGTACAAATTTTGTTTGGCCAATTATCTTGATGTGATCCTTTGAGGTACTGTTTTGCATCTGAACCTGGAAGAACATTGGGCCTTCCACAATCTGATTTTGTATTTTTGGGGAAGAGGGTGGTGTTCTTGCTTTTAAGTTATCCTAGTCATTAAAAAGAGAGAGAGAGAGCAGGATGGAAGCACAACCTGGCCCTAAAATAAAGCTAAGAGAAAAGTCTCTCTGGGTACAAAGCATCGGCTGGAAAGGCAGGCTTGGAACAGCGAACAAAGAAACCGTCTCCTGCGGTTTGATTCCTACTGTGTTCAGAGAAACAGGACTTTGTACATTTCTTGTAAATAAACAAGACTGCATCAAAAGACTCCATTATCCATTTCTGTTCCTATCTGGAACCCCTGCAAGGCCCTGAACTTTGACAAGCCGCTTGTGTCAAAAGGAGCTAACGACAGAATATCCCAGCCGCTCCCACAGAGGCAGCTATAAAGGCTATTAGCACCACTGATGTCAGTCAAGTGTGCAGTGGTGGATGGAAAGCATTAAATGCCCCAATAAAATTAGAAATTTATTTTCAAAGCCAAAGGACAGAAAAAGATTTTTTTGATCAATTGATCAATTCCCTGTGAACATATGACAGGCAAAAGATTCATTTTTATCTGTGTGCATTTCAGAGCTACCAAAAAAAAAAATCCTCAACTGTCACTCACACAATAAGATGCGCTATGAAGCCAGGCAGGGAGTAGAGTAGAATTTGGTTTTGTATCGCTCCTTTCATATTTAAGGTGCCCCAAAGCATTTTACAAAGCAATGAGTTAGATCTTGTAAAGTCAGGAGCCATTATGCATCCTGTAATAGCTCAAATGGCACTTTAGACATTTGGACTTGACTATATTTTATTGACAGACAGGGAATGTTGCCCAGGACTATGGGGTTGTCCCTTAGTTGCCTGGTAAGTGCCAGAGGATCATTAACTTCTGCCTGCAGAGTCACCTGGGGCAGGTAGAATGGGACCTTGATTTCAACATTTCGGCCAAATTGCAGCACTTCTAGCCATACATCAGCCCTTCATTACTGCACTGCGGTGTCAGCATTCGAGCTGAGAACTCCAGTTCTGTTGTGATGCTGCAGACTTGTGTAGGGATTTCTCCTGCAGTAGAGATGGGAAAGGACTCCGTTGTAATGTATATGAAAGAGATTCTTCATTGAGGCTGCAGGCTGCAGACAGAGCCTGCCTTTTTCTCTGGTTCTGTAGCTAAATACAGCACAGTGCCACCCCAAAGCGCTCCCCTAAACCCTGGCCTGGTTTAAAGCATTACGGAAAGGACTGCTGACTAGTGTACAGTGTGCATCTATACAGAGGGCACAGGTAATCTTTGTAGCCTAATGTCATACATTATATAGAGGTATATTCCATCCCTGAGATGATTTTCAAGATTGGATCTAAGGTACCAGTATTTGCATACTCCTTAGCCAGTCAAGGTTCTGACATGGAATTCAGTGTGAGGCAAAGGCCCATCACATGGGACACAAGAAAACAACTTGTTCAGGAATCTTGAGATGATACAGGATTAATTCCTTCAGTATAAGTAGCATCCGGTTAAATGGATCTGTATTTCTGTTGTGAATACTTTACGCTGGTAGGAATTACCTCCAATTTTTGTGGAATGATGGTAAATCTGGATCTATAAAGAGGAACCTCATGAGTGGGTTACTGGCTACTGAAACTAACAAATGCTTTCGAATTGCTAAGCTCGCTTCCTAGCCATTTGTGAAGGTGCCCATTCGATGCTTTGCAGTCTTCACACACATTGTTTTCTCCAAGTATAGTTTCCAAAGAGATTCTTCCCTCCCTCACCATCATGGTCCTCTGAGACTAGCGATAGAACCCTTTTGACCTGCTTCTATATGAAAAGGTTTTATGGGAAAAACCCAGACCAAATGCAACAGGATTTCAATCATTTTCTTACATCAGAACTAAATTTGCCCTGTGCCTTTAACAGTGTATCTGTATACCACTGCCCTCTAGTGCCTGGAATGTGTCAGATCGCCTCAGAACAACATTTGTATGTTCTCATTGCTAGCTGGACATTTTCATTTAGTTTCAGTTTTTGAAAACCCCAACAATTCAAGGTTTCCAGTTTTCATTTTCCCCATTCTTTCCTTTTTGACACTGATTGCAATCAAACGAGGTTTTTTTTGGGGGGGAGGGGTTCCTGTCACCTTTTTTTTCCCTCTCCCATCATCCTTCTTCCTTTTTTCTTCTGTTTCTTTCCCAAGTTTCTCCAATGTTGTAAAATTTACGAAGTGGTTAGAGAACAAGCGAAACATGAACTGTGACACTGTGATTTTTCCAAAGTTGAGGAAATTTTGGAAAGTTACCGATTCGCTGAGCTAGAAATAGCTCCTTGGCTTCCCAAAACAGTCTGGGCTTTTGCAGCCAAAGTTAGCATTTTGGCGTGCAGCAGGTTTGCTGTTAACTAATGACTCAGGAGACACCAGATTGCCTATAGCCAGGGGTCATTCTGCTATATGACCCTAGATGAGTATTGCCAGTTAAGGCATTCTGAGACAGGCGTAGTCCTTAGCCTATGTGCAACTGGTTTACGTTTAAACAAGACTTGTGTGTCTCAGGTTTTCCTCTCCAATCAGCATACTAGTCATTATTTTGCCCTGCCCAAAAGATGAAAGCCATTAATGCTTGTTGGAAAGACCAGAGTTGCCTAAGCCCACATACGTATATATTTATGACTATGGACCTGATCTCAGCTTGACATTTTGACTGCTTTATTTAAAGATAAGGGGAAAAAATCCCTCAAAATGCCATAGCCACATGATAAAGTGAAAAGGTGCCAACAAACATGTAAAGCAGAGAATGTGTTACTTGGGGTAAGCTTCAAGAAAAGGTATTTGACGTCTCCCTGCCTGAAGTTCTTGCACACAGATGCTATTAACAGATTTTGTTTCAACACACGCAAAAGTTGATTAAAATCCCCGCTAGTTTTAGTGGTAATTTTTCTTGACAACGTTGTCTTAGAAATGTGCTAATGTAGAGATGAAAGCATGAAACAATAAAGTACACAGAGGGAACCACTTGAAATGAAGTATAAACTGGCTGAACAGATGAAAATAAAACTACAAAGGAAAGAATCATGTAGAATGACTATGGGCACTTTGCTTTCAGAGGCAAGATTACTCTTTTCTCATATTAAAACCAAAACCCCACTAAAGTCTGCTCTCCTAGCCCCCAAACATAGCACTGCTGCTAGTGAAAAAGCCACCCCGCTGAGCGACAACACCGACCTAAGCGCCGGTGGAGACAGTGCTATTTCCGCGGGAGAAGTTCTCCCATCGACATAGTTGGGGGTGGATTAATTAAGTTGACAGGAGACTTCTCTCCTTTCGACTTAGAGCAGCTCTACTAGAGAGCTTACAATGGTGCAGCTTCGTTCCTTTGGATCCCCCCGCACCCATTTACTGGCACATGGAATATTCACTGTTGGTTGTTCATACTGTGTCTGTTGGTCATCTAAGTCACAAGTTATTGATTTTGCTTCCAGATTGGGCAACCAAACAGGTGAATAATAAATAGGCCACACAAAACTTTTTCTATGGAAGTTGATATAAATAATCATGCTAAGGTTATTGTGAATTCTGGAACCTGAGGTCATTTTATTATTTTGTTTAGTTTTATTCAGGATCAGGGCCTCGTTGTGCAAGGTGCTGTACAAACACTGCGTTAACAGGGGATGCCCAAAAAAATTGGTGCTTTGAAGTCTCTGAATCAAATCAATAATCCTTAAAATCTAGCTAAACCTCTCTCTCTCTCTCTCTTTCTCTTTTTTGGTTAAAATCTCTTTCCAGTCAAGAAGCAAATTGAACTGAAATCCAGAGGAGTGAAGCTGATGCCCAGCAAGGACAATAATCAGAAGACATCAGTGTGTAAGTTTCGCTGTTCCTAGATATGCACTCTTTGCAAGATGATCTCCCTGAACATTTCATATGACAATAATCTCTAAAATGTTGTCACTCTTAAAAGGTTTAATGTGTATCCCTCCTCCTTCCCCCTGGCATTACCACATCACCTCCTTCCAGTGCTCTATTCACAAACATGTACTAACTCCTTAAACTGGGACTGCAGGGGAGCTGGTGCATGTGTGTATGTGTATATATACTGTATACATATATCTGTTGTTATAGGGGGTCATTACTTTTGTGTTTTCTTTTAGTCTTAAGAGTATCCAAATGCAAATGAATTTGAAAACAAACGCATTTATCTAGTGTAAAAGTAAGAGGAGTCAGACCTTCAATGAGGAAACTATAGACAGAAAGTTTGGTGAAGAAGGAACAATAACGGTGGTAGTAATAGCATCTTTGCTCTCTTTGCAAGTTATTTGACTTAATTATACCTCCCTACAGAAAAATCATACCACTTTCCTATGGAAGGACTAGTCACTGAAATGCAGACTTCAGCTGCATCCCACATCTCTGTCAGTTTCTTATGTAAAATGCGTAAAGCGGATGAAATCTATTAGAGAGGTGCCTAGGAGGTCATTTTGTCCCCAGTATGTTTTCCTGCTCCAGTAAGTGAACCCATTTGGACCTTCCAACTTTGTAAATCAGAAGTGACATTCAGAACTTCTTTAGGCTTATGTTTTTAGACAGATGACTGTGTTCTTAAAGGGCCTCCCTCTCTACCTTTTGTGAGATTAAGTAGGAAAGAGCTGAGCTGAATTTTGGATAAATTTGGCTATTGACAAAGTTTAGCCCTTTTGGACTAAAATAATCATGTGTGAGAAAAAATAGTTGCTCATCCATTGCGTAATACATGATGCCCATCCAAGATGTACCATTTTGATACATTGTGTCTCTAATTCCAGCAGGGAAAATTCAGTTAAGAGAGAAATGGACACAATGAAAAAAATATAAAATGTCACTGAGCGTCTATCTGAAATGAAGTTCTACTCCTTGGCTCAGTTCTAGCTTCAACACCGGTGTGTTGATGCCCTCTGGTTACTCGGGAAGGATGAGAAATCGGCTAGTTAGGCATGGTTGGAGAAAACTCGTGGGATTTTACTGGGATGGAAAATCCACATGCCCAAGTTACTTCTGGCCCTATGAAAGACTCTAGCCAAGAGGAGTTTGCCTGATCCAAGAAGCTACCATCAACAGTCAGTCTATGCATTGATGGTTAACGTACGTTGGAAGGTACCATTCACTTTGGTATTGGTTTGGACACTGGAACTCTTAGAGGTGGGCATTGTGGGGGGGGGGATGGGGATACATTTTGTTTTGGACACCTCAAAGGCGGTGGGGGTCCTTATCTAAAGAAAAGTCTTGGCCTGGATTGGAATCATAATTTGCTCACACAAAGGTGTTCCAGACAAAGAACTTGTTTTCTTAATGGAATGGTGCAGGGCTTCCCCCATGTAACATGGTCAGGAGCGTCGGGTTTCTTCCACTCCCTAACTCTACCAGTTGTCATTGATCATTACGGTGATTCAAAAAACCTAGAGTAGCAAAATAACGATGCATCCAGGCATGGGCTAAGAATTGAATGTTGTGGTTGGCTGTGCAGCGATCCGGTGACGGTTGGTTCTGATTCTGGTTTCCATAATACAAGGCCACCCCGGTCATTGGCCCTTGAGGTGGCCATCTCAGCAGAAGCGCTGAGAAATAAGTGGGAAATAGAGTTATGCAGGCTCGGCTCAGCTCAGACTGTCCCCCTCCAGTGGATACGTGACTCGTCACCAGGAGTGTCAGTCCAGCACCCTACATAATGCCAATTTTGCACAGGGCACAGCTGCCCCCTGAAGCCGTGGGAGGCAGATCAGCTTGCAAGCAGTTGATCTAAAAATACATGTGTGAGAAACTATGACCCAAATTCCTTTCTGTTACCAGCTTGGAGCCTGCCACGGGCGTTGGGTATTCAGCCCATTCAGGGTAAATCGCTCTCAACTGTGCCTTGTTCATAGCCTCAGATTTACTTGGTCTAATACAGCCTGCTGTTACCACGCATTCGGTTTTAGCAAATTCTCAACTTCCGAAATGCTGACTCAAGAGGCTCTGGCACCAGGACATGTTATTTACCTTCAGGAAATGGATTCCAAACCGTTACAATCTCCTTACCTGGCGGTTTTCCTTGTGTACCTAACCATGTCTCTCCCACCTTCCCCTCATATATATAATTAACTTATTAAGGACAGTAGTACAGTTGAGAGGGATGATTAAAGAACCACAGAGCTTATTTCCAGTGCCACTACCATTTCTCGTGGCTTGCTTTTCAGATGTTTCTAATAACGTGTCTGTATAAAGGCTAGTGCTAAACGCTTTCCTAGAGGTAATATTTTCTGCTGTACATTGCACCTCTCCAAAAATTCCACCCTACCGAAGCCCCTACCAAGGAATAAGGCAGACGGCGGCTATGTTCTTAATATCTTGCAGGTCTTTCAGAGAAATTGTTGCTTTGCTGAACCGTAGCCATGGATGGCTGCCAGTTTCCAACTGGCTAGTTAAAGTCTGCAAGTTTCACATGACCCATTGGTGGCAAAATGTATTTCACATCTTTAAACATGTCTCTTGTGTGCCTAGAAATAAAAATGGAAAATAATTTTATCTATAAGTCCTCGTGCAAATTGTATTGCATTGAACGATGATGGAACATTTTAATGTGAAATTTTACATCTGCGGCATATTGCCCACTTCACCTAAAATTAATTGGACATCTTTCTTTTAAACATACTTTTTTTAAATTGCTTTGGAGAATAAGCAGAAGAAATGTAGCTTAAAGCTGAGCCTTCACTTAGGGGATTATGTTTTAGGAGTCGCTTTTCTGTCACCGATACTAATTGAGAGAGAAACTTTTTTCAACATCGGCAGCATTCCCGAAGCTGTGGAGTAGTGTAGATATTGTGTACAATATGAGTATTTTGTCCTTATGTAACTAGCATGGGAAAGCATCTTTTCTAGAGCATCTTTCTTTCCTCTGCTGCCTAAATATAAAAATAACAGAAGTAAGTTTCTCTGATCTTTCAACAGGATATTCCTAAACTTTTGCTGCTGAATCTTGTTGGAAAGAATTGTGTGCAGTAAGGGCATTTTCCAACTTGCTTAGATGAGAATTAAAAGAATGTCAGAGGCGCTGAGTAGAACCTAGATTCCAGCCAAGTCAATGGGAGCTGCAGGGTGTTTATCACTTGTGAAAAACAGCTCACTTAATTAGGTGCTTAACTATCAATTTTAGGGTCTGGTTCTCTATTACCCTGTACCTTGTGCAGTCATTTACAGCAATACAAAGCGAGTGCCATACAAACGTACATCATCGCCGTTCTGATTTGGGAGCATTCTACAGACGCATTGCACTGGGGTAAGTGACTGCAGAAGCATCAGACTCTGGATTTCTAGCAGTAGGCATCCAATTTTGAAAATATAGGTTGAAGGGAGGAATACTATAAATGTGTCTCTTGTAAATTGCGAGTAAATTCAGTTTTCCATAAAGTCTGAGAGGGTTAAAAGCTGGAAACATGTGTGACGCTGGATTTCTGGTTTCCTGGTGTTCAGAAGAGGTGTCTGGATCCGTTCATTTACTTTGATCTATTCTAGAGAGAGAGCAGATAGCAGTGACATGGGTTTGGAAGACCCTTGTGTTCTGGGGTAACCAGATATGGCGTGTAGCACACGGACACCTTTTCGCGTAAACACAGACTAAAATTGCAAGCTCCATTTGGAGATTAGCAACAAAACAGACATGGTTTGAAACCATCCAGACAGTGGTGTCTCCATTCCATGGGTCCCAGGAAAGACATGATGCTGAAAGTTTCCAGAACCTTGGTGGAAGTGGCCAGCACCTCACAATGTCAAACTCTTGTGTCCTAGATCCTTCAAACCTGCTAGCACCTGCATAGCTTGAAGCATGTGGATAGTTCCATGCCTGATCCTGAACCACTGATGTCAGTGGGATCCACTCACATGCTTAAAAATACCTTGGTGCCGAAGTGCTTTCTTGGATCGGGACCACAGTAAACATTTGCTGTGTTGCTATCGGGGATCATCTCTTTATATTTGAGAAGTAAATTCTTCTCCCTGTTACCGGACAGAGGTTTGCAGGGGAGTAACTGGAAGCGGCGTTTGCCTCTTAGGGTATTTCTGGGCTGGGAAAAAAACGTATTCTTAACGTGGGTTAGTTAGCTTGGGTTCAAATAGCACTGAAGCCACTGCAGCGTGGCTTTTAACGCTGGCTAGCAGCTCAAATCAGAGCCTGCAGATGTGTGTCTACACAGCAGCTGGGAGACCCGCTCGTGTTGGCGGGCTCATGCTTGCGCCCTAAAAATAGCTGGGGCTGGAACTCGGGCTCTCAAGCCTAACTCCAGCCTGAACGGCAGCATCTACCCCGCTGGTTTCAGCACGCTAGCCTGAGCCCTGCTGACACACGTCTGTCCGCCTAGGCTTGGATTCTCACTCCCAGCTGCGGTGTGGACATAGTCTAGAAGAGCCTGGGTGTGAGCTCAGGCCAACCCAAGTTAAAAGTGGAGCGGCTTTGACTTCACTGCTATTTTAACCCAAGTTAATTAACCCCAAGTTAAGATACCCCCTTTTTTCAGTGTAGTCAGGCCTTAGAAATCATCCAGCTTCATTTGTACCTCTTCAGAACACATGATGGCTACTGAAATCCTGTTTTAAAATAGAAGGGCTTGCTTGCATCTCTTCTCTGCTTTCCTTGAACTGAGAAACTTTCAGGGGGGGAGGGGGGAGTTGTACCTCTCTATTAAATACTTCTCTTTTATCTTGTAGCTCATATTAAACAATCCTAAATTCACTAGAAAGCTGCCCCCAGGAGAGGCATCAATGAAATTCCTTTATTAACGTGAGGGGGGAAATTGAGGATCATCCTCTTTAGCTCTTCTTTCAGTAGAAGGAGTAAATTACTTTGGCAAACAATGCAATCACAATTGGCTGCTTCTGAATAGGGGATGGAAAGAAATTAGAGTTGGCAAAAGGAGAAGAGGAGGGAAGGAGGGGGAGAAGAAACCCCCCACAACCCTTTGGGGAAGAAAACTCTTGAATCTGTAATTTATAAAGTCAACAGTTCATTAAGACTGAGGCTTATCGTTTCCCCCGTAACCTTGAAGAATTCATTGACAACGCCAGAGCCCGGAGCTCAGCTCAGTCAAACCTCTTGTAAAATGAAAGCAGACCTGCCAACAAATTGTCAGCATGGCAAATATGGTTTATAGCCTCGCGCAGGGTTAAATCAAGGCATTTCTCTCTCTTTAAAAATAAATAAATAACAGAAGAGGGAAGGTTTGTGCATTATAGTCAGAAGCAAGAGTTGTGGGTGAGCCATCCAGTGCATCCTCTCCCCTCCTTCTCTCTCACTCCACGTTTACATTTATAATATCCCAACTACCAGGACATTCGGGTGACTTTTCTCTCTCCCCCTGTTCCCTATTTTATCACCCAACCTGCTGGCTTATCTGTCCTTTACTAAGTGGCTATTAATAACATGCTAGCGTACAGGGAAATAACCATTTCCAGGAGTCACCGATGTGATGGATAGTTGATTGTTGCTCCTCTGGTGCCTTTGGGTTATACGTGACTCAGTTTGATGCCCCACTTCCTCGGGTCAATTCCGATGGGCCACTGGGCTCCAGTTGCATCGCTATCTCGTATGGGGCTTAGTACGTTCAATGGAATGGATTTGAAATAAGTAACTTTGGAGGATACATGGATAATGTTGTTGTCTTTTTAGAAAGCTGCAAGGAAGACTATGGGTAGGGCGGTACATGCTGTCTGTGTTGTTGGAATCTGCTCTGCAAGATGCTTCGAGAACTCAAGTGCTTAAATGCTGACCCATCCCCAGTAAAAGTATTGGAAACCATGTGACATATACCCTGTGTGCATATCTGCACAACAATGCATTTTTGGTCTGGGAAAAGGCGTAGGAATGAAAGAAGAAATCGTAGCGTTTATCACCTTGAACACTTGTGACTTGTACACTGCAAATATGGTCAACACCCACTCTCCCTCCCCGGGCCTTAGACCATTTTTTTTCATTGTTGCGACATCTCTGCACATACATGAAAGTTAGGCCCAGCAGATTTGCCTTGAGGTGGGTAATTCATATCACGTGGGTGCAGGGAGGCGGAATAGAATTAAGAAACCCAAAGGAAAATCGAGTGACTTGATTGAGCCACCCTACAGACCTCTCCTTTCCCAGAACTGATTAGTTATTTCCAACACTTCCATCACCCCACTGGGTAACACTGATGGATGATGTCGTACGTGTTCTATTCTACAGCTTCTGCTCCCTGTTTCAGACTATCAGAGCTGTGCAAAATGTTTGCACCAAAATGCAAAGTGCTTTCCTAGTTCGGGGTTTGCTTAAGGACTGCGAAATTCAGGCCAGTTGCCTTGATATCTTTCTTGAAACTGGCAGACCCCTCCAGCAACTCTGGGCCTTCTTTATGATTTCAAATCTAAGTTACACCACATTCATTTCCATTGAAATCCAGGTAAAACATGGAGCTTTCATCTGTGTTTTGCTTTGAGGATCTGTGTGTGTTTGAGTATGATGTTCAAAGGGGGAGTGGAGGATTGGTAGTACAAATTCTCATCTCTCATAACCAAAGGAAATATTTTCACAAATCTCTGTGAAGGAAAAACCACTGGGTATCTGGCAGCTCTGTTAACCAATGGAGGTGCCCATTCAGGAAACAGGTTTTTTTTAATGGCTGCCTACATTATCAGATGATTCCTGTCTAATCTGACACTGTATTGCAAATATATATGGCATGATCTTCTTCTCTAAGGAGGAGTTCCCTCCCAACTTCTCCACACATTCAGAGTCCCCTGGATATATAAAAGGCGGCAGCAAATTTTGTTGTTCTAAAACATAGCGAACAGGAAATAAAGCGTGGACCACTGTATTGCTGCTATTTCTTTTGCTTGTTTCCCTGGCTGCTCTGGCATCCCTGAGCCTGTGTGTTTGAATTAATCAGAGAGTTCTGAGGATGCCCTGGTACCCACAAGGTTGGAAAGATGCTTCTAAGAGAGATTGCTCCTAAAGCCTGTGAAATATGGCACTTAGAGACAGCAGGACACCACATCTCCCCTTGTGGTTGCGTAGCTCCTGCAGTGTGTCAAAGGAGTTGGGTGGTGCAGCCTGTACTAAGATCCTAGCAAGCATCTGGGTCCTGAAGATAGGCAGGCAGATGCCGTGTTGGGTGAAGGGGGCAGTTTAGTGAAAGGATTGTGGCTGAGGCAGAAGGTGAAGAATCTATTTTATACATATTTTAAATCCTTGTAGAGCAGCGGTGGCGAAGAGTGTAAGATGTCAGGATTAAGGAGAGGGAAGAGAAGGGCCTTGTTCTTCATGCCTGTCAATGAAGGCATGGCATTCAGATACTACGGGGATGAGCTGTGTAGAAAATCCTTTAGAAAGAGAGGTGTTGTGTCTGCTTCAGCATGCAGCTGAAGATCTCCACCCCGCAAAGTCATGCTCCTGTAGCACTGGAACCAAAGGGGAACCTGTATTTGCTCTAACAATATTAAGGCTTCCAGCATGTGTCAGCCGCAGCTCCTTGTAAGGCATTGGGATTGAAGCTTTGAACCCCTGGGAGCAGATGGCTCCTTCCATCCGTCTGAGAGCAGCGGTGTCTCACGCACTTGGCAAGCGCAGTACCTAGCGACAAAGTGGGGTTTAACTGTATAGTGAAAAATTGCTAAATGGAGCTTTCTTGCCTTTAGCGTACTCAGTGGTCCGTGGGGCCATGTCTCCACAGACAGTGCATGTGCATCTATTGTTCCATAGAAACGTTCCCACACCCCCACACCTTTTCCAGCGTGCACGGTGTCCCGTGGCACTAATGCTGCGGGTACACTCATGCCGTGTGAAAGACGTGCTTTCCATCGGATTGCCATCCAATCTCGAATGCTCTGAAGGCGTGTAACTGAGGGGATGGTTTGGCTTCCTTTCATTTAGTGAGCTAGGCCAAGGCAGGATGGAAGCATGCTCATTTATGTTTCATGCTTCATCGCTTCAGCATCATTGACAAGAAATGCCACATTCTTTCCCTGCGTCTTTTCCTCTGCGATGTGAGAAAATTGAATCATATAGACTTCAGCCACTCCATGACAAAACTGTCCCTTTTCTGATATTAGTGTGCATGAAAAAAAATGTGTTGGTAGTTTTCAAAATGTAAAATTGAAATCAACATATTGCCAGAGCTCATTTGATCCTCGTTGGGAACCATCCATGTTTTAGCCATTCTCTGAGTCTACGCTTGTTTGCGCCATTTGACAGATTTGCGGGAGGAAATGGGAAAGGGGTCAAACGTACAGATGTGTTTATTCAGTGCTGATACCTCTTGTTTATAAGCAGCTATATCAGGTTGCTCCATAAAAGTTTTCATATTCAAACGTAATGACTGACTTTAAAACTTTAGACTGGCTTTTATTTTGGGCGGTTTGTATCACACATCCACCTTTTATTGAGTTGTTTTCTTTCACCGGCACCAGTCAGATGGGAGTTTGATGGGCACTAGGGACACACCTTGTCATGCTGCAGGTGGCCTTTTTAACAGCGGTCTTTGGAAACATTCTCTTTAATTGGTATAATTTTGCAAAATGTAAGACTTCTTTTACAATGGTGCATCTGTAATTTAACGAAGAGAGAGCCATGTTGCTCACTGGCATTGAGCAGAAAAACATGGTGCATAAATTGAGCTGAAATGACTTCAGTTACGCTTGTTTCCAAATTAAAACAAAACAAAAAGCTAATGCATTCCAACTAGCAATTACCCATTTTCTCTTCACATCCACCTACTCCAATACAGTCGATATAAGATGATGTTTTCCTGTGCTATTCTATCTCTGTATGTGCTGTTTTTGCTTTGTAGTAACTCAGGTTGGTGTGTCCCAGGGACATAATATGTGTCCAGACCCTGGGATTCCAGAGAGAGGCAAAAGAATAGGCAACGATTTTAGGTAAGAACCTTGTATGTGTTTCTTCTGCATGCAACAAAGCTACTGTTCATAACCACCGTATGGGCTTTGTGTGTTGTATACTCTTTCTTTAGCGACCCACTGTACACCAATAAATGGTTTATGTCTGAAAATCTTGCAGTGATAAGTGACCTAGAAAAATTGTGTGTATGTGTGCATGTGTGTGTTTGTGAGAGAGAGAGAGGGTGTATAATCAGCCTTGTAACCAAGCTTTTGCAATCAGGATTCTTTGTAATTCATTTTTTCCTTTTGGTTAAGTGCAGCAAGAAATGTTTTAAACAAACAAAAGGCCCTGTTTTACATTAGCATGAGTCACCGCAGGGCTCTGTCCATAGAGGCTTCTGAGACAGCTTCCCAGAACACTATGTCGACCCTTTGTCAATAAGCATACGTACTGTTGGATAATTGTTCTCGTCTAACGGTTAAAACAATGCCTTTGTCCTACTTTAGTAGCTGGCCTTCATGTGAAGTGTGCAGGAATAAATCAGCCAGCTGTTAGCAATGACAGATCAATAGTTAATCTTATTTCTCTGTCGATTGCTATTCTGTTCACTAAAAATGTCTAACCTGAAACCATCAAGTTCCCTGAAATCCACAAAATGGATTTGTGAGCGAGGGAAGAAAAGGGGCTGCAAACAGAGTTCTTAAATACCATGTGCCAGATTCTCAGCTAGTGTAAATCATCACTTCATTTTTGTGAATTGGGCTGTACTGGGTTACACCAGCTGAGTCTCTGGCGCTAAAACAGTGGAATTAACAAGTGTTTCCAGCACTAGGTGATTTTTTTTTTCTTATTTATTTTGTCATTTATAAAAATGCTGAGCATGTAATGAAGTAGGGCGCAAACCTATGCTTCTGCACTGAGGAAATGTCTCCTAAAGTCATGTTGAAAGCTCTGGCCTCCTATTAGACTATAATTGCCTTAGGAAATGAGCTCCCAACACAAGCAAATGCATGAGGAAAGATACTGACCATTGTTCATCCCATCCTATGCCCTGGAAGCCAGAGAACTATTGTTATTCACATTATGGCGAATCACTGAGGAGTCAAAGAAGGCAAAGGACAAACACTGTTGCTTTGTTAGTTTCTCCAGTGCTAATTAGCTCCCTTTGGTTCTGTCTACTAGGTTAGGATCCAGCATCCAGTTCACCTGTAATGAAGGCTATGATTTACAGGGGTCCAAGAGCATCACCTGTAAGAAACTGAGTGACATGATCGCTGCCTGGAGTGACCAGAGGCCGGCGTGCAGAGGTGAGGGAGGATTAGGAGTTAACCTAGCTATGGTGATTGATGAAAAATCCAGTTTCATAACCCTCCATTCTATCCTTATGTTTGTGTTTGATAAGGCCTTGGTCTTTCCACTTTCTCCTTTTCTTACATCGGAATTCTTTATCCACTCTCAGGAGTGCGATTGGGAATGGCCTTTAAAGGGATGCTCTCACGGTGCTAAGATCCAAAGGAGTCGTGTATCTTTTTGGCAAAGCCTATGCAACTCCTATCTGTGGGGTCTTGCAGTCTCTTCACTCTCTTCTTGTTTGGCTCATTCACCCTGCAAAGAGGGCCCTGGAATGGGTGCCAGGACTCCTGGTTCCACTGTCTAGCTCCAGGGCAAGTTGACAGCTGCCAGGGACAGGGACTCCGACCTGTGCCGCCCCAAGAGTGGACGGAGTGCCGCTCCTTAGCATGTGCTGCCCCAGGCACATGCTTCCTCCGCTGGTGCCTGGAGCCGGCCCTGCATTAGGGGAGAACAAAATATTGTTGTTAAGGGGAGAGGCCAATGCCATCCGCTCAGCCCAATGGTGGAAAACCCAGTTTGGTCACAGAAATTGGCCCCACTTTCCCAGGGGGTCACTAGAAACAGCAAGGGGAAAAAAATTAAAAAAGATGGAAGCTGTGCACAGTCCCCAGATGGGTGTCGCTTTCAGAATAGCAAAAGTCTGATACCTGGGCAGCCTGGCGCTGCTGAGGCTGGCGTTAACTGAGCAGTTTGTGCTGCCTCCATGGTACCGGGGTCACTCTAATTGCTTCCCTCTGGTGCATGTGGTTTTCTCTATGGGAGGTTGTATCCTTAGAATGGTTTCCCTCTAAGTTATCAGGTTCAGTGATGATGATGATGATAAAGACATCTTGTTAGGTCTCTAGCAGAAGAGAACTATCACCACATAAGTGTGCACCGCGGGGGAAGGTCACTGATCTTGCTTCCTCCCGCAGGCTATTTCCGCAAGGCCTCATTGACGACACAGCATTCCCCCCACCTCCCCTTTCACGGGAGCCTGTTGCAGAGAGATGACTAGGAAATGGCATGGCCTAAACAGGTCCCCTCCTCATTGCTGGAAGAAATACAAGCCCAGAGCTTGGTCAGCCATTGCATTGAGCCTGGGCCGCCATTTACACTAGTGCGAAGTGGGGACATACCACCAGCAAATCAGAACGGTTGTGTTTTGCACTCCCTTTGCACGGGTGCGAACGGCAGCAGGAGATGCTGGGCAGCGGCGAATCAGGCCCCCAAAGTCAGTAGGTAATACAGTTTAAGATAGGATGAGTCCACTCTATGGGGAAAGTCTGGTGCGCGGGGGAAGTGGGGGTAAATGACAGCCCCTCATAGCCCAGTTGTGAAGGGTCTCCTAAGAAGTGCTGAGCGAGTCCCACTGATGATGGTAGGAGCTGAGCTTGCTCAGTGCTTAGCAGGATTAGGCCTTTGAGGTCAGCATTGAAAGCGGCTTTTGCCTTATGTGCACACTGTTGCACTTTGTGGCGCAGTGATCTCTACACACCCCTGGCCCATTTCCCTGCTAGATGCTTAGCCGTGACTGGATGAAGTTACCTTTTCCCCCTCCACACACACATTCTTTTATTTATATATATATATATATATATATATATATAGTAGTTGGGATGCAAAAATCACATACCTGTCTCTGGTGTGACAGCGATATATCAATACTGCACTCAGAGATGGCTGGAACATGGAAAGGATTTTCCATGAAAAATATCTTTTTAAAAAAAACAAACAACTTTTTTTCATTTTTTTTTTCAATGAAAAACGGAAACCAGAAAAGAATTCTGCTTGGTTTTGGATTTTAAAAATTGAGATATTTTTGTTGCGATACCAGAACATTTTCAAAGAAGCAAAACATGTTCAGTTTGAAAAATAGCTATTTTTTGGCAATAATTTTTAACCAACTGTAATTTCAAAAAACTTGCTAGTGTGCATGTGTACCGCTGCCATTCACTGGTGAGAATGGGAATGGCTCAACTGTGCTTCATAGGCCCTCTACTGCTGTATGTACTGAGATACCACAGTGTTGAGTGTGTTATAAACATTTAGAGGTAGTAAAGGCTTGTCTCCTTTAGCTCAAAAAAGAGGGTCTTGGACTTTTGGAGCAGGAGGACTCAAGTTCTATCCCCACCGAATATGTTTCTGAATATGTTCTGAATCTGCAGCATGCTGACAGCTGTGAAGCTGTAGATGGGCACAGATTTGTTGCAATACCATTAACGTGGCTGCAGATATTACATGTTAATTAATTAATTAATATGGAAGGGATAGCTCAGTGGTTTGAGCATTGGCCTGATAAACCCAGGGATGTGAGTTCAATCCTTGAGGGGTCCACTTAGGGAGCTGGGGCAAAATCAGTCCTTGGTCCTGCTAGTGAAGACAGGGGGCTGGACTCAATGACCTTTCAGGGTCCTTTCCTGTTCTATGAGATAGGTATATCTCCATATATTATTATATTATATTATTATAGAGAACGGTTAAATAAATAAATAAATTCCAAGTAAAGTCAACCCGATAGTTTAGATCTTAAATGATCGCTATGCCTGGAAGGACATGAGAATGGCTTGTCTATTTGCTGTCTTTAGTAGCTTCCGAACAGTTAATAAATGATGACTTGACTTGACTTTCATCCCAACCAGAATGTCCGGTATTTTGTCTGAACCACCAGCTTCTGTACCTGAGGCTCTTTCCTTCCATAACTGATAGCTCTCTGCACACTGCCCTTTACACTTGCCATTTCAAAAGTAATGGACCATGCTGTAGTATCTTTGAAGGCTGTTTAATGCTCATAGGCTACAGAATTGCCCCCCTTTCGCACTAAGGGCTGGTCCACACTAACCCCCCAGTTTGAACTAAGATACGCAACTTCAGCTATGTGAATAATGTAGCGGAAGTCGAAGTATCTTAGTTCGAACTACAAGGTACTTACCGCGGGTCCACACGCGGCAGGCAGGCTCCCCCGTCGACTCCGCCTACTCCTCTCGCCGAGCAGGAGTACCGGTGTCGACGGCGAGCACTTCCGGGATCGATTTATCGCGTCTAGACAAGACGCGATAAATCGATCCCAGAAGATCGATGGCTTACTGCCGAACCCGGAGGTAAGTATAGATGTACCCTAAGTAATGTCAGCTGACTCACTGAATGTGGTTGGTTGAGTTCATCCAATGGTATTGCAGTGGGTAATGTATGCTTCGTTTACACTTGGGACTGTTAACCCACGGAACTCACTGCTAGAGCATAACTTTAGAGCCAAGAGTTTAGCAGCATTTTAAAAAGAATTAAGTATTTATATGAACAATAAAACGTCCATAGTTACATTAGATGAAATATTTATAAGGGATATATAAACCCTCATGGTTTCAGGACATAAGCTAGCCACTAACTGCCTATTGTTGGGGGCGGGGGGTGGGGGAGAAATCTTCCTTATAGCCTAATTTTGGCAATTAATTGATCTTTGATTATTAGCAGGTAAATATGCCCAATGGCCTGTGATGGGATGTTAGATGGGGTGGGATCTGAGTTACTACAGAGAATTCTTTCCTGGGTTCTGGCTGGTGAGTCTTGCCCACATGCTCAGGGTTTAACTGATAGCCATATTTGGGGCCGGGAAGGAATTTTCCCCCAAGGCAGATCGGCAGAGGCCCTGGAGGTTTTTCGCCTTCCTCTGCGGCGTGGGGCACGGGTCATTTGCTGGAGGATTCTCTGCACCTTGCGGTCTTTAAACCACGATTTGAGGACTTCAATAGCTCAGACCTAGGTTAGGGGTTTGTTACAGGAGTGGGTGGGTGAGATTCTGTGGCCTGCAGTGTGCAGGAGGTCAGACTAGATGATCATAATGGTTCCTTCTGACCTTAACGTCTATGAGTCTATTCCATAATTTTTCATTACTCTGGACCTGCCTACACATTTAAATTATACCGTAGTTATACTGGTATAATTAAAGTAGTACAACCACACACACACGCGCGCGCGCATACACACACACACACACACACACACACACACACACACACACACACAAGGTGTGAGCACAGTTATATCGGTTTACAAATACTTACACCAGTATAGTTAAATCCTGTATCAGAAGGGGAGTACGTGATATCGGTATAAGCACTTTTAAACCATTAGAACTGAGTCCTTATTAAGGCTTTTGTTGGTATAAAACTAAATTTGAAAAAATCACCCCACTGACTGAAATAGTTATATTGATAAAACTTCTAGGTGTCGACTAGGCCTACGTCTCAGAGATAGTATCTGTTACTAGACACTATTGGAAACAGAATATTGAGCTAGATAGACCATTGTTCAGATCCCGTTTGGCAGTTCTGATGTGACTTGAGCCTTTGTTTCTAAGTGTATGTAGTGGGGCATACTGCAGCAGGCCAGTGCCAATTAGAGGAGGGCTTGTTGGGAGCCAATCGGGGCCCAGATTGGAGACAGCCAATCAGGGCCGGGCTCAGTCCTATAAAAAGGCTGCTCAGGGAGAGGAGAGTCAGTCTGTTCCAGACCTTAGACAGGGGAAGGTCAGTCTCCAGAGCTGGGAGACTAGCACCATGGACAGCGCAGTGCTGGCCAGGCTCAGGGAGCTCTAGCCCGTAGCCTGCCCGGCTGCAGGCCCTGAAGGGAAGGGCCTAGCAGGTGCAAGGGGCTGTAGGGGAAGCGGCCCAGGGAAGTGGACAGACGAGGAGAGAGAAGGAGGACAGCGAGGCTGCTGCCAGAGGGTCCCTGGGCCGGGACCCAGAGTAGAGGGCGGGCCTGGGTCCCTCCTTTCCCCCCTTGCAGTGCACCTAGTCATCGGCTGTGGGGAGCGGCCATTACAGACTACACCAGCTCCCTGACAGGAAGGGGGCGTGGATGGACAAAGGAGCACTGCCGGAGGGCAGTTGTCCTGAAGAGGACACTGTGAGCTGGTGAGCGACGTGGGCTCAGACGCCAATTAAGGGCGAGACACCGGGTGGGACACCACCAGGAGAGGGCACTCCACTGGACTGAGCTAATTCCCAGAGACAACCAGCAGGAGGCGCTGGGTGGTGAGTCCCAACCCTGTCACAGGGTATGTCTATGCTGGAGTTAGAGGCGTAAATTCCAGCTTGAAGAGACGTACCCCCACTAGCTCTGATTAAGCTAGCGCATTAAAAACAGCAGTGTAGCTGCTCTGGAATGGGGTGGTTAGCCCATTCCATCACCCATGCAGCCACAGCTATGCTACCTCTTTCAGCATGCTCACTTAATGAGAGCTAGGGCAGGTATGTCTACACCTCCAGCTGCAATGTACACATACCCTAACAGGTGCGACTGGAAAATGTCCACACGCTGGGGAAGTTAGGATTTGGATCAGAGTCTTAACTTCATGGTTCGGACTTATTTTCAAC
This sequence comes from Malaclemys terrapin pileata, assembly GCF_027887155.1. Lineage (NCBI taxonomy): Eukaryota > Metazoa > Chordata > Testudines > Emydidae > Malaclemys > Malaclemys terrapin. Next base: position 15,294,653 of record NC_071526.1, on the reverse strand, counting down.
AATAGAACAATGACCCTGGGGAAAAATGGATCTTAGTAATAAAGACTGTCCTGAAATTAGCAATGCCATATATGCTAATGAACCAGCTCGTTGTCCTTCTGTGATCAGCCCCACAGAGCATTCATGCCAAACAGAGGCAACGGAACATGAGGCTGTTTGTATTTTTAAGTAGTAGTCTCCATTGTTGTTTCTTCCCCTGCATGGAAGTGAATGCCTCTAATATGTGTTATTGTTTTAGGATATTTGATTGAACGGCAGGTCTCTGATGAGCAGTATTTTCCCAGCAATGCTCATAAGTACTCCATTGTCTAACTATCAGCAAAAAATTGACTATTGTGTTGTGCCTGGGGATGCTTCAGCAAGACGCATAACCTCTACCCAGTTATTATTCCCTTTATGTACGTAAACTCCTTTGTAAGTATCCACTTTCTAGATTCAAACCACCAGGAGACACATTCAGCAGAGGTGCGTGGATGGGGGCTGTGTTGAGAGGCCGCTCTGTGGGCTGTGACGAAAAGAACTGTTTCCATTGCTTCGCTCAGCATGCAGCGGCACTAGGGCATTGGGGCTGGCCTACAGGGACAGCTCCTCCGAGCTGCCCGAAGTGGTGCTAGCTCTTGGCCTTCATAACCGTCTGTTCTGTGGTGCTTTGGGACACGGGATGCGTGTTCAAAAGCTGCTGAAAGACCTGCACCAGGGACTGGGCTCTGATAGAAAAGTAGGAGGAGGCTGGTCAGATCAAAGTGCAGAGACCAAACCTGCAGGTAGCTTAGGGTCACAGAATAGTCCAGTGGGGCCATGACGATTGTAGCTCAGCCATTGTTAACAGCTCTGTCTGCATGGGTATATATTTTGTGGACACTCACACCCCAGGGTGGGCTAGAGAGAGAGAGAGTGTGTGTGTGCACTAAGGATTCTTGATCACTGGAGGTGAATTTCACAGTGTTGTCAACCTCAAGCATTCAAAAATAAGTCTGACCCCCAGTATTTTTTTTTTTAGTTGGGCTCTTTTTATTTGCTTTCTGAGACTTTAGGGTGCACTGGGGTCATGTTTTCATTCTTTTCTCTGCAATCATAAAAGCTAGACACTTTTTTTTTTTCTTCAATGAAAGCTGAGATTTTCATGCAATCTCTTCATCCTAGCAGCTAGGCCTTTTATTTCAGGAAACTCGTGATAAATTCTTGAAAGTTGGAAACACTGAATTTTCACCCCTCTGAAGAGGGACCAGCACAAAGCCTGCATGTCACTTGAGTTCCATCTGAATCCTACCTGAAGGATTCAGTGGGATGTTAAGAGGTTCATAAACTTTGTGCTGATCTCCTGCCGCAAAGGACAGAGAAGAGGTTTTTCACCACAGTGCTGATTTTTCACCTTTATGTCGCTCTCCCTCAATTCCCATCCAGTTCTCCCACAATAACTGGGCTTCACCCAGGCCCTGCTTAATATGGTTCAGATTGCAAGCCCTTCTATTTACAGCTTCAACTGAGACATGAACGGCTGGGATAGTTGGACCAATGCAGATCACAAAGCCCAGAACAAAGTGCATGAGAGCTGGTGTCAAGGCATTCTTACCTGAACTTCCAGGGGAGACTCAATGAACCCAGAGCCTGATCCATCTCTTGGGGAACAGTGCAAATGCTTTGTTTGATAAATCTTTTCCAACCACAACCTGAACAACGTTCACGGCATCAGCTGCTCCCCACTTCCCTACCCTTAACGAAATACAGAAAACCTGATCTACCTACCCTTAGCAGAGCTGTCTGTAACCTGAAAAGGAAGAAGAGATAGAGATGCTATGAAGTCAAAGTGCAGAACTCTTAATGCATGATAGCAGGGTCCATATAGCTGGTTAATGCTCGGCCAGTAGAGTGCAATAGAGTTATACCCTGGCTTGCTGTTGTGTGCTAAAAGGTTGAGTGGACAAGCCTGTAGTTTTAGTGTACGCAGGGCCTTTAGAACAAAACAGTCATACTGGGTCAGACCAATGGTCTATCTAGTCCCGTATCCTGTCTCCGATAGTGGCCAGTGCCAGAGCTTCAGGGAGAGCGTACAGAACAGGAAAGTTGGAGTGATCCGCCCTTGTCTTCCCCTCCCAGCATCTGGTAATTAAAAGTGTGTTAAAGCCCAGTAATCCTGCTCATTATGGCTTTCACTAGGAAATGAGCAACTAGCCAGCAACTGGCAAAATATGGATGTCCCCGTGACCCAGCACCGGGAAATGTGTGAACGGAGTTTTACTTAAGAGGACAACATATACGGATGCCCATCTAGGTCTTGGTTGTTTTGGTTACGTTTTCTTTTTAACCAGCATGTATAATTGTGATGTTTGTAATGCTAATAATGAACAACTTGTAATATTTTTAATTAAATCCCTCTGAAGCTCTTAAAGTCCTGAATTGTTATTTCTTCAGTTCCGCTTTCCCCCCCACTTTTAATTTCCTCTGCAGATTTTTGCAAGGCTTTAGAATACCACCTGATTCTTTGAAACAAGTATAGAATAAATTGAATCAGCGTACGAGGATATTTGGCATAAATATTCGACACTCTAAAGGAAATTTATAGCGTCCTCTCGTTTGAGATAAGAAAGGATTTGCCTGTGTTATTACGACTCTGTGAATCAACTTAATTTTTTTTCATTCCTACCCTCAGTTTTTTTTTTATATGGTTTTGTTTTGGTTTGTTGCTTCTTATTCTGGTTCCAAACCATTTTTAGCATTGTTGCTGTTTTTATATTTTTAGTTTTTAAATGACAAATTCTTTTGAAATGCAAAGGTCATTCTGTAATGGGAGGCCACTTTGTATCTAACTCCTGATTGTCCAGCTGGTAGGCCACTAGCCTGTGACTTGAGAGACCTAGGTTTAATTCCCTGTTCTGCCACAGACCCCCTGTGTAGCCTTTAACAAGTCACATAGCCTCTCTGTGACTCATTTCCCATCTGTACCATGGGGATAACACCACTTCCTTGCTTCAGAGGGGTGTTGTGAGGATAAATCCATTAAAGATTGTGAGGTGCTCAGATACAATGGTGGTGGGGCCAGATAAATATGTAGATGGATCTTCTCAGCTCCTCTACAAGTGACTCTTCAGTTCTACTCCATTTCATCCATGCTGTCTATGAAGTTCAAAGGCCCGTGTGAAATTTCCTATGCTTTGCCCGTGTGTATGAGCAAACGGAACCTACCTGTGGCTAGTGAAACCCTTGGAGTTACTCGGGGCTTGATCCGAACCCTATTGCAGTCAATGGAAAGACTCCCATTGACTTCAGTGGGCTCAGAGAGCAACCACTTTGGACCTCATCACCATATCTTTGCATAACTATTTACTGTCTTCTCCGCTATCTAAATGGTGCCCCCTACTGCTGATGCCTTCGTGCTGATAGCAACCAGCATGATCCCTTCCAACTTCATTGGCCACAGCCATTGAGCCTGTCGATTGGGTCCAGTCTAAAGATGTTTCCCTCCTCGTTGCCACTTACCAGTCACAAGGGAGCAGCCTCCGGTAAGGCGAGTACAAAGGGTGCCCATGGATCTCACGTTAACAAGATACAGCAATCACATCAGGAGACTGACCTCGGTGGGGCTCGTTTGGAATAAGAGAGAAGCCCTGTTGTGAACCCGTCCCGTTAACAGGAGTTCCATTTGTCCCCGTCAGTGGCAGGATGCAGCATCGCAGTGTGAAATCACTGACCAGGGGAGCCATAGGGAAGAAAGGAGGGGGTGAGACTTGGATCGGGAAGTAGAATGCCCCCAAATATATGTCCGTGTGAAATGAAACCGATCAGGTGAAGTAGGAGGGACCTACTTTACTTTACACCGCTTCATGGTTATTTCACTTGCTGCATCCCCCAGTTTTCTGGCCCTCGGATTATAAATTACACCCTTTAACACCACCATTTCCAGTAAATTTGGCCCAGAGTTGGTTGCTCTGGGCTTAGACTCTGGGTAGCTGTACTGAAAGGGCAACTGGTTAACTCAGGAAGGGTGTGTGTGTTTGTTTGTGTTTTTCATATGGCATAGCCCTTAATCAACAGCTCTGTGGAGCTGTATTTGTTCTGTCTAGAGATGGACCCAGAGCAGAACCTTGGATCTGAACGCAGGCACATGCACGTACACACGCAGCTCCTTCAAACATCGGGAAGGTACAACTCCCGGATCTGATGTTTGTGGACCAGGCCCCCCTGACATTCAGCTCGGTAGCAAACGCCGATACAGAGCCAGGACTCTGCATTTCACAGTTGCCAGTGGAGCGGGAGTTGGGGGATAATTCTGACAAAAAGACTCCACGGGCCTTTTCCTTTCTGTTACCCTTATGCACTTTCCCATCTCTGCTTCACTTAAGCTGTTGTTAAGATGCTAAGCAGAGCTGCCAGCTGCACTCTTCCCCAGCCCGTGGAGAAATCGGACTTAACTCAGCCTCTCCTCATTAACCGTTTGCTGTGTTGGCTTTTGCTCAGGCTGTCAAAAGGAGCATGGGGAAAGGAAATCAGGGCCTGCCTGTTAGAAAGAAGCAGGGCTTCCCAGTTGGATTCTGCAGCGTGGGCTGCAGTGCCCTTCGTGAACCAGGGCTTAGAGAAACCCCTGTGCGGTGGCCTTAGGTGTAGCCCAGGCTCTGTTAAATCAGTCTGAGCCACAGGGTCGGTCTCTGTTCAGCAGCCTTAATCAAGAATCCCCTTTCTATTCATCACAGCCGAGTCCTGTGTCTTCTGTACTACAAGGGATGCAACAGCCCCTACCTGCTGAAGACAATGTGAAGCGATTTATTTCCCTCCTGATTTTATGCAAGCACTCCTTCCCCTCCCGAAATAAGGAGCCAAATGTACATCCCAGGGCTGATGAACCTCCCCCAGACACTGTCTTATTTTCTTCTTCACAGCCAGGATGTGCGATGCATATCTCCGGGGCCCCAGCGGAGTGATCACCTCTCCCAACTACCCCGTACAGTATGATAACAACGCCTACTGCGTGTGGGTGATCACCGCCCTCAATCCAGCCAAGGTAGGTCTCCGAGAGATGTTGCCATGTTAGTATCTTTATTCGCTTTTTTTTTTTTAAGTCACCGTTCATCTTTCTCACTTTCTTACAAAACTGCTCAGGTTTTTGGTGCTGTTGTTTCCACCTACCACGTGTGTCTCAACTACTTAGGGAGGCTGTGACACGTCACGTACCTCCCGTTTAAAACATCTTTCTTTAAAGGATGTAATTAAAAGTCAATGTAATTATTTTTAAACAAAGCCTTTTTGATATCTCGATGTGAATGGTGCTGAAATGCCAGACAGCTTAGCAAAGCATTTCATTAAAACTGGCTTTCAGTTAGGGCATGGAACGTCCGTGCCGCGAATGCTGATGTTCACTGTTCTTGACTGATACCTGGCCTGCAGCCAACTGGGATTTACAGGCTAAAGGGCAGAAGGCGAGCCAGAGAGGAGGAGGAACTGGCTCTCTCCACTGCTGATACTGGCCAGTCCTTCCTGTGCTTTGGGGTTTGGAGCTGGGAAAGAAAACATTGAGTTTTCTCTGCCATTCCCCACTTGGCCTGGGCTGGGGGAGAGTTTTAGATTGCTGCCTTTGCACCCAAACTAGCGATGCTTGATAACACAGAGAGTTCCAGGCTATAATGCTTTGGCCTTGCTTTGGGTCCACAAGGTACTGGAGAATTGTGGAGAGTTCCCAGAACTTTAGGAGGTTCTGTTAAACAGACTAGAACATACTGCTAAAGCCCTCAATTCCCAAAGAAGAAAATTCAGGTCTCTCTCAGTCAGGTGTTTCTTTCTCAGTCTTTTTTCCTTTTTCTTTCTTTCCCCCCAAGTTCTCCGAAACCTTCCCTGGCTGATTTTCCCCTGCATTTTCCCCTTAGCCCTCATCACGCCCACTTGTGGCAGCTTTTGCTGGTTGATCAGTTTGGTCACTTGACAAGTGTGAACAAGTTGCAAGAGTTTCAGAGGGGTAGCCGTGTTAGTCTGGATCTGTAAAAGCAGCAAAGAGTCCTGTGGCACCTTATAGACTAACAGACATATTGGAGCATGAGCTTTCGTGGGTGAATACCCACTTCGTCGGATGCAACGAGGTTGCAAGAGGGCTTTTGAAATAATCTTAAACGTAAGAATAATCCACCCCAGTTGAGAACTGTTTGGGGCAAAGTATGGAGTATGTTATGGGTTTTTTTTGTTTGTTTGTTTTTGTTTAATTGATTCCATAGTAAATGTCTTGTGAATTAACTTTTTTATCAACTGAAGATTTAAAAACAGATTTCAGGGAAACAAAAATGCCATGTCATTAATTCCTAAGCCTTTGGCTTTACTGATAATAAAACAAAAGGGACGTAGAAGGAGCCATGTCTAACCATGTGATTGCAACTGATCTTTCCAAGTGCTTTTAAGCAAGGACGCGAACACCAATGCTGCTAAATATACTAAGCGTGTCCAAAGGAAGTGCACTGTGCACCTATCCTTCTGGTGAATGTACGAGAGGTTTCCAGCTGCCCTATACCGTCTGTGCTGCTGAATGGGCATTGTATTTGGGCATTGTGCCACTGGATGATATTCTATGGCCTAAGCTGATCAGGTCACCTAGGTTAGACTAGTTTATCATAATGCTCTCTCTTGGCCTCAGAAACTATGGATCTGATTTAAACAGAGGATCAGCAGAAGGTATTAGCGCAACAGACATGGTGGAAAAAAACCAATGTGGTACGGTAAGGGTTAAACTAAAAAAAAAAAAAGAAAGAGAGAGACTTTCCCAGAGAAATGGAACCATGCCCAGCTGTGGAAGCAACAATACCAAAGGGCAGTGCTGGAGGGAACATTCCCTTCGACGGTGCCAAGCCAAAGTGCATCTACAAACCGCATCCCAGAACTCCAGAGTTAAGAAGCAAACGTCCCTGGCAAAGGGTAGCTTTAGAGAGATTATCCCTATGGCCTTTAACTACATCGTCCTGTTCAGGATGCATTCTGTTTTAAGGGCTTCATTAGCTGAACACATCATATAATGAGGATCTTGCTTTGGCGTCCCAGGCAGGTATCTAGGCCCCAAATTCAAGGAGTTGCATTGCTCTATTTTTCTACCCTGATTTATTAATGCCATAGAGTTTAAAGCCAGAAGGGACCATTAGATCATCTCATTGGATCTCTTGTATAACGTTGGTCAGAGAATTTCACCCAGCTACCCCCGTATTGAGCCCAATGACTTCAGTTAGACCAAAGAAGACTGAACTGTTGTGTGTCACAAATAGAAAACAGCAAAGACTGAGGGCAGGTCTATGCTCCGGTCCCACGTCTCCCGTGCACATGGGGTACAGTGTGGGGACATCTTTGATTCAGTTCAGCGGCCAGTGAACCTAGCCCTCCTCCTGCCCTCCCCCAGGTCCCTGCTAATCTGACCAGGGTTGGGGGAAAATCCTCCCTAGCCCCAAATCCAGCGATCAGATTTTCATTAGTGTTTTTCCTGTCTGCCTATCCAGGCATGGGACAGGTCTGTCCTAACCAGGATTCTGTGCCAGTGCAGAACTGACTGCTGCTAACAGCCAGCACTGATAATGTGAAGCTCTGCAAATATCATTCAGTAATATTTTGATATAGAAAGACCTCATTCAGGCCCTGGCTGCTGAACTGAATCAATGATGTCCCCACGCTGTACCCTGTGCACATGGGAGACATGGGGCCGGATCCTCAATGTAAATCAGAGGAACTCCACTGACATCAGTGCAGTTGATGGCCTGGCACGTTGCTGTAGATCTTCTTAATGTGGCCAGTCCTTTTAGCAGGCGCCGGGCTCGTGCACTCAGTGTTGGTGAACATGGATGCAGGGAACCTGGCAGAGGGTGACGTGCCCTCACAGGGCCAGTGCAAGTGAATCTGGGAACCCCGTGCTGAGCTATTCAATTGGGCTCAAGGCTAACTGTGCAACCTGCTACTTCCCACCTGCTCTACCGTGTTGGCAGGGCTCACAGCGACGGGAGATCGAATCAGGGGAGAGTGGCCAGGACTGTTACGGATGCTGAAGCAAGGGGGGTAATGGATGGAGGTTTCCTTTCAAATAGGTGGAGGCGAGGAAGCTGCAGAATGTCCCAGGTGGGGCTGGGGTAAAGGGCGATGTGTCCTGTTTCCCCAGCGGTGCTGAGGTTATCATCAACAGGGAGCTATCTGTCATCGGGAAAAGATAGTCTTGCACACCGTGTGGCCCTGTAGCAAGGGCAGAAGCTAGGATGAGGGCTGATGGGAAGCTCTGTGCCCTTGCTGGGTGTAGCACTGATTTTATCTGTGACCTGGGAGCCCACGAGCCTCTGAAGCTTCCCTATGAACTATTGTTGCCACTTCAGGAAGTTTTTTGGACAGCTGAATCTACTGTTAGGTTTGTTTTCTATGTGCCATGTGTCAGCTTGTGGGATCTCAGGCTTGGAGCTGGTGACATGGGAATATAGAGGGGGGTGATGTGAATGAGGAGAAAAGATCTAAAGTGTAGCCATGGTTGGCTTCTGAGCAGCTTAGCTGGCGATGAGCAGGTGCAAAGGGCACAGTTGAAAAGCTGCCATTACCAGTGACCAGCTAGTGCTAGTGTTTGTTTCTCCAGGGGACTGAGGGTTGTGCTTTCTCAGTGAACATAGTGTAAATCTGTGTGCAAGCCCTTCCATGCACCTGCTGCACCCTGTGCGATGCATGCCAGGTGAAACACACAAGAAGTGCCCTCCGGGGTGTCTGAGTCTGAAGAGAGGATATTCCAGTGGAACATTAATGCTTTAAAAGAGATTTCACTGCAGCTTGGAAGCTATTGCCAAGGTGCAGCAGAGGGATTAGATATAACTTGTGTCAGTGGCAAATATCACTATGCATTAGCTGCATAACATGCACTCAGGGGTAGGTTTTTGGACACAAGGACTTTGGGGGCATAATGGAAATTGCAGGGGAAGAGGTGAGAAGCGACGTATTTCCTTCATTATTTTTCTGCATCTTTATTTGTTTAAAAAAGAAAATGGACATGAAATTTTGGTAAATAAAATTTACAGAAAACAGTTCCCTTTGTTCCGGGGCTTGGATAGGAAGTTGCCATCAGCCTGGCACTGTCTACACTGGCTTTCAAATAGGCAAACACTTTCGAGCTTGGGTGCATGATTTTGGGCACCAAAATTCATGTTTAGGGCCATGTCAGTTGCTTCAGTGATCCTAAACAAGAGAACTGCCTTGTGCCACTTCCCCGGGGTGCTTGAATGTGCAGACTCCAGACATTCCCATTTGCTTTTTCACCAGTCACAAAAAAGCTGGTAAATGAACTTCTCTGCTTCTCCTCCAGCAATCTGTTTCATGGGTTTCCCTCTACTATGCACAATTGCTAGGCGGAATGGCCCATCGCATGCTTCCCAGACTCTGTCCCCACCCTGCTGCAGCTTCCCCCATCCCCACTGTTCTTTCTCCAGTCGGTATCTTCCTTAGCTTTTAAACATACTTTAATAATAATAATTAATTTAAAAAAAAAAAAACTTGATTAGCTAACAGCAGATCCATAGGACCAGATCCTCAGCGGATGTAGCTTCACTGACTTCAATGACTAATAAATTCCTGTAGAGAATACACATTGTTCTCTATGGGCCACATCTTCAACTGGTGTAACTCCCTTGATGTCTGCAGCTATATCAATTTTACACCAGCCCATGGAAAATAAACATAATCTTTCCCCCTAAGTAACTGGATAATTATCAGCTAATAAAGGGTTTCTGGGAAGACTTCAGACTGTTGAGTGCTTCATCCCAGAGACACGATTTCCAGGTAGGGAATAATCTCTCCATCTCTTTGCAGCACAAAGGGTTGGGTGAAATGCACTGATGTGTTCGGAAAAGCCGTTGCTGTGCCTGCTTGTCATGTGTGAACAGTTTAGCTTGTTCATGTTAATCTGAGATGCAGTTCATGACCAAAGAATGATGTCTTGCTCCCTGTTCAAAGGGCAGAGAATGCTCTGCGAGGTCCCAGGGGCCCATCCAAGGAGAGGGCTGCCTTTTGACACGCCCCAGGAAGATGGCAAACAGCAAAATCAAATCAATTGCATTTAGCATTTGCTGCTACTGAAGGAATCTGAGACTGCAGAAACCCCAAGCTGTGAAGAGATCTCATTGGCAGGGAGAAAACACACGTATACAGCTCCAAATCATTGCATTCAACAGGAAAGCATGATCACTGAATAAAATACATGTGCTGACGACAAAGGCCCCAATCTAGCAAGTAGATTGCCTAGTATGGCCAGTTCCCTGTGCCCACGCAGAGTGCCATTAAAGCAAGCTGTCTGGGTTAGTTCATTGGCTTACAGAACATCCTCAGCTGGTGTAAATCAAGTGGATCCACTGAGTTCAATCCGGCTATTCCAGTTTATATTTTAAGATTCAAGTGTCCTTGGGCTTGGGAAAAGGAGAGAGCTGGGATGCTGCATTTTTTTAAATTTATTTTTCTTCTCAAGAAGCAAGGTATGAAATAGTTTACAACCAACATGGGGCAGTAGCATTTTGCAAGGTTGATGTTCTGTATGTGATATAGGGCAGGTTTGGAAGGATGAGGGTTTTTTGGTCAGCATTGGTAAACGTCCATTTCACTGCGCATGCTAAACCAGCGGGGAAAACATCTAAATTCATGAATAGCCAAAGTAAGAAAAATGTTGCTTGAGAATTTTAGAGTTTGATTTAAGGATAGTTACTTTATATATTTTGACGTGTGATGTTGATAATTTGTATTTCAACGGTTATAAAGCTTTAACTTTGTAAATCTCAACATCTGCTGTCATTAAATATCAGCGGGGTAGCCGTGTTACTCTGAATCTGTAAAAAGCAACAGAGGGTCCTGTGGCACCTTTAAGACTAACAGAAGTATTGGGAGCATAAGCTTTCGTGGGTAAGTTGCATCTGAAGAAGTGAGGTTCTTAGCCACGAAAGCTTATGCTCCCAATACTTCTGTTAGTCTTAAAGGTGCCATAGGACCCCCTGTTGCTTTGTCATTAAATAGTTATCTGACCCCATCCCAATTTCTCACAACTGTGAAAATTTAAATCAACAGAAATAAAAAAAAGTGCTTTAAAGTCCCATCAATGCCATTGCTGTACATTGGAACATGTCCTAGTGCTCCTAGCAGTGGTTAACTGGAACCGGGGATCAGAACTGGAGTTAGAGCCAGGGTCAGTAGCCCGGGGTGGGGTGTAGAAGCAAGAACCAGAAATAGACAGGAAGGCAGGAATCGGACAAAACATGGCCCAGGGGTCAGGCAAGAAGGCACGGTCCAATATAGCAGCGAGCCAAGGATTCAACTTTCTGTGCCTCCTTCTCGCTTAAATAGAGCGTCTGAGCCAATCGGAGAGACTGGACATTTCCTCCAATCGGGAGCTTCGTGGTGGTGCCGGTGAGCTAGGTCCACCAGCCCGCGCTCCCAGCTGGTACCAGGGAGCGGCTGTGTAGTGGCTGCTGTTTGAGGACGACTTAAGGACCCGGATTCTAGACCTGCCATCCCTCACGATGATCTGTCAAAATGTTATTCTGTGGAGCCTAGATATAGGGTACAAACCCATTCTAGCATTCATTTAGAGAGCTCACTAAGAGGGTGCAGCGGCGTGAGGCTCAGTACCAGCTGCCAAATCCACCCGACCCCCCCACCCCCCCGCTCAGGGTATGTACTCTCTTGTGCAGCCTGCACTGAAGCCGGTGGTGCTAAATCCCCATTTCCATTTTTAGCGAACTAGCCAGATGAAAGCTAGTGTGGGGCATGCGCATATGAGCTGGGAAAATCACATCCCAAACCGTGTAAATATACCTCGCGTGAGTCCAGACCGCTGAGTTACATGATCCGCCCTGAGGTGTGCTTAGAAACCCTGGGTACAGTGCAGCATTGGTTGAAAACTTCTGTGTACAATAGGCCCAGGTACCACATGAGATCACTGTCTGTAAACACTCTTTTGAGGACTGACGCCTTTGTGCTGGCTCCTGGGCTGCAGGCTTTGGTTTCTCGAGTGGTGAGTAGCCCGTTGAACCAGAAGCAAACTGAGAGAGTGTCTGGGGAGAAACAAGATTTGAATTAAAATTGGCATTTCTGAGTCCCCCCCGCTGGCGACGCCTCCCCCGTTCTTAAAATAAAACTGAGCTCATTTGTCAATGTTTCTTCTGAGAAGGACTCCTAGAGCTCAGCGTTACAAGCCGCGAAGCAGGAATTGCGCACGTGCTTAAAATAAAAGCACGTTTATGTGGGTTGCTCTGGTTGCTCAGCACCTTACAGGTTTGAAATGCTAAACTGGCTTCTGATTAACTGAAGCGTGGGAAACCGTTTCAGGTAAACCAGCCAAAATATTTGTACTCTGAAAGAGCTGGGTATCTAGTGATCTGACCCCGAAATGCCTGAGTGTCTGTGCTCAACTCTGCCACCAGCTCACTCTTTGGCCTTGAGCAAGTCCCTTGACCTCTCTTTTTTTCCCCTTCAGCTGTAAAAACATCCCCTACTTTGTCGATGTATCTACTGGATAGCAATGTTTACTACTTGACCTCAAATAGATATCATGGGGCTTAATTAATATTTGTAAAGCACTTTGAGATGAGCACATTAAAGGCGCTATGCTACATGGACAGGATTATTATTGTAATTTTGTTCTCCAAATGTGACCTCCTTCATATCAGAAATTGCAGTGGATCAAGCCTTAAACTCATGAGGCATATTTGAGCCCATTTCTTTGACTTTGCCAATTGTTTCCTGTCATGTCAATGAATTAAAAATTAGGCTTTGTCGCATTAGTGATTCTGCATGTGCCAGGAGGTCTTGAGGTGTTTGTCCCATTCAATAATGTTCAGTCTTCAGCCAAAAGGAAAACAATATAAACTGTGAGGGAAAGATACATAAATAAATGTTACATTCGCCATCGTGTTCTCGTGCAACAAGGTTATGGTCTACAGTATATTAGAAGGTAATTAGCTGTTTAATGAGGGTCGGACTCTTTAAAATGCAGTTTACTTGCATGACTGGTTTAACTAATGATGTGTGCCATTTTACAGCCCTGTGTTCTTTGTATTAATCACATTATTTCATTGTTACGTGGTTCAATAATATTCTGCATCGGTTACTATTTCAGCCTTGCTGATAATCTTAGTAGCTTTGTATTGAACATAAAAGAATGAAGATTGGGGATTTTAAGAACATTTACTGTAAGCCACAATCAGGAATTGGAGCTGAGCCCTACTAAAATGTATATAAGTCCCTAAACCGCCGTGAAATACCGTGAATCCCTTTGTTTTAGAATCCAAAAGCTTTTGAAGGCTCCGCTCTACCCAAGATGTGATAGCCACAGTGTCTAATTTCATTAGATTTCCTAGATTTACACATTTTAAAGAGATGAGTTATAAGAAAGGAGCAAAGAACATTTTGCCTGAATCGTGGTCTCACGGGGGCTCAGTGTGTCCCACGGGCATCACCCCCATTTTCCCAGTGCAGGGTTCATACACCCCATCACACAAGCCTTGAGATTCCCTGCTAAGTCAAGGGATCACAATGAGGATCTCCAGACCCTCGGGCAGGGCAGAGCAAACAAGCAGTCTATAGCCTCTTGGCCAGGGCAAACAATAATAGTTTAGGGGTTCTGACCTAGTGGGGCAGAGCAAACAATTAGTCTATATCAAGAGTCCCCGGCAGCCACGCCTACTGGCAAATTCAGGGGGATAGGGGAACCCAGGCCCACCCTACTCTACTGGGTTCTGACCCAGGGTCCCATGAAGCCAGTAAACTCCCTGTTAAGGGTTCAAGCCTCAGTCCTAACACGTTCCCTGGTTAACTTCCTACCATAAAATCTATCTCGGGCATCTCCTCTGCTGGCAGTAGCTCGGCATCCCTGCCAGTCTTCGTGGTCAGCTGGACCTCTGCAGCATAGTCTAGATCCATGCCCTCAGTAGTCTGGAGAGTCGATGGCAGCATACGTTCTTCCTCCTCCTCCTCAGCAGCCCCAACTGAGCTGGGCCGTCTCCTTTTATCTGTCCCCTCCACCTGGAGCATGCACAGCAGACGTAAGGGGGGGCGTGGTCTCCTGGGCCCACAGCGATTGGTCAGCCGCCGTTGGCCCAGTACAGAGTTGATACACCCTGTCGCGCGTGTGTGTGTGTGTGTGTATATATATATATATATATACCCGTTGTTCTTAAAAGGGTATTATCCTTTGGATACCTGGTCAATTAAAATAAATAAATAGATAAATAAAATTACAAGTGGCTTAAGATGCTACATCTTCCCTTGCGCCAATAGTTGTGATTTTACACTCACATTTTTTTCTGTATTTTTAAAATGTTTTCCTCTCCCTGCTGCTGTGGGAAAGACCCACATAACATGAAGGAAAACAGGAAATACAAAGAAATGAGTTTTAACAAAGTGCTGTAAAATGTGGAAAAAAAAGGAAAAGAAAAAAAAGAGACACACACTTTTCTCTTGTCTACTGCAATTATAGTAATCTTAGGCCCCGGTCCCACAAATACTGGCACGCTCATGTAATTTTAAGCATGGGGGTAGCACCACTTAATTTAATTGCCATTGAAATCTGTGTTCATTTTGAATTCAGTGGGCTAATTCATGTGCTTAAAGTTATGCATGTGCTTAAGTCCTTGTATGGTTGGACCTTAAATGCGTTTTTTAACTATAGTAGAGGAAAAATGTTTAGACAGACATCTGTTTGTTTTCTTTTAATGTCAGTGGTGTCCCTTTGGAGAGATGCTTCCAAATATAACTGATCTTTACATACTTCTTAAATAATTATTATTTACCCACAATCCAATATGAATAGACACATCTAATACAATTTTATTTTAAATTTCAGTGACAACTGGGTTTAAACATTCCTCCCTCATCTTTGGTAACAGGCTAGTGCATGACGGTGAAACTGACGGGAGTCAGAATGTGAAATTGACCAACCTAGGGTCAGATACTCAATCGATGAAACTTGATGGAACTACATTGGCTTCAATGCCTAATAACTTCCCATAGAGAATTGACTATGGGCAACGTTCCTCAACTGTTGTAAATTATTGTAACTCCAGTGGTGTCAATGGAGCGTTGTCAGGTTACACCAGCTGACGATCTCATACCTAACTCCCCTGTCCCAATCCGGATGAAATGATTTATTTACTGGCATAGTGCTTGGGTGGTGTTGTGCAGACATTTGGGGCGACCAGGTCCCTGTCTTTATGACTTTAGATTATTTCTAATCTGAAATGCAAAATTAAATAAATATCATAAATAGTCGAAAAAACAGATTAGATGTAATAAATTCATATTTGATGATCCCAAGGTGTTATGAGTATCACAGGAAGGTATTTTTCATATAGGCACATGCATAAGTGCTTCTCCAAATAAGGATGCATTTAAATACATGCTTACGTACTTTCCTGAATTGGGAGCCTTTGAGAAGTACTGAGCAACGACAGCTCCCATTGATTCCGATTGGAGTTGTGGATGTGCAAAGCAGGCCATTATTAGCATCAGGTTACAGAGCTTGCCCAGGGCAGAATTAAGGTCTAGCCACAGTAGGCCAACGCCTATGGGCCCAGCCCCCAGTTTCAGAATGAAGCATTCATTTTTTTTTAAATGAGTGGAACTTTCAAAAGCATCTAAGTGACTTTAGAGCACAATTCTCTTTGACTTTCAGTGGGACTTGTGCTCCTAAATCACACGAGTGCTTTGGAAAATCCCATCCCATGTTTATGTGAAAAAAGTCTGAAAATTTGAACCAACTGTAAACTAATTCAGTGACCTCTGAGTGTGTAGAGAGCCTGAAACCATTGCTCTGAGATGGGGGAGCTGCCCCCAGTGTAACCAGTGCAGTGGTGTCTCAAGCAGAGGGAGAAAGAGCAGCCACTAAAGCCAGGGAGGAACCCCCCTGAGTACACAACCACTACCAAATTGACTAGCCTAGGGCCCCAGGCTGCTTTAAACACACCTGCACTGTGTTTGACTGATTAATGCCACTTACACGTGCATTCAAATCCATCACCCAAAGCCAAATCCCCAATTTGCAAAGAAAATCGAATGGTAATAGTGACCAACCAGCAGAGCGAATATAATCCCTGCTCTGTAAGCTCAACGGGCATGTCTCTGTATCAGTAAATGCATAGGGTAAATCGACAGACACAGCAGAGAAATCTGAAAGATGATTTCAGTAATAGCTGTGTGCGTCTGGGGAGAAATGCCACAATGCAATAAAAAGTGAGGCCAGACACCATTTCCATTGTCCAGAAGATTTAATGCACCTATAAATTGCTCCTCGATAGACACACACACAAATAAACAAGAGGAGCTGCAGGCTGCCTCTATGGTTGATTCATATTAACATGCTGTATCTTTGCTAGGTTATCAAACTCACCTTTGAAGAATTTGACTTGGAAAGAGGATACGACACGCTGACAGTGGGTGATGGAGGGCAGGTTGGAGACCAGAAAACTGTGCTCTATGTGTAAGTAGTTTCTTTTAGCACTGTGCAAATCAGTACACGAGTTTTGCATCAGGATATTTACTGTAGGTGTTTGGATTCTGGAGGGGCCAGGGCCTGTTTGCTAGAAGCCAGTGAATGTTTTATGTGATGGTCTGCAGTAGAGAATGAAAGGAATGTTCTTGCTGGAGCCTTGTATTTCCTTTTTAGTCACCTTATCTTCAGGTCCATCCAGGGAAGCCGTCAGAATCTTCATTCCCTCATCCGGCTGCTTTCATCCTTCTGGGATGTCTCTGTGTCTGGACACTTGACAGAAGAAAGAGAGAGACTAGCAATAGCTAGGAAGCTGAATGCATGGGGTCAGAAATCTAGTGCGAGAGCAAATACTGAAGAAGCAGGAATTGAAAATAGATTACACTTGATTCTGAATTGCTCTGCATCTTGTGCAATTGTTTTACCCGTGCAAAGTGCGTGTAAATCATTACCATTTTGAGTTGGTAGCATTTTATGCTCATTTTGCACCGGTGTAAATGGTAACACAAGGCCCAAGGCAATAGAGAATCTGGTCCACTGAATTGATATCGGTTCCTTTACAGAGGTAATATGCAGTGGCAGTTATCTCGGTAGAGAGAACATTGTGAGGCATCCTTTTGCTTATAGGGCTACGTTCCATCTTTGTTCTGCATGCAAAAGTCACATTGCTGGCTAAGCAATTCTGCTCAGTTGCCAAGGAAAGACTTTGGTCCATCTGATAACCTAGACCACTCCTACCATGCTAAAGCAAGGTTGGACTACAACTTTTGATAGTAAATGATCATTCAAACCATGGTGAATGACGTCATGCTAACTGCCTGGAAATAAGTACTTCGTGATAGGGCTAACTTAGGAGGATGTTAACGCCATTACAGAGCTCCTGTATAGTAACTGGAGAGATGGTTTTGCTTTAAGCTGAAGGCGTATCTGAATTATTTGTGTGAGGCTGCCTGAGAAAAGCAAGAGAGACTAGCAATAGCTAGGAAGTGGAATGCATGGGGTCAGATATCCAATGCAAGAGGAAATGCTAAACAAGCAGGAATTGAAAGTGGAGCATGCCTGACTTGCTGTGCATCATGTGCAGTTGTCTTTACCTGTGCAAAGTGCATGTAAACACGGAGCTTTGCAAACTCAGTGAGAGGCATGCCCTGCCCCAAAGAGCTTACAATCTAAGCATCACTTCTTGGGGTCCTGAATCAGGCAAAACTCTCACTGAGGTCACTGTGTGTAGGTTCAGGTGGACTAAGTAAAAACCGAGACGGGACCTCAGAATTTGGACCTAGGGGAATAAGTGTACATAGTGGTAAAGGTCTCAGTTGTCCATTGGGGTTTCTCTCTACTCCATACTTTGTGGATTATCTGGTTAAAACTGTGCGCACACCGGTGAATAAATAACTCCACAGCAGGCTTTGACTACCCTTCTGCAACACGAAGATAAGTCGAGTTCTCTTAAATATCAAGCAGGATGGGACAAACCTTAAAGAGAAAATGAGGCCTGGAAGCCCCAGTCTCCAATCTACCAATTTCTGAGGGTGTGGCTCTGATCTTATTCCAGTAGGTCCCATCTCCCCTTCACAGCCTGAAGGACAGGGGATGAGGGGAGCACCAGTTGCTGAAAATGACATCAGTTCAAATCCAGCTCCAGTATATGGAAGGAGCCGTAGCTTTAATCCTACGATACACTGAAGGAGAATGCAGTGTAGTTTTGTGTAGCTTTGTAGAGAGAAGCAGCCTGCTATGATGGTTAGAGCAGGCAACTGGGAGCTTTAGCTTTAATATAGCTAGCACGCTACAAATAGCAGTGAAAACACTGCAGCATGGACTCTGACATGGGTTAGGAATGGCAGTGTGAACCCAAGGTTATGGGAAGCCATCTACAGCCCGTGCTGAAGCCCATTTCACCATGTGTTCACTGATATTTTTAGCTGTGCTTGCTAAATTAAAGCCGGCCTGGGTACTCCTACCCACCTGCAATTATGTGCCTCATTGCAGTGTAGATCTACCCTGAGGTGCTGGAACAGATACTGACCTCTTCTACAAGTCTGACCTTTAACCTTTATGTTGCATCCCTTTCCTATCTCTGACATGGAGAAGATAACAACTGACCATTGGGGACTGGTGAACCTCATTGAGTGTGAGGTTTTGTAAACGTCTTTAACTCTGTTTTTTTAGTTCATGTGCAGAGGCAGAGAAGGATGATCATCTCCATATTACAACTTTCCCAAGATTGCAAAGAGTGTTTGGGAGAACTGGGAACTGATCCAAGTTCTCTGGGGTCCTAGTTCAGTGCCTTAACCACTAGGCTCTCCTTCCTCTTTATGTAGATATATTTCAGCTAAAGAAAATGTGTGCCATGCATTATGCATAGAATAACTGTCCAAAAGCCTGGCTGGCATAAGTGGTTGCCCTATTTACTATATATAACCTATTTCTTATTATATTAGATATTAGATTTTTTTCTCTCTTCTCATTTTGCCTCTGTCTGTCTGTCTGCTTCTCTGATTTCATTTTGCTTCATTTTTCACTCTTTTTCCTCTGGAATTTCTCTCTGCCTTCTCTCCTTCTTTTGCACTGTCTCTGTTCAGTGGAGTGTGAACTCCAGTGACATTTGAGTCAACGTTTCTCACCCGCGGTGTATATAACTCTGAAGTATGACTTGTGAAAGTACTTGTAATTAAAGTGTCGCAGAACATTTCACAGCTGATTGGTCTGACCATGGAAATTAGAGCAGAGGAAATAGACTGTAATAAATAATTTAGTCAATGGCTAGTCCCTCATTTTCACGTTGTGGGATGTCCATGAACAGATGGAATCAGTGTGATCTAGTGAATAGAGTACTACGTGGGGACTCAGAAGATCTGGCTCTGCCACCGGCCTGCTGGGTGTCCTTGGGCAAGTCACTTCCCCTCTCTGTGCCTCAGTTTCCCCATTTGTAAAAGGGGGATGATGACACTGATTCTACTTTATGAAGCGCTTTGAGATGTGCTGATGAAAAGCACTATGTAAGAGCCAGGCAATGATATTATCATCAAGATCATCCCTGATTTAATCTTGGTGCTTAATCGGCCCACATTTTTTAATATTAGATACTCAGCACCTTGCTACTGCAAATTTGGAATCTCGGTTGCTTAGCCGTGATTGATTGCACAAGTCACACAATCAATCCCAGAGTGCGAGCTGAAAATGCACTAGTGAGAGCGGGTGCAAAAGGAGCACAAAGGCAGCAGAAGTGAATGACTATTTGCGGGGTGACATCCTGCAGCATTCACCCAGCTCTAGTGCGGATTCAATGAAACCTGCGTGCATGCATTCCCGCTGGCTACAGCTACTGGCTGAGAGAGCCGGAGTCAGATTCTGAACCCACGGCCAGCCTTGCTTCTGTCACTAGCCTTGACCAGTTCTTGTCTGCTTGTTAGGACCTGAATCCTGCATCCACTGAAACCAAGAGGAAAATTCTGAATGACTTTAATGGTGCAGAATGGTAAACTATCGGAGTGCCAAACTGAGCTGTGGGAGCTTGGTGGTTGTCATTCTCCTCTCTTGCAGCCCAGTACGATGTCCGTGTCCTTCAGATGAGATGGAGACGCTTAGGCTGAGATGTTGGGGATTCAACTGCCCAGTGTCCATTAACATTAAGTGGAATTGGGCATCCAAATCCTTCCTTCAACTGTGAACATCTCAGGCTGACTGTTTTCAGGAAGGTGAAGTTTGAAAGCGTGTGTGAAACCTTGAGGCAATGATCTTTTCCTCTTTGTCAATCCTCCATCTCCCTTCCTGTGTCTGCCTCTTTCAAAAACCCCGAAGAGGAATTGGTGCTGCCGGTGCACAGCCACTGTGGTCGCTCACATGCAGTGCTGGTTTGCAATAATTTTGCCTCACGAGCTCTGGGATCAATTTAATCAAGCACACTTTCAGGCACTCTTATTGCTAGATCTGTGGATGATGCAGGACATACAGCAAATGTGTGTGTACGTTTATGCAGTTGTTCCAAAAAGTGACCACCTCATCCATTGTAAGCACTGGATTTAAAAATACATGAATAACACGATTTAAAAATACATCACAAATAATACTTTAGCTGCAGCAGTCCTATTTAATATAAACCACTGCCTGTAAGCCAGGCAACTTAAAAAGTCAAATCCTGCCCCTAAACAAAGTGAATTCCTCACCTTTACGATCCACGCCCCCTACTCCATTATCGTGTGTGTGTGTGTTGAACAAAGATAAGGTGAATAGTCCAGGTGGCTAGATAAGAGGCCCTCTGTAGCTCGTGAACATGGATCTGTTGTGGCATTTCTCTAATGGGTTGCTGGTTCAGCTCTCCTGAGAATATCTTTCCAGGTTGAGCCTTATTTAAACAATGCTCCAGCGCTTCCCTAGGGTGTGGCATCACGGCATCATCAAGGGTTCATGGAGGATCAGCAGAGGCACTAGTGTTTGTGCCCGTCTGCAGTTTGTTTGCGGTCCCCGTGAAAACTTACCTGTCAGCTGAGAAGTGCTGCGTGAAATGTGATTAAATTACATTTCTAATATTTGGCTACATTTTTGCTTTATAAGTAACTGCGGGGGGGAGAGGCAATGAAGGTGACTCAGTCACCCGCTTCCCTCACCTGCAGGTTTTGCGTCCTGTTTCAGTGACAAAGGAAGTTGCTGTTATCCACATTACAATATTGCCCGAATGGCTCAACTGAGATCAGGGCTTCCCTGAACATGGCGCTGTGCAGACACTTAGTGAGAGCTTGACTCTTGCCCTGAAGAGCTTACGGTCTACCTGGACAGCAGGTGGGAGAGGAAAGAGATTAGGGCCTGGTCGGCAATTTTAGCAGACATAGCTGCAATGCTCAGGGATGAGAAAAATGTGCACTCATGAGCAATGCAGCTGTGTTGGCCTTACCCCTGGAGTAGATGTAATAGGTTGATGGAAGGATGCTTCTATCGACCTGGATACTTTCACTCAGGGAGGTGATGTTCTACAGTGATGAAAAAACCCTTCAGTTGTAGGCTGCATCGACACTGCGAGGTTATGCCAGCATAGCCCTGGTGTCATAGCTATGCCGCCTGCAGTGTAGACAAGGCCTAAGTGGTTTGCTAAGGTCACAAGCAGAGCAAAACCCAAGTCTCCTGATTAAGAGACCAGTGCCCTATCCACTAGACCTCACTGTCTTCCGATCTATTTGTTTCTTGCTGCCCTTCAGAGAGGAAAAATAAACCATTGCAAACCTTGGCCCCGTTATCATTTTCTGTTGCTAGTCCATTTCGGACTGGCCCAGGGAAAAGGAACAGTGCTGTGGGTTGGGATTGAGAGAGAAATGTGGCTGGGATGAGGTTGTTTAGCCTTTGCCTACTCTAAGCCTGGATCCTGGAAGATGTATCAATATTTTACTTTTAGAAGCACTAAAATTTGCTCAATTAGGGTTTTTTTTAAGTGAGATATGATAGCACTGATGCGAGTTATTGTCTACCCCACAGAAAAGGGGTATGTGGTCTTTGAAATGGACAGCAAGCCAAATACTCCTGTAGGGGAAATAAGCATGATTTATTTTTTTTTGACAGTTTGACAGGTACGACGGTTCCTGATCTGATTGTCAGCACAAATCACCAGATGTGGCTCCTCTTCCAGACAGACAGCGTCCGCAACTTACTAGGATTCAAAGCAACCTATGAAGGTAATCTAAGTTCAGTTCTTGGCATTTGCTTGCCTCAGAAGAAGCAGGGATGTGGTCTCGTGTGGATCTTGTCATCTCAGGACATGTAATCCCGCTGCAGTTTTGACAGCTCCGTGGTGGGCATTGCACTTGGAGGATTCTGACTCAGAGCTTTTGAATATTTATTTTTAAAGCACCTTAGAGTGTGATGCATTCCTGACACTAGGTGCTAGTGGGCTGTGATCTGGGCTTTGAATGACTGACTCTATACAGGGAGCATGGTGTATTTGAATATGTTAATGTGCTTCATATTACAAAGGGAGAAGTACCAAGAAAAAATGGAAAATTTATGATAGACTAAATTCCAAATAAGCAGGAGATTATCCTGTGAGTCATAGCTGTCACATATCTTGTCTTGCAAGCTGTAAGAGTTCTGAGGGCTTTTCTCTTCAATGATCTTATGCAGCATAATTCAGCACTGGGAAAATATTGGCTTCCTTCTTGTAATTTTAGTTCTTGTTTTCTTTGAAGGTTCTATTTTTGTTGCCTTGTTTTTTGTTTTATTTTTTTTTCACATCAGTCTAACATGGATATCAGACAGTAACTTTTTTACAAGGGAATTGAAAAGCTTAGGGTTTTTTAAGACAATGTCAAAGAATACCAGCTATAAACAAAAAAAGTGGAGGAAGGAGGTTGTCAGATTCCCAGAGATGCTAAGCACCTGCAGCCCTCTTTGAAATAGGGATTTGGCCCAATTTGAATAGAAAACATTTCATAATATTTTGTTGCCATGAAAATGGTCAGGGTAGGTTTTCTTGAGCATTTCCCTTGCTTTGATGGGAGTGCAAATGATCTTGTATATTTCAGAAAACAAGTGGGAGTGAAAATAACCAGCCTAGTTTCCTTGTGTGAAGTGTAAATAATCAATCTCATCAATAGTGCCTAGTGCATGTTCAGAATAAACATCTTTAAATTGTAATGATGTATGCAAGGTGTGAAAAGCAAAGGTAAGAATGAAGCCTGGGATTTTCAAATTAGACTATTGACATTCTTTGGGATTGGAATGCTGAACTCTCTTAGATTTCTTTAAAACCCCCCAGCCTTAAATAAATAAAAATCCAGGATTTTGTATCTTTACAGTGGTCACAAGTGTTTGCAATATTGGGTCTGTAGATCCCAGATCATTAGAAAAAGTGTATTTAAAAAAAAAAAGAAAAGGCAATCTTCTCCCAACTTGTTTGAAGTCAGTTCTTTCCTCTCTTACCTTAAAAACATCTCTGAGATTTTCAAAAGTGGCTGGTTACTTTGGCTGCCTCTATTTCCGGGTGGCCAACCTGAGATGGCTTTTCAAGGGGCCTGAACTTCAGAGAGCAGGTGCTAAGCATTTCTTGAAAATCAGTCTTTTTAACATGTCTCAAATTGAGCACCCAAAATCACTAGTGTCTCTTGCAAACTTTGGCCCTGAGGTCTCTCTCTAGTAGTCTGATATCCTCAAGCAGTGCAAGGAATGTTAGAGGGTCTATTACAGGAGTGGGTGAGGGAGGTTCTGTGGCCTGTGATGTGCAGGAGATCAGACTAGAGGTTCATGATGGTCCCTTTGACTTTAAAGTCTATGAGTCTATGAATGCCACTCCCTGTTCTGGGCATTAGCACCTTTAACTGGGAGCTCACTCCAGTGGTGAGTCACATGCCAAGGTTTCCCATAGTTTTCCACACTTTGCTACTTCATTTACTTCCCAGAACCTGTGAGAGGAGAAAGGGGAGCACTGTGGCTTTGCAGGAGGAGGTGACAAACGTCCTATCATCAGTGTGAATGCACCTTCCTCTTCAGGATGGAAGAGGTTGCTTGACCAAGAGACCCCTGGTCACTAGGAGCCAGGAAGTCCCAGGCTAATGTGCCCCTACAAAGTAGCCAACTGTGAACCTCCCACCTAAGTGAAAGATGCACATTCTCTATAACTTCACCTCACTTAGAAGAGACTGAAGCCACCTTCCCAGAGCTGTTCATTGTGGCAAGGTTACCTGCTAATAGGTCCTGTTGGCTAGTAGCCTGAATTAACCTATTCGGGGTGGTTAGCATGGAGATGTCATCTCTGCCCAAGTGTTAGACAGATGCATGAGTGGAGTTCAAGTTAGTTCCTTACCCCATAGCCAGATTCATCATGTGTACATCGTAGCCTAAACTCACAAGATACCAGCATGAACCTAAAGGCATAGAGCCTTCCTATGAGTGGCCCCTGTCCCAAACTGTTTCTGACCTATAATCCACCCTTGAATGGTTTGCAAGTGAAGAGCCACCCGCTGACTAGTGTCCAATGTCCTTTTTCTAAGCACTTTGCCTGGTCTTAGGGCAGCAATTTGGTTTCGGTCTTGCTGAAAAGCACCGGTGCATGAGCCGCAGGATGCACCTCTGTCTGGTGTCCCCGAGGACCCATGCTGGAACCATCCCATAGCTTGGCTTTCCCCTAATCAGCCAGTTGCATAAAATACATTTCATTTTGCAAATACTTTGAGCCAAACGACAAAGCAAAAAACATCTAAGTAAGAGGCAATTAGTGCTTGGCAAATACAAACGAAATTATACACAACTTACTAACAAGTTTCATTGCCAGTTTTACAGCCACCCTCTTCCCTAATTGCAAGAAAGAAATCACAGTTAATGGATCTGTATAAAGTCAAGATGAAGAATTTGCCTAATAGGAAATCAGAGTATTGCTTATGTAGTATGTTTAAATAGCTATATATCCTAGCATACTTCTTGGGTTTAGTGTATCTTTGAAGTGTAATACAACATTCGTTGCCGGTGTTCAAATGCCTGTGCTAATCTTACTCCTAAGGATGTATTGAAACATGTTTTTCAGGACTAAGAGAAAGGAACATGTTGAGTGCAGCAACGTGCTGCCAGTGTTTTAAGAACGAGCTCCCTAAAAAACCAGTCACCTTTCTTAGCCATGTCCTAGGGATACATGTGCCCACAGTAAAGAAGGACAGTGAATCTAGGCTGAATTCAAAGCTGTCTAGTTCGGCATGTTGGGCCAGATCCTCAACTGGTGTAAATTGGTGTAGTGCCATTGATTACAATGAAGCTGTGCGAATTTATGCCAGCTGGCCTTTCAATAGCAATGGAGACTGTGTGTCTGAATCCACTAGACAAGTTTGAACATCTGAACCACGGTCTTTTCTTTTCCCCGGGAAACAAAGACGCTCTCTTGGGACGATAACCGAGGATGGCAGCCCTGCTGTTTGCAAGAGAAATGTATATTAAGCTCCGCTTTGCTGGAAAAGTCCTTCGTCTCTGAAAATGATATGGAGCTGATTGATGCCACGGTGCTGTGTTCTACTTGCGAAATGGGGTACGGTCTTGTAGAGGATCTTGGATGTCTTCTTCTCCCTCCCGTCCCTCTATCCAGCGTAGGGTCTTTTGACATTTAGTGCACGCTCGTGCACCCCAAAGACAGAGTAATAGCTCCTCAGAAGATTCTTTATGAGCTCCAAAGAGAAATCATCTCTGATAGGGATGCTTTGACGGTATCCATAGAGGAAGTAAACTCCATGAGTAGCAGGAAATCATGTCCCCTTCTGACTCGTCCTTTAATTTGCAGGCAGAATTCTGCCATGTGCTCCTAGAAGCCTGCTCCATGACATCCCTATGTGAGAACTTGGTGTATGACAGGGCTGCCTCCCTGTTCCAATACCCTTTGAAGGACTAGACTTCAAACCCCATCTGCAGTGTCCATGAATGCGTCTCAGCTGACCGTAACTGAACGTGGGAAGCTGAAGCAGACCGGCAGGAGCTGACGCTGCAGAACACAAGAGTGAAAATATGATGCCTCCCTTAGAACGGGAGGCGCCAGGCCCTGAGGCATTTACAGCTACCGCGGACGTTCGTTGCAAATGCTCTGTGTGTTGTTGTGCTGGATTCTGCTCCATTGATTCAATGGGAGCTTGGCCGTCGCCTTCAGTGAGAAATGGATCAGGTCCTAACTGAGGGATGGCTTTAGCCGACATCCTGTCACTTGGAAACGGGCTCTTTGCGCTTCATAAAAGCTTAGCAAAGCAGACCTCCTATTGTCGTTTTAAACTGGTGGTTCAGAGGCACGGTGGATGAGCAATGTCAGTTCGCAATATTTTCTTTTCCAGACTCAAATTCACAGGGCACTTGGCTGTTTAATCTCATCCAGCAGATTCCCACAAACCATCAGACCTCTGGATTCACAAGCTTTTGCAGCCTGGAGTCCCTCGGAGCTTTCTGTCAAGCACTGAGTGGACTCATTTTGCACAATCCCTTCCCAATAACTCAAGTCCCCTGTGTGGATGTCATTTTCATTGATTGCAGTCTGTCTGTCTAGATCCCCTTGAGTAATCTCCCCTAATTTAAGTCCTCAGTGGGGTGAATTTCCGTAACACTCAACTCTATCTCTCGTTCACTACCGATGCAACGACCACTTTACTAAAATGTCAGAAAACCTACAGGAAATTAGCTCTTGGATGAAAAGCCACTGGCTCAAGGCAAGAGTGAAGTGATGCCCGTTGAAAAGAGGAACTGCTTCGAAGAACTGGCCAAGAAGTTGTCTTCACCTTCCATCAAAGGCATACAGCTCCCATTCATCAAAGTGGTTCCAGGTTTCATGGTCCTGTTTGACTCCTTGCTAAGCTTGGCTGATCAGATATGATGTTTCCAAAAATGTCTTTTCACCGCCATCTTTCTAGGTAACGTCTCTTCCTCCAGCATGAGGATCTGGCCAGAGTGATCTATGCATTTGTCACCTCCAGGCTGGATTACTGTCATTCGTTATATTTGAAGCTGAATGTGAAGATGATGCTCCAGAATGTGGCTCCTGCCTTCTCCGGGGCTTAGACCCCTCGACTGGCTCCCAGTCAGCTTCTGATGTCAGTTTAAGGCCTGGGTTCTAATTTTAAAAGCAATTAAGGGATCAAACGCCGGCTACATCAAAGACTGAAGCTCAATCTATGAACCATTGTTCCTCTGGGAAAGCGTAGACCATGCAGCCCAAGATGAAGTGAGAGAGAGCTGGAGATAAAAGATTCTCAGTCAAGGGGATCCCGGGATGGAGTGAATCTCCAGAGGAGATCAGGCAAATCCAGAGTCATAAGAGCATACGGACGGCCATATTGAGTCAGGCCAAAAGTCCATCTAGCCCAGTATCCTGTCTTCCGACAGTGGCCAATGCCAGGTGCCCCAGACGGAATGAACAGAACAGGGAATCATCAAGTGATCCATCCCCTGTAGCCCATTCCCAGCTTCTGGCAAGCAGAGGCTAGGGACACCATCCCTACCCATCCTGGCTAATAGCCATTGATGGACCTCTCCTCCAAGAATTTATCTAGATCTTTTTGAACACTGTTATAGTCTTGGCCTTCACAATGTCCTCTGGCAAGGAGTTCCACAGGTTGACTGTGTGTTGTGTGAAAAAAATACTTCCTTTTGTTTGTTTTAAACCTGCTGCCTGTTACTGTCATTTGGTGGCCCCTAGTTCTCGAGTT
This sequence comes from Malaclemys terrapin pileata, assembly GCF_027887155.1. Classification (NCBI taxonomy): domain Eukaryota; kingdom Metazoa; phylum Chordata; order Testudines; family Emydidae; genus Malaclemys; species Malaclemys terrapin. Next base: position 15,267,059 of record NC_071526.1, on the reverse strand, counting down.
ATGAGAAGGAGTAAATAACTCTTCCTTATTTACTTTCTCCACACCAGTCATGATTTTATAGACCTCTATCATATCCCCACTTAGTCATCTCTTTTCCAAGCTGCAAAGTCCCCGTCTTATTAATCTCTCCTCATGCGGCAGCCGTTCCATCCCCCTAATAATTTTTGTTGCCCTTTTCTGAACCTTTTCCACCTGAACATCTTTAGGAAACACTGCCAAGCCTTCCTCTCGAAAAAGACATTCACAACGCTGACACCCCTTTCTGCCCTATAAACCCCTACCAATGGGGAAAAAAGGAAATTAATACGAAAATCTAAAAAATGAAAAACAAAACCCCTACCCGAAGCAGAATGTTCACCTTGAAAAGGAAGAAGTTCCAGGGATTCCATGGAGTCCACTAGGGATTTCGCTGTTGCTATTTGCTTTATGTGCAAGGACCTCAGATACTGCGGTTTTAAGCAGCAGTATAAAACTCTAAAAGAAATATGCGGGCAGGGAGGGGAGACAAATTTGCAATTATCTAAAAAAGTACTTCTGTTTTCTACCAAAATATCTCCCGATCCTGCCCTCTCGCTCTTACAGGTAGTGTTTTGGACCATTATTTATTAGTGTTAAAGTAGTACGTACAGAGCCCCACTATGGTAGCTTCTGTGCAGACACAGAGGAAAAGACTATCCCTGCCCCGGAGAGCTCACAATCTGAATAGCCAAGGATAGAGGGGAAAGAGAGGTGAAGTGACTTGAACAGGGTCATAGAGCAGGTCAGGTCAGGTGGCAGAGCTGGGAATAGAGGCCAGGTTTCCTGGCTCCTAGCTTGGTGCCCATTTCACCGGGCCTTTCTTTACATTACTACAGAAAAGCGAATAAACAAATTTTAATGTCGTTAGCCGGTGCTGTATTTGCAAGAATTCTGCGTTGGTCAAAATTTGACCCTTCTCCCACACAACAGACCTGTTATATTCCCCTGTGTCCTTTTACTGTGCTTGTAACAATGGCCTAGCTGGGTCATGCACATGGATTGAACCTGAGACTCTGAATCCAAGAGTATGGGTCTCTGCTGCCAGAGCTGAAAGACCGACTTGTGCATATCTGTGCGTGGTTTAACCGCTCATAGGGATGAAGTGTCCACACTGTGCTAGCGTGGGCTGCATTCTAGCCATCAGAAATGATGGACTGTAGAACTGAGGCTAGGGAAGTTAACGGAAGAGCTGGTAAAGTCGGGAAAGTGGCTGTTAACAAGTACGTGATTTTCTTACTCAGTACCCTGTGGGCCTCATCCAAAGGCCATTAAACTCAATGTGTTTTGTAAAAAGCAACAAAGAGTCCTGTGGCACCTTATAGACGAACAGATGTATTGGAGCATAAGCTTTCGTGGGTGAATACCCACTTCATCAGACGCAGATGTGTTTTGGTTTTCTATTGAATTCAGTGGGATTTGGATCAGGCTTTGTGTGTGTCTTTCAATTTATATCTCCTCGTATTGCTACAAAGATGAAGTCTTCTGTTGGCCCAATAGAGGTACGGGAGAGTGAGCTGGAGTTCACTGTGTTTTGTGTTCAGTTGAGACCCGCTGCGGGATCTTTATTCCTGGTGACAATGTACAGCCTCAAAACATTGCTTGAATTTCAGATCCCAAGACTTGTAGATCTGGTGGATCAAAATTGGCAGAGTTGTATGAGTGGAGGTTGGCCAGAGCCTGTATCCCCTCTGACCGGCTATTCGCCAGCATAATCCTTTCCTTCCAGAAACTCTACGTTCTAATGATGGGCAAACTCAAACTCCCAGAGTTTGCTGGTTCAGCTCTGATGAAGACACAAACCCCGAAAAGGTGTTTTTTGGATCCGAATTTGTACTGGGTTTAGACTAGGTTTTAAATCGGAGGCTGACGGAGGCCTCTTTCCCCAGCTAATGGTGTGCTGCAGGTGGATGGGTTTGGCGGATGAAAAATGAATAGCATTTACTATAATTTAAATGCTGACTCAGCGCTTGGTTGTGGAGAGCCCTGATGAAGTTTAGCTTTAGCGCTCCGCTTTAGCACCATGGAGCTTAGAAATATAGGAGCTCCGCAGAACTGAAGGCATAAGATTCCCTCTGTACCGAGCTCCTGGGTATTTCAATCAAATCCGTGCGACCCAAGCAATTTGGATCACTGGGTTTCTCTGTGTTTCCCTACCTCTGTGTATGCATACACACTGTATGTAAATATGCACATCTGAATGTATCTATATGCAAATGCAAGTGTTGACAGGTCTGTCGCATCTTACGTGCATTTAACATGCGCAAATTCAGCTTTACGCGGTCGGCAAAAACAAAAGAGAAAAATAACCATTTCAATACTGTTCCTGTAGTGCGGGTGATTCCGCCCGCCATTACACTCAATGTAATTTTGACTATACACGGTTTTCGCTTTACGCGCTGACCGCAGAACGTAACCCCAGCGTAAGATGAGACAGATCCGTATACACATGCACATAGATTGTAAGGGGAGCTGATAGTGAGCCCTATATTTAGATTGCTTAAAGCTTTCAAATTTATAAAATATTTTCCTAATTTTTGAATGCTTGAGTTTGGAATCTAAGGAATGTTATTTGAATGTAATTATTCTGTATGTAATACACACATCAATACATATTTGAGGGTATGTGCATTAATACAACATAATTAATATAGAGCCTGATTGTTCACTGTCTTCCACCTTGTCGTGCCACTTACACCAGTGTAGAGTACAAAACACTCCCACTCTGCCTTGGGAGCATGAGACACTCATTTTGCACTGCTGCAAAGGTCTGCCCAAGGTGCAATGAGGAATATCACTCCTATACAATAGTGTCACAATGGGAACTGATGGATGCTAAAAGTTTTTATTCAAAATTTGGCCCTTTTTCATTTTTGAATGGGAGTTGAGTGCTCTTGAAAATCTGGCTCATAATGTGAAGATGGGGCTTTGGGGAGGAAGGATGGTCCAGTGGGTAAGTCACTAACCTGGGAGTTCTAGCTTCAATTCTCTACTCTGCCACAGACTTCTTGTGTGATCTTGGGCAAGTCGTGTAGTCTCTTGGGGCCTCTATTTCCCATCAGAAACATGGAATAACAGCTCTGCCCTATTTCACAGGGGTGTTGTGAGGATGAATACATTAAAGATTGTGAGGCGATCAGATACAACAGTTATGGGGGCTAGATAAATACCTGAGAGAGCTATCCATGCATCCATCCATATGTACACAGTGCAAATGGCCACCTGCCCCAAGAGACGATCAATTTTTCTCCTCCCCTCTGACGGTTCCCATGTACAAATCACACAAATGCATTACTCCTGTATTCAGGGGTCGGGATTATAACAGTCGCTCTGGTGGCTGCTATTAACAGGTTTTCGCTGTACAGAGACAGACACCCAGACACAGATCTGTTTTGCATCTCCGAATCTTTGTTGTGTAAGGAGCTGCCACAGAAAACAGGGGTCCAAGGGCATCTTTTTGACTACTTGTTTCTTTGAATTCCACACCAGATCTGCTAGCACAAGCCACCTCTAGTAGGAAGCCATGCATAGCTTAGTGATTTGAGCATTGGCCTGCTAAACCCAGGGTTGTGAGTTCAATCTTTGAGGGGTCCATTTAGGGATCTGGGGCAAAAATCTGTCTGGGGATTGGGCCTGCAGGGGGTTAGAGTAGATGACCTCCTGAGGTCCCTTCCAACCCTGAGATTCTATCATATTGTGTGTTTCTTTTCCTGAACGCTCTCCATTGATTAGATGTGCATATTTGTTTTTTATTTGGTCTTACATTATAGGAAAGCCCCCCAGTCTCCCTGGCATTGAAGTCTGTTTACTTCTTCCCACTCCCCGTTTCCATTTAACAGATTGACTCTTGTCATAAAGCAGGAGGGCTGGAGATCGCTGAACCAACACACATTCAGGCTTTTAGCTTTAGTCAGTGCCACTGACTTGAGCTGCATTTGGAGTCACCTGGCTCCTCTTTACCTTTAAAGATGAGCATAAAAGCTGGAATGATTTGACATTATGCCAGGAGGGATTTTAATGAGTGACAGCCTGCTGGATACAGGTTTTATTTTTGCCCGGGAGCTCTGGCCTAGACAGTGGATATGAGAGGAGGGCAGGGGAGTTTTCTTTTTTTGTTTTGTTTCTTCCCGTGACATTTTATTCCCACTTCTGGAACCAACAAAAGAAAATAGGCTTCTTGCATCTTGCGCATCCTGGATCGTGCTGCAGTTCTCTCCAGAAGGTAGCTTCTTCCAGTCTTAACTACTTGTGCAGTCGCATCGCTGTATAAGAGGTTAGACAGGTGAGACAATTAACTATTTTGCACCATGTTTAAGCACTCTTTTAAAGGTCTAATTCCCACTACCCATTGAAGTTAATGGAAAGGCTCCATGGGGGCCTGAGATTGGGCTCTAAGAAAACAGTGACCTAAATTTTAGGTGCCTCCATTTTTGATAGCAAAACTGGAGATACCGTAGAGGGTGTATACTGGCCACCCATGCTCAGAAAATCAGGTCCCTTTTCAATGTCTCAGGATGGGCCCCTGGATGCTGAAATACCCGCAGTCATTAGTAGTTTTGAAAATCCAGGCTTCCTTCTACCACATTATGTGCCAATATGGAAATTCCCCACCACCACCCATCACCACGCTACATATGGCCTAGGTAGAGCTGGTTGAAAAATTTTCAGTGGAACAGTTTTTTGTTAGAAAACGCTGTTTCAGCCCAATTGAAATGTTTTGCACTATGGTGTGAATTTCAATGAAATTTGCAAAAAAAAGTTTTGAAATGGTTCATTTTGACTTTTGCATTTTGTTTAGATAAAGTTGAAATGTTTTGTTTAGATTTTCTCATTTCATTTTGTTCAGACTTTTACCTTATATTATCTTATATATTTTTATTTCTCAAAAGTATGAAAATGAAAAGGGTGATGTGTATTTTGTAGTAGTTACTAATTCTAAGAGTGTTAGTAACAACACTTCTACAAGTAGCAATTAGTTACAAGTTAGAAGTACCCTCAGAACAGCCGTTCCATTTTCCAACCAGCTCTAGGCATGAAGAAGTCTGCTGGTTTGTTTGCCCGATGCTTACAATGAGGAACACGCCTTGTAGAAGGGAAAGGACGTGTGAGCAATATAATCTTTCATTCCACTCCAGTTCTTAAATCTGCCATCTCCCTCCCTTAAATCTCTCTCCCTCTGTGGAGCCATTTGTGCCCCTGGGGTTCATACCGTAATGCAGAAGGAAAGTCTTTCTGCCCAAGCAAATAGGAATGAGCGAGAAGCTTTCAGAGACCTTCTAATCAGCTTCTTGGGGGGTGTCTGTGAACTTCATTCTTTCCCTTCACTAGCTCAGAAAGAAGATATTCCTTCCTTTCTTTGTGTGGCTGCACTTCTCTCTTTTCCCTCTCTCATTCTGAGTATCCCGTGCTCTAATCATGGCCTGATTTTACAAAAGTGATGAGCGCCCGTATTCCCATTGAGTTCTCTGGCACGTGGACTTGCTCAGCAACACTGACAGCAGCCCCCTGGCTGTGTTCGGGTTCCTAGTGCCCTGTGCCTCCCATGCCAGAGCTGAAAATTTGGAGATGGTTACAAAAAAGCAAACAACCTGGGGTGAAATCCTGGCCCTGTTGAAGTCCATTGGCAAAACTCCCATTGACTTCAACAGGGTCAGAATTTCACCCCTGGGGCTTGTATGTCACCTCCCCTGTGCAAACTGACCCTTTTAAAGGGACACAATGGTATTCAGTGGAACATACCCTGAAGTGAGGTGTACATTTCACCAAACAGCCCCAAGGACGTTCAAACCACAACAGCAAGGAACATGGCGAGTGGTTTTAGCACATTCACCCAGAGAAGGAAACTGAAAAAGATAACCCAACTGAGATTTTAAAATGGGCATTTTAATTGGATTTCAAAGGCCGGTGTCTCCTACCACAGGTATGCTAGCGAGAGTAAATGGTGTCGTGCAGAGGGGGAGAATCAGGCCCGAGTTCTCTGTGGCTTCATTACTTAGGTCCCAATGCAGCGAAGTGCTTGATTTCAAGGATGCTTTACTCCTTTGCTGAATAATCCTATGACAAAAGTTAAGCTCGTTCTTAAATGCTCGGCTGGATCTGGCCCTTAATCTTTGAAAATTGCTTTCAGAGATGTCTTGATGAAAGATGTTTATATCAGTGCTGCAGTTAATAGGATTTAATGACTCCTAAGAAGATCATGTTCATATTATGTTAGGATGGTTGAGGTGTGCATGCAAGAGGCTTTCGTGTAAGAGGGTGAGTTGGGAGGAGGGATCAGTAAATGGAGGCATTTGTAGAGAGGTGCCCAACTTTCCGGGTTTGGGGTATAACCTGTTACAACAAAAGGGAGGGAGGGATGGTATTGTGGTTAAAAGCCCAGTGCTGTGAGTCAGGAGGGCTGAGTTTCCACTTGTGAGCCATGAGGCCATCTAAACTCATTCCACTCAAACCCTTTGCTGCTACATCATGGCATCGTGTCTCTCTCTTTCTCTGCATGTCTGTCTGTGCATGCACGGACATGCTGCGGAGAGCAGGGATGTGTTTTTATATGGTCTGTGGAATATATATTCATAAGTGTTCATTGTGTGGGGGTGTGCATTTATTTACTATATGTACAGTGGGGGCGGTACCAGTGTTAGATTTAAATCCTGAGCCTCCAAAGAGCTGACCCATTCAATCCCGATGACGGATAAGAAGCAATAATAGATTTGTATTTGAAGTAGCAGTTCCAGAAGACTCAATACAACTCGGGCATCCCAGCATCATATAAGTAGCACATCCAGCTTTTGTAGCCATTCGTTTTGTTCCTAACTGCTGTGTGGGTTATTTATTTATTTTACATTATCTCCTGTTAAGCTATGAATGGGTTCTTCCTCAGTCTCAGAGGTTTTACATTACCAGTTTTTAAAAGGAAGTAGGTCAACACGTGCTGTATATTGTCTGTCAACTATTTGTGGACATCGTTTTATGAGCTCACAGACTTGCCTAATGGATGTTTGCAGAATATTCTGAGGAGAGTTTATTGCTAACAAAATCCCTCCCACCTTCCACCTTTGTTTTGTATTATTTCTAACTGCCTGCTATTGACCTCTATTAACAACTTCAGCACTGCATGCGGTGCAGCCTAAAAATGGAAAAATATTTCTGATCGTCTGCATGCATGAGGAAACTGGCAGCTTTGGATGGGTTGTTGGTTGTCAGAGCTGTGTGGGGGGCCCATGTGGGAAAGTCCTACAGAACTGAACTAATGGTGGAAATTAATAGAACTTCTATAGACATCTGAGTGTGTTTTGTAGTAGTTACTCTAAGTAGTGTATAATTTGAGAGAATTTGCTCATTTCTTGGGTTTTTTGGAAACTCCGCAAAGCAAGCAGGGAAAGAATTCTCTATTTAGGATGCTTCAAAAAACCTATGGGAAAAGTAAACATTTTCCTTACATTGCATTGGACTTTTCCATACAGGTCAGGCATGATGCTTTGAATGGTGGATTCTGGCCTGTTGCAACAGTTCAATGGACACAGGACTCCTGGTTAAAAGCAAAGATAGAACATGGGACTTCCTACCCAAGGAGACAGGCCTTTACTAGCTGTGCTAAACAAGGCTTTTGCCATGAGCTGGGGAAGTGTTAAGAGCTCTCCTCCTCCGCAGATAATCCAGGTACTAGGAGGTATCTTGATGTCACGCATTTGAGCAGTGCTGATGCTCCATCCAGCAGAGGTCTGCAGTGTGCACACACACCAGTCAGTACTTTTGGTGGTGGTCTGGGTTTTAAATATTGTAGAAGTGGCTGGCGCTAATTGACCAAGAACTTTGTGTATGAATATAAATGCCTTATGACTTTTCCAGGTGAGGCCATTGCCCACATTTCTGTTTGGTTACAATCATATATGCTTTTAAGAAAGGTTATTATAACTGTAAAACTCTTACAAGTTGAATTTCCTTTTCATAATTTACACTGTTGGTCTCCCACTTTGCTCTGTTTGGAGAATAGCAATCAACTGGTCAATTTCATTGTTGTATCTAGTCTGTTTCACTCTCTGTTTCTCAGCATTTGCAAAGCCTGCAAGGCCATATTTAAATCCAAACAAATTGTTTTCACTGAAAAGCGAAAAAGAAATACACTTCATGAAAACTTTTCTATGAATATTAAATTGTTAGATCATATTTTTGGACCCCATTACCTGACAATGACTTTTTAGTGCATGACATAAAATGCAATAACAGAAACCAGATGCTCTGTCGTGGCTTCTGTTGAAAATATACCTGTATCTAAAGTTGCCTAGAGTCAATATAACAGAAAGAGAAACTTGTTGATATTCAAATCACATCAGAATATTAGATGGATTAATACAAATCTTGGCTTATGTGATTTCCTCTGTAAGGGAAATGTCATAAAAGAAGTTTCCAATTTGGTGTTAGAAATTGAAAACTGGGAGAAAAGACAGTGAGGCTGATCACAGATGATGCAGATAAAAACCAGAGAAAGTGGAAGATGAGATGAATGCAACACAGATTAATAGTGCTGAAGCACCGAAGAAGGCTTTAAAGGAATAAAGTCTCATCACTAATAGCGATAGAGAGGGAAGGAACTCTTTAGAAATGAAGCTGTATGAAAGCAGATAACAGAAAATCGCATACACGATTTTCCCAAAGTCAGAATACAATTAATCTCTTGCTACCTGTACATCTCCACATGAGAAGGTGTCATCTGTCTACTTTAGAACTGCATGGGGGAATTGCTGTTGAAATGGAATACGGTAATGCAGAGAGAGAATGTTGACACAAATTTAGCAGTCCAACTTGCATTTTGTAGGTATCTCCCTCCACTGCGACGAAGACTTAGACCCCTGTCATGCAATGAGCTCTCCAAGGGTGGAACCTTGCAGTGAGGCTCTGCTCATGCCGAACAACTTCCAGGCCTCCTTATTATGACAAGGATTAAATGTTCATATCATGGTAGTGCCCAATCAGGATTGAGTCCCCCATGTGCAGGGTGCTGTACAAACATAGAAAAGAGACAATTCCTACCCTAAAGGGCCTACTCATACAGTATATGCAAAATGAGAGCTTTAAGAACATAGCGAATGCCACACTAGGTGAGACCCATGGTCCATCCAGCCCTGTATCTGAGAGTGGCCAATATCAGATGAGTGTAAAACACTCATAATTATGCCAACTATGCAGGGGGCTAATTTGTTCCTAAACCCAAGTGTTTGGGGGTTGATTCGTGACCTGAAGAATGAAGGTTGATACCAGTAAAAGTGTCTACACTGGCTGGGATAATGCAGGTGATATTCTTATTATTCATATACCTGTCTTGTTGCAGAGAGTTCCATGATGCACTGCATCAAACCACGCAAAATCTATTTCCTTTTATTCTTTTTAAGTGTATTGCCTTTTAAATCATGAGCTGTCCTCTTGTTTTTGTATTATGAGAGGGTAAAAAGGAATGTATGATTGCTTTTCTTTATATTTCAGTCACTATTGAATCATTTGGTAGGAAGGGATGTCGAGGGATACTTTTGCCTCTAACATAAAGTTAAAAAAAAAAAGAATAAATGGAGAAGACAGGATGGATTTATGCTGAGGCGCTGGGACTCAAATCTGGGTTTGAATCCCAGCTCTGCAATGTACTTAATTTCTGTGGCTTGTGTCAGACTAGATGATCATAAAAACTATGAAGTCAGACTAAGTGTGTTTCATTCCTTATTGGATACACTGGGGCATTTTGGGGTTCTGTGATGCCGTGAGGGAAACAAACACATTGGGGTTGAAAGACTTCAGTGAAATTGAAATCTGGACTCGGCAGGCTGTGGGTCTGGATGTGGTTGTGGGTCAAGATGTGACTATGGAACCTGTTGGACCAGAGCACGCTCAAGTTTTCTTGTGTAAAAACCGGGTGACACATTGGGAGCTGTCTGGAGATCAAAGAATCCAAAGTCGTGATGTGGAATGTAGAAGAGGATCTTTCCAAGATAACCCCATATTTTCCTTTTGTCATCATTAGTTGGGGAGTGGAGAAAGCAGAGAGACAGACCCCATCTCATTGAATACTTTACTAAAGTAGACGTGCAGAGCTTCTCTTATACAGTCATTACAAGATGCCTTTCCTGAAGAATTAAAGGGGTGCTATGCATTCGTATCTTCATGAAGGAGTGTCACTAATTGCTTCAGGAGACGGGATTTATTCTCAAATTTCCAGAACTACCATTTGGTTGAACTGTTCCATCTGTGACCTGAGACATTGCTCCTTTATTAGCTCAGATCAGAAAACTGAGTGAAAACGATATAGTTGGGAATGATAAATGGGATGCAGAGCTTTACAACTCCCAGGTCACTGTTTTGAAACAAGCAAGGTCGATCACTCATTGCCCCCTGTTTGTTGGGCTCTGTGAAATGGGCTGCCGGCCTCAGCCCCGTCCGTTGATTGAACTGATGGCCTTCCATATAATAAAACCACCCACACAGTTGGCACTGTTGTTAGTTTCAGGATGGGGCAGAGGATTGAATCTGCTGTGTGTAGGGAGTGTCACAGGGTGACCTATCCCCTTTAAAGGACTTTGGGATCAGCCTCACCTGTGACTATTTTATCTTCCTGGTCATAGGACTAGGAGTTCAGCAAGGGAGTTCCCAGTGTCTGAGAGGGACATTGCTCACAGGTGAGGCTAAATTCAAATTCTCTTAAAGGGGCCAGCTCACCCTGTGACACACTGCTATAGGAGTTCCCTGCAGATGCATGAAGTCCAGGTGCATCTGGATGGAAGCTTGTCCTGTTTCAACCAGTGCTCTGTGGATCTAGGATTTCAGTATCCAGGGTAGTGAATCTGTAGCGATAAAGACCCTCAACTTGGGGCCACAGTCTGCTTTACTCATCAGAGCACCTCACCTCATTCCCACAGGGCTAACGTCAGAGTCACGAACGAAACGTTTGTAACTCTGAACAAAACGTGATGGTTGTTCTTTCAAAAGCTTGCAACTGAACGTTGACTTAACACAGCTTTGAAACTTTACTATGCAGAAGAAAAATACTGCTTTCCCTTTATTTTGTTGTTAGTTTACATTTAACACAGTACCATGCTGTATTTGCTTTTTAGTTTTTGGTTTATTTTTTTTTTGGTCTCTGCTGCTGCCTGATTGCGTACTTCCGGCTCCAAAGGAGGTGTGCGATTGACCAGTCAGTTCGTAACTTTGGTGTTCATAATTCCGAGTTCTACTGTATTTGATAAGGCCAAGACCCTCAAAGGTGTATAGGCAACTAACTCCCATTGCCTGAGTCTTATACTCAGTGTAAGTGTGGCAGAATCTAGCCTTTGAGAAGTAAATGAATATCTTCAGGCTCAATGTGGATTTTAATTTCCAACGAGTACTATAGATGTGTTTATTTACTTCTGAGATAGAACATGAGTTGATGGAGACAGAGAGTTCCTTTACCGAGATCTATAGAACTTTTTTTTCTTTATTAAAGAGGATTTTAAAATCGTTCATTGTATTTCAATGGCCGGGTTCGCAAATCAGTTACCCTCCCTCCCCAAAGGTTTCACAGTAACTGTGTGTCCACTTCTCATGCCACCCAGATTAAATATTCAGCTGCATGGGAAATCAGTATAACAATCAATCTCTCTTTCCCTGTAGTACTTTCGTATTTAGCAAGGCAATTGGAAATAGATCAGTTAGAAGGATGGATGGAAAGAGATTAGCAATTCAGATCAATCAACCAGGAAAACCATCACCGTGCCTGTAAATACAGCTGTTTAAAATAATTACTTGCTTTAGTTGATGTCCCAACACTGATACGTGTACCACTCACCCAGTCAGTGTAACATGCTGCCCCCGTGTAGTGGTGGCTGGGACATAGCTAGGGGACCATAAGGCTGCTGGTGCATTAGCTAATAGAGGTGGGTCTTTTAATTTGAGCGATGGAGGCTCATGCATTGAGATACAGAGGCTCCAAGTTCAATCCCCCATGCCAGTGACCCACCCAGGGGTGTGACATTATGTAAGGGTAATGCACATGTTATCTGTTGATAGCATGCAAGCAAGAGCAGAATACAAACATTACAACAAAGTATCCCCTTGCCAGAACCTTTTTTCCCCCACTTTTGTTTTATTTTCTTTCAGAAATTGACCAGGGGAGTTGCGGCGATCCTGGGATACCAGCCTACGGCAAGAGAGAAGGCTCAACATTTCGCCACGGGGACACTTTGAAGTTTGAATGCCAGCCTGCCTTTGAGTTGAAGGGACAGAAAACAATTACCTGCCAAAAGAGTAGCCAGTGGTCCGCTCAGAAACCAGTCTGTGTTTGTAAGTCAGTGAGGGGGCTGCTTTAAAGTGTTTGCAATGTCCAGTGAAGTAGCTACATATGCAATACATTTGTGCACTGGATTTAGTACCTAGAATGCAGAAAATACTGGAGGTAGAGAGATGGAAGGCAAACAGCAAAATATGGATCAAGATTTCAACTCCCCCAATGTTTGAGAGTGTTTGAATCTGAGAATTTGGTTCTGTCCATTACAGGGGAAAGGGACAGCCTCAAAATTTGGATCTGGCTTCAGATTCCAATCTCTCCTCCCGACATTTATTTTTTAATGGTATTTGGTTTCAGGATTTGGGTTCAGGTTCATCTCTGAGAGAAAGTGGAATGTTCCATGCTGGTAAAAACCCATTAAATTAGATTCAATTTTTGGCCATTTAATTCTCCTTTGTAACCTGACAGCTCTCACGTCTCCTGCCTCCAAATCTCAACTTTAAATTTGTCTTAAATCTCAGCAGAAATAGGGTTTGATGCTCCCAGTAGTGACTTAGGGGGGAGATTTTCAGAGGCATAAGCGGGAGTTAAGCACCCAATTCTTTCTGGCTTTCAGTAGTCCTGACTGCCCTTGGAAAATCTCCCCTTTAACTGATAGTGTTAAGCACAATAAAATTATAAATTATTGGAACCGTCACCCAAAAGGAAACTGTTAACAAGGCTAACAAAAGTATTTACTTTATTTTGTTCCCCAGCTGAGGGTGAGTGAACTCATTGTGTCTAATATTTTACCCACTTGAGCACTCTAGGATCTGAATGTTCAGCTTTGAGGAGAAGAGAAGGGAAAGTGAGTGAAACAACAGGATGATCAAATGGAGCTGAGAGAGAATAACAGATATAGAGGAAAGGCGAGTGTGTGGAAGAGTGTGCCGAGAGGAGACAGCAGAAATGTTCCTAAAATGATACACTGTGTGTATATTTATTATAATACAATAAATGCACACATGCATCCCGTCCAAGGTACTCACTTGTAGTTTACGTAGATTTCTTCTGTACCAAAGACATTGCAAAGCCTAGAGAAACAAATATATTATTTGAAAATTGAATTACCCTTGCTACGAGGGGCAATGCATAGAGGCAACTGTGGAAGAACAACAGTTGCAAATAAGTAAACTTGCTTTTAAATTATAGGGTAAATGTTTCACATGCTTTGAACAAGTTTTGCAAAACCTCTAAGCCGCTTGCACAATTTGTGAAAGCCCTTGGCGTCCACAAGGTTTGCCCATTGCTAAATGTCATGCACTTTTGCACTGCTTGGCTTTGTCCAAAAGCAAACACACCCTGAGACGTTGGAGGAAAATAGTCCCCCTTGTATTTTCCTCCTGATCAAAATGGGAAGTGCTAGAATTCTCACGAGACAGCCCTTTTTTTTGTGACACTCCAACCCAGTTTTTTTCTACCCCAAACTATCCAATTTTGGGGATTTTTAACAAAACCTTCAGCTGTTTCTGAGATTCCCCCGGACTGACAATTGATAGATGCCTGTTATTCACGTCTGGGGTACCTGGAGTGTCACAGCTCCATCAAAATGTTAGCACGGTTGAAATTTCCCCATCTTCAGTCCAATAAAGGTGTGGAATTTTCACTTACTCTGTCCATAGATACAGAATTGGGGGATGGGCATCATACCAAAGCCCATATTGCTCGGGGCAGGGGAAGAGAAACATGATCACTAAAGAGCCATGAATCCACCAGTTAAAATCATGCAGCACCTTCCACCCCCTTTGGTCCAGCTGTGGATATTTACTAACCAAAAAGGCAAAATGTATAGATAGCGCAAAGAAGTTTTTCCTGTCCGCCTCCTGCCGCTCTTGTGTTTGGTTACTTTAGACACCATCACATGAATGTGTGTCAGCAGAGATGACACAATAGAATGGCACAAGAACGTAACTCAGCATGAAATCTGTATCTGTACCTGTACTGGGCATCAGGTGGACAAACAAGGTAACCTGATTCATATGCTGCTAGTTGGAATATGCAAACAATTTAGTGCCTCCAATTCTAGCTGCAAACGCATGACAAATGCAGAAGAAGATTAAAGCAGCATCTGCTGGCCTGAGCAAATGATTTATGTCCATGATGTATGGAACTCAGAGTACTCATGGCCTGAGCTTCCAGTGATGTGGCCACATAAAATCATCATGTACCTGCCTTATTGCAAGGGATTCCTGAATCCACCATTGTCTATGTCTTCACGATAAAAGACCTTCCATCTTTATCCTTGTGGTTGTCGTCATACCCCTTAACCTTTCATGCTATGTACGTCGGGCCCTTGGGCATCTTCAGGAGACTGTCCCATGCATGCACTGTACTGCCCTCTTAGGGACAGAGTATGTCTGGCCTTGAGTGCACATAGGTTCCCTCTGACTGGCTGATCTAGTGGAAATGGTTCCTTTCGCTCACTGCGTTTCTGTAGCTGAAAGGGGTGAGTGCAGTTATCCATCCACATGTTTGCTGTTAGCTGATGATGACCGTCTCTGTTGCACTCAGCCACGATCATTACTAGATGTGGAAGACCTCTCTCCCCACTTCGCAGCGTCTCTTAGACCTCAAACCAGCTTCATGGTTGCAGTTATTCACCCTGACGTGCGTTTTGAAAGCTACCATTTGTAACATCATTCCAGGGTTGGTATCGTTTTCACAAGCAGGGGTGATCCAGCTTTCATAGCACAATAGAACCAAGATCATCACTTCGGTATCAAGTTGTGGTTGTCCATCAGGAACTTAAAGATATTGAAAACAGGGTGAGGAAGTGTCTAAGGGAGAAAATTAGTACCTCAGACATGCAGTTATGCTAATTAATCTTAGTAGGTGCCGCATCTGGATGCATTGGTGGGATCTGATATGAATATGAGGCAATAATCAAACTGTAGTTACCTGTGAATGAATAGAAAAGCAGGTTTAAGAATGGGGAAATAGTCCCATGGTAACAGAACTTTCATAGGGAGCAGACTGGTTGTTCATATACCACAGTGATGACCCTGGTATAATGTATGGCCAGATTGACTGGAATGCCCCATTCCATTGCACTAAGTGTAACTTTCAATCACGTGTTCGTATTGCTACTTAAACACACACATCTGTGTTATGAAAAATAAGGCGTTTTGTAATTCTTACCTGGATTTTAGATGGGCTATTGCAACCCTAGGTCCTGATTCAAAACAGATTCCATGATCAGGCTTTGCATTTAAAGTATAGATTTTACAACGTGCGAATTACAGAGCTAAAGAAAAGGGAAAGACTAGCATCCCTGGCTAGCGCCAGCTCGTGTCTAAGATATTCTGACAACTTCCCCTGCACAGTTCTATTCCGTCCCCCAAATCTCTTTGCTCTTCTAGTCTTGGGTTCCTCACGCTGTCCTGTTAAAGCACTCAAACCCTGACCAGCCATGACCGATGGTCCAATCCTGTGCTATGAGCAAGTGAGACAATTGCGCCAAATGTGTGATCATTTTACGTTGTGGATAATTATGGAATAAGCTGTAACTGCCAGGTGATACCTTTTGATACCAAATCCCGGTGAATATGGGTGATGGTTTTGCCTTCCACTCCCCCTCCTCCATTACTTGTGCTGGTGAGTGTCTCAGGAGAATTATTTCTGAAATGGAATCATTTCCTGGCACGTTAGTTCAGTGTCTTCACGCTCATGGAGATGTAGTTTGCTGGACCCGTCAAGCACTGTAAAGGTAAAGTGTGTGTGTGTGTGAGTGTGTGTGTGTGTGTGTGTGTACATATATATGTGCATGTAGCTGTAAATGATTATGATCATGGATGCGTGAAGAGGACATGGGGGCAAATTTAATGGTTTTACATTGAAGTTCTGCTACAATTGCCCTCAGGGCCGGTGCTACCATTAAGGCAAACTAGGCGGTTGCCCAGGGTGCCAAGATTTGGGGGCGCCAAAAAGCGTGCCCCCAATTTGTTTTTTTACAGCGTTCCTGGGCTGGGCTGCTGGTGGCGTGCCGATACATGCGGCTCAGACTCCCTCTCCCAGTGCAGCGGCCGCTCCACTTCTCCCGCCTCGCAGGCTTGTGGCGCCAATCAGCTGTTTGGCGCCACAAGCCTGGGAGGGGAGGAGAATTAGAGCGGGGGTGGCATGCTCGGAGAGGAGGTGGAGCAGAGGTGAGCTGGGGTGGGGAGCTGCTGCACGGCTCCCGGGGGGGGAGCTGCCACGGGGGGAACGCCTCAGGGCGGGGGGGGGAGCTGCCATGGGTGGGGCGCCTCAGGGCGGGGGGGGGCGGGGAGCTGCCGCAGGGTTGGGGGGGGCACAAGGTGGAAGTTTCACCTAGGGCGCGAAACTTCCTTGCACCGGCCCTGATTGCCCTATAGGTTATGTGTGGAACCTAATGAAGAGTGGTGTTTTTATTGGAGGATCCATATTTTTGGGCCTGTTTGAGATATTGTGCGGTGAGCCAGAAAGCTTGGGTCCGTGTCCTGATACAAACTTCTACAAAGTTTCCAGGTAATTCTAATCTGGGGTTTTAGTTCAGGCTGATCCCTGGTTTCCGGTGGTTTTTGCTCTATTATTATTATTAGTTATTTTATTTTTTAAAATTAATTAGTATTGTGGTGCACTCTCCCAGTTACTTTCGTTTCCGGTTTAAAAGAATCCAGTACACGCCAGTGGGAACTTTTTCTTTTTAATGGTGAAAGTTTCTGCTATCTCTAGTTGTGATGTGCTGATTTTTAGCACAACTTCACATGGTTGTGTTATGGGTCTGGGTGGTTGTGATGTGGCATGGTGCTTTGTGCTGTGACTGTGTGTGTGTGTGTGTGTGTGTGTGTGTGAAACTGCAAACTTGCAAGTTCCCGTGCCCTGGAGCTGACTGGAAAGGAGACTCGGGGTCGACATACTGTATGGTTAGAAATGCTTTTTTCCACCCAACCTTAGTTTCCTATTCACCAATTGAAACCTCCCTCCAGTCTGTAGCTGATTGCTTTGACATATATGACCTGTAAAATGGGCACTTACCTGATACTGGAGCCTATTCAGTAGATGTTTTAGAACTGGCGATTTGTGCCCACAACCTGTTATAAACTAGCATGGAGTGACTCAGCAGCGCCTGTTGCTAGTTGTGGTGATTTTGAATTTGTCCCACAAAAGCACCAGCCATTGTGTGTGCAGTTAGCAGCTTGGCTCCGAGCTCCTCGCCTGAACTCCCATTCAGTTATACAGCACTAAAGTTTTCTTTTTGTTCTTCGTGAATCCTTCCAGCCCATCTGTGCACCTGATGTTTTATGCCTCACATATAATTTTTCTTCCCTTTAGCGGTAATTACTCTTCCTGTTAATCTCATATTGGCTTTTTATACCTGCTGAATAATCCTAACTCCCCACTGCAAATGGTGTGTTTTCTAATTTAAAACTGAGTGGCTAACCTTTTGCATTCACTTCCTGATACATACATATAGGATTACGAGCCGGTAATACAAACTCTGATAGACGTTTTCCCAGCACCGTACTGAACAGCACCATGTAATTTTGTAGAACTTGACAAATTTTCAATTTTAGCTCTAAATTAACCTGTCAATTGGTTATTCTTTCTTTCTTTCTTTCTTTCTTTCTTTCTCTCACTGCCCATGATTCACGGCAGCAAATGGAACCACCCTAACAAAAAACAATTTGCGAGTTTTCAATAAGTGGCAATAAGAGGAAAAAAATCTTCTCTGTATTTATTTATTTTAAATTATGGAAATGTATTTTGAGACCGGGGAACCCAGACAGCCAGATTCCAGAAGGCAATAATAATCTGTTGAATTTGGTTGCGCTAAGCTTTGTCAAAAGCAGAGTAGGTCTGGCAGAGGTAGGAAATGCAGTTCTATTCTAAGTACAGAGAGGCCATTTTTGTGTGTGCAAATTTTCAGAATTTCAACAAAGCTTTTTTTCACCCAACATTTAAAATTTGTTTCACAGAAAACATTTACGATCTCCCCCCCCGAGTTACAGAGTTGTTCATTTAAAACATATAAAATAAAATATTACTATTTTTTAAAAGTTATCCATGTCTGACCCGCTCTAGTTCTAATAAAGAAAAGGTAAATAGCTGCCTGTTTAGTTATTTGAGAAGAAAGGCAGTTTCCCTAACTTGTGCATATGCAAATCCAGCCAATACCCAGCCTGGAAAGAAATAGTTGGATAAAATAAATAACCTGAACTTTTCTCCTAAATGAAAAATAAAAAAATTGACCTGAATTTTAGCAAAGGGAGGAAATGTTCAGACTGGGGTTGGGGCCAAACTGTAAAATTGGCTCTGGATTCCAGTTTTCTAAAAGTCTGTGTGTGTTTGGCTCTGGGCTTTTGGCTTTAGTCCAGCTGTAGGTCAGATAAGTGCCACGGGGTAGTTAGTAGATGGTATTTTGTGCATCTGAGAATTTATACAGTCCAACTTGGACTCTAAGGCCTTGTCTACACACCGATTTTGTACCAGTCTGGCTGTTTTGGGGAGGGATGTGATGTTGAAATAGTTAGGCGAGTACAACGTTAAGTGTGGATGTGGTTATACTAATATTAAAGAGCTCAGGTTGGAATAGCTTATTCCCCTTACCATACAGGAATAAGCTATCGTGGTATAAACACTTTTATGCCAGCATATTTCCACATTAGGGTAACTGTAGTGCTCTAACTATTCCAGTACAGTTAATGCAGTACAAAATTTGTGAGTAGACTAGAAGGCCTAAGAGCAAAATTGAGAGGTAGTGTGTAATTAGACTCCGTAAGGGTACATTAAATACCCTAGACCTATTTACTCCCACTTGCTGATGTGCAGTCTATGAGAGAGGCCAGCGCCAGCTTCTAAAGAGGATGGTGCAGAAAACCATGCAAAGGGCAGCTACAGACGGGGGCTAGTTTCTTCCTGTCCCTGCCACTCATTAGTGGCTGGCTTATGCTGTGAAGCAGAGGGACTCACATCCCTTCTAAAACTCTTGGTAAATTTCAGATAATTATTCAAAGTGTATGGGGCTGTTCAAATCTCCAGAAGTTGGATCTCTGTAGGCACTGGGGGTTTTCTCATTTTAACAGCCATGGAATAGTGTGTTTCCTTTCTGCAATGGGAATTGTTCCAGTGCACTCCTTGTAATGTTTCCTCTTGAACTTCTGCTTTTTCCTCTGTGCAGTGCTGATTGAATATGACGTGTATAGTGTATGTTGCGTCTGCAGGCTGCTCCACCCCTCTGTTACTAAGGGGTGAGACTATTCTTCTAGCTTATACCTGTTGTGGATGTTAGTTGCTCATCTGTTTGTAGACTCAGTTTGTTTAGTGGCTTTGGGGCGAGTAATTGGACATTTGTCATTTGTTGCTTTGGGGCTGGTTTACCTGGTGCCTTTTTTGCCTTGTGTGCTCAGGAAAGATGCTGGAATGAGATCCCTCGATCTGCTTTGATCCACCAAACAAATAAAGGATGGGCGCTGGCAGGGCAAGCTCTCCTGCCAGTGTGTCCCCTCTCTGACTTGCATGGTGTCAAGTGTCAGAGGGGTAGCCGTGTTAGTCTGAATCTGTAAAAAGCAACAGAGGGTCCTGTGGCACCTTTGAGACTAAGGCCTTGTCTACACTACGAGAGTAGTTCGATTTTACTTAAATCGAATTTTTGGAATCGATATTGCAAAGTTGAACGTGTGTGTCCACACTAAGGACAGTAATTCGACTTTGTGAGTCCACACTAACGGGGAAAGCGTCGACATTGGAAGCTGTGCACTGTGGGCAGCTATCCCACAGTTCCCGGAGTCCCCGCTGCCCATTGGAATTCTGGGTGGAGCCGCAAATGCCTTCTGGGTAAAAAAAATGTGTCCAGGGTGCTTTTGGGTAACTGTTGTCATCCGTCCATCACTCCCGCCCTCCCTCCCTGAAAGCGCCGGCGGGAAATCAGTTCGCGCACTTTTCTAGTCAGTGACAGCGCGGACGCCACAGCACTGCGAGCATGGAGCACACTGCGACCATCACTGCAGTTGTGGCCGCTCTCAACGCCTCGCAGCTTATCATACACCTTTCCCTGAGGCAGATGCAGATAAGTCAGGCGAGGAGGCTACGTCACCGCGGTGATGGCCTGAAGTCTGAGAGTAGCACAGACCTCTCAAAAAGCAGGGGACCCAGCGCCGAGGACATGACGGTCGCAATGGGTCATGTTGATGCCGTGGAACGGCGATTCTGGGCACGGGAAACAAGCACTGAGTGGTGGGACCGCATAGTGCTGCAGGTCTGGGATGAATCCCAGTGGCTGCGAAACTTTCGCATGCGGAAGGGAACTTTCCTGGAACTTTGTGAGTTGCTGTCCCCTGCCCTGAAGCGCAATGACACCCGGATGCGAGTAGCCCTGACTGTCCAGAAGCGAGTGGCCATAGCCCTCTGGAAGCTTGCAACGCCAGACAGCTACCGGTCAGTCGCGAACCAGTTTGGGGTGGGCAAATCTACTGTGGGGGTTGTTGTGATGCAAGTAGCCAAGGCAATCGTTGATGTACTGCTGCCAAAGGTAGTGACCCTGGGAAACGTGGAGGCGATCATAGATGGCTTCGCAGCGATGGGATTCCCAAACTGCGGTGGGGCCATAGATGGAACTCACATCCCTATCCTGGCACCGGACCACCAGGCCAGCCAGTACATTAACAGAAAGGGCTACTTTTCCATGGTGCTGCAAGCACTGGTGGACCACAGGGGACGTTTTACCAACATCTACGTCGGATGGCCGGGCAAGGTTCATGACGCTCGTGTTTTCAGGAACTCTGGTCTGTTTAGACGGCTGCAGCAAGGTATTTACTTCCCGGACCACAAAATAACTGTTGGGGATGTGGAGATGCCTATAGTCATCCTCGGGGACCCAGCCTACCCGCTAATGCCCTGGCTCATGAAGCCCTATACTGGCGCCCTGGACAGTGAAAAAGAACTCTTCAACTACCGGCTGAGCAAGTGCAGAATGGTGGTGGAGTGTGCTTTTGGCCGTCTCAAGGGGAGATGGAGAAGCTTGCTGACTCGCTGTGATCTCAGCGAAACCAATATCCCCATTGTTATAGCAGCTTGCTGTGTGCTCCACAATCTCTGTGAGAGCAAGGGGGAGACCTTTATGGCGGGGTGGGAGGTTGAGGAAAATAGCCTGGCTTCTGATTACGCACAGCCAGACAGCCGGGCGATTAGAAGAGACCAGCGGGACGCGCTGTGCATCCGGGAGGCTTTGAAAGCTAGGTTCCTGAGTGAGCAGGGTAACCTGTGACTGTAAAGTTTGTGTACAGAGAAGCCGAACCTGCCCCCGTTTCTTTACCCAGTTAATGTTGACTATCCTCTCCAGTTACATACCCCCTTCTCCCCCCCTTCCAACACACGTTTCGAAATAAAATCAGTTCTACTTTGTTAATGAACACCGTTTTCTTTACTACTGTTTTCGCGGGAATTTTTTAAAACTGGGACGCGGATTGTGGTGCGGAGTGGGTGTAGTGTAGTGACGCAAAGAAAGCTTCTAAACTCAAGGATTGACAGGCTCCGCTGTGGTGGGCTGGTTCTTTCAACGGAGCCTGTCACCCCTCCTGATCGGGACTGTGTGTATGGGGGGGCTATGTGACTTTGTGGCAGGGGGAGGACGGTTACAGATCTCCTGCTGTGTGGCTCTGTGATCCTGCATAAGGACCGCCGCTTAAGATCTGTAACTGCCCTCCCCCGCCACAAAGTCACAGAGCAACCCACCCCCCACTACAGAACATGAAAACCACCTCCCAGACTGACCAGGGCAACTAGTCACTGCACTGTGTATGTGCCCTGCTGCTGTACCTGCCCCCGCCTATGTACCCTGCCAAAGGTGACTGTCCTGTCCAATTACCATCCCCCTTTCCCCCCCTCCTCCAAAAGAACATGATGGAAACATTAGTTAACAGAAACATATTTTTTATTATCAACTACACATGGAACTGGGAGGTGAAACTTGGACGGGGGCTTGTGTCAGGCGGGAAGGAAAGAACTTGTCAAATTTTGGGGAATGAGAGCCTTCTGCTACTAGAGCTCTCTGCAGGGGTGGAGTGAGAGTTTGCGTGGACTCTGCCGCCTCTCCTTCTGTGCACTTTGGGTGAGGGGGGTATGGGACTTGGTGGCGGGGGAGGGCGGTTAGAGATGGACTGCAGTGGGGCTCTGTCCTCCTGCCTCCGTTCCTGCAGAACATCCACAAGGCGCCGGAGCGTGTCCGTTTGCTCCCTCAGTAGTCCAAGCAGGGTTTGAGTCGCCTGCTGGTCTTCCTGCCGCCACCTCTCCTCCCGATCCATGTTTGCTTGCTGCATTTGGGACAAGTTCTCCCGCCACTGGGTCTGCTGTGCTGCCTGGGCTCGGGAGCAGGCCATAAGCTCTGAGAACATGTCCTCCCGTGTCCTCTTCTTCCTATGCCTAATCCTCGCTAGCCTCTGGGAGTGTGATGCCAGGCTAGGTTGTGAGACAGTCGCAGATGGGGCTGTGGGAATGGGAAAAAGGGAGTGAATTCCTCAGAAAGATAAATGTAGTTGTGAACAAAGAACATAGTCTTTCTCTGTGAACAAGACCATGCACAGCACCTATCACATGCGCACTCAGCACAAGGTCGAATTCTCGGCCTTCGCATTCAGTGCCTGGGGTCTTGCACAGCACATTTGAGAAGCGTGTCAGGACAACGGAATTTCTGTTGCAGGCAGACATGGTAAGCCGTAGACTCGTGGCAGCTTAAAACTTTAATATTAGCAATGGCCTCATTTCACATTGAAATCAATGTCGGTCCCTGCTGCCAGCAATCCGGCAAGCAGGAACTCTGCTCCTGTCCCACACCCTCGCGGCTGTCCCCGGGAACGATCCCTTTCGGCTGCCCCTCTCCCGCCTCCACCGCGTGGCTGCAAACCAGCGGTTACAGTTCTGTAAAGGAACGGTAAAGCAGTCCCAACACTAACATTCCCCTACCTCATTCAAAGCAGGTCACCATGAGCGACATCACCCTCATGAGGATCTCTGACAGCGAGAAAGAGAGAATGCTCCGGGAAAGCCTCCAAAGACCAGGGCCGTATGCCGCCCTGCTGTGCAGAGCAATGATTCCCGAGTACTTGCTTGTCTCGTGGCGCGGCAACGTGTCGTACTACGGAGGACCCAATAAGGCCGCTCTCCCCAGGAACCTAATGCAACGGATTTCCAATTACCTCCAGGAGAGCTTCCTCGAGATGTCACAGGAGGATTTCTGCTCCATCCCCGGACATATAGACCGCATTTTACTCTAGCTGCTGTAGCAGTGACTAAACAGTAGAGCGGCTTGGGCAGGACAATCATGCAAAACTGGACATTGCTAGATTTTTTTTTCAATAGTTGCACTGCCCATGACTGAACCGTTAAGCGCCTAGGGCAAACTAATCATGAGAAACCCATTTTTTTAATTGTTAATATTCCTGTTCTGTTAAAAATAAATGTTTAGATGTTTACAACACTTACTGGCTGATCCTTCCCCAGATTCTGTGTCCGGGGTAACGGCTGGGGACGGTTGGTAGGGGATCTCTGTAAGGGTGATGAAGAGATCCTGGCTGTCGGGGAAATCAGCATTGTGAGTGCTGTCGACTGCCTCGTCCACCTCTTCTCCTTCCTCATCTTCCCCGTCCGCTAACATGTCCGAGGATCCGGACGTGGACAATATCCCATCCTCAGAGTCCATGGTCACTGGTGGGGTAGTGGTGGCGGCCGCACCTAGGATGGAATGCAGTGCCTCGTAGAAACGGGATGTCTGGGGATGGGATCCGGAGCGTCCGTTTGCCTCTTTGGTCTTCTGGTAGCCTTGTCTCAGCTCCTTGATTTTCACGCGGCACTGCGTTGCATCCCGGCTGTATCCTCTCTCTGACATGTCTTTAGAGATCTTCTCGTAGATCTTTGCATTCCGTTTCTTGGAGCGCAGCTCGGAAAGCACGGACTCATCGCCCCACACAGCGATGAGATCCAAGACTTCCCGATCAGTCCATGCTGGGGCCCTCTTTCTATTCTGAGATTGCACGGCCATCACTGCTGGAGAGCTCTGCATCATTGCCAGTGCTGCTGAGCTCGCCACAATGTCCAGACAGGAAATGAGATTCAAACTGGCCAGACAGGAAAAGGAATTCAAATTCAAATTTTCCCGGGGCTTTTCCTGTGTGGCTGTTCAGAGCATCCGAGCTCGTACTGCTGTCCAGAGCGTCAACAGAGTGGTGCACTGTGGGATAGCTCCCGGAGCTATTAGCGTCGATTTCCATCCACACCTAGCCTAATTCGACATGGCCATGTCGAATTTAGCGCTACTCCCCTCGTCGGGGAGGAGTACAGAAGTCGAATTAAAGAGACCTCTATATCGAACTAAATACCTTCGCGGTGTGGACGGGTGCAGGGTTAATTCGATGTAACGGCGCTAACTTCGACATAAACGCCTAGTGTAGACCAGGCCTAACAGAAGTACTGGGAGCATAAGCTTTCGTGGGTAAGAACCTCACTTCTTCAGATGCATCTGAAGAAGTGAGGTTCTTACCCACGAAAGCTTATGCTCCCAGTACTTCTGTTAGTCTCAAAGGTGCCACAGGACCCTCTGTTGCTCCTCTCTGACTGCTATGGGCCATCAAGGTGACTTCTGGCTTCATGCCATCAACAGAGTCGGCCATGAGTGAGACTAGTTATTGCTGAGTGATGACGTGAGTGTGTGTGTGCGCGCGCGCGATATGAACATATGTCCACAAAGACCCATTAATAACTTTTGGTTACTGTTGGCCAGAGTCAGGTTCAAAGAGGTTAATTATTGGTGAAATGCTCTGAATCCTCTGACGGCTCCCCTGAGCCCTTTGGACCATTGTTTCTTGGATTACTCTGATCTCTATGTACATGTGGGATTTGCAGCTCTTATTAACAACCTTCTTTCACAGATGCAGCCATGTAAGAGCGTCCTGTTCTTAAAATTAAGTTGCCATTCTGCATCCAACGTCTTTATTCTGCATTATGGCCCCAATTCATCAAAGCACTTCAGCACTGAGATTTAGGCACATGCTTAAGTGCCATGGTGACTAGGGATGAATTTATCCATCTGTTTAAGTACTTTGCTGAATTGGGGTTTATTGTCCTATGATTCACTCCCCATCCATTTCTTATTGTGTTGTGATGTTTCCGTTTCCCCCGTCTATGACTCGAGAGGATGTACCTGCTCTGTTGCTGACTGGTGGGCCAGTCCCTTCTGATAGAGCTTTAACTAGAAGGGTGCTTGTTTTGTGTTTGAGTGTGGGTGTATGGTGTCCATCCAGCAGGGAAGTCGCAGGGCGTCCAATACCACCCCTCTTCCTTCAGTTGTTGTATCTCTCTTAGCATCTATATGGAGTTGGCTTTGGTATGCACAGGTCAAGCGGGAACCACGCTTCTTGTTTCTGTAGCGGATATCTTTAGTTTGGGATAGAACTTCAAGTGGCCTTCAAAGACTGTCCAAGTCTGTCTTTGCCCAGCAGTGGAATTTTGTGGACCCTTAATAACATTTTTGGGGCTTGCACAGTTTTTTCAAATACTTGTTTAATGTCTCCAGACTGGCAACAGACTTGGCTTGGAAGCTCTTAAGCCCAACAGAGACTGTGCTGGGTTGCTCTTGGTCATAATGAGCTCCTGGATTCTTGACTCTCAGTTTAACTAGAAAACCTGCAAGTATGGTATTCCGATAATGGATCCTGCCTGTTAGGATAGCTTGAATCAAAGCCTCCATTACTATGTTGTATTATCGTTAGCCTTGTTGCTGAACATTCTGATTGTCAGAGGTGCTGACCAGCTACCGGCTGGCTGCTCAACGCTTTTGAGTCAGGTCTCCAGTGCCTTCAGATCCATTTCCAGGGCTGAATTCTGCTCTTGTTTACACTGGTCTGGAGTAACGATTTTGGCCGATTTATACTGGTGCATCTGAGCCTCCCTGGCCTGAGGAATTTTCCTTATTCCTGATGGTGCTGCTTATTTGCTGCGTGTGTCTCTCTGTGTACCTGGGTCGGGTGGGATCTTTACTAGTGGTTTATCTGATTTTTACCTTTGCACCTTTTCTCCTCTCCCCTAGAGAAAAGGAAATGCCCAGGGCGTCACATGCCTGTCTTTAATCTGGACCACGGAGTGGTTTTCTCATGTCTCTTGCATTTATTTGCCTGTCCTAATTTTATGGTGTATTTTAACCTAATATTTTATCTTTGCTGTTGTTGTAGCTTGAGGAGATTATTTTTCGTTGCATTGGTTTCTTTACTATGCAGAGTGCCAGAGGCAGGGGGCTGCAATCTCTTGAGATTCTTCTTGTTCTCATTATTTAACATTTATATTGCAGTACCTCAATGTTTTGCTAAGCAAAGGGACACTCTGTTTGCATGTCTATTAATATACATGGCCATATCCTCACTTGAGGCAAACCTGTGTCTCAGACAGTGTATCGTTGCTTTATCCCAGGAGCAGATCAGGAAGAAGATTGTGACTCTGTCACAGTCTGAATCCCATTTTTTCCCCCACTGCTCCAGAGCTAATGTATCCTATGTCAGCCCAATACCTGGCACAGCACAGGTCTTCCGGCATGCCCAGCCCACCACCTCCCACTCCTACCAAGCTCTGCATGGGCTGTTCCCGCCCCCCGCACTACTGCCTACAATGGAGGTAGCCCGTGCAAGTGGGCCATAATCTAGCCCCTGGTGTAACTCAGTGTTGCTCCATTTACTTCTGCTGCTGGTTGCATGGATCAGCAGAGCACAATGTTCCAGGTCCTACATTATTATTAATTAATTATTGGTATTACTGTAGCACCTTGGAGCCCTAGTCATGGACCATGACCCCATTGTGCTACCCTGTTTCCCCGAAAATAAGACATCCTCCGAAAATAAGGCCTACTTACAGTTTTGCCTCTCGTTGTAATATAAGGCATCCCCCCGATAATAAGACCTCCCCGATAATAAGGCATCCACCGATAATAAGGCATTTTTCATTTCTGAAAAATAAGACATCCCCTGAAAATAAGACCTAGCGCATCTTTGGGAGCAAAAATTAATATAAGACACTGTCTTATTTTCGGGGAAACAGGGTAGGTGCTGTACAAACCCAGAACAAAAAGATGGTCTTATTTGGATTTATAGCACCACATGGGAGTCACTTATCTCATACTTCCACAGTAGTGATTCCCATATTGTTCAGTGAGTGGGCATGGGTTTTTTTTTTTTAATAGACAGATATTCCCAGACACCTTATAATAGGGTTTAGTTGTCAAAAAGACTTGACAGCATTCCTTTTAATAAAGATTCCTACATACACCAAATCCTTGGTAGATGCTGCCGCCTGTTTCTTTTCTCTTTAATCTAGCTGCCTATTCTCTTTGTTATCAGGAGCAGGAAATGGCTTGTAGCTCTTAGCCTCAGTAATGCCCGGTAATGTGCATTTTATTTGATTTAAGACCATTAGGTATTGAAGATAAAGGAAGCTCATACTAGGGGGAGGGCAAACGTCAGACCAAATAATTGTATAAATGCCAAGCCAAAGCCATCCTCTGAGTTACAGTCTCGTGCCAGGAATTAGCGTGAAAAGCGTATTAAATGATAGCTTTTAATAAATGTATATCAGGCGATGTGGTGGGGGCGGGGAAAGGAGCAAGCAAGATGTATATAAAGCATAACCATCATCTGGTAGGTATCAATTAGATAGTAGCATTGCAGTTCAGAACTAATGGACCCTGTCAGCTAAAATACAGCCTATATTGAAAACAGTCACCCCCTAGAGGGCTGAGGATTTTTCATTTGCACTGGTTACCCCTCCACGCTCCACACAATTAATTATGTTCACAGGGGCAGGAGTCCAGTGCGATTCTTCTTGATATCGTTAGTCTGGTGAAAGTCAGTGGTTTATTCCTAATGGAAAGGGTTCCGTCCAGTGCACTCTGCACTCTAGAGCTTGGCCAATCATATGTTGCCATGTCTGTTTGCACCAAGCAGTGTGAGTTTGCACAGCATTTTTTAGAGAAAATCCAGTCACTGGGCCTATTCCCTGGGAAGTGATTGACCCCCGTGCAAAGTGGCTCTCAAATCACAACGGCACTGTTTTATACCCACATTGTTTTGGTGCAAATGACGGCAAAAGTGGCAGGCCAATGGTGAATCGAGCCCCCACAGCTCCTTCCCCCAAGGAGCTTGCAATTTGTAGCCCTGTCCTGCAAGAATTTAACACATGGGAATAATGCTATGCATAAGAAGAATCCTGTTGAGTTCAGGGAGGCTGTTTATGTGCACCGAGTTATGTGGATTTGTAGCATTGGGACTTAGGTTAGAACTGCATTTAGCAAATGATCATGTAAACCAAATAGCACCCTGAAGCTTTAAAATGCTCCCTGTCCTGCTGAAAGGGGATGGTTGAGGGTTTTTTTTTAAAACAGCTAAGTGTTATTCAATGGAATTCACCCTGCAAGGTGCAAACTCTCCTGCAGGGTGAATTCCATTAAGTAACATTGAGTTCTTGAAAGAGAGAGAGAGAAATCCACATGCTACTTCCTGCAGGGTAGGGGGGCATGAAATCCATTGCAGGCATGGTGGGACTTTAAAGCTTCAAGGTTCCACATCGCATAAAGAAGGGGACAATGCAATCCCTGGCTGGAAAATTATTGATCATTCAGAACCAAGGACCAGAGAATATTTTTTGGATTGAAGATATTTCTTCCTCCCCTTTATAAATAAATCACTGATGCCCAGCAGTGAATGGAGCACTGATCCCTTCCCATCCTAAATTCTTTGAGAAGCAAAAAGGTTGTGAATTTGCATGGGGGTGGGGGTGGGGGAGTAACAAGTCAGGGTTATAGGAACTGTGTGCTGCATGATTGATGGCGATTTCTCATTGCAGTTTCCTGCTTTTTCAACTTCACCACCCCGTCTGGGATTGTCCTGTCACCAAATTACCCTGAAGAATACGGGAGCAGCTTGCACTGTGTTTGGTTAATTATAGCTAAGCCTGAGAGCCGGATCCACTTGGCTTTCAATGATTTTGATGTGGAGCCTCAGTTTGATTTCCTAGCCGTGAAAGATGGAGGGACCCCTGAGTCTCCAGTATTGGGGACCTTCTCAGGGAGCCAAATCCCTTCGTCTCTGACCAGCAGCGGCCACGTAGCCAGGCTTGAGTTCCAGACCGACCACTCCATGGAGAAGAGGGGCTTCAACATCACATTCACCAGTAAGTGCAGAATCCTTCCTTTCTGCTAGTACCTGGAGGACAGGCGTCTTGCCACGTGGAATTATCATCTTGGGCCAGATTCCGATCGAACGGAAACCAGAGTAAGTCCAGAGTAACTCTGATATCAGTGGTGTTACTCTGGATTGACAGATGGTGCAGTATTGGTCAGAATGTCGACCTTTGGGTCTAAGGCACAGAACTCAGAGACAGGAGTCACAGGTTCTGGTTCCTGGCTCTGGAAATGTGTGTGGTCTAGTGTTGAGAGCCGTGAACGAGGAATCTGTCTTTCTAAGGTTCTTACCTGGCCTGCATCACTGCAGCATATGAGCACCTCACAGTCTTTAATGCATTTATCCTCATAACCCTCCCTGTGAGATAGGACAGTGCTAGTATCCCTGCTCACAGATGGGAAACTGAGGCAAAGAGAAGTTAAGTGACTTGCCTAAGGTCACATGGGAAGTCTATGGTGGAGCAGGAGATCGAACCTGGATCTCCCAAGTCCTAGGCTGGCGCCATAACTACAGGGTGGGTAATTTTCCCAGCTCGGAAAGAAAGCAGGGTCTAGGGTGAGAGCAGGGGATTGGGAGTCAGGATCTCACGTGCCTCAGTTTCCGCATCTGTAACATATGAATGCTTATCTGACAGAGGTTTGGTTGATTTAAAAAAAAACAACATGAAGTGCTTTGAGATCTTTTGATGGAAGGTGCCATATAAATGTTCAGTACTATCATTATTCACTTGTACTGGGAGGCATGCAGAGCCTGTGAGGACAGTGTGAGAGACACTATATACAATGAAGGAATGAAACAGACAGGGTTATGTATGGCTTCACATAAATTCAGGCCTTCCGCGTTCAAGTGAATGCAAACTACCATAACAATTTGCACTCATGTTACCCTGTAATGTTCTAAAGAACATTATTAAACCTACTCAGCAGAAATGATAAATGATTCAAGTTATAACAGCAGCAAGTGGCACTGCTAAATTAATAGTCTTTCCTGCTGATGACTGCAAATCAGCCATTTAAAAAAAAATATAGGTCTTGAGAAATCATTTGCCACATCAGATCAGGCTATTGGCTCTTCAGGTAAGGTGGTCTGCTTTGGGCAATGACTAATCCTTGGTGCTTTCAGAAGAAAGGGTGGACCGGCCCCTCTGCCAGTGCTGCTTTGCATTGCGGTAAATGATGACCTGAGGGCAAGGCCCGCAGCATTCCGTCCTCAAGCACAAGTCTCTTATGCCATGAACTCCTGAGGAAGGGAATGTCACATGCTGGGTGCTCCCTGTATGAAGAGGTGTTTAGGCCAAATTATCTGCTGCTGTAAATGAAGCCTATCAACTCTAATTCTTCTTGCCCATTTATACCAGCAAAGAATTTGTCCCTTTCTTTTCATCTTTTCTAAATCTGTCAACCATTAACATTCTTGACACTGGTTGACAGGATAAAAAAGTAGGGATGGAGCCCAAGTTTCTAAGTTTCACAGTCCAGTAGATACCACTGTTATCCAGAAGAACGAGGAGTACTTGTGGCACCTTAGAGACTAAGGTACTCCTCCTTTTTGCTGATACAGACTAACACGGCTACCACTCTGAAACTGTTAGCAAGGGTGTCCTTGTTATTTATGTTCCATTAGCACCTAAGCGCACCAGTCATGAACCAGCACCCCTATTGTGATAGGCACTGTATAAACATGTAACAAACAGCTAGTCCCCATTCCAAAGAGCTTACAACCTAAGGATAAGATAAGGGACAACAGATGCATACAATAGACAGTCGGGGAGCACAAGGAAATGGAGACTGTGATATTCAACCTAAATGTTCCCGCTTTCTTAACTGAAAGTGGTCTTCACAGATTGTAGTAGTGCTGTGCCGATAAGACTGCTCCAGACATAGTCCAGAACTCGTCTCAGTCATTACACTTGTAAGAGCATAGGTGTGCAATTGATCTGGGTACTGCCGCCTTTCATACGGTGCTAACCCCAGAAGAACATCACAAACTTTGTTCAGGTATGGTACACATAATTATCAACTTAAGGAAACGTTGAGACCAAATTCTGGCTTTCTGATTGATGGCCTTGGTTTTTAACTGCTGGTAAAGGCCAGTGCTGACAACTACCCTGTATCTATGGGTACATGCAACTCCACTTTCAATTTTGCAATACATAAAAAGGTAATTACTTTGTTTCCTTTGTTTTATAATAGCAGTAATGACTGAGGTCAGATATTTCATGGCAGACCATGGTTAAAGTGCTCTTCATGTTAGCCTCAGGTCCTCAAACCTTTCATATTCTGTCAGTTTATTGCCCCTCTGTGCACACATGCCCCTTCTTGGCTGTTTGTTGTGTAGCATTTCCGGAGCTTCAGGGAAATTCTCTCAAGCAATGTTTTTGTGCAGTTTCAAAAGTGAAGAATTGTAAAGAATATTATTGCAGGTGTTTCCAGGGTTCCCATCCCTGTATTATCTCAGCACCTCACAAACGTCAATGGTTTTGTCCTAACAGCACCACTGCGAGGGCGAGAAATTATCATCCCTGCTTTGTAGGTGAGGAACCGAGGCAAGGAGAGATCAAGTTAGTAGCCCAAGGTCATTCAGATTCAGCGAGACCAGGATTTCAATCCCTGAAGTCCCAGAACAGAGCCTCATCCATAAAGCCACCCTTAGTTCTGCCTGTTGTTATAAAGTGAAAAATACCGTTAGTGTTGGTGATGCTGGAGTCATGAAAACTGGGTGCGTATGGAGACAATGGATGGCTCAGGGGAGTGGCAGTGGGGCAGAGTTAGCCGCTAGTTAACTGGTTTGAATGCAGTACAGGTTACAGAAGAGCACAAGTCATTGCTGTCTGATAGCTGTTCATTGCTTATGTGGAACGAATTTGCAGTCGGAGGCTAGGTGTACATTACAAACCCTACAGCTGTAGCACTGCTGCTGTGCCTCTGTAACACCGTAGTGTAGCCATTTACTGCAGTGACAGACAGGGTTCTTCTGTTGACCTTGCGCTGTCTACACTGGGGCTTAGGTCAGCTTAACGACGTCTCTGAGGGGTGTGAATTTTTCAGACCCCTTAAGCGATGCAGCTGGGTTGACTTAACTTTCTAGTGTAGACTAGCCCTCAGTCTCCACCTCAGAGACCCACCAGAGCAGCTGGCCCTACCTGGCACCATTGGCATTCCCGGACGCAGAGCCTGGGAACCCAAAAGGACAAGACAACTGGACACCCTCACCCTAAATGCCAAGGCTGAGACACGTTGGTGGGGAAGCTTGCAATGCCACTGCTCAGCCTGTACCTGTCATATGGACAAAAAAATTTAGACTGGGATTTCCTAGAGCCCATGGGAGTAGGGTGCTCAAATCCCATGAACATTCACTGGCAGTTGGGTTCCTAACTCGCTTGGCTACTTTGAAAATTCCAGTCTCTAGAGCTTTCAATCTGATTAATAGACTTACTGTGTTTGTATGATTTACTTAGCTCGAGGAGCTAAACAGTGGTGTTTCCTATGGGAGGGCCAGCCAGAGACCACAGCAAGGGGAGGATAAGGTGGGAGCACTGGACTGGGACTCAGGAGACCCTGTCCATGTTCCTGGCTCTGCCACTGACCTGCTGGGTGACCTTGGGCAAGCCAAATCCCTTCCTGGTGCCTCAGTTTCCCCATCTGTAAAATGGGGATAATGGTACTGACCTCCTTTGTAAAGCACTTTGAGATCTATAGTCGAGAAGTGTGATGTAAAAGTTGGGTGGTATTATTGTTTCCACTAGGGCTGCTTGAAATTTGTTTTGAATTTTGACCAAAAATGTCCCGGGGGGGGGCAGGGGGAGAGTTTTGCATAAGCTTATGCTGTTTTTTAACCAGCTCTACCCTTCACCTACACTTGAGGGACCTGATCTATCCATCCATGGTGCTTAGAGGGCCCCATAACCATAGCATCTGAGTGCTTCGTTATCTTTACCATAACTATCCTCACAACATCTTTGTGAGGTGGGGCAGTGCTATTAATGCCGTTGTACGGATGGAGAACTGAAGCAGCACAGAGAAGCTAAGTGACTTACCCAAGGTTACAGGGGAGTTCTGTGGCAGAGCAGGGACTTGAATTCAGGTCTCCTAAATGCTAGGCTAGCACCTGACCTCCTGCGCTGTTCTGTCTCTTCTTGAGCCAGCTCCCATTGAAGTCAATGTTGCCTTCCGTGGTGCAGGATCATGCCCCAGGCAGCTCTGTGGAAGTGAAGATCCTGGATTTGGGTCAGACCTGGTTGTTTACCCAATGGCAAGAGGTTGGGTGGGGAGGCGGCTGACTCACCGCCCTCTTGTCACCCCCCCCTGCAGCGTTCAGGCACAATGAATGCCCAGACCCTGGGGTGCCCGTCAACGGGAAGCGGTTCGGCGACAGCCTCCAGCTCGGCAGCTCCGTATCCTTCCTCTGTGATGAGGGCTTCATAAGAACCCACGGGTCGGAGACCATCACCTGCATCTTGAAGGAAGGCAATGTGGTTTGGAACAATGCGGTGCTGAGATGTGAAGGTAAATCGCTGTTTTCCCTCCCTCCCCAACCCCAATCCCAACTCCAACGATGATTTAGAATCTGTTTTGGATAGGAGATTAAATACATGAGGACTTGACTCTGGCCCTGATCCAACAAAGCATGTGCTTAACTTTAAGCACGTGGATAGTCTCATTGAAGAACATGCGCTGCTCATGTGCTTAAGATGATATGCTTTGCTAGGTCAGGGCCAAAGGGCTTAGCAAGTTGCAAGATCAAACCCTAAATAGATAATTTAATTGTGTGGGGGTGTTAGTGTTAGAGAGAGAAATCTCCCGCTAGTGGCCGCAGCCTAGAGAGAAGGAAGGTATTACTACTTCCCACTGATGCCCCAATCCTACAAAGCTTCCTTACGTGCCTTGCACACTATGAAGAGCCCCAATGACATCAAAGGGCACCACACCATGGATAAAGCAAAATGTATGCATAATTCTTTGCAGCACTGGACCCTAAAGGAGATTTCTGTTCTCTCACACATAGAAGCTTGTGTTATTTCGAGCGGAAAGACCAGGGTTCTAATCCCCAGCTCCACATGTGATTTATGTACCATTGGACTCTTGTCTGCACCGTATAGTTTCCTTAGAAACTTAAACAAACCAAATAATCACTGAGTGATTAATTCTGTGACTTTTTTTTTCAAATAAATTATGGGATTTTTTCGTTAGTTCAGATCTGTCTACAACAGGTGTTTTTCTTCACACACTCACACACATACAAACAAACACAAAAAGCTTTGATTTGCTAATAACAAAAATAAAATTCTTTACCACAAGTCTCATGGTGAGATGTAAAGAAAAGAAAAAGGAAAGTGTTGAAATGCATTCCATTTCATTTCTTTTTTTTCCCCTCCTGATTTTTGAGACCAAAAATCTTATGTATTCTTCAAATAATAGAAGAAGCAATAGGCCTTTGCAGTGAAATGAACAATGAATTTCTTGCTATAGAAATTCAGACCTGTCTGTGAATCTTCAGTATATCAATGACTGCATCAGGCCCCCTATAATGAACTCTGGAATTAGATGTTTTGCAGTTACATCTCCATGCCAATATGTCTATGACGACAGACAGACACACACACACACACACTCACACTCACTCACTCACTTAATTAAAGGTTCTGATTTGGATTTCAAAGCAGCTCCTGGTGCTTTAAAGTTTCCAGTGTGGAAAACAGAAATGAAATGAAAAGTGCTTGTTAGAAATTAAAAGGCCTCTTTCCCTCTCTGTACTCGGAGAAGAGATGCCAGGAAGTGATATTTGCAAGCGTTTGAATTACAGATGTGCTGAAGTATTGAGAAATAATTTCAGTAATTGGCCATCCGTGTTTTAATGCCAGTCTGCAAATAGCATGGAGGATGCTTTGTCTTTTCCATTAAAGGGAGAAGAGGGTACTTGCTGTCCAGAATGATTGTAATTCAGTAGAGACTGCTTTTTTTGGTTTGTTTTTATTTGATTTTTGCAGGGAATTGGCAAATGAAATATTTGTGGGGCTGGCTCAGTACTTCAGTTCCCTTTGTGAGCCTGAGTGTTTAACTGCACACGTCTCTAGCTGGTCGGGGGATGGGAAATATATAAATAAAATTATATTTTTATCGACTTTTATCTGTGATAACCCAGCTCTATTAACTTGTACTTCTCTGTGCGTGATCTCTTGGCTTGCCTTTGACTTGCCCTCCAGTATGTGCTCAATTAAATGCAAATTCTAATTAGTTCTTAAAAAAGAAAAAGGGTATGTGTAAAAGTGTAGAACAGCTTGTCTCTGTCACCAACGGAAGTTAGTCCAATAAAAGATGTCACCTCACCTACTTTGTCTCTATGAAATACTGTTTGGTGTCTGGAAAACGTCTAGACAAGAAGTCCATATCTGAAAAAAGACCATCTTCTCCCACAAAACCAACAAGGTAGACAGCAGGTGGGAGGTTTGGGAGACACTGGAAAGTTCATGTGTTTGAGAAATGGATTTTTGCTTTTGGATCACTAATTAGGACCCAGCGTGGGAAGGGCTGATCCCATGCCCTGTCAAATCAATGGCTCAGGCCCTTGGGGTCAGACTTGCAAAGGCAGGTAGATGCCTAGTGGGGTTTACTAAAGCATGTGAGCAAGTTAGGCAGCTAACGTTCGTTGAAAGCCAATGGGAATTCGGCACCTAACACAAATAGTCACTTCTTAAATTCCCGCTGGGCCCCAATCTGCATCTGTAGGTGCCTAAACACCTTTGTAACTCTGGCCCTTAGTGTCTGAGAGTCATTACCGCCTGGTAACTGTTTGTTGACCTGTGGGAAGTGAGTTTGTTGGGTCTCAGCCCTGGTGCCCATTTCGTAAAGCCGCTGCCAGAGCTGGAACTGACTGAAGGCTTTGATGGCTGTCTCAACAGAGAGAGGTGAAGTCCCAACTGGGCCGTGAAGACCAAGCTGTCCTCATGCCTGCAGGGCAGGTTTGAGGCCTGTAAGTTGGGGAGTATCATGGGGAATCTTGTATAAGTAGATTTCAGCCTCCCAGACTGTCCACTTTCATGAGATCTAACTTCACTGTGAACATATATTATTGACCCTACCAGTCTAGGAACTGATATATCCTACATCAGCATACTTACTGTCTGCAGGGGACTCGAGGGAGTAAACTCGGCTAATTAAACCTTTCGCCTGATTCCTGTGTCCTCTTTCCCCAGCTCCGTGCGGTGGCCATCTGACTTCTCCGAGTGGAATGATCCTGTCCCCGGGCTGGCCTGCCTTCTACAAGGACTCCCTGAACTGTGTGTGGGTGATAGAGGCTCAGCCGGGATATCCCATCAAAATTACATTTGACAGGTGGTCACTGAGGATAAAGAATAGCATGGCTTCTATTAACCAATACTGCATGTGTGTCTGACCCTGTGCTCACTGAAGTCAATGGAAAGATTCCCACTGACTTCAGACAGGTCCTTCATCAAGCCTTATGTCCAGCACTAAAAAGTAGCACTTATGAGTTTTTTGTTAAAAAATTTGCATAACAATCCAGAGTTTTTGTGTGATATGTTCCCCATCATTCAACCAACTCCACAGTTGGTTAATCTCTCTTCCCCCCCCCCCCCGACCTTCCTTTAAAAATTTGAAATTTTGAAATTGAAATAAATGAATAAATCAGAAAAGTTTTTTTTTTTTTTTTTAAAGGAAATATTTCCCCTTTTTTCAATCAGCTCTCCTTTCTGTCTATGAACTAATCCTCACCACAGCCCTACCAGCTGGGTAAATAAGTATTCTTACCTCCATTTTGCAAATAGGGGCACTGATGCCGAGAGGTCATAGGGCTGCAAATGGATTCAGGGCCACAGTCAGATATGAACCATCAGGCTCCTGTTTCCCAGTTCTGCACTCTGACCACCATTTGCTAAAATCTAGACAGCATTGAGGATGTGTCAGCCAACTGGCTCGGATGGCTAAAATAAGAACTAATCTACATTTTGAGCCAGAGCTAAGAACATGTTGAGCTGTTTCTAACTTTCACACTTCTGAGAGGAAGCATGGTGCAGTGGGTAGGACAGTTGCTTGGGACTTGGGAGGATCCAGAATCAATTCTGTGCTCCAGCACAATGACTTTTAAGGCAAGTCACTTTTGTATCTCAATTTTCTCTCTGTAAAACCTCCTGGGGTGTTGCAGGAATAAATACATTTTGTGAGGTACTTGCGCATTGTGTTAATGAGGGCCAGAGAAATAAGTGGGATAAACATTTTAAAATACATTACATTCTGGATGTGACTTTGCTTCAGAAATGGGGCAACAAATTCCTTTTTCCTTGTGTATTACAGAGAACTGTTTGAAAAACTGTGGAAACGTTTTCATAACTTTTTTTTCTGTATTCCAAAAACGAGATGTTTGGTGCAACTCCACATACATCGTGGATGAATCTGGCATATGAATTACCTGTCTCTCCCCTGACGTAGGACTGTGTGGAGAAATTCACACACAACGGATTTAAATCACGGCCCTTATTTTAGGGCTAAATCTTCCAAAGAGGTCGCTAATTTCAGAGAGGCTGACCATCCACAATTCCAGTTGACCCCAAACAGGAATGTTGCTCAGTGGGGGAATTTACTGGGGCCCATTGAGAGCATCTGTGTCTGGGATTATAGAATTGATACTTATAGTGGCTGCTGCTTCTCACAGTCATTCTGATAATCATGCGTCTGTATATTATGATTATTATTTATGTTACAGTAGCACTTAGAAGCCCTATTGGGCTGTGAACTGCATATACACCTAGCAGGAGTCACTCCTTGGCCCAAAGAGCTTACAGCCAAATACACAAGACAGAGAAAAGATGGGAGAGGAAAGAAAGGCACAGAGAGAGACAAGAAAGAACTGATTCGACCCAAATGACACAATGGCTCTGTGGTAGACTCAAGAAATGAGCCATTTCTCCTGAATCCCAGTACAATGCTCAGTCCACTGGGCCACACCATCTCTTTTAATCAACACAGCAAAGTGCACGTACATATAGTAATAGAAGCTCCTGCCACAACAAGCGTAGGGCCAGATTTTTAAAGGCCTAATGGAATTTTCAAATGTATCTAGGGGCCTAAAACTCACTGCCTTTAATGGATGTGAAGTGCCTAATTGCCTAAATACCTTTAAAAATCAGGGCCTTAGCTTGTAAATAGACAAGACAGACCAAAGGTGAGCAAGGAAATGATTCATAGATTCTAGGACTGGAAGGGACCTGGAGAGGTCTTCGAGTCCAGTCCCCTGCCCTCATGGCAGGACCAAATACTGTCTAAACCATCCCTGATAGACATTTATCTAACCTACTCTTAAATATCTCCAGAGATGGAGATTTCACAACCTCCCTAGGCAATTTATTCCAGTGTTTAACCACCCTGACAGTTAGAAACTTTTTCCTAATGTCCAACCTAACCCTCCCTTGCTGCAGTTTAAACCCATTGCTTTTTGTTCTATCCTTAGAGGCTAAGGTGAACAAGTTTTCTCCCTCCTCCTTATGACACCCTTTTAGATACCTGAAAACTGCTATCATGTCCCCTCTCAGTCTTCTCTTTTCCAAACTAAACAAACCCAATTCTTGCTCAAGGTCGCGCAGCAGGCCAGCGGTAGAACCATGAATTGAGCTGAGGACTCTTAGTCCAGTCTCCTGTGCACTGGACCATGTTGCCTCTCTGTTATTAGTCTTTCCAGAATTATAACATGGAAAATGCCAATTTCTTTATGTCCCTGGCAGGTTTAAGACCGAGGTGAATTATGACACCCTGGAAGTGCGAGACGGCAGGTCCTATTCCTCCCCACTGATAGGGGTCTACGATGGAACTCAAGTGCCCCAGTTCCTCATTAGCACCAGCAACTACCTCTACCTCCTCTTCTCTACCGACAAAAGCCACTCCGACATCGGCTTTCAGATCCGATATGAGAGTAAGTGTAGTACCCAGCAGCACAAAAGGACTCAATCAAAGGCCCATTGGAGCTACTTCTCCATTCTGCTATGCAGTTAGCGCTGTTACTCTTAAGTGTTTTGAGGACCTCAAGCTATTGCAATCTGATAACAGCCTCTCATTATGATTATCTTTATTGCTATTTATTTTATGTTATGTGCAACAACTTGAAACATCTTCAGAATAGATTTTTTTTTTTTTTGGTAAGGAAGCAGATTCGACTTCCTCTTTCTGTGTTATCCCCTCACCTTGAGACTAATCAGTGGCACCTCAGAGGAACAGCCTGTGAGGATCCCAGCTTGTCAATGACCCATTACAGCGCAATCCTGGCAGACGTTCGAGTGATTTTATGGGAGTCAGAGGAGGGTGCTTGGCTAGAGAGAGGAACTTGTGTTTGTTAAGCATTGCGATTATTATTCGGTGGTTATCATTACCTGCATTGATTAACGTGCCCATTGCAGTGGCATCTGGGTGTGCACTGATTGAGTGAAACACATGTTTTTGGGCAAGCTGTGTTCTCCGATACTGTCTGCGCAAATCATGCGTCTTCTGTTGACTTCAGCGGCAGTCTTTTTTTTCTTGTTTTCTCTCTCCAAAAAACACCTGTCAGTTGCTCTAAGTGCTATGCTGTATGGTGTTTGTGTGTCTGTCTATCAGTCTGTCTATCTGTCTATATACATAGATATAAAATATGTGGGTGTTTGCATAGATAAATAAATACGTCTCACATAAATTATATCCAGCAACAAACTACGAACGAACTCAACAAAAGCAAGGAATACGTTTGCTATTCATCTGCGACCATATGGTCCAGAATAATCACCCCACAATGATGTTGATAATGACAACACTTGTCAACCATTATCTCCTTCAACAAAGCCTCTTTCTCCCCCACCCCCGCCCTTTGCTCAGTTGAGGAGCTTCGCTGCATGCCTAGAAGAGTAAGGACTCTAGGCTCTGTCTTTCAAAGTGGGAGCAAAATCCATAGTCCAAGGACCTGAAGAGAGAAACCCAGCCACCTGCTGCTTCCTGTTTAAACTGAGAGGGATGCAGCTGAAGCCCCTCCGCTAGGTGCAGCACCAGTCGTTGCCATGGGATGTTCAAGGGCAATCTTCAGCCCTGCTGCGCTCACTGTCAGAACTCTGGTGGAGATAGCTCTGTTCCCCACCACTCCTGGGTATCCCGCTTCACGCTTTCACTGCCACTCCTGAACAGCTGAGGGACACCAAACCTACCCATTCCAGGCAGTGAACACCATGCTGTCTGAGTGCTGCACAGCCCAGGGATGATCCAGGTCTGGGGAGCAGAACTGGGGCCAGCCCAGGTCTTGTGCATGTTTCTCAGATAGCACAAGAATGATTTAAAAGTTCATGATAAAATTCCTCCTCCCCACGCAGCCACCTTCCGGTTAGGGGATGCAGAGGGATCTAGTTGCTCCCGTTAAATCTCTGATGGTTTCTTTGCTGCAGCTGTGAAGCTCCAGTCAGATCATTGTTTGGACCCCGGGATCCCCGTAAATGGACAGCGCCATGGGAACGATTTCTACGTGGGAGCTCTAGTGACGTTCAGCTGTGATTCGGGCTACACCCTGAGCGACGGAGAGGCCCTTGAGTGTGAGCCCAACTTCCAGTGGAGCAGGCCTCTGCCCAGCTGTGAGGGTAAGGGTTTTGGAAAAGAACATCTGGAGGAGGGGAACCCAAGAGTGGTGAATTCTCAGCAACCTGTGTAGGGCTGATGTGTTTCAGCCATGTGATTCACATGTGAAGCTGGTCTTTATGTACAATCAGTACCATTAAAATTCTGCAGTGACTGGAATACTACAGTACCTCGGGTATCCAGGGCAATGATCGTGATGCTGTGGTCTCTCCAGTTTTCACTGTAGCTACCACTTTACTGGAGGGGCCCGAGGCAGGGATTGTTGAATTTCTAACAGCACCTACTCTGTGAATCTTATTTGTGATTTCACAAGCAGTGTTTCCCCTGGGAGGGAGGCATGTTGGTGTTCACCAAGAATAACTATCCTTCTGAATGTCTGTGGTTTATTGGAGGGGCTGATGGTGAATTTAGTTTGCATTAGAGGGGCCCAATTTACAGATCTGGACAACAAAAGTCTCTGTTGATACACAGAAAAATTACAACAGCAGACCGCTTTTCCCCCATACTGCCCCCTGAGTGTGCACCCGTTCTGATCTGGGCCAGTTTCTTGGCGAGCAAACAGGTAGTTTAATCTCCGTGGCCCATTCAATCCCTGGCCATTGGTCCATTGCCTCTGGCATTCTCTCTCTGGCAATGCCCAGAGTGCAGGTGAGGCAAGAAAATGAAGGCATGTAAAATGCAATTGGCCACAGTGCAAAGCTATACATAGGGAAGGGGAAGGGTTATTTTCCCTGACTTGTGCAATAATCAAGTGTATGCCCTGATGCAAGAGTTTTGATTAGCTGTAACCATGGGTAGTATCACTGATCATAAAATTAGTCATTCACTGTAGCCAGCATGGGTCCCCTTCTTCAGTGGGTGCCATAGGCTGACTGCGGCATGCCACATAGCAAAGTATTTCCTTTGTACGTTCTAAATGTACTTAGTGTGGATTTCATCACATTGTCCCCAAGGGGAAGGGAAGAAGAGCCTTTTCTGTCCTAAATATCCCTGCCCAGTTCTCTCTAGCTCGTCTCCTTTTTCATAGTCACTCCGTTGGCTTGTCTGATTTTAGCACGTTTGATTTTTGCAGCTCTTTGTGGAGGTTACATCCGCGGCTCCAGTGGCACCGTCTTATCCCCAGGCTTTCCTGATTTCTACCCCAATAACTTGAACTGCACCTGGGTGATAGAAACTTCTCACGGCAAAGGTGAGACACCTTTAGATTAGGGTGGTTTTGAAAAGAGGCCGTGCTGCGGAATAGTGTGTGTGTGTGGGGGTCGGGGGTGGGGGACACAGCGTCCCATGTAAACATGATGGTTGGCTTGCAGAAGAGACAAGGGCAACCCAAAAATAGCCAGGGTGTGTTGGAATCTCTCTCTTTTGTTTCCCATCAGTCCTCGCAAAAGTGATATGGGAATGACACTGAGGGTTGGGTAATGCAACCAAGGCTTTCTCAGAAGCACCTTGTCTTTCCTCCAGAATGGGGAGAGGTGGCATAATAACATAGGTAGATGGACCCAAACCCTCACATCCAATCTCTGCAAGCTTTGGTGAAGTCCCAGTCCATAACTAAACCTTACTCTGGCACTGGTCTTCCATATGGCCTGAAGCAGAATGCCATATCTGAACAGATCCTCCTTATAGAGGGGCCTGAGTCCCGCTCCTTTTTGCTGAGCTGTACTGCTCAGGTCCAGCTGTGTAAGGAAGTGAAATCTTGCAGCACATCCTAGCAGACCCATGTCTGCTCAGAAGTGATGTCGCTATT
Source organism: Malaclemys terrapin pileata (assembly GCF_027887155.1). NCBI lineage: Eukaryota > Metazoa > Chordata > Testudines > Emydidae > Malaclemys > Malaclemys terrapin. The sequence goes on along the minus strand of NC_071526.1, from coordinate 15,224,249 downwards.
ACAGAAGAGACAGCAATGGCGTCTGGTGGTTACAAAAAGGGACTGGTAGTCAGGACTCCTGGGTTCTGCTGCTAGCTCTGCCACTGAATCATTGCATGACCTTGGGCAAATTAGTCCAATGCTTCTGCTTCCCAACCCGTCACTCTAGAGCAAAAAACCAAAGTCACCTTTTGAAAGCATGTTGGGATCCTTGGATGAAAACCACTGCATGCAGACAAAGTATTATCGTGGTCTGACTGCTTAATACTTGGTTATTCCATCATGTATGTTCACTCTTCTGCCTCTTATTGACATGGAGGCCAGGAGTTAGCCCCCCCACCCCCACCCCCCGCAGGTGCCTGGCTCCAGTGTGCAAGGAGCTACCTCCAAGCTTAGGTTGACTTTGTGACAGCATCTTACGGGAAATGAGGTTAGATTTGATACCCATGCTGTTCTGGCTCACGGGGAAGTTTCTTCCTAAACAGGGGCGGCTCTAGCTTTTTTGCCGCCCCAAGCACGGCAGGCAGGCTGCCTTCGGCGGCGTGCCTGCGGGAGGTCCCCGGTCCCGCGGCTTCGGCGTACCCGCCGCCGAATTGCCGCCAAATCCGCGGGACCGGTGGACCTCCCGCAGGCACGCCACCGAAGGCAGCCTGCCTGCCGCCCTCGCAGGGACTGGCAGGGCGCCCCCCGCAGTTTGCCGCCCCAGGCACGCGCTTGCTGCACTGGTGCCTGGAGCCGCCGCTGTTCCTAAAACAACCTGGATTAAGGCTGTGTGGGGGGAGTTATATCCCTTATATAACCATGTCGCTCTGTTTATACCAGGTAGCGGCACATGAGAGCTAGGATCAGCCAATTTTGCAAGACCCATTTTTCTTAAAGCATATAAACGTGTCAGTGAAAAGCACAGGGCATGATGGGAGCCTTCACGTGCTGTGAAAAGTATCCTGTTGAGCAGTGCCAATCCACTCTTCATTAATCCACTCTGCCCTGGAATCAGCTCTTCTGAGGAGAGACATTGCATTATCCTGTTGCTAAGCTAATGCACAATACAGAGACCTGACACCCTCTCGTAAGAGGTAATGCAGACGGTGGATGTGCTCCCCAACCCCGAACAAAAGAATATCTCTTGCCCAAGACAAGCTGCATTTTCAAACAGTGGCACTGTGTCTGTACTAATCTTTCTTTTTTTAATTCTCCTAAAGTGTCCAGCAATGCACGCGGGAGCCTGAGCTCTTTGGAAAATCTGTCTCACAGTTAAAATTCGCGTCCCTCCCCCACCCCCATCCCCCGCACTGTGTCCACAATAGTATACGAGCACTGATGGGAAAATATAAAGTGTAAAAACGGCCTTTGGCCCGAGGGAAGAGAGACTCTGTGTTACTATGGATGTGTTGGGTTTTTTTTGTTCCCCTTTTTCCCTTGCTAGGATCCTTCCACCAATGCTAATTACCAGCAGCCTGCTGGAAATAAATACCAGAGAGTGGTGGAATCTCTCTCCTTGCCCCAGCCCACTGTCTGCATTCAAAGGCACTTGGCTGGTCAGGGCTATGACTCAGCAGTTTGGGACTCTGCCCCTGTGCCTCGCTGAGTCACCTTTCCTATATTTCTGCTGCAGCCTGGGTTAGGCATGCAGGGGCCATGCTGCCGTGTTAGTGGGGGAAATCAGGAGAACATGGAACCGAATTAGAGTTGGGTGAGAAAGGAGAAGATACAACAGAGGACATAACCCAATTATAGGAAGTTGGCACCAAGCCGCCTTTTATGTCAGACAGTCCACTCCCTCATTGCTCCTGGAGTTCAGACAAGTCGCGTTTATTTACCGGCACAAGAAAAGGGGAGCGCGCCTGAAGTTTTCCTTTTATCTAATGATTTTGTGAAAGGCGACAGAATGTAGCCAGAGGCCGGACTATGATGTGCTGTATATACATTCTGTTTCCATTGAAGCTGTGCACGATTTCTTAATGATCTGTTTTTGCTAGGCTTTACTGCATTAAATTGCAGAATAATGCGTTACACGGAGATCTCCCAGCCCCGTTCAGCAGCCTCTCTCCTACCTACAGTAAGAGTAAATGGAGCTGATTGTTACTTTCATCTGGGGTCAGATTGAGATGGGATGAATTTGGGTTGGTGGGAAGTGAAGAGGCTTGCAGAAATGGGGGCAAATTCTGCTCCTAGTTATTCCCATGTAGCCTCACTGACTTCAGTACCACCACCCCCTTATTGCAGAATGTTGTCTATTGTTGCATCCTCATCTCTGAATTCTCTGTTCTCTAACATTGCAGTTGAATTTGGTGCTCATTAAAGTCAGAACATTAACCGCTCTGGTGTGAGCAGCATTGACCACAGGCATGGGATGAGTTCCTCTTTGCAACACTCACTTCTTGACCAATGCCAGCTCAATTTGGACTTGCAGCACCCCATGCTCTTCCAGATTCGAGCCACTCACACTGAGCTCCACTGAAGCACCTCCATTCAGAATTGCACCGCGCCTTACTGCTCCAGTCCTGGGCCTACACACACGGCTCTTAAAGCATATCTCAGTCCATACCTCACTCCAGTACTGAGCTTCCTCGCAGCTCTGCCAATGCAACCCGGCCCAGACCTGCAGTATTGTCTTGCTGTTCCAGGCTTTGACCCCCCTCATACTCAGCTCTGCCAGGGCATTTCAGTCCAGCAGCATCTTCTGTACCAATATTGGGGACCTGACACAGCTTTCATTGTCCCATTGTTGGACTGGCAGCACTCGTGCCTGGGAACAGATGGAGTTTCCAGCTGCCGGGTTCTGAATCTGTTGGAGATTGTTGTGCCATTTTGCATGGGGATTGCTCACATTGGCGACACAACAGACTGTACTTGCTGGAGCTTTGCAGTGGCTTCTGCTTGGATATTTGCTGGGTCCTTCAGGGGGTGCTTCAGCTTCTGATGAGATGCTGAAGTGAGGGATCTTTTCCTGGGTTCCATAGCGTTTGCCATCTCTTTGCAATTGGGCTTCCTAATGCGTGACTGACATTTTGTTGTTATTTCCATGTTGTCTTTCAAAAAGCAGCTTGAGTGGGAGAGACGTTTTCTGAATTCTGATGTAGGCTAGGAGGAGTTTAAGGCCGTGTGCACTGATAGCTACAGAATGGCCAGGTCTTATCCATGAGATCAGCCTGATCCCCACAGGTCACAAGTCAAAACTGAGACTGTATAGCAACTCCGTGGAAAGTGACTTTTCCAGTGACAGATCCTCTAGCACAACTTGCCATTTCTAACAGTGCGAGAAGAATTTGTCCCGCCATTCTCACAGCACCCCGAGATTATAAAATGTGCCCCGGTCTACATATTATTCTGAATGTTCCTAAATGCACCCTCCCTGCTAAGCCCCATCCTTTAGATCACTGGTTTTCAACCTTTTTTTCACATGCGGACCCCTAAACATTTTCAAATGGAGATGGGACCCCCTTTGGAAATCTTAGACGTAGTCTGCGGACTACCAGGGGTCTGCAGAGCAGAGGTTGAAAACCACTGCTTTAGACATTTACTACTCCTTTCTTTATTGTCTTCAGGACTCCTTGTTTGGCTGATGGGTTGATTCCTTAACCACCTTCCACCCTTTCATTCATGAGGTCTTCTTTCCCACACCTCTTCCTGCTGACTTACCATTTGCAGGGGCAGATCTTTCATCTCAAGATTCTAGCAAGGTTATTGACTTGCTTTCGGTCTCCTTCCTTAAGAGCTGACCCGGAGAGCTCATTCTCGCTTTTCTCTCTCGCTCACTTGCTTTTTGTCTTTTGTTCTCTCCTGCTTTTATTCCTCTTTCGTTTCTTTTTTTTTTCTTTTTCATTCTCTCTCTTTCCTCCTTTTTAAGGCGAAATCCCTTGTTCTGGGATGCGGAAGGGGTTGTTGAGATCTGTTGTAAAAATCTCAAGCCAGCTCCTGCTCCCGTGGAAGTCAATAGCAAAAGTCCCATGCTTTTTTGTGGGGCATCTCCCCAGCTCTTATTGCAACTGGCCAGCTGAGCCTCCGCGTGGGCTGTCTCAGTGGAGAGAAAAGGATTTCATGGTCCAGAGAGACAGAACTGCCATCTACTTCCTCTTACCTGCCACTCCTAGCTCAGGGCAGCGGCACAGCACCAAGGCAGTTTGCCTTGCCCTGGTTTGTGCCAAACTCCCACAAGTGTCCTCTTCAGGACCTGTCAGTCTGGCCTCTCACCAGCAATAAACTCTTCATTTCATTGCCAGAGTAGTGGCTCTGGCCTCTCTCCTGCTTTGCGAGCACATTTGCCTGTTCCCCTCTCAGCTCTCCACTCTGCACGGTGCCCCCGAGGGCACAACCCTTTCCTTTCTCCCTCTGCATTCCCTGAGACTGGCTCTTTGCTTCGCACTGACCCCAGTGAAATATTTAATATGGATGATTTTTCAGTGACCTATTAATCCCACCTCCTCTCCTGTGGGGCGGGCTCACTTTCACTCAGGCATTGCCTGGGGCTTACCTAGATGCTCCGTCTTCCTGCTCACATCTGCTGCCCTAGCCTTGATCTGCTGATCTCTCATAGGGGTGACACTTTCTAGTCTGAACATCAAGGATCTCACCATCTCTGATCACTGATTTCCTCCCACACACTACATCCCCTTTGAAATGAAACACTGTCCCTCGCCTCAGGCTAAGTCCAAACTCAGCCCTTCTGTCGTGCCATGGAATTCTATAACCCTTGTTTTATAATGCATCGTCAAACAAATTGCCCTATCAGAGCCTCTTTCATAATCCAGGTCATACCGTTATTTTACATTGGCGCTAATGCCACCCTCCACCTCCGTGGGGGGTGGGGCTTGGTGGGGCCAGCGGAGATTGGCGATGGCCCCAGGTGAATTGGGAAGGAGAGCACTTGCATGCATGCAGGCGTGGTGCCGCTCCCTCCAGCAGCTGTAGCCACTCATTGGTCAGCTGGGGGAGGAAGAGAGCTGATTGGTCCCTCACCCTCCCCTTTCATTAATTTAAACTATAACCTGGGCCACGTGGAGCGTCTTTTTTGCTCTGTTTCACCAACCATACGTGTGAGCATCAGTGAAAAGTAACCGAGTCTTAGCGTCAAACAGGCACAATTCCCATTGTCAACTGTCTGTAATGGGCCACTCTCTTACCACTTCAAAAGTTATTTTTCCTCCTTTGGTATCCTGCTGTTAATTGATTTATTTCGTTAGACTGACCTCCCACTTGGTAAGGCAACCCCCATCCTTTCATGTATTTATACCTGCTCCTGTATTTTTCACTTCATGCATTGGATGAAGTGGGTTCTAGCCCACGAAAGCTTATGCCCAAATAAATTTGTTAGTCTCTAAGGTGCCACAAGGACTCCTCGTTGTTTTTATTGTCTTCATCGTTATTCTTCCTTCTAAAAGGCTCGCCCTTGCTTCTCCAAGGACATTCAACATGCTGCCCTGATTTCTGAAAGCCAAGGCTGTCCAAGATTGGGAGGGAAAGTCTCTATACGAGGGCAGGTTGACTTCCTAAGTCCATCAGGGCTTAAAACCAGCAGGAACGCACCCTTATGCCATACCAGCCCTTCCCTGAAGATGCAGCCTTATTCTCCAGAATCTCAGTTTGCAACTTTAAAAAAAAAAAAGTTGGTCTCTAGCTGTGATGGTTGCAAAGAAAACTTTTAAAACGTGACTCGAGTGTGACTGAGGCAGATGAGTCTTCAAAGAGACTGGAAGAATAGCTCAGAGAAGAGTGAGCTGCCCCATACACCTCAGGGAGGAGTTAACTCAGATGCCCACACACACACACACACACACACACACATATACACCCAGGGACCTCAGCAGTGCCAGGCACAGCAAACACGATCATATTCTAAACATCTTCACAATGTACTGTCTCATTTGGTAACTCTGACGCGAGGGCAGGGCTCATTTTGTGGGTGGAGTCTGGAAGAGCCCCGCCCCTCCTTCCCTCCTTCCTAGTCTGACCCTGATGCCCATTTATTTATTTCTGAGCTGCTGTGTTGAGACTGCCAAACGTTATGCCAGTTGAGGCCAACTGCCTTAATGATTTCCTGGTGGAGCTGGCCTGAGGAACACCAATTCTTCTGATAGGCCACAGAAGCTGTTGTGTGGTAACTTTTGGTCCTTCTTCCTGCCGTGTTCTGGGTTGAAAATAACACCTTAGCTCTCATAAAGTGCCTTTTCATCTGTGGATCCCAAGCACTTTACAAAGGAGTGCAGGATCATTATCCCCATTTTACAGAAGGGAAAACCGAGTCACAGAGCAGTGGAGGGTATTGCAACTCAGTGACAGAGCTAGAAAGGGAACTGAAATCTTCAGATTCCCAGTCAGCTAGACCACTAAACTAGCAGTGAAATACTCTGCAGCACAAATACCAATTTCATGAGTCATCTGCTCCCAGATCTTTCTGAATTTTTGCTCTGCTTATTGCATGTGAGCAATACACTCGTTTTCTAAAGGAAGCAGCTGTGTTGTTGTAATGGCTTTTTTTACATGCCCAAAGGCACTAATTTACATTACGGCCTAATGGGCTGTAAAATTTCAGTTTAAAAAGAGTTTAATTTTTAAGATACTTAAGTCTGAAAAAAGATTTTTTTTGTTTTTAATCTGATAACTTCTGAGTGACCAAAATGATTTCTTTTCCCCCTGATTTGGTAAAAAGAAATTTGCTTTCAGGCTGACACATTTTGTGCTGCAGTCAATTTCAGACCAGAGCAAAGGTGTCGTCAGAATTGCAAATTTCTTTTAAATGAGTCTGTAGTCAGCCCTATGGCTTTAGTTATAGAGCTGTTAACAGGCTCCACTATTCGAGGCTATGGCCTTGTCTACACTGGCACGTTACAGCGCTGCAACTTTTCTCGCTCGGGGGTGTGAAAAAACACCCCCCTGAGCACTGCAAGTTGCAACGCTGTAAAATGGCAGAGTTTACAGTGCACCAGCGCTGGGAGCTACTCCCCTCGTGTGCTCTAGATGGACCTTGGGTCTGACCCAGTGTGGCTGCTCTTATGTTCTTAGTATCCAGAGCAATAGTACTGAATGCCAACAGAAAATTTGGAAGGGATGTTAAATCTCACGCTTTAGGACTTTACCCAATCTTGAATTGTTAGAAATTCCGACGAGACTTCACGCGGGAACCAGATTATCCTGCATCTGCTACTGTGTCAGGGCCGGCTCCAGGCACCAGCATTCCAAGCAGGGGCTCGGGGCGGCAGTCTGCAAGGGGCGGCACTCCGTGTGTTTTTGCCGCCCCGAGTAGCGCGCCGAATTGCCGCCGTGGACGGCGGGGGCAGTCTGTGTGCCGTTAGGGCGGCACGCGTGTTTCCGTGGCGGTGGCAATTCAGCGGCAGCTTCTATGTTCAGCTGCCCGCGGTGGCAATTCGGTGGCTTCTGTCTTCCGGCTGAAGACAGAAGCTGCCGCCGAATTGCCGCTGCTGTGGAAACGCGCGGCAATTCGGCGCGCTGCTTGGGGCGGCAAAAACAGTAGAGCCGGCCCTGTACTGTGTGGAGTTCTTGCACCTTCCTTTGACACATCTGGTGCTGGCCACTGTCAGAGACAGAACTACATGGACATCAGATGTGATCCAGTCTGACAATTCATCCATTGTCAATTAGGGTTTTTTAATGAAATACCTTTGTTGTGCCACATGGCGCTACTTGTGTCACTAAAGGGGATTACAGTTCAACTGTAACTGATTAGAATCCAGGTTGGGATACTCTTGTTCTGAGTAGTGATTTAATCCACCGGGAGCCCCACTGATTTCAGTGTATGCGTCGTGTAAAGTAAAAGTCAACATGAGATTGGATATCAGTCTGGTCCTTAATGTTTGGAAAGTGCATTGAGGTCTTTGGACGAAAGAAGCTGTATCAGCGCAAAAGGGGTTTATTTGTTGCTTGATGTTTCTTCAGCCCTGGGGTAGGCAACCTATGGCACCCATGTCAAAGGCAGTACGGGAGCTGATTTTCAGTGGAACTCACACTGCCCGAGTCCTGGCCACCGGTCTGGGGAACTCTGCATTTTAATTTAATTTTAAATGAAGCTTCTTAAACTTTTTTAAAACCTTATTTACTTTACATACAACAATAGTTTAGTTATGTATTATAGGCTTATAGAAAGAGACCTTCTAAAAACGTTAAAATGTATGACTGGCCCGCGGAACCTTAAATTTATAAAATAAATAAATGAAGACTCGGCACACCACTTCTGAAAGGTCGCCAACCCCTGCTTTAGCATGTTAACTTCATTGGACGGTTTATGTGACATGGGAGGTAGGAGCCCGCCTTTCCTGTCTCCACAAAAGCTGCTGCTGCCGCCATTTTTGCAGCAGGGTTTTTTCCGTAAACGAAGGGTTTCTAATTGTATTTGATTTCCAGCGTGGAAATCACCCAGCTGGAGGCCTCTGTGGAAATTAGAAATAGTAGCTGGTTTTGCGAGTGTGTAGGTGTGAGGGAGATGTTAAAAAATCCATTGCTGCCTCTAAATACTTAACAAATGTGGCCAGGTCAAAGCCTTCCAGCTTCATTGTTCAAACTATGGAAACCTAGGTTTGGGGGGGGAGGAGGGGAGAGCTTTTCTTTCTTCAGCTGGCTTTAGTCGTTGTTGTTGATTCAATTTTAATTTCTCTTTTGGCCGTACGCTGTCAGGAGGAGAGTGCAGAATCTTTCTTGCTCATAGGACTTGCCATACCAGATAAGGCCAGGGTCTATCTAATTCAGTATCCTTTCACTCACAGGCACTAATACCAGCTACTTCAGAGGAAGGTGCAGGAAACCCTGCAGATTTGGCATAACCTGCCTCCAGGGAAAGCATCTTCCTGACCCCCATTAGTTTTTCCGTCTTGCTCTGCAGCATGGGGCATGGGATCACCTGCTGTGATCATCTCGGTATATCTCACCGCATCAGTTCACTGCAGTTGCAGGAGCCTTAGGCATTGGTGGCACCTGAGTCTCTCCTGTTCTTCGCCTGTTTCTCTCCTCTCTAAAGTAAATGCTCCCAATCTTTTCAGTCTCCTTTTTCTTTTTTTGGGGAGGCGGGTGTTGAACTGCTATTTTGAGGAGCAGGAAGGTTAACAGGCTGCACTGGGCATTTGGGCACTGTAGAAACGCCTGTTGAACTGGGCTCCTCCCTTCTCTTCCCCGCAGGTGTGTTCTTCACCTTTCACACCTTTCATCTGGAGAGTGGCCATGACTACCTGCTCATCACCGAAAATGGCAGCTTCACCCAGCCGCTGAAACAGCTTACCGGGTCCCGCCTGCCTCCCCCCATCAGCGCCGGGCTCTTTGGGAACTTCTCCGCTCAGATCCGCTTCGTCTCGGACTTCTCCATGTCCTATGAGGGATTCAACATCACCTTCTTGGGTAAGAGCAAAGACTGATTCTTGTCACAAATTGAGTTTGCTGGCAGGAAGTGCCTTGGAGATCAATCCTCTGCCTAGCCACATTCACGCCACTGATGCACCTGAGCCCTGAACTGAAGTGCTTCGAGGACTTCTACAGGGTCCCTCTCCGCATGATCGTTCAGTCCTGGCTGCTGTACAATTTGCAATCAGGATGACCTGAGCCAAGATCGAACTGATGACCAAATATAAAAGGCCCATTCCCCTGAGCCATCTGATGATGATGATGATGATTAATTTTATTTGTATTACCATAGCTCCTAGGATCCCTAGACAGGGACCAGTATCCATCCATCCATTCTTCATTTTAAATCAGAAATTTTAAGGGATATTTCCCTTTTTTTATTTTATTCCGTGTCTTCTGATCCATGCAAGAACAATATTAATAAAAATGTACCTGTGTAATTATATTTCTTCATTCTTGCATGGCATCAGCCAGTGGACTAAATCTGCTGAAATTAAATCCCTCTGCACTGGTATTTATCATCCCCTCCCAACTGGCTTTTTGTTTTCTCCTCTGTTCCTGGGAACCCAGTTTCCTCTCTTTGCCAGCCCTCCTTGCTCCAAATACCCCCATTCCCGGAATACTAAATCAGAATCACTGCTAGGGCACAGCAGGTCCATTCTCAGCCCAGGAAGCGGTGGCAGATGGGATGCCTTAGAAAGAGACTCTAAGCAATCCGGACTCTTTGGAGAAAGGAGCCTAGCTGGTCACTCCTGTCCCCTGGCTGGTCTCCTTGTACATTGGTCCTGTGCCCTGCTCATATGCCAAGGGCACTTCATCAAGCCAGCTGCAGCTGGTTCTGGTTGATCTTAGAGAGAATACATGTCTTGCAAAGCCTCAGCCTTTAGATTAGCCTGATGGCATTGCTGGGAAGCTGGAACGGTACATTTCTTTGCTCAAGACGTTGTAATAAAAGAGTCGCTGATAGAAGCGGGCACCCTGGAGCCTAGGAGGGCATTAAGGGATGTAGAGCTCTGAAACGGCTTGGGCCTGATGCTGGCCCCCTCAACTTCTATTCATCTCAGTGGAGCTGGCGGGCGCTAAGCGCTTTGCTTTATTCATTATTTGTATCACAGTAGCATCTATGGGCTCCAACCGAGTCTGGGGTCTCATTGTGCTAGGCTGTGTATAAACCAGTAAGAGACAGCCCCTACCCCAAAGAGCTTACAATCCATACAAGAGGGACAAAAGACCGAAAGTGAAACTGAGGCACAGAGAGGGGAAGTGTCTGGCGTTAGGTCACCCAATAGATCAGTGACAGAGCCAAGAACAGAACCAAGCTCTCATGATACCAAGTTCAGTCCCCTACCCACCAGACCATGCCACCTTCCTCGCAGGGTCAGGTCCCATGTAATTGTACAGTAGACTGGTTTCCCTAAGACCAAATTTCACATATACAAACATCTGCTCTGCCCGCAAAATATACCTGGTGCAGCTAGATAAAGACCTTAGCAGATGCATATTTGCATATGCAGAACAGGTGATTGCACATGCAAATGGTCACTTGACTTGTGTAAGCTCCCTTTACAGTTTGGAGGTGGGTGATTTGCACTTGCCCATCTGAACACGTGGCCGTGATTTCTGGTGTGTTTGCCCAGGTGCGCATTTTGATGGCACTGCATTTTGAAAATACAGTTGCTGCTGTCTGGCTCCTCAGAAGCCTCATGCATTACGGTAGACTCTGTACAGAACAAAATCACTGTTCTATATCTTATCTGTACCTCCTCGGCTTTGAGGGCAACAGCTGCAAAATACCGCCTGACGGGGCGAAAAGTGACAAAAATTGTGGGGATAATGCCTGATGCTGTGCTTGCAGTTATTTCTCTAGGCATAGGTAGCTAGTGTACCTTCGTGCACTGCTATGGATGGGGTAGAAAACTAAACATTGATTTTAAATACTTGTATTAGGGCTTCTGAAACCAGGAGTTCAAGTCTGTTCCGCCTAAACCCCCGCAGCAAACAGAGCTAGTCAAAAAAGTTTTCATTCACATTTTGATGAAACATGGCTTTTGACCAAACAGAAATTTGCACAAGAATGTGTCCCTCTCTATCAATATTTTTCAGGAGTTTTGTCAACATTGGTTTTTTTTCTGTTTGTCAGCTAAAAATGGGAATCCACTATATATATTTTTTTAATTTTTGGTTGTCATAAACTAAATAACTTTTGTTTTGGGGGTTTTCTTTTTTAACGAAAACCTGAACAATTCGTTGAAAAATGTTTGTCTTCAGAATGTTTTGTGGCAAATGAAATATATTTTCCAACCTGCTTTAACAGCAAATGCCTTTCTGGTTAGCAGCTTAGCCATTCTTCCATGGTCCCTTAGCAGGATGTTTTGTCTCATTCACTCTGTGGATTAGCAATTCAGAAGCAGCAGAAGTCCCAGTTGCATGAATCCAGCCTCATTCCACTAAAGCAAATAAAGTGAATATCAAGCAACTTACTGTATGTGTGTCTTTCTGGATGACACTTTTAAAAGCTAGCTCTAAATGGAGCAGACAGGAAGTCAAAAATCTCTATGGCATTTTACAGAAGTGGCATTTTTGCCCCTGGTTTCCTTTGCTCAAGTTCCTCACATCCTGTTTTGCAATGTGCAGCATGTCAGTTGGCTTCTGGATTCCACCCCAGAGGTGGGTGCATTTCAGTGGTTTCTGCAGTCTGTTGGGCACTTTACGCCATCATTTCAGGATGAAAGGTGTGACAGTAATGTAGGGTAGGTGCTGTCTCCAGGCTGACTGAATAGAGCAAGTGTGAGAGAGAGCAACGCAGATTTGAATACAACAAGGGTGCCAAGGGGGGCTCTTGGGAAGAAGAGAAGATGGGAAAGAATTATTGGATTTGACTTCCCATGTCATTGACACCCGTGCAATGGGAGAAGAAAATGTCTCCATTCTGACTTGGTACCATTGGTGGTGTTGTGCACTCACATGAATCTGGTGTCAATGATGGAGAATGAGGCCCAGTGTCGGGTTAAATCTAGAGCGCTGTTGACTGCTCCCCTAGGATGAAACCCCTGTTTTGAGGGTTTAAGTGGAACTTGCGTCTTGCGCTGGCCTGGTGCCGGCCCCTTTGCCTTGGCATGAATTACACCCAGGCTGCAATCATAACACCGAGCACTGTTGTCACCAGTGCATCATTTCTGTAGCTCCTTGTGGGCGGGTGAGGGGAGCCCGATGAGTCACCCCCTAACGCAACGTCCTCGTACCCCTCCTTAGAGTACGACCTGGAGCCCTGCGACGAGCCCGAGGTCCCGGCCTACAGCATTCGTAAGGGCCTGCAGTTCGGCGTGGGGGACGTGCTGACCTTCTCCTGCTTCCCCGGGTACCGGCTGGAGGGTGTGTCGCGCATCACCTGCCTGGGGGGTAGACGGCGTGTGTGGAGTTCGCCTCTGCCAAGGTGTGTTGGTAGGTGGTCATGTGCTTTCATTTTGCTTGGTCGACTTATTCTATCGTAATGTGAAACGGGCAGGGGCGTGCGCCGGTGGCGTGCGGCATCCCTGCCCTCCCCCCAGGGCCATGTCTTTGTGCTCACCGCGTGGGCGGGGAGGGAGAGGGAATGAGCAGCAGCTCTGGAGACAGTCCACGGAGCAGCAAGTAAATCATAGGGTATCGGGGGGAGGGTTGGGGGGGGCTGCATCCCTGATGAAAAGTCTCGTGAAGATGGCTAGAAAACGATACCCTTTCCACCGAGTCCCAGAGAACACGGAAACGTGGGGCGCAGGGGACTTAGGAGGAGACGCCCACAAGCGAGTGGATCAGGAGTTCATACAGAGATTGTCTCCTGGAAAACACTGCCCTTCCTATGCCCCCGCCCTGCCCTCCCATTGCCCCGCCCCCAACCTCCTCCCATGGCCCAGTCCCCACCTCATCCTCCCATTGGCCCCTGCCCTCCCCTCCCTTTGCCCAGCACCCCCCACCTCTTCTTTCCATTGGCCCCTCTTCACCACCCAGTGACCAGCTTCCACCTCCTCCTCCTCCCATTGGTCCCTGCCCTCCCTTCCCACTGGCCATTGCATATCATCTCTGGGGCACCGACAGCAATTTTTTACATAGAGGAGTGATCCTAGGGCAGTATTTCATGTCATTTTTTAGTTTCTTGTAACGCAATCTGACAGTTAGAAATAAACAGACAACACCGGGTTATCAGCCATCTCCCTGCAGACCATGAGCAAGTCCTCCGCCGACCGCCAGTGGGCTAGAGCATGCAGTTTGAGAGCCCTCTGCTTTAGGGATAATCCCTGATCCATTTATCCCGCCGCTTCCAGTCTGGCAAATCCTGCCATTTTGAGTCTGTCTATAAATGTGAGGAACCTGTTGCGGCCGAGGCAGAGACGGCATCCCACAGAGAGCAAGGCTGTCTCTGCAGTCTGCAGCGCGTTGCCTGTGAGTCCTGTCATGCTGAATCCATTTCCTAGCACTGCTTAATGTCCCAGTCACAAAGTCACATCATCCTGCCATGACAAGCACCCATTCCGGGGCACGCATAGTAATCAGGTTGCAGGGAAAGCTAATCAGGAAAATAGAAATCAAAAGGAGTCATAACACCGCTTTAAATTTGATCCACAGACATCAGCGCTAAGCAAACATAATGGCTTCTACTTATCCAGTTTACTCCTGGTTTTAAATTAACATGTTGGTTTTATAATAATGGATCAAATGTACTGTCTGATGGTTTGCAGGGAACTCTGGTGTTTGGGTGACTAGTTCCAGGATGCTGGTAATCAGATTCTCAACTGTGTGTGTGTTAGCCTTGTGTAAAAGAATACAGTCAGGAATTTTATGCCTGATTTTCCATCACCTGCTACTACTTTACGTGTTTGCAGAGGGCATGCAACGGCCTTTACCTGTAAAGAAATCAGTGCTGAAATACTTTTTGTGAGGGAGACTAGGGTCAGCAGTTACAACTGAGCAAATATCCGCAGACATTCCCCGTGGATATTTGCTTGAATGATATAACACGGTTCCTTTGGCTATGCTAGCACCACCTCTTTAAAAGAGGAGTAAGTGCCATGGAGAACCAGCCCTCTGCCCTGTGATCAAGTGCTCCCCAGGCTACGGTTAAGGGAAATAGGATGGACAGATAGGAGCCCAGCGGACCTGACCAACCCTCTCGCTGAAAACTGGGGCTGCCCAAGAGGAGTCACAGTCCTATGGCAAATGCGTAAGACCTAGTAGTTCTTTGGCTCTCTGAGCTCTTACAGAATCACGGGACTGGAAGGGACCTCGAGAGGTCATCTAGTCCAGTCCCCTGCACTCATGGCAGGACTAAGTATTATCTAGACCATCCCTGACAGGTGTTTGTCCAACCTACTCTTGAAAATCTCCAATGATGGAGATTCCACCACCTCCCTTGGCAATTTATTCCAGTGCTTAACCACTCCGACAGTTGAGAAGTTTTCCCTAATGTCCAACCTAAACTGCCCGGGAGGCAATTTAAGCCCATTGCTTCTTGTCCTCAGAGGTTAAGAAGAAGAATTTCTCCCTCCCCCTTGTAACAACCTTGTATGTACATGAAAATTGTTATCATGTCCCCTCTCAGTCTTCTTATCCCTAGTTAGTGTTAATAGCACCCTCTAATTTAATAGGAGGTGAGGGAAGTAATAGGACACTGCTCTAGTCACGTGTCCATGTAGACTTCATCCTGAGTTACTCAGCGGGCTCTGTGGTTTCTGTAAATGTCTCTGGATGCCCTTGGGGCCTTCACTGCTCAGGGAAGATCATGAGAGCCTTTTCCCTTTACAGGGGAAGGGTTTGGTACCAGCTTTCACACATTGCCTTGAACAAATGCTTCCTTATTCAGCCTGTATTTGGTCCTCTCTTCTGCACGGACACCAGCTTTACGTCAATCTATTCTCAGTGTTATCTACCTGCTCTTACGCTGCTGGCTCCCTTAGGAGCCTGCCTGTGCCTTACTTTGGAGAGACAAGCTGCAAATGGATCACCATGAGTGATGCAAAAGAGGCCTGGCGGTTCTTAGACACAAGTAAAGCAAAGCGAGTGGCTACTTAGAGCAACACTCTTTTGTAGGCCCCATTTCCCTTGGTGGCTCTGCCCTATCTCGCTCTCTGGTAGTAGGTTTGGAGAGGAGGAAAAATCAAGCCCTTGCCAAAACTTCATCTCACTGCCCCTCAGTAGCAGGGTCAAAGAGGAAAGGCAGTGCCTTGCTTGACTTACCGCCCTCACTGGGATCTTGGGACCTCACTAACCAAAAGGCCAGCCAAGTAACAGAGTAGCTTCAGTGGTCAGAAGAGGTGGGGAGCACAGAAGCTGGTTCCCTTGCGAAGGTACAGACTTAACACGCAGGGTAAAGCTACCTAGCAGGTGTGCAGGCATCTGAATCAATATTTGCCTGATCAATTTCGTCTGAGAGTCTCGGGTGAATTCCTTGTGACATACCTGAAGATATGATGGCAGGGGGAGGTGCTTTGTTCTAGGGTGAACGCCAGCCTGGATGATTGTTAATGCTTTGAAATGTATTCAAAGGTGCAAGCAGGGAGGGAACATAGCTGCTTAATGGTATCTGATGCACAGAATCTTGAAACCATCACATCTCCAGGCCCTTAAATTGCTTTGTACAATAGATTGCATGTGTCAATGAAAGGTTCTTTTTAATTCTGGGGGGAGAAAAGTAACTTTGAAAGCCATGTGCATTAGATTATAACAAAAGCCAATGTGATTTCACTGCAGCCTGCTAAGGCCAATTCTTTGCCCTGATTAGTCTTCACAGCAGCCTACTTGATGCAATGCTGAAACAGCTACTAGTGTGGCAAAGAGTAGGTAGGAATCAAGGAACTAATAATAATGTTCTGGGTATTATGTAGTGATAGGATCTCTAAGAAAAGGGCTGTGGTTTATGGTGAGAGTGCAGGACTACATCTGGGTGGGGAATGGTTTTCTCAGATTGTGAGAAGGTTTGAGATTTAAAATTTTTTTCCTGTCCTGAATTGGACTGAAAAGTCAAAATCTCAAAGATTTTCACCCACCGACAGACTGATATTCCTTTTTTGTAATTTGGGTCAGTCAAAATGTGTCATTTCAGCAGTTTCAAAATGTTTGCTTTTGCTTTTCACCTTTTAAAAATTATTTTTTACTTTTCTCCTAGTAAAAGTTAACAAAACAATTTAAACAAAAAGTTATTTCAAGCCCCAAAATGATTTTTTTTTTTGTTTAGAAAAAGTCAACCAGGATGTTTTGACAATTTCAAAACTCTGTTCAAATTTTCGAATTGGGAGGCTCATCAGAACTGACCCTTTCCCGCAAACAGATTCAGTTTTCATAAATCAGCATTTTGCAAGGAAGATTCCAGACTTGCTCTGCACAGGACTAGGAATTAGGACTCCCAGGTTCTATATCTACCTCCTCCACGGGCTCACTATTAGACAAGCCACTTACAGCTTGATTTTCAGAGGCGCTGAGTGCTCACAGCTTCCTTTGGGAGTCCGTAGAAGCAGTGATTGCTCAGGACCCCAGAAAATCAGGCTTATTAATTCCTCTGTGCCACATTTTCTCAAGTGCTGTTGTTGTTGTGTTATTTTCCAGTAACACGCAGGACCCCCAACCAATATCAAGGCCTTGTTGTGCCGTGTGCTGTATAGACCCATAATACGAGACAAACCTTGCCTAGAAAGGCTTCCAATCTAAATAGACAAGACAGACAAAAGAAGTATTATTATCCCCACTTTATAGATAGGGAGCTGAGACGCAGAGAAATTAAGAGATTTGCCCAGGGTCACACTGGGAGTTAAATCCACTTCTTCTGAGTCCCAATCCAATGCTGTCACCCCGAGGCCATCCTTCCTCTGGAAAGTAGCTTGCTTTGAAAATGTGAGCCATTCAGACACTGTGGAATCCAAACTTTGGCTTGAACTGAAATGCTACAGGGTTCATGTTTGTCTTAGGAGACAGTGTAGACAAAGGACCCAAGTAGGTGGAGTAGGGGAGAAAACCCAGTGGAAACGTGGAGTGTGACAAAAGGAGTAAAGAGAAATTCTAATGACAAAATAAATATAGTCTATATCCTGTCTATTGGTCTGCCTGTCAGGGTCAGCTGAGCATTTCTGCAATTCTCTCCCTAATAGGGGGCTGGCTTTTGTTCACCTACAGAAAATGGGGTGGGGTTCAAGTGACTCGCCTTTGAAAAATCTCTGGGCTTAAATTTTGGGAGGAAACAAAGGTGAGTGAACTTGGACTAGTTTGGGAACCAAAAAATGAATATGAGGGAGTGGGAAAACCTTCATATCTCCACAAGCTTCTCCCATTCCTTGCTGAAATTACTAGAGCTGGCAGCTGCAAGGTTGGGGAGAGAAGTGCTGGGTCAGTAAAGGATTAGGAAGCTTTGAAATAATGTCAGATAGTGAATCCCCGATCTGCTATTGTATCACTAGAGCTAAGGGCATAATTACCAATGAACAGTGTCTCGGATTTTGCCTGTTTTCTGTCTTCAACTTTATTTTCGGGAAGATTGTGAAGTTCACAGATTTGGTTATTATTTAAAATTATTTGTGAATTTCAACTCCGCATATTTTCCTGCACAACTAGCCTTTACCGTTGTAAGAGTTTGTTACCAGTATTCAACGGCTGACTTATGAAATATTGTCTGTGTTGGTTAGTTAAATAGAAGGGGTCTGGTTTTGTTTTTTGTGTGTTGGGTGACTTGTATAAGCAGACAGGCAAATGGTTGAATAGCACAATGTAACATGCACTTCAAAATGTTCTTTCGGACCCTGATTCAGGAAAGCATTTAAGCATGTGCTCAAGTCCTGTCGATTTCAGAGTTAGGCAGGTGCATAGGTGCTTTCCTGAATCAGGGCCTCAGTGAGTAATGGTACATCCAAGCTTAAACTGTTATTTTTTTTTCTTTTTGCAAATAGCTGCGCTAGTAAAGCTCAGCTCTTTGAATGTTCATAGACCAGACACGGTCGTATTAGGATTAATTTTTTAATCTGAATATTCGCAGAATTTTCTAAACCCTATTCGCTCAGCCCTGCTCATTGCGGAAATGCCAGTTGCACTTGAAGAGAGAGTACAAGGCAATGTGGATTTGGGGTGTGTGTAAGGGACCAAGTGCCCTATACACAAACATGCAGGGATTCAGATACTATTGTATGCGTGTACCATATTGCAAGTATTTCCATATGGTTATTAAAATGTTTCTTTGTGTCTTCCCACAGCTGAATGTGGCTCATCTGTAACTGGAACTCAAGGGGTTCTGTTGTCCCCCAACTATCCAATAAACTACAATAACAACCATGAATGCATCTACTCCATCCAGACCCAGCCAGGAAAGGGAATCCAGCTGAAAGCCAGGACTTTTGAACTGGAGTCAGGGGATGTTCTCAAGGTAATGCCTCTCTCTCCTCTGTTGGAAAGTAACACTCTGGAGAATGTATGGAGACACTTGTAAAAGACAAATATCATTCTGAATGTTTCCTTCTGGGTTAGCCAATTACCCGTTGACTGAAACACACCCCTTCGAAAAGCAACTGTGCAGCTTCATCAAGCAAAATCCACAGTTATCTTGAAGTTTATTAATGATTGCTATCATTTGTGTTGTGGTAGCACCCAGAAGCCCTGCTCATGGACCAGAGCTCATTGTGCTAGGGGCTGTACAGACACAGAACAAAGGGACAGTTCCTGCCCACAGTCGAAGTAGTGTCAGCAGCATCTCTGGGAAGCGATACAGCCTTGAGTCTTTGGGATAAAATGTGAGATCTGTAAAGAGAGATGAGGCAGATATTTAGAGTGGTGCACATCTGGACATAGAAAAAGTTTTGCATTATTTGTGTCCACAACGCTTGTAGGGCAGGTTTAGCAACCTCTGGCCATCCCGAGACCCAGCAAAGCATTACTGAATTTGCATCAGCATCAGGGACGGGTAAAGTCATTTGGATAAAACAAGGAACTTACCTGTAATTTTTGGCTAAATATGGACATTCCAAAGTAGTGCTAAGAGATGAACCAAGTGGTATTTGCAGTGTGGATTAAACAAGTGAATGGCTGGTTAGTAGTGGGAAAACTTAAAGGAAATGTTTTTCTCTCAGTCTCGTATTCAACTTGGGTACCCGGCCTTTTTTGGATGCTTTACCAACCCTTCCAAACTTCTTGAGTTTCAGACTTTGTTGATTAGACCCTTCATTGTCTATCCAACTCTCCTTTGCTGTATGTCTTCATGTGCATTCATTGCTGGTGAAAGCTACTGGGCTAATAGCCCTGGAAGCTGCACTGTGCGGCACGGGCATCAGCCATATGGCGTTCCACCAGGCTACTCTCTGCCCTGTCCTCTGCCATCCCCAGGAGAGTGGGAGAAGAAGCTTGGCCTTCATGTTCTTTCAGTCCTTGACCATTCGCCCGAGATTGCCAACAGGGCTGCCCATTGGAGTGTTGTTTGTAATGATATAGATACACATGTTGTCCCACCCCTTGGAAACTGGACTCAACTCTCCAAATGGGTCACTAGACAGCCAGCCAACCAGTAGTTATCATTTAGGGCCTGATCCAAAGCCCCTTGAAATCAGTGGAAAGACTCTCTTTAACTCTAGATCAAGAAATGCAACTGAACCTCAGCAATGTCTGTGGTTGGGGTACCTCGCTGGGGTTAGAGAGAGAGCTGCAAATGACTGTGTATTTGTGTGATGTCTGTGAAACAACATCCCACTGTCCATGGGCACTGTGCGGTTTGTGTTGCTACTATGCATTAGTTTGCAGTGCTCTGGTATCACAAGCCTCTGTAGAGCCAAACCTTCCCAGTTCTCACTATTATCTGGGAGACGCGCTGCTCATGGCTGTCTTTTGCACACAGAATAAATAAAAGCAACATTAACACACCACAAAATGTTCTCTGCTCCTTGCATGCGTTAGCTTAGTATTCATTGTTTCATGATGCTTCGCAGTCTGCTAATAAACATGTAAGTAAAGTATATAGTCTGTAAAAATAGTAATATCACTGCAACTTCAGCTAGCAAGTCCTTGCTGAGAGGTGGGGAAAGGTCTCAGTCTTTTATGTAAATGATGTAGTGTGCTCTTTAGATTGATAAAAGGTAATGGAAATATCCTGCACAGACCAGCTAAGAGGCTGTTTTTCCCCCCTAAAAAAACGGAAAATATTTTGTGTCTTATGGTAGATAGATAGAGATGCGGCTCTAATCTGGCAGCTTCCGACATCCCACAGAGCAGCAGACACTGCACAATGTGCAGAAATGTTTGGAAACATCCATTAATAGAGGGGAAAATGACTCCGTTTCAGAGATTTGCTGGAACGCCAGGGGGTCACTCCCTGAAGCCAAACTTCCATTCTTATCCACATAATTGTAAAGCAGCAAGTACGAACCTGGAGGATGCGCGAGATTCTTCGTATTATTTTTGTGTGTCTAAGTGTCAAGGCTGATTTGCCAAAAAAACAAATACAAAAAAAAAATATTTAAACGCAAAACGCCAGACCCGAGCTCTTCAGCAGTGCAGCGCCCACTATTATATTCATCTGCATTTACAAGTTTCAGGACTCATATAGAGGGAGACAAATCTAGGCCGTGTTATATTAACCACAAAGAACTGCCTTTTGTAGGGAGCATTATTACAAGTTCCATGCTACTGTGCTAAGCCATCTCGCAGGAAAACATCTGTCCTTATTTGAGTGTTGTATTTATTCGGTGCGAGGTGGGCTGAATCCCCCAACACGCTATCCACAGATTCTCTGAAAAGAGAGATTTCCTACTAGTGCAAAGCAGGATTAGGTTGTTGGCATGTTGGCCTAACCTAACGTGTACTGACATCAGCTCCCTACTGACTAGCACTCGTATGCTGGAGAGAGAAAGATTTTGGCAGAAAGATCGGGAGGTAATGTTAAACTCCACTGAAATACCCTGGACTGGGAGGAACGTTCCTGTCAGAGCAGGAAACATAAATGTTTCATTAATCTCTTCTGTCGTATTTATATGGCCCCCATTACCGTGGGATCTGAGCTCCTCATAACCTTGAATGTATTTATCCTCACAACACCTCATGAGTAGGGAAGTATTTCTCTCCTCATTTACGGGTCTGAAAATGAGGCACAGTGAGACTAAGGCCTCGTCTGCCCTAGAAAACTAGGTCGGTTTAACTACGTTGCTCAGGGATGTGAAAAATCCCCACCCGTGAGTGGTGTAGCTAAGTCTCCATGTAGACAGCCCTAGGTTGACAGAAGAATTCTTCCATCAGCCTAGCTACCGCCTCTTGAGGAGGTGGATTTCCTATACGGATGGGAGAATCCCTCTCATCTACATAGGTTGTGTCTACACTGTAGTGTTTGAAGTGTAGACAAGCCCTAAGTGACGTGTGCACGGTCACACAGGAAGCCTGTGTCAGGACAGGGAATTAAACCCAGGTCTCTCAAGTCCTAGGTTAGGGCCCTAATCCCAAACCAACCTTCCTCACTGCTGACCCAGGGACAGGTGTTACTCACAGACATCAGCAATGTGATCCATTGTTTCATCCCAGATTGTCTGTATCATGGCAAATGACAACTTGCAGCCGATGTGTGTGTATATTTTTACCCAACAAAAGGAGGTGCATTAGGTTAGCCACAAGGCTAGATTTTGTGTGTCTGTACTACCAGGGTGAAATGGATGGCTCACATTCAAGGTTATGAGGAGCTCAGATCCCACGGTAATGGGGGCCATATAAATATGACAGAAGAGATTAATGAAACATTTACGTTTCCTGCTCTGACCGGAACGTTCCTCCCAGTCCAGGGTATTTCAGTGGAGTTTAACATTACCTCCCGATTGGCAAACATGATAAGGAGACTTTCCCCTCTGGGTTGTTAATTAACATGGCCATTTGATGGCCTAAGTGAAAATATTTGGTGGTTTCAGCCCAGTTCCTGGTGACTCCAGTCACAAAAACCACCCTCAGAATTGACCACCGATGTGTCACTGTGACAGAGAGAACTCTTACGTGGTTGTGACACACAGGATGTGACCCAGCTGGCTCTAATCAGCCCCTCCATCCTCTCAGAGGCTGCTGCCAGTGGGAGGGGTTTGGGTCCCATGTAAATCCAGACCCAGCTCATTCCAAAGGGTGGCGGAAGCAAAGCAGCACCAGAGAAGGGTGTGCTACTGTAGGAACATCAGAGGGGTGACCTAAAAGCGAATGGGTGTAGATCAGTGGTTCTCAAACTTTTGTACTGGTGACCCCTTTCACATAGCAAGCCTCTGAGTGCGACCCCCCTAGTCAATTAAAAATACTTTTTCTATATATTTAACACCATTATAAATGCTGGAGGCAAAGCGGGGTTTGGGGTGGAGGCTGACAGCTCACGACCCCCCCCCCCCCGTGTAATAACCTCATGATCCCCTGAGGGTCCCGACCCCCAGTTTGAGAACCCCTGGTGTAGATGGTGATAAAATACATACTGAGGCATGCCTTCTTAAGAAGTGCTGCATTTCCCAACTTCCTCCCCTGACTCCATTCCTTCCCATTTCCGCGGTGGTCCCGTCATTCTGGCCCATCAATCAGTAGCCCGGTGACAGGCATCCTTGTGGATGTTCATTAGCGTGTTCAATGATTAAACGGGTGCCACCGTGATAACACCGGGTGGCTCTCTGTCCCCCTCTAGTGGCTAGACCGCTGAAGTACCAAATATACGGGTTTTTTTGTTTTTTTTTTTTAAATCTTCCAGGTCTATGACGGTAACAACAACTCTGCTCGCCTGCTGGGCTCCTTCAGCCGCACTGAGATGCTGGGCACCCGTATCAACAGCACCTCCAGCAGCATGTGGCTTGAATTTATCTCCAACAGCGAGAACACGAGTAAAGGCTTTGAGCTACAGTTTTCTAGTAAGTCACAGGCCTGCTTGCTCATGAGATGACAAACCCAGACTGTCATTGTTGCGCCGAGAGGCTCCAACTGAGACCAAGGTCCCACTGCGTGAGGCGCTGTACAAACCCATACTGAGAGACAATCCTTGCCCTAAAAAGCCAGTAGCCTAAATAGACATCACAGAGAAAGTATGGCAGAGAAGAAACATTCTTATCCTCATATTGCAGATGGAGAGTTGGGAGACAAAGAGATTAAGCCCTGGACGGTCTACACTTAAACATTTTAGTGGCATAGCTGTGTCAGTTAGAAGCGTGACAAAGTCATCCCTAGAGTAGATGGAATTATACTAGTAAAAAGTCCTTTGGCCAGTATAGCTTATTTCATTCATGGAGCTGGTATAAGCTGCATCTCCACAAGGAAGATGTATCAATACAGCTGTATGGGATAGTTATTCCAGCAAACCCTTTCTAGTGGAGACAAGGCCTGGGGAACTTGCCAGAGGTCCCACAGGAAGTCTGAAAAAGCTGGGCACTGAAATCCCTGGAGTCCCAGTCCAGTGTCTTAATCACAAGACCATGATTCATTGAACATTCCTTCTCTCCCACTAGCCGTGAGATCCACATTAGGAGAAGAAAATTCTCACACCTGATGACCCGGGAAAAGCAGTAACTGTTTTATTATCTTCCCACTTATTAGCGTACCTGACTGTTAAATATCTGATGAAAACAGCTTCCTCGTCTCTGGTTCCAGGTTTTGAGCTCATTAAGTGTGAGGACCCCGGCATCCCACAGTTTGGCTACAAGGTCCGTGACGAAGGGCACTTTGCGGGCAGCTCTGTGTCCTTTAACTGTGACCCTGGCTATATGTTACGAGGCAGCAGGGCGCTGGTCTGTTTGACAGGAGAACGCAGAGCTTGGGACCAACCACTGCCGGTGTGCGTAGGTACGACCGCTGTCATTTCTTAGCTAAGTGCTCTGTTTGCATCTCGCGTCCCAAATGCCCCTTTGGCCTGCATAACCAGTCCACTAGCCTGAGATGGAGTCATGCTGATCACATCCATCTACACTAACAGAGACAGCACTGTAGAGCCCTTTCCACATGTCTTTTTGTCAGACATCTTTATGTTCGCATTGTGACTATAGATTGAGAGGACCGGGCTGTGCATGCGCTCCACAAACAGCCCCCTGTTTAATGTGCCCCAGTCCTGCACCCCTTGCTGTCATCTTCAAGCTCTGGTCCCTTCAGCACAGCTCTGCTAATGTCCTCCATTCCTCATCTGCACCTCTCCTGTTGTTCTGGTCTTTGTCCTCTCTTAAATGTGCTAAAGCAGAGGGGTGATTTCCGATGATGGCAGACATCAGTAGAGATCTAAGTTTCAAAGTCCAAAATCACTTTAATTTGAGAGCTACACCGGATATAATCCCAGATTCTCAGCGGTTTTAAGTCTGTTGCATTAACTCTCCTTCTTTGCCTCCTCTCCACAACTCCCAAGTGGTCCATTCTCCTCCTTACCCCACAAGAGCAGTACATTCTTGCCCAGAAGAGTCTGAAATTAAAACCTTAGTATCCAAAATGAGTAAATGACCCCCATGGGCTAAATTTTCGAGGAGGATCCTTAAAATTCACTTGCAATGTTGATTTTATCGCTTCTTGTGATATTTTCAGTTGCATCCATTTGCTCATGGAGCATGGAGAGCTGTGTGCACAAACAGATCATTGTTGTTTAGATTGAAGTGCTCAAAATATATCACATGCTGTACAGACCACGTAGGAAGACAATGTCCCTATGCTGAAGAGCCTATTATATATATATAGACGGAGGAGGAGGATGTTGGAAAGGGATACAATAGACAAGTAGTGGTCAATGGACAATCAGTATGTGTCTGATTAGTTCCATGCGTGTACACACTCACCTCAACAGCCCTTTACGTAACCATTGTTAGTTCTTTATTTTAGATAGGCAGCCAGGCACTTATTTGCTGTAACCAATGTCCATGTACATGGACAAATCGTGGTCTTTGTGCTTGCAAATACAGTGCTTCCAATTAAGGAGGCCATCAAAATGTTAACTCTCAGAACCCTTCCGTATTGGCTTAACTCTTCTTTGATTCATGCTAAATTCTCATTGGTGGTAAAACTCCCATTTGGCTTCAGTAGGCACAAGGTTAGGCCAAAGCTAAGAGAATCCAAGTAAAGAAAATTGGTTGCTTGTCATCATCAGCATCATCTTCGTGAACTTTAACGTCCACATGGAGTATAGACCAGACTGTCCGCAACAAAATTTTGTGTGTGCATGCTCTCTCTTTCTTTCTCCCCCCGACCTTGGAAACAATAAAAAAAACTATTTAAGACCCACAAACAGAGGTGTGTGTGTGTGTGTGTGTGTGTGTGTGTTTGTGTGTACGTACAATCATGGCAAACTAGTTAAACCAGAAACATGATAAAATAGGAGACCCCCTTTAATGGAAAGATTTATATCCCCATCTGCCAATAAAGAAGATATACAGTAGCGTCACAATTGACTGCATAGTTACTCTGAAAGTTATTACACAGTAACTGCAAAATAACTCATTATAGCAGTTAAAACTGCTGTAGACATTTAAAACTAGGCTGGACAAAGCATTAGGAAATGTATGGTAAGAAGCATGTAGTATTGACTAGAATATCCAATAGATTTTTTTTCCCCACCTCTAACAACAGTACTATGATTCAGTGATGATCAGCCCAGCCCTAATATCCTGTTAACTGATAGCTGCACAATTAACCTGTATTTCCAGTGCATGATGAAATCTCTTGGTGCACCGTTCCATAGGAAAGTCTCAACAACTGGTGGGTTATTTTCAAGCTCAGGAATGACACACTAGGAGTTGGGTCAAAAGCAAACTGGCTTCAATTTATGCAATGGCCTTACACCGAACTTTAGGTCTGGCTGCTAAAATTAAAAGGCCACGTTTTTATAATCCGCTGAACTTCTCGTCATCTCCTCAGTGCTGTGTGTGTGAAAATTCACAGAATTGTAACAAATGTTTAAGAAAACACATTAAAGGGGGGAGGCACTATGTTCTTTATAAGCCAATTAGGTATGTAGATAACTTGGCTTTATTATGCTTGTGAATCATTATTAAATATTTTTGCATATGCATGGCAAAGGTATTATGCTCTCTCAAATCACTCCACAAAGTGTGAATTAAAGAAAGCTGAATGCTAATAAGCTCTAAACTTGTGCACTGTGAAGCCAAAGGGGGATGAAAGAATCTTTGGTCTGCTGTGAGATCACCTCAGGTTGTAGGAACCTGTGCTGCAGAGAGGTGCAGAGCTATTCTGCTGACTCACCCTGCAAGCCAGATGAGGTGAGTCTCATTAGCTTTAATCTAACAAGGTTGAGAATCTCTCTAAGAGAAAAGAGAGATTCCTACCTAGGAACTGCCACGCTCTGTAGTAATTATAGGCTAAGACTTGCATCTGTGATTAGTTACATTAATGATAAAAGGTTACCCCCAGGAAGGAGATGCATCTGTACAACATCCTTTGTGTGTGAGCCGTGTTAGGGGTAGTTGGATGTATATACCCACAAAACATCAAGAATCTTTTCCTAAGCAGTGCATATGTTTTTTGTTTTTTTCCAGCGGAGTGTGGAGGCACTATCAGAGGAGAGTCATCAGGGCGGATATTGTCTCCTGGATACCCAACACCCTATGATCACAACCTCAACTGCATTTGGACGATCGAGGCAGAAGCTGGTTGCACAATAGGGTGAGTTGGGGGCCAGATATAGGGGCTGTTTTGAGCCTTGTTTTTACTCATAGCTCTTCTGTGGTGCGGCTTGGGTTTACTGCATTCTTTTGTCGGCAGAGCTGAGCGAAACTTTTTGGATGAATAGTTTATTTGCTAAAAATGCAGTTTGGGGTTGAAAGAAATTATTTGTGAATTTGGGTCAAATTTGGTATATAGTTTTAGCCAAAAAAGAAGAAGAAGAAGTGATGACTCAAAGAGCTCAACCTATTTAGCTTCACAAAGAGAAGGCTAAGGGGTGACTTGATGACAGTCTGTAAGTATCTACATAAGGAACAAATATTTAATAATGGGCTCTTCAATCTAGCAGAGAAAGATATAACATGATCCAATGGCTGGAAGCTGAAGCTAGACAAATTCAGACTGGAAATAAGGCATAAATTTTTAATGTGGAGAATAATTAACCATTGGAACAATTTACCAATGGTCATGGTGATTTCTCCATCACTGACCATTTTAAAGGTTTTTTTTTTAAAGATCTGCTCTAAGAATTATTTTGGGTAAGTTCTCTGGCCCGTGTTATACAAAAAGTCAGACTAGATGATCGTAATGGTCCTTTCTGGCCTTAAATCTATGAAATTATGAAGAAAAAAATGCAAAAAAATCAAAACATTTCCTTTCAGAACGAGGTTTTGTTTTGAAATGTAGCTAGATTTCTTTGAAAAAAATAACAAGAAGAAAGTGGGGGGAAGACACCCAGAAATGAAACAAAAAAAGCTGAGATAAATGTTTCATTCAACCCCAAACTAAATCTCTTCAGTCTTTTGTTTCAGCAAGAAAAAATGAAAATAATAATGCTTTGGCGTGAGCTGAACAAAATGAGAGGCTCCAGGGTGGGGAGGAAGGTTCAGCCTCTTAGCTGGAAAATCAGTTATTTGCTCTGTTATCAGTCCTGTTTGCTCTCTTATTTGTTATATTATCTATTTTCTCTGTTATCAACTCTTTTTACAAGTAGGCTGAAGTCAAAACTGGTCAATGGATTTGAATGTCTAGTTCCCATTAGACATCCAAGTCCCCGAGACAGCGTTGAAAATGTGACCGGTAATTCTGCTGTAGGGAGGCTGGGTTACCATGTGCTCTTATGCAGTGTTGTTTGTTATGCTGGGATTACATGGTGGTTACTATAGGCTTGTTTATTTCCCATTTGCTGCTTCTGTAATGCTGGAAACTGGCTAGCAATTACTTAAAGAGGTTAGAAAGAATGTTATGTCACTTTACGGATCACAAATGAGCCACCAACGCTTGCTTTTCTCCTGCTGGGATGGTTAAAAGAGGCACCATTTCCCCCCCCCCCCCCCCCCATTCTGGCTTTGGTTAATTTATATCCCCTATACGGCCTGTCTCTGAAACACACATTATTGTCAGAAACATCTGTCATGCAACACTGTGGAGAAGGTCATGTAATTTGCTGCTGCTGCTGTTGCCTGATATTATTGCTTTATTAAACTTTCATCTGTTAGCCTTCAATCCTGTGTCTGTGTGCCGTGCAAGAGACTTTGATTTTGTTTCCTCTTGGGATGTATTTCAGAGTTGAAAACCGGCTCGCCACGAGAGTACTGTACTGAGATTCCCCAGTTCGGTCCAACATGCTTCCAGTTGTTTTATCCTACCAAATGGGCTTCTATTTGAGATCCAAGCACCTACAAGATTATATCCTAGGCAGTTAGGGGCTTGAGCCATCTCCCGCTCACACCACCAGCATAAATTAGGAATAGCTCATCTGAAGTCAGTGGAATTACACGGCTCTAGATGAAGAAAGAATCAGGGAATGGGTCCCCAGATATGAGCAGTGAGTGGAGGAGCTGGAAGGATAAGATCGCAACACATGGCATCTTTTTATTATAACTTCACTGTTTTATAGTTTTAATAATAAAAAGCAACGTACAAAAGGGAATTATTCGCCCTAAAAGAAGCATCAAAATAGTTCGCAAACATCTGGCGAGTATAGAGACCAGAAAACGTTTCCTCCTCCCACTTCTCCCCCACCTTTTGTTATTGCCCCTCCTACCCCTTTGCCTTTGCTTCATTGCAGTTTCAAATGTAATGGGTTCTAGTTTTTAAGTTATGTGAATTTGGCACTGAGGCAGGTGGGGAACTGGCTCGTAGACTTAGTGCAGCCACCAGCATGCTTTTTGGAAACTTCTGCTTCCCTGATCCAGCACTGAATTCCCCCCCAGCCCTGCCCCACCACCTCATTACAGCCCTGTACTTAACTGGATAGTCCAGTCCAGCTACGGCTGCTTTTAATACAAAACCAACAACTATTTGCAAATACATTTTTTGCTAGTAGATGGAGAAATGAGCAGAATTTATTCAACAAATTGTTATTTAGACCAGCTCTTCCGTTGCCCATCTATTCACCCTACTGCTGTTGCTCCCTAGGAAAAGCTCTGCAGTAACACGTCCATACTGATCTGCAGAATCCCTTACTGTTCCAATCCTGTGTTCTCGGATTGCTCTGTCCCGCCACCTCTATCCTGACCCACAGCCTACCCGCTACAGCAGCACTGATCTGATCTTTACCAGAGACAGTTAATCACGTTGCACTGAATGGTGCTTTTATTCAATGGCTTTATGCTGGGGTGAATTTGGTCCAGTATTTTTAAATGCAGAAATTCCTGCATTACTTCAGTCTTCTCAAACTGATTCAAGGATGGATGGTTTGGGGAAATCTGCATGAGAACTCTTAATGGATGCAAGGGGGGACTTTCAAAGGAACATTTCTCAAAAATCTCTTCTCCTTTTTCATTCCCTGCAAAGAACTTTGTAATATCCCATGCAAATCTTTAATGCTCCTTGGCTCCTGTCAGGCAATGATGTCTTTTGATTGAGCTTATCTCCACTGATGTCTTACTCACATCCTTGTTGCAACTGATATATTCCAATTAACATGTACACGCGCTGTCACTATTAATAGCACTAGTTTGCATCACCTCTTGCTGATTTAAATGATGATCTGACCTGTGGTCCTTGTTCTAAATTGGCAGTGGTAGAAGCAGGCATTAAATTGCAGCAGTAGGAACAGTGGTTCTTGCTAGATTGCTGGGTACCAATTAGGTAATCAATCTAGGGAGAAATAAAATAAATGTGAATTTAGTACTCGTGGAAGGCACTGGCTTGACAATCAAAAAGATCGGAGTTCTGTATTTATTCATGGAATAAAGACTGCATGTGTAGCTAGCATAAACTGGCAAGTACAGTGCCCTAGATGACTATGGCTCTACATGTAACATGCACAATTAAAATATAAGGTCCCAGTCTTGCAGCCTGATCCATGCAGACAGATTTCTGACCCTATGCAGAGCCCCATTATCTTCGGTGGGATTCACTCTGCCAGACCTGTACAACCATACAATGATCCCTTGAAGCCCAGAGATCTGATTCTCATTTATCCCAAGGCCTCTTTACACCATTGTAACAGTGCAAAGGGACCGCAGAGTGGGTGTGAATATAATTCACCTGCACAGAGCCCAAAAGAGCGTAGCAATGGTGGCTGATCCTGCCTCCACTAAAGCTTGTGAGTAAATTTACCCCCACGCCTATCCCTGGCCACTTCAATGGCACTACATGAATGAGTCATGCTATATGCTAATATTTGTAGGATCAGACCAGTGGTTTGGAAGGGCTCAAGAATGGAATGAAATTATGCCAGGTGATAATACAAATTGCGACCCTCCCTTTCATCAGAGATTAAGCCCCCTGTTCTGTTCCTCCGAACATCTGGTTTTTGTGCAGCTGAAACAGAACAGATGAATTTTGGTTTGTTGGGAGAGCGAATTTCCATCAACTTCATTTTTATGGTAATCCATCAGAATAATAATCCTCTTCATGCATGATACAATTGTATAAAGGTCTCATTTATAACTTCCATTAAAATTAATCACCAAAGCTTTTTGAATAAAGCTGTATCTCTCGGCAAGGGGGGGGGGGAGGAAAAGAAAAAAAGGCGGAAGATAGAAAATGGAATGTCCATTATTGCTACAAATGTTAAAAGGGGTGCACTTCAAAAGGGGATTAACCATCTCCCCCACCATAAAATTGCAACTAAAATGTCTCTAGCTCCAGTAAAGAGGTAGGGGGGAGGGGGCGGAGGAGGGATATTATAAGACAAATGAAACTTACCTCCGACATCTGTTTGTATGCCCAAGAACAGTCTGTGAATATGCTGATTCGGTGGTGTTTTATTGTTTAGCAGCCATCTCAGGGTTGTAAGGGAGTTTATTGTAATTGCTAACCCCGGCCTAATGAATGGCACTGTACTGACAGGTCCATTTTTCAAAGTCTCATCTAAAAATATGAGTAGAAATATTTGGATGCTTGGATCAGCCTCATTAGAGACTTCTGGGGGCAGAGAATTTGAGGAGTTCTTATTTTGTTGGTATGGCACTTTCAGGGGGTTAAGAAGAGCCCCAAACTCCTGACTCTGAGGGTCCTAGTCTTAAACAGAGGCTTGAACCTTTGGCTGATGGGCTATAAATCGTTAACATTACAATCATTCTGCTTCTTAACCAGTTCAGGACCTGATTTTGTGTTGTGTAAACTGAGCAGAATTGCTTGAATGGGAGACATTAATGGAAAACCCTGATGGCTGCAGTCAGTGAAGGTGTTGGCTCAGTATCATTATTTGTATTCTAGTAATGCCTAAAGGCTGAAAGCCAGATCAGGGATATCACTGCGCTAGGTGCTGCACATACACCTACTAAGGGGCAGTGTCTTCCTCAAAGACCTTACCATCTAAATAGACAGAAGTGGGGAAACAGGCTGTATTAGTATCCCCATTTTATAGTGGGAGTCAGAGGCACCGAGAGATTAGGGGACATGCCAAGGATCATCTAAGGAGCCCATGGCAGAGCCAAGAGTTGAATCCCATCTGTCCCTGTCCTGCAGGAGTGCCCCTCTTCCATTGCAGGCAGATCTCACCCCTGAGCAGGGCTGGATTTCCCCCAGGGACTTCCCCTGTGGTTAGGGGAAGGGGTTAGTTTTAATGTTAGACCCACCGCGTCACATCATTACTTCTTCCCATCATGTTTGCTCGGGTTCCTGCCGTTTCCATTTAAAAGTGCGTCCTCGTTGCAGCAGCTACAGATGAGATATTTCTCTCCTTCTCCTTGAGTGAGCACCCAGGGCAATTTTCCGCCGTTCTGCACCCTCTTAAGAATCCCTTAATGCTTTCAGGCATTTGGGTACCAGAGTACAGCATGTTTCACTTGCTCTTTAGAGGACTTATGTCACTCTGGTGTGGAAAGCCTCTTTGACCTGCATCTCTAATCATGGCTGCCTTATATACCTAGCAGCAAAAGCCAGTTCTTCTCTGTGTGTGGCATATCCTTCTGCCCATTTTATCCAGGGTTCAGAGAGCACTTGGGGGAGGCTTGGAGCAGAAAGGGTGGCTCCTGGAGTTGTTGCTCAAGGAGGCAAATACCAGCCTGCTCGCAGGGCTCCATAGTTTTCACTGGTTGGTATTCTTTAACAACAGTGGTTGAGAGAAAGAAGGAGGTAGCCGGTGTAATAATTCTGTGCTCTTTGGTGGCGTTCATCTGTACCTAGAAGATAAGGCCCAAGTTTGCAATAGCACCCTGTAATTGGAGGTGCTTCAGTTCTGGGGTGTCCAACCGGAGGTGTTTACAGCCTGACTTTCAGTGCCGCTGAGCACCCACCTCTCCACGGGAAGTTAGTGTGAGCTGTGGGTGCTGAACACCCTTTGGAAGTCAGGCCCTGGGTACCTCAAATTGGGCTTGCTAAACTAATTGGGCACTTTTTGAAAACCTGGGCCTACGTGACTCCTCCAAGACCACATAGCAAGTCAGTGGAAGTGCTAGGAATAGGACCCAGAAGTCCTACCTTCCACCGCCTTCCCCTAAGCAGGAGACAACTGTACTGTGGTTTATACATAGAACCACTGCCTCACTTGCTTTTAGCTGCATTTTAATATACCTATTAGTGATTGTCAGAATGCAAAGATAATTGTCCTCCTCCGTATGATTTGCTACACCTATTTGTTGTGTCCTGCGTAAATGACACTGTCAGTTCTTTGGGGCACAGGGAAGGGAGGGTGATGGTAAGGAAAGTTACATGAGCCCCTGTTGAGTAGATCGATTGTTCCCAAAGGTACCTAGTCTCTTAAATTAATACATAACATCAGCTATCCCTGACGGATGCACAAACCAACCACCCATCTGTTGACTCTTGTCTTATACTTAGATCGTAAGCTCTTAACAGCAGGGACTGCCCCTTTGTTCTGGGTTTGTACTATGTCTAGTGCAAAGGAGTCCATGATTAGGGGTCCTAGACGCTGCAATCGTTGGTCAGCCTGTCCCTTGTCATTACATCATCAGGTTGCCTGTTGATGGCTCCCTGATCGTTTGTGAGTCGCTTCTTAAAGCTCCATTAGGAAGTAAGGCCCTGTTCCCAGTAATTGGAGAGCTTGTTGGGGTTTTCCTTTAACAGCTGGTAGGACAAGATGTTTATAGGAATTCCCAAGCCTTCCCTTGCTATACTCTTCCTCCTCCTCCTCCTCCCCTCCACCACTTCCTTACACGTGTCTTTCCACCCGCTCTGTGTTCCAATTACTCCTGTGAATTCACTGCTGAGTTTTCATTGCTATTCATTAGATAGATTTAGGATTCAGCTCCTTTGGCTGCTGTCTGATTCTGTGGACTTCATTTCCTTGCTGAGTACATTGAAGGGGTTTGTTTTGTTTTGTTTTGTTTTTTTACCTGTTCTATTGGGGGCGGGGGGGGTTCTGTTCCATCTTATTTACTTACTATTGTTCTGGATAAATGGGAAAACAGTTAATGTTTCTGTGTGTTCTTCAGTAGACTCATAGCCAAGGTTTTCTTTTCAGAGGTTTCCTCAGCACAGCACAGCACATAGAATGGTATGTCTAGAGTTAGTCCAGTTTTAGCCTGATTTCATTGTGTCATGCAGTGTTTTCCCTGGTGATAATGTGGCAATGAAAAACAGACAATTAAATGACCAAAGTGGGTCAGCCCAAAGGTCCATCTAGCCCAGTATCCTGTCTTCCAATAGTGGCCAATGCCAGGTGTCCCAGAGGGAATGAACAGAACAGGTGATCATCAAGTGATCCATCCCTTGTCGCCCATTGCCAGCTTCTGGCAAACAGAGGCTAGGGACACCATCCCTGCCCATCCTGGCTAGTCGCCATTGATGGACCTATCCTCCATGAACTTATCTAGTTCTTTCTTGAACCCTATTATAGTCTTGGCCTTCACAACATCCTCTGGCAAGGAGTTCCACAGGTTGACTGTGTGTTGTGTAAAAAAAATACTTCCTTTTATTTGTTTTAAACCTGCCGCCTATTAATTTCATTTGGAGATCCCTAGTTCTTGTGTTATGAGAAGGAGTAAACAACACTTCTTTATTTACTTTCTCCACACCAGTCATGATTTTATAGACATCTATCATATTCCCGCTTAGTTGTCTCTTTTCCAAGCTGCAAAGTCCCAGTCTTATTAATCTCTCCTCCTATGGCAGCCGTTCCATACCCCTAATCATTTTTGTTGCCCTTTTCTGAACCTTTTCCAAGTCCAATATATCTTTTTTGAGATGGCGTGACTACATCTGCACACAGTATTCAAAATGTGGGCGTACCATGGATTTATATAGAGCAATATGATATTTTTTTGTCTTCTTATCAATTCCTTTCTTAATGATGCCCAAACATTCTGTTCACTTTTTTGACTGCCGCTGCACATTGAGCGGATGTTTTCAGAGAACAATGACTCCAAGATCTCCTTCCTGAGTGGTAACAGTTAATTTAGACCCCATCATTTTACATGTATCGTTGAGATTATGTTTTCCAATGTGCATTACTTTGCATTTATCAACATGGAATTTCATCTACCATTTTGTTGCCCAGTCACCCAGTTTTGAGAGATCCTTTTGTAGGTCTGCTTTGGACCTAACTATCTTGAGTAATTTTGTATCATCTGCAAAATTTTGTAACTTCACTGTTTACCGCTTTTTCCAGATCATTTATGAATATGTTGAATAGGACTGGTCCAGTACAAATCCCTGGGGGACACCATTATTTACCTCTCTCCATTCTGAAAACTGACCATTTATTCCTATCTTTTGTTTCCTATCTTTTAACCAATTACCAATCCATGAGCGAACCTTCCCTCTTATCCCATGACAGCTTACTTTGCTTAAGAGCCTTCAGTGAGGGACCTTGTCAAAGGCTTTCTGAAAATCTAAATACACTATATCCACTTGATCCCCCTTCCACATGCTTGTTGACTCCCTCAAAGAATTCTAGTCAATTGGTGAGGCATAATTTCCCTTTACAAAAACAATGTTGACTATTCCCCAACAAAGTATGTTGATCTATGCGTCTGACAATTTTGTTTGTTAGTATAGTTTCAACCAATTTGCCCAGTACTGAAGTCAGGCTTACTGGCCTGTAATTGCCGGGATCACCTCTGGAGCTTTTTTTAAAAATTGGCATCACATTAGCTATCCTCCAGTCATCTGGTACAGAAGCTGATTTAAATGGTAGGTTACAGATGAAAGTAGTGCTGCAATTTCACATTTGAGTTCCTTCAGAACTCTTGGGTGAATACCATCTGGCCTTGGTGACTTTTTACTGTTTAGTTTATCAATTTGTTCCAAAACTTCCTCTAATAACACCTCAATCTGGGACAGTTCCTCAGATTTGTCATCTAAAGAGAATGGCTCAGGTTTGGGAATCTCCCTCATATCCTCAACCGCGAAGACCAATGCAAAAAAATTCATTTAGTTTCTCCGCAATGGCTTTATCGTCCTTGAGTGCTCCTTTAGCATCTTGATTGTCTAGTGGCCCCACTGGTTGTTTAGCAGGCTTCCTGCTTCTGATGTACTTTAAAAAAATGTTGCTATTATTTTTTGAGTCTTTGACTAGCTGTTCTTCAAATTCTTTTTTGGCCTTCCTAATTATATTTTTATACTTCATTTGCCAGAGTTTATGCTCCTTTCAATTTTTCTCATTAGGATTTAACTTCCATTTTTTAAAGGATGCTTTTTTGCCTCTCACTGCTTCTTTTACTTTGTTGTTTAGCCATGGTGGCTCTTTTGGGGTTATCTTACTATGTTTTTTAATTTGGGGTATACATTTAAGTTGAGCCTCCATTTTGGTGTCCTTAAAAAGTTTTCATGCGACTTACAGGGATTTTACTTTTGGTGCTGTACCTTTTAATTTCTGTTTAACAAACTTCCTCATTTTTGTGTAGTTCTCCTTTCTGAATTAAATGCTACAGTGTTGGGCCGCTGTGGTGTTTTCCCCACCACAGGGATGTTAAATTTAATTATATTATGGTCACTATTACCAAGCGATCCAGCTATATTCACCTCTTGGACCTGATCCTGTGCTCCACTTAGGACTAACTCAAGAATTGCCTCTCCTCTTGTGGGTTCCAGGACTAGCTGCTCCAATAAGCAGTCATTTAAGGTGTCAAGAAACTTTATCTCTGCATCCCTGAGGTGATATGTACCCAGTCAATACGAGAATAGTTGAAATCCCCCATTATTATTGAGTTTTTTATTTTAATAGCCTCTCTAATCTCCCTGAGCCTTTCACAGTCACTATCACCATCCTGGTCAGGTGGTCTGTAATGTATCCCTACTGCTATATTCTTATTATTCAAGCATGGAATTACTATCCATATTGATTCTATGATACAGTTTGGTTCATTTAAGATTTTTACTTGATTCTGTGCTTTCTTTCACATCTAGTGCCACTCCCCCACCAGCACAACCTGTTCTGTCCTTCTGATATATTTCGTCCCCTGGTATTACTGTGTCCCATTGATTATCCTCATTCCACCAAGTTTCTGTGATGCCTATTATATCAATATCCTCATTTAACATGAGGCACTCTGGTTCACCCATCTTATTATTTAGACTGCTAGCATTGGTATATAAGCACTTTAAAAACTTGTCACTTTTTAGCTGCCTGCCATTACATGATGTAATTGAATGGGGCATTTTTTCATTTGACGGTTCCCCATCAGATCCTACTCGTATTTTATCATCTTCCATCCTCTCCTCCTTACTAGGACATAGGGAATCTCCACTTATAGATCCTCCCCTAAGGGATGTATGAACCACATACTCCTCTTCACCTGTCATTTTGAATGAAGGGGTTGAACCCTGGTGTATTGTCACCTTGTGCTGCCAGCTCCCCTGGTTAACAATAATCATGACAATATCTTACACGTAGATAACCCTTCTTATCCTGGAAGGTCCAAAGTTCTTTGCAAACTGTGTGTGTGCAGTAGTCATTTCACATCTTTTGGAAGCAGAAGGCAGACGGCCATTGAAAAGCCTGCTGCTATCTGACACCCGTGTTTGGGACAGGAAATGAAAAGGGATCCCATATCTAATTGGTGCAACAAGGGAAAGCGTTGGATAAGTAGAATGGAATTTGATCAGGGAATCAGGATCACGAGTTAACCCTTCTGCAAAGTTCCAGAGGAACTTTAGTGAGCACAAGTGGACAGAACCGCTGTCTCTCATGGGAAGCAACAGCACCTCTGCCACCACACAGTCCTGACTCTGAAGTGGAGAGCCATCTACTGACTCACCGACCCCACTTCTTCCCAGGGTCTCTGCTCCAAGTGCTGACCAGGCATGACCCTGCTTACCTTACAAGGACAGGCAAGATAACAGCCCACAGTGGTAGTGGTGCAGGCAGTCGCGTACTGGGAAACCTTTGATCCAAGGCAGGTGAAGCAATAAAATACATGGAGCAGAGAAATGTGATTTGCATTCAGAGTATTACAATAAATACAAAACTGAGAACATTGTGTAATTTCACTGGCTGTTGCTTCTCCTCTTTACTCTCCGTTCCCTTTTAACTATATTTTGGAGAGCTGGTCGTAATTTCTTACTCTACAGATATTCTCTTGGAACTTCTTCTATCAACTGATTGCATTTAGCTTTGTAATAACTAAAGTTTTATCAACGATGGTATCCAAAGCAAACTTCAGTACAGGATCCATCTAGGACAGACATGCACCTCACCTGCTACGGCACCTTTTGTCTGAGCATCTCAGAACTAGGTCTAAAGGGAGCAGCATAACACCTCTGTGAGGTAGGTATTCTTCTCCCCATTTTGCAGATGGGGAAACTGAGTCACGGGAGTAATGGGCCTGATATAAAGCCCACAAGAGTCAGTGGAAAGACTCCCATTTACTTCACTCCAGAACCTAAGGGACTTGCTTCAGGTCACACAGCAGAGCCAGAAACACAACCCAAATTCCCTGATTTCACCAGCCGGTGCCCTTAACTATAAGACCATCATTCCTCACCTAGCTCTTAGTTGTCTGCTCGCCCTGCCAGGAAGTCAAGGTTGGGGGGGGGGTTGCACACCTTCCAACCCTCTCTCCCTGGGGTGCTCCCTGGCATGCAATGGGGCCACTCCTAGTCCTCCTCACTTGGGAGTTGAAGCCTTCAAAGTTGTTTTAGATGGGAGGGAATTTGAATGAGGAGAAATTGGGGGTCACCTCTCAGAGCACCCCATGGGGAGCAGAATTATCGGCTGAGGAGTTATGAGGAAGCCAGTAAGATGGTGGTTGTTGGCATTAATATAAGGTAAGCCAGGCGTGCTGCCTAATAAATAACCAGGAGAGCCCAGCAGCTGAATTCCTCTGTGTTTTAATCAATATTTCATTGTTTTTCCTGTACAAAATTATTACACTAAAACAAACATAACAAGCATGTTAAATAAAAGCCTAAAATGCAGAACCCTCCTGAGTAGTCAATTAATAATATCAAATCACTGCCTAACATATATAATGCATTACTATAGTAACCATTATCTTGCATAGGGAATTAAAATATTAAAGCGGCAGACAGGTGCTGCTACCTCAGGAGAAATGAATAAAACAAAACAAATCAAGGAAGTGAAGCCCTTGCAAATCAATCGATTGAAAATCACATTACGTGTTGCTATTGTTCCTTCTCCAAGCTGGTGGGTACTGGGGGTGCTGGAGGAGGTGGTATTACCAGTTAACATTAAGAAATGGCTTGCAGTAACTGTTTTAGTGGGCAAAACAATTATTCTGAGAAAATGGAAATCTGCAATTCCTCCGCTCCCTCACACACAGACCGGCTGAGTGAACTCTCTACTACTGCATTAATGGAAAAAATGACTCTGTCTAATAGAAACGCTTGGAAAAAAATATGAGGACGTCTAGTCACACAAGAAACTATTGCATACGTTTGCAGCTTAGTATATATTAGTCCCTGATGCTACGTTCTGACTTATTTTTTTATTTAATCACTTTAATAATTGATGCCCTGCATGATCTCTACAGGTTCGGGGTTTTTTGTTTTTCTCTCCAGGTTTTACAAATAGTGACATTGAATTGTGTGATTTATAGGCTGTTTCCATCTTGTGCATATATTCAGAGGGGGTTAGGTTTTGTTGTGTTGGCATTTGAAATAAAAACAATAAAAATAAAGTTAAAGAAAAGAAAAAAATCAATTGGGCCCCAGGGACCATTGCACATACCTGCCCTGACCGCAGATGGGGCAATTCCTAAAGTTGTATTGTTTCACTTGAATGTGGCAAAGGATTCAAGGATGGAAGTAGCACAATGAAAGGGGAGAAGGAATGAAACCAGGGAGAGAGGAAAATTAGAGGGAGGCTCATACGTTTGCTCTCCCATGTTTCCCATTTCCCCAGTCACCTGTTACTTGGATCAGACCTGTGCTGCAGCCTAATGGGAGCTTCCCAGCTCGCCCATTTCCTTCTGTGCCCTGCTTCCCAGCTAGCCCTGCACTGCACCATTGCAAGAGTACCCTGGCTTTCGTCTCTGCACTCCGCTTAGATCTGTGTTGTGTTGTTTCAGTGCTCCACTCAGACCTACCTTGTCCCCTGACTCCATCCACTCAGCCTTGCCCTGCACCTTTACAAAATTCCCCTCATTTCCGATTTTCCACAGTGTTCCCAGATCAGCCCTGCCCTACAAAGTTGAGGAAGATCCTTTCCCATCTCCCCTGTTTTACCCCGTTTCCCATTTCAGACCTGCATTCAAGATTCCCCCCCCCCCCTTTATCGATAGATACAGGCCTGTGACAAAAAGCTCTTCCACTGGGAAGCAAAAGGGGAGGACACTGGGAAGCAAAAGGACAGCCAAGGTTGACTCATGCAACATAGGGATGAGATGTGAATTAGATGCATGCATATCAATTATCTGAAAGAGTCCCCGCACATTTCTTCTGGGTTTAGAACAGCTTCCCGGTTTTACTGTGTTTGTCTTTATCTTTAATAAAAAGAGCTCAATAAAACACTATTGGATGCACCTCGGCAGCCCCTTCACTGCTCCTGCACAACTTCCTCGCACTTTTCTGTGTCAACTTGACTTTAGTCTGTCTTAGGATTTTACCCTCCCGCCCATCACACTAGTAACTGAGCACCTTCCACATATAATCAATGGCAGTAGCAAAGTCCCTGGTGGAGACGTTCCCACTGACTTCAGTGGGCTTTGAATCGGGCCCTTAGTCTCTCTGGAGAAGTTTTAGGGTTGGTTAGTGATTTTGGATCCCCGGCTAGACATACCACGAAGGGGCCTGATTTTCATAAAGCGCTGAGTACCCTGTCCCCTGGAGTCACTTTTCATCGGTAGCTCTCAAAGGGCTTCACAAAGGAGATTATCTCTGTTTTACTGACAGAGAAGCTCAGAAATAGAGAGAGGAAGAGACTTGCCCTAGGTCAACCATCAGGCCCGTAGCAGTGCCTGGAACAGAGCTCGGGTCACCCGCGTTCCCATCCGCTTCCCTGTCCATTCGGACGTGCTGTCTCTTATTGGCATCAAGCCCATTTTTAGCTGCATCCACAAAGGACACAGACTGTGCTGTCGTCAGGCCGGATCATCCCGGAATGGCATACCAGTACTTGTGCCCGCATGGAGGGTGCCATTTTGTTCTCAAAATGGTGTTCCCACTCATCGTGGTATGTGCGAGGACACATAGAATGGAGGACTCCATTGGGTAGAGCAAAATGGCATCCTCTACGTAGCTTGTGTGTGAGGTAACGTTGGCGGGGGTGTTCTAGTAGGTGCCCATTCTACACTACACTGCTGGATTCTTACTCTTGTATTTAGTTTTGCAAAGGATTCTGATGAGCGTTTGTTCCTTTTCCTCCACGCAGGCTCCATTTCATGGTTTTCCACACGGAGGAATTCCACGATGTTCTGAGGATATGGGATGGGCCGGTGGAGAACGGGATCATCTTAAAGGAGATCAGCGGCTCCAGCTTGCCCAGCGATGTCCACAGCACCTTTAACTCCGTCATCCTTCGGTTCAACACCGACTTCTTCACCAGCAAGCAGGGTTTCGCTATTCAGTTTTCAGGTAGGCGCCACGGAGACTCTGTTTCCTCAGGGTTGAATGGGGCTGGTGATGAATGGGCACGCACACCACTCAGCGTTCATTGGACGGGCCACGCCTTTGAGTGCCACTGATGCGTGCCTACCGTAATGTAACGTAACGGGGAAGAGCGCTGCATTCCATTGCGCCGTATCCAGGTTCACTGGGATGAGCTTGTAAATGGCACCATTGATCATGGGAAATACGTTAGGAGGAATTGTGGGTATTTGTCCCCACATCTCCACAGTTCCTTGTGAAGTATCCCACAGCACCTCAATGCACAGTGAAAATTTCCCGCAAGGTGATGCATCTGCAGGCGGCATGGAGGGCACTAGGATGCCTACCCACAGGGCACCATGCCTTTGCCAATGTTACCTGAGGTTGTGTGGACACAACGCCGTAGCACAAACAGTCCAGTGTGAGTGCACTCCACTGAAATCACTCGGTTAATGGAACTTTACCAGTGCAACTTCAGTGTGTAGACAAGGCCTGAGAAGTTGTGTCCAGTCTGGTGGCCCTATTTGTAGTGTCACATGCAGTGGGGGTGGGGACTAGCCCGAGACTTGTGCACTGTATTTTGAAAACATAACTGGTGCAAGGTATGTCACACCAGTGCAAACCCATTTTGCACCAATCTACTGTGTCTGGACTGAGAGGATTTGCACTGTGATGTAGTTAAACCAGTGCAAATTTCCCTAACCTAGAAAAGCCCAAAGGGGATTTTGCTTTGCCCAGAAAATATTAACGGACTGATTTTCAGAGGCACTCTGCACTCAAACAATGGGAGCCGCATGCTTATTGCATGTCTGAAAGCCAAGCCATAAACACGGTGTCTCATGTACCTTATGTGCTGCACCAAATTTACAGATGGGAAGACAGGCCAAGGTTTGAAAATGACTAATGATTTTCGCTTCCTCCATTTTTTTTTGGTGTCCAACCTGAGACACCCTAGAGGGTCCTGATTTTCCGAGTGTGGGTGCTCGGCAGTTTCTGAGAATCAGGCCCCTTTATGATGACCCAGGTTGGGCCCCCCCAAAATTGAAGCAACCCAAATCAGTCGTCACCCTTGGAAAATCTTGGCCTTAGTCTGTTTGTAGCCCAGTGTTGTTGTTTTGTACAGCGTCACTGTATATAACATACACGGCCTGACTCTGTGTTCACTGCACGGGCCCTGAGCCTGCAAACGCTTACACACGTTGATTTCGATAGGGCTGCTCAGGGTAGTAACATTAAGCATGCATGGACCTGTTACCGAGGGCCATAGTTTGTAGCTCTAGTGGCAAGGCAGGGCTGTATCATTTTACTGCAGTGTCTCTGGATCTCTGAGTAGTGGCTTCCTTGGTATCTAGGCAGCAGCTCTTGTCTCTGCTTCCAAGTTGTTTTGCGAGCTGATTGTACGATTCTGTTCTTGGTACCCGAGTGTGGGCTGGAGAGGTGCGTGCATTGCAGGTGGAGCCCTCCAGGCGAATCCTACCCGAGTCCGAGCTCCTCCTGGGAAGCACAAGACAGAGTGGTGGCTCAGCGCCCTTGGAGACAATGCTGCATCCTCTGCTCTATGCCTGGCTTGCTTCATGGGCTGGAATGGAGCAGGCACATTTTCCTGACTCACCCTAACTGCTGTGGGGTGCTGGAAGAGAGCAGGGACTATGCTCCCCAGCAATATTTTGGCCAGCTCCTGCACTGGGGTAACCGAGTGAGACGCAAACTCCCTCCAGCTCCTTATGCTGGAGTTTGCCATAGCATGAGCTAATTGCACAGAGCCAGGTTACTATAGCAGGAAAAAAGCTCCAGGCAGCTGTCTGATGTAGAACTGCATCCTTATGTACTACTACTTCTAACAGCCTTTGTTCATAGGGTGTGATCGTGTAGC
Source organism: Malaclemys terrapin pileata (assembly GCF_027887155.1). Classification (NCBI taxonomy): domain Eukaryota; kingdom Metazoa; phylum Chordata; order Testudines; family Emydidae; genus Malaclemys; species Malaclemys terrapin. The sequence continues at coordinate 15,181,063 of NC_071526.1, read as the reverse complement.
CAGAGACCTGAGCTCAAACATACAGGCTGGGATCTGGTATAACTTAAATATATATTTATATAACCTCCCCATCTCCTCCAACTCCAATGCTAAAATGCAGGAGGCGAAATAATTTGATTGCCATGGGGACATTATGGTGCAGATCCTCCGCTGGTGTAAATCAGCAAGGATAGAGCTATGTTGATTTACAAGGGCTGAGGATCTGTCCCATTGTATTTTTTTCTGTTGCCTCGTAAGGACAGCTGCCAGGATGCTAGGTGAGCACGTCCATTCCTAAAAGTTCAGGCTTGATGCGTCCCAGGGCTCGAGGCTAAATTCCACTGCCACGCAGTGACAGGGAAAGCTGCTAGCGTATCAGTTTATTTTACAGCATATGTTTGACGCAGGATTGTATAAAAATGCCATGTAAGATTAGTGGATGCCTGGGCGTATTAAGTAAACATGTATGTGCAATGCATGAGCATACATCAGACTTGCATTCTGTGTTGCACACTTGAACTTACCATTCCCCGAAGCCTTTCCCAGCTGGAGGAACAGATGCTAACTGCAAAGTAAAAGAGTGTGTGTGTGTGTGTGTGTGTGTGTGTGTGTGTGTGTGTGTGTGTGTGTGAGAGCGAGAGAGAGAGAGAGAGAGAGAGAGAACTTTAAGGGGAAAACAGAAAAGAAAGAGGGAGAAAAGTCATTGCTTGGCACAGTGTATTTAAAGAGGATAGTACAGTCAGCACTAATCATCTGCATTATGCATCTTGGCTTCTCCCCGCCCATCACCCAGTTATTGCAGTTGAGTTAACAACCCAAGATGAAGGATGGTCTTGGAGTTCAGACACTGGTCTGGGACTTGGGAGGTGGAGGTTTATTTCTTGGCTTTGCCACCGATTTCTTCTGTGACCTTCAGGAAGTCATTGTCATTATGTGCCTCAGTTTCCCCATCTGTAAAACCAGGGCAGCGATATTTTCTTCCCATTTACAGATGGTGTTGGGATAAATATATTAGTGTGCGTGGAGCACTAGGATATTATGGCAGTGGGGACCATATTGAATCCCAGAAGGACGTATGTTCACCTCCCGCACTGTTTTGTGGAATCTGCACTTACGCTGGATGCAGCAAGAAAATCAACATTTGCAGCTAGCAGAGTTCCCTGCCGCAGGAGTATCATTCGGTCAGATAACAAGGCTGCCTTATTATAAAAGTCTGGATAATTTTCTGTCCAATATTTCGATGTAGGTTAAGAGTTCGCAGATGTCAGTGTTTGAGAGAGCAAGCAGATTGCCACAAGGATACGAGCAGGAGGGTTTAAAGTCACAGTATAAACGGTGTACACTAGATCTGGCCAAAAATGATGGGAGAGGAACACGATCGAAATAAATCCCCATTTTTCCTCCAAAAATTCAAAACTCCAAAATTGTGAAATTTGAAAAATGTTGATTAGCTCTATAATTTCCTGAAAGACTGGGAAATAATTTCCTGAATAGTAGAGCTGCTTGGAAAATTGTAATTAGTTTTTGGCAGAAAATTTTTTAAAAGTTTGTTTTATCAAAATTCTCCACAAAAATTGTTCCTTCTCCTCCCCCGCCACCCTACCCTTTTTCCAGGGACAAAATTGAAAAGGGAGGAAGAGACTGGGGAGGGGGTAGAGACTGGAATTTTCCATTTTTTTGGATTAAAAAACAATCAAACAAGAAAAATTTACAGCGAAGATTTTTTTTAACTTCCTAATAAAACACCATTTTTTTGTTGAAAAACGTTTTGGAAGGAAAAATCTCAGTTGGCTGCACTGCCGTATTGCCTTCACAAATCAGGCCCTTCTAAAATCATGAGATTGGCTAAAAGATCATGAAATATTTTTTTAAAGATGCATTTGGGGGTCATCTTTCTCTTCTGGTTTGTGAGCCTCTAGATCACACTCACATTGCATTTTCCAGCTTTTCTCTGCATCCACGAGGTCTAGAAGCTTCCTATGTTTTTTTTAATCAATGAAAGCCAAGAATGCCACATGATCCTATGACTCCAGGTGCTGGGGCTTTACCAAGAATAGTGTGAGAAAAGCATGACAGTTGTCAACGCTGTTCTTGAAGAATTTCCCCCACCCCGCCAACAAAAAATGTTAATTGAAAAAAAATTCAATCAGCACTTCATTTTCTTAGGCATCATATAGAAAGTGCAAGCTATAGAAGGGTAAGCTAGGCCTGGGAAGGTTCGCAAACCTGTCTTTATAGATTTGTTTGTTTGTTTTTTGATACTCCCAGTTTCCACTGCCACCTCCTGCAATGACCCAGGGATTCCCCAGAATGGGAGCCGGAGCGCAGACAGCAAAGAAGCAGGTGACTCCGTCGTCTTCCAGTGCGATCCAGGATACACCCTGCAAGGGGAGGCCAAAATCAGCTGTGTGCAGATTGAGAACAGGTTTTTCTGGCAACCAGACCCTCCCTCTTGCATAGGTATGATCTGTGCAACATTTCTCTGATTGTACAGCAAGGGGTCTAGGTTCCCCTTGCTAGGGTGTGTTGGAACATGTTGCATATTGAAAGGGGTAGAAATCCCAACTGGTTTGGTGGATAAGTACAACAGGGTGCATAGGGTTCACACAGCCAGTGGCAAGGGGTTAGAATCCATATCTGAACTTGAGGACATCATCAGGGGTCTGTCCTGCCATGTGGGTGAGGAGGTAGAAGTGGGGAAAGCTATCACCTAGCTACGCTGTGCAATCAGGTTTGCCAAAGGGGTCTGGTATATAAAGCCCAGCGCTCTCATGATCCCTGAGCATAGAAAGGAAGGAGAGTGAGATATTAGGTAGGAGGCAGGAGATTGTCTGGGCAAGCCAATTATTTTTGGTTGGGGAAGGACCTTGGTTGGGTGACTTTTGTGCCAGGAGGTAACATATTCTGAATCACAAGAGAAACCTGTCTGACGTTCTCCATGGGTTCATAAAGTCATAAAAGAAGCGCATGAAATCTATTATTTTTTTCAATACAGCCAGAACATATAACAATTGTCATGCTACGCGCATAAAAGCAATAAATGTTAAATTAGCTGGCTAATTAAATGTTAGCCAGATATTAGTCATCCTGTAACCTTTATTCATATTTATGCAATGTTACCCCAAGCAACTTAAATTAATTAACTCCATTTCTTAAAACAGATTTAAAGCCAGCTGGGAAACTTTTATGACATGCCCAGAATTTGTTTGCTGCAGGACAGCTTGATATTTGAAAGACTCTGTTAATAATCTCACATGGCATCATTTCTATCTGATGCTGACAGCCCTTTTAGTTGTTGTGGAGCTGTAACTAAAATCACAGTGTTGTGTATTTAGGTATCTAGCTAATCCCCCGTTGAGTTCTCATTCACATCGAAAGCTGAGATCTTAGTTCTTCTTTCCAGGGAGTGGAACTGAGGTGAGATGATCCGGGCTAAGGGAATTCTCATAGGGTGTCTTCAGTGAAGGTCATTTGACTTAGAAAGAGCCATTGTGGTGGGTTGCTTTTGGACAGAGCCCTAGCGATCCTTTTTTAGAAGATGCAAGATCTCCCAATAAGCTGGGGAGGGGGGAGAAACAGCAGTGACAAGGTTCTCTTTCAGTGACAAAGGGCTTTTGGAATTTTTGGTGGTCAGATACTGTAAATGATTCTACAATAGCCTTACACTATGTTGCCTAATTACAGCTGGTTGAAAAGTGTTTGGAGTTTTTTTCCCCCCAGTGGAACATTTCCAGGTTTTGGTGAAAAATAAAATACTTTGATTCTGAAATACCTCTGCGGTGCCTCCTGGGAATTGTGGTTCAGGCGTCTCATACTTCCATTCTTCTCTCCAAACTGGGCTCCCTGGTTGGACTACATCTCCCTGGTTGGATGCATCACGGTATCCCCTTTTGGTCTGAGGAGGCGCGGAGCATCTTGGGAGATGAAGTCTAATCCATAGAGGAGAATGGGAGTATGTAGCAACTGAACTACAGCTCCCTTGAGATACTGCAGCAGCATTTCATATCTATATAAATGTTTGTTTTAGGGTGTTCAGTTTTTTGACAAAAATATCAAAAATCTCCCTGGAAAGCAGACACATTTTGCGAAAAATGTTGTTTCAGTGAAAACCAAATTTTCGGTCATAAAACAAGCTTAACTGGAAACTTTTCGACCAAATGCTTAGCCTTCCTGGCAATGCAAAGTAATCATTTGTCCCTGACAGCACGTGTTTTCACTTCTTGAAGAGGAGCCTTGATTTTGACCAGGAGCTGCCTAGATAATGAAACAGGAAGGCTCGGGGCATCTTCTCTCTCTCTCTCTGATGATCCATTCGTATCTCTTATGAAAATTGTAATGGGCTCGGACTGTCTCTTGCTATGTGTATGTCCAATGCCCGGTATAACAGGGCCCCAGTCTCGGTTAGGGTCCCTCAGGGCTACTGTATCACAAATAGTATCTTATCTCTCTGGCAATCTAGCTGTCTGTCTTTCCATCTCTCTCTCTCTCTCCATATGGCTGTTTGTCGCCATCTAGCCAACCATATTTCCATCCATCTCTTCATCTCTCTACCGAAATCTCCACCCGTCCATTTCTAAATCTACCCTCCCCATGACTTCCAGGTGCACCTAGTCCACAGCTCAACCCAGAAGTCTAATTCCCACCATGGTCTGTTGTTTTCCCCGTATGGCAGAACGTGTATCACTATCCCCCTCCCACCCCCCTTGCTTTCTTGTTTCAGCTCCCTGCGGAGGGATCCTGACGGGGCCGGCCGGGGTCATCTTGTCACCGCAGTACCCTGAGCCCTATCCCCCGGGGAAGGAGTGCGACTGGAAGTTGACGGTCTCTCCCGATTATGTCATTGCCCTGGTATTTAATATGTATGTACCCATGAGCAGCTCGGCTGCTCCCTTTCAATTCTGCTGGGACTTGTGGGGAGAGGGGAGGAGCTCAGAAGTGGGGCAAGGCCTGAGGTAACGGGTTTGCCATTTGCATCACCTGCTCTCTAAAGGGTTGTCCCAGGGCTCCATGGATCAGTTTCCTAGAGAGCCCCTAACCAGACGTACCAAACGTGCAAAAAAAGCAGAAAATTGGGCTTGGTTTTGGCTTAATTGGCTTGTGAGTTGCTTGTTGGCTAGTTTTTGGCTTGTTGCTTGTTGTAGCTTGTTGCTTCTGTTTTTTTATCGGCTCCCGGCAAGCAGGAGCAAGGGGGGACAAACCGTGGCAAGCCGGACAAGTGGGGGAGAGAGTCAGGGGTGCACAGCAGGCCCACCACAGTCCCAGACTGCATGCCGGGGGGAGCTAGTCACATAGGGTGTTGGGGTTTGTAGGGATTGGCTTGTTTGGGCCTTGTTTTGAAATGGGATTCGCTTGATTTTTCTCTTATTGTGAAAATCGGGGGGCTTATTTACCACGTGAAAGTTGGCAACTGTGCCCCTAACCCGTGTCCAAAGCAAAGAAAACCACTTATATCTGCCGGCCCCTTCTCCCGACAGTCTCACCAAGGATGGTGTCTGGTTCCTGTAGTGTTGGCTGATTGGCTCCCATGTTTAGCCTCAATCCGTCCTGGTTGGGAAGAGGATACGTGTATTCCGACCACAGCCCTGCTTTATTTGTGCATGTGTTTAAATTCTGGTGCTATTGCAGAGCAAGTGTCTGCCATGCCCCCCCGAGCCCCTTGGCCCTTCCAGCTCCTGTTAATTCATTAGCGGGTGTTTTCAAAAGACTGGATCCAAAGTGTGGCTGGATCAACAGGTTAATCCTTTGGGCCATGCTGCCTGTGGCCCATATGTAAAATTTGCACAGAAGCTTTTGGACTCCTCTGCCCTCCAGTGCATGGAGAACTCAGTGAGACCTCCCTCTTGCTGCTCGCTATCGAGCTCAGCCCTCTGCTCTGCCTACAGTAACCCTGAGGTGGCTTGAAAGGGGCATCTTCCCAGGCCTGGGTGGCAGACTCAGGAGCAAGGCCTTGTCCTTCCAAGCAACAGCTGCTTGTGCTGCTGGAATCTTTGTCTACTGCTTATGCCCTCTGCACCTTTAAAACTTCCCTGGGGGTACATCGAGGGAAAGAGCCATCTTTCTGTGCTCCTCACCTTTAATTTGCACTTTTCAGTAACCGCGGTAATGGGCATCTTGAGAGACTCTCTGTGAGGAAGAGCAGAGAATGGCAGCATTAGTAGATGTTGATTTGTACAGGATTTTTTTTCCCACCTGCCATCAGGGCAACCTTGTGGTTAAGGCTGGACAGGGGCTTTGGAGAGCTAGATTCAATCCCTACCACTGCTCTGGGCAGTGTGGGAGACTTCAGGCACGTCAGTTAGTCTCTTGGGACCTCAGTTCCTAATCTGTAAAATGGGGATCACAATCCTCCATTTCCTCCACCTGTCTTGCCCACTTAAATTGGAAATATTGTGGGGGTGAGGCTGTTTCCTTACTCTGTGTCTGTACAGCACCTAGCACACTGGGTCCCGATGTTCTGTTAGGCCTCCCGGTGCTCCCACAATACACGTAATCGTTCCAGCTCTGCTTGTTTTGTTTCTTGCCCAGCTTTAATTTGGAGCCCGGCTACGATTTCCTCCACATCTACGACGGCCCCAGCTCACTCAGCCCCCTGATCGGGAGCTTCTACGGCTCCCAGCTGCCCGACCGGATAGAGAGCAGCAGCAACAACCTCTTCCTGGCTTTCCGAAGTGACGCCTCCGTGAGCAATGCAGGCTTCGTGATCGATTATACAGGTAACCCATTGACCGTAGCGTGTACCGTGCCCTGTCAGAACCACCCCCACTTCCATCAGGCCTCCTGGATGAGCCATAAGCAGGAGGATGCTTACCCAGTTGGTAGCTATAGGAACCCTCCCATCATCAGTCCTGCAGTCTGTGTGGCTGTTGCGAAGGCCAGCAGGGAGAGCAGCCGATTGCTCTCCAAGGGAAAAATTGTTGGGAACAGGGATGAGATTCAATACCAGATCAATACTCGTCTGACCCGCTGTACAGCACAGGCCACCAACACCAGCCAGCCAGCGCACACTCAACCCCGCGGCAGACATTAGACCAGGGTATTACAGCCCACAGGAGGGATCCAGGTGCACCAGTGCCCAAGGCCCCCGCAATGGCAGGTAAATGATTATGTGAGATAGACCCAGGTAAGCCTGGCAAGCGACCTGCACCCACATGCTCCAGAGGAAGGTGAAAAACCCCCAACGTCTCTGCCAATCTCACTGGGGTAGGGGGAGAATTCCTTCCCGATCCCACATGCGGTGATCACTTAGTCTGTGAGTATTTGAGCAAGAACCAGACAGCCAAGCACCTGAGAGAGAGAATGCTCAGTGTCACCTCAGAGCATTGGTCCAGTGTCCCATCTCCAGCCAGGCCCATCACTGATACTTCAGAGAAAGGAGACCAAAAAACCCCAGAATACAGTGCGGGGAAAAGATCCCTTCCTGACCCCTGCAACTGACACTCTGATATATATTTATATTCAGGAATATAAGACATAAAGTGGAAGGGACCCAAGGGCTGCCATGCTCTGCCCCCCATCATCTCAAGTAGCCCCGTCTTTCAATACCACAAATTGATCCACTCTCTCTTAAAACTAATTAAATTGTTTGCCCCACAGCTCCTATTGGGAGTTTGTTCCAGAACCTCACCCCACTTATGGTTAGAAACCTTCTAGTTTCCAGCCCGAATTTGTTCATGGCCAGTTGATCCCCATTTGTTCTTGTGCGGCATTATCCTTTAGCTTGAATAGCTCTTCTCCCTCCCTGGGGTTTACCCCGCCACACCATGTATTTACAGAGAGCAATCCTGTCTCCTCAGCCTTCTTTTTGCAAGCTAAACAAGCCAAGCTCTTCCCATCTCCTTCCACAAGATAGGGCCTCCATTTCCCTGGTCATCATCAATAGCTCTTCTCTGCACCTGAATTTCAGTCTGAATGAATCTTTCTTGAACACGGGTGACCAGAACAGCACACAGTATTCCAGGTGAGGTCTTACCAGTGGCATTAATCCTTCTCTACCTCTATTGGAAATGCCTTGCCTGATACATCCTAGGATTGCCTTTGCCTTTTTCACAGCGGCATCACATTGGTTTGAGGTCAATCAAGTCCTCTGAATGACCTGATTTGTAAAGTTTCAGTTACCGCCAGGTGGGAGCAGTCCCAGGGGCTTGGCTTCAGTGGAGGCTTTGGGAGGTGCCAGCTCTCAGAGTGGTTCCCTAACTGAAGTGGACAAGCTCACCAGAAAGTACAATGCTGTGATTCAGCTTCATTACTGGCTGCAGAATTGACTCTGGCATCCACATTAGCATCAGCAGCAAAGAAAGGGCAGGGAAGGCTGCAAAGGGGAATGGTTTTCGATGAGCATTGTCTTGCATAACACTCTAGGAACAGCTGGCTCTGCCACTGATGCTCCTGTCCTTGGATAAGTCATTTAACTTCTCTGTGGTTCATTTTCCCCAGCACTTTGAGATTTAAATGTAAAGCTCCATGTTAGATTCCCAGGGTGAAATCCGAGCCCTATTGAAATCAGTAGCAAAACTCCCACTGACTTCTATGGGGCCAGGATTTCACTGTCAGTGCTTCCAGTTTCTCATCACCGTTACACAGACCCTCGTGTTCGACGTGGGAGCATGGGGGCATTTCAGGTCCCTGATTGGATACGAATTGGGCAAACAGTTATGTCCGTTTCAACAGAGCCTGTATTTTGCAAACAGAAACACAGCCCCCTTGGCGTGACTAAGCTTCGGGTTCTCTTCTGAGATCAGTTTTTTATTAGTATTATTTGTGTTGCAGTAGAGCCAAGAAGGTCCAGCCTCATTGTGCTGGAGGCTGAACACACACGCCAACTTGAAAAACAGCCCCTGCCTCCAAGAGCTTATTTCCCCAGCCCTGCCCTTCGAAACATTCACCCAAAAGCTGCCAGTGAGCCGGGCTTGGTGCTGGTCCCTTTGCCCCTGGTCTTTGCTCATTTACTCCACTTAAATGCCGTGTTGTTGGTTTTCCTCCAAACATTGTATTTTACCCAGCGCTGAACAACGTGGACGTTTGCTTGCCAGGCTTTCCTTAGCTGCAATGTTGCCAGTCTGCTGATCTTGAATTATTTCTCCAGGCTGAATCGCGTGGGCCTTACACAGACCTTGCCTGGGTGCGCAGGCCGTGTGGCTGCAGTTCAAAGAGAAGACGCAGGTTATGTCAGTGGGACATAGATAAGGCAATGGGGGAATCGTCGTTACGTTGCAGGCGGTTGGGTACGCCTCCAGGAGTCTCTTTGTTGTTTGACATCTGTTCTCCATGGTGTGATATTCCCCACAGCTGGGGCCGGCGGTGTTAGTGTCTGGTTTGTGCTCTTTTCTGCCAAGTGCAGGAGCGGCAGGCTTGCTTTCCATGCACCAGCAGGGACTTGGAAGGTTGAGATGGCAGCGTATTCAGCTTCTGGGCATTAATGGGAAGTGGAGGGAATGCTTTATGAGACTCGGCACCAGCGCTTCGTGAAGATCGAAGCTCAAACAATTTCTCCTCTCCTCAAACTGGAAATGTGGGGCCTGATGCTAAGTGACTCCCTCCCTGTGCTCACAGCAGGAATGCAGGAGATGGGTTTCAGGTGTTTTTGAGCCACCTTTGTACTCTTCAAACTCTGACATGCAGGCACCTGTCCACCCTCCAGTATAAGTTAGAGCAGCCTCAGGGCTGCTTTAACTTACCCTTTGCTCCCTGTGTGGCCTGGGAAGCACAGAACTAATGTCGGTTTTGGCCACGCCTCCAATCCACCCCCCTACACAGGGGGCTGGGAGAAGAGACAAGGTAGGGTTTGTCTATACTGCAATTTGAAGACCCACGGCTGGCCCAGGTTAGTTGACTCGGGCTCGCGGGGCATGGGCTATGGGGCTATAAAATTGCAGTGTTGACGCTCGGGCTGGGGCTGGAGCCCGGGCTCTGAAACCTGGCCAGGAGGAAGGGTCTCAAAACCCAGGCTCCAGCCCAAGCCCAAATCTCTACACTGCTAGTTTTAGCCCCGCAGCCTGAGCCCCATAAACTGAGTCAGCTAAGCCAGGTTCTGAGACTCCATGCTGGAGGTTTTTTACTGCAGTGTAGACATACCTGTAGGGTCCTTATAGCAGCTCTGTTACAGCTCGGGAGGCCCATTGTACAGGGGGGATTCTCAAGGCTAAGGTACGTGTGTCTATCCTCACCTTACAGCCCCTGCATGCTGCCAGACAGGGCTGCCGAGAGCGAGTTCGGGCCCCAGTGAAAACATTTTTTCGGGCCCCCCAGCAAGGGCGGACCGGCTAAGCAGGGCCGACAAAGCTGGGGAAGCCGGGCCCTGGGCCCCCTTCTGGACCGCTGGGCCCCGGTAATTTCTACCGGCTTCTCAGCTCTGCTGCCAGAGCAGCTCTTTTGGGAGAGCAGAAGGAAAGAGTCTGGCTTGCTTTTCACCATTCATTTTTCCCAATGAAACTATTAGTGCCTAGATACCCAAGCCAGGTTAGTGTTCTAGAAATGGAGCGAGCAGAACTAGACTGGTGAGTTTCACTTCTGTTTCTAGTCAGTTTCACTTTCTGGTTCTCACCCCCCTCCGCTCAGAATTTTAAAAAGAGCCCAGCTCCGCCACTGGGGTAAATCCCTGTAACACCGTTGAGGTTAACAGAGATGTGCCAATTTACTGCCACTACGCATGTAGCCCAGCGCTTCCGTCTCAGTTAATGAAGATCCACCTCCGTGGCCTTCGATGCCGTACATCTACCAGTTCTCTGATCTTCCTGTAACCCACACATCTTCTGGGTGGGGTGCTCTGTCCCATCTAGTGGAACCGAGACCCCTTAGAGAGATTAATGAGTCTGCTCTACCGCCTTAGCTAACAGCCAGTTGGCTTTTAGCTCATGCGGTAGAGGCTCATGCACTAAGTCCAGAGGCCCCAGGTTCAATTGTGCCCGCCGATGACTAGGGTGACCAGATGTCCCGATTTTATAGGGACAGTCTGGATTTTTTGGGTCTTTTTCTTATATAGGCTCCTATTACGCCCCACCCCCATCCCGATTTTTCACATTTGCTGTCTGGTCACCCTACCGACGACTGGGGTCATCAACGTTACATTCCGTCAAGTTTTCTAGGGCAGACCAGACTCAAAATTGTAATGTAAAAAAACAAGCAGATTCCATGGCAGGAGGGGTGGCTGTTTGGGGTAGCTTTTAGCTATCCTAAGGAAGCAAGAAACCAGCATTATAACCCAATCCCCCCCTCCCCTCCCCCTGTCCCGGCAGCTCACCTTTTAAAGGGCTATTCGCAGATTCCTTTTTAAGGCCTTGGTTCAGGAAAGCATCTGGCCTTAAATCCTGGATGAATTGTGCTCTCCATTATGCATGAGCTACTCCCATCGGAGTGGTACAAACGTATCAGGCGAAAGAGCTTAGGCCCCAAAGTATATTTATAAAGGGAGCGAGTTGCCAAGCCAGGTGTCCTTTCTTATTAAAGCAGTGGCTTTACGGCCTTTAAAGTATTTTCTTTCTTTCTCCAGGGAATCAAGGGGAAAACACACCTTCTGGTGGATTCGGTTCTAAAGGCGAGGGGTGTAAGAAATGATTAAAGTCTTAAGCTGGTCTTTTGAGCTATTCTTTCTTTCAGGCCAGGCTGGGATGCGGCAGAGCCAGCGCAGTTATTCAGGGAGAACCGAAATGAAAGCACCCCCCAACAGACTGTTGTTCTTAGCATTGTTAGTGTGTGCGGGGTGGGGCTGAGGGTGGAATGAGAGATCATTTGGCAGGGTTTAGGAAGGGCTGCAGCTTGAGAAACGGGCTGTGATTAGAGGCAGCATGGATTTATTTGGGGAAAGGCTAGCCACTGCTGAATAAAAAACAATTCTAAATGTGGTGTTGGGACTGTCTGAGTGTATATCTACACTGCAAAATATACACAAACAAACAACCCCGCAGGGTAGGTCTGCATGGGCATTAAAAAACCCGGCTGGCCTCGGTCAGCTGGCCAAGCTCACGGGGCTCAGGGTCCAGGACTGGAAAATTGCTACGTAGACATTCGGGCTCAGGCTGGAGCCTGGCCTCTGAGGTCTCAGAGCTTGGAGTCCAGTCTGTGCCCAGATGTCCAGGCAGCGATTTTAAACCCTGCAGCCTGAGTTGTTGTTTTTTGCACGGGGGGGGTGGGGGGGGGCGGGTTCAGTGTAGACATACCCATAGCAGCATGAGACATTAGACTAACACGTGCCCAGAAGGTCATTCAGAGCTAAAGAAAGTTTTCCAAGTTTCCTTTTTAGGCCACCTTCACAAGGAACTGGATTTTCTCTCTCTCATACACACCCTCTTTTACCTACATACAAATGTGATTCGCTGTAGGATGTGATGAGAATTTGACTGTCAGAAGATTAACTAGTATCTTAATTGGATTCAATTTGGGGAGGCAAATCAAAAGGCATCCAGGAAAATACATTGAACAAACCCTCGTCTTGTTCTTCTCTCGTCACTTATGTTCTTTGGAGCCAGGCCATATATCCATCATGGGGTTTTGTACTGGTGCCCATCACTGAAGCGTCTGTTCTGCTTTAGCCTTCAGGGATTCTGGGTTTTCTCTGTTTGTCAGACCTCTTCTAGTCGTGCTCACAGCCAAACAGTCTGATAGAACCTGAGCAAAGAGCCACATGGGCCAATGGGTGTTGCATCGTGGGCTTAATGCGTTGTTCTTGTGGCGGGGCCATTCGAGTGGTATGGCGATCGGGATCTCGTGCGGCTCTGAGGAAAAATGCAGTAACATTCCAGGAAGGCTTTTCTAGTGGTTATTTCAGGCCCATCAGAAACAAGAAACTCTGTGCATCTAGCAATGGTCATTTGAGACTTTCAGCTCAGATTTTGAATTCCAAGAGGTTGGCAAAGTTTGGTTAAACGTCATAGAAGTAACTGAACTGCCATCAAAATTCTTCTTCTTTGCCTTTGCCTTGTCCCATTAGTCGGGGTCAGTGATTCTTGTTCTTCATCTCCAAGTATTCCTATCAACTGCCTCTTTTAAGCTGACACTGACCTTCTTCGTGTCCTCCTCTGGTGTCTAGAACCATCTTTTTCTAGGTTTTCCTCATGATCTTTGCCCCATGACTACCCAGTTTGGCTCTGGCCATCTCATCACCTCACATGACCAAGCCAGCTCAGTTGATACTCCCTCAACTTTTCTATGATGGGGGCTACTTGCATCATGACTCATATCATGGCATTACACAGCCTATCAGTTCTTGTCTTACCCAGCATCCACCTGTGTGTTCTCATTTCAGTGTTGTGTCATGGCTTCTTTCTTCCTCGTTGGCCAGCATTCTGTCCCATACGTCGTGGCCACCCTAATCATGGTCTTGTACACTTTGCTCTTTAGTTTACTTGGCATATCGTTATCTCAGAAAGTTCCCATCAACCCTTACATTTGCACCGTATGCTCTTCATGTGACTCCTAAAATCCGCATCCACAGTTCCATCATAGCTCAACACTGAAACCAAAGTGTTCGAAATGTTGCACAGACGTTAGCTCTGTACCATCTTGTTTTACTGGTTTCACCTTGTCCCGTTCAACAAAGTACCATCTGTATCCTGTCTTTTGTCAGCTGATGTGTAAACCATTTTCTTCTAATGCAGCCCTCCATTGTCCTAGATCCCTTCCCAGTTTGTATTGATCTTCGTGGTACAATGTAATGTCGCCGCGAAAAGCAGGCTCCTTGGAGCCTCTCCCCTAATCCCCTGTGTCAAGGTGTCCATTGAATCACAAATAGGAATAGGCTTAAGGCTGATCCTTGGTGTACTGTAGACCTACCTTCACAGTGAATGGCTCATTGTAGCTGCCGTTGCTTCTCACTACTGTAGTACTGCTCTCATTCGTGTCCGTGGTAGTCTGCACATATGTCTCCGGCAGCTTGTGTAACTGCAAGCATGGTCATATTCGTTCTCCAGGAGCGCTGTCAAAATATAGGACCCAATTCGCCACTGCCCTGCACTTTGTGCACTTTTTTACGTCCGTGCCGAGTGAATGTGAAAGGATCCCGTTCTGACGGGATAGCATTTTACACCCATCTGGCACTCCCGTGGTGGCAGTGTTGATGATGGCACGAGGTGCAGGGCAGCAATGAACTGGGCCTGTGGCACTTTGCATCTCTTCGGTGCTTTTCATCTGAGAAGCTCGCAGCAAAGGGTGATTTAGCGTCTGCGACTGAGGTGAGCTTTATCACCTCCGAATCCCTCAGTATGATCATCTCCATTTTACAGATGGGGAAACCAAGGGACAGAGAAACTAAGCGGCTTCACATTGAGTCAGTGAGAGAACAGGGAATAGCACACACTCGTCCCAAGGCTCAGTTCTCTGCACTGAACACCCTCCCTCCCTACCAACCCAGCCTTTTCGGGTTCGCCCCCTCTCTGATGCGAGTGGACCTCGTGACTGAAACTAGTGTAGACAGTGCTACAAGTCAAGTGCATCCTTGCTACAGCAATGCATTTGCATTTGGGATCCTCTCCTTGGCTCCCACAATTCACAGGGACGTGAGTTGTTGTTTTTTTTTTTTTTGCCACTACAAGCTCCTGCTTGTCACAACCAGCTTGCATTTTAGCTGAAAAAAAAAATTGGGGGGGTGGGGGGGGGGGAATATAAAGCACAACCTACTGTGCTAAAGGCAGAGAAATGATCGAAAACATGGAATGTTGCTCTCTAGTGCAGAGCCTGGAAGAATGAGAACCTCTCTGCCCAGTTCCTGCAGAGCACGTGGATGGTTTGAGCGGTGGAGCAAGGAGTGGAAGGGTGTTGCCAGGGATGCCACAAATGGCAATAATAGAACATGTCCTGCCCCATTCGCTCGTTCCTGTGAAAGTTCAAGCTGAGATGCTGCCTCTGCTAGGACATTTTTGTCATCGGGTCCCCTGTCCGAGCCAGGCTCTTATTGTGTGAGGGATGAATGCGGGCTGGATTCCTGGGAGGATGTATTGATTCAAGCGTCTACGGAAAGGAAGGGCTTGGACTGCCAATGTGCTTTACATGCCCTGCAGGCTACAGTGAGTCTGCTGTTCCAAAGGCACCCTGCTGCTCACTAATGGGCACAGAGAGAGAATACATCTGGACTAACTGGGGAAGCCAGGCCTATGCAGAGAGGGAAATTAGGACATGATAGAAGTAGGGGCTAAAAAGAAATGACTCCTCAAACACACCTCCGCCACATGCAGATTAGGTGCACCATTGGGAAGGCTTGTCTGCTTTCAGATGCATCAGAGACAGAATGCTAGACTTGCTGGCCCAAACCTATATACATGGAAGCAGTATGGTCTAGTGGATAGGGTGCTAGATTGGGATACAAACGCTGCCACTGACCTGCCAAATATCCTGGGCCAAATCTCATCCCCTTTCTCTGTGCCCATCTGTAAAATGGGGGTGATGATACTTTACCCTCCTAGGGAAAATGTTTTGAGGTCTACAGCTGAAAAGCTAAGTAGTATTATAGTCAGACATGGCAAATCCTGTCCATGAATGGCCGCGTCTTCAATAACTAGCTATAAACTAAGAAGACAAAAGTAATTAGCAGCTCTTAAAATTGAACAAATTAAAAAATTTCCAGCCTTTAATTAGAATTCTTTTTAGTACAAATGAAGGCCTTTGGTTTTGTCTCCCTTTCTCCCACCCTCCCCCCTTTTGGCAGCCAAAATGTAGTGAACAAAAGTTGGCCTCATTAAATTAGGGCTGTTGTACAGTGTTATTTTTTTCCCTAAACACACCTACAGAGTTAATCACGCCTACATACTTCCCACGAAGCCAAACTGCTGGGAGAAAAGAATGAGGCTTTAACTTTGCTCATTAACTTCCCCACGCATTAGAAGGAGACAGCAATTCGAGTTTGAGAAGCTGCAGAAAATGGAACTTTGGGGAATTGGAGGAAGAAGAAAAAGAAGGGGAAAAAAGGAGAGTATATGAAAGAGAAATCAAGTATCTCATTGGGCTTCTTGCCAGAACAGAATGCCAAGTACAGTTCAAAGACACGGGCTTGTTTGTAACATCTCAATGCATATGGTCAGCTCCACAGTCCATAGGCTGATTTCACTCTAGGTCCCCAAGCTGCTTCTCTCAACGGTCTCAGCCCCAGATGAAACAGTCCAATTACCGGGGACTTCGTAATCCTCCACTAGTAATGTGCAGGGAAAGACGCCATAACCATCCACTAGCCCCTTTTGGAAATCCAACATTTTCTCGGAGACTGGGATCAGATTGCTAGCCTCGAGCTACAACACGCCTGGTGATTTTCAAACAGCCCCGGCTCTTCATGTTAAATTGATTCGGGGACCGATGGTTCTGAAAGGGCTACTTTCACACTGGCTAGGGGAAGGAAAAAAACATGTAGAAACATAATGGTTTTGGTTCTGGTTTTGCCAGTACTTGTGCTGACACAGCAGGGAGAGAGCAAAATGTGGCTGCATATAGGTATGAAGGTATCTTAGGCCAGATCTATACTAGGAGTACTTTGCCAGCATAGCTATGCGCTTATCCCAACAAAACTGCACTTTTGCCGGTATTGTTTATTTCAGCTCCCCCTCCCCCAAGCGAAGCAAGCTAAAAGTGCAGTTTTGTTGGTACGCAACGTGTCTGTATTAGGAGCACTTTATTGCCACAGCTATGTTAGTCAGGGATCCCACCTCTTCACACTAGAGCTGGGCAAAATAGTTTGGGCAAATAGATTTTTCTTCCAAAAACGCCTTTTTGGTGCACTGAAATGATTTGTAAATTCAGGTAGAATTCAGCAAATAGCTTTGGCTGAGAGAAAAAAAACTTATTTTTTTTAAAGTACAACTGCTTACTTGTGAACATTTTGAAATGTTTTGACTTTTTTGTTTTGAAATGTTTCGTTTTGATTTTTCATTTCAAAATGGCATTTCTAGTTCAAATTTGGCCAATTTTTTAAAAGAATGCCCCAAAAGGGGTGACGAGCACCCCAAAACCAGCCGAATTGAAACAAAAAAATCACTTTAAAAAAATGTTTTTAGTAAATGGAAAGGTTTTGATCTACTCCTTTTTTTCTGTCATTTTTTGATCTGCTGAAAATTTTTCAAAAAAATTGTTTCGGTTCAAATCGAAATACATTCCCTCCCCCGCCCCAGATTTTCCATTTCTGTCCCCAAACTGAAAAATCCATTATTCACCCAGTTTTACTTTGCATCCCTGACCAATACACCTATGCCAGGAGATATCTGTAATGTATGTACTGGTATAGTTTACTCCCCGTCTCTTAGGGTATGTCTACACTACGAAATTAGTTCGAATTTATAGAAGCCGGTTTTATTGAAATCGGTTGTATACAGCCGATTGTGTATGTCCACACAATAAAATGCTCTAGGTGCTCTAGTCGGCAGACCGCGTCCACAGTACGAGGCTAGCGTCGACTTCCGGAGCATTGCACTATGGGTAGCTATCCCACAGCTATCCCACAGTTCCCGCAGTCTCCGCCGCCCCTTGGAATTCTGGGTTGAGATCCCAATGCCCGGATGATGCAAAACAGTGTCGCGGGCGGTTCTGGGTACATGTCGTCAGGCCCCTCCCTCCCCCGTCACAGCAACGGCAGACAATAGATTCGCGCCTTTTTACCTGGGTTACCTGGGTTACCTGTGCAGACAACATGGAGCCCGCTCAGCACAGCTGAGCTCACCGTCACCATATGTCCTCTGGGTGCCGGCAGACGTGGGACTGCATTGCTACACAGCAGCAGCTGCTAACTGCCTTTTGGCAGTAGACGGTGTAGCATGAGTGATAGCCGTGGGGCTGGCAGCCGTAGGGCTGCATTGCACCAGCCCCTTCCAGGCGATGGTATATTATGACTGGTACCCGTCGTCGTCGTACTGGAGTGGCTGTCAATCATGGCCACCTGGGCAGACATGCTACTGTCTCGATGATGACGGTTACCAGTCATAATGTACTATTTTCTGCCAATTGCCCAATATTGTCTGCTAAGCACCCAGAAGAGGCCGAGGGCGATGCTGGGTGCTGGCGGACGTGGGGCTGGCAGACATGGGGCTGCATTGCTACACAGCAGCAGCCCCTTGCCTTTTGGCAGATGATGGTATATTATGATTGGTACCCATCATCATCATACTGGTATGGCTGTCACTCATGCTGCAGCGTCGGCTGCCACCTTAAGATGTAAAAAATAGATTTATTCTGTGTTCATTTGCTTCCCCTTCCTCCGTGAAATCAACGGCCTGCTAAGCCCAGGGTTTCCAGTTTAATCTTTGGGGGGACCATTCTGTGTGACAGTTGTTTGTGTTTCTCCCTGTTCCTGTACCTGTACGCCATGTCGTCACTTGGCCCTCCCTCCCTCCCTCCCTCCCTCCCGCCCTCCTTCTCCTGGTCCATCAGATACTACTTTCGCGCCTTTTTTCTGACCAGGCGCCATAGCTAGCACTGGGATCATGGAGCCCGCTCAGATCACCGCGGCAATTATGAGCACTATGAACACCACGCGCATTGTCCTGGAGTATATGCAGAGCCAGAACATGCCAAGGCGAAACCCGGACCAGGCGAGGAGGCGATTGCAGCACGGCGACGAGAGTGATGAGGAAATTGACATGGCCATAGACCTCTCACAAGGCACAGGCCCCAGCAATGTGGAAATCATGGTGTCACTGGGGCAGGTTGATACCGTGGAACGCCGATTCTGGGCCCGGGAAACAAGCACAGACTGGTGGGATCGCATCGTGCTGCAGGTATGGGACGATTCCCAGTGGCTGCGAAACTTTCGCATGCGTAAGGCCACTTTCATGGAACTTTGTGACTTGCTTTCCCCTGCCCTGAAGCGCCAGAATACCAAGATGAGAGCAGCCCTCACAGTTGAGAAGCGAGTGGCGATAGCCCTGTGGAAGCTTGCAACGCCAGACAGCTACCGGTCAGTCGGGAATCAATTTGGAGTGGGCAAATCTACGGTGGGGGCTGCTGTGATCCAATTTGCCAGGGCAATGAAAGACCTGGTGATAGCAAGGGTAGTGACTCTGGGCAACGTGCAGTCAATAGTGGATGGTTTTGCTGAAATGGGATTCCCAAACTGTGGCGGGGCCATAGACGGAACCCATATCCCTATCTTGTCACCGGAGCACCAAGCCACCGACTACGTAAACCGCAAGGGGTACTTTTCAATGCTGCTGCAAGCCCTGGTGGATCACAAGGGACGTTTCACCAACATCAACGTGGGATGGCCGGGAAAGGTACATGATGCTCGCGTCTTCAGGAACTCTGCTCTGTTTCGAAAGCTGGAGGAAGGGACTTTCTTCCCGGACCAGAAAGTGACCATTGGGGATGTTGAAATGCCTATCGTGATCCTTGGGGACCCAGCCTACCCCTTAATGCCATGGCTCATGAAGCCGTACACAGGCAGCCTGGACAGGAGTCAGGACCTGTTCAACTACAGGCTGAGCAAGTGCCGAATGGTGGTGGAATGTGCATTTGGACGTTTAAAAGCGCGCTGGCGCAGCTTACTGACTCGCTCAGACCTCAGCGAAAAGAATATCCCTATTGTTATTGCTGCTTGCTGTGCGCTCCACAATATCTGTGAGAGTAAGGGGGAGACCTTTATGGCGGGGTGGGAGGTTGAGGCAACTCGCCTGGCCGCTGATTACGCGCAGCCAGACACCAGGGCGGTTAGAGGAGCACAGCAGGGCGCGGTGCGCATCAGAGAAGCTTTGAAAACGAGTTTTGTGACTGGCCAGGCTACTGTGTGAAACTTCTGTTTGTTTCTCCTTGATGAACCCTCCAACCCCCCCCCCCGACCCGGTTCACTCTACTTCCCTGTAAACCAACCACCCCACCCCACCCTCCCCTCCCCCTTGCAGAGGCAATAAAGTCATTGTTTTTTCACATTCATGCATTCTTTATTAGTTCCTTACAGAGGTAGGGGGATAATTGCCAAGGTAGCCTGGGATGGGTGGGGGAGGAGGGATGGAAAAGGACACACTGCATTTTAAAACTTTAACTCTTATTGAAGGCCAGCCTTCTGATGCTTTGGCGATCATCTGGGGTGGAGTGACTGGGTGGACGGAGGCCCCCCCACCGTGTTCTTGGGCGTCTGGGTGAGGAGGCTATGGAACTTGGGGAGGAGGGCTGTTGGTTACACAGGGGCTGTAGCGGCGGTCTCTGCTCCTGCTGCCTTTCCTGCAACTCAACCATACGCTCGAGCATATCACTTTGATGCTCCAGCAGACGGAGCATTGCCTCTTGCCGTCTGTCTGCAAGCTGACGCCACCTATCGTCTTCAGCCCGCCACTTGCTCTGTTCTTCCCGCGATTCAGCCCGCCACCTCTCCTCTCGTTCATATTGGGCTTTTCTCATCTCCGTCATTGACTGCCTCCACGCATTCTGCTGTGCTCTATCAGCCTGGGCGGACATCTGCAGCTCCGTGAACATCTCGTCCCTCGTCTTACGTTTTCTCTTTCTAATGTTCACGAGCCTCTGCGAAGGAGAAACATTTGCAGCTGGTGGAGGAGAAGGGAGAGGTGGTTAAAAAGGACACATTTTAGGGAACAATGGGTACACTCTTTCATTACAAGGTCGCATATTTCGGCTTGCAGGCAGCCATCGTAGGCCACAGTGTTTTGGCTTTTTTAACCTTCTTAACATGCGGGAAAGGTTGCAAACAGCAGCGCATTTCCCATATCAAGGATGAATTGGGTTGTCCATTTAAAATGGGGTTTCAATGTAAAAGGAGGGGGCTGCGGTTTCCCGGTTAACATGCGGCACAAACACAAGTAAACCACCCCCCCCCACACACACACACACGATTCTCTGGGATGATCACTTCACCCCTCCCCCCCACCGCGTGGTTAACAGCGGGGAACATTTCTGGTCAGAAGAGCAGGAACGGGCGCCTCTGAATGTCCCCCTTAATAAAATCACCCCATTTCAACCAGGAGAGCTTTCTGGAGATGTCCCTGGAGGATTTCCGCCCCATCCCCATACACGTTAACAGACTTGCTTGCTTTTTTTTTGTAATGTTTACAAATATTTACAAAGTTACACTCACCAGAGGTCTCCTGTGTGCCCTGAGGGTCTTGGGTGAGTTCGGGGGTTACTGGTTCCAGGTCCAGGGTCACAAACATATCCTGGCTGTTGGGGAAACCGGTTTCTCCGCTTCCTTGCTGCTGTGAGCTACCTACAGTACCTCCATCGTCATCTTCCTCGTTCCCCGAACCGTCTTCCCTGTGTGTTTCTCCAGTGAGAGAGTCATAGCACACGGTTGGGGTAGTGGTGGCTGCACCCCCTAGGATCGCATGCAGCTCCGCGTAGTAGCGGCAAGTTTGCGGCTCTGCCCCGGACCTTCCGTTTGCTTCTCTGGCTTTGTGGTAGGCTTGCCTTAGCTCCTTAATTTTCACGCGGCACTGCTGTGTGTCCCTGTTATGGCCTCGGTCCTTCATGGCCTTGGAGATCTTTTCTAATACTTTTCCATTTCTTTTACTGCTACGGAGTTCAGCTATCACTGCTTCATCTCCCCATATGGCGAGCAGATCTCGTACCTCCCGTTCGGTCCATGCTGGAGCTCTTTTGCGATCCTGGGAGGACTCCATGACGGTTACCTGTGCTGATGAGCTCTGCGTGGTCACCTGTGCTCTCCACGCTGGGCAAACAGGAAATGAAATTCAAACCTTCGCGGGTCTTTTCCTGTCTACCTGGTCAGTGCATCTGAGTTGAGAGCGCTGTCCAGAGCGGTCACAATGAAGCACTGTGGGATAGCTCCCGGAGGCCAATAACATCGAATTCCGTCCACACTACCCCAATTCCGACCCGCAAAGGCCGGTTTTATCGCTAATCCCCTCGTCGGAGGTGGTGTAAAGAAACCGGTTTAAAGGGCCCTTTAATTCGAAAGAAAGGGCCTCGTTGTGTGGACGTGTCCAGGCTTAATTCGGTTTAACGCTGCTAAAGTCGACCTAAACCCGTAGTGTAGACCAGGCCTAACACAGGAACCAGCTATACTGGTATAAGCACTTTATACTGGTGTAACTGCTTCCACACTGGGGTTGGTACTACTTTCACCATACCAGTACAGTTAAAACAGCACAACTTTTGTGCGTAGGCAGGTCCTAGGGGACAGATTCAGCATGGTTGAGGAGATACGGCTTTAAGATCAACCATCATCCTGTTAATGTGCATTTAGTTATACATTCCCCACTCTCACTCCTGCTACAAGACAGGAGTGACTTGTTCTCATTAACACAGGATCCAGCGTCCCTGTATTCCCAATTCAGCTGACTACATTTTTAGCTTGTGTTTATGCTTGTGGAGCCTACACTTCCAAAGAACCCATAGCGGGATTGTCCAGTGCTCAGCACACACAACTCAGGCCAGTTTTTCAGAAGAGCTCAACATCCTGTGTGCACGCAGCATGTTCTTGAAAACCACTCTGCTGTGCAGAAGAAATTGCAAATTACATTAAAAAATTGCAAAAAAAATATATTATTGCTATTTATTTCCTCCAAATGCTAAAATTTACCCTGTCTCTCTGCTTGTTCGTCAAGGCCCTGCTCTGAAGTCACACTCTGGTAGAGAAGGCATCACAATCTGTTGACTTGCAAAGGGCTTTTGTCCCAGATTCAGCATGATGATGACTTCTCTGGAGGACTGAAGAAAAGACACTCATTAGGGAGGAAGCTCTGTCGAAATACAGATTTGGGGTCATTCATAGCGGCTGCTGAACCTCAAAAGGATCTGAGGTTGCACTGGACTTTAGTATGCACTCTAGTAGTTTGAGTGCTTTGATGCTTATCTGAATTGTCCAAACCTCCTGAGCCTCTGGTGACCACATGAGCACAGTCCCTCCAGATAGCCAGCCTGCCGTCAAATCTTTCCGCTTTGCACCCCAGTGGCATTTTTTACTTTGCATCCCAGCTGGCATCAGGAAGTGCTGAACTGGGATTTTGGGGAAGTAACTGCATTTTTTTGAACCTCAGGAGAGGTTTGATTTGCAGTCTGGGCACAGGCTGAGATCCATTTTTCTTTATCTATATTGGCTAGCTCTTCTGTAACGATAGCTTAAATGCAGCATCAAGAAGAATAAGAAAGGACTTAAAGCTATATTATTGTCCATCAGCAAGAGAGAACATTAATCTATGGGAAAACATGCCCGTGATGGGTGGATTTAAGTTTCAAGCGGCATTTGAAATGATTCCCTAAGCTAGAAGGCACTCATTTGCAGCAACTCTATGAAGGGCTGTTGGAATCATTGAGCATTACCCAATAATTCCAGTAGCTAAAATGGGCAAGCTGCCAGTTTGTCATATCTTGCTTGTATAGAACATATGAGGGTTTGTGGCATCCAAAATGTAGTGCCCGCAGTATTTGTAGGTCTCTGGTGAACACACAAATATTCGAGGACAGTGATGCTCTTCAGGATAATGGGGGAGGGAAAGGGGTGTTCAGAATGGGAAATTTAGATAAGCAAGTCCCTGTTGAAATCAGTCCTAAAGTTGTTCAGAGATTTACTACTTAAGAGTGCCCCAAATTTTGGTGGCGGGAATCTGCCCCTATATATAGCTCTAGCAGAATATAGGGGATATAAATATCCTGCAAGGGGCTGGAGGAAAAATCTCCGAGGGAGGGCACTTTGTTGGGTTACTATAGGCAGTCCTACACAGGTTCCTCCTCCCCCTCCCCCACCGCATCCCTAGCTTAGGGAAAAGCACAGGGGTGGAGTTGGAGACAGGAGGGGCCAAGCTGTAGCGCATGTTGCTGCAACAATTCTGGCTTGTGCGCTGCAGGGTATCGGCAGGCTTGGGGACGCTGACATAACTTAGAGCAGCCCCTAGAGCTGGCTAAATTATGCCAGGAACTTAGCACAAAGGTGGGTTAAAGCCGCATTTGCCTCCTCCTCCCCCTGGGCTATACCCCCTGGAAGCTCAGCACAGCATCTGACTCTAGATGCTTATCCAGATTTATCCAGACCTCTTTGGTACAGGAGGGATGAGCGAAAGTCACAATTAGGCATTTCGTGACATTTCTCGCACTCTTTGAATGCTTCCCACTCTTGTTCCTGGCTGGAATCTGGAAGTGAGGCAAGGAACCGAAAACAAATGAGGCACAGCCGATTACTTTTCACCCTTCCCCAAACCGTCCATTGCGAGTCAGTTATTACTTGATCAAAGCAGCTTTGCCCATACCGGGCTTATAAATACACACAAGACGATTCTTTCAACAATTCCTGTGTTCCCTTTTTGAAGATGGAAATTCCCACTGTGCTGCAGCACGCTTAGCGATACACGGCAGGACGTGCTAGAGAACATCCAGTTGTGTTTAGCATTCAGAGACACTCAAAGGGGGGGAACGGTTCAAACCGCCCCATAAAATGATTCATTGTATTGCATTGGGAAATACGGGTATGTGCATTCTAAAGGCACCCGGCTTTTTTGTGTCTTGTGATCTTGCCGTATCAAAGGAACGGAGGCCGTGCTTCTTTCAAGGCAGCATTGGCATTGTCACTGGAAAAGTGGCACCCCACTGATGGCTCTAGTTGAGCAGCGAGGGCTATGTGTGGAACCGAGGACCCAGCATGGTAACACTCTGGCTTATTTTATTTTTTTCTTGCTAAATGTTACCTCACAGCGATTATTTTCTTTTCTGCAACTTCTCAAAGCGTTGTCTGAGCATTTAGCGCTCATGAAAAGCCCCCTAGCAACAGCCTTAGAAGCTACTGTCCTCTGTCTGCAGAACAGATGCAATGTAGACAGCTGCTGCACAAGTTTTCTTCACGATGTTCCCCCAGCATGTCCAGTCTGTGGCCGGGAAGGACTGCCTCTAGGTGTCAGAGGACAGGTTTATAGCCGTGCCCCATTTGGCTCAGTCATTCTTTGCTCTTACTGCCAAGTTGGCTAGGCAGAGGGCCAATTTTGGTTGTGGACAGTTATTTGTGTGTGTGTGTGTGTGTGTGTGTGTGTGTGTGTGTGTGTGTGTGTGTGTGTGTGTGTGTGTGTGTGTGTGTGTGAGAGAGAGAGAGAGAGAGAGAGAGAGAGAGAGAGGTGGACAGCTGTTCCTTTGGAACTGGAATGAGACACCCAAACTCTTTGTGCAAGATGTCAAATGCTTTTCAGTCACTGCCAGCTGGGACTGGTTTTGAACCAATCGCCACTTACTTCACAGACCTGGAATTTGTTGAGGTACGACGCTCATTTTGCAGACGGGTAAATCAAAGGACAACGAGATTAAGACTTGCCCGTGATTGCATGACGAGTCTGATGGTCGTGCTGGGGATCCAAACCCGGGAGTCCTGACGTCTGCTCCTCTGCTGCCACCACTGGACCAAACTTCTCCTTAAACTGGAGAATGTCCTGACGTATTGCTCTGTGAACACAGTCATAGGTCAGCGTTGGCTGGTGTCACAGCGACTCGCCAATGAAGGAGTTGGTGGATTGGGGCGGGGATATTCTCGGCATGCCAAGGGGAATCATCCGCCCGCCTGGCTAAGGTACATACTGTCCCGAGGGGCATGGACTCTCCAGGGAAAAGAAAAACAGCCAAAAAGGAAGAAAACAAAAGAGCAGCAGGGGGAGACTTCAGCAATCAGCCGCCAGCCCCCGTCAGCAGGGTGGCTGGAGCCCTGAACATCGTGAGTTTTGAAAGCGAGAGCGGAGACTGAGATCAAGCATATGTCTAAGGCATCTGACAGCTGGGTGGGAGGCTGATTGGCAGGTTGAGGCGACATCGGCTTGTGAGATGAAATGCAGGGAAATGGTTCAAAATCACAAGAGAGGCATAATGTGGTCATGAGGAAACCTGTCGGGTGCAGCCTTGTTAGGGAAGAAGCTAATAACGAATGCTAGCATTCCAGAGGCATCAAGGCCTGCAGAACTGAGAAACAATTTGGACAAGCAAGCGCAGAGTTTGCTTTTGCAAATGTCTCCTGGGCGATGATGTACTTGGCTTGGCTTTGCCGGGCAGCAGCACTGCTGCCTTGTTCAGGGCATGGGACACAAATTCAGGCACTGCCTGGGGTCCCTCACTCCCAGGCCGATGGAGCCACGGGCGCTCTGCAGATGTGCAGGGGGGTGCTCAGCTTCTGATCTCGACCCCAATGGCTGGTGCTGGGTTCTAGCGATGAGGTCCGGGCCCAGTTTTTGGCCTCAGTTCCAGGTTCGGGTAGCTATGCTCAGCCCTGCAAGTGTTTCTTGAGTGGTATATGTTAAAACAGAGCTTTAATGGCCCACAGCTGGGTGGATTGTTACCGGTACCAGTGAAAATTCAGATTCAATATGCTTAATGCGCAGTAGTTTATTTGAGAAAGAATTACACAAGCAGTAAAGGTTACAGAATATACATCTCCCTAATAAGCCTGAATTCCCCAAGCATAAACCCTCAGTAACTGTGTTGGCCTTACACAGTATCCTGCTTGGCAAACAAAGCAGGTATAGGTACCAGTCCTAGAGGGAGACTTCTTTTCTTTTCTTCTTTTCCCCTCTCAGGTACTTGGTCTGTCAAATGTCCCTCGCTGCAGGGTCTTAGTTACCCCAACGCTGCCTGATTCCAAAGTCCCACACAAGTCTCTTGTAGCCAGGTCTCAGCTACCCTGACCCTCTGTCTTACAGCATCACAGACCTCTTTAGGTGTCAATTGGGGAACTAACTAACTAATGTACTCTGCTTAGCATTTATACCTTTTGTTCTCACAGGAGTCACATGTCCCAGAAATATGCCCTGTGGGCATTTCATTACTGGTTTTCTTTAATTAATCTTTTAGAAGGGGGCTGCAAAACAGGCACAGACCAAAGTTCAATCAACATTTACCCTCTCATCAATCATTCACTTGAGCTCCTAGTGCAGTGTTCTCCAGAAGGGGTTATTTTGACCCGGGTCAACCTGTACCAAGCTCACTGATGGCCTGTTTTTGCTTTTTCTTTACTTTGTGAGCTAGTCAATCGGCTGACAGGTTTCAAAGTCTCCTGTTCAGAAACACGCACAGAAACCGCCTTTATTAACCATTCAAGTGCTATTTCAGTACTCTCAATAAATTTCCACACCAATTCTCTGATGCTAAGAGAATCCTGCTCCCAGAATCCTCTAGCAAATACAGACGTACCGAGCCATACCAAACTCATGCTTACCACACTTATGCATATCGGCCACAGTAATTCATAGTAATTTGGCACCATCCTAACAGTATACAGAAGAATCTTAGTATTGGCGAAGGCTGCCTGCTCAGCAGCAGTGATCATTATCCAGAGAGTGAGGCTTAAAGAAGACAAAATGGCAGCTCCTTGTCTGACCGCATAGCCTGGTGGTCATGCTCTCCATCGCCAGGGGTGAAATGAGACCTCCAGGCTTGGTCTCTTCCTAGTCGGCCTGGCTAATGTCTCTTTATTGCATCCAGCTTCTGCTCAGGCTGGAACTGCATGAAATGATGGAATAAAAACAAAGTTCTTTTATAGCTTCTGAGAACAGAACTATTCTACCACCTTATGTCTGAGCATCAAAGCCCTTTACAAACAGATGCTAATTATGCCTCACAGCACACACGCACCCCTCCCTCCAAGAGGCAACTAAATTGCATTATCCCATTTTACAGTTAAGAGAATAAAGTTGCAGAGAGGGGCAGTGAGGTGGCCAAGGCCATGCAGCAAGCCTGTGGCAGAGCCAGGATAAGAACCTTGGAGTTCTGTCTCCTCGTCCTGTGCTTTTACCACTAGACAGTGCTTCCCTCTAGAGAGGAAGAGAGGCTTCACCGCCTGTGCCCCAGTTCGACTATCCCTAATAGAAGCACTTCAGACTCTTTGTTCTCTGCCTACCTGGGCCACTGTCTAATGGCACAGCTGTCACAGGAAGGAAATCGCAAGGCTAATCCTGCTTTTCACTACAAACAAAGAAGCCAGGGCAGGGCCTGGTAGGAGTGGGTTGAGTCTTTTTTTCTTTCAAACAAAATTAAAACGGCACGATATAATTCTCAGGCAATTGTGATTGTTCACAGACCCCACTGTTCACCAAAAAGCCCTGAGCTTTAATCAGCAATTTCTAAATGGCAAAAGCCCAGGAATAATCAAAGCCCCTAATTATATTTCATTAAAAAAAGTCCCTCCGAAGCGGAAGAAAAATACGCACAGCCTGACAGATCTGCAATCTTTCCTGGAATTTTCATATACAAACGGGGATTTTAACTCTGCAGAGCATGGGAAAGAGAATGAAAAATGTCGTCATTTTGTCTAATTGCATTTAGTCATTCTGCAGTAATCTACACATCTGGATAAAAAACCAGCTAGCACATGGCCCTGTATATCACTGTGGGTAAGAGCACTAAGCTGTTAGATGCTAGACTGACAGGTGCCTGAGAGATACTGTGAATAGATGTAGTGCATCCAAACTATATTAAGAGAACGGATCCCTTACTTTACAAGCCGCACGTGCAGTTACATGCTCTGGTTTGCAAAATTCATTGCATTCGGTCTCCCGTTCAGCAAAGCATGTGTGCAGCTACTTAAATAAAAGCTCTGCCTATCTGCCGGATTTGGTACCAGTGAATACTTGCACAATCGCTCTCTCTCCTCCCCCACCACTCCGTGCTTTCACCAGTAATTTAGAGATGGGCCTAGACCGAAATCTGGGATCTGAATATCCCCAGCTTCCTCCACGTGTGAGAATGTGTTTGAAATCCAGGCGTGGATCTGGATCCAAATCTTGCGATGACCCCCGTCTGTTAAAATGGGCTGAAGCGGAATCCCAGATCAGAAAAAGCTGGTTTTGAAATTGGGATCTGCCTGTTGTATGGAAGAGCAAAGTTGCTTAGGGAGGGTTTCAGTTTTTAATATTATCCATAATTTTGTGTCCAGGCTTACTTGTAAAGACACACTATAGGACTTGGGGGAAATCGTCAACAGTGTCCAAGTGATTTAGGAGCCTAACTCCTATTGACTTTCATTGGGATTTTTCTAAGTGCCCAAGCCACTTTTAAAATTGGGATTTAGGCACTTACGTCACGTAGACATTTTTTCCCTGAGTGTGTAACTCCGTGACTATGGTTTGTGGTGCCCACAGCGGAATGTCTGTGCAAAATTAGAGGCCCAGTTGAGGGCCTATAAAAAAATGGCCTGTAATGTCAGCAATACCACAGCATTTCCAGAGGTTGCATGTAATAAACGCTCTTCATCTGAAGATCGAAAAGCACTTTACAAATAGTAAATAAGGCTCACAAAATCCTTGTGATGTGTTATTCCCCCATTTTAAAGATGGGAAAACTGAGTCATAGAGTGGCTAAGTGATGTTCCCGACGACACCCAGTGAATGAAAGTTTTTCACTGCAGAGTTAGCCCAGGTGACTGGCATCTGAGTTAGCTAGCCTAGGTGTGAGCAGCCATGCTGCAAAGCCTGTACCCAAGTTACTGGGTCCTCACTGGTGCTGCACTTCCCCATGTGTGTTGCTAGGGCTCCTGGTGGCATATCCCGTGCTCTTTGCATGCTGCAGTAAGCTGAGCTGCTCTATGACTCTTTCCGAGTGAATTGTCGGAGATCTTGTCTGTCCTGGGCACATGGGGGGAATTGTGGGAAGGCACTGGAGGACTATCAGCACTCGAGTGATTTAGCCACTGCAAAGTGAGTAGTTTCCACCTGAGTGAAAGCAGAACCTGGGCTCTAACCCACAGCCCCAACTTTGCTAGCTTGAAAGTACCACTAAACTCAAGTGAGAAGTTTTTGTGTGCAGACAGTGGGGGGGACAGGGGCAACACCTGGGTAAGATCCCAGGCTGATTCTATAGGGAAGACAGCCCATGAGTGGCACAGCTGTTAATAACAGGACTCAGTAGTCTTGACTCCCAGTTACCTGCTGTAACTGATAGGGCTGGCATCATGTACTATTTACCTGCTAGATGAACCTCTTAAACAGTCAAATCAACACGCTAAACCTCCTTGCAATGTTGTTTTGCAGAAAATCCCAGGGAGTCTTGCTTTGATCCCGGGTCAGTTAAGAATGGCACCCGAGTGGGCACAGACCTGAAACTGGGGTCGACAATTACCTACTACTGCGATGGTGGCTATGAGATCGAAGGAGTCTCCACCCTGACATGCATAATGGGAGGGGATGGGAAACCCGCGTGGAACAAACCTCGGCCAACGTGCACAGGTAAGGCTGGTGGGGTGAGCGAGGAGCCGGCTCCAAAACGTCCAGGCCTGCTGCCGAGCCTCGCTGCAGCACAAACCATTCAGACACACGGGCGTCCCTTTATAGCGAGCTCATCGGGGGTAGGGGGGGAGCTTTGTTTTTACTCCTATGAAAAATGAAAGCATTCATTATCTGAGGTCAGAAAGAAACTTACTCTGTATGCAAATTATTTCATAGATATCCATTATGAGGCTTCTTGTCCCTCCTTCGGAAGCATCTAACAAAGACAGGGTACTAGAACAAACCAATTATCAGATCCAGCAGGACAAATTCTGCATTCCAAATACAGCATCTGATTTGGAAAGCCACTTAAGCCTGTGCTGAAATCCATTCTCATTTAGGAAAGTACCTAAGCATGTGCTTAATTGATTTCCTGAGCCAGGGCGGGAGCTGGTAAGAAAACAGGAAAATGTTTTTTCTCATAAGGTTTTCCTGTTTTTCATCAGAAAATTTTGATTAAAAGTTTCTGACCAGCTCTATTTGCTAACCGGAGCTGGACAAGAGACCAATATGAGGCTGGAACGTGGGTGTGGATGGGAGAAATCGATGGTTTGAAAATGTTCTGATGGGGAGTGCTGCATTGGTCCCTGGGCCAGTCTCCTGTTGCTGAGAAACAATGAAAAGATTAAGAACCCATCCCTCCAACTCCTGTGCTTTAGAATCAGATGGATAGCGCTGGAGATCACGCATTCGGCTACATACTGTATGTGACATCCACCCAGTCCCTGGTGTGGTGGTGGTAATTAAATGTGAAGCAAGCATGAACTCGAGTTAGGATAAGCAATATTGTTCTTAATAAGAACTTGCAGTGGGTGCTGCTCCACCTGAAATGTAGCATTGATCACAGACTTGGGCAGCCGGTCCTGCACAGAATAATAAGCACATGGCTGGATGTATTTTGAAGCAGTGGAGAAAATGGGTAATGCTTGAAGCCGGGGCTTGAATGACAGCTGCTCCGGTGATTTCTTCCAATGATTTCTTCCTGACTTTGTCTTTCAGCGCCGTGTGGTGGTCAGTACACTGGATCAGATGGAGTAGTTCTGTCTCCAAATTATCCTCGGAATTACACCAGTGGACAAATCTGCCTGTATTTTGTCGTCGTGCCGAAGGACTACGGTATATGCCGTGCAGTCAGTGGGCTAGATTCTCAGCTGGTATAAATCAGCATTGCTCTGTTGAAGCCACTGGAGATAAGTCAGTTTATACCAGCTGAAAATGTTCCCCACAGTCTATTTTCTACAGTTGAGTGTGAGTGTATTATTATTGGGGAGGAGGAGGAATGGGAAATACGGCAGAAGTGGCATTATTGACTGTAAATTCAATTTCATGTACAGAGATGTTGGAAATTTGTTAATTTAATAATTACATGAAAAATGGCAAAAAAAAAATTGACAGTTTTTGTGAGGGTTTTTTTTTTCAGTTTCTCAACCAAATCTGAGAGTTACTGATTTGAAAAAAAAAAAAAAAAAAAAAGGAGTGAAAATTTAATTTACAGTAATTAGGTTTTGCAATGGAGCAGTGGCAGCAGTCTTCTCCTTCAGAAGATGTCTGAGAGTGCAAATGTATTCAGCCCAAATATATGCTAAATATTGTGCTAAAATTGTGTGTGTGAGAGAGAGAGAGAAGTATGAGTAAAAATCAATCTGGTAGCCCTTTAAAAATCTTTCAGAAAATAAGTGTTTGTTGAATGGATATTTAGAAGGTAAATATAGAACTGTTAGAACAGCTGTTAGAACTGATCTTTGCAATTCAGCCACTGTCAAGTGAAATACTATCACAGTCAGTAGATAGAAATGTTGCCCCAGCAAGAATGATAATGCTCTCTGCCATTCTACTATGCACAATGAGGAGGTGCAGTCACTTGTACCATATTTATACCGTTGTATGAGAAAAGCTATCTCCCTCGTGCAAAGCTCCTTTTGAGATGTTATTTTTCCTGTAGGCTTGTCGTGACCTTCATTTTGCTAAAGCTACTGCATGGAGTATTGGCATCTGAGATTAGAGCAAAACTCTGTCTAGTGGGCGGGGGGAAGGGTGGGTGATTATTCTGTGATAACCACAGCACTATGCCCTGATTCAGCAAAACAAGCTGGGCTGAATAGGTCAGGGAGCATTCACGTGCTTAAGTACTTTGCTGAATCAGGGCCTAAATGTGCATCGGAGCCAGATTAAATCCATGCACCAACATTTTAGTTATCGACTCTGATGTTGCTTAATTTTGTACAGTGCCTGGATACCAGCATATGTACCTTGGAAACCCTTGAGACAGCTAGATGGATGGGTATTCATGTTGTTTAACATATTTTCTCTTTTTCAAAGTGAACTTAGGGCTCATGAAACTTGCTGCACTGACAGCTCTGTAGAGTGAAGCCCTGTAAATTTTATTCCACAAGGCAAGCTTCTGTAGCCTGCCATGTTATATTGATCTACAGTGGAGTCAGTTCCCATAGCCCTTGACACAGCAAGGTGAGATAAGGACACCCAGTTCTATCTGGGACTAATTAGGGCTACCAACTTCTTCCCCTCAGTAGCTAGCACATAGCAATGACCTTCAGTCTTTACTGACTTGAGATGGATTTGGACTCGTGACCTAGCTGTGAAATACACCATAGGTGGTTACCATTCCACAGTGCCATCCAGCCCCGTTAAGGTGCTACTGTTGCTACTTTTACTGATCCTTATGCTTGAATCAGTCAAGTATCTAGTGGACTAGGAAAAACTTCTTGACGAGCGGCCTGACTTCCTATCTACAGTATGATGACAGCTAAGTTAGTTTCTTTCCCCCACCCACCGTGTTTCAATAGCTTCATTAAAAGTGAGTGGAGAAATTGCTAGTAGCAAATTCTGTAGGAATCCTGTTTCCTTTCCTTTCCTGATTCTCCAGACAGCAGGTGTCAGGGGGCTGGCCCAGCTCCATCGCAGTGTCCTAGCATGGAAGACACGCTGTAAAACTGAATTTGCAAGTAACAAACGTTGCAGCTTGATGAATGTTACAGTTTGTGAATCTGTAACTGGGCGTTTGCAACTTACAGATACACAGCTCAGGGGGGGAACTAGAGGCTTGGGTTCTTGAGGAAAATACTGTTGTTGTATTTCGAAAAACTTACAAAAATTTCCCAAACCCGCACACACCAACTTGAAAATGGCCTGATCGTCTCATTATCGTTTTCCCCTGGATGAGATTGGGGGTCATCTGGGTGCATTTACAAAATAAGCAATAAAATGGGGACCACAGAGTGACTTCCTCATTGGCAGTCTCAGCAGAGGTGCCTAGGACTGACTGGAAATTCAAGTATCTTTTCATCACTAGGAGCTATCCTTCCAGAGCAGATGGGCTTGGTGCTGGAATTGGACAGAGATGGTGTCCCTAGCCTTTGTTTGCCAGAAGCTGGGAATGGGCAACCGGGGATGGATCACTTGATTACCTGTTCTGTTCATTCCTTCTGAAACACCTGGCATTGGCCACTGTTGGAAGACAGGATACTGGGCTAGATGGACCATTGGTCTGACTCAGTATGGCCATTTTTATGTTATGTTCTCAATTAAGGGCACAATTTTTTAATTTGAAATAAATCTTGCCCTAAGCATTTTGGGGCAAGGACCAGCTTTTTGTTCTGTGTTTGTACAGCACCTAGCACCATGGAGTTCTGGTCCATGATGGAGGCTTCTTAGTGCTATCAGAATACAAATAATAAATAATAATTGATCATTATCACTGGGTGAAATTATATAGCCTGTGTTATGTAGCAGGCCAGACTAGACTCGCCATAATATGATCCCTTCTGGCCTATGAAACCTTGGTGAGCCAGCATTTTGGAAGCTTGCTGCTGCCCATGTTGTACCTGCTTGGTGGATAAATAAGGGATTTCCATCTGAAGGGCTGACAATCAGGAACTTTTCTCTGGGTTCTCACGACAGTCTGGAGTTACCTGAAGCTGAAGCATCTCAGCCTTGGGGGTTGGCTTTAGTTGAACGGCAGTGTGTTCCCTGTCTCTTGCCCTTACTGGTTCCGTTCTCTCTGTTCACAGTGGTTTTCGGGCAGTTCGCCTTCTTCCAGACAGCGCTCAATGATGTCATCGAAGTTCATGATGGACCCAACCAGCACTCCCGGCTCCTCAGCTCGCTCTCCGGCTCTCACACAGGTAAGGATCAGTCACCGGTGCTGGCAGAGACGGAATGCCCCGGAACGATCGATGGGGCCTTGCCTCTCAAAAGGTCATCGCGCTGACTGATCCGTGACAAGCAATGACCCCAGGCTATGGAGAATATGGCAGCATTGCTAGCCGGTTGGGGTAAGTTGGGCAAGGCCCAATGGGTATGTCTACGCCGCAGCTGGAAGTGAAAAACTGGAGACGGCCCTGGCATTGTAGATGTGCCAAATGTGGCATGCTGGGGAATGGTTATTTAGAAAGAGAGAGGGATTCATTCCCTCTGTTACACACTGTGCAGGCATTGCGTGAGTCAGCCATAGGCTGCCCTGTGCACAGCCCCTCACAAGCCCTTGCAAAACGGGGGGGTGGCAAGATCAGGGGAGAAAGGGGCCATAATGCAGAGCACGATGGTAGATTCTGAGCAGTTCTAGATTGCTGAGCTCTTCGTGGGCAGCCCCGGCATGGCTGTGGAACTTAGACCGTCTTCCTGGTTTGCCAAAGTGATGCTGGAGGCTGATTCAGTTCTCGGCCAACACACAATCACACTTCCCCGCAGGAAGCTATTGCAGTGTCTCTCCCCTCGTAGCTGGTGTTATCTTCCAACTAAACATTGCCTTCCCTTCATTTTCAGGACCCACCCATCCCTTGTTTGGCTTTATCTCCCCAATGCTGTACTTAAGGAACTTGTTTCCTTGTCGCGTGTGTGGCGCGAGATCCCCATTAGTGGGTGATATACGTCTAGGCCAAGATTGACCCTTGATATGGGGTGCTTCATTTTTGGGAAGCCCAGCTTGAGACACCTTAGAAGGGCCTGATTTTCAAAACATGCTGAGAACTTGTCCTCATTGCTGATCACTTCTGAAAATCTTCACCAGGGACTAGACTTCTCAGGACAGTGTTTTTGTAAGGTGTGCATCCTACCTTTTTCAGTTCCTCCAAAATTTTGAGTTCGGTTCTTTAAAAAAAGGAAATTATTTTTTTTTTAAATTGCAGCCACAATTGCATTTTTTTTCTCCCCGAAACGCCCCCCTCCCACCATAGGCAACCCCCAGCTGTGCAGAGCCATGTGCTTCTACAGATAGATTCTCACTGATTCCTGGGTACAATTAACAATTGCTCTGTGCGTAAGGAAGTCTCCTCCATGCCAGCTTCAGAAAAACCTATACTGTAAAAGTTCCCCATGTTGAGAAGGTCTTAGTAGAAAGGCCTCAGTAAACCAGTTCCCTGGGTGATGCTGTAATACGTGTACACCTGCCGTCTGTTTCCCTCTCTCCCTGTCTAGGTGAATCATTGCCCTTAGCCACCACCAATCAAATCCTCATCAAGTTCAGTGCCAAGGGTCAAGCAACTGCCAAAGGATTTCATTTTGTCTACCAAGGTAGGTGCAGTTGTGGTCCAGAGATACATCCATGGTGAGTAAATATCTCATTGACATTGACAAGCACTTTTTTTTTTTCAAATAGGTGGCCCAGATTTGAACCTGATCTTACAAAGTCCTGAGCATCTTTGATTGCTCTTGTTTCAGTGGATTTGAGGGCAGGAGATCAGTGGAGTCAGGCACACAGGTGCAATTGTTTCGGTAGCTTGGAGAGAGGCCAAGCACATGGTTGGTTGTCTGTCTAACACAAAAACGATTCGTCCCATTCACCCTATTGAGCCGCAGTTCAGATTCACAGAAATCTCTGTTCTGGTCAGAGCAGAACATGCTGGCAAGTGGACCCTTTTTTTTTTTTTTCAAAAACACAGATGGGCGTCAAAGTCTAACTTCTTGCTTCCCCATTTCCTGGCAGTTGTGTATGCATAGGTGGGGATGCCTGTCTGAGGGAGAAACAGTAACAGGAAACTTGGAAATGGCGGAGATGCTTAATGACTTCTTTGTTTTGGTCTTCACCGAGAAGTCTGAAGGAATGCCTAACATAGTGAATGCTAATAGGAAGGGGGTAGGTTTAGCAGATAAAATACAAAAAGAACAAGTTAAAAATCACTTAGAAAAGTTAGATGCCTGCAAGTCACCAGGGCCTGATGAAATGCATCCTAGAATACTCAAGGAGCTAATAGAGGAGGTATCTGAGCCTCTTGCTATTATCTTTGGAAAATCATGGGAGACGGGAGAGATTCCAGAAGACTGGAAAAGGGCAAATATAGTGCCCATCTATAAAAAGGGAAATAAAAACAACCCAGGAAACTACAGACCAGTTAGTTTAACTTCTGTGCCAGGGAAGATAATGGAGCAAGTAATTAAGAAAATCATCTGCAAACACTTGGAAGGTGGTAAGGTGATAGGGAACAGCCAGCATGGATTTGTGAAGAACAAATCATGTCAAACCAATCTGATAGCTTTCTTTGATAGGATAACGAGCCTTGTGGATAAAGATGAAGCTGTGGATGTGGTATACCTAGACTTTAGTAAGGCATTTGATACAGTCTCGCATGATATTCTTATCGATAAACTAGGCAAATACAATTTAGATGGGGCTACTATAAGGTGGGTGCATAACTGGCTGGATAACCGTACTCAGAGAGTTGTTATTAATGGTTCCCAATCCTGCTGGAAAGGCATAACGAGTGGGGTACCGCAGGGGTCTGTTTTGGGACCGGCGCTGTTCAATATCTTCATCAACGACTTAGATATTGGCATAGAAAGTACGCTTATTAAGTTTGCGGATGATACCAAACTGGGAGGGATTGCAACTGCTTTGGAGGACAGGGTCATAATTCAAAATGATCTGGACAAATTGGAGAAATGGGCTGAGGTAAACAGGATGAAGTTTAACAAAGACAAATGCAAAGTGCTCCACTTAGGAAGGAAAAATCAGTTTCACACATACAGAATGGGAAGAGACTGTCTAGGAAGGAGTACGGCAGAAAGGGATCTAGGGGTTATAGTGGACCACAAGCTAAATATGAGTCAACAGTGTGATGCTGTTGCAAAAAAAGCAAACATGATTCTGGGATGTATTAACAGGTGTGTTGTGAGCAAGACACGAGAAGTCATTCTTCCGCTCTACTCTGCTCTGGTTAGGCCTCAGCTGGAGTATTGTGTCCAGTTCTGGGCACCGCATTTTAAAAAAGATGTGGAGAAATTGGAGAGGGTCCAGAGAAGAGCAACAAGAATGATTAAAGGTCTTGAGAACATGACCTATGAAGGAAGGCTGAAAGAATTGGGTTTGTTTAGTTTGGAAAAGAGAAGACTGAGAGGGGACATGATAGCAGTTTTCAGGTATCTAAAAGGGTGTCATAAGGAGGAGGGAGAAAACTTGTTCACCTTAGCCTCTAAGGATAGAACCAGAAACAATGGGTTTAAACTGCAGCAAGGGTGGTCTAGGTTGGACATTAGGAAAAAGTTCCTAACTGTCAGGGTGGTTAAACACTGGAATAAATTGCCTAGGGAGGTTGTGGAATCTCCATCTCTGGAGATATTTAAGCGTAGGTTAGATAAATGTCTATCAGGGATGGTCTAGACGGTATTTGGTCCTGCCATGCAGGCAGGGGACTGGACTCGATGACCTCTCGAGGTCCCTTCCAGTCCTAGAATCTATGAATCTATGAGATGTGTTAGAGGGAGGGTGTGCAAGGCATCCTGGGTAAAACAAAACACATAGCACATGGACATTCATCTCTCTGGACCAAATTAAAATCAACGGAAGCGTCGCTAATGTGCTTGTAATCTTTGTTTTTTCCCTCTCTTCCCAACAATTCCCGCCTGAAGTGCTAATAAATCTTAGCGCCACTGAGAGATGAAAATTCATTGATTTCCTACTCAGGAATAATCAGTGCTTTGACTTCTTTATTCCCACTGGGAGCAATTGCCCACTCCCACAACGGTCTGAGAGTCAGTCTCTCACCCCTTCGCTCTCTCTGAAGCTCCGCTGTTTCCTGTACCATACAGCTCACAAGAGCATCATCCACAAGTGGCAGGAGTTCAGGCACTTACAGAAATAAGGGCAGTGCCTCGGCCCGACTGTCTTTTCTCTCCCTCGCTTGTGTTGACAAGGATTGTTTTAAAGTGTTACAGTAACACACTCCATTGTTACAATCCATTACAATAACGAGACTCCTAGTAGCCTGAAAGAACCAAGTTTCAGAGTAGCAGCCGTGTTAGTCTGTATCCGCAAAAAGAACAGGAGTACTTGTGGCACCTTAGAGACTAACACATTTATTTGAGCATAAGCTTTCGTGGGCTACATGCATCCGAAGAAGTGGGCTGTAGCCCACGAAAGCTTATGCTCAAATAAATGTGTTAGTCTCTAAGGTGCCACAAGTACTCCTGCTCTTTTTGAAAGAACCAAGTCGTTTCCTCTTGGTTCCAGTCCCAGCTCCACTGTGGCTATGGGCAGGTCACTTAGGGCAGAATTTGCCAGGGAGCCTAATCAAGTTAGGTGCCCTGTTCGCTTGAGCGCCATTGAAAAACTCAGCCTATAACCTCTTTTTGCCTTGGTTTTCCCATTTGTAAAACAGAAGTAACAATACAGCCCTGCCTCGCAGGGGTGTTGTGAGGGGAAACACATTAGCACAAGTAACACCTGAGATGGTGACAACAAAGAGGTTAAAGTGAAAAATGATCTCTCTTCTTTGTTCACGTTTGGATGTGACGGCACTTTTCATCATCAGTTGCACCCTCTATAGCCAGTTTCCTCTGTTGTTTGTGTGGGTCTTTCACACTGGAGAAAAAAAACCATCTTGAACTAATAGGAAAAGGTGATTGTAAAATCCCAACAATTTATCAGGGGGACTCAGGAGCCAGTGTTGTACCAGGAACTATTTTAAATTCATTTTTAAAAAAGTCTAAATCTTTACCTGGTGGTGTCCGTACATCACTGTGAACATGTTAAGTGCTAATCAAAGAATGATTGTGTGCAAGGACTCGTGATTTGTGTGAACTGAATGATTCTTTCTATGTGTCTCTAATAATAATAATAATAATACCTAGCTCTTTTATATAGCACTTTTCATCAGTAGATCTCAAAGCACTTCACAACCTTTCCTGTATTTTATTCTCACAACACCCTTGTGAGCTCGGGCAGTGCTATGTTCCCCATTTTACAGATGGGGCACTGAAGCACTGAGAAACTAAGGGACTCTCCCAAGGTCACACAGGAAGTCTGTGGCAGCCTAGAGAAGTGAACCTGGGTCTCCCAAGCATGTCAGCACAAAGAGCCATTAGATTTGCCTACAGACACACATGGGTGAATGCAGAAACCATCAGGGCACAGTAGGGCTTTGCAGTGGGGAGGCTTCCACTGAGGCTAGGTTAATCCAGATGCTCAGACTGAGGGCCAAACACTCGGGTTACCTGTGCAGTGAAGATGTAACCAAAAAGCCTCTGTCCTCTAAAGCCTAACTGCGCATACTCCGTATGTACCTTTTCAAGTCAGAACCTATGATCCTGGGGCAGAATCTTTGCCTGATGTTCAGCGTAAGATACATTCTTGTTTTGCAACCGTGTCTGGATCTAACTGTCATGCTGTCTGGAATGGCTCACAAGCAAGAATACCAACCTCGGGCAGACTGTTAAGAGGTAGGAAACAAGCCCCAAACTGGTTGTGAGTTCTATAATTCGATTTCACCAACCAAGTAACAAGTGGTAAATTCCTCAGGTCCTATACAGCCTTAACATGGAGTCATGGACAGTCCCCTTGGGCATTCCGATCTATCTTGCCACCCAGGCAAGCTTGACTCTGTGACAGACGGTCATTTTACCCAAAGAGCACAAAATATTGAGGTTACTCCCAGTCCCAAAGGAGCAGTCACATACCCCAGGTCAATTCGCACCTTTGATCTCACACCCAAGACAACGCTTGTAGCCAATCCTGTAATAAACTAACTAAAGATTTATTAAGTAGGAAAAAAGGAATGAGTGATTTAAGCGGTTAAAACAGATAAATGTGCACACACAAATGAGTTGCTGTCTTAGGTTTCAGATGGTGAAAGAGCTGCTGAAATATGCCAGTTCCAATGTCCATTAGGGCTAACCCAAGTTAATCCTGGGGATCTCTTGCTTATGTTTAGAAATCTTTGTCCGTTAGAGTCCAAACATCATAAAAACACCCTAATTCCTTTTGGTCAGGGGGTCCAAGCTGATGAGATAAGCACTTCTGCACCTAACCTCTTCATTGGGGGCGGAGGGGAAGGAGAAGAGAAATTGACAAAGTTTCTGTTCCACAGTGGCCCATTTGGATTCAATAGTTCTTCCTCATGGCCAGAAGATAACACCTTCTGTAGGAATCCAGCATTTTGCATTAGGTGAAGCTTCCCCCCTCCCTCCCCCCGTTTGGTGAATTACATAGTTTCAGAACAAACATTTTAGTGATAGAGCGAACACTTGAGAATTACTTTATAGCATGGGATACAGATATTATAAGTAGGACTAATACAAGCAGCATCCTACAAGCATGCCATAAAGTCTAAACACATTCTTATAACACTAATATCTGTTTTAACCATACTAATCCACAGGTGAACCAAACTGTTTTCCAGCTAAGCATCAGTCTGTGTTCAGAGAGCCCCGGGGCCTTGGCATGAGCTGGTTCCTGGTCTGCTAGCATCACACTAACATTTTCTCCCTCTGTGTTCAAAGCGGTTCCTCGCACCAGCGCCACACAATGCAGCTCCGTGCCAGAACCCCGCTACGGGAGGAGGATTGGAAGTGATTTCGCTGTCGGGGCCATTGTCCGATTCGAGTGCAGTGCCGGATATGCTCTCCAGGGCTCCCGGAGTATTGAATGCCTGACTATGCCGGGAGCGTTAGCTCAGTGGAATGTCTCCGTGCCTACCTGTCTTGGTTTGTAAACCTGGTTCTGTGGGGGATAAAAGGGAAAGCAAGGTTCTCTGCATGCCTAGCTCTTTGTATTCCTTGTGGGAAAGCCCGATAGAAAGTCATGGAAAACCATCCTCTTTCTCTATTTTTAACAGAATATTGAATTCTATGGGATGGTTACAATCACCTTTAGAGAGGGTATCATTCTCTACTAAGGACTCTGCCCCTGCTCGCCAGGTGTGCCAGGGTAGTGCCCAGCAAAGCTGGCCTAAGTGGGAGGGTATAAGTGGCATTATGCCACCTTTCTTACCACCCTTCACAATGCTGGTGGCTGAACCCGGCCCTGCTGTAAATTAGAGCAGCCTTCAGGCTGCTCTAACTTGCACCAAAAGATCATGGTTTCCACCCTGATCCGGATTGCTGAAATGGGTGCACTCCATCCCCATCCCCGCCAACCCCCAATTTGGGGCCAAGATTGGGTTCCCGTTTTGCTGGGAACTGTGCTGCCAGGAACAGAGTTGCAACCCAGATGGTTTTATTCACAAATCACTTTCTTAAGTAGTCACCCAGTCCCAGGTACTGTTCTGCCCATACCCAGTGAAGTGTTGGGGTGAGAGGGCTAGCTCAGTGGTTTGAGCATTGGCCTACTAAACCCAGGATTGTGAGTTCAGGCCTTGAGGGGGCCACTTTGGGATCTGAGGCAAAATCAGTACTTGGTTCTACTAGGAAAGGCAGGGGACTGGACTTGATGACCTTCCCCTTCTATGCAATACATATATCTCCATATATTATTTATTATATAAAGCTGAGCTCTCCCACATTCAAGTTCTCGTTTGCTTTTTTTTTTTTTTCCCCCAGTGCCTTGTGGTGGAAACTTGACTGAGCGTAAAGGCACCATCCTTTCCCCTGGCTTCCCTGAGCCCTACCTGAATAGTCTCAATTGCGTGTGGAAGATAACCGTCCCTGAAGGAGCAGGAATACAGGTACCATATTAAACAGCCGTCACTGCAGCATGATATTGAGAGAAGGAACATACTGTATCTCATGCACTTGTAGACGACAAGTACCATCAAGTCACTGCTACTCAGAGGTAGGAGGTCGGTGGAATGCGTAATTCTTTTCTGGAATCAGACATTCCTTTTCACCCTGGCTGGCAAGGTGGGTGAGATTTCAGTGGGAGGATTACTACACGGGGAAGTTGGCCGGCCGCTATAGCTATGCTAGTCTAACTCTCTGTGTGGATGCTCTATTCATAGAATCACAGAATATCAGAGTTGGAAGGGACCTCAGGAGGTCATCTAGTCCAACTCCCTGCTCGAAGCAGGACCAATCCCCAACTAAATCATCCCAGCCTGACCTTAAAAACCTCTAAGGAAGGAGATTCCACCACCTCCCTAGGTAACCCATTCCAGTACTTCACCACCCTCCTAGTGAAAAAGGTTTTCCTAATATCCAACCTAAACCTCCCCCACTGCAACTTGAGACCATTACTCCTTGTTCTGTCATCTGCTACCACTGAGAACAGTCTAGATCCATCCTCTTTGGAACCCCCTTTCAGGTAGTTGAAAGCAGCTATCAAATCCCCCCTCTTTCTTCTCTTCTGCAGACTAACCAACCCCAATTCCTTCTGGAATAAAAGTGAGTCTTGATGTAGTTTATGTTGCCTAGAGCAGCCGCATGGTGCGTAGTTATGCAGGTTTAAAGTCCTATGAACTATATCAAAATAAATCATTTTTAGTCTGGATTAGATTATCCGCACAGGGACTATACCAACATAGCTATAGCAGTATAATTCTACCACTGTAGTTCTAGTGGTCAGTTTCTCCACGTAGTGAAGCCCTGTGTTTGGGTTTCTCTGGCACTTATCAGTCCTCCACAGAATCCCTGGCACAAACCTGAGGAGACTGAGAATTAAATTCATTCAAAGCACATCACAGAGACCAGTCCTTTAGATAAAGTTCCCATCCTCACAGAAAGGTATCTAGCTACATGTTACACTGGCATCAATTGATGCAGATAAGATTGATTCATTTAATAGGGTTCATTCATTGCATGAGTCTGATAATCGCTGGGCTTCTTTCTTCTTCTTTACACCATTTTATCTGCAGGGGTTTTGTTTATTAAATGCTCTTATTTTTTTAATCAGGCATTAGGTTAATAGAGGTTTTTTCCCCCCCTCTCTCTGCAGCAGTCATAGCTGTTTGGCACACACAGTAAATGTATGTCTTATGACATGTTTGTTCTGACATCAGGTACACTTTTATTATGTGCTGCGGATCTGTGTCTGACACGAAGCAACCAGGCTGCATTCTGATCTCTGGGACACGGGTGTAAATCTGAAATGATTCCATTGACTTCAGTCGTGTCACTGAGATTAGTATCTTGCCTGACCATGGCCTGTCACATCAGTGACAGTTTGTTAACAGGCGGAATGGAGGGGATAAGTGCTCTGTGTCTTCTAATGGGGCTGTCACTACTTCCAGACTGGCAAATTTCTGCTCTTGTTTTGTATTTTAAGTCCAATTAACAGACTGTTTTGCAAAGCTGCAAAATGCATCACAGATTCCTTCCCACTCATCTGAAATGTTAGCCATTAATACAATCAAATTGCAGGAGGCTCCGTTTAAACATGTAAACAGTCGATGCATTTTGCAAAATGTTTGGGACTCACATTATCAAGAGGTGATAAATAATTCAGATTTTTTTTTAAAGTGATATCAATAGATTCTTCCTTCCGCCACTTTTAATGCAAAGCTTCAGTGGGAATGTTCTCAGCACGTGTAGCCAATCATTGTTTTTACATTCCTACATTGGATATGGAAGGAAGTGAATAATAATGTAGGCTGGTAAGAAAAAACATGTCTTTCATTCATAAGTGCTCTCCCCGCGATTTCGTCTCCCCATCATCATGATTCATCTAATAAACCCTCCCAGAAAACATAGTGGGTAAAACTAGGAAAAGTAACATGAAGGGAATCAGGAAATGATCCAAAAGCCCTTTTTCCACTAAAGGTTTATCTACAGGGAGACACTCAGGAAAGTTAAAGTGGATTAGTTAAAGCTCACTAAACCCATGTGGACACTCTTATTCAAAATTAAAGTGGTCTTAATTCAGTTTACTTTACTTCCAGAGTGAATTAAGATCATCTAAATTGAACAAAGCCAGTTTAATTCTGAATACAAAATGTCCACACTGGAGTTTAATGTGGTTTAACTAATCCACTTTAAATTCACCCCTTAATTTGGATTAATTATCCTGAGTGTCCCTGTGTAGACAAGCCCTAAAGGTGACCTGCAAAGAGAAAAAAAAAAAGTTTGGGTTTATGCACATGAGAAACAAAAATCATCTTGCCTCTAAGTGAGCATCAAGTCAATCATTTCCAAAAGCGTAACCAGCTCAGTTCAGCATCCAATACCACGGTGCTGAGTAGGACCTTACCAAATTCACGGCCCATTTTGTTTAATTTCATGGTCATCGGATTTTTAAAATCGTAAATGTCATGATTAAATCTGAAATTTCACAGTGTTGTAATTGTAGGGGTCCTGACCCAAAAAGGAGTTGTGGGAGGGTCGTAAGGTTATTGTAGGGGGGTCGCGGTACTGCTACCCTTACTTCTGCGCTGCTGCTGACAGCGGCGCTGCCTTTAGAGCTGGGTACTCGGCTAACAGCCGTTGCCTTCTGGCTGCCCAGCTATGAAGTCAACACAGAAGTAATGGTGGCAAAACTGGGCCCCCGCTAAAATAACTTTGTGACCCTCCCCCAACTCCCTTTTGGGTCTGGACCACCAATTTGAGAAACACTGATCTCCCCCATGAAATCTGTATAGTATAGGGTAAAAGCACACATAAGACCAGATTTCACGGGGGGAGACCAGACTTCACGGTCCGTGACGCATTTTCATGGCCATGAATTTGGTAGGGCCCT
This sequence comes from Malaclemys terrapin pileata, assembly GCF_027887155.1. NCBI lineage: Eukaryota > Metazoa > Chordata > Testudines > Emydidae > Malaclemys > Malaclemys terrapin. Next base: position 15,136,162 of record NC_071526.1, on the reverse strand, counting down.
AGTGATGAGTCATCAGCAAGGGACTGGCCCTTGGCCCTTCAGCACAGGCCTCCACCACTTGAGCTAAAGAAATAACTCTGTTAGCCTGGAACAGCACTTCTACCCATGCCACTCTTCACAGGGGGCCACAGTGCATTTAGCTAACGGTATGAGTGGGGATATGGATGATGGATAGATACACAACCCCTTCAGCTTTACCCATGAAGACGCACATAGAACAAGGGGCAGAGATGTGAATCCAGATGACGTGACCCCCTTCTGCTGAGGAAGCTGATGTTGATTTGCCATTCTTTTTTCTCTGCTGGAAGTTTCTCAGCTGAAGGAAAGTTTGCAAGAGCCATCGGGCTTCGACAGGTGGAACGTGTCACCATGAAGTCGGCCTTCGGGAGCCGTCAAGAAAAGGGATGCAGTAAAGGCAGAACAAGAGCGATCGCTCTGTGATTGACCCACATAGAAGCAAAGCTGGCATCTAGTTATGCTTATGCACCCCAAGGCGCTCTCTGCACCGAAGTGGACCACAATATAACCAGAGCCACTTAGCCCTGAGCACCTCATGTGCCCCATCCTCCCAATTACCTCCTTTTGTGTGTGAAATGTTCAGAGTTATTAGATACTAATTTAAGTATCCGTTTACCCCCCGTTCTGTACAACAATTAAAGGTTAAAAAACTGTAAATCAGAGGAGGAGGCGAAACGAGAGCTTTCTTAGCAGCAGCGAGTCAACGGCAGGGGTTTTTATGTAATCAATGCACCAGCTCGCACTTCTGCCATGAATTATTCATTCTGGGAGCAAATCTTCCTGTGAATTAATTTCTATACATGGCAGAAAATAGATGCCGCTCCCCTCATGAATCCACATCCGTCTAGAATTAGAACCTTAAAATGTTTGTCTTTCTAAACATAAATAAAGGAATTTTAAAACCGCAAATGAAACCCACTTTCCTTTGTAAAAAGGTAAGTAATAATTGGGGTGCAGTTATGCAGGCTGACACAGGTATTGACTCTGTCAGTGTGACAGGTAATGACTCCACAGGGGTGATTAGTATTCCAGCTAGATAGACTCCATTTGTTTAAAAAAAAAAAAAAAAGTTGCAAAGTTATTTTATCATTCAGAGTAAATCAAGCAGGAAAACAGGTTAAAATGCCAGAAATAATGGTTTGATTTGGTTTTTTTTTTAACTTTGCATTAGCAGGCAAAAGGAAGTCAGGCATTTGGACTGGATTTGAAAATGCAGCATGTAGGCATTTTAGAGGAAATGGGGGTGTTTTCGTAGGATTTCCAGATGGGCAGGGGGGAGGGTTGTCTGGGAGTGTGTGTGATTATATATAAATCAGGATTTGTCATGTCTACAAGTACCTGTAAGTGCTTAGTCCTGCAAATTGCCTCCCGCTGAGCTCAGTGCTTAAAAGAGTAATTTCATTGAATTTAACGGGACTTCTGCTGATCATAAGCATTGGGATTGGTAAGAAGTATTTACATCATCCAAGTGAATAGCAGCAATACGTATATGCAAGAGCCCTGGAAATGAGAGATTCTATCCAGCCAGCCAAAATGCCCAAATATGGGTACAAAATTCCATCAAGTTAGGCACCTAGATAAACGGTCTGATTTTTGTCAGGGGCGTAGCAACCACAGTCCCCATAGATTTGAATGGCAATTGTGGGCACACAACTCAGCACTTCTGAAAATCCAGGCCTCTTGTATAGGAGCCTAAATATGGGTTTAGGTGCCTAACTTGAGGCCCCCACTTTTGAAAATTGTAGCCATAGGATAATTGTTAAGCCGGGGACTGTCAAAGAATGCTAAGGGTGCCCCACTGCCTTTGACTTTCAGTGGGAGGTGGGCCCCTAGCTCTCTTAGACTGCCTTGAAAATGCCAACCTAGAAGCACAGAGCAACTTGATTCTCCAGCACCTTGAATTCCTTGTCCCCAGAAACACTATTAGAATCTGTCTGAAAAGGCATCAAGAGAAAAAAAATCCACTGGTAATCACTGGAGGTGTTCTTGCTGAAGAATAGGAGCTATTTCAGAATGCTGTAGCAATTTTATTTATTTGGTGATTTTTGAAGCCCCTGCTCCTGGAGTCATGTGATTACATAAGAATCTCAGTTTTCATTTTTAAAGTAAAGTAAATTTCCAGCACTTCTAGTTGTAGGGGAAAGATTGAAAACAAGACTAGAGTGCACCCAAAAGGCTCAGAAACCGAAGGAAAATATGAAGAACCCCCAATTAAAAATAATCATCATCGTATCATGAGTTTCAAGCCAGTCTTGTAATTTCTGATCACGGGGCATTGGCATTACTGTACGTGAGAGCATCTTCCTTCTGAAAACATTACGTTTTAGTGCGAAAACCTACAGAACTCTGCAGGAATTTTGCCAAATTGAAGCAAAGGTCCAAATCCTCAGCTGGTGCAAATCAGCTTCTGAAGTCAAAGGAGCTGTGCCAGGTTGCACCCGTTGATGATCAAGCCCAGTATATGGACTGATGCTTTCCGGTTTCGCTGTAATCCTTTCACTCAGCCCATCCAGTGACATTCTGAGACTGTAGTTCTGTTAACTTTGGTAATGCGTCATCACGGGCAGAATGACCGTTCCTAGTGAGATCAAACCATGGGACCTATTGTTATCTTTATTAATGACTCTGTGGTTGGTATTACTTTTGCCTATTAACAACATAGGTACTAAGTGAATGATATTCTTTTCTTTGTTTAATGTTTCAGATTCAAGTGATCAGTTTTGTCACTGAGCAGAACTGGGATTCCCTGGAAGTGTTTGATGGAGGGGATAATACAGTCACCATGCTGGGAAGTTTCTCTGGTAGGTGGCTATTTAAAGTCCTATTTGCAGTATTCAGCAAAGCACTTAAGCACAAACTTAATTTCCATTGACTTCAACTGGACTGCAACAGATGCTTAAAGATAAGCACATGTTTAAATGCTTTGCAGACTAGCGACGGATCTAAGCATATGCTTAAATGGGACAGTGTGCTTTGCTGAATTGAGGCCTTGGGCTATGGTTGACTTCAGAAGATGCCAGCAGAGAACCTTAAACATGGCACTGGCTGGTCACCTTTGTAGTGTTATTAGGTTGGTAACAGCAGTACCATGTCTTAGGGAAAATGGAAGAAAGTGGTCTAGTAAGTAGGACCTGGGAGTTTGGACTCTTGCCTCTTACACTCCAGCGATGGGACTGACCTGTCACTTGGTGACCTTGAAAAGGTCAGTTAGTATTGCTGAGTGTGTCCGCACTAGAGAGTGCTGTACTCATTTTCCAGCAATGTTCCAGTAGCAATAGTGTAAATGCTAATGTAGGGCATAGGTGTTTGTACCACCCTGCTTGTGAAAACCTGCTGTAAATCCTGTCTGCACTAGCACTTTCACCATTGCTAGCATTACTAAGTTGCACCATTGCTGGGTGCAAAATGTTGGCTTTAGATAAGGCCTCTGTGTCTCATTTTTACTCATCTGTAAAATGGGTACAATACTATGGCACTTTCCCTAAACTGCTCTACCAACCCAGTGCTTGTACAGCGTCAAGTCCAAGATTGCCGCCGCCTTTGTTAACAATGAAAACAGAAAAAAGAGAACATCAAAACTAACTCAAGTTTTCTCTCTAGACTTGGTTGCTAATATGGTTTCTCCCTCAGTATCACTCAGCCATCACCCTAGATCCTCTCATCCCAGAGAAGGAGATTACCTTACATCCAAATGGGGGTAACAAGTCACCTGCAGCATTGAGTCACCAGAACCCTTTTAACCCCTTCCCTGCAGAATCAACACCTGGGTGCAGTGTTTCTGGCAAAAACTTGCCGTCGGTTATTCACAGCATTGTGAGATTTAATTGATTAACATTTTTAATGCTTTGAGATCCTCAGATGAAAGGTTCTGGGTCAGATTCACAAAGAGTAGCGGTCACTGCGTCCAGGGCTGTGCTCAGTGCCACGTATCAGATAGAAACACTTGCACCTGCTAATTTAATAGCTAACAGGGGCGGCGTAATGCACTCCTGGCTTCCCCAGCGACTGAAGCTTCGCTCCCACTCAAGCTCATCACCAAGTCGATCTCTCAATCCCTCAGTCCGGCTGCTCTCTGGCGGATAAGACTTTACGTGATGAAATGTGTCTCTAGGCTTTGGAAATGTCTTTTCCGACCGTTCTTGGCTATTCCTCTCCTGGACTCATGAGAACCTGTTCAAACTGAGCGGGCTGTTAAATTAAAGGACTTTCTGTTCTCAGATTCTTCTCAGATTTATGCAGCAAATCTCGGAATATAAAGGGGAGGAGAAAAAAACACCTTACAGTCCCATACATCCCTCCTCTTTTCCCAGGTACGACGGTGCCTGCTTTGCTGAACAGCACTTCGAACCAGCTCTATCTTCATTTCTACTCCGATATCAGCGTGTCCGCCGCAGGATTTCACTTGGAATACAAAAGTAAGCGCAGCTCCCAGATGGGTTCCTGGAACGGCACATGCTCTAGCTTTGATCCTGCAGGTCCTAGCATGGGGTGTAAGGTGGTGACCATTCAGTGCAAGTGGAGGCTACATAAGGTGGGTGGTGCAAGCGAGGTTAAGGGCCAGGTTTTGACCCAGTGCTCAAACACCATCCAGGCCTACTCTCTTGCGGGCAAGTGCACAGGATGTAAAAGAGGTATTCATGTGGGCATAGAATGGACATGGCCAAGGAGGTATTTTCATACATGTGATCCTCGTGCTGCGGCTGATGCGCTTAGCTGTGACATCCCCTGTTTAGCCTCGCCCCTGTTACAAGGCAGGAGTAAGTTGGCAGCCTGCAGGTTCATAGATCAGGGTCCCCTGGACTTCCTCGGCACTTTATGCCTTGCACTTACGCACGCTGTACTCCGCTGCTGCGCCATGTCAGTCCCCCAGTGCATGAATGTGTGTGGTGAGCGCACGTGCACGGCTGTCCTCCAACCTTGACTTCCTCCTTGTGCTGGGATGCAGAGATCGTTGCCGTGGGCACCGCTTTGTAATAGCACCTGGCCCTACGTGGAATGAAAGAATAGAAATTAATGTGGGCTTGCGACAGTGTCTGTCATAACCCACCTCCCGTCCCAATGAACTTTGTGAAGCAACAAGTTAGATGCTGGCAATGCAGCGATGCTGCAGAGGAATATGGCAGGGGCATGCTTATTAATGGCTTTCACAGCCTAAGACATCAGACCTGGGAGGCTTCTTAGCATGAACTGAATAGAAAACCCTAAGGAAGACCGTTCTGCTTAAGCAGCTGCGGCCCCAGGCAATCTAGGGTGTGTTCCATTGCTGTCTCCCAGTGTTTTATTGGAAAGATTCAAGTGTTGGTGCATCCCCAATCGCTGTTAAAGGGTCTGACCATTAGGGATCTGGAGGTAACGTGACGTAGAGTCGCTTCCCATTCTTGGACCTCCACTCCAGGAGGATGTGGGAGCATCACATGGGTTTGGACAGGGAGCCTGGAATCATCCATATGAAAGGGGGCCTGGATCGTGTGCATCTCTGCAGGACACTGCATCTGACTGGAGTGGGGGTGGGAGGGATTTTCATTAAAGAGAACCGGCAGGTTTTTATCATGAAGCCAAAGGTTCGTTCTTCCTGCTGCCTGTACTTTGATTCCTCATCTATGACCAGATCTGGTCAATCCAGAAAAACTATCTCTTGGTAAAGCTACAGCAGACAGCCATGCCGAGGTGGCTGTAGTATATGAATGAAAGCTGGAACAGAGTCCAGCAATGTATGAACTGTAGGTAGCAGAATGATAGCTGTTATGAAATTGAAGGTATCTGTAACAGCAGTGGAAGCAAGCAGGCTTGTGCATTTACAGTGTACGTCTACAACAACCAATCCAGGGCATTCTCCGCTCCCTACATGCGTGGAGGTTAATATACAGAGATATTCTGACTCTCTGACTCATGCCTGAATCGGTATCAGCAGCACTGAGCTGATGAGAGATGTGCTGGGACTCTTGTCTCCTTTAATGGAATCTTCCTGCAGGCGATGTGAACATAATTGTTTCTTGCTGGACACCCTGTCTTGACAGCTGCTCACAAACATGACTCTCGCCTTCAGATCTTGAGCCAACAAATTGTGGGTTTTTTTCTCCTCAAAGCCACAGATAGATTTAGACTGTTTCTCATTTGCAAAATGTCCAGAAAACGGCATAAGGTCCTGTGCTGTACAGGTGCCTATCTGCAGAGACTCTACCCTTGAGAAATGCCTGCTTCTACCAGACTTTCCAGGTTGCTTCTGTTTATGCCTGTGTGTGCTAATGGTTAAAGCAAAACTGCAGGACAGGAGGCGGGCTTGGGAGAGGCTAGGACCCTGGAGTGGGACTCAGGAGAGACAGGTTATGAACTTGCATAAGTCTCTTCCCCTTTCTGTGTCTCCTCCAACCTTTTGTCTGTTTAGTGTGTAAGCTCTTCGGGACAAGAGCCGCCTCTTACTATGTGTGTTTGCAGCACACCACGCAGCGGGGCCTTGATTTCATGGGGACCTATGGGCACTACTGTCATACACATAAATGATTCTGGATTTTATTTGCTTTGTGGAAGCACCTGGAGGCCCCAGATGAAGGGGTCAGGGCCCCATTGTGCAAGTTGCTGCACTCACAGAAAATAAAAAGACAATCCCTGCCCCAAACAGCTTATCGTCTGAACAGCTTCTCCTTGTAGCCGAGCCACTGCTTGCTCCATGGCTGGGATCCCGAGGGATCAGTGTAGTGGCCCCGGAGTCCTGTGTTCTAACTGCAGGTCTGTCAGTGACTTGTTATGTGGGCTGGTCACTTAATTTCTCCGTGTTTCAGCTCCCCATCTGTCAAATGGGAGTGACAGCTTGCTGAGAGGATCGGTTAATATGTGTACTGCATGTTGAAGTTGTTTGAGATCTTCCTTTGGGGCCCCATCCCCTGTGCCAGTGTGGGAGCTTTGACCTCCAATGGGAGCAGAGCCGGCCCCGTGTTGCCTGGTGTTTGGCATGGTATAATGTTTCGCGGTTTCCGCTTGCTTGTTACGGGTAGGTAGCAGGGCTATTTATTTCTCCCGCCACGTGGCGGGGAGCCGTAGAGTATTCCTCGTCAGTGTCTTGGCCAACACAGTGCTCCAGGAAGCTCAGTTACTGTGTCAGGAACCGCTCATCTGTTCGGAGCACAGCCAGAGGTGGAACCTAGAGCAGCAGATGCTTCAGGGAACTGTTAACCACAGCAAGAGCTGGTTGAGATGGGCTGGGCGCGTCTCTTCTCTGATTTATAATCATTGACGCAAGAAAGGTGCAGGACAGCAGCTGTTGGGAGCGAGGCTGTATCAGGAACAAGCAACATCCTCTTTGATCTGGACCTGATCGCAGTATTACCAGCCCCAAATGTTCAAAACCCACAAGTCCGATCCCTCAAAACCATGAGATTGACTCAGGGTGGGCGGGGAGGGAGTTCAGTGTTTAAAGTTTATTCTCTTTACCAGAAGTTCATTTAAGTCATTTGCTCCATGCCTACGGAATGTTTTGGTTTGGGGCCTGGTGAGCTTTGGCTTCATATATATGATCAGGGTTGGTAGCCAGGACCTCCAGCCCTGAGAACCACAAGCCCCGCCGCTTGAGCTGAGGGAGCGCTCCTTCGTATGTGAGGGAGTCGCAGGCTTATATACTGATTGGCCCCAGCAACTGTAGCAAAACACAATCCCATGCACAGAACCAGACTCCCGAGGCTGCAGGAGTTTGCCACGCATCTAGATTCCTCGATTTGTAAGTCAGAAGGGACCAGCATGATCAACGGGTCTGATCCATAACTTTTCACCCACTGATTTCTGCCACATAACAGATAGGGTGCCATTTGGTAAGGAGACAATATACAGAGACGCCACCATGGATAGAACCCCGGACTGTCAGCCCCCAAAACGCATGGCTTGGCTAGTTGAACTGAAGAAGAGCTCCTTTACCTGTAAGTAGCAGGCCGTTGCCATTGCCAGAGCCAGCTATTAGGCAAACAGTAAGCCTCACTGCCCAGGGGAGATCTCTTAGCGTAGACTTTGCTGCAGGAGGCATGACTGCGTTCATCTCTCTGCAAGGATTGGGAGGGTTTTCAGCTGCTCATTGGCTCGTGCTGCTTTCCCTTGGTTAGCTCCTGCTGGAGCGCTTAGCCCTCCCTCTGCGCTCTACCGAAACAGATACAGGAGAAATGCCCTGCGTGGGAGCAGGTGACATTTCCGGGTTTGAGCCATTACATGTTGCTCCCTGATGAGCGGTGTGTTGGGGGGAGGGGTGTTTGAGCAGGGAGTTCTCTCCTAACGTTCACGACCCGGGTGCGAGGGGAGGGTTGGAGGGAATCTGTTTAGCTGGTAGAAGGGGGAAGAGTTTGAAGATACACAGTTTGCATAGAAGGAGGCATTGCATAGGGCCCCGCCATATTTTTTGCCATTGTTTCCATCCCTCTTTGATGGTCACTAGATCAGCTCGGGCCAAGGTCCTTCCCACTGACTGGGATAACTTCCCTGCATGCTACTATCTCTGAGTTGGGGGTGGAGGGGAATTGCTTCTATCTGTCCTTTAAAGCAGGTCCTAGAGATGAGCCAAACTAGATCCATGTTTCCAGCTCGCCCCTTGCATCCAGGAACTGAACTGCAGGTGAGAGCTCTCCCCTAACCACATCCAGCACCTTCCCCTGTTCTCTAGAGTTCCCAGTGGGAGTGGGAGGCATCATCTCTTGCTCTGAATTAAGCTTGAGTGTGAGCATTCAGGGGGGTTCCTAGATGGTAGCTTATGCAAGTAAATTACCTCCGTATTACATTCCAGTGCTGAGGTTATGAGTTCTTTGGAGCAGGGACCTGGCTTTCTGATCTGTGTTTGTAGGGTGCCGAGCACAAGGGGGCCTGGTCCATCAGGGTGGCTCTTGGGCACTACAGTAATACAAATAACAATACTTATTATCTGACTGCAGTTCCCTGCCCAGATACACACTCTCTCTCTCTCTCTCTCACCTGGAGACTATTGGGCACCAGAGCTTTACACTGTCCACAACCTGGCTCCCATCGTCTAACCCAGATGGCAGCTCCCACTCAGCCAGCCAGGCTGGAGAGCTCAGTACCACTCCCCCCCCCCCCCCCCCCCCAAGAGAGCCCTGGCCTTAGCAGTTTTGGGGTGGAGATGTGAAGGCCCAGGCTGGCCCCAAGACTGCCTTCTGTGTCTTTGGTCTCTGGCAAAACCACGGTTGTGCCCAAACGCTGTGCCAGGCCCTTCCTGGCCCAGCTACAATTGCCCAGGGAGGGGTAAATAGGGCAGCCTCCAAGCTCCCAGCATGTCATCTCACCATTCTTCCGTCCCTGTTGCTCTACAGAAGCTTCCATAGTAACCGCAGAAGGGTCCTGCATTTTCTGCCATCTCCTCCACCCTCACCCCCGTTTCCTGCCACTTCCCTTAGTCCCCAAGGTCATGCATGGATTTGCCCTCTCCCTTCTGTCCCCCGCCACGTTCTCTCCTTGAAGCCCAGTGTTGCTCTTGTTTACGGCTTGCCTGTCTGCAAAGGATGCTGTCTCTGGGTCTGTGAAAGTGAGACCTGCCACTCAGTCAGCTGCCCCGGGCTTGTCATCCCTTCTGGGCTGGTGTCTCTGCTATGGGGCGGCAAAGGGCCTGGGAAGCAGGGTGCAAAGGATCTCCCCAGCACGATGAGAAAGGGGCTGGCCAGGCATGCTTTGACATTGCGTCAGCGGTGTGAGGCATCGGCTGGGCCACCAGCCCACCTGGCAGATCTGTTTCCTCCTCTCGCCATCCATCCCATTGTTTCCCATCTGTTTCCTCCTCTCGCCATCCATCCCATTGTTCCCAGCAGTGTACACATCTGTAGCCAGAATCCTCTCTCTCTCTCCATGCAGCCTGGGGGCACCCCCAGGTGAATGCTGCCAGACAGGCACAGGGAAGAGGCTTGGGTGGGCCAGCAGATAAGCGACTTTCTGGGGACTACATCAGTCTCCCACATGTGTTGGAGGGTGTCTTGCCCTCTCCTTCTCAGGGGTGGGTCACCCTGGTGCTTCCTAGTACTTGTTTGATTATTGAGGGAGACCGTCAGAACTCTGTGGGGATCCCAGGTCCCCTCATTGCATTTCCAGCCCCTCCTCCATGCCTACCAACTCACTTGCAGGCACGTGCTAATCCAGCCAGTCACCACCAAGTTCAACCGTGGTTTTTCCTAGCCATTGGGCAGCATGTCGCCAAATGTGCCCATATCCCATGACTTTCTTTCCACTGGGCTTTTGTTTCTTTACTAGAGGAGTCTTGCTTGTAGAGAGAACCTGCGTCCTTTGGGACTGCCGTGATCATCGGGCCAGGAACAGTCAAACCTGACCCATCAGGCGCATCCTCGGGTGGTGGTGGTGAGATTGGAGTCATGATTAGAAAGGGTGGATTTGACAGCTTTGGTAGCCCAAGAGAGGTTGGTCATTTGCTATGAAGACTCTAATTCAAGGTAGTGGTTTGGGCATCAGGCAGGGAGTCAGAACTCCTGGGTTCTGACCCATTTTCTTCTGTTGTGCGACCTTGAGTCATTTCACCACCCTCTGCCTCAATTTTCCCTTCTGTGAAATGGAGATAAGAACACCTCACTCCTAATGGGTTCATTAGTAAAGCAGTACCTTAGTGCAAGGTACAACAGTGAGAACACCAGCAAGTCCATGAAGCCTAGCAACGATGTGACTACTGCCATTGGTTTTACATGGAAGGCACCCAGATACTACGGTGATGGTCAGCAGTACAAAACCCTGAGGTGGATAGATAATCATGGTTCTCAGCTGAGGCATTGGCTGAAATATACTGGGTGCCCCATTTTGGGGTCCGGTTTCCAGACTGGGACAGGAAGTTTCCAGCTTGTACACTTAGGAACACCGGAAGGAAGCAGCATGAGGTGAGCTCATATGTAGTGTTTCTTCCACCTCTCCCCCGATCTGATCCCTTGAGAAATAGCCCTTATCTCTACATGCCCAAAAGCCAGAGGGAAATGAGTGGACTTTAGAATCATAGAATATCAGGGGTGGAAGGGACCTCAGGAGGTATCTAGTCCAACCCCCTGCTCAAAGCAGGACCAACCCCCAACTAAATCATCCCAGCCAGGGCTTTGTCATGCCTGACCTTAAAAACCTCTAAGGAAGGAGATTCCACCACCTCCCTTAGAGGTTTTTAAGGTCAGGCTTGACAAAGCCCTGGCTGGGATGACTCAGTCGCCCACTGTTCTGTGTGAGAAGTTATTCAAATCTGCTCTCACTACTCCCTGAAGATCAGGAGATACAGCTACACGTGTGGCCATGCGTGTTTTCTTGCCAGGAAGCATGACTCTGGTTTCAGAAGGGGAGTCACCATCAAACCCGTGTCAAAGTTATTTCTTTTTTTCCCCCGCTTTGTAGTTCAGCCTCCAGATTGTGGAGTCGAAGCAGAACGTTAGCCCTTGGAATGATGCTGAAGGTTATCTTTTAGCGACAGCTGTTAGTGTGGTGAGTGAGGGAGGTTCTGGCAGACAGCTGAGCTACGGTGGGCATGAGGTGACTGCAAACTACCGTCTTAGTTTTATCTCCATGTGGCGCCATAGAAGTGGGAGATGGGGGAATACATAAAGAGGAGAGCACCTCACCGGACAGATGACCTTTGGGGTTGCTAATCCTGTTTGCAGTCGGCCTCCTTCCCATTGTAATTGTAGCCTGGAAGGAAACGGGATTGAGTAAAATCTTCATGGAATATTCGATTTAGATGCTATGAGAGACCCACATCTATTACTGTTACCTGTCTTGAATGATAAATTTATTCCATAACTGAAGAGAAAGAGGGAGGGGGCAGAGAGAGAGGGGGAAAATGGGTTTGTGCCATCTCTGTCCCCAAAACGGATAAATTACATACAAGAAAAATAATGTACTCTTTGTACTACAAGCGTGACTCAAATAAAATAGAGTTGGTCAAGCAAGGGACAACTGGGATTGGCTTCCTCTTCTTACAGATCAGGCAACATCGGATACAGAATGATGTACAGCAACATGAATGCAAACACAATTTAACATTCTCAGGGGGGCTTTAGTTGCCTCAGTGCTTTGCTTTTCTACTCTTTGTTACTTTAAAGACTGATGTATTGTTGCTTATGTATAATACAGCAATTATTACACTGCTGACTAGCCCTGAGTCAGTGAGGTCTGATCAGTAGCATTCATGCCTGTCAACCAGAAGGTTACATCTTACTTATTCATATCCAACGAATACTCCCCCCAAGGGAAGTGTTGGGAGCCCGCTCATGCAAGACGAATAAAATTGGACTGAATAAAGCACTAGAGAATAGAGCGTGGGGAACTATTAAGATACCAGAGAAAGCTGCCGAGGCCAGGATGTAAATGAGATGCTGGAGCTTCTTCATGGAGGATGGAGAAAGGTGATTAGGGCTGTTAGGAAGACGGGAGCCATGGCATGGGCATACAGATCAAGTTAGGTGGCAAAAGAAAGACGCACGGGATGCAGAACAAATTTAACGCTAGGGAGCCAGCTTTCTTGCTGATGGCCCTTGGGAAGAGGTTTTGGCGGGTACAGGTGTTCCCAGCCCAGAGGGAAAGGGATTGTGTAGAGGAGGGATTAGGACTAGGACCAATGGGGTAAAATGGAAGAAGCGTGAATTTAAGGTGACTAACAGGGGGAAATAGGGCAGTGGTGAGTTCTGTTAGACCCTGCGATGGTCTCCCAGTGGAAGTGACGGAAGCCCCATCACTAGAGGCATTCAAAGCTGGACTGGGCAAAGCATGCCACGATACGCTGTTTTGGGGGGAATTTCATAGAGAGATGGAGATGGCAAAATGGAGTTTCCCCGTCTGATTTCTATGGGGGAGGTCATTAGCGACCATTGAAGGGTCACAGTGAGTTAAGATGCAGATTCCCTTCTGTGGTTTATGCCCATTTCAGTACACATGCTCCGTTGCATTGGCTCTTTCTCTGTGTTTGCTCCTGTGGTCTCTCTCCCCCCTGCTTGTCGTGCATCTGTAAGTATGATGTCCTTGTCCCATTGAGACCCAAGGTTCTTCCTTCTCTGCCTTTTCCATAGTTCACATTCCCCTCTCTCTTTGAGCTTTCAGTTTCACGCTTTCTTTTTCACAGCCGTCGGCCTGTCCAGCTGTCCGGAACCTGCAGTGCCTGGGAATGGCCTGAAGATTGGAGAGAGGTACTTGGTTAATGATGTCGTCTCCTTTCAGTGTGAGCCAGGCTATGCCCTCCAGGTACTAGACACTTGCAAATCCGGAAGGTTTTTGTTTTCTGGACTTCAATGTTGCTGTGAAACAAAGAAACCCCAAATCTTCTAAACATCTTATTTTATTTATTTTTTGTAGGGGCACTCACACATTTCCTGCATGCCGGGGACCGTCCGGCGCTGGAATTATCCACCTCCACTTTGCATCGGTAGGATTCGTACCACAGCTTAGCCACTTCTATATGGTGCCCTTTTAAAATGTGGGGGAATAAGCGTGGGTGAAAAGGGAAGGACCGGTAGCACTGGGACTGGGACTGGCGTCCAAAACAACAACAAAACTTGGTTTGGTTCGATTCACAAAGCCCCCATCAGTGAATCTACATCACAGAACCATCACGCCTGTGTAGAGGGAGAGCCATTCCCCCCACCTGGCATTCAGTGGTGGCCACCCTGCAGGAAAAGAAGAACGGTAAAGAACCAGAAGCTCACCACGCCTCGTTCACCATGCTTGCCTACGGTGATGTCCTGGGGAAAGGTGGTGATGAGTTGCCAGCAGCGTTAAAGGTGGTGGACCTGTAGGGCCCATCCTATTCCTGTCGAGGAGAACAAGTGTCAGGCTATCGATTTACATAAGGGCAGGAGCAGGTACTGTAGAAACAGAGGCATGAAGGCAGCTTGTGGGACCTTTTGGGTTATTTTAAGGCAATATTTTGCTTTTTAACAACTCTAGATGTTTAATATTCATATTCTGCACTTTATGACTTTGCGAGAGAGACATTTATGCATTTAACAGCGTTAGTTAGTTAACAGTTATTTCAGGCCCCTGCTGCTCCAGCTCACATCATTTAGCTTTAAAGTAATTATAATAGCTGCTGGCTCTTTTATCTGATGATCTACAGGCCAGAAATAAATAGAGAGATACTTACAGCAGAAAGAAGTGAGCGGATAGGACTCCTGCCAATGGGAGCTGCTTAGAAAGGAGCCAGAACCCCTTTGGCTCAGCATTATAGTCAAGGAATTCAGGCGCTGGGAACAGCGTCTCAATACTGTAGCCACGGGGACCTCCAAGATTAATGGATAGATGAGCAAGAACAAAAAACTCTTTATATTATCGTTACTGTGATGTATTTGTGTTGGCATAGCACCTGGGAGCCCAGTCATGGGCCAAGACCCTGTTGTAGACGTTAGTGTCTGTACAGTGCCTAGCACAATGGGGCCCTGGTCCATGACTGAGGCGTCTATGCATTACCACGATGCAAATAACACTGGGGTTTGCTCCAGATTGTCCCTTTAGTGTAGAGCTGGAAAGTTCTGTCTGTGTCTCCCTCCCCATACATGCCTGCCTATCTGTCTACCTACATATCTACTTACTTCTCTCCTCCAAATCCCAGGGATGTCACTAGGGGGCAACCCCTTTGCAGGACCGGGTCACTGCTGTTTTAATAAAGGAACACAGTGTGTGTCTGGGGTTGGTTTGTTCAAGCCCAGGAGTGTACAGCTGGATCCGTATTTAGGCACCTTAAATAAGGGTACGTCTCCACAACCGGGGACAGCCCGCGGCATCAAGCATCTGAGCCCAAGTCAACACTCGGGCTTGCACTACCGCACTCAACACAGCTGCGGAGACAGCACTTGTAAGTCGCGGCTCAATCTCTGATGCCCGCCCCCTGCCTAGGCCTCAGAGTCCAAGCTCCAGCCCAAGTCGCTGTGGCTACACAAACAACAAAGAGTCTGGTGGCACCTTAAAGACTAACAGATATATTTGGGCATAAGCTTTCGTGAGTAAAAACCTCACTTCTTCGGATGCATAGAGTGAAAGCTACAGATGCAGGCATTATATACAGACACATGGAGAGCAGGGAGTTACTTCACAAGTGGCGAACCAGTGTTGACAAGGCCAATTCAATCAGGGTGGATGTAGTCCACTCCCAATAATAGATGAGGAGGTGTCAATTCCAGGAGAGGAAAAGCTGCTTCTGTAGTGAGCCAGCCACTCCCAATCCCTATTCAAGCCCAGATTAATGGTGTTGAATTTGCAAATGAATTTTAGTTCTGCTGTTTCTCTTTGAAGTCTGTTTCTGAAGTTTTTTTGTTCAATGACAGTGACTTTTAAATCTGTGATAGAATGACCAGGGAGATTGAAGTGTTCACTTACTGGCTTGTGTATGTTACCATTCCTGATGTCCGATTTGTGTCCATTTATTCTTTTGCGGAGGGACTGTCCGGTTTGGCCAATGTACATGGCAGAGGGGCATTGCTGGCACATGATGGCATATATGACATTAGTGGATGTGCAGGTGAATGAGCCCCTGATGGTGTGGCTGATGTGGTTGGGTCCTCTGATGCTGTTGCCAGAGTAGATATGGGGACAGCGTAGGCAACGAGGTTTGCTACAGGGATAGGTTCCTGGGTTGGTGTTTCTGTGGTGTGGTGTGTAGTTGCTGGTGAGTATTTGCTTCAGGTTGGGGGGTTGTCTGTAAGCAAGGACTGGCCTGCCTCCCAAGGTCTGTGAGAGTGAGGGATCATTTTCCAGGATAGGTTGTAGGTCGTGGATAATGCGCTGGAGAGGTTTTAGCTGGGGGCTGTATGTGATGGCCAGTGGTGTTCTGTTATTGTCCTTGTTGGGCCTGTCCTGTAGTAGGTGATTTCTGGGTACCCGTCTTGCTCTGTCAATCTGTTTCCTCACTTCCCCAGGTGGGTATTGTAGTTTTACGAATGCTTGATAAAGATCTTGTAGGTGTTTGTCTCTGTCTGAGGGGTTGGAGCAAATTCGGTTGTATCTTAGGGCTTGGCTGTAGACAATGGATCGTATGATGTGTCTTGGATGGAAGCTGGAGGCATGTAGGTACGTATAGCGGTCAGTAGGTCAGTAGTGTGGCTACACAGCTGTTTTTAGTGTGGTATCGTGAGCCCCATGAACCTGAGTCTGTCAATTCGGGCTCAAAGGTTCACTGCTGCAGGCTGTGTAGACCTGGTTTTCGGAGACGTGTGTGTGTGTGTGTGTTTGTGTGTGTGTGTGTGTGTGAAATTCTATGTATATGTGCCAAGCATCTCCCCAGTATGACAATTTTCACCTAAATGTAAAACCAGAGATTGGATTCTTCATCGTTCTCTCATTTCCAAACCATATACAAAAGCCCCCAAAACACTGGAGAAAACATATTAATTCCCTGGCTTCTCTCAGTTTATTTAATCCAGATGTTTTCCTTTTACATAATTTAAGAGCAGTTATGTTAAGCAGACATCAAGGGGGAAAAAAAACCCTTACCAGAGAAGCATTGTCAGACGTGAGCATGCATAGTTAGATGCTGGACAAAGGGAAATCTGTACCTTCAGTGTCAGATTGGATTAGGGATATGAGTGCGTGTCTTCTGTTGGAATGTATTACAAGAGTAACGCAGAGGTCAGTCAGATAAGATGGTGTCTTGAGTTGAAATTTAATCTGTCGTCTTTTGTAAACATCTTGTTTGTTTTGATGTTTGTGCACTGGCCTTTGTAAAGGTTTCATTTGAGCCAACTGCATATACACATTGTTCTGTGTTTATAATTGTCCAGAGTTTGTTAAATATCATACCAACGGATCCACCTTGATTTGGATCAAACGGAGGCACTCAGAATCAACGTAAGCGCTAGACAGATTGATTTCTTAGCTGTATTTTGTGCCTTATTTAAGAAAATGAAATAGTTACCGCCCGCAGGCCCCATTGGGCTTGATACTGCACATACACATGGGCTAGGTCTAAACTACAGGGGGGGTCGACCTAAGATACGCAACTTCAGCTACGTGAATAGCGTAGCTGAAGTTGCGTATTTTAGGTCGACTTACCTGGCTGTGAGGACGGCAGCTAGTCGACCGCTGCCGCGCCACCGTCGACTCCGCTTCCGCCTCTTGCCGCGGTGGATTTCCGGAGTCGACGGCAGAGCGATCAGGGATCGATTTTATTGCGTCTTCACTAGACGCGATAAGTCGATCCCCAATAGATCGATTGCTACCCGCCGATCCGGCAGGTAGTGAAGACGTGCCCCATGGTAACAGATGCCCCCTGCTTCTAACGCCTTACAACCTAAGGTCCCAATGCTGTGGCCGGAGCTGCTCAGAGGTATGGATCCAGTCACAGGATAAGAGCTTTAATAGGTCAGACACAGAGTGCAGGAAAAACATGCAACATACTAGTGGGATGAACAGGGTGATGCTTGGCAAATATCATGTTAGTTCCATGGTGAATTTTTCTTCTTTTCCATAAAATAAATGGATGGCTGCGGCTGTCTCCCTGTGTAAATGGTAAGTGACCTTTCCGCAGATCCTTTCCATTAACATCAGGCCCTTGTCAATCTTACAGCCCAATGCGGTGGGACCGCAGAAGAGATGGAAGGAGTGATCTTGAGTCCTGGGTTCCCAGGAAACTACCCCAGTAACATGGACTGCAGCTGGAGGATCTCTCTGCCCGTAGGGTTCGGTAAGGCTGCCGCTTCTTCAGACGAACACTGTTGCTTCTGGGTGCCTATTTCTGCTTGTGGCCTATGTGATGGTAGACACTCAGGGGTTAATCTGGAAGGTCTCACTGCATCTGCAAATACCTCTGATTCTCTGGGTCACTTCTGAGTTTTCCGGACTGAAGCTTTCCCCCTTGTTGTAATCACGCATGCCTCTGTATGTTGGGGTGCAGTCAGGACTTGCCTCCCCCAGCACCCCAGCTGGCCACCCGGATAATGGCTCGGTCACACACCACAGCATGCGGAAAGGGGGAGAGATTTGCCTGGTGCTCCCCTTCCTCATAGCACATCTGCTCAGGACCCAGTCACAATCCAGCCCCAAACAGTGCAGTGCAGGAACTCCAGCGGCACTGGGCCATTAGCTTGAGAAGCATCCCTTATAGAACAACTGGAAGCCAACTGAGTTGTTTAAAGGGCAAATCAAGATACAATTAGATCATGGTCTCCCTCTAAGCGGCGCCTGAATGCTAAATTCTCACACTCTCTGTGCAAGATGGGAGCGTGTATCTGACTCGTTTCTGTCAGAAACCTGGTCTTCACAAGGCAGTGGAAGTGGTGATCTGGTCCCCATGCTGAACTTATCCCTGAGAGAGCATTAGTCTGAGTCAGTGGTTCTCAACCTGCGGCCCAATCAGCACAGAGCTGCGGCCCATGTGGCCTCCTCTGGGCCATATAGGTAGTATTGGATGCAGCCCATAAAACACATTCTAGGCCACATATGCAGCCCACAATGGTAAATAGGTTGAGAACTACTAGGAACAGATGGACTCCTCTCTCTGGATGGATGGAGGTAAGGTAAGGCGTGAGCCTATTTCATGATGTGTGTGGCTGGAGGTTTGGACATAAAGGGTGTGTCTACACTGTCCACTAAGCCATGTTTGTGAGACTCGGGCTTGTGGACTCACTGTTTCCCTGCCCATGCTTGAGTGTCCAGGCTGCTTTGTAAATCTGGGTTTGCAATTGCTGGACCCGGGTCTTTCAGCCGTGCTAACACGTCCATACTGCACTGCACAGACCTTCTGACCTGGGTCTACAGCGTGACCTGCATCCACACTACAAAGTGACAGGGCGTGGACCCGAGTCACAGCTGGACCCAGGCTCTCACCCATCCAGCTAGCTGGATCCTAGGACCCAGGTCCTGAGTGCTGACCCGAGTCAGATGGATTTGTGTGGGGTTGGGCTCACACCTGGGTCAGACCCTGAGCCTAGTGTACAATGTAGACCTACCCAAAGGGCCTATGTTCTTAAGCAATGATTCCCACTGAAACAGTGGGGTGAATGATTTTTAAAAAGAGTACAAATGTTCAATGCTCCAGCACTCAACTGCTGAGTGTCCACTTTGCCTACTGTGTTGCAGCACTCCACTGAAATAACAGGAATGAAAGAGCTTAGCTGGTAGTCAGTACAGCAGGTGCTTTCTGTCTGGATGTACCTGGGACATTCAGCAGCACAACAAATGTATTCTACCTGCGTATAAACAGGTTCCTTCAGTCCACCTGCATGCACCTGGTACATCCACCACCAGGCTCATTGTGGCATCAGACACTTGCTGAATATAGTTCCAGGTCCTGCTGCTTGACCCATTGGTATTTGCCAATTTCCGAACTAGCAGACTGGCTTGACCGTTGCATTCATTTCTTCTCCTCCTCCTCTTCTCCTTCTCAGGCGCCCACATCCAGTTTCTGAACTTCTCCACCGAGCCGAACCACGATTTCATTGAAATCCGGAATGGACCATATGACACCAGTAACGTGATTGGCAGGTTCAGCGGCACTGAAATCCCGGGCTCCCTGCTGTCAACGTCACACGAGACCACCGTGTACTTCCACAGCGACCATTCACAAAACAAGCCAGGGTTTAAGCTGGAATACCAAGGTAACAAGGCCACCAAACAAGCAGGGAGGAAGAATTCTGTCCCCAGGGCTGGCAGTGGAGAGGGAACGGATGGAACAAGAGCTGCTCTTGTGTTGAATTAGTACCATGAGGACTTAATCCAAATGAGTGGAAAGGTGTTACATGAGCTCCATACTTAATCCTAATAGCTGGGTTCCGTTCATCCTGCTGTCGCCTAAGGCAAATAACAAATGTTCCTGTAGTGCTTTGTAACAGTGAAATGCCTCAGAATTAATTCTGGCCAGACTGACTTTGATCTTGGCTCTCTAGACTGTCGTGTGCCATAAGAAGTAGTCCCCAACGGACATGACTTTGCCTTGGAATTTTGCAGGTACTTGTCTTTCTAGGTCAAAAGTCAAGTTTGGATCCTGAAAGCTCCTCTCTGTTTCCTAGAGCTGTAATGCACTCTTGATTTGTGCTGAGATGGGTTGTGGAGAGGGGAACTGGGCATTTAAAAGAAAAGGGGTGCAGTAGTTTAACTGAATATTCATATGCATGGTTTGAGAATCTTAACAGAGAATGAGAGTGGGAGCAGAGAAATAAATTAGCACCAATTCAAAAGGAAACCCTGGCGTAAAGTTTCACAAGTGACCAGTGAATTTGAAGAGCCTCTGGTTTTGCATCCTCACCTTACAGGGAGTCCTGATTTTCAGGGGGATGGGGCTCAACTCTCTCAAAATCAAGTCCCATTTAAGGTGTCTTAAGTCAGGCACCTGAAAAATTGAGCACCCCAGATCCCTAGGCACCATTAAACATGTAGGCCCCTGAGCAGTGAATGCCTGTGAGTCTGTGAAACCCTCTGGGCAGGAGCTTTCTGGGCATTTCTTGTTGAAACTTCTCAGAGTAGATTTTCTGCTTTTGGAAGGCGCTGAGCTCCTTGATTCATCCAGCTGCAGCATGGGCAACAGCAGTGCTGTTTCCCCTCACAATGTCCCTGTACCAATGTGCCTTTGGACGGGTCATCCCGCAGGGTGTTGAGTCTCATGGCTCATTCGCTTGTTGGCCTCTCTGCTGAGGGGCCATTGGTCATTGCAATACAAGAAGCCAAGGGCTGAGCAGACCAAAGAAGCAGATTTCCATGTATATACCTAGACACAGCCTCATTTCTATATATACTTCAAGGGGAATGGGTCAGTGCATATCTGAGTCTGCAGGGCTGTCAATCCGGAGCTCTCATCAGTACTACATTTCCAAAAACACTTGGCCTTCTCTGCATCCCCATCCTTGGTGGATTCAAGCATTGAAGGGACAAGGTGTCCTGCAGGGGAACTGTGTGTCTTGTGACGAAGGAGATGAGGGTGGACTTTGATGTGCCGCAGCTGGGAGCTGAGTGATCCTGCCACCACAGAAGAGAGGCAACCTAGGAGTGGAAAAGGCAGAGCGTATCTCTCTGTCCGTGTGATGCAGCCAAAGGCTGGCAAAGGGCAGACTCCCCAGAAATAGCACTAAAAGCAGCTACTCAGACCTAATTGAAAACATTAATTTTCCCTTGGGTTTCCCGTGCGTGCACCATATAACTCATGCACTGTTGTACGATTTAGGGGGGGAAAGCACAGTCCAAGGCACCATGGGTAATCTCATGGAAATTGCTATGGAAATTAGATCTGGCTGTGCTGATCAATAATAACTCATCGTGTCAGGCAGAGCATGTTAGCCCATTGCCATCCATTTATCACCAAATCCACTTCCATTTTGTTGAAAAACCAGGCAGATTTCCCCCATTAGAAGCGAGCTCTGGGTTGACTCTGCAGATATAGGCCTCGTAGAGACAGGATAAACCAAAAGTGAGGCCCATTGCTCCATGACCACGCCTGCCCCAAGGAGCAGGATTTTCTAATCACTATCGTTCAGAAGAACGTTTGGCTCTTTAAACCCTTTATAGAGTCACCACCAAAATAAACAAAAACCCCAAACCAAACCAAAAGCACCAAGCATTGTGAAGAATCTAACGGTGGCATTCTGGCCCCACTGCAGTCAATGGCAAAATTCCCATAGAATTCAGTGGGGCCAGAATTTCACCTGAAATCCGTAATCATGCCAGGGGATAGATTTTTAGCTGGGAATTGCCATAGCGGATCAGACCATTTTTAGATAGCTTCAAGCCCTTCTGGTCCTATGTCCAGCTATAAGGCAGGGAGAAAAGGGGTATTTACCGCCCTAGGACATGTATTTATCAAGGGATTTTTGTCCATCGGGGTGACATTTTGGCCTTCTGTCCCATGCCCCGTTTCCTCCTCCACCCATTATACCTCCATCCTTTAGAGCGACAACCAAGATATGGTGAGGACGGTGGCTCTAGCACTACGAAACCCTTGGCAAGAGGGAAAAATGATTCCAGCCTTTAGAGGAAAGCATGAAATATAGAACCTGTCTCCTCCTTGTATTTCCAGCCTACGAACTCCAAGAGTGTCCTGACCCTGAGCCTTTCGCGAATGGCATTGTGAGAGGAGCCGGTTACAATGTTGGCCAGTCTGTATCTTTTGAGTGCCTTCCTGGATACCAGCTGATTGGCCACCCAGTCCTGACGTGTCAGCACGGCACCAATAGGAACTGGGACCACCCACTGCCCAGGTGTGAAGGTACGACTTTATCAGGTCACTTTTGAACGTCATGGGGGTTTTCTGGGTAGCCCGTGGAGTCTGCTCAGTACTGGCGTCTTGTAACTTGCTTGCCTTGGGGATTTTGATGAATCAGCTGGGAGGAAGGAGGAAATGACATTGCCTTGGTATTTTGAATCCACCTTCTTTCTAGGTCAAAGCCCAGATTGCTGACTCAGGTTCATTCAAACTCCTATGCAGTCTGGCTTTGTTCCGATGCTGATTAGTGGGAAGGGAACAAGCTTGCAACAGCAGCTCAGTGATACTGGAGGATGCAATAGAAGAGATAAAAATATGGTCTGCAGTTTCTTTATGTTTTATTCATGTGATCCTCGAGGGCATAGCTCTTCCTTTCCTAAGCCTTTGTGTAGCGTTGCTGTGCACTGTTTAACAGCTGCTTCGTCTCACCCCAGAGCCAGCTGCATTGCATCAGTGAGCAAAGTGCTTATCGTTTGTACAGTCCGTGGCTCTTTACGTTTGTAAAACCTAAAGTGCTTTGTGATCCTATAGGGTGAAAGGTTCTCTGGAAACATAAGCTGCTGCTAGAGACAGGCCTGAGCTGTGGAGTACGGATACAGGTCTCGACCCTGTTAGCGTTTGGATCAGCGAGTTGGGGTCAGCCCTCTTTGAGCGGTGTGGGCGAGTGGTGAAATTCACACCCAGGCCTGGGTTCGTCTTCCAAAGTTAGGGTGTGTTTGCAGCTGGGGTTATGATTCGAGCCCATCTCTGGCTAGCAGCGTTTTATTCTTTGCTTGTTCCATTGCTGACTATCAGTGGGAGTACTGCTTGTGCAATAAGGCAGTATATGGCCCTGAGAAGAATATGCCTGTTGGGCCTGATTTTTGAAAGTGCTGAGCACTTAAAGCGCCCATTGTCAGAACCTCTGCGAACCAGGTCCATAGCGCCTGTCTTCCAAGGACAAAGATGGGCTTCACAGATCTTAATTATCTAACCCTCTCAGCTCCACTGCCTCGTGTATTATCAATTCTATTGTACAGATGAGGAGCTGAAACACAAAGCATTCAAGTGACTTGCCAATGGTCACCCAGCAACTCAGTGGCAGAGACAAAAATTAGCACCCAGCTCTGATCAATTCTTAATCTCTCCAGGGACAGTGGCTCCACATTGTAAATGCATTGATTTGTCTTCTCTGCAAGCTCCCCACAGAGCACATTTCCCTGAGCGCTGTCACGTGGCAACTTCAGAATCTGTGCTCCCTGCTTATGCTAAGAAACCATCATCGTTTTGTTGATTTATTAACCCCTGAGAAATTACTGCCAGCTCTTGGACAGGTTTATGGCCGCACATGGCCAGCATTCTCTGCCTGGTTTTCTTTCTATTTTTTTTTTAACTTTTCCTCCTTTCCCAGCCTGCTATTTCATACTGACATTGAGCCTGATTAGAGCAGTGTTTTATTGTTCTAAATAAGTTTTGACTTTTTCCCATTCGAACACCTATCAAAGTCAGAACTTTATGATGTGTCGGAGCAGCTAAATAAATAAGGTAAAGAACTGGGGCTTTGATCAGCTCCGCGCTTTGGGTTTGCAACACCCAGTGCTGCGCTGAAGTAAATTTAATCACCACCACTGTGCGGAGCCCTTGCTGAGAAAGGACCCTTGCAGCTCTCGGGCTTCAGTGGTAGGATTGGATCAATGTGCAGTCTGGTCTCCCTTGAGCAGTGACTGCTGCATCACTGAAATGCTGCTGAATCTTTCCCTGTTGGAGGCGGAATTCTTTAATGATCTTCGCAAGAGTCTCCATTTGCAAGACCTGTGTTTGCAGCTGTGGTTTCAGGGTGTTAGCCAGAGCAAATGGCTCGGTGTTCTTGACATCCAGTCTGAAATGTATCAGAGGGGTAGCCGTGTTAGTCTGGATCTGTAAAAAGCAACAAAGAGTCCTGTGGCACCTTGTAGACTAACAGACATATTGGAGCATAAGCTTTCATGGGTGAATACCCACTTCATCAGACGCATGTGGGGGAAATTTCCGGAGGCAGGTATAAATATGCAGGTCAGAATCAGCCTGGAGATAACAAGGTCAGTTCAATCAGGGAGGATGAGGCCCTCTGCTAGCAGTTGAGGTGTGAACACCAAGGGAGGAGAAACTGCTTCTGTAGTTGGCTAGCCATTCACAGTCTTTGTTTAATCCTGATCTGATGGTGTCAAATTTGCAGATGAACTGAAGCTCAGCAGTTTCTCTTTGGAGTCTGGTCCTGAAGTTTTTTTGCTGTAAGATAGCTGCCTTTACATCTGCTATTGTGTGGCCAGAGAGGTTGAAGTGTTCTCCTATAGGTTTTTGTATATTGCCATTCCTGATATCTGACTTGTGTCCATTAATCCTCTTACGTAGGGATTGTCCAGTTTGGCCGATGTACATAGCAGAGGGGCATTGCTGGCACATGATGGCGCATATTACATTGGTGGACGTGCAGGTGAATGAACCGGTGATGTTGTGGCTGATCTGGTTAGGTCCTGTGATGGTGTCGCTGGTGTAGATATGTGGGCAGAGTTGGCATCGAGGTTTGTTGCATGGGTTGGTTCCTGAGTTAGAGTTACTATGGTGCGGTGTGTGGTTGCTGGTGAGAATATGCTTAAGGTCTGAAATGTGTAGTTTCTCTGTTCAAGGCTATCTTGGCCTTTCATGAGTCCAAGAGAGAGAAATTGAGTTCTGTGCAGTTTACTGTAGTGGGGTCTTTTATATAAAACCTTAGGAAGTGCAAGATTCCCCCGTAAACAGGATGGCTTGCAGGGCCGTCTCTAACTTTTTTTTGCTGCCCCAAGCAGCAAAAAAAAGCGCCACCCTGCCGAGCCCCCCCGCCGAGCGCTGCACCGCCAGAGCCCGCCCCCCCGAGCGCCGCGCCGCTGGAACCCCTCCCTGAGTGTCACACCCCGCGCCGCCATCCCGCCAAGCGCCACGCCACCGGAGCCTGCCCCCCGAGCGCCGCACCCCCACCGAGCGCCGCGCCACTGGAACCCACCCCCCCGCTGAGCGCCGCGCCACCCGAACCACTCCCTGAGCGCCGCGCCCCCCGCCGAGCACCGCGCCGCCGGAGCACCCCCCACCCCCGCGGAATGCCGCGCCGCGCTGCCCCCCACCACCCCAAGATTGGCCGCCCCTTACCAGGTGCCGCCCCAAGCATGTGCTTGGTTGCCTGGTGCCTGAAGCCGGCCCTGATGGCTTGTACCAGTTGCTCCCAAACTTGCCTTGTACTGCGGGGGCTGCGTTTGTTTATCTCTTTTGAATCAAGACTCCTTAGCTCTAGAGGACATAAAACATAGAGGGCCACAACGTCAGCTGGTGTCAGTTGACTTCAATGGAGCTCTAGTGATACACACCCACTGAAGATGTGACTGAATGTCCGCCCATTAGCACCCAGTCCTGTAAGGTGCTGAGTTCTAGCCACAGGTGCTGCACACCCTCAATGCTCGTTGATTTCACTGTGCCTTGGAGGTAGCAGGAGCGAGCCCCTAAGGTATTTAAATAACCGTTCTGCCCACATTTTCCATCCGGCCCTTTCTTTCATCCCTGCTTTAGCAAGAACCCTGCTACACCACGAGGGAGTACAAAGCAATTGGCATATCCTGCAGTACTTCTAAATGTGATGCTTCAGGAACCACATACTTAGGCGCAGTAAGAGGTGGTTAAGTACAGTTTGGGGGGTGTTTTTGCTGAGGAGTCACTGGGCTGTTAGCACTATTAATATCATTGCAAATGCTCCCTTTCCAGATACTTTTTTTTCTTAAACACCACCAGCAATCGCTGTCTGTTTTTGCATAGAAGCTGCCCGTGAGTAATGGTTGCCCTAGTCCAACAATCTCCCCTTCCCATGCAGGTCACAGCGGAAAGTCCATTTAACTGTAAGAGAAGTAGTGATTTTGAAATAAATCTGTATAGGCTGAGATTTCTAAAGCCACTGAAGGGACTCCGTTGGAAATCACTAGGTTGCGCTGTTTTTATTACAGTTGAGAGGAATTGAGCATCCCAATCTCCGAGGTGGTTTTTAAAATCTCATCCTTGTTCTATAAGGTAAATGTGTGTGTGTGTGTACACGCACACTGTCACTTGGACTGCTCACGTGAATAGGCAAAGTGGGATTAGGCACAAATACACAGGGCCTGCCTTGGATCTGATTTACACCGTTAATTGGAACTAACTCCCTGGAAGTCAATGGAGCGACTCCGGCGTGACACGCTGTGTGTAAGCAAGAGAATCAGGCGCACAGGGTGTGAGAGACAGTCCTGTCTGCAGGGGGCTAATCACGCTCTGCAAATCCACCAAGGCTGTTCCAAACAGATTGGAAAAGGTTCTGCACCAGAAATCTTGCGTCCTAGAGAGGCAGCATGATGCAGTGGGTAAAACCTAGATGTGGGACTCAGGAAGCCTGGGGTCTGTTCCCTGTCTGCCACTCATCTGCCATGTGTCTCTAGGCAGGTCACATCACCTCTCTGTTTCCCCTCCCATTCTTTGTTTGTCTCCGGCACAGTGGGCCCCAGATCTCAATCAGGGCATGTAGGTGCTGCTGTCATGCAAATAACAACTACTAATAATCCCCACCCCTGCTCTCAGATCCACTCTCTAAAACACCAGCTGTCCAGCAGTTCTGGCCCAGGTTGTGGCATATTTATAGTTGGGTAGCTTTGCCCACTGGTGGGTTTAGGAGCATGCTGTTCCCCCATGATTACACATGGCTGGAGAGCCCTAGTCCCTGTATTGGAGCGTGGGGTGTGGTTTCTCAGCACACCTGGCTGTCAACTGGGTACCAAAAGCCTCTAATTGTTTCTGCCCAGCCCCGAAGCGCTAAGCAGGGTTTACTGTTAACAGGATGGAGCTGAAAAGTTTGGGACAGGATCCACGGATTCCTAGCGTGCACATTGGGTTGGATCCATCTATAATCAGAACACTGTCTTGTCTAGCTGCTCTATCTCTGTCCTCTGGTGTATTTGTTGAGACCGGTCACTGCAGCCCCTCAGTGCTGCCTTATTCCCTGTTGACACTGTGCAAAGGAAATGGAGTTCAAATCTTGCCTTTATCTTGACCCCTCTGTGCTAACGGGAGCTGGGAGCAGTAGTTAGACATCTGGATCAGCCTCTGACTCTCGGATCACTCCTGAATCATCCTCTGGGGCCGAGGAGCAGATCAGCATCGTTGGGCGCAGGAGTGAGCGGTGCATCCATCTCTGCTCAATTGGGAGGAGGTTCACAGCAGGGGAAGGAAGGGAGGGTAGGCGAAGAGGGGCAGGGGATCCAGGAGGGGTTTGTTAATTGTATTTGTGTTTTTCTTTGTTATTAATGACGTGCAGTCCCATGCGGAGGAAATATCACCACCCAGAACGGCACGGTCTACTCCCCGGGCTTCCCCAACCAGTACCCCAATTCCCAGGACTGCACCTGGCTCATCACGGTGCCTGCAGGGTATGGGATTCATCTCAACTTTACAGTGCTGCAAACGGAGCCCTACAATGACTTCATCACCATCTGGTGGGTGCCTCGGCGGGCGCGTGAGAGCTGACTTGGTCAGTCAGTCTGTCTGTCTGTCTGCCTGATCTGTAGGGATTTGGGCCCCGGTTCAGCAAAGCGCTCACGCACGGGAATAGTTCCATTGACTTCAATGGCGTTATTCATGCACTTGAGTGCTTTGCTGGACTGGGCCATTATAAAGCATTTGGGGGGGGGGGGGAAGGGGTGGAGAGAAGAATGCTTCTGGAGGGGTTTGGAATATAGCTAGGAGTGATGGGAATTTGGCCTAGTAAGTATCAGCTCAGGGTCTGATAGGCCCTTTCTCCATAGAGCCATGTGCTGTGCTGGCTTAGGGGAATGGACAAGATGAGCTGAGAGATCTTCTCCAAACTTAGCTTCTGTGATCTTAACCTAAAACTTAGGCTGGATTTCAAATGAAAAGTCCCCAGAGGGAATGAGACTGAACATGGGCTGGTTTCCTAAAGGAACTGGTGGAAACCCCCTTCATTTGGGACTGGACAAAGATCTGTAGATGGCCCCTCAGCTGATGTACATTGGCCGTAGCTCCAGTGACTTTGAGTTCTCGCCATCCTTTTCCCATTGACTTCGTTGGAGTTATGCCGTTTACAGCAACCGAGGATTTGGCCCCTGGAGGATAAATACTGTCTAGGGACTGAGTGGCAAGGGGTCTTTCCGAGCCCTAATTCTGTGATCACTGCCTGTTCAAAAACAAAGAAATCAAACCCGTGCTGTGTGCAGTTTAAACAAATGCCGCCCTCCTGCGGCCGGTCTGACCCAATTAGTCTCTCTAGACGCTGCATCTCTGCTGGGGGCAAATGCAGGACATCATCCCAGCTGAGACTGGACATTATTAGCTTACAGGTCCCTCCTCCTCCTGCTGGATTCTCTCCTCAGCCCGGCCCTTCATCTCTGAAATGCTCTGCTGAAGGGAATAAGAGAAAATCTCTTGACAGAGGATACTTTTATGAATGGCAAACGGGGTCTTTCCCTCAAGCTGAATTTAGATGAAATGAATCTGGTTCAAACTAGCATAATAGGAATTGCCTTTCGCTTCAGATTTCCCCAGCAGACGTTTTCCCAGGCTTGTTTATTCCTTGGCAGAACAACTTTGTGGTACTAGATCAATATGGAACAGGGGGGAAATACTACATTTGCTGATGTCCTCTTTAGCTTTTGCTTTGTCAGTAGCTGTGCAATCCAAAGTGAAATCACAGAACGCTTTCTCTCAGAGCGAGGGCACAGCATGGCATCAGGAATGGAGAGCTGGGTTCAAACGCAAGCGCCCAGAGATCGGGAGCCAGGTCTTTAGCTGATGTAAATGGGCGTAACTCCACCAAAGTCAGTGTAGCTAGGCTGATTTACATCAGCTGAGAATTTGGCTCCAGGAGCATGGCAGGGTAGGATCTTCATCTCCCCTTAGGATAGGGAAGGAGAAGTCATGCACGGCACGTCAATAACTCCACCCACATTGGTCCATTGAGGGGGGCACATGGGGCCAAACTTCCTAAAGAGCTCAGCGCTACATTTTCAAGTGCCCAGTGCCCACTGCTGGAGCTGGACATTCAAAGGAGCTCAGCATCCACTGTGCACCAAAGTGCGGAGCTCTTTGGACCATCTGGCCTTAATTCTCCAAAGGCAGGTGATGAAAGTTCAGAAGGCTGAGATGAACCCTCTCTTCAGAAGCAGATTACTGGTTACATCTGGAGTCCCCATTGCCTGCAATTATATGGGCCAATCTGGGAAGAATCCACTTGTACCACTCTGGAAGTGAAGTTATTGGCTGCCAAAGGAGTCATGGGAAACCTAATGTCGCAGATTGGGGTGGTGACAAGAAAGATAGGGCAGGAAAGAACAGGAGGTTGTGCGCATGTGTGCATCGGATCCTACCCTGGGATAACAGGGAAAGGTGTAATGTGGTTGTGTTCTTTCTGACTTGTGCTTTCAAGGGATGGACCACAGCAAACAGCCCCACAGCTGGGCATGTTCACGGGGAACTCAGTGAAGAAATCTGCCCAAAGCTCCTCCAACCAGATCCTGATGAAATTCCACAGTGACGCAGCCAACGGAGGGATCTTTGCTATCTATTTCTATGGTCTGTATTGCTCATTGAGCAGCCTGTGTTTTAATTTCTTGCCCCATGATTTTGTTGCATGTAGAGGGGTCTGAGCCAGTTGTGGGTCATCAGGAGGAAGAATAATGCTCATGAAAGGGATATATTTAGAGGGCAAGATACAGAAAATACCCTGCTGCTTGAAGCACCATCTCTCAGATGAGACCTATCATGAAAGGTCTGTCTCTCAGAGAGTTGAGACCTGCAGTCTCTGCAATTTTGCATGTGCAAATGCCTGCCTTACGCACAGACTTATAACTGCACATACGAAGTAGGCATGCGTACGCCGTGCAGAAGGAGAAATGTATCAGCAACTTCCTGATAATCCGAACGCAAATCAAACTCCTGCAAACTGCAGCTGTGAAAGATCCTATGGCATATCTCACAAGGTGACAGCTATTAATACTGCTCTCCTTGGCAAATTCTATTTAGTGTAAATCCATTTTGTTCCCTAACATTCCCACTTCTTGCAATTTCAGTTGGATATGGTGCTTTTCTTCCAATCCCGTGCATAACTGCTTGGGTAGCCTTGCTGTGCTTTGTTAAACCACAGTCACGTTCCAGCCCAGAGGTGGCTTCATTTCTCAGTGAGAGAAATGATTCCTTAAATTATTTGGGGATTCTTCGGTCTGAGTGAGGCGCATGCTCGAGAAATGCTAGGTATGACGCTGTAAATAAGAGCATTTTCACCCCATCACTAAACAAGAGTCCAACTTTAAATTGGATTAGCAAACAAGAACCTATGACGATTCTGGGATTTCAGAAAATGTGAACAGGACCTTCCACTCACCACAATAATTCACTTGTAACAACTGCAACAAAGACTAATATCAGTTACATGCCAGTCTGTACAGAACACCAAATGTTATGTCTGATAATGGAAAGGCCAGTATTATGTGGCCAGGTTAAGTTTAAACAATCTTTGCTAGGCTTGATTGCTTGATTACTGCAAAACACAATAAGGTGTGTATTAATACACAAGGGATGTGTGTATAACAGTTATGCAAAAAAAAAACCACAGAAAATCTAACAATGGAAGGGAGCAGTACATAAATCCTACTGCAAGTCAATTGACACTTCTTTTACTGGGAGTTAGAGACCAGAGTTACTATAGTGAAAGCCCACCAGAATATATTTATATTCACGCTTTATATTAAAGTTATTTTTCTGAATGTTCTTTATGATCTAAAGAGAAGTACTGTACAAGAGTCAGGTATTGTTATTAAATGTCCTGCATCTCGGCAGGGAGTTAGACTAGATGACCCTTGTGGTCCCTTTCAACCCTATAATTTTATAAAGGACTAGTAAGATGTCATAAGCATTTGAGCCCTGCATCAGACCTGAACCCACCCTAACCCGACTATAAGCGTCGGGTGTGAGTCGGTTGGGAAAACAACCAGACCCGCTCGGGTCAGCTCGGCTCCTTTCCTGCTGCCTGTGGGGTTGATGTGGGGGCGCTGTGTGTGTGAGTGTGCACAGTGAGTGTGCCAAGGAGTCCCAACACGGCTCACTTTGCAGCACACGCACAGCACAGCAGGGGCAGCAGCCGGCAGAAGCAGGGGAGGACGGCCGACCCCATGGGCAGCAGGCAGCCATGCCGCCGACCCAGGTTCAGGGACCAGAGTCAGGGGTCGATCAGGTTGGAATATGACTCTACCCTCTCGGATCAGGTCGGGTGGGCTTGGCTCCGGGTCAGGCCTAATAATTAGGCCCAAGCAGACGTCTAAGGAGCATGTTCTAGTCATGAGTAGTATGTATATAAGCACCTCAGCAGAAGATGGTTATAAGCAGGCTTGGCAGGATTAGACTTTTATCGGTAAATGTCACTAAATGTCGATTTCACCGCACACAGATGAAAAGATATTTTGATAATAATTGAAGTTTACAGTTGGGCAAAGTAAGAAAAATCCTGCTCAAGAACTTATTAGAGTTTGATTTAAGGATATTTGCTTTGTATATTTTGCCATGTGAGGTTGGCTATTTGTGTTTTAATGGTTGTAAAGCATTAACTCTTTGAATCTCAGCATCTGCTGTCCTTAAATAACTAGTGTCTAGCCCCACATCATAATTTCCCATCATTGCAAAAATTTAAATTGATACGAATCAGAAGAAAATCTTAACGCCCATATTGCACAATAGTGAATATTTAAATTGATAAAAGAACAGGAGTACTTGTGGCACCTTAGAGACTAACAAATTTATTAGAGCATAAGCTTTCGTGGACTACAGCCCACTTCTTCGGATGCATATAGAGTGGAACTCTCAGAGTTGGTAAGACAACTCCCACCTGTTCATGCTCTCTGTATGTGTGTATATATATCTCCTCAATATATGTTCCACTCTATATGCATCTGAAGAAGTGGGCTGTAGTCCACGAAAGCTTATGCTCTAATAAATTTGTTAGTCTCTAAGGTGCCACAAGTACTCCTGTTCTTTTTGCGGATACAGACTAACACGGCTGCTACTCTGAAACCATTTAAATTGATAAAAATCAAATTGTGCAAAGCCTAGTTATAAACTGTGGTTGTGAGCAACCCGTTGATCTGTTGTACTCAGGAGCCGTTGCTTAACCATCTATTAAAGCATCTATTACTGGTTTATTAACCACTTTATAAAATACACAGAAATGGAACCTCAGTATAAACTGTGGCTAAAAACTTCATTGATTGAGCTGGTTGAAAAATGTAAAAAAAAGCGCACAAATTTCATCCATTATTTTTTTCATAGAAATTTCAGTGAGGATTTTCATTTTTTTTAAAAAAGACCTATCCGAAATCGTCTGCAGCTGTGTTCATGAACGTTGAGTTGAGGTGGCTTAGATTACATATCCCACCCAAGCTAACCAGGAAATAAGCAGCTGAATCATCCGATATTCATTCCACTCATCTGATCCCCATTTCAGCCTCAGGCACCTTCCTTCTACCAACTCATGCCTTCGCCCTCATCTCAGGTGACCAGACGTCCCGATAAAACTGGGACTGTCCCAATATTATTTAGGCGTTTGTCCCGTGTCCCAACCGATGTTCGGTCAGGATGCAATTTGTCACGATATTTCGCGGTGCTCGGTTTTTGGTTTTCTTTTTTTTGCTCCGCCATCCGCACTCCCTCCCCTTTTATTTCTCTGCTGGTGAACCCCCCTCCCGATATTTTCTTCCTCTCATCTGGTCACCCTACCCTCATCCTGAGCAACCAACTTCCACAAAGTATTTAAAGATTGATTGCCAGCTGTTTAGCCCTCCCCTAATCATTCCGTTCCAATGGTAATCTTCATCCTGGTGTGGGGGGGGAGGCACACAGCCTGGGTTCTGTTTAATGCTCTGTAACCGTCTCTCTTGGGGACTGAATACTGTTACTATTAATGTCTAGGCACAGCTCTGCAGTGTTTCTTCTCTGTGCATACAGCATGATAAAAAGACATAGGGTCAGATTCTGCTCTCTTCTGCTCAAGCTTTGTATGCTTCAGTGGATAAGTTGCACATGGTACAACAGAAAATTTGCACACAGGTGGCTCCCTGATTGACCAAAGTGGGTGGATTCATTGACAGTGCCTACCATATACCAGTGTAAGTCCACTGAGTTCCATAGAGTTTCCCCTGGATCTGCCACAATGTAACTCTTTGTGCATGCACAGGCTACTTAGATCGGGCACACAAGACATCCCATTAAATAGCTTCCCCAATGCAATGATGAGCATCATCCGCTTACGGGAACCGCCCCCCTTTAAACACCTATAGGGAAGCATCTCCTGGAAAAGGAGTGATTCAGGGAGGCTGAAAAGTTGGCAGCATCCCTTGAAACTTGATGATGTTGCACCTATTATTAAATGCTTATTTCTGGTAGCAGCCCAAGAACCTGATGTGTGAATGTGATGGGGAAGGGTGTTTATGGCACAGTAACTCAAGGTGGGTCTCAGTGGTGTTTCAAAGACACAGGCTGTGCTTTGTTGTGGTGCAGGCACATCAGGGTGCTTTCAGAGGAAGGTTTATCCGTGCGGTGTTATCCAGATGCTGAAACCGTCGTAATCATGGCCCCGTATTGAAATGTAGCCCATTAAGGAATAGAGATTGATGCTCCAATTGCTAGGTTATCTCTCCACTTAAATAGATGCTGTCAAGCATTTTAAAATAGCATTTAATTTAATTTTTGTCTGGGGTTTTTTTTTTTATTCTCCACTGTCAAACATCCATTTTAAAGCTTGCAAATAGCATTTCTCTTTCTCTCTCCTAGGTGTGTTGTTTGGATTTCCTCCTGGGTTTGTTTTTTTTTATTTTATTCCACAACCAAGGGGATTAATTCAGCCTTGGACTCTGGAATCTTTTTTCCACTCTGACATAAAAGAAAGGATATTATTCTCTCTTTTACGGTCGCACCTAGAGCCGAGATCAGGGCTTCCTCCTGCTAGGTGCTGTGCATACCTAGTGAGAAGCAGTCCCTGCTCCAAAGTGTTCACAGTCTGTATAGAGAAGACAGAGGTTGGGAGGGAAAACAGAGGCAGAGAAATGGGCCCATGGTCACACAGCAGGTCAGTGGCTGTGCTGGGATTAGAACCTGGGATTTTTGAGTCCCACCACGGTGCCACCTCCTTAAAGGGGACCGCTGAGAGAAAGTGCTGAGTACCCAGACTCGGAAAATCAGGCCCCTTTATGGTGGCTCGAGTTGAGCTTCCCAAAATGGAATAATCAATCGCTGTTGAAAATCTTGGCCTAAAGCCCAGTTTGCCACTTAGGGTGTGTCTACACTGCGATCGCGGGGTGTGATTGCAGCTCTCTGGGCACACCTGAGCTCGCTTTCATGGCGCTGGCTCGGGTCCTGGAGCAGTGAAGTAGCTGCAGCACCTACACTTCAGCGTGGGCTCACCTCCCGAGTTAAGCTCCCAGGATTCCAGGCTTCCACCGCTTCCCTGCTCTGGTGCCCAAGTTAGCTGGATTAAAGCTAGCTCGGGTGTGTCCACCTGAGCCGCACTCATGCTCCCCGATTGCAATACAGACATACCACTAGCGTGGAGTTTTACTTAAATGAAAATAAATCTTTGCAGAGATGCTTCTGCCATTAAAGCAGTTGTCCGACCTTTGCTCTTTCTTCTGGGGCTTTTTCTCCCTCTCCTTGTTTTCTGTTGGCCATAATAAAGCACCTGTTGTTTATCCAGAGGCAGAGTGTCCGGAGGAGCAAAGGTTTGGAGTCTTCAAGCAACTGTTTATTTCTGAGAGCTTGACAAAATTCACTCCCGTTTCCACCCCATCCCTCCCTTTTATTCCTCCATGACCAAAGAAGCTTTGCAGGAGAAGTGACAGGTTCGGCAGTTAAACTGCCCAAATCTCTGGAACATGCATTGTTCTCCTGCTCATTAGCTCATCGTTTCACTGTAACTTTTTGGTAAGTTGCAAAGAACTTATATAGAAGGCATCTCACAGAATTACAGATCTGACAGTTCCCTTTGATCTCCTCTGTTCAAGCTTAGCTCATTATGATGATGTCAGGATTTTTTTTTCTTTTGCAAACGTTGGGCCATACACTGCCCTTAAGCGGTGCATGGGTAAAAATAAATCACCCTTTTCATCCAACTCTTTCCAAACATTTCATGAACATTAATTGAGCCTCACAACCTCTCTGGTGAAGTAGGGGAGGTTATTGTACCCCAAACTTATAGATGGGGAAACTGAGGCACAGAGAGGGGTGAGTGGGTGTCTAAAGTTAAGCAACTAAATCCTAATTTAAGCATCTAAATACATTATAATAAAGTCTTAGGAACGTTGTTCTGCTGCTTCTGTTTCCACTAGCTTTGTAGAGTTAGTGAAAATTAGCTCCTCTCTAGTAGGTGGATCATCTACATCTGGGCTTAGCAAGCTGACACCAATTGCAGAGAAGTTTATGGTGGCCCAGGCTCGGTGGGAGGGGTATGATAGAATAGGACTGACCTCAGAAAATGCTTTCCAAGAAGAGTTACTCAGCTCCAAAAGCAGATGTTTTAACCACGTTCACATTCCTTGTGTGTTCATCTCCATAGGGATTAGAGTGTGAAGCCATTATGAGCTCATCTGTTGGTGAGAAGCAAATTATTTTGCTTAAGTTCTAGAATATTTGCCGATAGTTCATTTCAGGCTGTATGTTTGATTGTAAAATTTGCTCTTTGTTGTGTTTGGCCAGGCTCATAAGTCAAACGGTATTGTTTTTGTTCCCTGACTGGATGGCTTCTTTATTTCACCAACACAGCGCCAGCTGAGAAATGTATAATTAAACACCTGCTTCAAACCTGCACTATTGTTTTTTACATCACATACCAGGGAAGTTACACTGGGCACTGCAACCTGCATCTTCGATTTTAATATTCTCAATTGGAAGTTCAAACCAGCTGCATCCCAGGAATTATTTGCAAAATAAAATAATGAATAATTCCAAGTGACAAATCAGTGAATTTTGCGATCTCAGTTCAAGGACAGGGACCAAAGATGAAATTCTCAGAATAATTATTCATTGTGAATTATTCACTTGGCTGCAGAGCAGAACAAGATTTCCACCCATCCTCATTATTCCTGGATTGACCTAATCTGATTGAGGTTGTCCAGTCTCTTCCACTAAGTATCCCATCCTCTGTGGATGATCCCATCACCTCCGCACACGAGTCACTCAGGCTTGGTCTACACTAAACCCCCAAATCGAACTAAGGTACGCAACTTCAGCTACGTGAATAACGTAGCTGAAGTCGACATACCTTAGTTCGAACTTACCCCCGTCCAGACCCGGCAGGCAGGCTCCCCCGTCGACTCCGCGTACTCCTCGCGGCGAGCAGGATTACCGGAGTCAACGGGGAGCACTTCTGAGTTCGATTTATCGCGTCCAGACTAGACGCGATAAATCGAACCCAGAAGTTCGATTGCCTGCCGCCGAACCAGCGCGGTAAGTATAGACAAGCCCTCAGTAAACACCAGTCACCCTTTATCTGTCCATGAACGAAGCCCTCTACTCTTTCATACTAATAAAGAGCTTTCTTCCCAGTGACTTTGGGCATGGAAGGTTTGTAATGTGCTATTGAACGGCATTCTAGGCAGACCGACTGAGGAAGGTGTTCTTGTGACCAAATTGCTGCAGCCAGCACCATATAGGGTTTCTTGTAGTCTTCTTTTCACTCTCCTTCCATTCAGCTGTTTCCTGGGAGGAGAAGTGCTGCATAGTGTGCTCTCCATGGTGCTGATTCTCAATACAGACACCATCCCAAGGACCTGAGAGAGACAAGGTGGGCAAGGGATCCTGTGCAATCATAGGACAATGGTGAGTTAGTAGACAGCAGGGTGTTTTAGAAATTGTTGTAATAGGCATAAGACAAGTCCATGTTTTTTTTTAGCGTCGTGCTGCCTGTTAACTCTCCATTGTCCTATGACTGGAGAGGTAACTGCTCACTTCATTTTAAGTGATCTCCTACAATATGTGTGAACTCCTTATGCTTAACAATCTGTCCCACCTTAGTGTTTAGCGTGGGCATTCTGGTTCCCTTATCCAGACCTGAGGAAGAGTTCTGTAAAGCTCATAAGCTTGTCCTTTCCACCAACAGAGGTGGATCCAATCAAAGATATTCCCTCGCCCTCCTTGCCTCTCTCATATCCTGGGACTAACATGGCTACAACAACACTGTAATAATACCTGGGGGCGTCTTGCATCTCCTCACCTGCCCTTTCTCAGAAGCCAGGTAGGTTGGACGGATGTTGGAATCCATTGGCTCGTTCAGCACTGGCTCTGGCTGTAGCAGGCACTGAACAGATCTGGGACAATGTAGGGAGCCTGAGCCAGAACTGTACAATCGTGATAATGGGGGATCACATACTGGGGAAGGACGGGGTCGATGATATTTTCACAAGGTGTTAAGTGTAAACTAAGGCTGAGCTATGGCCCTACCAAGAAAGAGGGAGGATGGTCCAGGGGTTACGGGGCTAGCCTGGGACTAGGGGGACATGGGTCCTGCTGCAATCTTCCCGTGGGACTTTCCACTAAATTTAGCATCTCTGTGCTTCCGTTCCCCATCTGTACAATGGGGACCATAGCACAGCCCTGCCTGCCGGAGGTGCTGTGAGGATGGAAGATTGCAAGTTGCTCAGGGTAATGGGGACCAGATAAGTAACTGAGATTGATACGGCTGGGTGCTCCACCCTTTTTCCATGCCGCAGGGTGGCAGTTTGTTTCAGAGAAGCAGATCCTTGCACCACACTGAGCTGCTGTTAGGCACGTGCGAGCCTTATCCCATTGGAAGCAATTCCATGCCCTGACCTTTGCTGTTTTTCCTTCTTTTCAGCCTATCAGCTCTTCAAATGCCACCCTCCGACCATTGTTCCCAATGCGGAAATCATCACCGAGAATGAAGAATTTAACATAGGTATCTTCTCCCCACCCCCATCCCCGTAGGATAGGCTGCATCAGAACAGATGAGCGCTCCCTGTGGCTGGTATCTTGGCTCCAATGCTGTGTGCTTCAGAGGAACCCATCTAATTCTGCGCTATTCAGTATGGGAGGTTGGAGGGCTTGCCCCAGTTCGGTGACTGGCTTATGCACTGAATCAGCTGGATTTGATAGTCTTTAGGATTTTTATCCTCACTAGTGTAACTGCAAGGAGGCGTCTCCGATGAAAGCCCAGTCCGTGTTCAGAAACATACAGAGCGATTTGCCTCAATCATGTCCTGCCGCATTAAGATATTTAAGGCGATTAAACTGTGTAGCAGGCCATGAGGCTTCAAACAAAAGCTTTCCTCCGTATTTCCTGCACTTTTTGAATTTTCAGTGTCGTGTCTGTGTTTAAAGCATGTCCGCAGCCAGAAAAGTACCCATGATCGAAAGCTACCTTGCTCGCTGTATCTGTTCCTTCTGGGCCAAATCCTCATCTGGTGTAAATCAGCCTAGCTCCACTGAAATCAGCGGAGTAACACTGATTTACACCTGCTCCGAATATGACCCGCATGTGCCACGTTTTACTTGTATTGCCCTGTCTAATCTATCTATCTATACTCCACATATTATCCCCACATAGCTAAGGGGGGATCCAGCTGGATTTGTGTCTTTCTTGCGCATTATCCACACCATTGCCAGCTAAGTTCTGGCTGCAGGACCCATACTGGTGTAAGACCCAGAGGGAGCGGGGTTCTCAGATCCTGAGGGACTGTGCAGCGCTGGCTGTTAGAAAGATCATGGGATGTCTGTGCAGGCACTCGGTCAGATTCACCCATGTGCAGTGGATCTGCGCCTCACTGAAGTCCTTAAAAGATGGTTGAAGTGGGAATTAAGTGGAGCTGCACATGGGCGATTTTCACCCCTGTGGATTGGTAATCTGTGGCTATAGAATAGGTGAATTGTGCGATTGATGCATTGGGTCCCCTGCAGTCAGCCCCTTTGAGCAATCTCCTGAAATAGCAGCTACAGCAGGAACGAAATGGTACCTAAGCCTTGTACGGGCCACTCTGCATAGGGGTGACTTTCATCCTTGCTAAACCAAACCTTCTCCCCAGCTGAGGGCGTTGTCTTTCTTTCCAGGTGACATCGTGAGGTATCAGTGCCTCCCCGGCTTCACCCTGACCGGAACTGAAATCCTGACGTGCAAGCTGGGGACTCATCTCCAGTTTGGAGGGCCGCCCCCGACCTGCGAAGGTAACTGGCCTGGGTCCCAACACATTTGCAAAGCTTTTCTCCCTGAAAGACCAGGGTGCAGGGAGTGGCTCTTCTCCTGCCGTGGGAGTCAGTCTAGCCAGCTGCAGGTACTGAGCAAAGCAGGGTGAATAGTAAAATATTTATCAGTTAATTTATGACAGTGTCCGTCTGAGAAATGATTTGAGAAATTATATATAGCCAGTTGCAGCCCCTGCAGACTGCTGTGGGAGCTGACGGCTCTCAACCCCCCTGGTAGAATCTGTCTAGCATTGGGTAGTGCTGTGTTATGCCTTGAGGCCCCAGTCGAGGAAAGCATTTGAGCACATGCTTAATTTTAAGCATAAGTGTAAGTACTTCCCCAAGTCACAGCCCGAACAAAACCTTTCTGGGCACTGTTCTGACACAGCAAACACCTGGCTACATCCGTGAAGTCATTAAAACAACAATCCAAACATCCTTATCCTCAGAGAGACACAAAGCCCTCTCTGACCATTTGCCAGTGATACACGAACCCCTGTAGCACCGAAGAACTGACTTCAGCTAAGTACAGCCCTCCTGAGGGCAGAGTCTGGGAGGCGCAGCTTCTGCATTAGTACTACACAGTGCATTAAAGGAGAGAAAATTGAATGCTCTGAGTGTGATGCATCACACCCCTTCCTGTTACTCAGGAGGAATGCCAAAGATGCAACCCTGTTATCTTATTTATCCTATCGCTTCCTGTTGATAGGTTTTTTCCACTTCAGCCATGGTTATCTTTTCATCTTCTTTCCGCCATCTGAACATTTTTGCTGTATAATGGGAGATTTTTCTATAGCTTTGTCTCTCTCTAGTAGTGTGAGAATGGGGTGGGAGGGGCAGGCATTTAGTTATTTACTGGTGGTTGTTAGCCTGCAAGCCAAGAGATTGCTTAAATGATATCTGGTCACCAATTTACAGAGGTAAAAAAATCATTAATGGGATTAAGGATTTGGAAAGAATCCACTGTCCCTTCTGGACAGTTCTTGCTGTTTTCTGTAATCCCAAGGATAGCGTTCAATACAGCATTCAATCGCTGATGGATGGATGTACAGATCAATAAAGTTCCTCTTGTGTGTTTGTATTTCGGTGTCTCTTGGGTTAGGTTTTTTTGGTTTGTTTTTACACCAAACTTTTATTTAACACTTGCTTCTGGTATAAACACTTCTGAGCTTGTGTGAGATCTAGGGATTAGAGCAAGCAACTAGGACTCAGGACTCCTGGGTTCTAGTCTAACCGACTTGCCTAGTAATCTTGAGCAAGTGTCGCAAGATCTGTGTCTCAGTTTACCAGTCAGTAAAATGGGGATAATAAAGTTTGCTTGGTCTTGGAGGGAATATTCTGAGGCTTGATAAGAGAATGGCTGCACAGTGCTTTAAGATCGTCAGTCAAAAGGTGAGGCCCTGATCCATCCCTGCGTTACTCCAATTTTACACCCATGCAACTCCCATGGATTTTGACAGTTTCCCCACACAAAGCTGGAGTGACACAGAGGTCACTTGGACCCAGCACATGCAAAGTGCTTTTTTTCCCTTGACTTCCGCTAGAGTTGCTGGGTGCTCAGCACTCTTAAACAGCAGCCCACTTACTGAGGAGCCTAAATCAGGATTTAGGTCTGGAATTTTCCAGGGATCCCAAGAGAATTAGGAGCCTAGATCCTAATAAAGGTCAATTGGAGTTGGGAGCCTTGTCCCCTTAAACCACTTTGGAAATTGCAGCCTAACTCTAAGCGCCTGCATTTTAAACCTCGGCTTTCCTTGCTTCCCTTCATTTTCTTCTGGCCGCTGAAACGAGGTCTCATTTTCTGTGGACTCTTGTTTGGGTTTGGTTTAGTGCACTGCCTGATGAACGAGGTTCTGACGGACTCCA
The DNA here is from genome assembly GCF_027887155.1 of Malaclemys terrapin pileata. Taxonomy (NCBI): domain Eukaryota; kingdom Metazoa; phylum Chordata; order Testudines; family Emydidae; genus Malaclemys; species Malaclemys terrapin. Next base: position 15,094,899 of record NC_071526.1, on the reverse strand, counting down.
CCGGCGTGATCCTCAGCCAGAGCTACCTGGGGCGTTACCCCCATTTCCAGACCTGTTCCTGGGTGATCAAAGTAGAGCCCGGGTACAACATCACCCTCGCCATCGAGTACTTCCTGAGCGAGAAGCAGTATGACGAGTTCGAGATCTTTGATGGTAATTGTCGCGTGAAGCACACGGACGCTGTCTGTTGGGGGTGGGGGAAAGGACACAACCGTGTAGCAGTGAGCGTTGCTGTTAGTCACGAAACACTGTCTTCCCTGAGTCGAGGGGCTTCTTTCCACCGACACGTCTATCACCCTATGTTGTGCTTGGAAAAAGCCCCCCTAAGTGGGGGGGAGAGATAGCTCAGTGGTTTGAGCATTGGCCTGCTAAACCTAGGGTTGTGAGTTCAATCCTTGAGGGGGCCATTTAGGGATCTGGAGCAAAATCAGTACTTGGTCCTGCTAGTGAAGGCAGGGGGCTGGACTCGATGACCTTTCAAGGTCCCTTCCAGTTCTATGAGATGGGATATCTCTAACAAGTGGGTATGTCTACACTGCACTTAAACACCTGCAGCTGGCCTGACTTGTGTTCATGGGGCTTGGGCTACGGAGCTGTTTGTAATTGTGGCGTAGACGTTCAGGGTCATGCTGGAGCCCAGGCTCTGGAACCTTCCCCCAGTCACAAGGTCCCAGAACGCAGTGTCCTGCCCGAGTCTACACCACAATTATAACGGCCCCGTCGCCCAAGCCCTGCAAGCTGGAGTTAGCTGACGCGGGCCGATCGCGGGGTGTTTAGCTGCAGTGTAGACATACCCTGGGGGAGCATTTCTACTTCCCTAAACTACACACCAGGCACCTTGCAGGAGAGCCGAGGTTCTCCTGTGTCACAGGAAACGCAACCTCATGGCTGAACCGAGAACACAAACCCCTTGCTCATTGTCCCGGTGAGTGTGCAGAAGGTTCTGCCCCGTGAAGGTGAAATCCTGGGCCCACAGAACTCAATGGCAATGCTCAAGGGGAAGTCAGAGCTCCCACAGTACGGCCAAAAGCAGGTCTGGCCATGTGTTCCTTCTGCAAAAATCAGGTCCCGGTGTGTGAGGCTAGGAGTGGCTATCGCTGAGGGGAGGGGTTGCCATGTGCCGGGCCCAACCTTCACGTGTCCAATCTTTCCCCAAAGGTCCCGCTGGCCAGAGTCCACTGCTGTTGTCTCTAAGTGGGAATTACTCTGCTCCTCTGACTGTCACCAGCACTGGGAACAAGGTCTATCTCCGCTGGTCCTCCGACCATGCGTACAACAGAAAGGGCTTTAAAATCCGCTACTCAGGTGAGTGCGTAGTAGAGACTGGAAACCGGCCCTGAGAATGTGGCTGTTCCTTGGGCTACCTCCCTTTGCTTTTCCCCTTTAAGTGTTGTCACTATATGAGCCACGCAGGGCTGTGTTGAGGGAATGGAGCTGTGCAGAGCATTCTGGGGCAGCTCAAAGCTTGGCTAGTTTTCAGTTCACTGCACCAGTCACTGACGTTTGGGAATCTGGGTCAGGTTGGGGTTTCCAAAGGAAACGTGCAGCTTTTGGCCTGCGGTTCACCCTGCATTTTGTATTGCTGATGCCCCCATCCCTGTGATAGCTGGGCATCAAACCTTTAGTTTTGGGGGAGAGGGTGTTGGGAGCAAAAACTCCATGGAACCCTTCCTGGGGAACCGAAACCAGAAAAATGTTGCATGATCTCAGTGATCCGAAACTAGTTCCACGAAATTCGACCAGGCATCGAGTTGAGTCCCACTGAAGCCCAACATAGAGCATAGGCTTTTTGCAGACTCTTGGCACCGGGGGGAATTTTATCCTAAGGAAGCACCACCTGTTGTGTGGATCTGAAGCCCTGGTTGGACAGTTTCTTCCACCTCTAAGTCCTTAAAACAGCATTTCCCTCCCTGTGATTCATTTAAAGATCACTTTGATGCTGTGTTCTTGGAGCCTAATATTGAGGAGGTGCTGTCTGGTGCGTAGCATCAGAAGCGCAGCACTTGGAACTTGTGTGAGAATCCGTTTGGTGCATGAGAAGTGACTCAGGGTGACTTTTTGTATTACGGCACCCAAAGGGAAATACTAGGGCTAAAATCCTGCTCCCATTCCAGCCACTGAGGGTTTTGCCATTGCTGTCAGAGGGAACAGGGTTAGTTTTAATGTCTCATCCAGCATAAACCAATTACTGGGTACTGACTGTTTACTAAGAATTCCTCAAAATTAATTAGCATCTTTTGGAAGCTAGCAAATTTCAATTACTTAATGAAGGCCATAAAACTAGAGTGCGACCCTGAGTGAATGTCATAAATAAATGACATTACTCAGTAAATGAATCAATTAATATTTAATTACTAGACATTACTCCTAATTTCCAGAGCTGGGTAAATCTTGGTGGTTTTGCTCCTCTCAGGGTGGGCTTGTGAACATTTTCTTTTTGATTTCTGACCTGGACCTCCGCCGAGAACATAAAAACCCAAAGCAAAACTCATTCGAGCTCACTGAGTTTTACCTGTTTTTGTCTTCAAAAGATTTGCAAAATTGAGAGTTTGGCCCAGTTTCCCATGCAAGAAAAAGTACTTGAATGATCGCCCCAATCCGACTTACAGGATGGGGGGACTCTATCCTGGGAAGCAGTGACTCTAAAAAAGATTTGGGGATAGTGGTGGATAATCAGATAAACATGAGCTCCCACTGTGACCCAGTGGCCAAGAGGGCTAATGTGATCCTTGGATGCATAAACAGGGGAATCTCAAGTGGGACTAGAGAGATTATTTTACCTCTGCATTTGGAACTGGTGCGACCGCTGCTGGAATCCTGTGTCCAGTTCTGGTGTCCACAGTTCAGGAAGGACGTTGATAAACTGGAGAGAGATCAGAGAAGAGCCAGGAGAATGATTAAGGATTAGAAAACCTGCCTTCTAATGATAGACTCAAGGAGCTCAATCTATTTAGCTTAACAATGGAAGGGTAAGGAGTGATGTGATTATAGTACCTACATGGGGTACAAATATTTAGCAGAGAAAGGTAGAACATGATCCAATGGCTGGAAGTGGAAGCTAGACACATTCAGACTAGAAATAAGGCGTCCATTTTTAACAATAAGAGTAATTAACCATTGGCACCGTCTACTAAGGGTTGTGGTGGATTCTTCGTCTCTGACCATCGTTAAATCAAGATCGGATGTTTTTCTGAAAGGTCTGCCCTGGGGATGGTTTGGGGGCAGGTCTCTGGCCTGTGTTATACAGCAGGTCAGACTAGATGATCCCGGTGGTCCCTTCTGGCCTTGGAATCTCCGAAAAGCACAGCAGTGTCTGGATTGTCACCTGCAGCGTTTTTGGTGCTGACTCTAAAATGCTGTGGTGCTTTGTAATAATGGCTCCGGATCCAGCCCCAGTTTGCTCAAAGGGAGTGTGACTGTCAGACCAACCCTGCCTACTTGGAACAGAACTTGAAATCAGCCGCATTCAGACGCTTTCAGTGTTCAAGAACACCCCCGCCCCTTGCGCGGAGCCCTCTCAAGGCCCCATCCTGAGCACCCACAACACTCATTGAATCCAGCGGGAGTTGGGGGCACTCAGAACCTAGCAGGGTCAGGCCCTAAATTACTAAGGGCAGGACTGGGAGCTGCCCTTACTCCAGTGCTGCATCTCACGGTGCTGGAAGGGCCAGGAGCGGACAGGTTCTTTGCACTGCTGTTAATGATGCCCGTTCCTGATTATGTGCCATTGTAACATTTCCCCCTTTGGCTTTGTATTTTTTTGCAACCCCTCTCTTTCCTTGTAAGATCTCAGACCAAAGCAAACGCCGTCTAACACGTACGCACAGAGAGGAGAATTTGTCTCGACATGGCGCCTCTTTTGTTCCAATAGATGTGTGTGTGTGACATATTTTCCCCCTTTTCCAGCTCCTTACTGCAGCCTCCCTCCGCCCCCTTTCCACGGCTCGATTCTCAGCCACACCGGGCTGCAGCCAGGCAGCGAGATCCGTTTCGGCTGCGACGCGGGCTACCGTCTCATTGGCCACAGCGGCACCACGTGCTCAAGGCACCCTCAAGGCTACTACCACTGGAGCGAAGCGGTTCCTCTGTGCCAAGGTGGGGAGAAGACAAATGAATTCCTGTGGGGACTCCCAATCCCCTGAGCTCCTCAGTCTGAGCTAGGATGAAGCGCTGGCTTGCTTGGGGGCATGGGCTGGGTAGAACTGCACTGCCACGGCCCTTTCCCCCCTGCAGGTAGGGGCAGGGGGAATGTTCCCGCCGGGCGAGCAAGGGGCCAGGAGGTGGAGTCGACGTTACTGCTTGGGCGAGAGCTTAGGCTCTGAAGCCTTAGGGAAGGGGACAGGGCTCCAAGCCTGGGTCGCAGTGTGTAACAACTGGGTCCTGGTACAGCCCAGCCTGGAGCGAGGCCTTTCGGGGTTGGGGTGGGGTTTTCAGAAGCACCCACGGGGGATGGGTCTCCTTGACCTGCAGTGGCTTCAGTGGCAGGATTGTGCTTCCTAACTCCCTTAGCACATCTGAAAATCCCAGCGTAGGCTAATTATTGTGTGCTAAGGGGGAGATTTCCCAAGCCACGGATGACAGGTAGGTGCCCAGCTCCCACTGGCTTTCAGTAGGAGCTGGGCACCTAATGGTCCTTTGTGAATTTCTCTCTTATTGATCATGTGTCTCTAGCACACGGCGCTTTGCACATGCATCAGAGGGGAAAGCTCCCGGCAGAACATCACCTGCTGCATCACCTTGTTTTTTTAAACCCAGCTCTCTCCTCCCCGCTCACTGCTTTTGGTATTTGTACCTGTTTTCAATCCCACGATCAACCCTGCTTTTCTCTGTTGATAAAACACTCCTCTTTATCTGGACGGGGTTTTCCAATAGCTCCGAATGTTTCTTCCTGTAATGTTCCAAGTGAACGTAATGCTGGGGAATCAACATTGTATTGATGGTTCTCGAAACCAGAGAACAGGTACCGTGTAGGCAAGGTGTTCTTCTACTCGTGTTCTCCGTTACCCCGCGGAGTAGCAGGATAGTTCAGGATGGGATTTTCAAGAGATGCTTAAGTGTTTTAGGAGCGTAAGGTACACTTGTGCTCCTAAATTACTTAGGGCCAGATTTTTAAAGGTATTTAGGTGACTAACGCCCATTAAAAACCTGGGTGTTAGGCTCTTTTGTAAATCTTGTCCATTCACACCTTAGCTTCGCTGAGGACTGGGGAAAAAAACCCAGATGGCTACATCTTTCAAAATGCAAAACACTGACGAACCCAGCTGCTGTGTGGGGAGGAATGGGAAATTTTGCAACATTGTCTCTATGTTTTAACCATTTTTCGATAAATAGCATTTCAGGGTGATGTTGTTCAGTCGAAATTTGAAATTTCGACACAAAAAACTCAGGAGTAAAATGCACAAAAATGTTGCTAACTTCTTTCTTTGTTTTTCAATCAACTGCAGAGGGCAGGAGGGGATATGGACACTCCCGACTGCTAGGGATTGTCCTGGGACCCATCCTCTCCAATTGCAAGGGCTGCTCTGTGTTTGGTTGCTCTGAGTTCCTCTTTAGGGTTTGTACTAACAGAAGGGCGAGTGGGGTAAAGCAAGCCAAGCCGCGGAAAGCTGTGCTGTTAACAAACGGTGGCTAAGGGATGTGGCTGGGGCAAACAAGTGAATAACCCCAGTCTAAAATACAAACTGGGATAAGAGCTGGTTAGTTGAATAGAGCAGCTGAATCAGACAGCAGAACACAGTTCTATTAGCAGCAGGCTTTCATGGCAACTACTGCTCACGAATCCCGGTGGAATGAGACCTTAAACCAAGTGTGAAGAATTTCTATCTGGTACCTGAGAAAGCAGGAATTACGCGCTGACATCTTTCTAAAGGAAAGCCCCACCCCGCTTATTGCTGCGCCAGAGGCTCGTAACACTCCTGAGCCTTTACTAGATTGGCCCCTTGGGAGGCCACCTGCCCTAAAAGATGCTTTACATTGGGGATCGCATTCCTATTAAACAAAACGCAACCACCCTCCAGCCTAGATCCTGAAAAGTATTTAGGAGCCTAACTCCCGTTGGCTTGAAGGGGAGTTAGGTGCCTAAATCCCTTTGAGGATCTACGCCTGCCTTCCTGCAAGACAGGGAATTTTAAAGCACCAGGGAGATTTTACTTATATAGAGAGAGTGTGTTGGTTCTTGGGTTGTGGGGGACACGTCCTGCAGCTGCACCGAGGGGGATAGCGACAAGACAATAAAAGTGGGATGGGGGGCCCGAGTCCCATTCGGCCTCCCTTGGTCATTGCGCTGAAGCTGACTGTCAAAGCTCCCCTGAGTTGTGCAGTCTCTTAGATACAGCGACAAGGCCTGGAAGCCAGAAAGCCCCTGTGGTGTTATGGAGAGCTTGGCAGCTCAGACCCTGCATGAAGCCCGCTCCTTCCAGAGTCATTCCAGGCACACGGCTGTTTCTAAAGCAGCGGGGGCCTCTCTGGAGAGTCCAGTGCTGCCTGCGAGCAGAGTTTCGCTCGGGAGCTGCTTCCCCGATAACACCTGCCTGTGCCTGTGGATCGATTTACTGGCTGTGACTCGGCCATGAACCCTGCCCTGTAGGCACCTGGCATGTTCCACTGAAGCAGCAGGAGTGCGCAGGGAGACCCAGCAATGATAGGGTTAACAGTCTGCCCTTTATTTGGGTTACTTCTTTTATCAATGCACAGCAGGCCAAACTCCTCTCCGGTGTGACTGCACCCACTCCGGAGAGTTACCTCAGGAATGCGTACGGCCCAGTATCTTTACAAATATTAGATAGGGTGAAGTTGGGGGAAAGCTCATCCTTTGGGACTAGTGGGTGGAGTACAGGCCTGGGAGTCAGGACTCTTGGGTTCTCTCCTTGTCTCTCTGTACGACTGTTGGCAAGTCACTTCCCCTCTCTCTGCTTTAGTTTCTCCCCCATTTTTAAAATACAAATCCTATTTCCCCACCATTATCAAGAGCTTTGAGCTCTGTAGGACTAGATAGCACTAGCTAAGTGCTACTTATTACTGTAATTCACAGTGGTAGCAGCTCCCCCCTCTGGCCTTGATGAGATGAGATCAATTGCTGGCTTGTATATGTTGCCCAGTACAATTACATGAACTCCAGCACGTATTTTTTGTTGCTCTCTTCCAGCCAACTGGCAACCTTTTGTTTCTGGCTGTCCTCAGCATCTCTCTTTTCCAGTAGCTAGCATCACACAGCAGGGATTTGGGAACTTGCCCCACAACATGGAATAAATTGCTCAGACAATCAGCCGTGTCAGGAGGATGGGAACTGGGGTCCCCATAAACACATGGTTTAGTTAACAATGACATTTCCCATAGCCCCCTGCTGCCAGCTCATAATCCTCCATTCCTTTCGCCATCCTTTCCAAGTAAGCTTTATTGCCTGCTCTGTCCTGGTTGACATTTATGGAACTAGTACAGAACATTCTGCAGAGAGCAATCGTGCATTGGCACAGAGGGGACAATACACGACGATGTAATACATCTTTTCTACCTCTGCTGTCTATTTTTAAGCTGCCTTGTTTTTGCAGTCACAGCTACATGTTTGCCATCAAAGCCTGTGTCCTCTTCCCTAGCACACATTCTTCCTGCAAACACTGCTCTCATATCTTCCCCCTCCCCCATCCTGAGAGCTAGGCTCCGAATGGGTCCCTCAAAGATATTTGTTGACTTTGCTTTCCCTGGGAAGAGTTCCAATATTTCATCCTCTTCTCTGACGCCCCTGGATTGCGCCGCTTGCATTTCAACCTGGGTAATGCACTGCTGGAGCAGATGGCAAGTTTATTGCAATCCCGAAAACCAAGCCTCTCTGCTCCATGCCTGGCCCTGTAAATAAAGACTAAATAAGCCCACATTCTGTTCAAGGATACCAAATTTGCAAGTAGGAACATCCTTCCACTGCAAAGCGCAGGGCGCAGGAGCCCATGTCATGCAGCAAGCAGAATGTCCGAAGGCCCAACCAGCCATCTATGATGGACTGTTCATATTTCAGCCTGGCCAGCTGCAGGTGCAGAGGGTTTTGTGCGGAAGGGAGGGGCTTAGTAGCGTAATTAACTTTTTATTTAACTACATCTGGTCTGAATGGCCCCAATTATTGCTGATTACCCTCTGTGTACACACTGGGTATATGATTTTATTTGGACACCTGCCATTGCAAACAGGCAGCTACAGAGACACAAGGAAACCAGCATAACAAGAAGAAAAACTGGCTATAGTGCTAGAAACCCATAAATAGCATGGGGCTAATTCTCCTTTGGGTCCCATGGTGTCACTGCAGTGGGGTTAAAATTAGCACAATAGAGAGGCAAGTCCGGCCCCTTCGTTCTAGTGCTTCTTCTCTTGTCATTACCCCATCCCCAATATTACGTCTGTGTTGCTAGTTGCTTTGGTGTCGCTTCTCCAATAGTATTTATTGTGTGTATTGTAGCTCCTAGAGCCCCATTGTGCCAGGCATTGTGCGCACACACAGCAGGAGACAGTGCTCACCCCCCAAGAGTTTACAACATAAATAGACAAGTAAGGGTGGGAGTCCCCATTTTACAGATGGGGGAACTGGGATACCCAGCTTAAGGTTGAAGGTTTTCAAAGGAAATTTAGGGAATTGTGTGTCCAAATCTCATGGAGTTTCAATGGAAATTGGGCACCCAGTTCTCGTCAGCCCCTTTGAAAAGCCCAGCCTTAAGCACTCCGTGCCTCAGTTTCCCCAAATGGGGATGATAATCCTTGTGTCATGCTGGGGGCTTGTGGCAGAAGTTGGTTCTGCTCAGGTCCAGTACCTTGCCTCAGCCACTAGGTCCTCTGGTTTGCAAAAGGCATTGGTGCTAAAGGATCCCTGCACCAGCATAAAGCACGGAGCAGTCTCCGCTCTCTGGTTCCAGGAACACGAAAGCTCAGCTCCAAAGCCCTGTGAAGTCAACAGAAAGACTTTTAGGGTAGGTCTGCATCGCAAAGAAACAAAACCCCGCAGCAGCTAAAAATAGCAGTGCGGGTATTGGGGCTCGGGCACGAGCCTGGGCCCTGAAACCCAGCCAGGGGATTGGGTCTTGGAGCCCGGGCTCAGCCCAAGTGGGAATGTCTACACTGCTGTTTGTTGTCCTGAAGTGCGAACCCGAGCCAGCTGACCCAGGCTCTGAAACTCGCCACCGTGGATGGTGGTTGTTTTTTTTTACTGTGTAGACGTACCTGCACTGACTTTAATGGGCTTTGGATCAGTCCATTAGTGTTTTCACTTCTGAGAGTTTTCTTTTTGGCGAAGTCCCTAAACACCACCATCTCCTTGTCTCTCCTCTTTCTCTTTGACTCCGAGAGGCAGACAGGGTGTGTAGACACCAGAGGAAAAACTATTGGCTTGGTGGTTACCCCTTCAATTGCTTTGATCAGATATAATGGGTGACAAAAAGTGATTACAAACTGACAGCTAACAATGATACGAATTTCCAGCACCATCTTCTTTCACCTCTGAATGAAATTGGTATTCAGCAGGGCAAGTTGTCTAGACACCCCGTCTCCTAGCCAGATTCATCAAGCTCCTTAGCTCGCTGAAGTGACATACGTGTGATTATCATTTCAACCGGGGATATGCCTGATCCCGCTAATACCAGGTTGCTGGATTACCCACGTGTATGAGCAAGACCAGCTTACGTTAGGTGCTGCTTAATTGCTTTCCAGACTGGAGCATTGAGTGGCTCCAGCGCTGGTAATGAGAGGAAAGCGCTTTGCACCTCTAAGGGTGGAAAGCCATGCCACCAATAGTCTGTGCAGAATGAAATGAGATGGGTCTGTCCACTCTCCTGACTGGCTCTGAGTTTTGCAACCTTTCATGGCCTGTAAGGTGAATAAGAGGAAGGCTGAAGTGTTGGACTGTGACTTGCTCTGCCAGACTCCCTTGGGTAGGACCTTGCACAAGCCACGTCACCTCTCTGTGTTTTCGTTCCCCACCTGTAGGGGTGATCAATACTCTCCCATTGCATGTCTTGTCTGTGTGGCTTTTAACCCCTTTAAGGCTGTCTCTCGCTGCGTGTTTGTACAGCACCTAGCACACCAGGACCTTCATCTCAGTTGAGGAGGAAGGAGGAGGACTGGATGCTCCTCTCACCACTAGAAGGGTCCCATCCTGGTGAAGTTTGAATGCAGCCGCTGTGACCTAGTGGCTAGAGCACCGATGTGGCATTCAGGAAATTGGGATTCTAGTCATGGCTGTGCCACTGGTTGACCTTGGGGAAGTCACGGTGCCCCTTTGTGCCTCAGTTTCCCCATTTTACAAGCCCTCCTTTGTACGGTGCATTGAGTGTGCCCACGCAGTGGCTGAGCAGAGGAAGCTCTTTCTCTAGGTATGGTCACTCCAGTAATAAATTCACTTTAGACTCTTTTAAAAAGAGACACCCACGTGTGCCGTTGTTTGGTGCAGGGGTCCACCCCAAAGCGGCCGTTCCTAAATGTCCTGTTATCTTCTTCCACCTCCCTAGCCTGTGGTGGCATTTTGCGGCGAGGTTCCATTGGCTGCTTTCTAATGGCAGCGTAACATTACACAAGCTCTTCGTTCCCGTTTGCCATCCCACGCCAGTCCAGACGGGTGGGCTCTGAGTCGGGGCCCGTGACTCACCAGTCCAAATGGACCGGCTGCTGTCTTAGCCCAGACTCGAGAAGAGAGGGGTGGGAACCCACTTGTTATTTTTGGAGGCGAGCCCCGGGCCACTTTTCCAGCCATTGTGAATGCTGATGAGGAAAAGGGGATTGAAAGACAGCTTCTGCTTGCCCAATTTTCCAGCTCTGTGGGCAGGGGAAGAGGTCAGCATGATATGCAGCATGTTGTACAAAACCCGGAGCGCTGACACAAGCATTGCAATCCGCCTTGTGCTTCGGTGACAGGCTTCTGCGTCCACTCCTCTCTGTCCCCTAGGACCAGCCCCCTTGCCAAACCCTCCACGCTCTCTCTCTCCCTGCTGCCCCATTAAGCCAGACATTTTCAGGGCCTTGAACTCCAACCCACCACACTGCATGAGAATGGCCATACTCGATCAGACCAACGGCCCATCTAGCCCAGTATCCTGCCTTCCAACAATGGCCAATGCCAGGTGCCCCAGAGGGAATGAACAGAACAGGGAATCATCAAGTGATCCATCCCCTGTGGCCATTCCCAGCTTCTGGCAAACAGAGGCTAGGGACACCATCCCTGCAGCCTCCTGTTTTACGGGGGGCAGAGGGGTGCCCAGAAATCAGTTGGGATAGACTAGCAGGGTGAGGAAGGGCTCTCAACACTGTAGCACCCAGTTGTCAAGGGCATCCTCACCTCTAACGATCCATTATGCTTAGTGTAGTAAAGTGGTCATCATGAGGTTAACTGGGTTACCTGGAGTACATGGGGATGGAGCCATGTTGCCCCCCGTCCCTACTTCCTGGTTTTCAATGAGAGCTTTCCCCACACTCATTAGGTGTGGTGCAGTTGAACAGAGCAGCAAGTCCCCCAGCCTGCAGTTCTGTGTGTGTACAATGTTATTTTTGTGACACTGAGCGGGTCCCTTTCCAAAACACAGCAGTAGGGACAGAGGCCAGTCAGAATGCATTTGTCCGTGGTGACCTATTCATCCCGGGAGCCGAGAGGTTCTGGAGCTACGATTGGATTGGTTTGTTCTTCCTGATGCTTCAAGAACCTGACCCATAGGGAAACAGGGCCCCATTGGGAAGAATTTGGATGGGTGTCCCTTTCTGCCTGGAGAAATCAAGAGGAATCGGTGTGCCCCCTTCAAGATAGGTATCTTGTCTTAACTCAGGGTGTGGAATCCTGCCCCACAAGTCCTTGAATGGAAAGGGTTAATAGACTCTTTGGCACCTCTGTTTATTGGACACCGAGCTGACCACCAAACCATTCCCTCTGGCTACTACAGCGAGTGTCTTAGCACTAACAGTGCGAGAGCCTTCTCCTCTGCAGCTCCAGTCACCTGGAACAGCCCCCCTGCCTCACTCCACTTTGTTGGCTCCATCTAATTTCACCTGTCATCTGACAACCATTTTTTCCCTCTTGCCTGTAACTCTAAATTTAGTCCTGCCTCTGCCACAACTAAACCATACAATTCTCTGTATTCTCCTGAGCTGTACTCCCAGGGTGTCGGACAGCTTAATTAATTGATGTTAGGAATATATTTTGAGGTCCGGGGTGCTATAGGATCTAAATACAAAGGTCGTTTTTTTATTTAGTCTTGCAATTCTGTTGTTAAAACTGTGGAGCACTTTGTGATATATTTAGTATTTATAGGCACTATATAAAACGTAGGTTGGGGCATAACGCCATTGACTTTAAAAAATGGAGTTGCCCCCATTTACATCAGCTGAGGATCTGGCCCTTTGTGTTTATTAGAGATGGGCCACAGCTCTGGGTTTGAATCTGGATTCAGAAATCTCAAAATGAGGAGTGGCTTGGATCTGGGAAGTTAACTCAGTCTATCACGGCTGAGCTATGAAACCTTGATCTGGCTTGGAATATCCACCGGTGGGGGCACCTGGAGTGGGCCCAGTTCTATTAATTAACCTATATCAACATTTCAGCTCAGAGGGCAGTATTTTTCCCCCTTCCCCAGCTATCTCCTGTGGAGTGCCCAGAGCCCCAAAGAACGGAATCGTCTTCGGCAAGGAGTACACAGTGGGTACCAAAGCTGTCTATCATTGCAACCAGGGATTCCACCTGCAGGCCGCAGAGGAGTCCACCACAGAGTGTCTGCAGACAGGGCAGTGGAGTAACAGCAATATCCCTCCACAGTGCGTGGGTGAGTAGCCCCCAGCTGGGCCCGGTCACCTTATTCACGAGGTGATTTAGAAAGGCTCTCCAGCCAAGGGAACGTTACATGTATGGCTTTGTTTCTGGTCTTCTAAAATGTGCAGCACGGCCCCCTCTGCTGGATGGAACGTGTATGTGAGCGAGAGCTACAATGTCGCCCTCTAGGGGCTGTTTGTGAATTCCGCAGCACATTTTGGGGGGTGATTTTTCAAGACCCACCCGCCCCCTTGTAACACTCTGTAATAGCAAAACAAACCAGAAAAATTAAGGACCCGCCCCTAATGCCTTATGTAACTTCTGGACAGCCCCTGAGTGGCAAAGCCCTAACACTACCCCACTGTGTTTCACAGGTTATCACCGGCTGTTTTGTAATTAGCTCTGTTCAGAGGTTAAAATCAGATATTCAGGCAAAGGTCAGAAGAAGCCCTGTAAAAAGAGGGTGCGGTGGCCCTTTAAGGAAGGCTACAGGCCCAGCACAGTCTCTGTCCAGTTTCAGCCCAGAACAAGGCACTTCTGAGAGGAATAATGCCTGGGAGTGTAGGCTTGGCAGCAATGCATGCTGGGAGAGGGGGACCGAGACTTGAAAGAGCTTCCTTTCCCCTGACCTCTCTCTTAGCAGGCATCCTCTCTCCCCTTCCCAGCATCCATTGCTGCCAAGCCACCAACTCCCATCAAACCTAGAAACTATGTCTCCCAGAGTTTCCTGGTTCTGGGCTGTAAACAGAAACAGGAAAGCCTTCCTTAAAGGACCAGCACATCCTGTTACAAGCCCTAAGGCAGAAGGAGCCCCAAAGCAAAATCATTAATTAATTCCCGTGTTTCTGCTTCCCCCCCGCTTGCTCCCCCACTGTTGTGGCGGCTGTCCAGCCGTCACCTGCCCCGATATCAACAGCATCACGGTGGACCATGGCCGATGGAGGCTGACTTACGAGACCCAGTACCAGTACGACGCCCAGCTCATGCTGATCTGTGACCCTGGGTACTACTACACGGGCCAGCGGGTCATCAAGTGCCAAGCCAATGGGACGTGGAGCATAGGTGACCCTATGCCAACGTGTAAAAGTAAGGATGGCAAATATCCGTGGCCTATTCATGGGCAGACTGCAGTGTTAAACATCTCACAGAGGAATCTGTTTTCCCTCCCCACCAAGCCCACAAGCCCCCTCCCCTGCATGCACACACACACCGACCCCTACCCTTACCCCTGTCTTAGTTGCTGTGCTGCCGAATTCCTCAGGTAGAAGAAGCTTGGAGCAAGGGATGGGCCACATGTTGATCTGCTTCTTCATTTAATTGGAACCGCTCTACATGGACCCAAATGCAGTTGTCCATCCTTTGCTGTCAGATCCCAGCCTGTCAGCTGCCACTAGTGCCATAGTGAAGTTTGCATTTAAAACAAACAAACAAAAATCCCACTTGAAAATCCAACCTGAGCTTCCAATCTGACACAAATGCCAAGTTCACAAGGGTAAACTGTGTTGATCTGTAAATCAAAACGCTCTTGCCAAATGAATTAAGTGACTCCTCCAGGCATCCTGTCTGGTCTGATGCAACTGCTGTGTTTTAGATCTTTCCTTTGTAAAAGGTCTTTTTCTCTCCTTAAGTGCAGATAGAGACAGAAAAATTACTCCTCCGAAATGTCACTTTTACTCAACCTTTGTGTCTGGAGATGCAGCTGCCGACTTCACTGGCAGATGCAAGGTTTTGCTCTTGTTGGCATTTCAGGGCTCAACCTGTTCTGGGAGTGAGTCAGCTCCCATTCTGCCTCATCGGGAGCATTGTTAGCTAAGTTCCAATTGCAGAATCTTGGTGGCAAGAAAAGGGGCAGAAAGAACCCAGCTCAATCCTCAAATCTCATGTTGAGTTTGAAACTATTACAGACTCCCCAGACAGAAAGCTTGAAGAGGGTCAGATCTGAACTTTGTGGGCGGGATCTCAGTCTACAGCTCGTGATAATTAAACTTTGGAGCCACACTTCCCCCCAATCACTGGGGAAGTTTGGAGGGTCATCCAAACTTTGGGCACGTTCCCTGGAATATATCTTTGTGACTTTTAAGCAGATCTGGCAGTCACTGGAAGAGAATAAATATGGAAGTCTCTGGGGTCATACTTCTGATGTCAACTTCATAGTTTTTTTAGAACTCAGGCTGCCCGAATATTCATAGATTCATAGAGTTTAAGCCCATAAGGGACCATTAGATCTTCTAGCCTGACTTCCTGTATATGTCAGGCCATTAAATGTCACCCAACTACCTCTGTATATCTTCCCAAAAGGCATCTGAAATACAAAAATACAGAGATTGCCAATGTGCATCAGACTGTCTAGTCCAGTATGCTGTCTCTGACTTTGACCATTGCCAGATCCTGTAGAAATCCCATACTGGACAATTCTGGAAATACCAGTTCATAGGGGATGTTTCTTCCTGATCCCCATCAGTTAGAGTTTGGCTTATGTCCTGAAGCATGAGGGTTTATACCTCATATGTTTTCATCTTGTGTCATGTAACTGTGGATGGTCTCATTAGCCATGTAAACATCTAATCCTCTTTTTTCAATTCTGATAAGTTCTTGGCCTCCGTAATAATTTGTGACAATTGGTTCCACAGACTACATTGCATTCCAAAGCATTCCCCCAGCCGTTCTTCCTTACTGCATGCTTTGGGATCTCTTTCAGTTATCTCCTGTGGAGACCTGCCAACGCCTCCCAATGGGAACAGGATTGGGATTTTAACCATCTACGGCGCGACGGCCATCTTCTCCTGCAATACTGGCTATACCCTGGTGGGATCGCGTGTACGGGAATGCATGGCTAATGGGCTTTGGAGTGGAACTGAAGTGAAATGTTTGGGTAGGTGCTGGAGCGATATCTGTGTAAAGTGATGAATTATGTTTCACAAAGGAATGAGAGCCCAGAACCCCAATTCAAGAATTTATGCATGTGCTTAAGTCCCACTCCCACTGAATTCAAAGGGGTTTAAGCACGTGTTTAAAGGGGATTTGAGGCTCAGCTGATCAAAGAGTGTAACAAGCTTTGGATTGGGAAGATGAAAGAGGTTTATAAAAGTGAGACATTATTTTTATTTGTTGCTATTTTGTTTACTATTGTGGGGGCTAGGCCTCTTCACCCTCTTAGGAAATGCCCCCGGGCCTGACCCCAGAGCACATTCCTGTCAGTGGAAAGACACCCATTGGCCCCGGGTCAGACCCCATATCCGGAAATGGGAAGTCCTTTGCTTGGTTGCCACCGGCCCCTGCGTGCGCACAGTTCTGAAAGGATCCCCTTGTGTGCCCCCTCCAGCCGGGCACTGCGGCGTACCCAACCCCATCGTCAATGGGCAGATCAACGGGGAGAACTACAACTACCGAGGCAGCGTGGTGTACCAGTGCAACCCCGGCTTTCGCCTCATTGGGATGTCTGTGAGGATCTGCCAGCAGGACCATCACTGGTCTGGAAAGACTCCTGTCTGTGTGCGTAAGTATGTTGTCAGGTTTATTTAGCCCTGCTATTGAAGGGACAGAGGCGGAAGTGTCAGGGCATTGTTCATCTAGGAGTTCAGAGACTGAGAGAGCAACTGGGGGAAAAGGCACTTGAACAAGCAAGGAAGGACTGGTTGGGGAGGGAGCATTTTGCATCTAGGTGATCAGTCGAGGTTTCAGCCCTAGTGAGAAATGATTGCCAGCTAGGCCTGTATTAATGACTGTGGGTTGGGAAGATAATCTCAGTCTTGATCCTATCGCCTACAATAAAACCATCCCCCCTTCCCCTCTGAACTGATACTGGTGTGTTGGTAGCCTCAGCTGCATTGCCAAGGAGTTGAGTCAGCATGGAGGATACTTGCCACCTCATGCCTGCAGGCGGTCCTTCCGGCTCAAAGTTGAGACACATGGATGAGGAACGTTGGCTGCAGCCCGTTCTGTACCGCTTGTCCTCTCCTTAGCCAAGCAACAGCCTCCAGGGCTGTGAATCTGGCACCTTTCACAAGCATTAAAACTCATTTCCAAAAGGGAGAGAATAAAATGTAATCAGGTTTCCAAAAGATGCCCTGAATTGGAAGCAAACAAATTAATTCTCAGGGCGTTCCGAAGAGCTAGGGTGATTTCAGCCACCATGCTGGGAACAAAATAGGACTGGCAAACTGTGTAGGCAAGCATCCTCATTTTGCTAACTTGTGATTTATGGGCTTTCTCATGAGCTGTCCCCCTGTTGATTTTGTGCCTCTAATCTACCATCTGTTCAAGAGATCCCTACTGCACAAAGAATTTCCCCTTGCTAAAATACTGTGGCCAGATATTCACAAATTGCCATGGTGTGTTGCCTCCTTCAGGTGCCTGCAACTATTGTGAATGCAAAATGAGTGCTTGTGTGCACGAATATCTCACCTGAATGTGCAAGAGAATACTTTGTATGTGTAGCGTGAGTGGTAAGATTTGAAATATTGACCATTGATTTTCTGTACACATTTCAGTGTCAGATCCACAAACCCTCTTGCCTTTTTCTTGGGTTTATTTTATTTTTCTTCATATATTTTTAACTGATGAGAGCTTATGAAGTTGCTGCACTTGTGTCTGTGCTAGAGGACGATGTCCTGGGAGGTACATTGGAATGGAATAATACCATTCCATATTCCGATCTTAGTTCCACTGATATCAAACTGGAGAAACTGTATTGAAGTCAGATAGAAAAACCTTCATGGCCAGGGTGGATATCTGCCTAAAAGATAACTTGTGGTTGAATTAGAGGATATTGGTATGGATGTGGGAGTGACCAGGTGACATTCTCTGGACCTGTGTGTTGCAGGAGACAACATCGTAATGGCCCATTCTGGCCTTAAAATGTATGAAGCTAGTTTGGATTTAGACCTGAGGCCAGAATCTGGCTCAAAATACTGATTCTCACCTCATTTACACCTGAGCAACTTTATAGACATCAGTGGAGTCACTCCTGATTTACACAGGTGTTAGTGAGAGGAAAATTAGTCCCTATCCCGTGATGCATTTTTAGGAGTCACCTTGCCTAAAATGCAAGGTTTCTTTTCAGTAAATAAGCTAATTAAATAACTCACTGGATTTCTGACGATGATGTTAATATCTTCCCATCAACAGATGACGCAGTCCATATATTTCATATCCTGGTTTGCCGGTTGTTTGCTTCCAACCTCACCTGTCTGTGCTGTAGCTTTATGCGCTCAGATGCGATAGCAACATCCATTTCAGAGCAAGATACAGAGCAGCCAGCAGATGCCCTGCAAAACCATAAATAATACAGACGCAAGTCTCATTGTTAGCGCTGGGCTCCATCTGCAAAACTTTATGGATGCTCCAAAATTCAGGGCCGTTTGCACCCAGGGTTTTCCTTCATTCTGTTATGAGGATAAAGATCAGATGAAAATTGGGCTCAGACTCTGATACCAGATTCCAAATAAACCCAAAGAGTGAGAGTGTTTAGAGGCAAGATTTTGGTTCTTCTTTACTAGCCATCTGTGACCCACAATGAGACGCAGAAAACACATTTAGCCCGCTCGGTGAGTAATGAGCCCGGGTCAGTAAGTCAGACTGCTGGGCAGCCAACCGTTATTGGCTGGTGGGAATTTTCAAACCACACCTTCAGCCAGTTAGATTAATTAAACCACAGCATTTGTAAAGCACATGCCTTTTCATGGATCAGTTGGTCTCTCATGGAACGAATCCAACAGAAGGTCTGTACGCCCAGCCCATTAGAATGAAGCAGGTCCCACTGCTTGACTGCATCAATGCACTTCGCACTGGTGACCTGCCTTTCAAACGCAGGGGCCTTACCAGGACTTCCAGTTGCTTAGCTTAGCTTCATCTCCTTTTTTGGCTGCTCCTGGATTCTGAGCATCCTAAGCAGGGGCCCGATATTCAACGATGGCCTCGAAGTAATTAAAACTACAGCAGTCCTTTGGGGTAACGTGCATTTCAAGTAATTAAAACGGAGCATTGTTGGGTTTTGAAAATAGATGCCTGGAGGCTGTGTCATTATTTATATAGAAGCAGGGCATTGTGTTATCCCATCAGAATTCCCTGCCTTGTTAATGTTTCTTTTCTTAAACCTGCTCCACAACAGTTGCTAAGCTATGTATGAACTTGAATTTGTGATGGGTGCAGTCTAAAGAGACTGGTTTGAGCATTGGCCTGCTAAACCCAGGGTTGTGAGTTCAATCCTTGAGGGGGCCACTTAGGGATCTGGGGCAAAATCTCTCCTTTTTATGTTGACAAAGAATCCACCACCTAGTTCACAACCACTTGTGCCAGACCCAGACCAGTGGGGTAGAGGAGTCTGGTAGAGGGCAAATATACTGGTCACTGGATGAGTAGTTTTCTGTTCCCTGAGTGACCAGAGCAGGGGCTGCACTAGAGGAATCAGGAACCTGCTAGAACCAGTTAAGGCAGGCAGGCTAATTAGGACACCTGGAGCCAATTAAGAAGAAGCTGCTAGAATCAATTAAGGCAGGCTAATCAGGGCACCTGGGTTTTAAAAAGGAGCTCACTTCAGTTTGTGGTGTGAGTGTGAGGAGCTGGGAGCAAGAGGCGCAAGGAGCTGAGAGTGAGAGGGTGTGCTGCTGGAGGACTGAGGAGCACAAGCGTTATCAGACACCAGGAGGAAGGTCCTGTGGTGAGACTAAGGAAGGTGTTTGGAGGAGACAATGGGGAAGTAGCCCAGGGAGTTGTAGCTGTCATGCAGCTGTTACAGGAGGCACTATAGACAGCTGCAGTCCACAGGGCCCTGGGCTGGAACCCGGAGTAGAGGGCGGGCCCGGGTTCCCCCCAAACCACCCAGTTACCTGGACTGTGGGTTCTTCCAGAGGGGAAGGTCTCTGGGCTGTTTCCCAACCCACATGGTGAATCTCTGAGGAAAATAAATCCGCCGATAAGCGCAGGACCCACCAAGATAGAGGAGGAACTTTGTCACACACTATAATAGGACCCTAATGGTGACTCATGGGTACCTTGGAGAGAGCCTGACATCTGCTTTGTGTATTACCAAAAGGTTATCAATCTTCATGCTTCAAGGCCTAAACTAGTCACCAGCAAGAGTCTGGAAGAAATTTCTCTCCCCATGGTATAGTCTTGCCCAATTGAGCAGGTATATTATTTTTTCTCACCTTCCTCTGTAGCATTTGGCACAGCTGCTGTTGGAGACAAAACACTGGACTTCTAATAATGGATTATCAGTCTGCTCCACCATGGCAATTCCTATGTCCTCCAATCAGTGTTGCTTCCTTATTGACTATCCAAGGATGCCATATTCTTAACGTGGCCAGAAGGCTCTTAGCTGAAAATCCTCAAGCTTCTTTTGCAAACCGAAAATACTGCTGTACTCTGGAGTAAAGGTCCCCAACTTTACTCCGTGCAGTAGGGTTGCTATGGCTTTAAATCTTTCTTTAAGACCTGTTTCTGTAGGAGGGGGGGCAACCAGCCATGAGCCAACCATGATTCTGTCAGGGGGGGGAGAGGGTCAACCAGGTATGAGCCAACCAAGCCTATATTAAATCCAAGCACTGTCTCTACTGGTTGTCCACATAATCCTTTTGTTGTGTCTCTTTGTCCCCACCCTACCCCTCGCATTGTCTTCAGAACATAAGCATCCCACACTGGGTCAAACCCCCGGTCCATTTAGCCCAGCATCCTGTCTCTGACAGTGGTCAGTCCTAGTTGCTTCAGAGGAAGGTGTGAGAAAATCCTGCAGTAGACATTCTGGGACAATCTGCTGATGGGTTTCTTCCTAACCCCCATCAGTTAAAAGCTGATTTACACCCTGAAGCAGGAGGGCTTGTGTTCCTCTCTCTCATCTCATGCCGTTTGGGTTGTGCGCTCTTTGAGCTAGGTACCAGGAACCTGATTTCCTTCTTACTGTTAAATCTATTTCCTCTCCCCTTCCTCCCTCCCACCCAGCGTGACTCCATGGACTTCAATGGGGTAACTTCTGATTTACATCAGGGTGAGTGAGAGAAGAATCAGGCCTCATGGCTTTGAATGTCTGGGTGGTGCCTAGCACATCTGTGGGTGCTCGGTGAATGAATGAATAATAATGGCTGGGATTTTCAGAGGAGCCTAGGGGCATTAGCTGCCCAAATCACCGTGAAATACAGTGGGAATTGAGTGCTGATCTCCCTTAGGAAATGCCCCCAGCAGTAGCAACACAGGGAGAGACCCCCAGCTGGTGTAAATCAGTGTGGTTCCAAAGACATGGCCCTCGATGCTAAGGGCGGCTGTTGTGGTATACGGTGGTATTTTCTTGGTGACCGTATTCCTTGAGAACTGTCCTTCCAGGCAGAAGGCTCACTTTCTGCAGCCACGAGGGCCGCAGCGGTAATGTCTCCGCTTTCTGATTGTAGCCATCACTTGCGGTCACCCGGGCAACCCAGCCAACGGCCTGACACAGGGCAGCCAGTTCAACCTGAACGACGTGTCCAAGTTCGTCTGCAACATCGGGTACCACTTGGAAGGGGCATCCCAGTCACAGTGCCTGGCGAACGGCCAGTGGAGCAACTCCCTGCCCACCTGCCGCAGTAAGTCATCTTCCCCCTGGCCCTCATTCGACCACTGGGGTTGAGGCCTAGAGCGTATGAATGTGCTGGAAGGGGTAGATGGTGGCTAGAGCTATAGTCCAAGGATCAGAAATGCCTTCAGGTTTGCAGCATAATGGGGTTGTGACAATGGAATAGCAGCAGCTCGACTTCCCCCTCTTCAAGCACTTGGGTGCATCAGAGGGGCCGTGTGGGAAATGGCGGTAGAAGAAGGGTATGTTCCATTCACGGGGCAGAGCCCCAAACAGGGGACTCCTCTTCTATTTTCATCGTGAACTTTTTGATTTCTAGTTACAAACCCTGGGCCAGATCTTCCACTGGTGTAAATCTGCCCCGCTCTGTCGCTTTCAGTGTCACGTTAGTCTGTTGACGTGGGTGGAACGTCACCAGTTTTCACCAGCTGCGACTCTGGCCCAGGGAAAAACCCTTGCAGACTGGGGCTGTGTTTTGTTTTTCCTGCTCAGTCATTCCTTCAGCTGCCATGGTGCTATTAAGGTAGCAGGGGAGGGTAAGTGGGAAGCACAGAGAGGATACGATGGGGGTTTTGCTGATGAAGGAACGGTGCAAATGCCGCACCCTGTGATCAAGATGAGTTGGACTTTGTTTCTCTCTGTGCAACGTCCTTGGTTACTCCTGGTTCCTGAAATCCAGTTAGATGCCATCATGAGTCAGCGTAAAGCAGAGTTTGCAGCTGAGTGGGAACATAAGAGTGATGTTTGAAGGCCAAACATTCCTATGTGGCATAAGAGGATAAAACCCCTCCCCCGCCCCACCCCACCCCGAGTTCAGGGGCACTGCCCCTACTCACCCCAGAGCTGATCCCAATGCTGAGGCTTCACCCCCTTCCCCACCACCTTCCAATCGATTGACGTGTGATTGCTAATAAGAACAAAACAATCACTGGGCCACATCTGCAGCTGGTCTCAATCAGGACAGGCTCCATTGAAGTCAGTGGGGATACGCCAATCCATACCAGCTGAGGATCTGACCCAGAAACACTCAGTCATGTTCCCATATGCTAACCTCTCTTCCCTCTCATTTCCAGGGCTTCCTGCCTCCTTCAGTATTAGCATTAAAGTTCACTTACCAAATTCCCTCCTACCCTCCCCATCCCTGCACTCCGTTCCTCTATACTCCGTCAAGGCACTTATCTCTGTCCCTACTGCTGTCTGGTCAATGGCAAAGTCAGCTCTTCTCACCTGCCCGCTAACTGCCCGATCCTGCAGTGAGCCAATCAGCGAGGCTCTGTCTCCGCACGTCACATGGCAGGATCGGGCCCAGAAGATGATCTCTTCTTTTGAATCCAATTATTTTGTTTGATTTTTTTTTTTTAAAGACGGAAAAAAGAAAGAACCCAAACTGCGGAATGTGTGACTTGAGATTTCTTCCCCTTTTCCTCCTTGTTTTAGAGAGTCCTTTGTTCTTTGTTACACCCTGTGTTTTGTATTTTTGTTTTCTGTTATTTGTTTGCAGTTGTAAACTGTACTGACCCCGGGCACCTGGAAAACAGCATCCGTCAAGTGCAGCCAAGTGGTCCTCACAGATTCAGCTTTGGAACAACTGTCTCATATCAATGCAGCCATGGATATTACTTATTGGGCACACATGTACTTTCCTGTCAGGGGGATGGCACTTGGGACCGGTCCCTCCCACAGTGTCTTTGTAAGTTGTTCAGAGCCTAACCCTTTTGTTTAGGGCATTGCTAAAGAAGTCATACTCAAATGATCCATTGCAGCCTTTCATCCCAAAGGGTTTACATCTCTCTTTAGCTGAATGATGCCTACAAGGTTTGACCCAAAGCCCATTGGAATCAATGTTTGTCTTCCTATCCACTTCACCGGGCTTTGGAGGGTGCCCCTAGAAGGGAAAAATATGGTCTAGGGAGAGATTAGATTAGGTAGGGATCCTTTCACCCACCAATGAAATGCAGACACCTTTGAGTTTGGATTCCTGACCCCATTCCGCTTCAGTGACAATATTGTAGATGGCGAAGAGAAGCGTCCAGTAGATCTCACACAGGGAATTTATAGCAAGGCAGCGTGTAATTAGCCACAGCAGATTTAGCACAGCTCGTACACATTCGAACTTCCACCCACCCACTCGCTCACATGTCTTTGGAGAAAGGCAACGTCAGTTCAGTATCAAAATAAACACCTTCATTGCTCTTACTCTTTTGCAAACTGCATGTTCCCGAGGACTCACCTCTTGACTCTTGCTGTAGATTTTTTCCCCCTTAAAGTAACCTTAATGCTTGCTGCCTTTAAGTTAGTTACAGATGTTTATACGTAAAGGCACAGTGAAAAGAGATGGGAGATTCTGTGCCAAGGCTTGGGTTAAGGGAGCAGTCTGATTTAGGAGATGGGAGCTCTGAGCTGTGTGATTTTGAGCCAGTAGCCACACCGCTCAGAACTGATCAAAACAACCATTTGAATACACGGCAGGATGGGCAGTTTGGGCTCTAAGTACCCTGCTCTTTCTGTCTGGTGAGGCATGCCTAGGGGGCAACCTAGGTAATGCACCCTGGGGTGGGTTATTGCTTATGAGTGCTTTATAGCTCACATGTGCGCACACACACACTGCTGTCACCTTAAAAGTATATTAGACCCAAGAACTCTGAGCCCCAACCAAGTGTGGACCCATATAATCCCAAAGATTGGTGTTTGGAACCAGACAGGATGAGACACCATGTAAGAAAAACATTTTATAACAACAGTGACAAATTTCAAGTAGCACAGCATCATCCAGTCCTATGTGCTTAGGTACAGTGGGGGAGAGGCAGTGTACAAAACCCATAGATAGATAGATACAAGATCTGTAATACAGTACAGGAAGTTCATACTAGTCAGGCAGCTGGGGACGCTGGACTCGTAATACCTAGCTCTTCCATAATGCTTTTCATCAATAGATCTCAAAGCACTTTACAGGAGGTCAGTATCACTCTCCCCTTCTTACAGATGGGGAAACTGAGGCACAGAAGGGCAAAGTGACTTGCCCGAGGTCACCCAGCAGCAGAACCAGGAATAGAACCCATGTCTTCTGAGTCCCCACCCAGTACTCTAGCAACTAAGTCACACTGCACTTGGAGCCTGACTGCAGAGTCCTTCCACTGATTGCAATGGGCATTGGATTAGGCCCTGAGAAAATGGCATAATTCACCATGCACCTAATGGTCCCCAACAGAAAATCCAAAGCAGCAAATGTATCATTATAACCCGGCAAAGGTGATTGCAAATTATATAGCTGCTCAGGCAGATAGAGAAAGCAGAACCTCTCTATGGATGTGCTCACTTCCTGCACAGCTAGACATAACCTTTCAGTTAAAGTCTCCTCAGTGGATCCAGTCAATTTTCCATGAAAGCACTTAACAAGGAAGAAAGGTGATGTGGTAGGGACAGGGGGCAAGTGAGGTGAAAGGGAAACACACTAGCTCCAGATAAGCGATGGTTATTGATTTTCGTGTTTACATTCCTTCTTCAAGAATAAAATCATTAGGATTTCTTTTACTTGCAATTGGTGCATCTGCTGTTCAGAAGTTGTACCTTGCAGGACAAATAGGTCAAACCGTCAGAAATGGAGGGGGACAATCAAATCTCCTACCTAGCCGCTTAAGTGTCATTCAGCTGAGCTGTTCCAAAGCCTCAATCTTTTTTTTTTTTAATTACTTAATTTATTTGTCCTTTTTACACCAACTCATAAAAACTAGTTTTTTGGCACATTTTCTTTTCCTTTGTTACCAGCATGCCACCATCTGACATCTACAAGCACGCTGCACAAGCCATGGGAAATTGACAAGTGATAACCACATCCTTAGAATCTACAGGCACTCAAATCAAAGAGCCAACCCGCTCATACCTGGGTACCTCAAGCAGCTAAATAAACAAGGTCTTGTGTTTTAAAAACATTGAGCACCTACAGCTTCCATTGACTTCAGAGGATTTTATGGGTGTTTTCACCACCTTTGAAAATCAGGCCAGTTTTATTTAGTAACCTGTACTCGTTACTCACTTTTTAAAATGTAGACCCAGGAACCTTGCCATCAGGTAACCCAGGTTTGAGCATTTTGGCTAGTGAGTATTTTAGAGAAGGAAAAAAACCCTGTTCTGTAAGGGGCAGAAGAGGGATTCTGATACAATAAGTGAAATCTACCACAGCAAAATCTAGCACAATGGAAGAAATTTGTTCCGACTGTCTGTACAAATGCTTTACAACCCCCAATACGGTCACAGATTTTTAGCTTAGATGTGTCTGCTGGAGTATCCATTATTGAACTGTTAGTTACAGTACGAGTTTATTAGCTCTCAAACTCATTTCTTTTGAAAAAGGCCTTGGTTTTAGTCACAGCTCTCAGTGCTCACGTACTGTATATAAACATCCGCACCCTTTTCTTTTTCTTGAAGTATCATGCATTCCACCTACACAGAAAGGGGAAATGCATCCATTGCTGATAATTCCCTTCAGAAATCCTAATGGCATGTGGCCCTCACATTAAGATTCTTTTTGATCAGATCATATTTAATCGCCTTTAGAGCTGTCAGCTTGTTTGTGAACAGCCAAGCTTCATCTACCCTAATAGCTAAGCTAAATAAACCAATTAATTATTGTTAACAATGTTTTTACTAGCAATCATAGGGTGAGCGGTTCTTACAAGCTGCCAAAGTAATTTCATCAGGTGTGACATTGCATCTAATACGGCTATGTGTTGACAGAATCCCACACTGCCAAGGGATATGTGCGTGTGTGTGTGTGTGTGTGTGTGTGTGTGTGTAAATATTCATTTTTAATAGGGGATGGATGTTCACGGGAACGTGCAAAGTGCATGCCTGGGACATCCTTGTTTGCGTGTGCATTTGGGTATTTGCATGCACAGACCTGGGACAGCCCCTGTGCAAATGTTTAAATGACCAGCCCTGGTGAAATCCACCCCGGGGACCAATGCAAGGTTTGTGCACCATTGCAACTCTATTTCGAGCACTGCAGTGATGCCTGACTCTTGTGCCAGCTCCGCTGAGTAGGGAGTAAGGGTATGCAAGATTTCAATGAGCAGTTCATGCTAAGGTCACTTAGCACCAGATCCTCAACTCGTGTAAACTGATGAGGCTCTGTTGAAGTCTTTAAACCATGATTTGAGGACTTCAGTGGTTCAGACATAGGTTAGGGGTTTGTTGTGGGAGTGAGTGGGTGAGATTCTGTGGCCTGCGTTGTGCAGGAGGTTGGACTAGACGATCATAATGGTCCCTTCTGACCTTAACGTCTAGGACTCTATGACTCTAAGTCAATGGAGCTATGCTGATTTACACCGACTGAGGGGTCTGGCCCATAACTGTTGGTTGCTCTGTGTCTGCAAATTCCACTTTGTGGGTGCAAAAGGGGAGTGTTTTGCAGCTGCACCCATTGCACCTTCCTTTTGAACGCTCGTCCCCTGCAGTTAGATAGTAACGCAAGCCATAATGTTGTTCTCTTTGTTTCAGTGGTTTCCTGTGGCCATCCCGGCTCCCCGCCCCACTCCCAGATCTCAGGCGATAGGTACACGGTAGGGTCTGTCGTCCGCTATAGCTGCCTGGGGAAGCGGAGTCTGATTGGCAACTCCACTCGTATGTGCCAGCTGGACGGGCACTGGAGTGGCTCCCTCCCTCACTGCTCAGGTGAGAAGGCCAGGAGACTTGGTCAGGGTTAGTGCGATGACCCTTTGCTTCTTCACAGTCCACCACCCTTCCACCCGGCCTCCAGCTGGAGAAGAGAAGCCACGAGGCCTCTCAGATCTATATTATTCTGAACAAAGGAGGGATCTGGATCCTGCAGGACTTGGAAAGCCCAGCTGGAGCTCAGCGGTCCAGCCTCCAGCACCTTGGACAGTGGGTGCCGATAAAGAGTAAACTTTGTCCCGTGGCACAGGATGAATAAATCATTGCAGCGAATGCTCTAAACATAACAAATAACACGGCACAGTCAAGACTGCAGCCTGCTCTTTGCTATTCAGTGGTTCCTATTGTGCTTCTGTGAAGAGCATTGATTTGGGGGGAGGTTTCATCCTCACAAATTGCTCCTCACAATGTAACTTCAGATTCTCCCTTTCTCTCTCTCGGGCATTCAGATAAGTCCGATGCTCCTATCTCAGGCTTCACACCTGAGCTGTTGCTCCGTGCAGCAGCGCTGTCCCGTGTACCGCACATCACTTTGGAT
Organism: Malaclemys terrapin pileata; assembly: GCF_027887155.1. Taxonomy (NCBI): domain Eukaryota; kingdom Metazoa; phylum Chordata; order Testudines; family Emydidae; genus Malaclemys; species Malaclemys terrapin. Next base: position 15,067,383 of record NC_071526.1, on the reverse strand, counting down.
AAGGCGTAGATACATGGGATGTCCCGTATCCACGACGGGCAGGGATAGACGCACGGTAACCGATTTCCAAGTGCTCATCGCCGGCAATCAGGCCTATATATTTTAAAGCGCTCAGGTGTCAAAATAAGTGATAGATTTACAAGAACCCTCAGCTCCCATCTCAACACAGGCAGATTTTTTGAAGCTCTGGCCACCCATCTTGGTGCCTCCCTGAGAGCTGAGCTATTCTGAAACTCTGGACCAGAGTGGGGTTTCTCCCCTCACAGGTTGAGAAATGTCCTGATAAGCAAACATCACATGTGATGATGAGAATCTGGAGTAGGGCGAATCCATCCTTGTTCCAGTCTTGTTCCTCACCCACATCCAAGTCTCTTCCATCACAAAATCAGCGGATTCCCTCCCCGATGGAACTGAAAAACTGCCCGAGCTGTGTAAAACTCCACTCCCACCCCATGCAGTCTTCCATTCCCTTGAGAGCAAGGCACGAAGGAGATGGGACTCTAGCTAGAGCAGAGGCAATAGGAGGAAGTGGTTAATTTTTAATTTTGCCACTTTAGACCTAGCAGCTCCACTTGACCAAGTTTAACCTGCACTTAAAAGGGGGGAAATATTAAGAGGCAATTTCAACCTCTCTGAGGACATATGTACAGAACAATTTGTGATTTGCTTGGTGTTTTATGGCACTTGGAAAGGTTCTTCTTTAATTCATATCCATTTTTTTAAAAAGCCTTCAGCTTTAGCCTAACTCTGCTCCTGTTGACACCAGTGGGATGGGAGATCTGCTGGTGACTTCAGAGAGAACAGAGTTAGGCCAGTGCCATGTGCCTTTGAAAACCCCACCCCCTGCAACAAACTCCAAACCACTTGGGACCTGACTTCCTCCCCGCTACCCCTCCCGGCTTCCTTGCACCCTCTGTGAGTCATTCCTAGCCCTGCAAAGAGGGTGTGAAATGTGACCACTGGTACGTGTCAGCCAACGATTCTGATTTGCTACTTTTTCACACCAAACTCAACTTGTACTGGTGCAAATAAGAACCAAGGTGATGGGAAATCGGACCTTTTGTCTTGTGCTTGCTCTTTAATAATCAGCAATTCAAACATCAGTTAAGGGCCTGATTCTCCATTGTCCAGCATGCCACCTCCTGCCCCAAGCACTCCCCTACACTGAAGGCAGCATAGGGCCATCTATGCCACCCCTACACTGCTCCTGCCCTGGGGAAATTCTCCGGGGCCAACCTTTGCAGCCCAGAGCGATGCATAGAGGCCAGAATCCAGTTGAGGCTGTTTCCAATGCAAAGGTTTTTGCCATGTGCAGGCAGCTCGTTAATTGCGACAGTGGCTTTAGCAAATCAGAACAAGCCATTTTGGAATAAGTCGCCCGCAGAGGAGAACAGTGAGGCCAGAGAGAGGGATTCCCGCCACCCTTTTAAAAACAAGTGTTTTCCTGGATGACAAATGTCTTCATTATTTTTTACATCCGACACAATGCCGCAAAGCTCATTACCGTAGCAAAGCACAGAGGGCCTGGGAGCTCTAACTGTAGGAGTGAAATATTGCTCCCTGGATTGGGGCTGGTGTGTTTACAGAGATCATTAGCAGAGAGAGCTGATAACAGTCAGACTTGGCATGAGCCTGGCATGTGGGGAGACATGTTCTCAAAGAATCCCTGCAAGGCAACCTCTTCTGCTGCCTCTCTCTTCATGTCCCCCTAACTTTCCGCCAGCAGTGCTGAGCGCTAGTGATTTCTGCAAGCGGATGTTTCTCGGCTGGGTTCCTAGCGCGTCTGTGCTGCAAAGCTAACAGCTCCTTGCTCTGCAAGGATAACAGGGTTGGGGCGGGAGGCTTTGAGCATCTCATCATTTCTGCTTGGAGGGGAACCATCCGCCTGTCTGATGCTGGCAAACAAACCTCTTGCTGCCTAAGCAGCTGCTGCAGAAAGTCTCTGCATCTGTCTAGGTTTCTTTCTGGAGATTCGGGAGGCATGGGACCTCTTTTGCAAGTGCTTAAAAAGCAATGAGCTTCCCAAGACAGTAGACACATGGGTTGAAATAACCACCTGTGCAGAAGGTCAGCACAAGAGCTAAATTCGGACTTTGCTGGCTTTCCCCACCGGGTGAATTTCACCCTCCCCACTTACTACAGTGATGTGTGCGGTATAATGAAACATGCCATGCCAGCCACCATGTTTCAAGGCTCGGCTGCAACAACCACCACGTTTCAAGGCTCGGCTGACTTGTGGGAGAGCAGATTTAGAGACACCCCACCCCCACATCACCAATGGGTGAGGGGAACTTGGAGCTCCCTGGCCCGCTATGTAATTCTGCTGCTTGGTCCCCAAGGAAGTCACCAGGAACAGAGGGGTGAAACTGAGGGAGAAAATTCAGGCTGGCTATAAGAGAAAAAACGTAGTGGCTGTGAGATCTCTCGGGCTGTGTTTAGTCTCCCAAGGGAAGGGTGGAAGGCTTATCATTTAGGGGTATTTAGAGCAAACCCACTGGGCAGAACATTGGAAGACATCCGTCCCTGGGACGGCAGGGAGAGGGAGTGGATGGGTTAATAGGTGGTTTCCCCCCTACCAAGAGAAATTCTATGGCCGGCACTGTGGAGGAGATGAGGTTTAAAGATCACAGTGGTCCCTTCCCACCTTAAAATCTATGAGGCTCCAATAACTATGGCTTCATGATCCCAGCGGATAACTAGAAGGTTAATGAAAGGATGCAGCGTCTAGACTGGCTACTCTATGGTAGCTGCTTGTGTAGCACAGGTAACTCCTCTCTGCCGCTGGGGAGAAGATGGGCCAGGACCGACGCCTGCACTGCTGCCCCTGGCTGTTGCTGACAAAGTGTTTTTCTCCGCTCGGCAGGAGGCAGCCAGGGAACGTGTGGTGACCCAGGGATCCCTTCGCACGGCATCAGGCTGGGCAGCGAGTTTGGTGTGGACAGCGTGGTTCGGTTCAGCTGCGAACCAGGCTACACCCTCCGGGGTTCGTCGGAGAGGACCTGCCATGCCAACGGCTCCTGGAGCGGCACGCAGCCGGAGTGCGAAGGTACCGCTCCCCTGCTCGCGGGCTGTCTCTCCAGGGGAACGTGGAGTACGCCACACCCCTTATGGTGCTGTTATGTGCCCCATGTACCACAGCTCAGAGGCAAGCACCGTGGTTGCCTCATTGGTGAGGCCTTGTGAGGGCTAGTCCTGATGGGTCCCAGTAACCACTCAGACACATGGCGAAGGGCCAGGGTATTTTACTAAGCTTGTCAGGAAAGGGAAAGGTTACAAATACCCTAGGTACAGAGGCTGAAACAGTTACAGTTCAAAGTGAGCCATAGCAAGAAATGTCTGGGTCCCAGGAGCCGTCCAGTGTAGAGTCCGGGCCTAGAGCCTCAGGCGTCCTCTCCAGTCCAGACTCTGTTCAAGCAAATAGGAGCTTGTGGGTTTCCAGGTCAGACTCCGTTACGGTGTCTCTCTGGGGCCTCTCTGCAATGGTTCCCTGCACGGTAAGGTCCCACACGGACCTGCACCCTGCTGACCTGTACGGCATTCACAGCCTGGTCCGCACTTGGCTCTGCATCCTCTGCCTGGAGATCCCCCTTTGCATTCAGCTTCTCTGCAGCTCCCCGCCGCCAGGCAGCCGCCGCATCCAGCCGGAGCCCAGTTACTTTCTGGTGCAGGACTTTTCCCCTCGCCTGGCCAGGCGATCGGGGATGTGCAGCAGGGAGGGGGCTCCTGGGTGTTGTAGTGCCCTACTTAGTGGAGCCATCACAGCAAGATAATTAGGGCTGCCTTACACCCGGCCTTGCTGTGTAGGAGGGGCAGAAGGCGTACCAAAGCCCCCGGCTGACCTCCCCACTGCTCTAGCTGGCAAGAAACCATGAGGGGCACCTGTTTTATTAGCTTACTGCAGGGTTTCCTGCCAACCTTTGAGGGGACAGTGGTTCACACTTTTGCACCCTCCAAATACCTGCAGGTCTCATCCCCCATGTTCCATGTCCCAGTAGAAAAGGGGTGGGGGGCACATGTCTCTGTGCTGTGTCCAACCTGGATCTGCCAGGCCTCATGCAGTGGTCTCACTGGGGCCCCACGATGGCTGGGTTCATTTCAGCATCTGAGGCTGGAACGAGGAAAAGTCATCTGAAGAAGTGAGGTTCTTACCCACGAAAGCTTATGCTCCCAGTACTTCTGTTAGTCTCAAAGGTGCCACAGGACCCTCTGTTGCTTTTTACAAAACCCTGGAGCCGGCCCTGACGGTGTTCCCACCTCACCAGTTATTGGGTTGGGTGCAGGAATGGCTGGGTGGAATTCTCTGGTCTGAGCTATCCAGGAGTCAGACTAGATGGTCATAATGGTTCCTTCTGGGCTTAGAATCTCCAAATCCGGGGCCACCAATGGATTAAATACCAGTTCGGGGGAGAAAATTCAGCAAAAAGGGAAACTTTCCTTGCCTGGAACCTTTGTGAAAGCCAGAGCTGGTGCATGCATGAATAAGTTACATGACACAGCGGTGCATAACACAAATTAAAATCCTAATAAACATTTTTTATTTTAAAAATTCCCTTTTATGTTGTTTGAAGAAAAAGAATAAAAAAACCCTAATCCAACCTGATAAACCCCGGGCCAGCTCCTGCGAGCCACTGTGCTGCCTGTTGCTATTACAGAAGTGTTTAAAAATCAATCCGAGAAGGAACAAAAGCTCCAAACTAGGCAAGAAACCGATGAGCAAGGAGACCTGCGCAAGTCCTTCTCCTCAGCTGATTTGAAAGCCAAGAGCTCGGAGAGAGTTTAAATGAATTGGAAATGTATTCCAGATTGATGCAGCCCTTGATCGAAGACACCGCGTCACATTTATTAATTTACTGAGGCCTTCGGGCGGGAGGGGCATTATTTTTTCTTTCCCCTTTTTTGGGGGGGGGGGTTGGTGGAGGGGATCAGCAGGGGCTGTATATATTAATATGGGATCAATAACCCCTCGAATTCAAAAGGCACTAGGATGCAGTGGGGATATTTTAGTTTTGAATCACAGCTTTATGAATAATAGTAACATTATTCCTATAATGTGGTGGTTTAGTGTTAGGCTCGCCAACCGAAATAGGCAAGTCATTCTCAGTGTGGAGTCGTGCACTGTGTCTCTGTTGTTTGGATTCACGGCAAGGTGCAAACAGGGTCAGGTATCTGTGGGGCTGCACTCTGTGAGTCTTAGATTTGACTTTCTGGAGCAGGGATTTCCATCTTTTTCTTTTAATGTTGCGAGTACATGTAAGGCAGGCAGGAGTGAGGACTGACAGCACTGAGGCAGCACAAGCAGAGTTATGCAAGCTCTTCACCTGCCGTTATTTCACATCTTCTCCATCCCGACCTGCAGCACAGCCAGCCATTCAAGACCCCGCCTCCCCCTGAACCAACGCAGCTCTGCCAGAGCGTCCCGGTCCTAATCCGCAGCACCCCTTCCTGTTCCAGTGCGGGGCTCGCCACATGCAACGCTGCTGATGCCCTGACTTGCAGCCCCTCTGCCAGGCCAGTCGGACTCCCCAGTGCCCCTCCCCCGGCTACTCCAGACCTGTCTCTACTGAGCAGACTCTCAGTTGTGCCAAATGGTGCAGGGGAAGGCATGGTGTTTGGGACATAGGCTGATCGGAGACCTAGGCCACTGGCTCACTGGTGCTTCAGCTGTAAGTCAGGCTTTGAACCCAGGGTTTGAGAACTGAGCCCACAATGCTGACTCTGCTTCCCAGCCTGGCATGCCCACAGCCACTGTTACAGCCATGTGCACGGTCATTTTTGTCCCACGCTGCACGGGGATGGGGTTTTAACCAGCAGCGCTCGCTGTGGTTGGCCCCAGGCATGTGCATTTTGGTAGAGGTGGAAAGCAGGTGGCAAAGTCCTTTCTCGCATCCCCGTGTACCCCCACAGGGGCAGCCAGTGCAGCTGGCAGCAATTATCTACCCAGACAGGCATGTTTGGGCAGGATGGGGGCCAAACCCTGGCCCCAACCCACTATCCACCAGGTTGCACTTGGGAGAAGAGCACAGGCAAGTGAAACAAATCTTGTTCTTTGCTCTGTTTCCGTCAGTGTCCCTGAAGCCAGCAGGCCATATCCAGGCATGGTGCCTGCCTCCATCACTGCTGAAGGTACTGTCCCCAGCTCAATTCCTCCCCCCCCCCCAAAAAAAATCTCTTTGGACCCTAATCAGCTGTATATGGTTTTAGCTAAGGATATACATGTAGTGGGTAAGGCCAAAACTTTCAATGCCTAATGGGGCGTGAATCCATATTTAAGCACTATACTGAACAGAAGCTACAGGTGCTCAACTCCTCTGCAAGTCAGGCCTCTTATTTAGGTGCTTGACTTTAGTCACCAAGGACCTGATTTGGCAATGCACATCCTTAACGTAGAGCATGTTCTTAAGACCTATTGGCGTCGATGGGACATAAACACAGACTTCCCTGCTTTACAGAAATGGGGTGGGCTTAAATGCATGCTTCAGTCCCTCTGATGTGCCTTAAAGCTAAGCGTGTGCTTAACTACTTTGCTGCATCGAAGCCCAAACGTTGACATCTGTGGCCCGCATACTCTACATGTCACTAGCTGATTGGTCTGCTTTAGAAACCACACACAGCGCCGGGCTTTTTTAGCTTCTGCAGAATGTGATCATGGTTTCTCAGTAGTAACCACGTTCCCAGACTAATGAAATCCTATTGAAAAGCTTGTTCCGACCCAGCCGCTCATATGTCTGTAGGTAATTGCAACTTCATCAAAGGCATAACTCTTGGATCGGGTTCAGCAGACCCGCCGTAAATAAGCTCAGGTCCAAGAAGAACTCCCAGAGCCAGGAGTCATCTATATATTTTTGGACGGGAGGAGGGAGAATACCCCAGCACCCAAATTCCATATTCCCCGACTCGTTAAAACCTGGTGATTAGAGGTCTCCAAGGCGTGATCTGAATCAGAGTGATTAATATGTTCCATATCCCTAAATTGGGGCTAATCATATTTAAAAACCTGCTAAATTGCATCTCCCCTTCCATATTTCTGAATTAGCCCATTTGAATGTATGGACCTCTCCATGGGAGCCCCATTCAGCATTGGCGTGGCAGAGCTCCAGCATGCCAACGCAGCCATTCAGCGCCTCTGTAGGGCATTGTCTGTCTCTGACTCACACCTCATGCTCGGCGGCTAGGAACAGAAAACATAATCAAGTCAGGAGGAGCCTGCAGGGCCTCAGTTCGACCCTGCCCAGCGAGTGAAAATCGTTCCCTTCTGTTAGCCGCGGTGCAAAATGGGCATGGAGGAGCTCTGTCTGTTCTTGAGTAGACCAAGGTCTGCGGCACAAAAAAAGCACTGTTGATTAATTACCACCCTTGTTAATGTTGCCAGAGAGGCTGAGAAATGAAAGGGGACAGAGATCAAGCTGCCATCTTGCCCCCTGCAAAGCAAGGGTGCGCCAGCTCACTGCAGGTGCTGCGCTGGGCAGAATCGTCTGTTGTCCCTGCCCGGTGATGTGGGAGCAAGTTGTTTATAGTCCCTAGAGGCCCCGGCTGGGATCAGGACCCCATTGTACCAGGTGCTGTACGGACACGTAAGACAAGTCCATCCCTGCACTACAGGTCTTACCATCTAAATAGACCGGGCGGGGAAAAAGTAGGAAAACTGCAGCAGAAAGAGGTGATATCCCAGTCCAACAAAGCACTGGGGCACATGGTTCACTCTGAAGACCACGGAATTTAAGCATGTGCTTAACTTAAAATAAGTGTTTTGCTGAATCAGGACCAAAGTGACTCACCCAAGGTCACGGAGAAGGGGTGTGGCAGAGGCAGGAACCGAATCCAGATCTTCTGAGTGCCCAGCTGGGTAAGGAAAGGGGCTTTATTACCTTGAGCTGTCAGGTGCCTTTCAACTGCTCTAGAAGTCAAACAAGAAAGAGGAGGAATTATTTTTAAAAAGCCCACAATCATTTTTTCATAAGGTACAAATGGATTGAGATCAAACGAGTCAATTATCGGTAGCGGCTGGAACGCCTCAGCGCTGCTGACTGTGTTAGACAGCAGAGGCCGCATCATTTCCAGTAGAACCAGCTTTCCAGGCTTTCTAAAATCTCAGCTTTCAAGCCCCATTTAGCTTTAATTTCCAGCAAGTTTTAAAATGTACATGCAAATTTACAAGCTCCCCTCCCTCCCCCTGCTTTCTTCTCCGTCCATCTCTCCATGCACAGCGCTAAGGAATGAAGGGCCGGGGGAACAAAACAAAAATCACTTGCTCTCCTGCACAATAGACGCTGCAATTGCATTGTTAGTTGCCGTTAAGCTTTATAGTTTCTCCTCCTTCCTTGAAAAGCTGAATGGAACATTTGCTTTTAGCATGTTTATTATCGCGCCAGATGAATTAAACAAAATCCGCAGCCAGAATGAGGCAGGACCCTCGCTGGTGTTTGCCAGTTTAAGTAAACAGAAATGCGTTTATTTTAATTGATCCCAATTTGACCACTGAGAATATGCTTGTGACAGGATTTTTTTTCCCCTCTGCATGTTGAGGGGAATGTAGGTTACTATTTAATTTAAACAGTATGTAAATTACCATCTGCAAAGTGAAGGCTTTAGGACTCCGAATGCTCTGAGCTATGTGTTATTCCCGCAGTGGATTTTGCCTGATGTGTCAGGCATTGTTAGGAGACCAATTCAGCCTGTCTGCTGACTGGCAGCAAGACCCAAAAGGACTATTCTGTCCGCTGTAAGGATTAGACCGGGGGGCACGTGTGGGACATTTTATTTACATGCTACCTAGACTGGAATCCTCTTTAGTAAACAGCTTTAATCTGTAGGAGAGGAGAAGAGAAGCTTCCTGGAGGGAATTGCTGTGCTTCAGGTTTGACAGTCATCGAGCCTTAAAATGCCACCAGTTCGGAAGGGGAAGGACCTTTTAAAAAAAAAAATTAAAAGAAACACCACTCAGTGTAATTCAATGGGATTCACCCTGCTGGGCAGAGGGAATGTTAAGAGCAGCACTGTGTGTAATGGTATGGGATGAGAACACGTGCCCTAGAAGCCTCTGTAGTAAATAAATAATAACGTGGCCCCTTCTTTTGATACTTGTGATGCCCCTTATGGCAAATGGTAGCTGATATCCATGGCCTTGTAGCTTGGCTTCCCAGGGGAGGATAAATCAGCGACATAGTCTGAGTGTCTTCTAAATGGAACTTGCTATGTTTAGGCACATACATCAGTCCTGAACTGAGATGGTCAAGCAGCTCACAGGACACTCCCTTCTTCTGGGAATCTCATCCCAATGCGCCTGCCTGGTTCCCTGGAAGCAACTGTGCCTCAAGAAATGACTCTAATCAGAGCCCAAGGCAGACACCAAACTCCCCTACTCCCTCTCTCCCCAAGCTGCCTCTGGCATAACTCAGAACTAACCACCACATGCCATGTCTTCCCAAGAGTCAAAACTTGCTTGCAGAAAAAGAACTTGGAAGACTGTGTGACAGCGCTGTGACGGGTTGCCCCCCTTTGGATGCCACCTGATGTGCTGAGATACCACTGAGCCTGCCTGTTATGCCAACCTGGGCACCCTTTTTACCTGTCTTGCTGAGCCAAGCTATTGAGCTTCCTCCAGCACACACACAGGCAGGGCCGCTCCAAACTTCAGAATGAAACGGACACTGAGATCAGTTCTGGGAAGGCTCAGCTTAAGGGACTTGCCCTAACACTCAGGTGTCCACCTCCCTTGGAGTGCAGACCCAAAGATATAGTATAAAATCCGGCTCTTCCCTCAATGTAGAGGAAGGTATGCACAGCCTCTTATTCCCCTCCCCCACCCCCATTCAATTATGAACTGTACACACGGGGTTATGTTATAAACAAGAAATACATTTATTAACTACAAAAGATGGATTTTAATTGGTTAAAGAGATAGCAAACAGAACAAAGCAGATTACTGAGCAAATAAACCAAAGTACGCAAACTAAGCTCAATATACTTAAGAAACAGGTTACAAAATGTAATTTCTTACCCTAAATGTTATTTTAGGCAGGTTGCAAAGTTTCTTTGGTTCAGAGTTCCAGTTATATTTCTTTTCAGACTGGACCCCTGTCTCAGTCTGGACTCCCCCAGCCTTCCCTTCAGGTGTCTTTAGCAGTCTTTCTTCTTGGGCAGACAGACCCCAGGGAGGAGGAGTCCTGTTTGTCTTCCTCCCCACACTTAACTACCGGTAGGATTTAGATAAGGTGGCAATCCTTTGTCCCCCCCCCCCCTTCCCTTCCAGTGGAAAGTTACAAGTCCCTGGTAATGTTTAGTATCTGGTGACGATACCACCTGACCACTAATGTCATAGTTACATCCCGGACACCTCCCTGGAGGGGGAGCAATTAGAATCTTCCTGGTTCTGTTGTTCCTTCCTGATGGCTTATCAAATTTGATGGCCTGTCATCTGGTGGGTGTCTTCCCAATACACACCCAGTTGTAATTGTTGCATAGTCCATATTCCTAACTTTAGATACAGAAATGATACGTGCATACAAATTGGATAATCACATTCAGTAAATTATAACCTTTCCAATGATATCTTGCATAAAGAATCTGTTATGTCATATTCATATCATAAGCATATTTTCAGAAAGAATGTGGAGTGAAACGTCACAAGCGTCACCTGGTGAAAACTCCTATACCACTAACTGTTACTACTCGCCTTCATTTTGAAGTCACTCTTGATTAGTAGCCATCTTTATTTAATAACCACAACTTGAATAGGTAGGAAGCCATGCAGGAAAGCAATCAAACTTGCCCTCGACTTAACAGCAATGAGGGGAAACAATTAGATGTTGAAAGGATCTACAACTTCCAAACGACATCAGTGGGAAAATTTTCAGAAGAGCTCACGGCCAGATTTTCAAGGGCCCAGCTCCCATTGCTCCATTTACAACCAGATTTTCAAACAGTCTCAGCACCCAATGCATTGAGCTCTATTTAAAACCTGAGCTGGTGCTGAGTTTTTTTTTTTTTTTTTCAAAATCCTGGTCCACAGGTGTGTTTCAGGGGTCTGACCACAGTCTGGTGTTTGTCTGTGTGTTGATCTGGATTCTCTAATCTGACCTGGCTTCTTTCTGACTTTGCTGGCCAGTGCAGGTAACTCATGCAGGGAAATAAGGATGCTGCTTATGCTCTGTTACTGTCTTGTGTAGGCACACAGCCAGTTTCACAACTGAGCTGCTGTCTCCCTGCATAATGGGATTAGCCATCCCATTAGTGAATCTCATGCACCACCACAAATGATAAAGTCCCATTACTTCCCAAGCAACGCTCGCCTTCCTCATTGTAATTCTCGGCCTGATCTCCCCCCCCAACACAGGGCTCTCTCCTTATCTTTAGCAGCAATGGTGATTACTTTTAACAGCCACGTCTATCGTGTTGGTTTCAAAGGGCCTCCATCAGAATAATATAGGCACAAAATATAGGTGTGCTACGGAAACAAAAAATATATGGGGTGAAGAGATTTACAACAATTAGTTATTAATGGAAATGTTTGCAATTAGAATACATCATTTTTAGTGGTAAGCATTCCATGGCATTGCTCATAAACCAGAGTGTGTTGTGCTAACTCGGGAATACAGTAAGGCTGTCTTCGTGGTTAGAGCAGGGGATTGGGAGTCAGGACTCCTGGGTTCTGTTCTCAACTCTGTGAGGAGAAGGTGCCTAGTGGTTAGAGCAGAGAACGGCGAGTCAGCATTTCTGGGTTCAGTTTCCAGCTATTCCACAGAATCATTATGTGATCTTGGCCAAATCATTTCATCTTTCCCTGACTGATTTTCCCATCTGTTAAAATCAGCATAATAATGCCTCCCTTGGGGGCGTCATTCATTACTCATTTGAAAGCGCACTGAGACCCTGAGAGGAAAGGCGCTACAGAACAGCATGGTATCATTATTGCTAGACCCCGAAAGTGAAACTGACTAAACAGATCAATCTAATTTTACTTTCCACGGCTGAGGGGAAGTTCAAGAAAATAATCAGCATAAAGTGTGAAAAGTGAATTAGATCGTTAAATTCCTCTCCATTTTGACAGTCTGACAAGCTGTTAGTAATTCAGGTGGAGATTTATAAACCCAGATTCAGAGCGGGAGTGTGGCTGCTTTGCACCACATTCCTGGCAACAATCCAGCCACCGTAACAAGCCAGAGGAGGCTCACACCAGTTTAGGGAGATGGCGGTACGACAGCTCCCCTTCCTGTCACCAGTGTGGGGGTGTGGCCAAGGGAAAGGGGGCAGGGCCATGGGTTCCCTACACCTTTGCATTCCTTTGTTGCAGCTGAGGATCTGACGCTTTTTGTTAAAATCTATCATTTTATATGGGTCTCATCCCTTGAAATATTTTCCAGTTAACGAAGGAACAAGACCAACAGTCCCAACCCATGTATTTTGCTTGTCGAATTATTTTCTTGTTTGGTGAGGAGTGGGGTTGATTTTGATATGTGCTTCCTCCAAACACCAATGCCGCTCAGTTTTCTTCTGTCACCTGATCGTGCTTGTGCTCCCAGCTCCCATTAATGCCATGGGAAATTCTTTACATGGATTGTGGCTTCCTGGCTTGGGCTCTGAGTTATTTTAAATATGACTTTGAAGTCTGAGCAATTGCCCATAAATTTGAAGTCTCTCTTATATCCAGGGCAATGCAGGCTTTCGGCAGACGTCTGATTGGCATTACTACTCTATATTCACGTGCTCGACTGTGCCGTAACATTGCACCGTCGTCATTCCTTTCCCATTGACACCTTTTTCCGAAGTCACGATTGATTTTTGTAGCAGTGGCTATTTTAGAATCGGCTGTGTGCATTTTTGGTGGGGGCGTACGCGAGGCAGGTTGGGGGGAGGAGAGAGGGGATGATGCATAGACATGACAGTGAAATATTTATCCAATGCTTTTCCTAAGCTGATAGAATCTGACTTTTATCCCCACATTTATTGGAAATGACACTATGTATCATTGAGACTTTGGCTGCATGAGGAATCTGTAACTAGAGAGCACCCCACGTGATTTTCGTGCCATGCAAAATGTCTGCGGACACAAGCTGGAATGGTTATTAGTTTTTCCCTGTCAAACAGATACACATCCGACAAGCTCATATGTTAACCTGCTGTCAGCAAACCAAGTAACAAGGAAGAAGGGGGCCTCTCCTTACAGCTGTGCACAGTACATTCAGTCCGTGACCCAAGTGAGATTCATTTACCTGTGCAGAATGGCAGGCAATATTCCATTTCCACAGGCGTCTGGTCTGGGGGGCAGCGATAGAGCCTGGAGACTTGGGCACCTTGTTATTTCCAAACTGATGCTCTTGTAGCATGCGAGATGGTGTTGCATTGCCAGGGGAATTTCCTTGTCAAATAGTCAGAGACAAACGGTTTAAGCCTTTATTGATTCATGTGATTTTCTTTCATGTACTGTAATTCCACAGTAAATGAGGGCTGGATGCAATTATTGCAGGTACTTATTTTGCCATGACAGGACTGTGAGTACTGCCATTCAGTCTGATGCCCTTTTATTGCAGTGGAACCGAGGCAGTTTAGACATAAAACCTGGGTGCTGACAAACCTATAATTGTATCGTCGCAATAGTCTCCCCCAGCTGAAAGCATAATTGGATATACGCAGGCAATAAGCAGGAGCGGCTGCCATTATGGAAGGGTAGCTGAGTCCCCCGCTGCTTCGATTCCCTTGAAGTCTGCAAAGATTGGCTTCCAAAGCAGACACGAGCCCCAGCTATGAAGCTTAGATCCCTTTAACTGTCTACAGATGCTGGGACCTACGGGTTTGGTTCAACCCATGATAGAGACTTGAAGCCAGCAGTGAAATTCAGAGCCAGATCAGGGTGCCGATTCCCATGCCCAGATGTGTCGTAATCTTGAGCTGCAAGAAGCGCCTGAAGGGAAAACAAGGTGTCTCATGGCCCATATCGGCTCCTCTATTGACACTAATGTGACAGTCATCGCCAGTTTCTCCGTTTGTGCAGACATTTCTAGAAACTGGACTGAACCCACCTTGTTTCACTCAGCTCACCGAGCCAACATTCAATGGTATCTGTTTTGGTCACTACCAACCTGGGTTTGAATTCAGACTAGCAATGAGAGACTCCAATAACCTGCTAGTTCTGAGCTGTCTAGGTGCCACCTCCTCCTCCATCATTCCACCCAGAGCCCAGCTTTGTCTCTTTGAGCTACATGTCAGGTTCGGCTAATTTAACGGCTCGATCCTGCAGAGTGATCAGTATCCAGGGGCATAAAACCAGCACCTCTTTCAATTCAGTAGAGACCTGTAATCCAGAGGCTTGCAGCCAGGGTATGTTCTTGAATCCCAGTGTGAAATCAATGGGGTACGTGCTGGAGTATCTTCTGCTGGAGAAATTAGCTTCTGGTGCAGAAGAACTTCTTGGTCGCTCACCACAGAAGTCAGACAGCATTGAGATGTGCTTCCTCGTGGTTTCCCAGGGCAAGTTGTATCCATTGCTCTTGGGATTCTTTACTTGCGTTGGTAGGTACAACGCGACAAAGAGTCCTGTGGCACCTTATAGACTAACAGAATTGATAGGTACAGTTGATTTCGCTCCAAAACCGCATGTGGTCCACTGATGAATCCGGAGATTTTTGCAGCTAAATTGCTTTGGTTGAGATCAGAGTCATCTTTAATTTTTTTCTAATTCTGCTATTTTGGCTTTTTAGTTATATCTTGTGGAAACCCAGGGACTCCAAGCAACGCACGAGTTGTATTTAATGACGGCTTGGTTTTCTCCAGCTCCATTATATATCAGTGCCGGGAAGGCTATTATTCCACGGGCGTGCTGAGCAGGCACTGTACTGTCAATGGAACCTGGACAGGCAGCACTCCTGAGTGTACAGGTGAGCAGTTGAGTGGATTCCTGGGAGACAAGGTAAATAACAAACATAAGGCACTAGGGCTAGGTTTTCAAAGAATGCATGGGACTCCAGCTTAAGACTTACAGGCACATGTAAACCCAATGTGTTCAGAAGTGTAATAAAACTATCTACTGCCCGTGGAAATAATTCTTCATGCAAACTCTTTGAGGCCCCGAGTGCCTCATGGAATACTCCCGCTTCGGATGGTCTTTTCAGCTAAGCTACGTGCTCTGCAGTCATAAATCTCATGACTAGACGTAAGCTCTACTACAGAGTCCTGCCCTATGGTGTGTCAGCTCCCAGTACGTGCCCTGATTGGGCCATAGCTCGGAAGGTTTAGTTGAACATATATTGTGTTCACTTAGGTCCTTAGAATGACAGATGAAAGGTGTGGATGAGGCCAGGCCTGTGTTAGGAAAATGTATTCTGTCTGCAAACAACATACAACGTCTAGGACAAACAGGGACAAGTCATGTTTAAAAGCATGTTAACTGGTTATGATTAAACCTCAGGGCCCCCGTAATGTGCTTATTAACACGTCGTTTTGCATAATGCTAGGCCTTAGAGCCATTTGTTACAACTATTGTCCACTCCACTGAGCATGGGCAAAGTTTTTTGCGCACACATTTCCAAACTTTGCTCTGGTTGAGCCAGCTCCCTGGTTTACCCTGTAGCCCATACATCTCAGGGGCTGATAGATCACCATCATCCGTTGAAAGATAGTGGGGACTGTGAGGTTTCTAGCCATTGCATATCCATATGCTTGAGACATGTTATGTACACCAGAAAATTTAACCATTGTGTCTTCTCCTTTCCCAGTGATAAACTGTGGGGATCCTGGTGTACCAGCCAATGGCTTTAGGCTGGGAAATGACTTTAACTACAATAAAACGGTAGTGTTTCAGTGCATTCCTGGCTACATGATGGAGTCAGACAGGGCATCCTCTTTGATTTGCACAAAAGACCGAACCTGGAATGGCACCAAACCTGTCTGCAAGGGTGAGACCCCATTTACTATAAATGTCTGAGGAGATTAGGTTACAAGCCTCAAGGCTCCTGTAACTAAAGATATCTTAGTAAGCTTTACTGCGAAAGTGCCACATAACTACATGGGGCCAGACTCTGAACTCTTTGCTCTTATTGATGAAGCAATTATATGAGGAGTCATTGGAACTACTGGTGAGTAACTGGTCATCAGTGGGAGTTAAAGGGCTCTGAACCATAGCAATTCCTCACTCATTCAAGCGAATTATGCTGAGTAGGTCCAAAAATAATGACCATCTAACCTGTACTGTGGTTTAAAAGAAAGAAATACTCCTATATTTACCCTGCAGGGATACCGTTTACTCAGATTGCCAGGCACTGTATGATACATCACGTGCAACCAAACAGTCACAAATAGGACATTCACTGGACTGTAGTTCAGCATGGCCAGTGAAGGTAAATCTGCTGCCTTCTAGGAGAACCTGGATCTGATTCTCCATTGCCCTGCACCAGGGCAAAGTGTTTCCATTCTGAGGTAGAAGCATGTGGCTTTCCCCCTGCCCTCACACACATCCTTTGCCCTAGTGTAAATAACTGCACGTGGTTACTGCATGCCACTCACTCTCCTTAGTGGAGGGAAACTTGGCATCTTGTCACATTTGCCTCGTTAGTGTCCCCTGACAGACAGCAGGAGGTCAAGAGGCACAGAGCACGGAAGGCTTGCAGGAGCGCGCCCAATAAATGATTTTTAAAGGTAGCACCCACTCCGGCTCCTCTGGGCAGCCCAATTGTATGCATGACGTGCAGTAGGAAGGAAGATCGGCCCCAGCCTGGTTAAAAGTGGGCTGCAGAATCTATCGTAAGCATCCCAGTGCACAAGAGAATCCAAAAGTAGCCACCCCAGTGTGGAACTTGCACTGTGGTTCAGAAGACATAAATAATCCAGGCCTGTACCTTGCAGTGACATACTTCGAAATTACCCAGCCGCTGCAAAATGCTTAACCTGTGCAGTTTATGGTTTCTTAAGTATGGCTTATGACTTACTAATCCAGTTGCATGAATATCTCAGGTTCCAATAACTGTTGCATTACGCTCGTAAGTACTTCTTGTAGAAATGATTGACGGTATTATAGCTCTGCCACGCTAAAGTGCTGTTAAGCTGTGTATATACGCTAGTCTGCAGAGGAACTTTCACACTGGGGTAATCTGTCCATCCTACAGTAGCTCAGATTTAAGAGTCACATAGTTTTCATGTGTTTGCCATAGTTTCTTCTTTGCACATTTACTAATGATCAGAGGTGTTTGATGTTTAATGATTTTTCACTCTGTCTTGAGTCACTTTCTCCACCTGGGTATTGCACAGAGCTGAGCGCTAACCACACCCAACCCCCTTGAGTTCCTTTGACAATCCCAGCCTAAATCTGCGATGCAACAGCTTTCGATCAACACAACAGTGTGTGATGGTAGAGCTAATGCAAACCATTCTTAACAAACCTCAGAACCAGCCTGGCTTCCTTTTGGACATGTCATGGTTCAAAAGGGAGAGTTGGAGAACCGGTGGCCCCTCTTAAAGATCAAATGTGTCCATTTAAAAATAAAAAGTATGTATATACGAAAGCCACATTTTATTTGAAATCAAACACGGACAACAAGTGCCCTCTAAAGCAGAGCTTTCTCCAAACTGGGGTAGCCTCTAAGGGTCAGATTCTGATCCCATTTGCACCAGTGTAACTCTGGAGTACGTCCATTGACTTCAGTGGCATTATTGGGGATTTATACCATTGTAAAAGAGATTTCAATCTCCCTCATTATGAATGGATGAAGCACTTTGCATAAATATGCAAGTCTTCACCCCAAACTCAAATCAAACCTGAATGAAGCATTTTCTTCGGCCTCCCAAAAGGTCTGGAAAGCTTTTCTACCCCATGCTTGTATTATTTTTCAGAGCTGTGGTTGCCTCTGCTTCTCTGATCAGAATGCGGAAGCACTGGGCATCTTGCAAGAGAGACTGATTTCTTTGTCAGTGTTTTGCTGCCCCAGGGGTACTGACAAAATGTGAAGCAGCATCTGGATGCTTGTCTGATCTCAGTCTGCAAAGTTCTTAAGGTCCACCTGTCAGAAATGCAGGTCACTTGGGATCTTCCCTAAATACTTCACTCCCCTGCAAGGCTGTGAAGATAAACACTTCCTTCTTTTTTCTTCTTGCCACTTTGAGCTAATGTAGCAAGAGCAAGACACAATGTGGCTAGATTCTCACTTGGGAGCTACGTTGATTTACACCACCAGCTGAGAATCTGGCCCCGTGCTCATATGCGCTTGAAAGCAGAGTACTATAAAACTTTCCAACCAGGCAAAATTCAACCTCATTGTTGAGTTAATCGCTAACTTGAAACTTGTCTAGGTTTTCCAAAATCTGTGAAACTTCTGGA
This sequence comes from Malaclemys terrapin pileata, assembly GCF_027887155.1. Classification (NCBI taxonomy): domain Eukaryota; kingdom Metazoa; phylum Chordata; order Testudines; family Emydidae; genus Malaclemys; species Malaclemys terrapin. Next base: position 15,049,082 of record NC_071526.1, on the reverse strand, counting down.
GTACCTGGGGGGATGTTCGCACTAAGCTGGGATCAGATTCATAATCTTCGGTGGAAGCTAGCAAAAGCCTGCTGATCTGACTGCGAGGTTTGGGATTTGGTTGACCCTAAAACTCAAAGAAAAAAATCCCAGGATACACAAACACACCTGCATATAACAGAAAGTGTGCACAGACCCCCTCTAGCTAAATTCCCTGTGATGCATTCAGTTCACAGAAAGTAACTTTGATCCTATGTGGATTTGTTTGTTAATGGAAATAACTACGCTGAGAAGTCATTAGACCTGAATATGCTTTTTGTTTGCTGCTCAGCTATCACCTGTAAATCCCCACAAGTCATCCCCAACGGGAAAGTCATGGGCTCAGATTTCAGCTGGGGCTCAAGCGTGAGTTATGGCTGCCTGGAAGGATACCAGCTCTCGCTACCTGCCGTCCTGACTTGTGAAGGGAATGGGACGTGGACCGGAGAACTGCCGCAGTGTTTTCGTAAGCAGACATCCATGTGTATTCACGTGCAAAGGGGATGGAGCACTAGCCTTAAACTCCAAACCCCCTGTGTCCCACCACCTCCAAAGGATAAGTCTTTCTTGATCCAGTTAATGGTCTGTCCAAACTAGTATCTTCTCTCGAGCATTGGCTAGTACCAGACGTTTGAGAGCAAGGTATGACATCTCCATAATGGACAATTATGGCATAACCTGCCCATGGGAGAAGTTTCTTCCCACCCATACACAATTAGTGATTGACTTATTCCCCCAACCTTCAGATAGCATCATGGCTCATGCATGCACCCACAGTAGCAGGAAATATTTTGAATTAAAAGCAAAACACTTTTCGGTAAAGCATAACCTTGGCTGCTGGTCTGAAAATTGCCTGGTGCATAAGGGTGAATTGCACCTTGGAAGGAGATATCAGGGATAGTGACCCAGTTGTTAATACCGTCCATTAAAGGTGTGCCTGATGGGAGATGAAACTCATGGTGGGATTTTATACATTGTTTCTCAAATAATGGGAATTAGCTATGGCCATAGATCAGGACATGGGTGGTCAGACCTAGTGGTGAGAGCAGGAGCCTGACACCAGGAACAGGAGGTCAGAGGCAGAGTCAAGAACCAAGCCAAGGATTGGAGCTGGAATCAGTAGCCGGGGATGTGCTGTAGAAGGCAGGAATTTGGAACAAGGAAGTAGGGCAGGAACATGACAGGAAGTCAGGAATCAGGAACAAGGCAGGTCTCAGGAGTCTGACAAGAAGGCAGGGGTTCAATGTTGCAACCAGCCAGGGATTCAAATAGTTACTCAGACAACTTGCTGTGCCTCCTTCTGACTTAAATAGTGAGTCTGAGCCGATCAAAGAGGCCAGATGTGTTCTCCAATTGGGAGCTTTGTGGGCAGTGCCTAAGGTGACCTAGGTAGGGTCCACCAGCCCACACTCCCTGTTAGTACTTATGAGCTGCTGGGTGGTGGCTGTGGTCTGAGGACTGTTTGGGGACCCAGGCTTGAGACCCCCCACAATCTCTCACAGCTATGTCTGTGCCTCAGGGGGGAATCCTTGTCCCATCCTTACAAGACAAGGACTTCCCCCGTGGGGCATTAAACATTCGTATGGGTTTGGAGACCTAACTCCAGTGATTCTTGACCCCAGGCAAAATCCTAACCCCACTGAGATCAATGGGAATTTTACCACTGACTTCAGTGAGGCAAGGGCGTCACCCCATCGGGACAGAGGTGGATGGCAGCATGCTGGCGAAAAGGAAGAAGTGTGGTGCGCTGAATGATAGGGCCAGGAGTTTTGGGTGCTCTCCCCATCCCTGCCACCCGCTTGCTCTGCAAGTTACCCAACTGCTGTGTGCCTCAGTTTCCCCTTCTGTAACATCGAGACACTCATCACCACCTTAGAGGAGTGGTGTGAAGATAATCGATCAGGACCCAGCTTTCCAAGTGCTTAGCATGCAAAATGGGGGCCAGATTTTCAAAAGACCCCTAATACCCGCCAGGCACCCGACGCGCTGTGCACTTCTGAAAGTCCAGTCCCGATTTAAGTGCCTCCGTTGGAGCTGAGCTCTTCTGAAATTCTGGCCCCTGCGGCTTGCGAAGGCCTTACATGAAAAGAGCCCTGTAGTGTTCCAGCAAGCCTTGGAACGTGGAGCAAAGGCAGGGCCCTGTGGCTGGATGAAAACCTGCGTGCGTGATACAATACAGATTAGTGAAACAGCTCAGAATGATAAAGCCGGAGTTTAGCTTTGAGTATTTGGCAGCTTCACAATAGCCATTTTCATCTTAAACAGCACAAAGACCCAACCGCATTCCTTACACCTTTCCCCAGCTATTATATAATTAACAGGCTTTACGTCTGACACGGCGCCGCGTGGCAATTTGACCTTGTGCAATTAAAGATACAGTCAAAGTTAAGCACACCATTGTGCAGAAAAAAGACCAATAAAAAAAGGATCCAAACCGTCTGTTCCTCCTCCCTGCCGGGAGATGTTGGAAAGTGAAAGTTAATTAAACAGTAATTGACAAAAAGACAGAAGTGATCCGAAAGCAGCCAGCGCACCTTCTGCCACTAGTAATTTCCTGAGCCATCGCAGCGCTTGAAAGCCGGGGTTGGGAGGTTTTGGCCATTAATAGAATTGTCTTTAACCCATTAACACTATTTGCCCTTACGGAGATTCGTCGCTATCCTCTGACTACCCTTTGGCTTTTCTAGCTGTGTTCTGTGGTGACCCCGGGACACCAGCTCAAGGCAGGAGAGAAGACAGAGGATTCACTTACCGCTCATCTGTTTCATTCTCCTGCCTGTCCCCACTGGTGCTGGTGGGCTCAGCTCGGCGGTTCTGTCAGTCTGATGGGACGTGGAGTGGAACCCAGCCCAGCTGTATAGGTAAGGGAACATTCCAAAGCTATAATTGTCCCTTCCCCCGTCAATCTACTCAGTCTCTCGTCCCCAATTTCTCCTACCCCTTTCACTTACTTACTCGGCCCTGTCCCCTGTGGTTAGAGCTGGAGGAAGATCTTCTTCTGCAGAGAAGACCAGCACATGGCAAATTCACCTTCCTTCTGCTAACTTGTCAGATCCTCCTCCCCATTAAATCTCAGAACAGATCTGGGTGTGGGCTCACCTCACTTGCAAGCTTCCCAGCTCCAGATGCTGGCTCTGCCTATTGGCCATCCCCACCGGCGATCCATATTTCATGGCAAAGTCCCAGTCCCTGGAACCTGTGGGAGATTTTTGCTGATGGGACCCGGGGCCACGTTTCCAGAAGTTCTCCGCATCCACAACCAGGGCCAGTTTGTCACAGGAGCTCCTGATGGAACAAAGTAAAGTGCAGCGTGTGTGTCCTCTGTAACATGCTGCATTTGAATGGGACCCAAAATGGCAGCTGCTCCCAGCAGAACAGGAGACCTCTGGAAAGGTACAGGTGCTGTCCATAGAATACAGAACCATGCGAGTTACTGTGCGTAGCTGTGGAGTTGAGCTGCTGACTTGGATACAAATCCCCATATCCCTAACAAATCCCTTGTCTGTCACTTCCCAGTGGTTTCCAAGGCCCCACGAAAGCTCAGGGCAGTACATAATCATTAGTAGTCAGATCATTCTCATCTCTTTCTAGCTTCAGTAGTTGACTCAGGCCTCTGTGGCAATGAATTCCGTGGGCTGACGACATGCCGTCTATCCCTCTAACTTGTCCATCTAACTATCCATTTCTAATGCCACCATCACCTTATTATCCGGGCACCAGGCGCAAAGAAGCTGCATTGTTCTAAATTTACCTGCCATCAGTCGCATCCTTGTTCTCATATGTGGGATGGTGTGATGAGGAAGGACTAATCAGATTTCATTCTACCATTCATGATCTTTAATCTAGCAAGTTAGCCAAGTATACATGTACCATTAGCTAGGCATGTAGCGCCGGTCACTGGAGCATCTTGGCATTTAACTACCACAGCTAGGTTCACCTCCAATGTTTCATCACTTCTCCATGAGTCCTTATTCAGGGCACTGTAATATACGTTCAGGCTGTGGCATCCACACCTCTGGAAGAGTGTAGCATTAAAGGACGCAATAACACAGTCATTTATATTGCCAACGAAATTTATTTTCCTCCTTCAAATTTGTCTCCCTCGTACAAATCACAGGAAGGGAAAAAACTTGTCTGCCGGTGAAAATCTTGATCCAGCATGTCTATTTCCAGTCCAGGCAGACGATAAAAAAGTATTATTTATTCAGATCCCATCCGATCTCGAGGTTCGTTAGATGGCCGGGCTCTCAGGTCCCCAAAATACAGCCCGGAGACCCGGATTGAATACACCTCACCTGGCGTGATCCGTCAGCCTCCACCTCATCTGTGGGATGGGACTTCATTTTAGTTAGTTAGTTAGTGAGTTTAGACACTCTGATTTATCTGGGGGGCCTCCATCAGATGCCATGGAAACTGCACCGGTGATAAATGACAAAAGCTCAGCAGAGCTGAATAAGTTAAATGAATTAGCTTGTGTGTTGCAGCCCCAGACCGGCTGCACTTTGTATCCCTTGTTTACTGACTCAGTGCGGTTCCCAAGGACCTGCGGAGAGCTCAGGGAAGCACGTAAGGATGCTGGATGGAGAGGCTGATTAGTCAGGTCATAAGGAATAAAACATCGGGCCTGTTAGTTACAGCATTGGTGTGCCCTTTTCCCCTTAGCCGCCAGGAGGAGAGGGAGTGATCTCTGCTCCTGCTGTGTGTTTGATTGTGAGGGCTTTTCGCACTGTGTGTTTCCTATGTCCGGATACATCCGATTCATTTGAGTCTCTTTTTAGCTTAGGGAGAGAGTTACCAGAGAAGGTTTGATCCTGCTCAGTGTGGTGCAGAGTGCTTCACCTAGCAGCTCAGTGTAATCAGGGGTGAGGAACAGGATCCTGGCCACGGGAGAGCCCGATCCGGCGTTGTGGAGAGTCTGCATGCACTCCCATTGTCTGCTGACATCTGCCTGTTCTGTGCATTTATACCAGGACCTCGCCAAGTGGTCTGAGCCCCCGTTAGTGCTAGCATTGCTAATGTCGCAATCACAGCCCCTGTTTTTATCCTGCGCTCTTGCACGCGAGGGACCCAGCACCCAGGGAGCTTGTGACTTACCTCTGCTCAGTGCACACGGCTCTGGCTAGTGTTTAAACTTCTGTGCATCTGTGCACTGCCTATTCCTGCCGAGCCCGACTCCAGGCCTGAATGCAATGCCCATGTACATTGCCCACAGCTGATTTTACACCCAGGTCGCCTACTGATCCATCCATATCAGCTGTTCTCAGCCCATTGCTGGGCAAAGTCTTATTCAGCGCTGCTCCTCCTGTTCCAAACGTTTCGCTCATTCTCATCCCACGGCAGGAGAGGGGGCTTTTCAGCTTCGCTCTGGCCTGTCATAGGTTCACAAAAGCTCACAGAGTTTGCAAGGAACTGGCACTTTGTCAGCCAGTGCTGCGTCCCCAATGGATCCAGCAGGGGACTGTCCATCCTCAGTATCTTTGCTTGTGTGTTTGGTTGGTTTGGGGTTGGTTTGTTTTTTCGTCTCCCAGTCAATCTTGCTGCTGCTACCTATCAGGCAGGGATTACAGCTTCTTTGATCAGTTTGGAACTCGAGGACAAACTTGATACATTTCTGCTTTCATTCAACTGATTCACAGCTCTTGTCTACGCACTGGAAGAAGAAAGTGATATATGCTGTAATGACAATGGCAGGTATTTCTGACTTGCATGTATCCATCTTCTGATGGATTGAGACCAAACTAGGCATAAAGAGAGATTATATATCTGAGATGCATTAACATCTCCAGTCACCATCAATCACCATGAAATAGCAGGGTTATGAGATGAGTGTTTGGTGACCGAGGCAGCCGAGCAGAATCCTGATGGAAAACCACACTGAACAACTTTCATAACATTGCTTGTCGACCGCAGAGAGGCAGAGAAGATATAAAGGGAGCTAGTGCCTCTCATAGGCCAAAACCAAAAGGTCACGTCAGAACACAACTGCATTGCATATAGGTGACCCAATACCATAATAACTATAGCACAGATGGGGCCTACATGTCAAGGCCAGGACCTGTTTCATGGCAGATTATTGTAGCAGAATCCAGCTATTCCAGGGCCGTGCATGGAACTTGGAATTAAACCACTTTATTATTCCCTGTGTAAACCCTGCCTGGAGCATTAGAAAATGAGATTAAACAACCCTGTTGATAGAGAGAAAATGACCAATAAACCAAGAGGCTGCACGTCAGTGCGCAAAGTGACAACATCTCGGCATCGTCGGAACGGCCAGGGAAAGGGTTTTGTAATACCTGAAATGCCCAGATGGGGGAGACATTACCAATGTGCCTTTACAAATGCTTGTATCTCCCGCCCAGACAGTGATAACGGAGCAGTCTGTTAGACATTCTGTGGTGCCAGGTGCAGCTAGGGGAAACTGTCTGTGTCTCTAAATTAAGATTGTGGGTTGGGTCCTGCTTACCCGCGGGCTTAAAGACACTCTCTAGAGGTGGTTGAAAAATGGGATTTTATGGAAGAGGTTTTTTACCAAAAAAAAAAAAAAAAAGGTTCCTGTTTTAAGTTACTAATTTTTTTCCAACCACTCTTGCACTTTCCTCAACTACGGCCAGTTGAATTAGGAACTCCTGCTGCAGCTTTGGTGCGTGCTATTGGAATGCGCCCAGGCCAGCCTGGGATGCCACAGTACCTGCTCTTGCATGGATCCCAGATCTAATCATGTATTAAATTAACTGCTGCGAATGGTGTGTAGAACTGTAAAAGGGAGGGAACTATACACCACTGGTGGATTTTTGTCTTGTTTATTTTCCCCTGAGGGATGCAATGCTTCCCTGTTACCCTGTGTTGGACCCACCCCAAGCTAAGAGACAGAAGTAGCTGTTTAATTCTCTCTAATGGTCCATATTAGTTCTGTTGCAAAATACATAAGTCCCATGTGAAAAGGAAAGTGAAACAGCTGTAGAGCGAGCAGGGAGGATGCATAGCTCTGAAATGGATTTCACTAACACCCTCAGTGTCTGAGTCCTTTTAATATGGCTTGTTCGTTTTTTTTCTATTTAAGATCCAACTCTCACTACATGTGCTGACCCTGGTGTGCCTCTCTTTGGAATGCAGAACAATTCCCAAGGTTATCAGGTAATGTAATTACCATTTTATCCCCATGTCTCTTAATCCATTACACAAGCGCAAGTTGCGTAGACTGTGCAACCTGTACTGTTGTCGGTTAGCACTGACTTGCTCGAGAAGTCCCTGGGACCTCAATTAGACTTCGTGCATATGGGCTGTTGCCAGAGTGTGCAGTGATTCCACAGCGACCCTTCAGTGTATTTAAGTACTAGATTTATGCTGTTAATTACGTTGCTAACTAAGATTTATTATTAGTGGAATTAGTATTAGCATTGCATGCCCCGTTTCCATTACTTTTAAATCCAAATCATTTAAGTGGCTTTCCTAATCTCAGGCTTGATGGGGGAAGAAATCAATGTAATGTCATGGAGAGATCCCCTCCACGTTCCACCTGTGCATTCCCATCCTGTGTTTTACACAAGACACCTTACATGCTAGGGTGGGGCATGAGGAGGGTTTATCCTCCGAAAGTGGATTTTTTAAGTAAAGGTGCTAATTTGTTACCTTGATCCAGGGGTTTAGTGTGTTAATTCCAGGTCCTCATTAATACGGAGATGCCTCAAGTGTGATTTTTTTTGTTTGTTTTGGTAAGTGGTGTTGGCAAGAGATCTGCGCCGCGTTGGTACCCATGCTGTGGATGAGACTGCGCTCTTGGGCTGTGTTAAGGAGAGCCAGTCATCATCTGCCAGGCAGAAACCCACGAGAGCCTGCACATGGTGAAACATCACAAAATCAGAATGTTTGTTGATTGGCTGATGAGGAGGTGGGAGAAAGTGCAGGGGAAAATCTTATGTTACTTCTGCCCTTGTGAAAGGTGGATAAGATGATCAAATGTACCAAATTTCCAGCTGGCTTTGAATGTTTAGCCTGCAAAAAAGATTGGTAAGCACCCACCCATGCAAATGCCAGGAAGTTGTGATAATTGGATTCAGAAACGTGTGTAAACCTCAATCAGTCATTTCCTCCTAATCCCTGTGATCATGGGGGAAGTCCTAGCAAAATGCCCATTTGATTTAAGAGGGGGCTAGAATTACACCCCACTATGTATCTTGAACTTCCATGGAAAAATCTGAAATAATGTTTCTGATAGTTTGTTAGTTGTGGGAGTTTCTTTAATGATCAAAATGTTTCAACAACAAAAACCCACCAACAGCAAAAGCCAAACTCAAAAAGAGCAGAGTTTATATAGAATTAAGAAGTGAAAAGTGCTTTCACAATTTTTTTTTATTTTTAATCTATTCTATTTTTAAAAGGAAACACTTGCTTGCAATGATGGAAACCCAAAAGAAATAGCATCATGCTAGCAGCCTATGAAAACAGGACCTGAAACTGACTAGTCTGGCTCTGCTGTCCCAGTAGAACAAAGTGTGAAAAATAAATAATACTGATGAAAAGTAAATTTAAATTTTTAAAATCCTTTTCAGTGTCCATAAGCCAAGGTGGCATCGATAATGTAAGTAAGGGATGTTTCCTATTATCATTATTTATTTTGAATGTCCCTTTAAACATTTATCATAAGGAAAATAAACATTGTACCTTAAGGCAAGGACCATATATCTTCTTGTGCGTTTGCACTTCACCTAGCATAATAGGGCCCTCATCTTGACCCGGGCCTCTAAGTGCTACTATAATAAATAACACCAGAGTAGGTGAAACGTTGACTAAACATTTTAATGAAATTTTATTCCTGGATTTTTTTATGGACACAATTTTGATGAATATTGTAATCAACATTTTGAAAAATGTCAATCAGTTAAATCACTTGTGTTGCTGCTAATTTGAGGGGAATTGTATGACAATAAAGCCACACTCGCCTCTATGAATGAAGCAGCACTGTGCCCACTTCATGCAGAGGTTTTTTCCAAGAGCTCTGAACACTCTGGGATTGGCGTAGAACACAGTGTGTGTCAACTGGTTGGTTACACTGGACAATCCGGCTCTTTTATCTTTTATCTTTTGTTGCGATAGGTGGGAAGCATCATGTTCTTCAGGTGTCAGAAAGGATACCTGCTCCAAGGCTCGACCACTAGAACGTGCCTCCCCAACCTGACGTGGAGCGGAGTACAGCCCGATTGTGTTCGTAAGTGTCGCAGGGAAGCTTTGTCTATGCAACAAACTCCTTTGGCCATGTGCTTTACAGAGCGAAACTTCGGCCGTTCCGCGTTAGAGGGCAGAGGCCACTGAAATATCATATGTTCTGACTCTCTGTTGCAAAACCGCAGACCACTTCTCTGGTGTCATGGATACAGCAGATGAGAACAGCCAGTTTTCAGGCTGGAGGGACCAAGTAATAGTCTTCAGCCAGAGGACCGCTTCAGTGGGATGATGTTTCTGTAGATCTTGAATAAATTGTAGTTATCTCATTCATCTCTCCTTATACAGGGCGGAATTTAATTCAATGTATTGAGCTCTAATTTGGTATCATGGCATCTAGCGCCTCATCAGAAATATTAGAATTCTTCTCCCTTCCCCTTCTGGGGTGACTTATTACCATGATCTTATCCAGTTAATGTAATTCTGTAAGTGCAGGTGCTACATACATTTAATTAATAACTCTGTATTGGCCCAATGTCGACTGAAAAGCTACACAAGCTGCAAGAACTAAACCTGCTGAGGGGATGTCTTGACTGCAAAAAAAAAAAAAAAAAAGGTGTGTTCTTAACTCAGGTTAAAACGGCACTGAAGTCCCAGCAGCTCATCTCTGAATTCAGGTTAGCAGCTTCAGTTCAAGCCTACTGGGGAGTCTGGAGTTGAACTCAAGTTGCTAACCCCAGTCAAAAGCCAAGTTGCCGAGTCTTCACCGCTGTTTTAACCCGAGTTAGCTCACGCAGGTTTAAAACCCAGCTTTTACTTGCCGTGAAGACACACGCTTCGTGTGGTGCTGGCGGGCATTGCCATATGGTTGGGGCCATGTGACTTTAATGCAGATATCTCTTTCTCTGAGCTCTGAAGATGTTGAGATGCCCCACTGTAAGCATGGGCCCTTAACTGCAAAGGGAAGCAATCAGGGTCACGTGAAAGCAGATCCTTCGGCGGGGTAGGGATTGGCAATTTGTGGTATGGAGAACCTTATTCCACCTCCTTTGAGCTGCGGGTGGGGATGGGGCATCCCTTACCAAATGTAGATTGGGATTTTGTGCCATTCTGTTCTACTCAGATCATTACGCTGTTTTCCTTACCATGGTGTGTGAACACCTTCAAACACCTGGCCTCACACTGAATGTAATTTCAGACCAGGGGACTTACTCAAAGCCATAAATTGCTTTGAGCTGATCCCGCTGCCATGGACGTCCATGGAAAAATTCCCAACAGGTGCTGGATTGGGCCCTTTAAGAAACAGGAAAATGTCATTCATAGCCCAGTTCCCTTTAATCCCAAGGTCTTGTTCTCTCACTCCCTTGCTCCTAGAATTCTCTTGACTGTGTTCTTGGCCTTCTTCAGCAGGTTATTTCAGATGTTTATTGTCGTTAGAGCAAGGTGTGCCAACCTGACGTAGCTTAATTCGGCATCAGCCGCTACAATTCCTAACATGGAGAATCGGAGGAGAAAGATGCAATTGTGTGCTGTTGTGTGGCTGCTTCGCCCTGGCAGAGAGCGGTGTTTCTCCTTAGCTTACAAACTCCCCTCCCTTGCTGCTGGACTGAGTATGAAGAAGCAGCGATGGGTGTGAGTGGCAGTTAGTTGCTGCTTTTAAGAGAGTTGAAGCAAAAATGTTTCTGTTGCTTGCTTATAACAGGGAGAAATACTGAGTTGCCATCTATCAGTTCTTTTCGAAGCTTCGTCTGTCGGTGCAATCTACAGGAGTAGAATTAGGTGCAGTTACTCTAATTTACTGACAGCTGAATTATCATCTACTGATTTGCATAGGGCCTGTGTGACTTTGGGCTAGTCATTTCTCTGTCTTTGTTTCCCCATCTGTAAAATATAGATTATAACAACAATAATAGTCACCACACAGGGGCTGTTGAGGCTTCATTCATGTTTATAAAGTGCTTTGAGATCCACAGAAAGGGAGAATCAGAGGGAGGTTTGGGGAAAGCTTCCTACCAATGAGATTATTAGGTGTGTTTAGTAACCCCCCCCACCCCCCCAAGGAAGCTGGTGGTATGATTAACAACAAGACTGCATAGAGCAGTAAATCTCACACACACACACACACACACGCACACAGATGTCATAGATTTCTCATATCTAAGGGCCAAACCCTGAAAGATTCTGAGTAACTGTGGGAACACAGGCATTCAGCACCTCTGAAGATTTGACCCTGTGATTCTGCCGACAGGTAGGTAGAAATTCTTAGTTAGAAGGCCAGTCAATAGGGATCCTTGGAACAGAGGCAAAATAAGGAGAGAATCCATCACTCAGCCACCGTGTAGAACCACTGATACGATCACAGCCTTAGCAGGGTTCGATGTTCTTCTGCAAAAGTAGTTCAAGATTAAAGCAGGATTTGCCTTCAGGCCATTTTATATCTGCATGTTAACATGATGACACGATGCTGGATCTACGGCCAGAGGAGGCATGGGGGAGATTAGATTATTTTCTTTCTTGGCTTTTTTTCAAGCATAGTTAGGTTCCGATAGGGGACTGTGTAAAAACGGCCCCTTCTTGCCTCACGTATTCTCTCGTGTGCCTGCTGACTTCAAGGTGCAAGGTCTTGCAGAGCAGTGGGAGAATGAGCTGAATTCTATTCTGCCTCGTGCATCGGCAAGGGTCTCTTCAGCACAGTTCCGATTTGGGGATCTTTGTCACTGAGGGGGACATAAGAAGTGTGGGATGAACAGGGCTCAGCTCTCAAATCCTTGCTGGAATTGGAGGTGTCATTAACTGGGAAGCTCGTTGGTTGACTCATAAACTGATCAGGTAGGATCAGAGAGTGAACTTGAAACCCGGCAGTGTGGCTTTTTCTGCCCATAGATGTGCACTTCTGAGCGTTCCCAGAGGAATCCTGCTGTTCACTGATACCATTTGCAGAAGTGTTTGGGAGCGCACAGGCTCTGATTCAGGGGATCTGCTGAAAGTGGTGCTCTGCATTCAAAGAAATGAGCGTCCAACTATTGAGGCAGGCGTCTTTGGCCTGTTGAATTCCCTGTATCTGTGAAATGCCCAACCTTGACATCTTCACGGAAGGGCTTCAGAGAGTTTTAAGCAGGACAAAACTCCCTTGGGTTAAATCCTGACTGCACTGAAGTCAATGGCAAAGCTCCCACTGGCAGGTCTTCTCATCTCCGCCCTTTCTGTTTTTCCAGCTCATCACTGCAAACAGCCAGAGACCCCATCCCATGCTAATGTAGGTGCCCTAGATTTGCCCTCCTTGGGCTACACCTTGATCTACTCCTGCCAGAGTGGGTACTATCTCACGGGAGGATCCGAACACAGAACCTGCAAAGCGGATGGCAGCTGGACAGGGAAACCGCCCATTTGCCTTGGTAAGAGCCCTGAGCCCGCAGGGAGGGAAGGCACCGATTGGCTTGGGTTGTGTCTTGAAGCCCATCCCATCGCTACAACGATGAGGAGTTGTGATCCAAGGGGAATTTGCTGTCTCCGGATACATCTGAGAGAAGCTGGCAATGGTCTTCTTGTTTTGTGACTGCAGGTCTTATATAAACGTATAAAGCCTGATCCAACTTGTGATGTCAAGGAAAACACTGTCATCGGCTTCAGTGCCAGGTGACTCAGGCGCATAGACACCAGGGCTAGCAGCTGAAGGAGATTCTCTGTTTTACCTGCAGTGGCATTTGGCTCTGAAGAACCCTAGTTAAAGTCTCAACAGAAACCGACTCCTCACTGAGAGGCAGATGGATAGGAGGGGAATTCCAGATCCCAGGGCTATTCCAGCTGCCAAGGGGCTGTTTGGAGGGGCCGTTTGGGGTGCCAGTTACTGGGGGTGAGCACGCACACTGTGGGCATGAGAAAGGTTAGCTCAATGTTTATCTCCTCTTGCTGCTCCTTTCTGAGCTGTCACAAATATCTGAGCGCTGGGAAACGAGTGTGAAGCGACTCCCACGCATCCATCATGCGTTGCCACAAGGGAAGGGATTAAACCATACTTCAGCGTCCTGTAATATTAATTTGCTGCGGTTTTGCCCATTCTTTTCAGCTGATATACGACCAAGCGGAAGACCGGTTGGCACTGCCAGGGATCCACCCCTTGCTAAAGTGTCAGGTACTGTAGCCTGGTTATTTATTCTGTCGGAAGCATTGATATTTATTCTTAATGCAGAAATAGAAGGTGGCAAGGAGCAATCTACAGCTCCCCTGCCTTTTCCTGTTATCAAATCGATCGGAAGGCTAACAAATAGCTTTTCGATTGTTCCCCGCAGTCCTTTCTGGTGGAAACACCCAGAGTCCCCTAGCCACTGGGTTCCATGGTAGCGCCCCACTTAGACATCTGTGAGAATCACAGTCCAAGGGAGTTAGGCACCTATCTCCTATTGATTTCTCTTTGGCTCCTTTGAAAATCTCAGCCCTGTATGTCTCCTCGGACTAGAACTGGTCAGAATTTTTGATTCAGAAACTTTTTAATGAAAAATTGTTGTTTTTTCATAAAGAAAACTTACCAGAACAGCTGTGTTGTTTGGGGTGGGGTTATTTTTTATTTTCCAGTGTTTTGTCAAAACTGGACATTTCAAAAGGTCAGAGTTTGTTTTTTATCCCCATCTCTCTCCTCCCTTTTTCCTTTATTCCTTTCTGCTGCCGAAAACAATAGAATGAACCAGGGCTTGGGGGTTTTCTCATTTTTTTTTTTCTTCTCATTTTCCTTTTGCCACTTTTCGAAACTTCCTCAACACTGGACAAGTTGCAGACAGAGGGGCAAAAGGACAAATTAAACTCCATAAGTTTTCAAAAATTGGAGAAGTTGCAGGGGCCTCGGTCATTCATCTCTCCTGTTTACTCTCTCTGGCACACACGTTAGGCTCCCAAGGAGTGAAATGTTTTAGTCTAAGGGAAATCTTTTGTGTTAGTATAGGGGTATCTGGGTGAAATTGAATGGCCCTGTGTACAGGAGATGAGACTAAATGATTAAATGATCCCGTCTGGCCTTAAACTCTATGAAAAATAATATGGATCAGAGTGGCAGTTTCGCTTTTCCTTTCACGCTCCTTGGCAAAAAAAGGGGGGGGGGGGAAGGAGGAGGAGGGGGAGCTTCTACATTTTTCAAAAAACAAATTGCAATAATTTTTTTAAAATATGACACATTTTTTCACAATTTTTTTTCAATTTTTTACGAGACCTTTGGGAGAGAACTTTAAAAATCAAAAGTACTTTTTAGAGGAAGGATGGTCTTGTGATTAAGGCCCTGGCGTAACACTCAGGACTCCTGGGTTTAATTCCCACCTCTGCCATAGGCTTTCTGTGTGACTTGGACCAAAGTCACTTAAACTGCTCTGTGCCTCTGTTCCCAGTCTGTAAAATGGGCATAATAACATTTCCTTTCCCCTGCCTTTTGTCTGTCTTTAAATTGTAATTTCTTTGGCTAATACACTATGGCCCAGATTTTTAAAGGTACTCCAGCGTTTCTCTGCTCAGCATTGCAACACTTAACTAATTTAGGAGTCTCAATCTCATTTTCAAAAGAAATTTAGGATTTAGGAGCCAAAATCTCTTTGACAGTCAATGGGCTTTAGAGGAAAATGAAAGTTAGGCTCATAAATCACTTAGGCTTTCTAATCCTGAGCACAGCACCACATAAGTACCTTTAAAAATCTGTGTCAGTCTCCTACTATGTGTATATACAGCTCCTCGCATGATGAGTCCTCAAACACAGCCAGGGTCTCTGTGCAGTACTCTAATACAAATATTATCGATACTTTTGACATTTTGTACTGCTTGTTTCCTGTTTACCCTTTCCCCACTTGAACAAGGAAACCAGACTGATCAGTTTCCCTTTAGTTTCTAGTCTGTTACGTTTTGTGTTTCTCATGTGTTTAGGGAGATCTTTGTGCATCCGAGTTTCCAAACATGACAAACAATTTTCTATTCATATTAGACTATTTTTAAATACATTTTTAACCCAGCTGAAATTGCACCTTTAAATAAATTCATTCCTACGGATCTGCCTGTTCTTTGTCTTCTTTTCTGCCTGTTCTTTGTCTTCTTTTCCTCCCAAGGGATGTTCACAATATTATCAGTCATCGAGCAATATGGTAGAATATACCTTGCATTCATTCAGCTCTGCTCAAAACCCCCTCTTTCCTCCCCACCCCTCTTTCTTACTGTTTCCAGTTCCCGCCGATGTGTTTGCAAAGAATTCTCTGTGGAAAGGCTCTTACGAATACATGGGAAAGAAGCAGCCCGCGATGCTCTCTGTCACCAGCTTCGATCCCACTACCAGTAAAGTCAATGCTACTTTGATAGACCACAGTGGCGTGGAACTGCTGGTGTCAGGTAAGGAGACCTAGCACGGCGGCGTCTATGGATCCACACTCACCGCGGCAGGTGCAGTCAGACTCTTGCACTGAAACGGTGGCCTTTGGAGTCCCAAACTGAAGCAGCGTTGTTCTGTCTTGTGAATGATATTGATTGCCTGCTGGATCTTCGACAGAACCGCTGAGCTTTGAAACCTCCGCTCTTTGATAGTGTTAGAGATTGAAACCGAGGAGTTGCTGCACCTGGAGTTGCTTGTATATAAGATACAGACTTTTGTTTGCTCTGATTCCAGCTGAAAGCCAGTGCTGAGCTCATGCCTGGTTCTGCAGTGGCAGATTCACAGTTAGTTCATACAAATGAGGTGAAAAGGCATAAACACCTCCTGCCTCATTAGCCTCCGTTCCGTGCTTCCTATAATGAACTGGTTATAAAGCTTAAACCCTGACAGGCGAGGTTCTTCCCGTCCTCCAGATGGTTTATTATCCTGGGCAGGTCTGTGGGGTGGTGGTTTGTTTTGGTTTTATCGCTTCCCAGTGACACTTTTATATGGCGCAGGAGTTGTTTCTTGCTTTGGGAAGAAGCCGTTATTGTGCCTCCATCTCTGGCTCCGGTAAAAAATTCTCAGAAGCTATTCTATAAATTATCATCTCAGACTATTTGTTCCGCTGGCTGAGCCCCCGCACCTCCATATTGAAATAGGGCACCTGCCAGGTTTGCTAGACCAAGAATGGCTGATTGGTAAAACCCCTGTGTTCTTTTCCAGGCATTTACAAGAGAGAAGACATGCACCTACTTCTCCAGGTTTATCAGATAACAGGACCGGTGGAGATCTTTGTTAACAAGTTCAAGAATGATAAATGGGCTTTAGATGGGCACGTAAGTATATCAGCACATGTGCAAATGTGTACTGTAAGTACACAACCCTCTTGCGTGACAGTGTGTGTTAGTGTAACAGCCCCTTCATGGGTTATCAGCAAAGTCTGACCTTGAGAACCACAGCACAGACCTCTGCCACCTGAGCTGAAAGAGTAACTCACTTAGCTGGTAGCAGTAGTAGGTTGTTATCCTCTGCTGCTAAAGGGGGATGCAATGCTCTCTGCCAGTGCATTAGATTAACATTGCACAAGCAGCCCTTCTGCTATCACTTATGGCCATATGTTCTCCAGATAACGCAAAAGAAGAAGCCAAGAATGTTAATTCCAACTCAGCATTATGTCTCGGTTTAACATCCAAAAGAGGCAATCTTTCCCTGAGGACTTGGCTTCCCACACCAGCTTTTGTCTCTGGTAACTTCACATGTGCCTCCTGGAACTTAGAAGGAGACTTCATCTGATTGACCCCATGACCAGATGCAGCCTTGGCTCTGGCTATCTCTGTTATCTGCAGTATGTGCGGCAGTTATTACAAACAAGATTTCCCCCCTCAGGAAGAAGTTTTTGGGTTCTTTGGGGGTTTTTTTTTTTTAATGCTTTCAGCTTTCTGTGCAATTGAACTAAATTAATGCTATGCATAAACTTGGAAGAGATTGCAAAGACGAAGCAAGTTCTGCTCGTAAACAGGTGGCTAATGTGGAGTCTCTGGTAAAATCCAGCTGGTGCACTTCTCAAGCTGCTGTTGGGAGCCAAGCACTAAACTTCATGTGCTGCAGCAAACGGTGCATTACAAGAGTTTGGATACTTTGTTGGTCTTGTTTTATGCACAGATTTTTCCTCCGTTAGACTCAATCGTTAGTTGTTTAGTGCCGCTCTGTGCCTTCAGCTAGAATCTCCTAACAAACAGGCACTTTGCAGGACTTCCGGACACCCAGTGGGGCATCCGGCGAGACGGATGCCAGTATTCTATGCAATTAGAAAGTAGAGTTGGAAGCAAGACTACTGAGAAAATCAATGGTGGGCTTCCATTCTCTCAATAGTTACCGTGGTAAATTCGCTCATCTTACCAGGGCCGGCTCCAGGCGCCAGCTTCTCAAGCAGGTGCTTGGGGCGGCCACTCCAGAGAGGGGCGGCACGTCCAGGTATTCGGTGGCAATTCGGCGGACGGTCCCTCACTCCACCTGGGAGCAAAGGACCTCCCGACGAATTGCCGCCACAGATCGCGATCGTGGCTTTTTTTTTGTTTGTTTTTTTTGTTTGTTTGTTTTGTTTTGGCTGCTTGGGGCGGCCAAAACCCTGGAGCCGGCCCTGCATCTTACATGTCATGGGATTATGTTTCGAGCTCCCATTGCTACAGACTCCATCTGGCATCTGACAATCACGCTGGGTCCTTTCTGCATCTCCTCTCCTCACCTCTAATAAATGTTCCATAGTCTGAAACTTTAGTTGGCAATTCTTTTGATGCTAGCCAAAGCAGAACAGACTCCGCTCATTCACCCAAACCTGGGTTGGCTCTGCAAGACCAAAAGGAACAAACCCTTGGTTTTGTCAATGAAGTCAGCTGCTGAAAATGCTAAGATTAGAATTCACCCCTGTGCCAGGGGCCAGCATGAGATCTTTACAGCACTTGAAGTTCAAAATAAGGCTTCAATTGAAATTACATCTATGCGCCCCATGTTGCACTGGGGTGAATTTCACCCTCTGAAATAATATACATTGAACAGGAGAGAGTGTCATTTGTATGTGGCCATGCTTCTAATATTAACCGAGCACATCATGAATATTAATATCGGCTACTGAGCTAAGTTGATCTTTGGGTGAGTAAACGTATCCATGCTTCTGCTGCCCACTGGGCTTTGAACAGATTTATGGCCAAACCACCAGGGTCGTGTTACATCTGCAGTAAGAGACGATGAATTTTTGAGACTCCATTGTAAATATGATTTATTTGGGCTCCCACGCTTACAGGTCTCGTCTGAGTCGTCAAGCGGCACTTTTGTATACCAGGGCTTTGTACGCGGCAAAGGGTTTGGGCAGTTTGGCCTTCAGAGACTCGGTAAATTTTGTCTTCTTATTATTTCAATGTTTAAGATGGATTTCGGCACTGGTGAAAGTTTGAAAACATGAAGCGTTTTACCATTCCTGCATTTTGGTTTTCAAATATACCGGGCCTTATCTACACGCGGTGTAAATTGGCTTCATCCGACTGATGCTAGTGGATCTGCACTTATTTTATACCAGCTGAGGATCTGGCCCTTATTCCTCGCTGCTTTGGCTGTTTGATCTGTCCATCTTTTAAACACCCGGGCCTCCTCCCTTACTCTCAACCGCCTCCTCCTGAAGCAAGGACTGACCTCTGCATTGGTGATTTCGTGCAAAGGATGTCTAGCCTTTGCAAAAAGAAAAAAAAAAGGATGTTCTTAACTCAGGTTAGCTTACTCAGGTTAAAATAGCAGTGAAGACATGGAAACTCGGCTTTTAACTCAGGTTAGCAGCTTGAGTTGAAACCCAGGCTCCCCTACAGGCTGTCACTTGTGCTGCTAACCGGAGTTAAAAGTTGAGTTGCCGTGTTTTCACCGCTATTGTAACCTGAGTTACACCCAGGTTAAGAACACACTAGGGTGACCAGACAGCAAATGTGAAAAATCGGGACACTGGGTGGGAGGTAATAGGAGCCTATGTAAGAAAAAGATGCAAAAAACGGGACTGTCCCTATAAAATCGGGACATCTGGTCACCCTAGAACACACCTTTTTTCCAGTGTAGACGTCCCCTTACATCCGCAGCGTAAGGCGGTAGCTTTCTCTATGGCAGGGGGATTGGCAGAGTCAATGTAGGCGAAACACGCCTCTTTAAGGATAGCAGAAAGATAAATATCGGTAATGAAGCCAAAGGAAAAGACAACCCATGTGGTCTAGTTGTTAGAGTAAGAGACTGTGGAGCCAGGACTCCTGTGGGTGAAACCTTGGCTATATTGGAAGCAATAGCAAAACTCCCCACTGCCAGCCAGAAATCATGCTACCTACTGGACTGGCAGCTGGCAGACCTGAGGCATGCCTCTGTCACTGTCCAGTGTCAAGCCACTCCACCTTTCTGTGCCTAAGTTCCCCCTCATCTAAAGGGGGTGAAACTACTTTCCTGCCTCGTGGGGGTGTTCTGAGGACACATTCATGACTATTTCTGACATGTTCGTGTCCTGTAGTGGTGGGGGCCTTTGGAGTACCTGGGTACAGCAGACAGAACTGGAGTCTTTCTGCTAGAGAACTGACTCTTAGGTTTTCCATCAGCTGTTGCTTGCTAGTATTTGAGATACGATTAGCCTGCTGTTACTGCAGCTCTGAGCATGACAACATAAGCAGTCGCCCCACTGCTCCTCTTCCACCCCTGTCTGCAATCACCCAATTGCTAGCGGGCCAGCATTAACATGGGAGTACAGGGAACATGAGCGGTACTGGAGACATGTGCTGCATCTCCCCTCTTATTACACCGCGCTCAGGAGACCCGTGTGCTGTTTCTTTGTTGTTATAGGTCTCAATATTTTCCCAGAGTACAAGTGCTCCATGCAGATGTTAGTTGGCTCCTTTCTGATGTCGTATGTCCAGAGGGCTCTGTCAGTAAAACTTTAAGGAAAGTTTACAAGGGGGTTCTTAACAAGATTGGCATATCACAATAAGAGTATCTTATATTGACATGGAGCACCTTTCCTGCCACAGACACCCAAAGGACTTTACACACTGTACATAGACTCACGCTATGCATTAGCGATGTGCCTATAACAAAAATACTGATATGAACAATTCCACATTTAAAGAAAGCTTGGGTCCAATCTGAACTGTGCAGTTTGGGCACATCTTTAACACAGAGAGAGAGAAATCACTCCTCCCACCACTGAAATGCAGCTACCTCTGGGGTGAAACTTGTCTCTTGCAAATTTTGGGGCATAGTTTCTGTGCGCCAGCCCATAGCAGGTGCTGTTCGAGACTAAAACTCTATGCCAGTGTTTTCAAAATTTCGTTCCTAAAGTTAGTTACCTAAATCCATATTGAGGCACCTGGAAAGGTGACTTGGTTTTCCAAAGGTTTTGAGGATGAAGGGTAAAATTTTCAGAAGTGCCCGACTTAGGAATCTAAGTGCCGTTGACGTTCAGTGGCTCCTGAACCACTTAGGTGCTTGTGAAAATGTTACTCTGAGTACCTGCAGCTCCTGCTGATTGCCATGGGTGTTACAACAGCCCAGTGCCTCTGAAAATCAGGGCAATTTTATTTATGATTGTATAGCTCCTTGACTCCCGTCAGAACCCCATCCTGTTCTGAGCAGGCTATACCCTTCCCCCTAAGGGATCTATATAAGAGAGAGACAAACAGACTTCCTGCCCTTAAGGTCTCAGCCCTAGATGTGCTGGGAAACCCTTCAGAAATAAAAGCCTGCCCTTGAGACATAACCAGTCCAGGGGCATTGTGCAAAGTCCTACGCGAACAAGTCAACCAAAGCAGTTCTTGTCCAACAGTCCCCTGGTGGGGGCCAGGAGACGGTCGAATTACAAAGCAGGACTGTTTCTGGACCAGGTTTCCTTCAAAACTTTTGTTTGAGGGCATCAGGTAGTTCCTTTCTCTCTCTTTGTTTTTTTTAAAAAACAAGCGACAGCGATTTTCATCGCTGTTTTATGTACAGAGCAGCGTTAAGCCAGCGCTTCGAAAACTCCGCAGTTTATTTCCATGGCCAGGTGCCAGCTGTCTCTGAAAGGAAATGTGTTGCGTTCACTTGCTCCCCAGTCAAACCCGGGAGAGTCATTAATAAGCAGTGATGGGCAGATTGGTGTTGAGGGCACAGGCAAAACTGGCTCCTGAGGGGAACTTTGGAGGGGCTCTTAGGAAACACCCCTTCCTCTGAAAACCAGGTGCTTCAAGTTCACCCCCTGAACTTGAGGCTCCCCCAGTCACTAGTTGCTTTAGAAAATCATGGCCTTTACTTTTAGACTTTTTTTCTACTTTATTCATTTAACAAAATACTCCTCTGACAGTAGGTTGGGTGCCAGCCTGAGACTTGGGAGACCTGGGTCAATTCCCTCCTCTGCCACAGACATCATGTGTGACCTTGGGCAAGTCGCTTAAGCCCAAATCCTCAAAGGCATTTAGGTTCCAAACTCCCATTGAAATCGGTGAAAGATAAGAGCCCAAATATCTCTGAGGATCTGGGCCTTAGCCTCTCTGTGCCTCAGTTAATCTTTAAAATGCAGTTCATAGCCCCGCCCTGCCTCACAGGGGTACATGAGGATAAATTCATTAAAGGTTGTGAGGTGCTCGGATGCTGCGGTTGTGGGTGCCAGAGAAGTACTTTAGAGAGTACAGAAAATGGTTTGTGAGACACAACTGATTCTTCTTAATGTTTTCAGGCTGGGATTTTCAAAGCTCTGGTGCTAACGTGAGGCTCCAAAATGAACAGCCTGCTTTTCAAATGGGGGGTTAATTTTTGAAGGCACACCTGGCACTTAGGCACTTTTGAAAATATTATCCTCCATGTCTAAATGATTTAGGAGCCTAAGTCCCATTGGCTTCCAATTGCATTTAGGATATGATTTACAGAAAGCACCTATGTCTCATTTTCAGTAGAGACATAGGTCTGAGCAGTCAATGGGATTGCAATTCCCAAGTGCCTAAGTCACTTTTGAAAATGGGACTTAGCCTAAATCACTGAAGGGCATTAGGAAAATTTACCCCTCACTCCTCTCGCCTGTGTTGGGAGCCTGTGATTGGTACCGTTGAGCATTCCCCCTTAGAACCCTACCTTTAGGCACTGACACTTGAGCATTCTGGTGTTAGTATTTTTACTTGACTTAGTTCTTTGCTGTTTTGTTTTGTTTTTACTATGAAGTCAATGTAGAAACCTCAAACCAGGCAACATTATGCATTGTACTATAGCTGCAGTCCAGCCTGCATATGAATCCAAAACTTTAAATTATCTTTACGCTGAAGCATGGAATGAACCGGTTCTAGCAGAACTTGAGCAAACCCCAGTTCCCAGCAGCTGGGGTTTAAACGTATTTACTTTCGTTGTGTTGCAGACATCAGCCTGATTGAAAACGATCCCGAATCAATAGGACATCATTTTGCATCGAACAGCAGTTCTGTGGCAGCAGCCATTCTTGTGCCTTTCATAGCCCTGATTATTGCAGGGTTTGTGCTTTATCTCTACAAACACAGGTAGGTTTCAGGAGCCGAAGCGATTAAAAAAACCTGTTTCATTGCTGGGCCGCGAGGAGCAATGTATGGAGAAAATGGGATCGAAAAGAGCTAGGTGCTGAGGGGAATATTAATATTTGCAAGCTTAGCTTAAGAGAGCTCCTGATAGTTCTGCTTTCTGATGTGGTTGGTAAGGTGAGGAAATACTGTAGCAGCATATTTGCAAAGGACTGGGTAATTTAACAACTGCTAAGAAGATTTGTAGCAATGGCAGGTTAGATAAGGCAAGCACATCTCATGCTTCAGTTTAAGACTGATCCTGCAGGTGTGGCAAAGAAATTTTTTCTCAGGATTGATGCTTTACAGCGAGCGGTGTGGCTTTGGTTTGAAACTTCATGTATGTTGGTCACTGCAGGAGGTAGGATACAGGACTTGCCCACCCCATGGTCTGGTCCAGGGTGGCCAATGATGCCTTTGGAAATCTGGGCATTGCAATGATAGGAAAGCTAAGGGTGAGATTGTCAAAAGTACCTAAGGGGTTTAGAAGCACAAGTCTCAGAGAACGCTGGTGGAATTTGTGCTGCTAACCGTCTTGGGTGCTTTTGAATGTCTCCCCCTCAGTCCATGTGCTAGTGACCTGAGCATCATTGCTAGCTGGCTTACACAAATGACAGATATTTACATCTTGGTAATGCCAGTGCTGCTCACCACTCGGAGAGGAGTCCTATTCACGCAGCTTACTCCTTGGAACCGAGACACAACAATGGAAAATTGTGGGCACTGAATGCTTGAGAACCTGGCCCTGAGCTCGTCTCAAAATTTGGCCCCAAAGGCCTGGTTAAGAATAGTTGAATTACCCACAACTCCAGCTGAGGACAGTGGAAGTCCCAGTTGCTTGGCACCTTTTAGGATGACCTTGCAGGCTCTGCAGGCTGCAAACAGATTTCACCTTCCGTTGTTTTTTTGTCTCGGATCCGGTATCGTTTCCTCACGACCCTTTGTCTTGAAAGGAACAAGATGGGGGAGCTTCATCTTGTTTTGCCTTACAGCAGGCAATTGGGTGTCTCTGAAAAACCTCAAGTCCCGATCAGATAGCAAGACTTCTTTTCCAGACCTGTCCTGCTAGCGATTCTGGGCCAGATCCTAAATATCTGGCCCTCATTCCTGCTTAATGCCATCAGGGCACTACCAGTGAGGTAATATTGATACAACTAAGAAAGCGCCCAGAGATATCCTGTAGATATCCATTTGGGCACATCTGTCCCTGCTCGAGTGTAGTGAATTCATTAGAACTTTCTGTGAGACAAGATGGGTGAGGTAATATCTTTTACCGGACCAATTTTATTGGAAGGGAGAAGCTTTTGAAATTCACAGAGCTCTTTTTTTCAGGTCGGGGGTAGGTAACCAGGATGTCCAAGCTAAATACAAGGTGGGACAGATTGTTAAGCCTAAGAAGTTCACATATACTGTAGGAGACAACTTAAAATGAAGTAGGCAATAAACCCCTCTGCAGTCATAGGATAATGGAGGGTTAGCTGGCAGTGGGGTGTGTTACAAATCGTTATAACGAGCCATAAAACCAGGGTCTCTGTTAAGTCCGTGGTTTTTAGCATCCAGCAGACACTATTTAATTTAAGTTCCCAGGCTCATCTCTTAGACCTTTCAGTGTTGTTTTGGCTCAGCATCCGAGCTGGGAGAAATGGTCACAAGCCAGATACCGTGAGGAATTAGCCGTTATCTCTTTGGATTCTGTTTCCGGCACCCTGCAGGAGAAGACCAAAAGTACCGTTCAACGGTTATGCCGGCCATGAAAACACCAACGTCCGAGCGACGTTTGAAAACCCAATGTATGACCGAAACCTACAACCCACGGACATCATGGCCAACGAGGCAGATTTCACTGTCAGCACCGTGTGCACGGCGGTATAGCACTCATCCTCTCGCGCGGTGAGTGTGAGAAAAGAAAACTTGATACTTGGCTGTTGAAGGCACCCGCAGATCTATCTATCTCGTTGGCCCAAGTGCCGCGCTGTTAGTTGGACGGAAATGGATGTTGATCCATACAGATCCCTGTATGCCTGTGAAAACCTAATGTTTAATTGGCATCTTTTGAAATTCTAAGTCCAACCCGCCGAGAGGCACATGCTCACCCCTGCCCTTCTCCCCCCTCCCCCAGTGAGGAGAACAGACACCTGGTGGGGGGAGGGGGGAAGTGAGTCCAAATTTCAAACTGGAATCATTCCCTTAATAAAAATACAAAATTGCAGGCAGGGAATCTTGCCTAGTGGTTTCAGCAGGAGCCTGAGATTGAGTCCCTTGTGAATTCGGGGAGCGTGAATAACCTTGTGGTGAAAGCGCTGGATTGGAACTCAAGATCAGGACTGGAATCCTGGCTCTGTCACAGACCTCCTGTGTGACCTTGGGCAACTCACTGAGCCTTTCCCTGCCTCCGTCCCCTCTGTACAATAGGGATAACAGCCCTGCTCTACCTCACAGGGGCATTGGGAGGATAAATACATTGCAAGATTGTAAGGTGCTTAGATGCCGTGGTAATTGGGCTCAAATAAGCACCTAACAGTTAGAAAGTTATTACAGTCAGATCTGTGACTCATCTCAGCTTTTGTTAAGGGGAGTAGAGACAGGTTCAGTCAGTCAGCACCAGTGCTTGAACCCAAATGTTTGGGAATCCATCAATGGCAGGCAGATACACCAGGCTATTATACAGGGGAAGAGATTTGAGATCGTCCCCAACACCTTAGATCCACACATCCAAACACTTTGGATATGATCACTGCAGTTTGGTTCCATCTTTAAGCAGAGACTATGATGCTGTTACTGAGACTGCGTTGTGCACAGTGTGAGGAGAGGAGCAAGGTGGCACAGTGGTTTGGTCAGTAGCCTGAGACTTGGAAAAACTGGCTTCAAGTTCCTGCTCTGCCACTGACTTCTTTTGTGACCGTAGTCAAGTCACTTAGCTTGTCTGTGCCTCAGTTCTCCATCTGTACAGTGGGAATCATAGCCTTGCCCTACGTCATAGAGGCGTGGGGGTGGGAGGGTAAATACATTAAAGTGTGAGGTGCTCAGATATTATGGTAATGGGTGCAAGGTAAGGTATATCTTAGCCCAGGTATACACTAGAAAATATCGCCAAAAAGTGTGTTTGCTGGTACATCGTAGACAGGTTTGGCGATCAACATAAGCTACACCAGCAAAAGTACTTCTTTTTGCCAGTATAAGCAGCATCCCCACTCCTAGTCAGTATTGCTACATCAGCAAAAGTTTCTAGTGCAGCCCTGGCCTCAGAAAGATAGTGAAACTGCCTCTGGTTCTCTGTTTTTTGCATGTCTAATAATAACTTGCTCCTCTCTCTCTCCTTTCCTCCCCAACTGCCCCGGAATTCTCCACAGGCAGGTGTCCTGTTGATGATTGTGTTTCACCTCACTAGTCCTCGGTCATTCTCTTCCCTACCCCAGTCATGCTGAGGCTGTGGAGAACCTGCTGCTCCTTCGTTGGACTTTGAGTTACTCCAGAGAGAGTCTGCTAGGCTGCCATCCATCCTCCTCATCTTCACCCACCCACCACGTCTTGCAGTGGATAATCAAGCCAACCAAAGTGTCTCCTCCAGCACAGCTCGGGAGAACCTCTCCTTTTCCCCTCCATTGAGCCACTTCCAGTTCCTCCTGGCCAACTTCAAGATCCCAGTGTTGCTGCTCAGAAATCAGACAGCGCCCAGCTGCTGAGCCTTAGAAGGCAGGTGATCGCCTTCTGAATTGCCTTGCCAACCTGCTGTTCATTATCTCAAGAGAAGCAGTTAATGCCGGATGAGTACTTTTCTAGCAGAGGAAACAGTTGTTGGGGGCTTCTGTGAAACCAACACCCCATTGCTTTTGGGAAAAAGCTTTCTTGGCAAAGGGATGGACTTCAGGTTGCACGGCACAAAATGCCTACGGGTGTAACTGAGACGTCCGACTTCTGGAAGGGAGAGATGTTGGTTTATTTGTTGTTGTTTTTTGTTTTGGTTTTTGGCAAGGGCTTTTAGGCTTGGTCTACACTAAACCCCCAAATCGAACTAAGGTACGCAACTTCAGCTACGTGAATAACGTAGCTGAAGTCGACGTACCTTAGTTCGAACTTACCGTGGTCCAGACGTGGCAGGCAGGCTCCCCCGTCGACTCCGCGTACTCCTCGCGGCGAGCAGGATTACCGGAGTCGACGGGGAGCACTTCTGAGTTCGATTTATCGCATCCAGACTAGACGCGATAAATCGAACCCAGAAGTTCGATTGCCTGTGGCCGAACCAGCGCGGTAAGTATAGACAAGCCCTTAGTGATGCAAAAGTTCTGATTTTTTTTGGTTAGAGAGGAGGAAAATCTTTTTTTTCCCTTCTTATTGATTTTTTCCCTTGGTTTTCTTCTGTTTCTGCTGTTAATTTCAACATCCTTTCTCTAAATCTCAGAGGTCAATGGGGCAAATAGGAATTGAGTCTCTCAACCAATGGTTCTCTGTCCCTCCTGTCCCAGCGTTAATGATTGCTAATCTTCTGTAACTCTTTACACAAACATCCACACACACAAAAATGTAGGGAGAGAGAAAAAAAGAAAACTTCTTTTTCAAAATAGATCCTACAAATACAGATCATTTTTTTCCCCTACTGAGTTCAGAAACCTTTGCCCTTTCCATATTGATCCTCCACACGGCAACACAGTAAGGGCTTTAATTTCAATGCAGCGCCGTGGACTATATTTCTCAGAGGCCAAAAGGTTGTTTTGACCGCAATGAAAGCAGATAAGAAGACTCGATGTTATTATTTTTCCCTTCAAAGAATGACGCTTTGGTGATGAGACTGATCTTTTGATTCAGGATTTAATTCTGTTTGGTTTGAGTAGTTCTTTCTTAGTCAGGGCTGAAGTCAGAGAAAGCAACCGCGCCGTTTTATCACATCCTGAGCCGACCGCTTTTCCCAAATGCAGCAGACTTAGACCAGTATGTGTCAAATGAACTTAGAAGAAGCAGCTTTTTGTTACTGAAGAGGAAACAAGACTTAAAAAAAAAAAAAAACCCAAGGTGTTATTTACATTTAAGTTTGGTTTTAAACAGTATCTTTCCCCTGTCTAATATTGTCTAGGTTCCTGTCTGATTAAAACCACACTGTAGTTCTTTTCTTTGCTTTCCCCTTTACTGGAGATATAGATATATTCATTTTTACTTCTATCTGTTATTTAGACAGCTGTCTTACAATAAGCAGTGATCTACAGCCTGTTTGCTGAACAACCAGCCTGCCAAAAAAAGGCCAGTTGCGCTCCCAGAACCACGCTGCTCAGATTGATTGGGAAGAGACGCATGCAGGCGTGTGTGTTTGTGTATGTGTGCGTATTCAAAGCAGGTGTACATTTGTAACAGTGTGAGTGATTAACTACTGGAACAGCTTAGCCAGGGTTGTGGTAGATTCTCCATCACTGGCCATTTTTAAATCAAGATGGGCAGTTTTTTCTAACGGATCTGCCCTAGGAGTTACTGTGGGGCACGTCTCCGACCTGTGTTATACAGGAGGTCAGACTAGATAATCACAGTGGTCCCTTCTGGCCTTGGAATCTATGAAAACCCAAGGCGCCGATCCTGCAATGAACACCAGTGGTGCCAGTGAGATGCCAGGGGCTGCTCACGTATTGCTCCTCGACAGTTTGGGTAGTGGGCCCGTGCTGACAAAGGGCAGCTCCCCGAGCAGGACACTAGCAACAGGTCGTACCCAATGCACTGATGAGGCTGAGACGGCATCCTGGTGCTACTGGGGGAGGGGGAGTTCCCTTTTTAGTGGGGGGTTAAAGTGGTGATGAGCAGCTCCCTCTAAAGCAAAGATTTTTGTGGGTTCTGGGTCCCATTCCGTCCCCGTCCCCACTTGTGTGGATTGATAGAGGGTCTGGATCCAATTGCAAATTGAGATAGATGGCTGTATAAGAAAAGAACTCCATACCGCGTGACTGAAGTGTGCAGCAGCATTCAGTTTCATAGCCACAGGGCCAGCTTCTTGCCTTTGCACATGTGTCAATGTGGAGTAACTCCTGTGAGCTCAAAGGTGTAACCAAGCTAAGGATCCGCCCAGTGATTTTTATTTTGCCTGCAAATAGGTGACCAGCTTCAGATTTGAAGATTTGAGACCTCTCTTTGGTCTCCCTCCATTATCCCAGCCATTAGTTCAACCAAATAAGCTCCCCAGTTGATTGCACAGAGCCTTATTCCTATCCTTTTTAGTGACCCCATGGTATAGTGTGAGGACCCAGCTCCCCTAGAAGGAGAACTGTGCAATTAGCAAGAGCGCATCCTCTTGCAATCATTCATGCTCTGCTGATAATTATTGTATCAAATTGGCAGCCCTCTCGACCTTCACACTTACTGTTCTGCTTCAGAACTTCAGACCAAGAGTGGGGACAGAAATGACGTCGTCCTGCTTCCGACATACAGACCCCCTGCCACTTGACCTTAATTAGAATCTTCGCCAGCTGTGAGCAGGACAGGGTCTATGACACATATTTGAGCAGTTCTGATTCTTTTCAGTAGAGGGCAGTGGCGTACACACACTCTCTCTCTCTCTCTCAGTTAACTAAAGAATTAAGGGCCCCACATTCCCCACATTCTACTTCTCAGCCTTTCTGATTTGTTCAGATAATGCAACAGTACAGAATATACATAGAAGTTTAGAATCCACCAGATGTCTTTTAATAGCATGGCAGGATGAACTGTGGCTCTATTTAAACACAGCACTAGCTGCTTTCAACCAATTATGTACCAGTTTTCATGGCTGTTCATGCAACAGTTCAAAGGTGGTACTGCCCCATTTTTTTTGCAAGCTGGCCGGGTCATGAAATGTGACATATTTTTCATTCTTGTGCCCATCGGACTTGCATTATGTTTAAAAAAAAAAAAAAAGAAAGAAAGAAAAAGAAAAAAAATCCCTCTTTTGTACAGAGATATATTTTTATGAAACAAAAGTTTGTACAGTTAAAAAAAGACACAATGTAAATGGGTTTTTTTTTTTCATTATTGTAGTAAACAGTAGTGGAAGATTGGCTTTTTTGTAAATGTAATAAAATGTATAAATATGGTTTACATTAAAAAATTGTAAATATGTAATCTATACGTACACTTGGCTTGTCTGCAGTATATTCAAGTTAATTTATCTGTCTCTGTATATGAGGCTTTTCATTGTGTCCAGGCATACTTTACTGAATTTGAAAGCTATTTTAAATTTTTGAATTAAAATAAAATATAAATTTTTGCATTGCTTTTCTTACATTTCCTGGCATTTTTTCATATGCTTCCAAGGATCTCCTCATTCTACTCTGCAAGGAGGCTCTAAACACCAGCGACATAAACTGGGGAAGGCCTCTACATATCTCCTGAGAACAGAGGCTATGGACACCAACCACGTAAGCTGGGGAAGGCCTCTCTGTATCTCCTGAGAACAGGAGGTTTCAGACAGCCTGCGGATAAACCTAGATATGGGTGGGCTGAGGACACACAGGATTCTCGTTGCTGTACTGAATCTTTTCTCTTTCCTTCATGCAGTTCTAATCTAGAATGGCGGGGTTGGGGCTGCAAGTCAGAACTGAACGGGATTGGCAAAGCTGAGGAGGGGAAACCCAAGACTGGCCTAGCAGGGAATGCGGCAGAGTAGGAGTTAGATGCAAAGGCAGAGCTGAGTGCGGGGTGTGCCCAGGACTGGAATAGCAGTGCGGTTCAAAAGATGCATTGGCAGAGCTGCGGGAGAAGCCAAGGGCTGGCTTAGAAGGGCACTGTCGATCTGGCTGAGGGACAGTACAGGAAAAAGGAGGACGCTTACGCCAGCCACCTTTCTTGCTCTGTGCCCGGCTCTTCAGAAGGCCTTTACTCCTTTGCCTTCCTGTGCACCAAGACCCATAAAGCAGAACAATAGGAGCAAAAGGCGGGAAAGGGAATCAGACAAGACCCTTTCCCCTCCCACTTCACATACTCGTCTCTCCTACCACAGCCGGCAGCCATCAGGAATCCTTGGAAGACATCCCCAATCTGGATTCAGTCCACGCTTCCTGGCTTGCAGCAGATTCATGCTCAAGGAGCTAAATAGAGCTGACACCTGTCCTCTATTCCCCCAGGGTGACTTCCTCTCTCTCCAATTGCTCTGCTAACAGGGTGGGATGATATTCCACCTGTAATCCTCACCTTTTTTGGTTTTCATTAGCGATCTGTTGCTATTTCATCCATGGGGGAGGGGGGACAGATGGGGGATTTGGTGAGATTATAGAAAGAAAGAGGGCCAGATCCTTAGCTTCGGTGCAGCTATGCTCGTTTACAGCAGCTAATAGCGCTACTGAATTACCCCAGTTGTGGAGCGGGACTAGAAATTCGGAGGAGCTGCATGAGCTGCTGGATGAAAAGCGATGGATTTAACTCTGACACCTCCTTGATTCATCCGCCTTGCTCCCAATCAGAAGAGCAGGGACCTGTGTTCCCCCTCGCCCTTCAGTGTGGTCAGTAAAACGAAAGAGAAGAAAGTGGGGCTGGGGAGGCCAGAGAGCGAGAGGTTGTGACATGAAATCAGCTCCTTGGCTCACTTACTCCTCAGGCCGCGAGAGACAGGGAGCTGCCTTCTCATCTGCTCAGCAATTATTGGCTACCTTCGAATGCCCCATTGGCGCTGAAAGACATTTTCCATTGGAGTCCGGGCCATAGCATAGGGCTAGGTCGGCCTGCGTGGCAATTGGTTTATGCTCTTAAGTGATGCGAAGACAAAGCAAAGATCCTGCCGGCAGCTGGTGCGCAGTCAAAATCCCATAGGACATGTTGTAGAGCAGAGGTTTTAGCCCCCTGTGTCCTGGCCAAATTATTAGAAAAACCACATTCTTCCTCCCCCATGTCCACCAGCAGTTTCAGCCGGATGTGCCGCTCTTCAGTTGGGGCCCTAGCCCATTGCATGGCATGGCTGTGCCGGGCCTCACCGCAGCGGTGGCTGCGGTTTTACTGTCTCATGAAATGATCCTTTAATATCCCTCGCCTACCTCACAAGGTGTTTGTGAGACAGAATAGGCCACAGCAAACTCCGATTGTTGGCAAACCAGTGCCATAGGAGTGCACAGTGTTACAGCTGTTGGTTTAGTCCTGATTTGGATACAGGGGCTGAACAACTGAACCATGGTTTTATGGGCATTACTAGCGCTCCAGATGTTAAAGGGAGCCATGCTGGTTGGACCCGGAAGCATTCGTCAGACTTGGTCCCTAAAGCACAGAGTATGTAGTTAAACTACACAGAACTAAAATGTTGGCCACGCTGCCGTGTGCCACAAGTTTGTGCCTATCGGAAGAAGGGTGGGGTCTCAGCTACTACACAGCAGACTCAGCCATGCCATGAGTATTTGGCTGGATTTTTAGAAGAGTTGGTTGAACCATTTTGACTTTTCAACCCAATTTTTCATCGACAATTTGGCAGAAAAGAGCACCCAAAATATCAACAAAATCTTTCGTCGAATTTTTTTTTTCAGTTTAGCTGGTTTGAAATATTTTAATCTTTTGCAAAATTAGAGGGGGAGGGGGGAGTCCAAAATATTTACAAACTATTTTACTGTTTCTTTGTCTAGGGATAGTGCTGAACACACGGTGTGAATTGGCGCTGGGGGGCTCATCTCTTCAGAAAATCAGACTCATGAAGACTAAAATGCTCGTGTGTGTGTGATTTTCAGAGCTGGATGGGAATAGAAATGGGGAATTACGTGCCTAACTGGGTGCACATGGGAAAGTTATAAGTCCATAGATATTTTTTTTTCATAAATTGAGCATATTTTTGACCACGGTTTCCAAAAAGCGCCCCGATCGTGGTTTTTCCAGTCGAATTCTGACTTTAAACCACATTCAACGCCGTCTCAGCTGGCACCCAGGGAAATTTCCTAGGGTTGACAAGGCTCAAGCGTGGTATATGTGACACCCGTGTGTTATTAGCAGTGCTTAAAAAAACACCACTCTTAGTTCGTAGGCAGGCAGTTCTGCCCATTATCATGGCCCAAATGGAGAATAACTTGTTTTGATGTAGTGCTTTTCATTTGGAAGGGATCCCGAAGCATCTGCAAACCACATATTCATGGATCACGTCTGCCAACCATTGGAATGCAGCCCCCTCTGGGAAGAAGCGCGGCAGCTGTTCAACAACACGCTGCAATGTTCCTCAGCAGTTTACGTCAGGAAGAATAATGCACAGAGGGCAAATGGGGGTAGGCAGAGAAGGTATTTCCTCTTCTCCCCCCCGCCCACATCTTTCCTCCGCACCCTAAGGCAGAACGCTAAATAAACCATTTCCCGGTATGAAATCAAGACCATCAAGTGAGACATCTGTGACAGTGCACAACTTTAATCCCTGCGCCCCCTGGAGAAAGGCTCAGCAGAAAAACAAATTAGTAATGTAATTGCTGTAGTGAGCAGCCTGGAAGAAAAAGCCCCATGTCCCTGCCAACATGGTTCAGTCCACCCGGCCCCAGAATTGCTTTAAAAAGCTGTTTGCTGAGGTATTACATTCCTAACCATGGGCCCCCAAAATGAGCTCCTGACAATGGCTGGGCTGGGTCCTGGGCTGGAAACCGCCCCAGCCGGATTAACAACTTGTTCTCCCAACTCTTCTCTTCTCTTCTTCCTCTTCTTCACACAGTGGGCAAAGACATTTTTTTCTTTTCCGCCAGTAATTTAATGGCCCACAGGTGGGTTTTAATCTCGTGACTGTAGCAAACAGCCCTGCAGCAGCAGCATCCCCTGAGCACTTGTGGCATTTCAACTGGGTGAGTAAATGCAAACACCAAGTCCATCAGGAAGGGAACAAAAATCTTGCGCCTATGTTCCAGGTGCTGCCATGCCAGGTAATATCTGTGCTGATGTTGGGCAGGGAGAGGGCTCCTTAGGAGGTTTGGGGATGTATGTGGAGGGGCCAGGGGGCATTAAAGGGGCCTGTGTCATGGTCAGGCGGGAGGTGTTTGGGGAGCAAGCCCGACCCACACTCACCCCAACACCTCCTGTTGCACAGGGCTGGGCCCAGCTCCACACTCCGGGCTTTGCCACCTGGCACATGGGCTAATAGCGTCACGCAGGTTTGGCCCTGGCTGCCCTCTCCTCCTCACCAGGCCTGTGACCCACCTTGAACTTGCCTGCAACCCACTGGTGGGTCGGGACCGGCCGTTCGGGAAATACTGACCTACAGAGCGAGAGCCTTGCTGCAGAATCCTTACAGCAGCTGACCGTATCCCCGTTTCCGACTGTGATCAGCAGTGCCTGATATATGAATGGGAGCAGAAAAGGGGGAGAACGGTGAGGTGGGGAAATCCAGACACGAAAGGCGTCTCTGTGGGCAAACGGCCCCTTGAATTTGGGCTGGAAATTGGGCAGTCTGGAATTATTTTTTTAAAGCTCTCTCTCAAATGAAAGCCCTCCAGTTCTCTGCACGTGACTGGGGACAACGCAGAAAACTGCCAGCTGCAGCCTTTCAGAGGCACTCTCCTCTCTGGCTGGAGTCAGATGTGCACGGAAAGGCTCCCGAGATGGCCCAAGCTTTGCATGACTCAGCCAGGCTGGGAGTGGAAGGAACTTTAAAAGCCCAGCTGCCGAAGCCCCTGAGAGTCCCAGTTAAAGGCTCCGCTGCTGTCCATACAGAATATACCATAGCAAGTCCAGGCCCCAGAGATGGGACTCGGTGTCTCTCTTCTAATGTCTGCGGCTGGATGGCAGGTGCAGCAGGCTGCGCTACTCCCAGTGCACTGAGGTGGGAAAGGCTGTACGTCTGCAGCCAGCCGGTAAGAAAAAAAAGCCAATCAGTTTCTAGGCCCTGTAGTCAAACCAGCCTCCAAGAATCCCACGGCTCAGCAGGGTAAGGTCCTGGGTAGCACTCGATGGGCTGATCTTCATGGAGAAATGGGTGCAGGCGGTAGTGTGGGTGAATCCATAGGGGGTACTCCTCTCTCTGAGTCAGTACTGACCTCAGCGCAGTGCTTGGGGCGCTGTGATTCAGGGAGCAATGTAGCTGACTCACTTGGTGTGCGCTTCCTTATAAGTATTGACCCCAATGTGCTTGTGGGGGGGAGGGGACGGTGCTGCTGAGGTTTCTTTCAGGTAAGATGTAAAACCAAGAACTAACCATTAGTGGACGTTAAATATCCTGTGCAGTTCTGTCAAGATCTGTGGTGCTAGCACCAGTGTCAGGGACAAAAAGTCCAATCTGGGCGGTGCCATTCCTCCTTCATTGATTGCTGCCCGCAGTTTCAAGTGGCCTTCATCACTTCCTGTCCCAAACTGAGGACCGGCCTTCTTAGAACGGCTGACATCCCCCAGAAGTGGCTGCACTCAAGGGGTGAGTAGGCGAAATTATCTGTCTATCTCTGCGCAAAGCACAGCGGGATCCCATTGAATGGGATGATTTAGTTGGGGATTGGTGCTGCTTTGAGCAGGGGTTGGACTAGATACCTCCTGAGGTCCCTTCGAACCCTGAGATTCTATGATTCTATGAATGAAAGGCCCCGGAGAAAGGGAAGCTACTTTCCTTTTGGTTTGGATTGTGTCATGGCTGCAATGTTTTTTTGTGTGCGTTTGGGGAATCCAGACTCTGGGACAAGGAAATTTCTCTCGCTTGAGTTCCGTCTGGTGACGCAAACGGATGGAACAGAGATGCCATCGGGCAGGGTTGAGAGATCCATGGGAGAGAGGGGCCCGAGGCTGGAAAATCAGGGGAGCAGTCGATTGAAAACCTCTGCACAGCTGGAGGGAGCTGCAGAGCAGGACTGGGGGGCACCAGCAGAGCTGGTGGGGGGTTGTAGGGCTGGAATAGCGGGAGGGCCGTAGGTAAGGATTCCACAGCAGCGAGCCTGCCCATTTCTTGGGGAAGGGACCATACCTCGCTGGCTATTTTCCATGGCTAGCACTTTTCAGGTCTAAATAATCAGCAGGGTAATTTTGGAGGGGACCTTACACATCCCCGGCCTGTACAGAGCCTGCCTCTGACCTGGGCTTTTACAAGCACGGAGCCTTTTAACATTCCCATTTTGATCGCAGGCCCAGGACGCCCTCCTCCCAACCTGGGCTAGGAAGATGAAACAAAGCAGTTACAAAGAAAACCTATAAACCCGGTGCTGCCTTCGGTTCAGCCACAGTAATTCAGTTCCACCCGCTAACCGGTCTGGGTCATTTGCTCCTGGCAAGTCTGCAGTATCTATAATAAGGGAATCATTTGACTCCCAGAGGGAAAATCAGACACGGAAAGTCACCTGCACTCCTGGGAAACTGCACACTCCTTTCAGCAGGATCGTCTCCAAGTGAGCTTATGTCCCTCCTTCTACAACCTGCATCTCTGCAGTTTGGATCACCCCGCAGGGAAAGGCAGCCAGGCACGACACATGGCTGGGAGCCAGGACACGGAGGCTGGGACGCGGGCTCCATTCACACCCACTCTAAGGCCCTTTACACTGCCAGGGCTGCATAAAGGCGACTCATGTCCTGAAGACCTGGATGCAGTTCCTGGCTTTGACAAAGGCTTCTTGCGTGACTTTAGGCAAGTCACTTAGACCTTGTCTATTATTATTATTTGTAATAGTGTCTAGGCGCCCCGATCATGGACCAGAGCTCCACTGGGCAACAGACACAAAAATCTTACACCTACGTATAAGACAAAAGACATGAGACAACCAGTGGGTACAGACAGATGGGGGAGCACAAGGAAACAAGGGTGCATCTCTCTACATTTGAGCTGGCCGGTCAAATTCCCACCTTGAGCAGACAGCCCCCTAAAAACAGAAGTGGAGTGGTGGGAGGGGCTAGCTACCCTAGTATGTGCATAGGGTCTTGACAGGATTGGACTCTGGGCCTCGTGCCACCGTGGCCAGGGCCGGCTCCAGGCACTAGCTTAACAAGCAGGTGCTTGGGGCGGCCAAGGGAGAGGGGCGGCACCTGCAGCAATTCGGGGGCAGCAGGTCCCTCACTCCCTCTAGGAGCCGATCGCGGCTTTTTTTTTTTTTTCAGTTGCTGCCGCCGGTCACGACCACAGCTGCTTTTTTTTTGCTTGGGGCGGCAGAAATGCTGGAGCCGGCCCTGACCGTTATTTTTAGCTCGCTAGCTCTGATCAAAGCTAGTGTGGGGGTGTCTTCCGGCGCTGCAGATTACACCTCCCGGCTCGAATGCAGACATCCAGAACAAGCCAATGCTGGGCAGGCGGCATTGCAAATTTAAACTTAAATAAACCTGTTTTTTAAGTAAGTGTCCACGCAGCCTTAGGCACCAGTTTAACTAAATTAGTTTAATGTCACACCTTAAATTAAGCCTGTACAACTTTGCTGTGTAGACAAACAAATCTCGCCCCATAATCTCTCCCCGGTGCAAGTCAAACCCTTTAGGGCAGCTCCTGTCAGGCATCCCGAATCACTAGCGGCTTCTTACTATTCTGTTTATGCAGCTGTCGAAAGGTGCAGCAAAGAGATTGCCCTTTCCCTGTGGGAAAGCAAGTTTGTGGAGCTGTAAATCCCAGTGGCAGGTTTGCATTAAGCCCATCGCTGTAAATTCCTTCCTTCCCTGCCCAGTTCATGGAGAGACGACTTGTCTACGGAGGGTTCTCTTCTGGGGTTGGTTCTGGGAGTCGGCAATAAGGGGCCAACCAGGCTGAGAGATTTGCCTTCTTACCTTTACCTCTCGCTCCAAACGGAAAGCAAAGACCAGTGGGTTCCTTCATGCGTCTGCTCACTGTCTCTCTGTCACCTGCACACCACACTGAGCCTGGTACCAGGCCTGCTGCCTCTTTCTTGGTGGGATTTCTTAACGCTGTCACTTCCTGGCAGCTTTTGGAGAAGGGCCGTGTTGAGCCAAGAATAAGCCAAAGGAAAGTCCTGGCACACCTCAGTCCTTGTCACGAGCAGCACTTGGGTGCCAGTCAGCAGCCCGTCCCGGAGGTCATGACAACCCATCTCGCCTGTGTGTTTGTGACCCGCATTCTGCTCAGGGAACAGATGCCTGAGGGAAGCAGGCAGGGAGGGGAAGTATGTGGGGGATGTCTGGTCTACTCAGGCCCATCTGCACCTAGGGGTCTGAGGTGAGGGGCGGGGAGCTAGGCATACCTGGATGTGGGGTGTTCGGATGGTAGCTGGTCCAGCGGTTACAGCCTTTGCTCGCACTTCCTCATGTAGGCCCAACAAATTGCAGCCTCAGGTGTTCTCTCTATAGCCTGCAGTCTAGGGAGCCCCACAGGAAAGAATATGTGGGGGAGAACTTTTTCCCAGTGGGAATTATGTTCTTGCGGGTGAGGGGCTGGCTGCAGCCCAGGATAGTGGAGGTAAATACAGAGTCCCTGGAGGATAGGGTGACCAAATGTCCCGATTTTATAGGGACAGTCCCGATTTTTGGTTTTTTCTTATATGGGCTCCTATTACCCCCCACCGCCTGTCCCGATTTTTCATACTTGCTGTCTGGTCGCCCTACTGGAGGAACAGGTCCTATCCACCCGATTGACCCATTCTCTCTCAATCCAAGAAAACCCCACATGCCAACAGCACTCTGAGAGCCAAGGCAGGTCCTTACAGTGACGCTAACTAGAGCCATGTGGGTGGCCTGAACTGGAATTGCAGAAAAGAGGGGAGGTTAGAGGAGGATTCTGAATGGTTGCTGTGTCAGTACAATTATTATTATTTCTATACCAGTAGTGCCTATAGATCCTATGGGGGATGCGGGCCCCACGGTGCGAGGTGCTGTACGTAATAAGACACAATCCCTGCCCCAAATTGCTTGCAAGCTCAATAGACAAGGCAACCAAATACCAGCTGACAGATGGGGGAAACTGAGGCAGGGAGAGATTAAATGACTTGGTCAAGGCCACACAAGGAGTCAGTCGGAGCCAGGAATTGAATCCAGGGCTCCTGAGTTCCCCAGCCCATGGCCTTACACACAAAGCTGCTTCTTAAGGAGTGTCATGGATCATGGCACAATAAAACCTACAGCAGAAATTCAGTCAATAGAGACGCATTTTTCCTCAGAGAAGAAGGGGTTAAAAGTTGTTTGTGGCTGGGTGGGGGAGGGATGGCGAGAGAGAAGTGGGGTAGCTGAGGACTAAAATAAAATGAGTCAATTGCTTAGCCAAATCCAGCAATCCCGTCCTGTCCACTGGTTTCCATTCCCCTCCCGCTCAGAGCTTGCTGTGCCGCTGCTCAGAATTCAGCCTCGTTCCAGGTCATGGACACTCATGCTAGAAGAGAAAAGCAATTTCTCTAGAGTTGATCACCTGTGAGATCAAAACAGAAGTCCTGCTTTTTTTTAAGTGAACCTTTTACATCTAATCCCCATGCCCCTGAGGCGTGAGTCCCCCAGGGGAGGGGAGGTGGCAGCAAACAGGAGAAACCCAAGACAGGATGAAATCAAAACGACAGGAGGGGGAAGGGAGACCTTTTTTTCCTCCCATTCAGTTTTTTAGTGTGCCGGTATTTTCAGTCTCTCTTATCACTTAGGGAAGCAAAGCAGGCACAAGACGCCGTCCCACCACCTGGAAACTGGAATTTCCCCTAAGCTCAGACTTTGTCCCGTTACACTAGGCAGGGAGCTCTGTAGGGAAATCGCCTCCTTGGCTCTGTCACACTGAGCAGCGGGCAGTAGACCGGGGGCACTGCAGGGCACACCCTGAGCTTAACTCTGCCCTTTGCCCAGCGGTAGAGACAGTTTAGACCTCAGCGGGAAATGGCAGCCAAGATACCAGTTCCCAAAGAAGGAGGGGCAGCTGGTGGAAATTGGCCAAGCACCATTGACAGCAGCGGAGAATCTCTCTCTGCCCCTTGCTCTCTCTGCCTCCTGCCCTCGTTAGCTGTTTCTTTGTCCGTCAATGCGCCGACTTCCATCATCCACCCTCCCTCCTGTCTCCCTCCCATCCCTTGTTTCCCAGTGCGATAGCTCCAGCCTTTGGCTTCCTGCTTGAAAGAGGATGGATCACAGCGATGCTTGGCAGGCAAGAAAAAACTAAAAGCCCTAGGCAGTGACTAGGGAAGAAAGTGCCTGGTGTAGAATCATTCATTCTCACTTTACTCTCCCGTCCCCTCTGCGAGAGCCGGGGTTCCTGGTATGCAGCACCAGGCTGCTGGCACAATGCTGCACTCCATGGGCTGGCTCCAGGAGGAACAATTCATTTTCTTACTGGCACAGCTGCTCTGTAACGGGAAGCCGTGCACAATGGAAGGGGGCACCTGGGACAGATCAGTCCCTGCCAAGAAGAAGTGATCATTGCCCTGCTGGGAGCTGTCACTGTGATACCTCGCTCCTGCCAGAACATGCTTTCAAAGGGGGGTACAACGCGGGGAGTAGGGGTGGGTTAGTGGCTGGGGGGGGGAGGGGGCTGGGAATAAGATTTGTTGGCTCCAGTCCCAACGCTAGGAGGTGAATTGGATGTAGAGGTTAGAACAGAGGCACAAGAATCTGGATTCTATTCTTCTAGTTTTGAGTGTGGCCTTGTAGTTAGACCTGGGGTCTGGAAGTCAGGACCCTTTGGTTCTATTCCCAACTCTGGGAGGAGCTTGGGGTGTAGTGGTTAGAGCAGGGGTCTGGGAACAGGACTCCTGGTTCTGGTGACTGGAGCAATACGCTGCGAATTTGGGCTCCAGGTCCAGCTTCCTTCCAACAAACTCAGCCCCAGACACAGAGCTCCAATCCTGTGCGGGGCAGAGTGCCTCCCACTGGGAGTGGAGGGCGCTGCACCTTGCAGAATCGGGCTGCTTTCCAGAGGGCATTGCTATTCCTCTTTTCTGTCCCTTCAAAGGCTACTTTCTTGGTCTAGCATTTTGACCCTGGCTGCCCCAATTTGCTTGAATGGGCCTGGCATTCTCTCTCTCTAATGCCTCCTTGCTTTCCTCTTGCCATTGATTGACTGCAATTAGCTTGCATCTTGGCTTCTATTGATGAAATTTGTTTTTAAAAGGGCATTATGCCGCCTTTGATATCCTGCTGCCTTCTGCTCCACCCACGCTGACTTCCCTGGATCCAAATTGGACTCACCCTGTGGTTTTCCTTTAACTTTCTATTTGTTTCTTCCAAATCAGAGGGTGCTTTCCCTGTCTCTCACTTCAGTGACTCCTCCTCGGCTAGTTTGCTCCCCTGAAATAAGGCCAGCAGTCAAAGGCAGTAACTCCCAGCGTCCTTTGGCTACGAAGATTTCAGCAGATGGTTTATGCCAAGGGTCTGACTGTGCTGAAGTTTGGTCGAGACCATCCATCACATGCTGAGAGCGGTCTGTCTTTTTGCTTTGCATTTCAGAGAGCTAACAATAGTCCGGTTTGATTTGGGAGGGCACCGGTGGAGGAGAAAAACCGAGTCCTGATGCAGGATTGATGTAAAGACTTTCAGCATGGGCCATTGTTGCACACTACTGCAGCTTCGATCCTCAGCGTAACGTTCTTGTTCACTTCCCCTATCTGCCGGTGAAGATTATGACCTGATTGGTGGCTATGGTAGCAGGCTCTGAGCTGGGCTTTTCAGGGTTAAAGCATGTTGGATCAGAGCTAACATTTTTCAGCCTCCATGTTTTGCCACCCCTAACTTCCCCTGTTCCCTCTCTTGCACTGGGAGTTCCCACCCCTATGGTATAAATATGGGATTTGGACAGGCAATGGTGAATCCTTGGAGCTAGGAATCATTAGCATACTGGAGTTAGGCGCCGAGCTGGAAGTACTTGTCATGTTCAGAATATTTGCTTTTTAAACCGAAGTTCTTTAAACTACCATCCCCCGCATGCACCTGGCCTGGTATTTTTGAATATTCTAAGATTTTAAAAACACCTTTCAAACTATCAAGTAGCAACTGGGACATCTTGGCTGGAGCCTAAGGGGAGTTAGACACCCAGTTCACACCTCAGCTGGCCAAATGAGGTCCCATAGGATACCATACTATGCCATTATAGGAGACTGAGGCCTTCATGTAGGTCTCTGTGGGGTGATAAGAGCGGCTCTTCACTCATTTGTAGAGGGGGCTTTCAGACTTGCAGAGCCTCGTTAGCAACAATGTGCTGCTGAGTTTCCTCACACTGAAATCTGCCTATGGAATACTCTTCCCCACGGAAAGTAGCAGAAGCCCCATTGCTTGAGTTGCTTAAAATTGGCCAAAGCCTTGGAGAACAGATTATCCTGCTCTGACAGAGGAGAACAGACAAGAACCAATCAATCGCTTCCATCTCTAATGTCTATAGCTCTATGGATATGAGGTTTCACAGCCCCATGAACATGTGCAATGGAGCTGTGAATAGACTGATCAATATCAGTGCACAGTCTCGGACATAGGGCCAGACTCACCTTCTTGCTGGGATTTGGTTTCATTGCTAACCCACAAACAAAAACCAGCCTCAGCGTCTTCTCTGAACTCACCGGTGGGTTCCTCTTCTGAACTCAAGAGACATTTCACTCCCCGACGTCCTGCTTAGATTTAATAGGACCCACCGGCCAGCATGATTCAGCAGCAATTAACCTGAATTTTTTACTGCAATATTTTAACAGCTGTCCCGAGGGCGTCTCAACAGAAAAGTCCCACATCACTGTGCAGGGTATTGAGACCTGATCCATTAAAGTAAGTTGGAGCTGGCTCAGACCACTGGCATCTGTTTGCTTATGGGATTAGATGGGGAAAATGTGTTACTCAGCCAGTGCCTTTCAGACGTGGGGCTTCAGCTAATCACACTGTAGTGCAACATATTGCTAGTGAGTTTTCATCCCCACTTCTCTCTTTCTTGGCAGGTTTGGAACGCAGTGTTTTGTAAGAGGATTTACTCTCAGTTCATTAGGGCGCTTCGTCCTTAGGGTAGTTGCTGAAGTCATCTGCATTGGATATGACATTCCTATTATCTGCATGACAGTAGCACTTAGAGGTCTCAACTCAGGTTGGGGCCCCCATCGTGCAAGGCGCAGTACATAGATAGTGAGAGACAGCCCCTGCCATAGAGCTTAGAATCTAAATACATTATACAGAGAAAGGGGGAGAAACAGAGGCACCAAGAGGGGGGGAGTGATAAACAGAAGGTCAGTGGCAGAGCTGGGGATAGAACCCAGGTCTCCTGAGTGCTTTATCTTTGTGCTTCTTAACATAATAACCAGCCAAACAACTCCATCAGCTCTATGTTGCTACTTCACCAGCCAACATATTGAAATACAGCCTGGCAAGCCGAGGGTGAAAGAGAAGAACTGACTGTCACAATGCCAGTGGCCTTTGAGTGTTCCCCATTTCAGCCAGCTCCAGACACCCTAATCAACAATTTCCTTCAAAAACACCAATAACCAAAACCAATCAGCATGGTGGCACATCTAACCCCTTCCAGCAGCTTCTAATTTAGAAGGCACAATAAGCATTTACAGAGGTAATTAACAGCAATTTATATCAGTGCTTTGTAAATGAATGGTTAACACTAGGGGTATCCCGTACGTACAATCCACCCATGGCTCCTTCTCCCTCTGCATTTTCCAACAGCGTTCAGCATGTTGCAAAGAAATTTTATACTAATAGTTTCAATTAGGCAAAGCCCTGTTCCCTATTTAGATTATCTTTCAGGACCATTCCATGCAAGGAGTTTGTTTATTTTTATGTATCTGTTATTTGCAATTGCCAGACCCCTCTGGCTCTGGCAGTGTAGGTACCGTCTGCTTTCCCTACTGCATCCCATTCATCATGCTGCTGCCGTTCTGTGGGATTTTTATTGTGCCGGTGCCATTCATCAAGGAAAAGACAGCCAGTAGTCCGGTTCGAGGGGAAAGTGAGCCAGATATGGAGTGTCTCTCGTGACCATCACTTGTCTCTGAACCTTTCCCTCTGCAAGATGACACAGATGTTTTCAGTAAACCTAAATGTGATGGGGATAGCTGTGAGACAACTCCGACCCCATCTTGGCAGGTAGGTCATTTTCTCGGCAGGGACGCTGCTGCTGTGCTTAAATAGTTCCTCAAAGCTGACACCAATATAGAGGACTCTAGCCTACTGCAGAAATGTGCAAGCGTCAAAACAAGCCTGCGCTTCCCCAGCAGTGGGCCTGATTCCCCCCTGCCCTGCCTGTCACATAGGTAGGGCTTCATCTGGGAGACTGCCTGAGCTGCCACTGCTTAAGACTCTGTGGATCAGGCACAGAGATGGACGGGTAACACACATTGTAGGTGTGGGTTACACGTTCATCTTGCAACTCCAAGATGCTTCTGTATATTCTGAGCAAGTATTGTCCGCAGTGCAGTACACCCGTCCAGGTGAATTCTAGAAGTCATTGGCATTGATGTCACACAGTAAAACTGGACAGAGAGTCCCTGGAAATTCATTTACTGTAGGGCAGGGGAACCAACGGCGGTGGGTAATGAAGTGCTGTGATAATTAGCTCCAGGGGTAAATCAGCCAGGCTATGAGAAGCAGAAGATGGAGGCATGGGAAAGGGCTGAGGAGAACCTGCTCAGATCCCTACTTCATTTCTAGTTTCAGGGCAGGACTTAGTTTTGGGCTCAAATTAATTGTTGCTGAAATGCTGCAAGATTTCACTTGGCTCACAGAAGCTCAGCTAATGGGGTGAGATTTTTGTTACCTTGCACGGTTGGAGAAATTTCATCTGCATCCACCAAGGACCTGCATAACAGACCCCTTCTTACTTTGTATCCAGCCAGGAGCAGGTGGTTTGGGATCCAGAAATCTCCAACACCTAACTTGGGTTGGAAGTTCAAGCTCTACCTCATCTATGGGAGGCTGATTGCCAATCAGTTGCATTTATGTATCCATGAGCCAGCTGGTATAAGTCAGTGGAGCTACGTGGATTTACACCAGCAGAGAATCTGGCCCTATTTCTCTACACCTGACATTGAAACCACAATCTCCTTTCCATTCTCTGACTTAAGAGACCATTACGTTCCTTAAAGAATTTTTCAATGCTACCCAGTACTGCTCTCTGCGTGGCGAATCCCTGATGCAATTTTTAAGTCAATGGAAGCCCAATTAAGGGTGAAATTCACCCTTGTGCAAAGAACTAG
The DNA here is from genome assembly GCF_027887155.1 of Malaclemys terrapin pileata. Classification (NCBI taxonomy): domain Eukaryota; kingdom Metazoa; phylum Chordata; order Testudines; family Emydidae; genus Malaclemys; species Malaclemys terrapin. The sequence continues at coordinate 15,004,527 of NC_071526.1, read as the reverse complement.
CCCCAGGCATATGCATCACTGACCTATTTTATATCTATATATATATAATAGAGAGGAAAAGGCTCTATGGCTTACAGCCATCTAATGATAACATACATGAGATAAACTGCAGCCTTAATACTGCTTAATTACTTGGTGAATGTTATTTTATCCCTTTCCAATTTTCCTCATCAATTTTTAAATTTCATTATAATGATCATGGTTTGTACATCCCTCTTTCCAGACTTTTATTATTTTTTAAAAGGAAAACTGTAGCCATTCATTTATTTTTTAATTAAAATTGTTTTTTGTTTTGTTTTTTTTAAATCAAACCCCAGATGTCATCAGTTATTTTCTTTACTGCTAGGAGAGGAGAAAGAACAGTGGCCAATTGTAGGGGCTTAATGAGTGTCAACCCCAATTTAAAACTTGTGAATTCATTATTATTGTGGATCATATTATGTTAGTACCTAGAGGCTACGGTTGAGATCTGGATCTCCGTATGCCAGGTGAATTTCAAAATTTGAATTTGAATTTCAAAAAACGCGACTTCGTGCAATTATCTTTGCGGCATGCACCCCAGCTCTAGCTCATTAATTACAAGACATAAAGAGATCATTTCCACGTCTGGTCTTGGACCCCATTGTGCATTTATTCTGGAATGTGGAACGTCTTTCTGCAAGTGTCGTTTTCCAGCTTTACCAGTGAATGTCATGCACTCCTACATCCATAAAAGAAGCTAGTGAATCCGTGCGTGTATAGACGTGTGCATATTCATGATCTTTTTTTGCTTTGTTTCACTGTGGCAATGGACACGGCAGTTGGCGCAAGTGCTAATCTTCAGGCCTTGGTTGTTACTCCCACCTTATCATGCTGAAGGCCAAATCCTGAGACCCTTTATCTCCGCCTAAGCACTGCCACTGCAAAATAAATAATTAACAGCATCCGCCACATTAGCTTTATCATACAGATGCAGGCTCTACCCATCGCCACTGTCTTTGTCAAGTAATATTGTTCTGTCTGAATTTGTAGCTCCAGACAAGAGAACCCCACCATATGGGTGAATTGCGGAGTCTCTTAACTCAGCTTTACCCATTGCATTATCACAGCGGGATGTCATCGTAATAATACAAAATACTCAGGAAACCTCCTTGTCTTGTTTCCTAGGGCTTGGAAACAATCAGCTTTTCTACCAGGGTACTGGTGATTAAAAGAAACAACCCCACCATCCTAAGAAGCACTAAAAGAATAGCCGAAAGGAATGAAATAATCCCAGGGCTGCTGGCACCCTAACAAGATAGCTTGCGATTCCACATTAGCTGTGTGATGGCTGCCACAAACCAGCTCTTCGCATGGCTTGACCTACTGGGACAGTGACGCTGCCGCTGCTGACAAAGCGGCGTGAGAATAAGTCATAGTAACATTGCTTCGCTGGAGAGTTAAGTGGCTTGATTTTTAACTCCCACAGATGGGGAATTGCAAGGGCCCAGCCCCTTTGAAAATCAACTCACGTATTTATAATTGGCCTTGTCTAGACTAGGAAAATAGGTCTGTAACCTGTACTCCGGTTGAGTAGGATTTACTTGACACTGAGCTCAGTGTGTGTCTCATTTCTCCAAACTTCTCTCTTTTCTCCTCACAAAGATTCATAGATTTTAAAGCCAGAAGGGACTATTAAATCATCGAATCTGCCCTCCTGTACAGCACAGAACTCCATCCAGATACCCCTCTACTGAGCCTGATCGCTGACCTCCCAGAAAGGCAGCAATATGGATGGTTGCTATCTTGGCGAGTGTTCCCCGATGGTATCGCACTGAGTAACCATGCCGTGAGAGAGATGTAGAACATCACCAGGTCGTGACGACATTGGCACCACACGTTGTCAGGTTGAGATTTTGATCATTCCATTGACAGTACCATGTCCACCTTCCAAAGGATGTGGGAATGATCCAGGACCTGTGAAATGCACCACACCAGGAGTATGATCGCCCCACTGACGTTGAAGCTTTCCCAGAAAACCCTGAACTGGTGGGAAGCCTCACTCAGCAAACTAGGACATAAAGGATGGCCCAGTAGTTGGGGGCATCCTTTATCTCCTAGGGTTTGGGGCTTGAGAGACGTGGCTTCAGTTCCTTGCTCTGCCACAAACTTCCTGTGTGACCTTTGGCAAGTCGCTAACTTGCTCTGTGCCGTAGTACCCCATGCGTAAAATGGGGCTAATAGAACTGCCCTACTTCCTGGGGGTGCTGTGAGGAGAAATGCATTAAAGATTGTGAGGTGGTCAGACACCACAGTTATGGGGGCAACGTCAGCACCATAGATAGAATCCTGTTTGTCCCGGCCTTCGATTTATCAGTGGTGCAGCCCCAGTGCTGGAGCCCAATGTACTCACTTCTTCAGTCAGAAGGAACTGTGGTGGCTTAGGACCCGCAGACATCCGCTGAACCAGTTGTGTTATTGTTCTGAGGCCCAGATGCTGTCATTAAAGTGACTTTGTAAATGGAGTACCAGTTAATATCTGAGGTGTGTGTCTTTAGTGCCTGTCACACACACACGCAGATATAATGGCTCTGGCCCATAGCTTGTGTTTGTGGAGCTCATTTGGGAAGAGGCCTCAAGGGGCTGGGAAACTGGTTCTTGCTGAAGAAAATTTCTCTCTGCGCAAGAGGTGCTGAATTTCCAATCAGGTTATAGCTCTAAGCTAGGATTTTCAGGCACCCAGTTCCCACAGAATGCGGGATTTGAACCTTCCCTGAAGCTCTGTGCAAGTAATGGTGTTGCACAGGTTGACTCGAGATGACTCACCCCAGAGATCAGGACGATGCCCCTCTGCCACTGTAGATGAGTGTTTAGTGCAAGTTTGGTGGCTCAGCTGTGTGCCGAGAAGACAGTGCTAGAGCCAGCCAGGGTAGTGCTCAATGGAGTTACTAGATGACCTCCTGAGGTCCCTTCCAACCCTGATATTCTATGATTTGCTAGACACATGGAGTGGCAAAATTATTCTTCACCTGCAGAGAGAATTCCATGGATTAGCATGGAGTTCCTGTAAATGAAAGACCTTCCTTGCCTACTAGGCTGCTAGAACTTTTATGCTGTAGGCTGGTAAATACACAGTTATCCGAGCTGGCTGGGAAGGCGTGTATTACCCCTGGGGCCTGCAACCAAGAGGGTCTGGGTGTAATAAAGGAGGTGCCCATATGGGGCAAGGCTATTTAAACAGAAAGCTGAACAGAAGAGCAGGGACTAGAAGCCACGCAGGCTGCAATGGGCAATAGTCTCTTTCTCTCGCTCAGGCTCCATGGAACTGGCCTGGTAAGGTCTGCAAACGAAGTCTCTGGGCCTAATGTTTGGAAGCTCTGACCCAGGTCCTGAGGTGAGATTCTTTCATAGATTCATAGACTTTAAGGTCAGAAGGGACCATTAAGATCATCTAGTCTGACCTCCTGTTACAATTACTCCTTCCCTGAGACCTTAGTGAAGAGGAGACAGGGTTTGTTGGGTTGTTTTTGGCTTCCCCTTGCCCAGATCCTTTGTAGTGAACTTACTGACCACTCAAGTGGGGGAGTGACGGCAGCATGCTTCCACAGCACCGCACCTGGCCAAAAGGCAATGCAGGGGGACAGCACACAGCTTTTACACTGATCAAAACAGAGTCGCAGTGATGACAGTAACATTGAAAGTTGCAACGGAGATCAGGGCCTGACTGTGCTGGGCCATCTACACCTAGTAAAGACAGACCCTGCCCCAAAGAGCTAACCCCGCTAAAGAGACAAGATAGCTTAGGAAGGATGGTCCAGTGGTTAGTGCACTAGCCTGAGACCTGGACTCAAGTCCCTGCTGTGCCACAACCTCTCTGTGTATGACCTTGGACCTCTCTGGGCCCCAGTTTCTCATCTGGGGATAACTGCATTTCTGTAGCCCTACGAAAGACTGTTGAGGGGCTTAGATATTCTAGTGCGGGGTGGAGTGGGGCTAGATACCTACCTTGGATGGATAAACTAAGTGTTAGCCTCATTTTACATATTGGGGAAGTGAGGCACAGAGAGAGTAAATGATTGGCCCAAGGTCACGCGGGGAGCTGATGGCAGATCCAGGAACAAAACTCAGGTCACCTGAGTCCTGCCTCACTAAATCATGCTGCTCCTCCTTGAGTAGCATCCGAGTCTTGAAGTACACATGACTTGTGTTATCTCCCTGAGACGACTGCAAGGTTATACAAATTCCACACAGCCGCTAACAGACAAGTGATGTAAAATCCATCACCAGGGGATGATGGATGAGAGGCATCCACAGTAAATCTGCAGCTAAATGAAAAACACAGGTGTGACTTATTTTCATGTTACTTAACTGAGCTCTTACATCTGGGGGCAGGGAGGAGTGAGGGAACGAACCAGAGAATGAAGGAAGAGGAGAAGGCAGGTTTCTTTTCCTGTCAGAAACCTTCGAAGCAGTAAAAGCCGAATTTATAATTCAGCCCTGGGGGAGCAGGGGAATGTGTAATTCATTTTCCATACATGGGAAGACAAAAAAAAATGTGGCATTTTCATTTGTGAATTTCAGATAGAGCCCCTCCCACACCAACCTTCCCGTATATGACATACTAGCCAGGAACTGTTAGTTACCTGACAGTTATGCAAAGTTGTAGCTCGACATTGCTGTGCTGTGGTTCATCAAAGCAGGGAAGGTGGTGGGGGTTTATTTGGGAATGTGTAGAATGGCCATGACGTTATGGGTATGCAGTTCTTTTCCTCTACAAGCATCCCAACGTGATTTTGAAAATATATAGGAGCCATTTTGCCTACTAGCCATGTGCAGTGTTGCTGAATGCTGTTTAACAACTGCCATGTTTCACCCAAGAAGTGGCGACCTATCAGAGCTCTCTACTTCCCAACAGTATCCCCGAAAGAATCAACTTTTGGTTAAGGTACCAGATGGGCACTTGGAAAATCTCAGGTTCAATTCCCCATCTACTTGTGTCAGCCTGGGCAAGTCACTTAAATTCTCTGTACCCATATCACTGCCAAGTGCCGTAGGTTGGTTAGTATTATTCACAGAGCTAGTCAGGGGGTGTTTCCACTGAAAATTTCAACTCTTTGGTGAGATACCAAAATCTGAAATATTTCTATTCAAAATAGTGCTTTGGTGCCTCATGGGAGTTTGGGTACCTTCTGCCCTCATTCTCTTCTATGGGTCAGACTCTCTGGACAGACTACATTTACTATGAAATACCATTTTCTCCTCACTTGGTGAGGGAAAAGGCTATGTCATAGGAATCTCTGGCCATGTTGCATCATGGGAAATGTAGTCCGGCTAGAGAGCCTGTCTCACAGAGGAGCGTGAGAGCATAAAGGACCCATACTACAATTCCCATGAGGCATTGTGGTCCCATTTTGAATATATATTTTGGTTTGAGGACATTGGTTTTTTTCAATGAAATGTCAAAAATGTCCACATAAAGAAGACACCTTTCTAAAAAAAAAAAAAAAAAAAAAAACGAACAATTTTCTGTTGATATAAACAGTTTTGCTGGAAATTTCTCAACCAGCCCTAATTATTAGGCCAATTTTAAAGATGGGCAAATTGAGGCACAGAGAGCTGAAGTGACTTGCCCAAAACAACATAAGGAGATAATTGCAGAGCCAGGATTTGAACCCAAGAATGTTTGGCGCTTACCCACAGGCTCAATCCACTTGACTCAAATGGTTCTCAACATTTTCCATACTGTGACCCCCCATGTTATGACAGGATAAAGTTTCAGGACCCTCTCCCCACATCTGGCCATAAAGAATAGGATGTTGTTCCTGACCCCCCTGGGCTGCTTTGCAGCATCCCTGGGAGGTTGTGACCCCCTCTCCAAGTTGACATTGGACTAGACCAATGTCCTGAGCAAGCGCCAACTCAAGTGATGACATCCTGCCTCTCCAACTTCTTGCCGTTCCAGTTGCATACAGCATTCTTCTTCTTAACTCCCTATCCCAGAGTCTCATAAAGCTGCTGTTTGACAGCTGCTATGTTCCACTCCAGAGTTGGTTGCATTTCAGTGGTGGGGGAAGTGATCCCAGAGATATCCCTTAGCTAACCCCCTTAGGGATGTTGTGCCCTAATTAGCCAACAGGTGTGCAGTGCTTGGATTTAAGCTGCTGTATGGCAGCAAATTGGTATTCGTGCAAGAGATATTTTAGCTATTCAGTTGAGAGGAAATTATTCCCCTTGTAGACAAGTGGGATAATTAATCATTATCATCTCACCATTAGATTTAATATTCCAGGATTCTGTGCATTCCCCAGCTAGGCACTGTAGCCTTTATCAGACAGCCGTTGACAGCAGCAGACGGTACTCAGCGCTGATTAAACCCCTCCCTCTTTGAATCCATTTATTCCCTTTTGAGGATGTCAGTTAATTGGTGGCATCCATCTCCCTACAGATACGGAAGAGATCACTCCTATGCAAACACACAAGAGCCAGATTCTCAGCTGGCACAAAGCAGAATAGCTCCACTGACGTTAATAGAGTTATGCCAATTTATGCCAGCTGAGGACCTAGACCACAGCCTTTCATTGCACCCCCACAGCAGCATCCATGCCACAGGGAGTTCCTGTGATCCGGCCAGATAGCTTTCACAGGTCAAGGGAGACTAGCGACAGAGACTGACCAAATCAGACTTTTTTTTCCATCATGACAGTTTTCTCATGTTAGAAACCTCTTTACACATCACAGAAACTTCAGGAAAAAAAACATTTTACTTAGAAGCGATTCTGCTGTTACACCATATTAAAAAATTCACAAGCATTTTCTCCCTTTGTTTCTTTGCCTAGGGTAAGAAGATAAGCTCTTTGTTGTGTAGGAGTTCACCTGCTTCTGCTGCTTATTTCCCCACTTGAAATCGCAGGGTGTAACCCCACTGTGGGCAATGGACATGGTACTGAGATGCCCTGGGCTTTGCAGGGGGCATATTTGCACTGATTTCATTGGAACAGTCTAGTATCTTCTCTCCACCCAGGGGCTAATAGCAGGTGCTTCCAAGAAAGGTGTTAAGTAACCCTGCAGTAGGTAATTATGGATTAATCTGCACCAAGGGGAAAAAAATGTCCTTGCCCCCTTGAGTTAGAGATTAGCTTCTGCCCTGATGTAGGCGGATTTATATCCCTTCCGAATCAAGAGCAGCTTCACTGAATAATAATGAATAATACTTAGTTCTTCTCTGGGGTTATGACCCAAGAAAGGCAGGGGAAGAAGTAATCTGTAATCCAATTTTCTATGCACAGGACGCACCAAATCTTTCCTCTACTGAAATCCATGCAGTGACACAAGGGTTAAATTTGATCCATTGTTTCAAGGTTTTGCTGTGCAGAGTCTGAGAGTGGTTGAATGAGTCATTGCTATTGAGTGAGGCTCTGTGTTTGAAAATTTCACCACGATTATTCTCCCTCTGCCAGGTTTTCTGTTCCAGCTCTAAGATTTTTGGCTTCCATTCTTGCTTTTTTTTTAAATTAAAAATATAATTAAAATAAAACAAAGAAAGTTTAAAAAAAAATTAAAGCAAAGGGGATGGGGAGCAGGCAAAAACTAATCTACTGCACAGAGAGTAGCCTTCATGTGTTTCTTCAGAGAGCTAACAGCAGTGCCCTTTAACCTGGAAAGCACACCAATAGGATGCACTTGTCTTGTCCTTTATCATTCTCCCATGCAGCAACTTGAAACTCCACTGCTTGGTCCTTTAAGATGTTTTATCTGTAGAGACTCTGGGTCCAGTTTGTCCCTCTTCTTCTTTTCTCCCCTTTGATACACCTGTGCCAAATTGTCACTTGCCTCTTTCTGTTCAGAGCCCAGCTGGGAACAGGGCCAAATGGAAATGGTATCTTTTGCAGAGGGCATCGAAAATGTTCCTGGAATAATTGCCAGCAAATACAGTTGCCTGAACTGACCATTGATTTTTTTTCTTCCTTTCTTTCTAGAAGATGAGAATATAGCTCGTTATGAGGGAAATCAGCTTCTATTGATCCTAAAGCCTGGATTCTGCTTGCAAAGCTCAGCTTGACTACAGCGCGCTCTGCAAAACTTTCCACTGAAATAAAATTCTTCTCCTAGGCTGGGAGGGTTGTCTAGTGATTAGAGCAGGGAACTGGGGCTTGCTGAGAGCTGACAGCATGCTCAGTGTTGTATCAAACGGAGGAAGACGTTATCCCAGCCCAAAAGAAGTTACAATCTGTTAGACAACCAGTACAATGCAAGCACTAATGCACTGAGTGATGAGAACTGACCAGCTATTCTCTCTCTCTCTCTTTTTATATATCTATATATAAAAAGAAAGAGCTTGATTTTTTTTCCCCCAAGGTGTTGAGGATCCACAAACCCCACTGACATTTTGGCAACCTGGTTTAATGCTCTGAAAAGTTGCAGTGGGTTAGTTCAATACCACTCCCAATCAGAGAGGTAATATATAACCTCAAGTGTCCTGAGCATGGGACCGGAATTATAATCATAACTCTGTTATTGATTTACTCTGTGCCTTTGGACAAGTCACTTTGAACTTCTCTGGGCCTTTGTCTATTAAAGTGGGAGGGGGGATAATACCCGCCTCACAGGAAGCTGGTGAGATTTAGTTTATGAATGTTTGCAAAGCACCTTGAGACTCTCAGATGACAGAGTGGAGAGTATTATGGCCAGTGCAGTGTCTTCTCTACAGAGGAGCCGAGGAGACGACATGTGGGTCAGACTGGATACGTGTGAGGGTTTGGGTTTGAGACAGATAGTACAGTGATGGGTGCCCATATGAGAACCCAGATAGTGGACAGCTCAGAGCTGGGGTTCATGTTTGCATTCAATGACACCAGCAACTCATGAGAACATACAGAGTTTGCAGGATTTCCATCATTTAGGGTTGACATCTTGGATGAGTTCTGCTGCATTTGATCTGGGAGAAAAGGTCGTTTTTGCTTTTGGATCCACCAGGGCAATAAAAGCATGGGGTGCTGTGGGTGGCTCTAACCTGGGGATTGAAATCCCGCTGTCCCTGAAATATGAAGGATGTCAGAGCTCCAGGTTTGTTTCCTTGCCACTCCCCGTGGGAGTTTTGCCTAAGTAAGAACTTCAGAATTAGGTCTGTTGACTTTAATGGGAGTTTTGTCTCAGGATTTGGCCCATTAAAGGAGATGTCTTTGCCTATCCAAAGAAACACTTGATATATCCACCCCTTTATCAAGCTACTTTATATGCATATAACTGTGTTTACACCTCCCCGTTCCCCCACCCCAATCCAGCCTTAATTTCCAACAGTTAATCAGGCAAAGTGCTGTAGCATGCTATCTTGTAATTAAAGAATTAAAGGCATACCTGGAGCATGCAGATGTGATGGCAAAGTTACATTATTTAAATAAAGCCAGGCCATTAATTATGCATGTCCTTCAATCTTTCATCTTTTGATAAACACCAGCAGCTTTTGGATGAGGGCGGGGGGAAGTTAAAAAGTCTGTACGAATTAATGAGGCAGAAGAATCCCCTCCAGGGGCATTGGGAACTGCAGCTGCTGAAATGCAATTTGCAGAGGGGGCAGATTTCCTGTCGTTCTGGTCCAAACTAGGCTCAGCTGCATTTACATGAAAAGAACATGGCTTTGTTGTTGTTAGTCATTTACATACTTTTTGAATGTTGTACCCAGAGTCTCATGCTATTGATCACCATCCCCCTTTTTCCACAGGTGGAAGCGACACACTAGCCCCGCCAGCCAGAGAGGGTTCTTGGCTGCACCTTGATCAGCCTGCCCTGGTTTGCAGGTTCAAGTGAATCTCCCACTAGAGACGGCTGTTGCAGAAGTGTAGTCTAGTTGATAGGCCTCTCAGTTGGGACTCAGGTGAGCTTATTGCAGTATGACTTTGACACTGTGCTTCTGTTTCCCATCCCACCTTTTCCCTATCGGGGCTGTTTAGACTCTAAACTAAGGATTGAGGTTAGAGAACAGTCTCTTATTCTGTATTTGGCCAGCACAACAGGGCCTGATTTTGGCTGGAGCCTCAACTAATAAAAGACACAGGTTCAAACCCCCTCATTCCTGCTTGTAGAGGTGGGATGTTCTTCCTCCTAGAGAACATTACACAATAGTCTATGAAAGGCACTCCGATGGGGGACCCAACACTCACCTACGTGGCAGCCATGAGATGAAGCCCCCTGCAAGAACAGAGGAGGGATGCTGTGTGAACGAGCCACAGAACATGCTGGGGTGCGAATCTAAGTAGCATCACCTTAAACCCCCAGTTGTGCTTCTGAAAAGTCTATATAAAGAACTAGTTTATCAGAACCATGTGGCTAGGGAGGGAGCAAGCATGTCACATCTGCCCCAAATCTTGGCATCCATAAACTTCAGTAGGAAACCAAGCGATAGTACCATGCCCCCAGAGAAAGGCGAGTAGCAGCAAGTGGCTTGGTAGCTAGGGATGTGATCAAGGGCTGTCCGAAAATTAATGGAGGCAGGTGCTGGACAAGTGGCCAAGAATCTTCTCCTGCGAGAACTGGTTTGTGTGTAGTAGTATAGGTCTGATCTTGGGATTGGCTCATGACCCTTGGCAGAGGTTTTCGTGCCAGGAACTGTTTTTTGCGACTTGACAAGAGTCTGTGATCCAGGGAATTGCCTTCCAGCAATGATTGGTGTCTGTGCTCCATGGGTCAACCCTTGGGTATTGACAGGTGCCTTTTGTCTGCAGTCCAATTCCAGGCCCCTGCTAGCCGACTTTGATGCAGAGACAGAGCTCTCAAGTGTTGGCAGATGTCAGAGATCCAGAAGCCAGTTTTTGCATGTTGCCAACTTTAAACTGGGAACTAGTCCCTTAGATTTTGATAGGCTCCAAGTTTGTTAATTCAGTGAGCTTCACAAAGCAAAAAAAAAAAAAAAAAAAAAATCATTTTAAGACCCTCCCAAAAATAAATTCCTCGGTATCCTAATTTCTTAGCTACAGTCTATGGCCCTCGTCTGTTACGCTCCTGTACACCCGAGTAGCTTTTGGCATGCGAGTAGTTCCATTAAGTTAATGTACATAAAAGTTACTCTGGTGCCTAAATGTTCATGAGATTGAGGTTAAGTGGTGTCAGTGTTTGAAAGACATCTACTTTATTCTGTGACCAGTTCCAACTGGCTGTGCTTAACAACAACATGAACTTTTCTCTTTGGGACGCTCAGCCCTTAAAGGCACAGTCACCAATACCACCGGTGAGTCAGTGGGGAGCCCCTTTCTATATAGGAGAGTGTACAAAAGATGTAAAAAGGGTTGTTTGGGGATATGAGTCTTTCTTACAAGAAATCTGAGACTCAATTAACATTTCATTCCATTTATAATCTCTCTGGAGGGGCTATAAACCCTCATGGTCCAGGGCATAAGCCAACCTCTAATATTGGAAGGTCAGGAAGAAATTTTCTCCAGGAGCAGGTTCTCCCCTAACTGCTTGCTACAGCCCTGCCAGGCCTGGGATGTAGGCGCCGGGCCTAGTTGTTAGGAACCAGGGTTCAGAACTGGAAGGTCAGGAGCCAAGCTCAGGAACTAGGCCAGGTCAGAGAACCAGGAGACAGGAGCAGAGAGTGCTAGGTGCGTGGTCTAAAGCCTGATGGAGCCCGCTTGTACAGATGACTTCCTGTTCCTTCTTCTTGCTTAAACAGGAACCACCAGCCAGGAGCTCTGGTGTTCCACCAGTTGGGGCCCAGGACTGGAGTCTCCTATCCAAGCTGGGCTTGAGGAGTCCTGGTTCTAGTTGATGCCAGTAAGCCATCGGTTGCAGCGTGATGGAACGCTACAGACCTGCATGCATGACAACCGCTTGGCTAGTTCTGGCTAGCAGCAGAGGCAGGCCACTGGATTAGATGGATCCCTGGTCTAATGCAATACAGTAGTCCTATGATCTAGCAGAGAAGAGCTCTATTTTAACTAATTATTCAATGGGAGACCAACAAGTGCTCACCTGGACAGTCACTGAAGATTTGGCATGGTCGGTAAATTACTGGGCTCCCCGGGGCCCATCCATCTTTTACATTAACTGTATTAATTCATTACAAAAATAGTAATCTTGGCATGCCAGATCTATGCTTGAGCTATTATAAGTGCCTTGACAAAGGCAGCCAGCTCTTTGACACTGTCTGAAGGCAGAGAAAGTTGTCTCTTCTCTATTTGGAGAAATGTTATGAAGTCAGAGGAAGGATGGTCCAGTGATTAGGGCACTAGCCTGGGATTCAGGAGACTTGGATTTTATTCCTTGCTCTGCCACAGGCTCCCTGTGTGACCTTGGGCAAGTCACTTCACCTCGCTGTGCCTCAGTTTCCCATCTGTAAAATGGGGATAATTGCACTTCCCTGCCCCAGAGGAGTGCTGTGGCGTTCAATACATTAAAGAGTGGGAGATGCTCGGAACCTATGCTAATGGGGGATCATATAAGTACCTTAGAGATTTGATAAGAGATTCTGTAATGCCACTTGCTTTGGGAGAGGGACTGATTACACTGACTTTGAGGTGAATCGTTGGAATTTGTTCATCCAAAAAGGTCCAGAGCATTCTTCCCCACCCCTTACACAATCAGCTGTGTCAATGAGCCCCCACATTCCGCTTTTCATTCTTTTTATAGTAGATTCTACAACCCTCTGCCAAAATCAGGACCCCATTGTTCTAGGCACTGTGCAAACACAGAGCAAGAGACAATCCCTGCCCCAAAGAACTCACAGTCTAAAGAGAGAAGACAAACGCTAGGAGGGGAAACAGAGGAATCGAGACTTGCCCAAGGTCATACAAGGAAGTCCATAGCAGAACAGAGACTTGAAGCCGGGTCTCTCAAGACCCAGGGCAATGTCCTATGCACTGTCATAGTCCACCTCTCTATGTTGCTTTGCTTCTGACAATGTTTTACATCTCTACAGAAGCTTTCTTCCCAAGGGGCTTTACAAGCAGCAGCAGCACAGAAATGTAGCCACTGCACTGTTGGGGCAAAAGCAGCGAGGCAGGCAACTAGCACAGAGAAGATTTCACAGCAGTGAATAGGCAGGGCTAAGAGTATGGCATGCAATCTAGTATTTCAGGCTGCCTCCACTTAGTAAATTGCATGCAATTCAATGCATCTTCATGAGGATGTGGAATTTAACTGACCCAGCTGAGGACTGAACCTGTGATTCCAAGGCGCCCTGGCAGCCGTATTTCAAAATATGCTTTTGAGCCAGTTCCCTCCAGCTTTTCCTGTTGCGTAGCACTTAATGTCAGAGTTAAAAAGGGGAAAGATTAAATTCCCTAATTGGCTTTATTAAGAACAAAACCGACTGGAAAGGTAATTTTTACATCTTACGGAGCAATTAATAGAATCGGGAGAGCCCGTCAGTGTGGATGGTAGAGAAGAGAACTTCCAGGCCCCGTAACAGTGCCCTGTGGTATCCTCCAACAAAGATTTGCTCAGGTCAAAATGACCGTCAGAAACGGGTGATGTAACTGGAAATTCCTGCCAGGATTCCTGGGGCATGATCAGTTGTCTTTGCCAGCAGAGGCTGCAGGCACAGCTTGCGAGAGCATCCCCAGAGTGGGGCAGTGCCTGTCTCCCTGTTTCGTTTCACACACCAGCTTTATAGCTGTTTATGTTGTGACATTTCAGATGAAGTCCTTGGTGCCTGTTTGACTTTACAGCTGCCGTAAGAAAGACTAGAGACCTGGGAGGCTGGCTTGTACTGCAGCCCTGAATCAATTTCATGCAGGGATCTCAGAGATGGTGTCTGGATTTAAAAAGTTAGAGTCTATAGCTACTATACTACATGTTACTGCCACACTTCTGCTGCCTTGTGACCCAGATAACAGCAGGTGATCAAATGATCACACCACCTAATTTTGATGAACATTGTGTGTCCAATAAAACCTTCTCCTCGTTGATCCAAGGAGTGTTGTGGTCCAAAGCTGAGTTCTTGTTCTTACTGGGGCAAACTCCAACTAGATTCATGCAAGTAAAGGCTGGGTAATGAGCTCCTGGCCCTGGCCATGTGGTAACTTTACAGCAGCTAACATTTGGTGAAAACCCCAGTGTGAGCACACGCCCTACGAGTCACTGGCTAGTTGTGGCTGTTTGCTAAGTGATGCACCAGCTGGCATTTTACATGAAACATTTAAGTCCTCATGACTCTCACTTTCTAGCTAATCCAGAAGAGGGAAGTAATTGGAGGCATTTCTAACAGGAACTATCTGATTGCAACCGTATTACATGGGTATAAGTGTGCGAGGGACAAAGCACACTGAAAATGTGCACTCAAAGCTTTTCAGATGAATGGGTTGAATTATTCAGTTTCCAGATGAGTTTAGCCCTGGTTTTTCTGCCTGTGACTAGTCTGCAAACCGATCCTGATGGATGTGAATGTATCTGTTTATTCACGGGAATTCACGCAAGAGTTTGTGAGACCAAATGTCAGTTATTAATGATTGATACGATCAATATGATTTTATTTTGGGTGCAATGGCACTCAAAGGGTGAAGTCAGGATTGGTCCCCTCCTTGTGTTAGGTGTTTTACAAACACACAGGAAACCACAATACCGGCTTTCAAGTGTTTTCTAAGAGTTATTTACATACTATTTGCTTTTGAGTATTTGCTCATTGGGTGTGAGATTGGTTACTTGAGTCACATGGCATAGTTCCAGTGACTGACGTTTTATAAAGAGAATGATGAATAGCCAATAACAAGTTGTTATGATTATTATTTAATTAGTTGCATTATGCTCACATGTCAGAATTGTTGTGCTAGGTGCTACATACACACACACACACACACACACACAGATAGTCCCTGCCCTAGAGTGCTTTAGGATCTAAGAAATATGCAGATTCTGGTACAAGTTTTCAACCCAATCATCATTCTTGATAAAACCTTTGAAACTTTCAGGATTCCCAACACAGTCGGGAATAAACTAGGGCTGACCCAAATCCTCAGGAACAAGAACTATCAAGGCCTCAGGTGTAACAACAGCAAACTCACCACATGAATCCATTCAAATATACATAAATAACTATCTGTACTATTCCGCCTGCTCCCGTGTTCAGCAGATGTGACTCTAATGGCAACGAGATGGGCGCTTCTGAATATGGATGGGTAGCTCAAAATAGAGCCTAATTTCCTTTTCTTTTTTTTTAACAATGGCTCATTTTAAAATCCGATACATCTGATTCAGTGACAAAAGAAGACAAAGATGGAGGAAAAGTGCTTACAAATAACCCTGGACATAAGGCAAGGTCAATGGTCCTTTTGGTCTGATAGATCAGTATCTCGTTAGAGCAGTCAGGATTCCCCAGCATTCTCAAACCGAGGTGGGGGCCTCATCTGGTGCAGTGCTGAGAGCCTCCTGGCTTTCAGTGGGTGCAAAGAGTGCTTGGCTGCTGGCCAGATGCACTCAGCACCCTACAGGATCTGCTGGCTATTTTACAATGAATCTTCTCTCGCGCGTTCTTTGGAGGGCAGGGAAAGCTGACCTGCTTGTTGAGAAAGTTAGTAAGAATTCCTTGTTGTGGGGCAATGGAAGCTTTCTGTGTGACCCCTGGACACGTTGCTTAGGCCCAGATCCTCAAAGTACCTAATTCCCATGGGAGTTCGGTGCCTAAAATGCTTTTGAGGATCTGGGCCTTCATCTCTCTGTGCCATCTGTAACATAGGGGATAATAATCCTTCCTTTGTCTATTTCCATTGCAAAATGCCTGTGGTCAGGGCCTGTCAATGACAATGTGTTTGCACCGCACCTAGCGCAAGGGGGCCCTGATCTCTGCTGGGGTTTCTAGGTGCTATTACAGTACAAACAGGGATAATAAATTCAGAAAACAGCAATTGCAAAGTCATACCAGCAAAGCTAGTCAAATAATACCACCGTCTCCTTCATTCAGAGACTAAAACCATTGCACCGTAAGAGGTCTCCATGGTAACATGTTTTAAGTGATGATAAATTTCTCCCCCACGAAAAGCTAGAGAAAAGTAATAAACCATTTCTACTGTTGAATCAACAAGTTAGACTTTTCACTCCTCTCCAACACTCTAAATTAAATCCAGACCGAGGAAGAGTATACATTGCTATACATACACATATAACCTAATTGCCTTCTATGATGAGATAACTGGCTTTGTGGATGAGGGGAAAGCAGAGGACGTGTTAGTCCTTGACTTTAGCAAAGCTTTTGATACCGTCTCCCATAGTATTCTTGCCAGCAAGTTAAAAAAGTATGGTCTGGATGAATGGACTATAAGGTGGATAGATCGTCGGGCTCAACGGGTAGTGATCAATGGCTCCATGTCTAGTTGGCAGCCGGTATCAAACGGAGTGCCTCAAGGGTTGGTCCTGGGGCCGGTTTTGTTTAATATCTTCATTAATGATCTGGAGGATGGCGTTGATTGTACCCTCAGCAAGTTTGCAGATGACACTAAACTGGGAGGAGTGGTAGATACGCTGGAGGGCAGGGATAGGATACAGAGGGACCTAGACAAATTGGAGGATTGGGCCAAAAGAAATTTGAGGAGGTTCAACAAGGACAAGTGCAGAGTCCTGCACTTAGGATGGAAGAACCCCATGCACTGCTACAGACTAGGGACCGAGTGGCTAGGAAGCAGTTCTGCAGAAAAGGACCTAGGGGTTACAGTGGATGAGAAGCTGGATATGAGTCAACAGTGTGCCCTTGTTGCCAAGAAGGCTAACAGCATTTTGGGCTGTATCAGTAGGGGCATTGCCAACAGATCGAGTGACGTGATCATTCCCCTCTATTAGTCATTGATGAGGCCTCATCTGGAGTACCGTGTCCAGTTTTGGGCTCCACACTACAAGAAGGATGTGGAAAAATTGGAAAGAGTCCAGTGGAGGGCAACGAAAATGATTAGGGGGCTGGAGCACATGACTTTTGAGGAGAGGTTGAGGGAACTGGGATTGTTTAGTCTGCAGAAGAGAAGAATGAGGGGGGATTTGATAGCAGCCTTCAACTACCTGAAGGGGGGTTCCAAAGAGGATGGATCTAGACTGTTCTCAGTGGTACCAGATGACAGAACAAGGAGCAGTGGTCTCAAATTGCAGTGGGGGAGGTTTAGGTTGGATATTAGGAAAAACTTTTTCACTAGGAGGGTGGTGAAGCACTGGAATGGGTTCCCTAGGGAGGTGGTGGAATCTCCTTCCTTAGAGGTTTTTAAGGTCAGGCTTGACAAAGCCCTGGCTGGGATGATTTAGTTGGGGATTGGTCCTGCTTTGAGCAGGGAGTTGGACTAGATGACCTTCTATGATTTTATGATAACGGTGGGTAAGTACTAAATGCACAGTTTGGGTTTTCTGTAGCGCCTTTCATCTTGAATGACCCAAAGGCATTTTACAAACTGTTCTCAGAGACCACATCACCCACATCTCATGCGCCGCCACCTCCAGGGTTGTGCAGCAAAGCAGCTTGTTTTAACAGCACACAGCAACACTACACTATATAGGACAGGGCAGTGGAGCTGGAATACTTTTAATAGTGGGGGTGCTGAAAGCCAGCCCCCTTATCCCTGTCCGTGCCACCGCCCCCGCCCCCGAGCTGGGGCCAGGAGCAGGGCCGTGTCTCCGGGAGGGGGGGACCAAGGCTGGGACTCTCAGCCGGGACCCTGGGCATGGGGCCGGGAGCAGAGCCCCGCCTAAAACCTGGGGGAGGGGGGTGCAGCACCCCCTGCACCCCTAGTTCCCGCACCTGTGGGATAGGGAATGCTGAGGCATGCTCTGTCTGGTGGAAATGCAGAATGTAGGCAGGAAAAATGTAATTACCCAGTTTGGAACTTAGCCAGGTGACCATTGCTAACATACAGAAAGTGTCAAGGGGATCTTAAATTACCATAATAGGCCTCGATTTCAGGGAATACATTTCATATGAAAGATGGCACAGTCAGCCACACAGCGCCATGAAAAACAATGCTGCAACACTAGTTCAACTCTGGCTCAGAGCGCCACCTACTGGAACTGCAAAACCTCTTCCTGCAACACATTCTGTTTCCCATCAACACACCGGAGATGCTCACCCCGGCTTAGCTTGTGAGCACGGTGTAGAAGGTCAAGGTAGCAAGACTTTAGGCAAAGCACAGTAGATGATGCCTTTGCATTCAGAATTCAGAGCAGAGCAAGTCACAAGAACTGCTCACCGAATCGTGTGGTGAAGCCTTGCTGAACATCACCAATATTCTGGTCTTGGTCCTATGCAAAGCAGTTCTAACACTGGGGAGAATCTAGACTTCTCTGTTAATAACCTTCTGTGTTGCTCACTCAGGCAGAAAGGGGAGGTATTTAAATCTGCTTATTTCCTTTCACCCAGCGACATAAATAAATTATGATGCCTATTCAGCAGGAATCATCCTCCGCCCAGGACACAAGCTTTCAGAATGCATTACACCGGGATCTGTGATTGCCTGTGACCTAGTGAGCCGGGTACCTTTTAAGTGTTCTAGTCTTTGCACAAGGACATGAAAGCACATTTCGCCTTGCAAGTTTCATACATCCATACAGCGGAACCTCTCCGCAGCAGAGAGAGGCAGCGTTGCCCTTCGGAATGAATTTGATCAGACTCCATGTTCAGGTTGCTTTTATGGACTTGTGCAGGTGGAATAGTTTGAAATAACCCAATCAGCGGGGGCCAGCCAGTTCACTCTCTGCAGTGACGGTCGCTGGAGATCATTAACCAGCCATGGTCACCAATGAATCTTAAATGATGAGCTAAAACAGCGGGAGGAAAACACTTTGATTTTTTTTTTTTGCTTATTACATTTTATATTAATTAGCACCAATTACACCCTGGTACTAAGGGTGAAAAATCAGGTGATTGGGATATTGCAGTGGGAATTGCAGACATAAATATGGGAAGCTCCGGTCCTTGAGACACTCAGAAATAGATAGTACAAAGCATAGGCAATTGGGACTCGTTTATAGAGGTCCTGAGCACCTGCGGTTCTCATTGAGTCCAGCTGGGGCTGGGGGACAGATTGTGGAGTGCTCCCCAATTTGTGCCTCCCCCTGTGCAAGGGTCAAAGGCAATAACCTCCCCTCCCTGAACACCAGTCTCTCCAAAAGGAGTCAGGAGGAGACAGTGTAGTGCAGTGGCTTCTTAACTGCTCGGGAAGGCATTATGCCTTCTTGAGCGACAATGTCTCCCTGGGGTATTGTGGTGCCGCTCTGCTCCCTTGTCCCCCACGTCCCCGTTTAAGATTGTGCCTTAGTGGCAGAGGCTGACCCACAGGGAGAAGAAAATGGTTAAATCACTCACTGGGGCTTTAACACACGTGGGTTCAGTTCCCAGATCTGCCCCAGACTCTTTGGTGTCCTTGGCAGAGTCATTTCATCTCTCTGTGGCACGGTTCCCTACCTGTCAATTGGCCCCAGCCCTTCCTGTGTTGGTCTTGTCTATTCAGGCTGTAAGCTCTTTGGGGCACAGGCCATCTCTTGCTATGTGTATGTATAACGCCTAGCACATTGGAGCCCAGACCTCAGTTTCAGGAATGGTCAAAGGGGGTCTGGACTAAATGGGATCTTATAAGGCATGTCTCTCTCTGACTTTAGTGATTCCACGTTGCTGGTGGCTTGCACTTCTGCTTGCCAGGAACACCTACTTACGTGACATCTATCACTCTACCTGACATCCCTCCCCCAATCTCCGCTGTCTCTTTTCTTAAAAAGGCCCACATGTTACCTGTGTCTAAACAAGAATCCCAAACAGCCCCATTAGCTTAGAGGCCAATGAAAAAAGTATGCTATTCAAATGGGAATTTATTTCTGTCCTTCATTTGAATGCCATTTAGTGATGCTAATATGGAAATGTATCTTTGATCACTGCCACCCCACAAACAGAGCATGTCGCTGCTTTCTCTAGGCCGCTGTTCCTGGCTTTCTTCCCTTCACTTGCCAACTGCATATTTATTCATGTCCTGGCAAAACAACAGTGGCCAATAAATGTGTCAATAACAATTTGGAATCATCAGGTCATGATGTCCTTGAATTGGTTTTATTCAGGGAGATGATCTGAAATATTTATATACAGAAGCCGGGCTAGTGAAAGAGTAATAGAATAGAAGGAGGCTATTAACGGTTGACAAACAGATTTACTTGAATATAATCAAATTGTAGCATATGCTTGGGGGGGAGAGAGGAAAGTCAACAAGTTAAC
The DNA here is from genome assembly GCF_027887155.1 of Malaclemys terrapin pileata. NCBI lineage: Eukaryota > Metazoa > Chordata > Testudines > Emydidae > Malaclemys > Malaclemys terrapin. The sequence continues at coordinate 14,984,411 of NC_071526.1, read as the reverse complement.
AAATGACAGTGTAGACATGGGCTGCGGTAGCCAGACAGTGACTACACCTCTACCCCGATATAACGAGACCCAATGTAACACGAATTCGGATATAACGCGGTAAAGCAGTGCTCCGGGGGGGCCGGGGCTGTGCACTCCGGTGGATCAAAGCACGTTCAATATAACGCGGTTTCACCTCTAATGCAATAAGATTTTTTGGCTCCCGAGGACAGCGTTATATCAGGGTAGAGGTGTATATACTGTAGCAGTTCATATTGAAATTGCCATTTACAGCGATCATATTATTCCTTTCAAAATTAAAAGATGCTTTATATATAATAGGCATGATAAATGTATGCGTGCCTCATATGCCAGGGTGCTGTGTTTAGGTAGCGTATTATAGTGGTTAGAGCAAAGGATTGGGAGACAACTGTAAGTGTGAAAGGGGATCGTTTTTTATGAATTTCCCAGAGATGCCAGTTAGATTTTAAAGCTGAAATCTAACAAACTAGATTTGCTAATTGGATAAGTATTATAGCCAGTATAGACTGGATAACCCCTTTTTATTGAGTAAAGGGAGTGTGAGTTAACTAATTTAATATTGGGTTCTTTGCAGGTCAAATTTTAAGCTGAAGAGTTTTTTTTTTTTTCAAATCAGGACACTTGGTTATTCTTAAATAATCAACAATTTATTAATTTACCCAGAACCACATGAGTAAACATCAACAGTTTCACCCCTCCAGTGTAGACACAACCAGAGTTCTAGGTGTGTACTGCACACACAATACAGCCTTGCAAACAATTATCACAGACTAAAGTTAAGACTCAGTAGTTATACGCTGTAGATCATCAAGATTTCTTAATGCATTTACTTCTGATCATCAATTCTTTAGTACCTAACACATTTATCACACGCCCAAGGATCCATTTGTCTTTGAGGCACTTTTAAGAGCATGGTCCTTGCTATTTGAATGGATTGGCCCAAAAGGGACAAGTTTAGAATATCAAAAGCAATTGCTTAAAGTTAATGTTTGAAATCTCTCTCAGGCCGACTTGTTTGAATTTATAAAGGAACTTATGAATTAGTGAAAATCTACTTACTTGATGTCTCACTGCAGAGTGTAGACTTTCTCAAGATAGACTTCAGTTATTAAGGAACAGAAGGGGAAATACAATCTTTGAAATTAAATCTCATCACTTCTTCTTAGTCTCTTAGCCTGGAGATGTTGGGAGAATTCTTTCCACACAGTCGGTCTGGGCATTCCTTGCACAGGGGGTTCTGCAACTTCCTCGTGGGTTCAGCCAACTCTGGGGTTCATATGGTAACCTCCTGTGTTATCTATCTATCTATCTATCTATCTATCTATCTATCCTGATTTCAGGGCTCCTGGGGCGGGGACTCCTTGGATTTCTATTGGATATTTGCCAACAGAATGGTCAGATTTCAGCTGTCTCCATTTTTCTGCTGCTACCATCAGTGGTGGTGTGTAACAAGTATTGTCAAGCCTTTTCTTATCAGAGGCTTTTTATGTTTGATTCATTTCACTGATTGTATTTTAATATTAACCCATATTATTCATCAGAATTTCCTCCTTTTTAAGCAATGTTTTTTTAATAATCCAAAGTTATGCTCTTCTTCCTTATAATTCTTATTACTGCTAGAGTGTCACAATTATTTACAACGCAAACCAACAACCTCCCCTGTAATCTTACAGATTGGGTGGGCATGCTTCCTACACTCTTTGATTGTACATCAGCATTTCATGGCATTCAAGGTTTTCAACAGGACAAGAGTTACTATCCACATATGGAGAGATGCACATCTGATCACAAGGCAAGCAAAGGTGCAGCTTCCAATGGAGGGCGAAACACATATGGAAGGGGGGGGGGGAATAGATTAGCCATAACATATTTGGATTACAAGGTAAACAAATGTATAGTTGAACATTCAGGGTGAAAGCATGTGGTTTGGATTTTTTGGGGTAATAGGCAGTTGGCCCTATTTGACCTTCAATCTCCTAGCAAGTTATTCCTAGTTTGGACCCATGTCTGGATCCATTCACACTGTGCAAAGGGACATTGCATAGGAAAGCCGTTGCTTGCTAACTTTTTGGCATTCTTTTTAGCTATGTGGTGAAGGAAAAAGAGGTTTTATCCATATGCAAATTATGAGCAATTCTTGCCTAGATGATTAACAATAATCTCATTTAACCATTTTAGTTTTTATCCTTAGGGAGTGAACTCCCCATTTTGTCTCCTTTCTGGGCTCTATTTCCAGACATTCCACGGACTTGCTGCTTGAGCTGCTCTGTGCCTCGTTTTCCCCATTTGTTCTAAGAGGGGTATTAGTACTACACTTACAGCAAGGTTGTAAGGGATAATAATTATTGTAGAAAGATCATTTGAGAAGTGTTGCAGGTCTGGGTTATTGCATAAGGCGGTGACACAGATTTTAATAGAATGTGAGCACATGTGGGGTTTATCTGCAGAGCCACGTTACCTCGCTGTCGATCTAAACATTTCTAACACACCCATCACAGTAGTATCTAGGTACATTGTTGCCACTTTGATGCAAATACATTGTGCTTAAACATGCATATAACTTGCTCTTAGAATATTGGGATGGATCTCTTGTGGCAGCATGGTTTGATAGATTAATACAACCAGTTCACTTCTGCAGCAAGGGACTGGGAGGCTCTGGTGGGCCTGAGAAGTTAATCCTGGTAGTATGCCCCTGCGCCTAGAGGCACTCAGAGCTATTGATTTTCTTGATTATTCTTATTTGCCTGTTGATATTCTTATTGATTTATAAACAAATGTTTTCATGAGAACTCCACAAATTTGGTCCACTCTGGAATTTTGCCTTTGCTGCGGCAAGAACGGTTTTTCATGACAAAATACAATGAAATGTCACCACTTTAAAGCAATCACCGGGGTCAATTGAGGAAGGTATGGGATGGGTGGGGAAGGGGCTTTTTTATATGCCAACACTGTGGACATCACAGTTCACTGTTTGCTGTGCCATAGCCAAGTACAACATCATAGCAATGGTGGGAGAGCTCAGAACGTCCATCTTCAAAAGCACATGGGCCTTCCACTGGAGCTAAAGGAGGATTGCCGCCAATGGTTAGCGGTACAAGACCTATGACACACAGCTGGGTAGGTCTGCGTCCATCCAGCAGAGGGCAATGACACACACGCACATGATATATATAAATATCAGAGGGGTAGCCGTGTTTGTCTGGATCTGTAAAAGCAGCAAAGAGTCCTGTGGCACCTTATAGACTAACAGACGTATTGGAGCATGAGCTTTCGTGCATGCATCCGATGAAGTGGGTATTCACCCACGATAGCTCATGCTCCAATACGTCTGTTAGTCTATAAGGTGCCACAGGACTCTTTGCTGCATATATAAAAATGTTATTTTAAAGCAAAGGCACGGGAGAGCAGAGTTAAGGTTAAGCATTTGACCTTTTCGAATTTTCTGACTGTTGACCAGTTATTTCCTCAGCTTCAGTGGTGCATTGATACTACACCTCTTTTCAGTCGGGGGGGGGGGTGGGGAAGGAGCAAGAGAGATTTAATGTGTGTGTGATGTCTAGGCACATCTAGTTGGGAAAGCGCACTGCAGTCCTGCAGGATGAAAGGAACTATAGTTATTGAAGTGCCTACACTGGAGCTGAGCTCTTTGCAGTCATTGCAAGGTTGCTAAGCTAACCCCAAGACTTTGCCTTTGACCGAAAACAAAGGGCTCAGGTAGTTGTTTGCAAGCTGTGCTCCTCACATCACTGCACAAGGTGGGAGAGGTATTCAGCATCAGATATTCTCCTGCCGGGCAAGGTTGACAAGCCACAGAGCAGGTATCATAAATAAAAGAGACCCACAAGAGGCTGACTTTCCACTGGGAACAGAAGACAGACCTTCTGCCTCCAAAACATGGCTGTGCTGACCTTAAGACTAGTTCAAACAAGCTGGGCCAATTGCCAGTGAAACCCCAGAGCCAAGCGGATTTGAGGTCAGAGATTACTGAAGTTCATCACCTCCAGATGTATCGTCCTCTGGACTTGCTGCCCTGGCCTCACCTCTGCCTGCATCCCTTTCTCAATAATACATGACTGGTGGCAGCTCAGCTGAATTATTCAAATGGCACTTTCTTCTCTCTTCCCCCACCCCCACCTTGTATTATTTATCTGATTTTCTGTTTCCATGTGTTATTTATAAAGCTTTCCGTGTCAGCTCCTTTGCCGGCCGGCTGATGGGGAGGCCTGTGGAGGCAGTCAGCCTGTTCTGCATACCAGGCCATAAATAACCTGAAAACTGACAAGCTGTGACACATTTTGGGGACTTGGACTTAATATTTGGCAACTTCCATGGCATTGTTTGATATTTCTATCTCGATCCAGCCAACGTTGGGGCCTGTCACTCAGCACCAGCCGATTGCCCCCCGTTAGTTCTCCCTGCAAATTAAAGGACAGGAAAGGTGACGTTCTAATAGCATCTCTTCAATAATGCCATGAGTGAAACTGACCCCTGGGCAGAGCAGCCAGCACAAAGACTATTTATGGGGTGAACAGGGCTTGTGCTGACAGCGGTGAATTTCACCCAGTGTGATCAGACTGTAAAGTTCATTATTTTAAAAAAATACAGAGCAGTAATGCTGGCTCTCTGATCTCCTGGAGAAGGAGAAAGGAAGGACCAGAGTGCTGCAGTTTAAGCCTTTACAAGTCAGTTTAGTTTATTGTGTTCGGGAAAACAAAATGTTTTAATCCAGAAGTGAGTTAGAAAAATAGCAACAGCTGGATTTATTAAGAGCGAGAACGGCACCAGAGCTGTGGGGAGAAGCCCAGGACCAGAACAGCAGGAGGTCAGCTGTTGCGATTCCTTGGCAGAGCCAGGAGACAACAGTACTTCTTGCAGGTCAAGATTTAGGGGCATCAGCAGATCTGTGCAAGGGGGTCTGGAAAGGCAGAGATGTTGAAGGTTATGACAGTGACTCTTAGCAGTGTGGGGAGCCCAGAGCTAGACTATTGGGGGGACATATGGGGGGTTTGCAGGTCAGGAGAACTGAGCGTGAGAGCCCCTAATGGAATAGCAGGGAGCAGGAGATGCGCTGGCCGAAGAGGGAGCCTAAGTCAACACTTTCCTGCGTGCTGCTTGATTCTAACAACCCCTGGCCATTAGTCTCTGGCTTACTTCAGTGCCCCCAAATCAGCACATGAGTAGCAATTGTTTCCTTGGCCACGCAAGGGTAATTGCCTTAATTCAATAATTGTTTTTGTGCTGGACAGAACTATTGTCAGCAGTGCAGAACAGGGGCCCGAGACACAGAACAGCTCCATGCTGCGAGTGGCAGTGGGACAGCTTTTGACTGGTCCAAAGCCCAAGTCCGGGAGAGAGAGCCTCTTTCCCGAAGGGCGTCTGGAGAATGATTGTAACCTAGCTGATCGGTCACGGGTGAAGATGAAGGATGGGAAGCCTAGGAAGCAGCGCATTGGTGACAGGAGGTGCATTTAACTCCTGGGCCCTGCAGAAGGGCAGGGTGACCCTTTAATGGCCGTTCTCTATCATCGTTTCTCCTGTCACCTCTGCACAAAAAGGCAGCGTTTCCAACCAAACAAGAGGAGTCAGCCCATGTTGTGGAGGGAACGGGGGAGCCACCAGGCTTCACTGTAGTTGTTCCTATGGTCAGTAGCATTCTTAGTTATTTTACAATAGCACGTCAAGGCCCCCACTGAGCTCAGACCCCTCTCTCTCCCCACCCCCAGTGCTAGGTGCTACACAGACACGCAGCAAGGAAGTCATTGCCCCAATGATCGAAAGCGGCAAGACAGAGCAAGAGTGGGAGGGGAAACTGAGGCACGGAGAGGGGAAAGGGATTATCCAAGGTCAGCCAGCAGGGCAGTGGCAGAGCAGCGATGAGCATTCAGACCCCTAGTGTAGTGCCTCATCTGCCAGCCCATGTTGTTGCTCCTTGTGCTTGAGCTTGTTCTGACCAGACAGCAAGTGTGAAAAATCAGGGCGGGGTGGGGGGGTAATAGGAGCCTATATAAGAAAAAGACCAAAAATCGGAAGTGTCCCTATAAAATCGGGACATCTGGTCACCCTAGGGTTTCAAGGGTAAGAGCATTGTTCCTCCTTTCCCCCACAAATGTCATCAGACCCTTCTCTCAGCTGTTGGTTCTGGTCAGCAGGCACTAACTGGGGCTGGAGGCGGGTGATGGCAGCTGTTGGAGGGATGCTCGCGATTCTGGCCATTTGTCACAGTTAGCTCCCGGGTAAAGGATATTGGAATCAAATGAGAATCTATGAACCTCTGCAGGGAAATCACTGGGAGAGAGTTCATCGGCCACAACCACTCAAACGACCTAATTCCAACAGAAACCTTTCTGCAAAGAGCGAACAGACAGTGCGGGAGTTTGTGTCACTCTCTGGGGGCCGGAGCCTGAATGCTCTGCATTTGGTTTCTAAGCCTGGCAGTCTCTCTAAAGTCAAGTGAGGCACATGCCTACGTGACTTCCTGAAGGGGGATCTTAGCACTTGTCATCCAGTAGCTAGCAAAACCCGGCCATACTCCTGGAAGGTTGGCTGCTGTCATTTTTTGGCTGTCCAACTTGAGACATCCTGGCCCTGATTCTGTGAGGTGCCACATGAGAAAGTGAAGTCAATGGGCACTGCAGGAGCCCAGCACTCTCTGAAAATCAGATTCTATTTGGGCACCCTAAATCAGGCCCTTATACAGCAAAGCACTTAAGCATGTGCTTGGAAGAGGTGCTTAAGGGCCAGAGAACTCAGCATCAAGCCCATGGTAAGCACTTGTTGGTTTAGTGACAGGCCCAAGGCCATATGAATCAGTGTCAGAGCTGGGACTAATAGGCTCCTATTCCTATTCTCATGCCTCGTTTTTCCAACCCTCTTGAATATTTTGCATTTGGAGTCTTGTGTGCCAATGATCTCCAGTCACCGTTGAAAGCGTTGGTGATAGAGTGTCCTGACCACTGGCCCTCCCTTCTCCCACTAAAGCAGTTTCCAAGGCTGTGCACGAGCTGCTGTTGAGGAAAAGGATGTAGTAGCTACTGGATTGCCCTTTGAGACCAGGTGCATCTCTAACGCTTTCTCTCTATAGCCAGACATGCGGCCAGAACGTCACCAAGTTTATTCACCTGGATCCTAAGGCCACCTGGGCGCCCCCTAGCAGGGAAAGCAGGTTTTGCAGCCGACTGTGAGGAAGATTCTGAACTGTTCTAGAATGGCCATAAAAAGATGAATAATGTAACAACTCCTCAACCCCTCATCCTGCCCCAGGGCACGTCCTGCAAATGGAATCTTTCATCTCAGTGCTAGTGTCTTTTAAAGTAAATAAGAGGCTGACATCTCTTAGCTCGCTTCCCTTATTGAAGTTTCTTACGTAGCACATGTTTTTTTCCCTTTTTTCTCTTCATTTCTTTTCGCTGACATGTTAATTTGTGCTTGGTGTTTAAGAATAAAAGGCAGCTCCCCACATTCATTTCACAGAGAAAGGAAAATTCTGGCAAAAAAATTTATACCTTCTGAGTTTTCTGAATATTTATATATAAAACACTCCCCACCCCCCCATCTGCTTTTCTTTTTTTATCACCAAAATGTTTTCCCAAGGGAAGATACATCACAACAAGAGACCAAATCGTCTTCCCAGTCCCGCTCTTTGAATTGGACAGAACAAAGTAGCAGATTCCATTTCTCCAGGCATACACAGCCCTGCACCCCAGCTATGCCAAGCCCTCAATGCTGCTGGTATTTTAATTCTTCAGGAGGGGCATGGTGAGAGTTTGCTAATAGTTCACCGACGCATTACACCTCCCATATGAGGCGTGCAAAATCCTTTCAATATAATAGGTTTAGCTTCACAGTTCCCCTAATTTATAGATAAGGAAAATGAGGTACAGTAATATTAAGGATCTTGCTATAGGGTGTAGCAGAGCCAGGAATAGAACTCAGGAATTTGGGAGGCACAGGCCTGTGCTTAGCTAATCCTTCCTTTTCAAAGAGGAGGAATGGGAGTCTATTAGAAGAGGGCCATAGTCAAGTTGTAAGGTCATGACTGCTGATGTCAAAACTGACGTTCTTGTTTTAAATCATCCACCAGGTGACCAGTTGCCTTAGTCAAGAGCTCATGTCGGTTTCTCCAGGGAGTGGGGGGAAGATGGTTTGTTTACGCTCTGCATTTCACCTGCGTTTCTGCTGCAGAGTCATAAACCTGAGGCTGGCTGCAGCAAGGGGAGCTTTCTGCTAATTCCCTCTTCTGTGTCTTCCTTTTGACAGCAAGTGCTGGAGTTTGATTTTTCTGGCAACTGCCCTGAGCCGAGAGCAATAAATAACTTGTGAATTGATGCTGAGGAGGTGGAAAGGAGCCACCACAAAACCATATGCGCACGCCGCACCTCGAAATGGTGAAGGGATGACTTGATATGCAGAAAACCCACAACTGCCAGCTGATGTATTGATCTCGCCCCGACGTACGATGGCTCCTCAGCTAGTCAGGATAGCATAATAAATCAGGTAACAGCCACCCCCACTTCTGGACATTTGTGTGCCAGGCTCTGCTTCAAAAATCATAAAAATACACTACAGAAATAGGTGTGCTCATTGGCAACAAACTGCCATGTCCACTCGGACAACTTAATGAGAATTTTTCCCTTGAGTTCATCCAAATTAGGTGAGAATCATCATCGTATTAACTAATCACAATTTAATGTACAAAATTAGGTTATATCACTCCAGTTCCAATTGGGCAAAATCCTATTTCTTTTTCTGGTTCTCCTTGGAAGGTTATATGTTTATATACCCACACGCACGCGTGATATGCTTATGCCACTAAGGTTGCTTAATGAGTTGTTGCAATGGATTTGCGTAGCAGAGAGGCCTGAAATCTCCATTGAGATGCATTGGATCAGCTGCTGTAAAGGCATCAGGATATTTTACAGCAACTGAAACCAATTTGTCCATCAAGGTCGGCATCAGAAGTGGCTTAAACTTCAATACTTCAGAGGCAGATGATCCGCACCCCAGTGCAGCTGGCCAGTTGCACAAGGTTCTATAGGTAGGAGCTGTGAAGGGATTGAGCATGCCCAGTACAGAAGGAATAGTCAGAGACTTGAAACGCCAAATTCTAAGAAGTAGAGGTGGGTGGGAACTGGTTTTCCTGTCCCATGAACATTTTCCCATCCCAAATCGGGATGAAAAAGTTTGAAATCTCAACAATTTTTGCAAACTGAAAATCCTTCGCCCCCACCAAAAAATGTTCAGTTTCGGTCAATTGAAACATTTTGTTTTTATAATTTTGAAAAATTTCATGTAAATTTTGATCCCTTTTAATTTTTTTTACTGGAATCAGCTTAAATTTAAAACTGAAATGTAATTTCAGTTTGAACTGGAAAAACCCAATGTTTTTCATCCTGAAAATGTTGAAACGGAACATTTCAGTCATTTGGAAATAATTTTTTTCTAAAAAAAAATTGAGTCACAAAAAGTTTGTGGAAATGGGCCCTTTCCTATTAATACTTTTATTTTGGATTAACCAGCCTTTCTGATGAAAAGAAAAAATGCATCATCAGATAATTCCTGACCAGCTGAACTAAAAAAGCCTCTATTGAGCATAGGTGAACTGTGATTTCAGAGGTTGTGATAACATGGCCAAAATTGGACATACATCCTCGCCATCCCAGCAACCTTCCCTCCTCTCACCTCCGATGTTCAACTTCTTGTGCCAAAGCAAGAAGGTGCTAGAGCTTCTCAATGAAACAATTGTGAGATTTTTTTTTTTTAACCTGGAAAGAACATATTTTCCCCTAATCATTTCCTTGGAAATGGATGAACTGTTTTAGCTGAAACTTGCCAGAATAATTCAGACTGAGGCAGATGCTTGGAGTGGAAAATTTCAGCATGAATACTTAAAATTTGACAAAATTATAAGCAACTGAAAACGGGGTCTTATAATGGTATCAGATACCAGCTCTGCCTGTAATATACGTATGTAGTTGGTTAATAGATAAGGTGCCAGTCGATAGCACTCAAAAACAGGTAGCATTGCTTCTGAGCTATATAGGACCAATAAAACTCAATGCTGTGCTCTGCAAAAGTCTTCCTTTAGCAGCTTCGTACATGTAGCTCTTAACAGTGGCGATTCCTACCTGACCTGAGGCGATGGCCTGAAGCATGAGGTTTGATGGCTCCACTCCGAATAATTTGGGTTCAAGAGCTCAAGAGGTGTGGTTACTCCAGATTTACACCAGTATAACTGGCAGCAGTGATTTGGTGATGTGGGCCAGGTTTGTGAGCTATTGCACTGGGATTATAACCTTCATCCATTGAAATCAATGGAGTTATTGAAAATGTAGGCCCCGATCCTGCAATCAGATCTGCCATGATGGTGTGCACTTCATCACGGACTTTGCTAGGATTCTCTGCAGGCACAAGAGCCTATATAGTTACATCTTTGGTGCCACCCTTTATATATACACTGATGAGTGGGTCCAGTCTTAGCCAGTAACAATAAAATAGTAAGACAAGAGTAGTCAAGCTTGATTGCTTAATTAATAAAGTGACCCTTATTATTTAAGAATAGTGCATAACAAGGAGAGATATACAGTACTCAATACTCATGGAACCGAAGCTTGCAGCCAATGACACAAATGCCAGTCTGGTCCCAGTCTGGTCAAATTTCTCTTCTTTTTTATTGTCTGCACTACAGGCAATCTATATCTTCCCTTTTGTCAGACACATGACAATTACACATCCCTTTTTGTCTGGTACATGTTGCAAATTTCCAAGCACATGTTCAAATATCCAAACTTTCCATACTAGAGCGGTTCATGCAGTTTGCTGTTAGAACACTGGTTCTGATAAACAGGATATTATGCTAAAGATTAAGCAACTAAACTGTCCAGTCTTACTTGCTAAGTTGTTCCATTCTTAATAAAGGTTACACAATTTATTATTATTATTACAAATTAATCGTAAAACGTGCTAGGGTTTTGGTTCCCTTGACAAGAGGCCTTTATTTAGCAATAGGTCCTTTGGCTTAATGGTCAACGTTATCAATTGGAAGGGGTTCTACAGTAGGAGCTGGGGTTTGGAATCAGCTGGAAAGTGGTTGTCTGTCTCTCTCTCTCTGTCTGTCTGTCTCTCTCTCTCTCTCTCTCTCTCTCTTCTGGGTTTTGACCAGAAATTCCATCCTGGACCTGAGAAACTTTCATCAAAACTGATAAATTTCTACAAGAAAATTTCAGTTTCAGTGAACTGGTGTTCATTGAAATAGGTGTTTTCCTATGAAAAATTGTTTCACTGAAAAATTCCCAACTAGCTTTAGTTATAAACACCTAGATAAATAGATGAGTGGGAAAGTGGGAGTTATCTAGCAATTACAATAGGGCTGGAAGGCAGGTCTCCTGGGTTCTCTTCCCAGTGCTGCTACTGCTCTAGGGTGCATTTTGAATGAGTCTCTTGACTTCTCCATTCTTTAGTAAACAGGGGGTGACAAGGGCTTGTTGCATGTTTGTTACACACCATGTTTGAAAGCTGCTGCATAAGTGTGAAGCCTCGTTCATGATGATCTTTGCTGTGACAACATTTTCAGTTTAGCTGAACCCACTCTAGTCATATGAATTTGGACAGGCCCTGGGAAGATAGGAGGGGACCAGGAAGTATCTCCTTTGGGTCTTACTTCCTTGCTTTGATGTCTTCGGATTCACCTACATGGTCCATTGGCCTTTGGTGGCTTTTCTCCACAGGATGCTGCAATCTCAGTGCTGATGGCTGTTGAGCCCTCAGTTTCTGGTTGCTGGGATTAGCCATTATTCAGTCATTAAGCCTGTAGGGCAACCTCAAATCAATTGTTTCTGTTGCTCGTTATCCTACACAACAACCTCCACCCACATGGAGTTCTGTGCTGCTTGACAGTGGGAGTTTACCCTACAGCCCTAGTTGAAAACAATTGCCCCACAAACACAACCAAGCTAGTCATTAAAGGAGATTAGTTTTTTTATCGGCAAACCCTTTTCTCGGTTCTCTGTGCCAGGCAAAGCCATCCTGTACAGGTCTCTCCAGTTTATGTCACAGTGGCTTTGGTTTAAAATCCAAGGCTTAATGGGCTCTCTGGAGCTATCTGGGCATAAATCCAAGCCATTTCAAACAATTCATCATTATTAATATATTTTGTTGCAGAACATAATGAGAGGAGCTGTGTGCCTCCCTGGCATGTGAGTCTGCATAATGAAATTCACTTTTTATCTTAAGTTTCATCTTCTAGTTTGTCTGTCTACATTCTTCAGAGAGGTTGGTATTTTGCTTTGGTAGAAAGCATAGCCCAGTGGTTAAGGTGCCAACCTAGGACTTGGAACACTTGGATTTAAGTCACTGCTGTGCCACGGATTTCCTGTGTGACCTTGGGCAAGTCACCTAGCCTTTCTGGGGCCTCAGTTCTCCATCTGTAAAATGGGGATAAATAATATTCTTTCCCTACTGCACAGGAGTGATGTGAGGCTACTGACAGGGTCTTCACCTGTTTGGACAGAGGTAATTTGACTCAAGGCCTCTTATTATTTATATTACAGTGCTCCTAGAGAATCCAGCAATGACCAGAGCCCCACTGTACTAAGTGCTGTGCATTCACAGAGTCCGTGCTCCAAAGAGCTTATTATCTAAATAGAGAGACAAGGTGGGTGAGGTTATATCTTTTATTGGACCAACTTCTGATATCCTGGGACCAACGCTGCTATAACATGACTATAATCTAAATAGACAAGACACACAAAGAGTAGGAGGTAAAAGAGTACCAGAGCGGGGAACTGATCTATCCACGGTCATACAGCAGATCCCTTGCAGAACTAGGAACAGAACAACCCGTCTCCTGAGGCCAGTGCTCTAGGCATTAGACTACACTGCCTTTCTTCTGTTGCAAAGCCACTTGGGAAGGAGGTGGTGATGGTGAACGTAGATTCCAGGGTGACAGGCTGCTTAGAAATATTTAAAACACAGAGACGGTAAATGGAGGAGAATGAGTGTTGGCTGCCGCAGGCTTCACAAATTCAATCTCAACATAAGATAGACATTTTTAACTGTGAGGGCAATTAACCATTGGAAAGCTTGGCTTCTCTCTCACAGCTATTGGACTTGAAGCAGGAATTACTTCAGGGAAGTCCTGTGGCCTGTGACATGCAGGAGGACAGACTGGATGATCCCAGTGGTCTCTTCTACAAATCTGAAACTGCCCTCCTAGCACCATGGACAGAGCTTAGTGCAACTAATAGCTCCCAGTGAAGAAGGCCATGAAGGGGGAACGGTGTGGAGAGAAGTCTTGTCTCTGAACTATGTTGTGGTCTCTCCCGAATCACGTCTCTTTAGACCATGGGCCTGTGCCAGGTTAAGGAGTGGGACAGCAGGTGGGGGTGGGTGAGTGAAGGGCCGTATCAGGGTTCCTTGGCAAATCCAAGGGATGCTGCAGATCAGAACAGGTGCCTTGACAGAGCTGTGTCCACGGCGCAGGACCTGAATCGCAGAGCTGCTCCAGGGACTGTAGTCATGTGCATTGGCAGGGCTATGCAAGTCCAGCTCACACATCACCTCGGCTTCATCCAGTCCCTCATTTTCACCACCACCAACAGACAGGGCTGGCGCAACCCATTAGGCGACCTAGGCGGTTGCCTAGGACACTAACGTTTGGGGGGCAGCGACCGCGGCAGCTGGATCTTCGGCCACCCGGTCGTCGTCGGTATTTCGGGGGCGGGACCTTCTGCCGCCTCTATTGGGGGCGGCATTTTGGGGGCGGCATCTTCCGCCACCTCTGTTGGGGGCGGCATTTCGGGGGCGGGACCTTCCGCCGCCTCTGTCGGGGGCGGCATTTCGGGGGCAGGACCTTCTGCCACCTAGGACGGCAAAAAAGCTGGCGGCACTCCTACTAACAGATTTAATGCAACGTCAAGAAAATACCCTCTTATGGATGCTTCCCAGGACACGTCCAATAAAGGAAATGGAGAAAGGGTCAGGAGGGAGCTTTTACATGGCACGTGCAATTAGAGTTCCAACAGAAGGGGCTCTTGACGGATCCCGGTGCAGACCACAAGGCTAAAGGGAAGCAGTTTCAAACACTTCTTCCAGCTCTTTGAAGGCCTCCATGAATTATTCGAGGCAGAAATTGAACTTAGTCTTTCAGCACTTCACAGGGTTCAATATCAAAGGTGACAAGATGATGGGGAGCAGCATTCGGGATTTGTGTGTGTCTCGTGCTGCGATGTGGCTTGCTTATTCCCACTTAGATTGAATCTTATTCAAACCTACAGAGGCTGTTCTGCTCAGCTAACTCCCTGGGGGTGGTAGGTGAGGATGCTGATTGATGTGGACTATGGGGAAATCAAATGTAGACTTCCTTTAGGAAGTCAGTGCTGTATCGTATATATTAGTGGACCCCTCTCATTCTATTGCGATATCTGGGATTGGTCTCCTTTGGATATTAGAAGGATTGGCGCTGTAGCATGTTGGGTTCTCCCCTCTCAGTTCCAAAACAAAAAAGATTAATAAAAATATAGATAATGGGCCAGATACTCCGCTCAGCTACGCCAGCTTAAATCTGGAGTAACTGTTAAAATTGATGGAGTTAGTCTGGATTTGAACTGCTGCAAATGAGAGCAGAATTTGGGCCTATGGAGTTTAGATTTTCTCTCTTCTATGCTATGCTGACCTATCCCCACTGAGCATCTAGACCAAGGAATCTGAACTCCCCTTTCAATCCCTAGGAGTGGTGCCTCCAGATCAGAAGTTGAGACGCCTCTGCAAGGGGCAGTCTGGCAACGCTTGCTTTGCCGCTCCCCATGTGTAACGTGTGTGCAGAGAGGCAAAGAACTTCATTCTCCAAGGGTGTCACTCTTGTTCAGCAATCAGTTTTGTTCTAAAAGAAAAATAAGAAACCCTTGCACCCTCCCATGGGATTGGAAAGAAGAGAGTTGGCAAATTCCAATTTTGTCATTGTGGCAAACACTAAGCAACTTCGGTGCAATATTCAGAGGGAAGTGCAGAGCGGGATGATCCGCTGGGCCAATGGTTGGACTGGACACTCAGACAAAGAAGAAAAGACTACCACAGAAACCTCAGACTTTGAGCCAAATGGGACCTGCTGCCCCAAAGCAGGAGCATGGGGCAATGAGAAGAAGAAATGCTGGATAAAGGAGCCCTTCAGAAAATGCATCACGAAGAACAAGATACATCCTTCTCCGGAATATGTGTTTTGGGCGCCACTGGCAGCAGAAATCGTAGCACTTCCCAAGGCGATGGCACAGATGCTGGATATTGGACAGCTAAGGAATCCTAAGAATAGCAAGCACAATGGGAGCCTAAGCTAGATTGAGACCTCCGCCCTACTCTAATAAGGCTCGGACTCTGCTCCCAGGGGTACAATGAAATGCTGAGTCAGTGTATTTCCTGGGTGGTGCTGGCCCACTAGGGAGAAGATGGTTTCAGTTGCTTTAGGATGACATAACACTCCCCCAGTCGTGGATTTTCTGCGTCCTGCAGATGAAGAGCCAGGGGTTGACGATAGCATGAGCCAGAGTAAAGCCAGAATGAGTAATGGCTCCCAGAATCTTGGGGGCTTATCTGAGCCAAATCACTGCTGAATGCCAGGAAGTCTTGGCCATGCTCCCCTGGCCCGTATGATAGTTCGTTCCAAGAAAGCACCAAAGTCTGGATGGGACATGAAGCTGCCCAGCCACCGTGGAGCCCCATGCAGGGATCACTGCTGGTTTCTACCAGTGGGTATCTCCTTCCCTGGGGATGCTGGGAGCCAGGTTGAATCAGTCCTGTTGCTTGTAAGCATAGCAATGGGTATTACATTAGAAGGAGGGCGGGGGAAATCAGAGGGCAGCCTTGGCTATAGTACTGACTTCTTCCCAGTAGTGTAATTTCAAATTAAGCTAGTAACACTCCAGCTGGTGGCAAGAAGGCAGTTTTCCTAAACTC
This sequence comes from Malaclemys terrapin pileata, assembly GCF_027887155.1. Taxonomy (NCBI): domain Eukaryota; kingdom Metazoa; phylum Chordata; order Testudines; family Emydidae; genus Malaclemys; species Malaclemys terrapin. The sequence goes on along the minus strand of NC_071526.1, from coordinate 14,968,448 downwards.
ATTTGACTCCCCTCTTGCCACGTACTAATCCTGTGCTGTGTAAATCCAATCCAGCCTTCGCAATGCAGCTCTAAAGACTAATAGTCTCCTGTAGGGTAGATTTCTCGCCCACCACTGCTGAGGGCTCTTTCCTCTTGGTGGGAATCTTGGAGGTGACAAACTAATCAAAGTGTCCTCGATGGTTGATAAAAGGGGCTCTTCTGCCCTCAGAGGCTGGCAGTGGGCGGACTGGGGCTGTCAATGGCTTTGCAGGGTGGAAGCGGATGCAGATCATGGTGGGCAGTCAAGAATCTCTGGCTGTATCATACTCCCTGGCTTGTGAAGCTCAGATGCAGAGTGGAGGTGACATTTACAAGGTTCATGGAGTGGGTGGAGGAGACAATACCAGACCCTATCTGGCAGCTTTCCTCTGAAGATCTCAAAGTGCTCTACCAAGGGTGGTAAGTCTCTCAATTTTCCCATTGTGCAGAATGGGGGAAACTGAGTCACAAAGAGCTTAAGACTCCGATCCCGCAAAGCACTTAAGCATATGCTTGACTTTCAGGAGGTACATTGTCCCATTGACTTTGAGGAGGTTGCTCATGTGCCCAGAGTTAAGCACGCCCTTGTGTACTTCTCTGGATTGGGACCTAAGGCCAGATCCTCAAAGATATTTAGGTACCTAACTCCCACTGAAATCAATGGAAAGTCTGGGCCTAAAGACGTATCAAAGGGAAGGTCTCAAGAATCTAAATCTCCTGTTATGTAGTGACAGGGTCACCCCATCTCTCCCCAGGTTGAATATAAACATAGCGAGAGGCAGTGCCCGCCCAGAGGAGTTAACATTTTAAATAGCCATGAGAGACAAAGGAAGGAAGGACCATGACTCCCGTTTTACACGCGAGGAACTGAGGCACAGAGAGATGAACTGACTTGGGAAGCCAGGGTCACACAAGGAGCCTGCGGCAGAGAAGGGGTAGAATGCCGGTCTTCTGGGCTCTAGTCCTGGTCCATAACCACAAGGCCCTCCTACCAAGTGAGGTTTCTGGGTTGTCTCAGCATTGTTCCTGGGGGGATTTCCTGCTTGTCCTGTGGAGGTTTTGTGGAATGAGAGCAAACGTCTGCCCAAGGATGAGGAGAGAGACTCACTCTAGAGGCCCCGCCCTTGCACACCAGTAGCCAGCTCTTCCCCACTCGGCTTCATTTCCCACTCAGTCCTTGTTAAATCATTACTGGAGATCAGTTTGCAAGACAGGAGCTCAAATTCCCTGTTTCCATGGGAAACTGACTGGCCTGCAAGCTCCAAACACCAGTGCTGCCAGAGCCACTTCCCAGCCTCCCCGCCACGAGCTAGAAAGGAGCAGAGCTGCCTCCGTCTCTGACTGACGCTGAGAATTACACGTGTGAGAGCAGGGGCTGGCGCTGCTCTCTGCCAGTGGGGGAAGGGGAAGTGGGAAGGAAGAGGCTTTGATATCCCAGACTGAGTTGCCATGTAGTTCGGGTGATGGAGGTAAATTGGTGTCAGGACAAGTGTAGGCAGGGGTGACCCTCCTGCTGCTCCTTTAATTACCACTCACTTTGCTGGCCGGCAGATGTCTGGGGCTGCCCGCAAGCATCTCCAGCTTCTGAACACTCCCTGTGTTCCAATTAAAATACATTTTTGCTTGATTTCAAAAACAAACCACCCCCGCTCCCCACACCAACCCAGCCCGTCTTTGTTCTGTGTAAACTCTGTTGAGAAAAGTAAAAGAGGGCAACGGTAACTTGCTCACTCCTCTATATGACCCCCCCCATAACCCCAGCAGCTGACTACCCCCCCAATCTTTAATTCACAACACCCCTGGAAAGCAGGCCAGTGCTGTTATCCCTGCTGTGCAGATGAACTGAGGTGCAGCTGCACAAAGGTATTTAGGTGCCTAATTTCCATTGATTTAACTGAAAGTTAGGAGCCTAAATACCCTCGTAGATGTGGGTCTATGTGACTCACCTGAGGAGTCAGAAGGATTTGAACCCAGATCCCCGAAATCCTAGGCTAGTGCCCTAACCAGTGGGGAGAGCTAGTCTAGCACCTGCTTGCGCTCTCCCCGGCTGTTCCAGACCCGTCCCACCTCTTGCATCGGGCAACGCTAATTTCACTAAAAGAAACATTAAAGGAAAAAAATAAAATCAGGAGGACCAAGTGCTCCTGTCAGCTTTTCAACATCCGCTTTCTTTCGTGTGCTGTTTAAAACAGCAATAACAGTGCTGCCTGGACTTCAGATGCTCCCTTGCTCCATGCGGTTCTGGGATTAATTGCCGAACTGATTAACTACCTTTTATTCTTTGCAGCTTTTCTGTGTGAAGCAGCCCCACTGCACTGAAAACAGGAGACTGACTGGGCCAGATGGCATGTTAATTAGGAACCACTGACTGGCCTTTCTTAAGGGCACGGGGGGGGGGGGGGGGACGACACACTCTTTTCTCACTCAGCTCCTTCAAAGGTGCGCTGGGCTGCAAGTTCCCTTTTTGCCACAGAATCTGGAGAATAATCATGTTGTCCTTTATTTAGTGCTGCAGGAGCAAACAGCGTCAGGGGGAAAGTACCTGACTCTGGGAACAGGGTTTGCTAGTTAATTGGTTTTAGAGAGTGAATTTTAATGCTTGTGAAAGGTGTCAGCTTCACTGGTCTGGAGGCAGACGGTCTGTGTTTATGCACACAAGTAGAATGGGCAGAAGAACTGCAAGCTTCTCCCCTTGGTGCTAACCCAGCACAGACCTAGAGGGCCAATGTCTAGGGCTAAGGCTGCTTCAGCCCCCAGGGTCCAGTCTATCCTTGGCCTCTGCTGAGCTTGCCAACGAAGGAGCCAGATAGTGCAGTAGCTGTTGTGCCATGAACACCTGTGTGCTAGGAACATCCTAGCTTCATGGCGACAACTTTTCATCACTACTAACCTGAGCCAGGTCTGACTCAACAGCCTAGAGGTGTCTAGAGTCCATCCCCGGTCACCTGAACCATCCCATTCCCCAGCAGTGTCTCCTTGTTAATACAGTCTATGGCTGGTAGAAAAGCTGTGGGGAAGTAAAGAAAAAACCTTTCTGCATTTTTCTCCCCAGCATTTTCACTTAAATCAGGTCTGGTCCCTGCGGGGACAGTTAGCCGAACAGGGGCCTATATCTCAGCTAACTAAACCTGGAGCAGGAGAGATTTGTAATGTCAGTCTGGCTCAGCCAGATTTCCAGTTGGGCTGCTTCGGATGAGCCCATCCATATTCCAATCAGGCCCTGTCAGTAGCTATTGATAGGCCCTTCATGCAGGCGATTTATCGCCAGTGGATTATCTTCCTGACGTGCCTCGCCGTGCCCGCTGGCGTCTGTGCACAGGAAGCCGGTTACAGTTAAGCAAAGGCACTTGGTCAGATCTGTTCCCAGTGCAGGGAGGGAAAATGAGGTGAGTGGAATAAGGGGATGAGAGAGAGAGAGAAAGGGGGAATGAGCTGAGAGGAATGTGTAACCCACACTCACGCTGGCCGCTGCTGCTGGTGGCTAGGCCACCCATAAAACCTGCTACAGCTATAGCGGCAGCTTGTAGCTCAGGCAATAGACTCTCTTGCTTTAGGATCCCCAGGTCCTTGGTTTGAGCCCCACCACTGATGACTCCCTGTGGGGCTTGGCCTTACCAAAGCATCTGATATTTTAATTATCATCAGGGTGATGGGCCAGGCTCATCCTGACAGCAGGTAAGTCCAGTGCCCAGGTGGGTCCCTAGGCCAAGTGGAATGGTGGCGGAATGATGATGGAGGTTACATACCAGGTGGTTAGCGGGAATATAGTGTCACTTGCACTGATATGTCATGAGGTGGAGGAATTCAGGAGAGAGTGGAGGGTAGAGAATGCCATGAAAAGACACCAGCAGGAGGCTAAGATGTCCCAGAGAGTGGCCCTGGTTAAAATTTCCTGTTGGAAAAATTATTTTTTTCAACAAAAGCCCCCAAGTGCCAACAAAACCAAAAACATTTTCATCAAAGTATTTTGCAGGGCGAGGGCTAAGAATGATTTCCCAGCCAGTGCTGCCAGGAATCGGCTGCTCTTCTTGTTTATTCCACCTTGCTACCACTGCACCCAGCTCATCCCACATCCCCATGGGCCGTTGACTGAGATGGCGCTGAGTGTACAGTCATGAGAGATCCAGGGATGGTTTCCCAGCCTCTGCTCCACCCCCCCGCATTACTGATCTGCCCATCTAGAAACATGTCTGTGTTTTCAGGGCCTTGATGATGCTGCCTTGAGGAGAATGGGTTCTTTTTGTTCCCCTTGTTTGCAGACATATCAGCTTTTGCAAAAGGAGATACTGGGGCATGTCCAGTTCTGAAGACACAAGGCCACGCACAATGTTAACGTTGTCTGCCTCTTTAGCCCATGTTAACCCATCCGTATCTCCCTCCAGCAGCTGGACAACCATTTGCTGGGGGGGGGCATTATTAGCGTGGGTTGGAAAACGGGGTTTGGTTCAATTAACTATTTTAACTTTGTTGAAGAACCCCAACCATTTTTAGCTGAAAACAAAACAGAACAAAAAAATATTTTTCAGTTTTCTAGTGAAAAATTAAACTTTTCCACGAAAGCAGCCACTGTTCATGTAGTTAAAACCCAGTTTTCTGTTGGGTGGGGAGGGAAGGTTTTGGTGGAAAAGGTTTGCCCAGCACTAAGCAGCACATGTGCACATCCGGCAGCGCTTGGCCCTGGCTTCCAGTAACGCCAGGAGGCTGAGGGATGCTCTATATGGCCGCGGAGGGAAACCCCAGAGCCTCTGAGTGGGTGAAATTCAGCCCCGAGCAGAGGATTTAGAGTGAGGCATTTGCGCCACCAAATCCCGCTAGCGCCCCCTTGTTTGCGTGTGTGTTTGTATGATGCACATGCAACTCACCTCTGCACTTTTGTCACAAGCCGGGGCTGAGGCGAAGCGGTGTGGCGTGTCCCTCCATGTTCTACTGCTGCGCGCACACACGTCAGTGGGCAAACAAAAGCCCAGAGTCGACGCATGAAGACCTCGCATAGCAAAAGTTTCCCGTCATGCGATGCTCTTGCCAAGGTCACCGCGGAGATCATGCTTCAGTCCCAGCTTTGCTGCTCATTGACTGGAATGGCATTCCTTGGGCTCATTGGGTGGATGAAGGTCATGGCTGGATTTATCCTGGGGGGAGAGCAGGCAGGCCTAATGGGGTCTTTTTCCATTTAAAGTATTTTGCGCCAGTTAAAAAGATGCATTTTTTTCTGAGAATGAGCGGAGAGGATGAACAAAGAGGCAGCCACAGGGGGAGCTGGGTAAATGGCTGTGCCTTGAACTCATGCTTCAATACGTGCATCTTAATAGGCCTAGAAGGAATTCCTCCTCCATATGCAACATTGCACCATTATGAGAAATTGGACTAGATGGAGACAATAGTCTAATCTAGCTTCTGATGCTGCTTTTACTTGATGTAGTTTCCTTTGCTGTATCCAAAAAAACTAAATAGATAGGGGTGTCTAGGGATAGATTTTTTGCTATCTATCTATCTATCTATCTATCTATCTATCTATCTATCTATCTAACTATCTATCTATCTGATCTCACCACTGTAAGATCTGAACTGCCCCAGCTCCTGCTGACACATGCCCACACATTTCATTGCTTCTACTTAAGAAATAAAATCCGTTGCCCTAGATGAGGGGTGCAAATGGGCTGTCTCCATTGGTTGGGCTCCTACGTTCCCCAACTGCCACCTCTTACACTTTCCCTTCTACAGCTCCTGCACCACCGAGAACCCCACCGTGCCCTTTTGATGCTCGTTTTTCAGTGCAATGCGGACGTCGGTTCAACTAGCATCTTACTGTGTCCAGTCCTCTGGCCTGTGGCACAGCTCTAAGGCCTGCTCAGCTTGGCAGCAGTTTGGCCTGACTGATGGGCTAGTCTGTAAGCAAACTTTAATGTTCAAACGGCAAAGTCCTTCTGCTGGCACAGCCGGAATCCCAGCAGTCTCTGTGTGGCGGGGAGGGGGAATGAAGGATGGTGGGTATGCCTGGCGGGAGCCACTTCCAATTAGAAAACAGGGCATCGAGGCATTTGACAAGCCATTGAACGAGACTGATAGAGAGAGACGCTCACTGTGCTACCACAGGAATCCGTTTGCCATCAGGTAAAGAGATGTCTCATCTCTCCCAGCTCACCTGTGAGACTAAAGATTCCTCTGACCCAAATAGCGTCTGATCTTTCTAATCTCCTAGGTAAAAGAATCTATCCTTTCCCATTGATTTCCATAGACATGTTGTCTGCCTCGAAGATGTTTTCTCTTAGCCCCCTCCTGAGCTGAAGAGGGGAAGGCTGAGCCTGCTTTCGAATGTCACATGCTGCTCTGGCTTTTGATCAGGAGGTAGCCGGGTGCTGTCAGAATAAATTCCAGAACACGTGTGTGGCAGTTGGGTTGACGAGGCAGCTGAATGTGTCACTGCTTTACCCACTTCCATCGCTCACTACTTTGCCTTCTCCTCTCCTGGCACTTTATGCATTAATGCTTGCGATGCACCCTGAGCTGCAGCCCAGAAATGCCTTCACCAATCTCTCTCACGGAAATGTAATGAGGACAAATGCTCCTGGCTTTTATCGTTCTGAAGGACCTAGCAATTATTATCGTCGCTCATTGCGTGTGTTCTGCTAGACCCCCGTTGTGCCGTGCACTGTACTGCAGTTACTTTGGGTCTGAGCACCTGGGTTTGCCTAGCCCGGATGTGAGCATCCCCTCGCTGTATTGGAGTCTGGAGATCTATCCCACCATTCTTTGGGCTGAGATGCTCTAGGATTCTGAGGCAACAGGGTGAATGACAGGAGCACTTGCCCGGCCTTCGGGGTGGGGGAGATGATGGGAAGGCGTTGGAAGAGTAGCAGCAGCTTGGGTTGACTGTGCAGTGAAGACAAACCCTTGGTGAAACACAGTTCCTGCCCTGAACGCTCACCGTCTAACTAGACAAGACAAATAAAAGGTGGGAAGGGAGACAGGAATGAAGAGAGTCATTCCAGATCACAAGCAGGTCAGTGCCATAGCGGGGAATAGACGAAGCTCTCCTGACCACCCCGCTCCTGGCCAGGGCTCAAGCCATTAAACCATGCTGCCTGTCTTAGAACACGTGTCCCTCACTTAAAGTGATAATGCCGATGCTCCAGGTATCTGCACCTACAAAATTCTCAGCTGCATCACCAGTTAACACACCTTGGTGCATTGTGGCTTATGTCTCTTTATGCTGTGGTTATCTGGCTGTGTGGCTCAGGAGGTGGAAAAGAGCATGCGCAGAAGCATTAAGGGGCACAATGGGAAAGAGACCAGTTTTTTCCTTGTCTTTTGTTATGATGCTGCTAAAGAGACACACACACAAAACCCTGTTAAATTCTCTGCCTAACAATTAAGTTCCAAAATAAATCCAGATTGCATATTCAGGGTGTTAATCAGTAGAGCTCATCCACCTATCTTTGGTCCGTGTTCGTGTGCGGATCCACACACGCTTTCAAAGGCGAAATAATTATCTCTGAGATAAAGCTTTCATTTTTTTTAATAGCATCAGGTCCACATGGTAAGTTATTACAGTAATAAAAACTAATTAGATCCCTGGTGATATGTTCCCCCCTGCACCCCGCCTGACTGCCTTATCGATCATTGTTACAAAAACACATAACAGTATATTAGGGCATTGGTAATAATGGCTGGGGGTGGTGTTTCACGGCTGCATAAAATAAGATACATATTTCATGTGAATAACTGTTTACCCTTATTTAAAAATCTGAAAGGAAAAGCCCTGATTTATTTTGCAGTGATCGCTATTTGTCATGGATTCAGCTGCAACCACGGAGCCAGTAGATCTGGTTCTAGCGATGACTTGTAAATGCTCTCTCTCTTTCTCTCATATTCTCCTTGTAACCAAGCTGCTATCTTCAAACTGAGGCTTGATTCACAATCCCCGAAGTCAATGGAAAGACTCACGTTGATTTCATTAGGTGTTGGATCAGAACTCTAGACTCATAGATTCCCAGGCCAGAAGGGATCACTGTGATCAACTTGTCTGACCTCCTGTGGCCACTGAACTCCCCCATCTATTTTAGGAATGTATCTGTCCCACATCACTGTAGTATCTGAGCATCTCACAGTGGTTAATGGATAACCTCACAGCAACCCTGTGAGACAGGGCAGAGCCATTGACCCCCATTGTGTATATGGGAAACTGAGGCACAGAGTGATTGAGTGACTGGCCCAAGCTCACATAGGACGTCTATGACAGAGCAAGGCATTGAATCCAAGCCTCGGGCAGTGGCCTAACCACGGGACCATCGTTCTCTCTGGACTCTGATGAGATTGCAAGTATTGAGCAGCTTTGCAATCTTCAAGTGGTTCGGCACCTCCGTGTACAGCCGTGTGGGGATGAGCTCATGCTGCTTCCAGGATGGCCACAGGTGATCTTTCAGCAGACTGCTGCTGTTGGCTTCAGACCCCAGTTACTACAGCGGGAGAGTTTACATTTGGAGTTTTTGCACGTGAGTTCATTTTTTTCTGTTTCCTCCACGTGGGGGAGAACTCCTGGAAATCAAGTGACTGCATGTAATTGACTGGCGGCACCGAACCACTGGTCATGACATCCAAGCTACTGCCAAGGAGGAACAGTGCTGCCAGTCCCATATTGCTGTGGGCCAGTTCTAACTTCTCTGAGGAGCTTGGATTGCTGAAGACCTGCAAAGCTACGCGTTTTCCCTCGTACCTGTTGTTTGAGTCCAGTGACTTACATTTTACATACAAACTGAGCTTGTTAATAAGATGAGCTGGTTTTAATTGCCAACCATCTTTGGCAGCAACCAGGCTCTGATATATCATATGAAAGAGCACAACATGGTTTCCAACTTTCCAATTATCTTAATTCTTATTTTATTGATGTAGGCCAATTCTAACCACTCTGAAACTTTTGTTAAATTATGTTAACAATTGTAAAATACATGACCCGTAAAAGGGGGTATTTTTTTAGTTTGGATGTTAATTTTGATGAAACCCCCCCAGTGAGAAAACCTCTCTTCTACTAGGGCTTTAGAAGTTACATCACCCTTTAAGGGAAAAGCTTTTACTCACTTTGAAAAAGCCAGTCACCATCACCTGCCTTTTGTGTAAGCTGGTGGTCCTACAAAATCAATTTGAGGAGTTGAATTGGATTCCCTGATATTTTCCAAAAGAAACATCCCACGCTGAGAGTTTTACCTGCTGAACTGGTTTTACAATATTTTTGTTTTTGCCGTGTAGGATTTTAAAATAAGGATGAAGTCCTTTTCCCTTTCCTTAATCAATGAAGTTGAAGGGAGTGACAGGCTGGCCCATAAATGTATGACAGCCTGTTTACATCATACCCTTTAAACCTCTTTTTGGCAAAAAAAAAAAATAACTTAAAGGGTCCATTTTACATTTGATGATTTTTTTTTACCTTGCAAACATGAAGTTTGCTAGGGCAAGAACTAAAATATTACTATAAACCGAATAGTTGTTGGGAGGGGCGGGTGAACCCCAGCAAATAGACAAAATGTTACAAGGGCATTAAACCCCCAAACATAATCCCAAAAGAATACGGTTAAATAATAACTGAAAACGCACCAGAAATTCCATTCCAGGATATTGTACAAAATGTGTTGTGCCAAATGTGGGCTTTCTGCATCAACTCGAAATACCACTACCAAAATCCATGGATAGTCAACAAAACCAGGGTCATCCAAAGTAAATCTCTCAACATCAGGTGTAGGGTGGTCCCTGCCCTATGGAGAGTGGTCCCCTCCTGGTTGGGGTGGTGATCATGATGATTACCTCAGCACCATGTTATTTAACTGAAACTTGATGTTTTTATATATTTACATTAATTTGATTTTAGGTTTCACAATTTCTAACTCAATTAACCAAACTATATATATACTGTTACATTATACAAATTAGAAGTTACAATATAGCTATCGATCCTACATTAATATTGCAGTGATTTGCTCAATGAACTTATTAATTTTTATCTAGGCCCTGCCAAACAACTGGCCACATTACCTGACACACCACAAATCAAAATTAAACAATTGTTTGCAACTAAATTATTCATTGAGGCAAATATACCTATATTTATTACTAACATTTGCCAAACAAATTGAACTACCATTAGGGCATGATAAAAATACACCAATGGTGGCGGTAGCGTAATTATAATTATAATATTGAAATAATGTGGTACCACAATAAATTGTTATAATATTACTTTTTTATAGCTTTGCACGCAAAAATGTTTGTGTTGCAACAACAACAACACCTACATTACCAAACAAAAAACCCCATAACCTAGTCACATAACATAAAACATATAATCAAAAAAAATAATTTCAACATTATCTAGAAAATATAACCTCAACATATTAGAAAACAAAGAGTTAAATACATAAAATAACCACTAATGTCTAGCCAGATTAAACATTGCAGTTTAGGGCAGGTCCAGGAAACCTAAGGGTTAAAATTATCCTTGACTTGGTTGCCACCAGCATTGACCAATAAAGCAAACAGACACTGCAAATGTGTTTATTTTAAATAAAGGGGTAAAGTTCTTGTTGTTTTCAGTGCAGCTGGGAAGTTCTTCTCCGGAGTTTCTCCCTGGACTTGCACGTGTCTGTACATTGTGGCACTGGAAAGGCCTGAAGGACTTGGTCCTGTCAGACGCTGAGCCCCACATCCTCAGAGCTAGGCACCTTAATACCTTTGAAGATCTGGGCCTGAGTACCCCAAATTCTCATTGAGTCGGGACCGCTCACCGCTTCCCTGGATGTGTTTCGCAGGACGAGATTCTTAATCAGGGCAATTGCCAAGAAACCACAAAACCCTTGATTGTGCAGTTTTCTGTGACATATATCTGGCTAGCTAGAGGCTGTTTATTCTGTCAGTTCCTGGAGTCACTCTAATATTAAAGATTAAAACAGGCTAGCCTAGTTTGGAAGCAACTTTCTTGTGGTGATTGCTGCTGCTGCTAAATTCTCCCCAGTGCTCAACAGAAAGGTTCGTCTTAAGAATGTAAAAATCATTTTAAAATGGCAAAGCCTGACTTTTTTTTTTTTAATTAAATACATTTTTAGATATTGGCCTGAATTGGAAAACTGGATTCAAATCCCTTCGGAACCTGGGGCAAAGTTCAGGTCCAGATCTGCATGTCACAGTTGGTTGTTATGCCACCACCGTGCATCCAAATCCACCAGCACTTTGGGAACAGTTCTTGTTTGGATCCAGGTGCAGCAACTGCAACTTAGGTCTCTCTCCACTTCTGTCTAGCTCCTCGTCCTTCTAGAGATCATTCTTGGGCAGCCACTTTCTTTCATGCTGCGCTCCTTGTCTGCCAAAAGCCCTTTCTCTCCTCCTTCACATCCATCCACACTCCCACCCCCTTCTCCACGAACTCTTCCTACGTTCAAAAGATGATGCCTCACAGGGCATATGTTATACACAATTTATAATGGTCTTATAAAAGGGGTGAATATAGGGATCCAGATTGTCACCACCAGGGCTGAAATGGTAATCTCTGATCACATGAAGACTGTGTCATCTGATTACAACAGTGCAGAGGGGGGACATGCCACTGTCCAATTTCTGCCATTATCGGATGAATGCAGCATCTGGGGCGTAGGTTAGTACAGCTGTTTACAACACCCTGAACACAAAAACCAAAGCAAATTTACTATGGTAATGCAACACAGAGATGTTCCAGTGCTGGGGGAAAAAATGTTTGCACTGGGATTAGTTGCTTAGCTTGATACATAAACAAAAGGTTTAAATATTTATATGGAAACAATGCTAACAGAATAATTTAAAAAATGTTTTTATCTAGGATAAATTTTATTTACATAACGTCTAAATAATTGCATCACTCACTGCAACTGAATTGTGAGCTCGCAGTATAAAATGCATGTAACCGCTCACAGAAATCTGACAGGACGCTTTAGGACAGAAAATGAAGAAAAATAACATAGCCCCTGTGAAAGTGTAGGAGGAATGTTACGTTGGCAGCACACTGAAATGACCTACATTAGCCACAAGTGACCATCCTGACTCCTGCAAAAAGAGCCACAAGATCTGGGCTAAGCTGCAAACAGTGAGGGCCAAAGTTTTATGTTTTGTTTGAAAGAAGGCGCCCACAGCAACAAAGCGGCCCCCTAATACTGCTTCAGCAATAACACAGCAGGCCTTCTGCCAATAACCCTTCCTGGTTTTCTGGGAGGTTTGCCTATCTATGGACCGACCTGTCCTGGTTATATTAGGTTTGCCAGGTCGCAACAGACGGAGGAGTGTCTGTACACCATTTACAGGTGAGTACCTATGCAGCATGACTGGCTTCAAAATTCCATTATGCATCAGATACAGTCAAGCTGGGATCACTTAAAAGCCTTCATGCTATTATAAGGCCCGGCTGTGATACCCTTACGTACAATGGGTAGTAGCTTACTCCACAAGTAGCACTGCCATGGCAGGGCACATGACTGAGTCTAAAGCCAGGTTCTGATTGGCTGGAATGCTCTCCTGGCCCTTGGGTGTAGTGTGTAACCTTGGGTCATGATCTGACATCGTTCTGAATAGCTGGAACCAAACATTTTCTATAATGTATGAGTTACTGTTATTGATTTGTTTGTCTTACAGGCGGTGGTACCCAGTGGTTTGACTCCGGAGCAAGGCCCAGTGGTACAAACACATAGAAAAGAGAGTCAGTTAAGCATCTATTATATAAGTACCTGGCGCTATGGACACAACAGGATGGCACAAACCTAAGTAAGTTAAGAACTCGGCTTCCTGCGCTGAGTCAATATTCAGGATGTTTCTTAATCGGCTGTATAAATGTCTATCATGGACTAGTGCCGTTGGGAATTTTCCAATAAAACTTTGTTTTATTAGAACTTTTCAAGGGACTGTACCAGTTTTGACAAAACTTTTGTGGGGAAAATTTCTGTTCGGAGAGTGAGACCCACCCCACAAGAGCCAATGGTCTTGGGCGTAGGACACACACCTGAGATGTGACATACCCAGCTTCAAGTCCCTGGTCTGAGTATTGGCTACCCTGGGGAAGGGTGATCGCAGATATATTTTTGGTAGAAAAATTTCCAAATGTCTTGATTTTGTCCTAATGTGTAACAGAAAAATTTTTGAGATCTCAGCGTTTCGGAGGACAGGAAAACCATTTCCTGCATGGTTCTCTTATGGACATTCTTTGCTGAATTTGTTCTTAAATAGTCGTATTTATTTGTGCCCATGCATGTGTTGTTATTATTTATTTTGCGTATTATTGTATAAATCAGGATTGGGGCCCCACTGTGCTAGGTGTTGTACAAACAAGGAAAAAATCTCTCTACCCCTGTCAAGTAAAAGGGATTTCACAAAGAAATAGCAAGACAACTTCCCTGCTACCAAGAGCTTTGGTCTGGTGACCCAACACCAAAATTCACCACGTATATTTTATATTTCCCCTAAAGAGAGGATTGATGTTTTTGGGATATTCCTTTAATTTATCTCACTGTGGCCAAGTGGCTAGGACACAGGGCCGGCTCCAGGCACCAGCCCCCCAAGCTTGTGCTTGGGGCGGCACCTGGAGGGGGGCAGCGCGGTGCGGCGCTCCGGCTCCGGGGAGAGTGGGGCCACTGCCAGACTCACCGCCCTCCCCCCGGCGCTCTGGCCACCGGGGAGAGCGGAGCCCCAGCCTGGCACACTCCGCCCTCCTCCCAGGGCTCCAGCCGCCCTCCCCCCCCCCCCCCCGGAGCCCTCCCCCTGGCCGCTGGGGAGAGCGGAGCCCCAGCCGGGGCTGGCTGTCCTCCCCCCCGCCGTGCGTGCAGCCGGAGGCTTTTTTTGCCTGGGGCGGCAAAAAAACAGAGCCGGCCCTGCTAGGACACCAGAAGGGGATGTGCTGTCCAGTCCTGGCTCTACCACTAAGCTTCTGTGTGACCTTGGTCACATCCCTTTGCCTCTGTTTTCTTCTACTCTTGGCTGTCAGCTCTTTGCGGTAGGCGCTATCTGTTACTATATGTATGTACAGCACCTCACACAATAGGGAACTAATTTTGGTTGGGGCATCGAGGAATAACAATCTTCCCCATTCTGGATCCTTTTTTGCACCTGAGCTAGCAGCAATGTGTGACTTTATTGCGTGTTTTTTTTTTCTCCCTCACCCCAGAGGGTCTGGAGGGAGAGTAAAAAAAAAAAAAAAAAATCTGAAAATCCCATTTTAATGAGGAACTGCTTGTTCCTGCTGTGGAAACCTGGGACTTTAATTATCCAGCAGCGTTACACTGACAAGCCACCCAGCTACAGCAGATCTGGGTGATAATTAGACCTATGGCTCTCCGGTGGAGGAGAACAGTCATTTTCGAGTGCAGCGCTTCTCTGCCTCCTCGAAGGAAAGCACAATCCTTCAGAAATTGGAAACTTGATAGGATGCCTCTTGTAATACACCCACTGAAACATTTCCTTGTCGACCCTGCTACAGCCACTTGTCCATCATGAGCATTTTCCTCCAGAACGTTTCTGGCGAATAAGAAATGACTAGGAAGTATCTGCCTCTCTCTGCATTTTGGGATGTTTTTATTTCATCCTGGAGCCAAACAACAGGGACAACAATCTGGAGTCCCTAGTGAGATAAATATTCCCCATCACGGCTGATGCGTCCTTGTTGAGAAAAGGCTATGGACCAAATTGGCCACAGAGATCAGATCAAGTTCGCCAGCCTGGATTCAGATAAAAATGTTCCTAAAGATCAGGAGAGCAGAGCAGGGCTGGGGGTGGGCATCAGGTCGAGTGACTAGGTGAGGCCTTGTCACTAATGGAGGCTGACCTTTCGTCTCATGTCTAGAGCCCTTTGGTCCTTTGGGGTCAGGGTCAGGTGCCCAGACACCGCCGGCTGGTTACAGCTTGCCCGTGCTGTCCCAGATCTGCATATCAAATGTCCACTCCTGTGAGCACTATCTTTGATATGCTGGGTACCCTCAACTCCCACTGAAGCAATGACAGGATTGGGCCTGGCGGGTGGACGTCCCTTTCCCTACTTGACAATCCAGCATCCTTCAACAGCAAATCAGCCACTTAAAAATATTCCTGGGGTCACAAGTGGCTCCAAGGTTATTTGGTGATCATATGGCAGTCCTGCTAACTTTTCATAGTTTCAGAGTTTACAGCCAGAAGGGACCACCAGATCATATAGTCTGACCTGCTGTATATCTCAGGCCATTCATTTCCACCCAGATACCCCTAGATTAAGCCCAAAGACTTTAGTTAAACCAAAACATTTCAGGGCTTAGACAACTAAATTGTAGTATGCCACAGGTGGAGACCAGGAAAGACCAAGGTTCTACCAATGCCAGAGGCCAATGCAATGGCAGAGAATTGATTAGGTGAGACATGCCCAGATGATCCTAGCAGGTGATGCCCCATGTTGCAGAGGGAGCTCAGTGGTTCAAGCATTGGCCTGCTAAATCCAGGGTTGAAAGTTCAATCCTTGAGGGGGCCCCTTAGGGATCTGGGGCAAAATCAGTACTTGGTCCTGCTAGTGAAGGCAGGGGGCAGGACTCAATGACCTTTTGAGGTCCCTTCCAGTTCTGTGAGATAGGTATATCTCCATATGTTATTATTTAGCCCCTAGAGGACTGATACAGAAGCTGGGTTTTGGAGAGATGGATGAGGGTTGGAATTCTTATTCCTCAAAACCAGAACCAACGGCGCCACTTAAAGCGGAAAGGAGATTGGTGGCTTTCAGTGTCTGTTAGCTTGCTGCCCTTGCTGTACGCTAGGTCTATTATTATTTATTATTATGGCTGAAATCTGCTAAGCTCCATCAGGCCTTGATTCAGCAAAGCACTTAAGAACATTTTTAACTTTAAGCACTTGATTACGTCTAATTGACTTCAATGGGATTTCAGCACATGTCTAACCACTTTGCTGAATTAGGAAAGTAACTGATTGGGGAGCGCAATTCCTATTCATTGTAACGAGACTGGGCATGCTTCCCAGCTACACCTAAGCTAAAGTACACAGCTCTGGTAGCGTAAAGGGTCTTAAAGTGGGTGAAGGTTACATTTACACTCAACTTACATAGCAGTATAAAGCAGCGTTAATGTAAATGAGAATCGGATCCCAGGTGTCCAAATCCCCTAGACAGCATGGACAAGCTCAGCCCATACATTTTACACTCAGCACAGTACAAAGCAGGCAGGAGTCAAGTCAGCGCCTGTCCTGAAGAGAGAACGCTAAGAAGGAATCTATGGGTTCCTTGTGGCTTAGTCTGCCCCTCTGGAGGAGCAGAGCTTCTACGCCCAGCATGCTGAGGTGAGCCCAGGTGCCAATGTCTGTGACAGCAAGGCGCATAATTCCCTTTCATGAAATGAGATGATGCTTGTTAAAGTGAACGGGACACATGCTTAAACTTCCTGGCAGTGTAATGCTAAAGACAGATTCATTCTAGACACCCAGGGCCAAACACTTTGGGTCAAATTCTCAAATAGCCCCTAAGTGATTTAGGCACCCACATCCCATTTTCAAAAGCGACTTAGGCAATTAGGTGCCTAAGTCCCATTGACTTTCAGCTCGGTGCAGATGGGTGCCTAGGGGCCCAACTCCTATTGAGGTTTATGAGAGTTAGGCACCTGGGCACTTCAGAAAATCCCACGAAGTTCCCATGTGCATCATTAGGCACCTAAATACCTTTAAAAATTTGGCGGCATAAATTGTAGTGAAAGTCAATGGGGCTTAAGCTCCCAATTGCCTAAGTCACTTTTGAAACTGGGACTTTGGCGTCTAAGGGTACGTCTATACTTACCTGCGGGTTCGGCAGCAAGCAATCGATCTTCTGGGATCGATTTATCGCGCCTTGTCTAGACGCGATAAATCAATCCCGGAAGTGCTCGCCGTCGACGCCGGTAATCCTGCTCTGCGAGAGGAGTAGGCGGAGTCGATGGGGGAGCCTGCCTGCCGCATGTGGACCCGCATTAAGTACCTTTAAGTTCGAACTAAGATACTTCGACTTCAGCTACGTTATTCACGTAGCTGAAGTTGCGTATCTTAGTTCAAACTGGGGGTTAGTATGGACCAGCCCTAAGGGTACATCTACACTCCCAGTAGCAGAGAGCGTATAGACATTGCACACCCAGCTAGCAGGGCTATAAATAACAGTGTGGACTAGATTAGAATCGAGCAAGTGCCCTTACACACCTGAACCCCCAAGATATGTATCCCACATGGCTCTTTGCACACCCAAGTGGCGCCTCCCATGTTGACACTGCTAATTTTAGCAGTGTCGTGGGCCACTGCTGGAGCCTTTCACGGTGGTATGTAGCTACATGTAGAGTTATTGTCTTCTACCCGCTACTGTAAGTGTAGACATAACCTAGGGAAAAAAGACCTGTGGTAGTGAGGCTGAGAGCTTGGGTCAACTGTCTCTGGCTTGTTGGGCTCGTGCTGCTATAGGGCTAAAAATAGCAATGTAGACTTTCCCACTTGGGCTGGAGCCTGGGCTCTGAAACCCAGCGAGGGGGATGGGGCTCAGACCCCGGGTTCCAGCCTGAGCCTGAATGTCTACACGGCTACTTTTAGCCCCATAGCATGAGCCTTGCCAGCCTGAGTCAGTTGACCTGGGCTCTGAGACTCGCTGATGTGGGTCTTTTTTGGCAGGGGCGATGTAGTCTAAGACACTTAGATGCTTTCAAAAAATTGACCCTTTGACATTCAGGGATACTTGAATGTGGGTCTGAAAAATGTCCCCTGGCCCTTGTTTCTATAATTAGCAGAACTATCCCCACCCCTACCCCCAGCCTCCCTCCTCTGAACAAAACAATCATACATTGTAGGGGTGTTTAGATGTTGGTGCTGGGAGTTTATTAACAGTACTACGGCACTTTGCACCCAGTGTCTTTAGAGCTGAGCAAACAATCTGACTTAAGATTTGAGCTTCATTCAATGGAGTTATCCTATTGCTCGACATGCAAATCACTGCTCCTTTGAATGTCTTTTTGAATTTTTATTTTCCTCTGGATTGAATGTGAGTATGGCAAGTTTGAGCAGCGTTGCTTATTTGCGATTGGTTGGATGAGCTGTTTCTGCTCCCTGATTGGATGCCTTGAACACTTGCACATAGAACTTTGAAATGTCTCTCAAGCCTGGACTATGGGTGACTCATGCTGGAAGCAGGATATTGAGCTGGATAGACTAATAGTCTGATCCAGCATGGAGGCCACTGAGTTCCGGTTTTCCTACCCAGCGCCCATTATACCCACCCTACTGTCCTGCCCACCCTGCCCACCTCTGACTCTGTGCTATGGAGGCTCACCCTGAAATGCAGGGCGTGAATAACATTTCAGGAGGGGACACTGGAATCAGTTTCACACTGACTGGTTTGATTTTCTCGGCGGCATTATTCTAATAGCCTCTACTGTCCCTGGCTTGGATTCAATTTCTCTCGCCACTCCTATGTTCTTAAGGGCCTGAAGAGAAGAATTGTGCAGCCTGAGTTTGATTCATGTGCATTATCCTCTTCCCTTCTGCAGGAGAAGTAAATTAGTGTTAGTTCCTGAGTTCTAAAGCGCATCATTGTGTTACCGTAACCTGCCCTAGTATTGTGCCAGTATATATATTCTAACTCCGGTTGAACAAAAGGAAACTAAAGTCATAGGCATTATAGGCACTCTGTGTGAGTAGCATTATGTATGTATGTACACACACACACACACACACACATATTACTAGATAGCTGTAAATATAAAGACCAGTTCCTGAACTCTTTGCATTGCTTTGACATTGCAATGGGGCCACAAAACTGGCTTAACCAACCAGTTGAAGAGTCCTCTGGCCTGGGAGAACCCCCGCTGTTGGTGTAGAGCAGTGGTTCCCAAACTTGGTTTGCAGCTTGTTCAGGGTAAGCCCCTGGCGGGCGGCGTGACGCTTTGTTTACCTGAGCGTCTGCAGCAGGGCCAGCTCCAGGCACCAGCTCAGCAAGCAGGTGCTTGGGGCGGCCAAGGGGAAGGGGCGGCACGTCGGGCTCTTCGGTGGCAATTCGGCAGAGGGTCCCTGTCCCTTTCGGAGGGAAGGACCTGCCGCCAAAGAAGAAAGCGGCATGGTGGAGCTGCTGCGGATCGCGATCGCGGCTTTTTTTTTTTTCCCTGCCACTTGGGGTAGCAAAAACCCTGGAGCCGGCCCTGGTCTGCAGGTACGGCTGCTTGCAGCTCCCAGTGGCTGCGGTTCGCCATTCCTGGCCAATGGGAGCTGCGGGAAGCGGTGGCCCAGCCTTACCCTGAACAAGCCGTGAACCAAATTTGGGAACCACTGGTGTAGAGGGCGTGTTGAGTAGGGCTGGTCAGAACTGTTAGCCTGGAATCACTTTTCTAAGGTATTAAAAACATTTGATCCTCTAACTACAGTAGTACAGAGTGAACCATCTTTTTTTTGTGCTCAAATGTCTCTAGTTTATTGTAATGAAACCGTTTGCTACTTTAAACAAGAAAATAAGATAAGCACACAGTATGAATAAGAGAAGCAGTTTTTAATCATTTTAGAACTAATATATAATGTGCATATATATATATATATATATATATATATATATATAATGTGCATGGCATGTCATATTATGCACTACCACTGTTGACATAGCACGAAACAATATAAAAGTAATATTAAATCAATAAAACAAAATACATTTCCAAGGGAGATTTTCATTTCGAAGCAAAATTTAGAACTTTTTCTCAATGAAATTTTTTGAAGATGAATATTTTTCAGACGTTCTGTTGAGCTGGACGTGTCAGCGTTGTTTAGTGTTGGATCCAGAGCAAAATGCAAACAAACTTCGAAAGGTCAGAAATTTGAAAGGCCGAGGTTCAATCAACTCGAGTTTTGCGGGCGTGGCCAGGGGGCAGGCGATGTGCTGGGGGCGTGGTGAGGGGAAGAAGGTGTGTTGGGGGTGTGGTCAGGGAGAAAGAAGAGGCATTGCAGGAGTGGCTAGGGGTAAGGAGATCCATTGCGGGGTTGAGCCAGGGAGAAAGGAAGTGCACTGAGGGGGCGTGGCCAAAGGAAATGGAGGTGCTTCAAGTAGCTCCAGATCGGGCAACTTCGAAGGTGGCTTAGAACCCCATTTGCCCGCAAGCTCCACCTCCGCTGTATCGGCCAGAGCTCAGCTGCCACTGAGGATTGAGCCCAGTCGTGCTCTAGCCGCTGGTGCATCCAGCACTTGCTCAGGAACCAGAAAAGCGCTCCGCAGCCACCATCCAATAACATACCAGCAGTCCCCAGCAACCCTACAATAACGTACCAGTGTCCATAGCTTTCCTCCTCAAAGAACGGATGGCGCAGTGGTTAAGGTGGTAGCTTGATGTTCAGTTTCCTGTTCTGCTACAGACGCATTGTGTGACCTGGGGTAAGTCCCTTAGTCTCACTCTGCCGCAGTTCCCCGTCTACACGCTGAGGATAATAGCACTGCTCTGCCTCACAGGAATGCCGTGAGGATGAATACATTGAAGATTGGGCTCAGATACTATGGCAATGGGGGGCATATAAGGACCTAAGATAGGGATATAGCAACCCTACAATAACATCCCAAAGTCCACGGACCAGCACTCCTTAAGGCAATGGTATGCGAACACAATCCCAAGGAAATAGCCAACGACAATGCTTCCTTTTTCAGAGAAAAAAAACTTTGCACAATTAGACATCCCCCCCCCTCCAAATCAATGTATTCAAATCTTTTATCCCAAGGAAGCCTTGAAAGATTCAAACCCAAGACGGGTTTTGGCCTCTGAATGCCAACTAGCTCCCAGCCAGTTGTATGTCATCAGTATTCATTCTCCACCCTGCTCATATAACCAGGCTCATGGCACCAGCCCTGGGCTGGGGTCAAAGCCAGCGCCTTGACAGAAATCCAAATTCTCGATGCCCCAGACCCTTTCCACTGGCCCCTCCCCCAGCAAAACGCTTTCCGCTCCTCTACTCTCCATGGCAACCAGCACTAAACACTGAGTTTTCTACCTGCTTCTCTGCATTTCCTAATGAAAATAAAACAGCTGTCAGAAACAATCCTCAGCCGGGCATGAGAAAACTAATGATGCCGTATTTGGTGGGTGCAATGCAGCAGAACTGTCATGGTGTTAAGGGGCAGCTTCCCCGCCCTTTCATGATTAAGAGTCTTAACCTCTGAGCTGCCAGCCCTGGATAACCCAGGAAGCTCACATGCCAGCCTGTCACCTAGAACCAAGTACAATACAGCATTATTTTGCATAGAGCTTTTCACACAAGCTCTAGCCCCAAATCAGAGAGGGGCACAAGAAGCAAAATTCAGAGCTATATCTTTATTGCCAATAGCAGGTTGCCTGTAACTCCAGTCCTGCAGCCTGCCAAGTAGAACTGGTTGGGAAATGGCATTTCTATTGCATGGGAAATACCGACATTGCAAAATTTCTGTTTATTCCAACACCAGAACAAAAAATTGATCTTTCAAAATTTACAGAAATTCTGAAAAATGTCAATGAGGAAACATCAAACTGCTTTGTTTTGGTAGTGTTGAAGGATTTCATTTCAATAAGATTAAAACGTTTCATTTAGATAATGATGAAACATTATAATAAGACCACAAAAATTGCCATACTGGGTCAGACCAATGGTCCATCTAGCCCAGTATCCTGTCTTCCAACTGTGGCCAATGCCAGATGTTTCAAAGAGAATGAACAGAACGGGTAATCATCAAGTGATCCATCCCATGTCATCTAGTCCTAGCATCTGGTAGTCAGAGGCTTCCATGTTATATTATAATATAAAATATTATTCCATACATATATATAAACAAGGGGGGGAGGAACGCAAGCCAAAATCGGGAAAGAAAAAGTTAAAGAATATTTTGATAAATTAGATGTATTCAAGTCAGCAGGGTCTGATGAAATTCACCCTACGATACTTAACGGAACTAGCTGAAGCAATCTCAGAACTGTTAGTGATGATCTATGAGAATTCATGGAGGATGGGCAAGGTCCAGTGGAAGGCAGAAGGGTAAACCCAGTACCTTTCTTTAAAAGATGGAACAAAGAAGGCCTGGGAAACAGTAGACAAGTCAGCCTAATTTGGATACCTGGAAAGATACTGGAACAAATTATTAAACAATCAGTTTGTAAATACGCAGAGGATAATAGGGTTATAAGGAATAGCCAATGTAGATTTGTCAATAACAATTCATGCAAAACCAACCTAATTTCCTTCTTTCACAGGGCTACCATCCTCGTTTATGGGGGGGAAGCTTTGTTTTAGTATGGCTTTTGCCAGACTCGCATGACATTCTCATAAGCAAACTAGGGAAATGTAGTATAGGTGAAATTACTATAAGATGGGTGCAAAACTGGTTGAAAGATTGCACTCAAAGAGTAGTTACCAATGGATCACTGTCAGACTGGGGAGTTGTATCTAGTGAGGTCCAGCAGGGGTCTGTCCTGGATCCAGTACTAGTCAACATTTTCATTAATGACTTGGATAATGGAGTGGAGAGTACGCTTATAAAATTTGTTGTTGACACCAAGGTTTGGAAGAAAGGACTAGAATTCAAAATGACCTTGACAAATGGGAGAATTGGTCTGAAATCAACAAGATGAAATTCAATAAAGATTAGTGCAGAGTACTACAAAATCAAATGCACAACTACAAAATGGGAAATAACTGACTAGGCAGTAGTACTGCTGAAAAAGATCTGGGGGTTAGAGTGGATCACAAACTGAATATGAGTCAAGATAAGAGAGAGACAAGGTGAGTGAGGTAATATTTTTTTATTGAGGCAACATCTGTTGGTGAAAGAGACAATAAGTTGGTCCAATAAAACATATTACCTCATCCCCCCGCCCCCTTATTTCTCTAATATCT
This sequence comes from Malaclemys terrapin pileata, assembly GCF_027887155.1. Lineage (NCBI taxonomy): Eukaryota > Metazoa > Chordata > Testudines > Emydidae > Malaclemys > Malaclemys terrapin. The sequence goes on along the minus strand of NC_071526.1, from coordinate 14,945,565 downwards.
TGGTACTAACATGGCTATAACTACACAGCAATCAACAATATGATGCATTTGTGAAAAAAAGCTATCACTCTGGAGTGTATTAACAAGTGTCTGGGATGTAAGAGACTGGAGGTAATTGTCCCACTCTACTCGGCAATGATGAGGCCTCAGCTGGAGTACAGGATCCAGTTCTGGGTGCCAGACTTTAGGAAAAATGTGAACGGATGGGAGAGAGTCCAGAAAAAAGCAACAAAAATGATAAAAGGTTAAGAAAACCTGACCTACGAGGAAAGGTTAAAAAACCCTGGGCCTGATTTTATTGAGAAAAGAAGACTAAGGGAGACCTCATAACAGTCTTCAAGTATGTTAAAGAGGACGGTGATCAATTGTTCTTCATGTCCGCTGAAGGTAAGACAAGAAGTTATGGGCTTAATCTGTAGCAAGGGAGATTTAGGTTAGATATTAGGAAAAGTTTGCTAACTCTAAGGGTAGTTAAGCTCTGGAATAGGCTTCCGAGAGAGGTTATGAAATCGCAGTCACTGGACATTTTTAAGAACACCTGTCAGGGATGGTCTACGTTTACTTGATCCTGCCTCAGAACAGGGATCTGGACTAGATGACATCTTGAGGTTCCTTCCAGCCCTACATGTCTATGATATATTATTAAATATAATTGATAAAATATTAATGATATATATTAAAATTAACAGTTTAATATAACATAAAAGTCCAAACAAAATGCAATGAAATGAGAAAGTCAAAATGGCTCTTTTTGACACTTTGTCATTGAAAATTTCATCAACATTACCACGTTCCCATGAATCATTTTGAGATTCACAGAACTGTATTTTCTAATGGAAAATTGTTCGGTCTCAAATTTTTCAACCTGCTCGAAAAGAGCAGGCCAGAAAAGCTTTGATGGTACCATTTTCTGCCAGAATATGTGGTTACGTAGCAACATTTCACAAAATTGGGTTCATGTCCCCAGAATTTTATTTAAAATAAAATGACACGGAAAAAATTCCCATGTCAAGACGTCCCAGTTCAAGAATTTCAGAATTAAACGTTTTTAGTTTTCATTTTGAAACTTTTCATTTTAAATTTGTTTATTTTCTATTTATATCGCATATTGTAATATAAGACAAAATATTTTTAAAGTCAAAGTCGAAACAAAATGTCAAACCAAAACATTCTGAATGATGCAAAATGACAGAGTTCTCTAAAGTCATTCCTTTGCAGAGAATAGTGACATTTTCAATTTTCTCTTGGTTCGGAATGAAGCCCAATCTCAAAATCCCTCACGAAACAGAACTTCTGTTCTATGTGTGGTTCTAGGTGTCAGCTGTTCAGAATAGTGTTGTGCATCATCTCCATTAACTTCAAGCTTTCAATGTTTCTTTCCCATTGGCTTCAAGGGAGCTTTGCTGATTTATACCGGATGGCACTATGACCCTAGGTGCCTCTGTCCATTGGCTGGGTCCATGGGCCCAGATAAAACTCTAGTGCTGGCCACCCCTGAATTTTAAAAATAAGGGGTTGCTATGAAGAGGATGGTGATCAGTCTGGAGATCCTGGCTCCTAGCCCAGTTCTCAGTTTCTAGTCCTCTCAAAGATGCCCATAAGCACACACTGCTGTGAGCCCCATCCCATCTAGCTCTTCTCCTTTCCAGACTAAATACCCCTAATGTTTATGGGCCACATTTACAGGAAGGGGAAAAAACGTGTAAGTCTCCATGTGCATTTCAGTGGCTGCTGGCTCCCCCTCCCCTGCCGCATGCCTCAGTGATGGACAATCTTAGGCCTTTGATAGAATCTTTCTGCCATGTTACGCTACAGAAAAATAAAATAAAAACAAACGCCTCCAGCTAGACTAATGAAACCATTAGAAGTTAGGTCGCAGCCTCGCCAGATAAATAAACATGACACCAGCAGCAGCAAAAGCAATTTCCATTCTTTCTGCAAAGAGCTGAGACTTCTTGATTGAAATCTCCTTATCTTTTAGTCTCGCCGGGGGCTTTTCCTGCACAAGCCGGCGCCAGAGATAAATGCAACTCAGCCGTGGAAAACTTTTCCCTGTGGTCTCACTGGCCCTTAAAGAAGAATGGGCCTTCCCTGGCTTATTAAAACTTCAACAAGTTTTTCCTCCAGCTGGTTTAATTATACACCATGCTCAGCCAGCAAAGAGAGCAGAAGGCAGAACTGAGAGGCAAAGCTGGAAAATTGGTGGGAAACTGCATTTCCCAGAGACACCAGTGGTAGTCACAGAGGACCTCCGAGGGTTTCACCAATAGATGTTAGGGGCCAGGGCCTCAACTGGATAATCTGCCAGAGTTCTCTCAACTGAGTGCTTTCAGCACCCCCCTCCCTTGATTTCAGACCAGCAGTGCCACATTACACCAGCTGAGGATCTTGCCCTAAACAGCTACAGATTAACACCCGGGGGGCTGGCCACCCAGAGATTTTGAGGGGTGTTTTTTGTGTGATTCCCAAAGGTTTCTGGTGCTGTGCTGCAATTCAGGAGAGCTGAGTTCAATTCCCAGCTCTGCCATGCCTGCCCAGCGTGATTCTGGATGAGTCATTTCACCATTCCGTGCCTCAGTTTCCCAGCTCTCAAACTGAGATAATAGGACTTCCCTGCCTCACACGGCTGAGGCCAGATCTGTTCATGTTTGGGAGGTGCGCAGATACCGTGATGATAAGTGCCCAGACAGACAGAGCCAATATGAAGAGTTGCTTTTTGCCTCTGGCCCCCCTCTCTGTGGAGAATCAAAATCCCAAATTCTGGATCCAAATTTTGTGCCCCATCCAGTCCCTTTCCTTCAGCCTGGGCAGGACTGTTCCCTGCAGTATGCTCTCTAGTACTTTGCACAGTCCAGGTTGACATGACTGGGGCAATGGGCGTTTTTATTACTTTTCCTTAGGAGACTGTTCCCAAGCCTACCAGACCTTGCCATTAGGACATTTTTCCTGATAGCAATCTGCATTCCTACTGGGGAGACTGGGAACTTGCTTTGGGGTGGGGAGGTTAACTGATCTCTGGGCATGTGTTTGGGGAAAGTAGTTATTTGCTTGTTTTCATCCTTATTTTCCTAGTTACACCCCCGGTGAACGACCGTGCACCATAACTGAGTGGTGGGGGAAAGAGGAGCCTTGAGGCAAATACAGTAAACCAGCCAGAGACGTCAAAATGAACTAAAAGAATGGGCTGGTGTAACTCAAACAGTTGAATTTGCTGCAGCTACACAAGTTTATGCCAGCTGAATGTCTGGCTCGTGTTGTTTTGGATAACAACTGAAAAGGTTACTTTAATGTTGCGCTGAGGGTCTAACCAGCAATGAAGCATTTACTCAATGCATTTAGCCTTTTTCCCCCCCTACTCACGGAATATGTTGCCAACACTGAGCATTGGAATCTGGGGCATTTTCCCTGAATATTGGCTGAGTGGATACTGCAGGGTTTGGCTAGGTGATATACTCACCGCACAGGGCTGTGATGTTGTATGATTGAAATCCCTACTCTACTTGTGCTACATTGATGCCATTTTCATCATCTGGACCCATGTGAAGGAGGCCCTTGAGGAATTCCACCAAGATTTCAACAATTTCCATCTCGCCATCAACCTCAGCCTGGACCAGTCCACACAAGAGGTCCACTTCCTAGACACTACAGTGCTAATAAGCGATGGTCACATAAACACCACCCTATACCGGAAACCTACTGACCGCTATACTTAACTACATGCCTCCAGCTTTCATCCAGACCACATCACACGATCCATTGTCTACAGCCAAGCTCTAAGATACAACCGCATTTGCTCTGATCCCTCAGACAGAGACAACACCTACAGGATCTCTATCAAGCGTTCTTAAAACTACAGTACCCACCTGGTGAAGTGAAGAAACAGATTGACAGAGCCAGAAGAATACCCAGAAGTCACCTACTACAAGACAGGCCCAACAAAAAAAGTAACAGAAGCCACTAGCCATCACCTACAGCCCCCAACTAAAACCTCTCCAGCGCATCACCAAGGATCTACAACCTATACTGAAGGACGATCCCTCACTCTCACAGACCTTGGGAGACAGGCCAGTCCTTGCTTACAGACAGCCCCCCAACCTGAAGCAAATACTCACCAGCAACTACACAGCACACAACAAAAACACCAACCCACTGTTATGCAATTGCAACAAATCTTGTAGAAAGCCCTTATCATGTAAGGTGTCAATGGAAAAGTAATGATTTGCTAAATAAGCTTCTCCTGATTAAATCCATGTATCATCGCTGTATCTGTAGTTATGGATATTGGCTATATATCAGAGTCTTCGATGTGTTTGTTCCTGGGGTAACACCCACAAGCTGGTTTACATCCAGTCTAGCCAACCTATTGTGACTGGACTATTCAAACTGGATGGCCCATTAAGAACATGTCACTTGAACAATGGGCCACAGAAGAAGAAGAAACTCATTCCACCCAGATAGTTCTTCTTGCAGACACTCCAGATTCCAAGGGGCCAATGGCTGTCTCCTGTGAGTCATCAAGCCATGTAAGGGCATGTGATCTGTTCATGTGACCCTGGACTCAAACTTGTGCTAGTAACTTTCCACAGACTGGGCTGTGAGCTTTGTTTGAAACAGAACATTTCTAGGCACATGGCAAAGGCCTGGAATGACTCCATTTTGCTTCTTTCCTGCCCTGATTCTCTGGACTGTGGATTTACAACTAAAAAGAGCAGATTAAACTATGGACTGGGGACCTTCCAAACTTGTGGAAGTTACCAGAGAAACTTTACAAGTCAGCAGTCTATACCCTCACTGCTACCAACCTCATATAAGAACATTGCAACTATATGCTCTATTAACCATTTTAACTCCCTTCTTCTTTTCTTTTATGAATAAACCTTTAGATTTTAGTTACTAAAGGATTGGCAGCAGTGTGATTATTGGGTAAAATCTGAGTTACAGATTGACCTAGCTATGTGGCTGATCTCTGGAGATTAGAAGAACCCTATATTTGATGAAATTGGTTTTCAGTAACCACTCATCATCAAGTCCAGTGTCTGGGTGGTGAAATAAGGGTTAAGGAGACAGTTAACCAGTGTGATGAGACAGAAGTTTACTTTTGTTACTGGCTTGGTATAATCTAATGACAGATTATCTCAGCAGTTTGGCCTGAATCTGGCATTCTCAGCTGTGACCCACAGAGGTATGGTGATAAGGGATATCAAGAAAATTAATTTCTGTTTGTACAAAACACTCTGAAATTCTCAGATGAAGAGGAGTGTATAAGTGCAAAATACTGGTTTGGAGTCAAAATCCCAACAGAGGTCACTAAATTTTTAAAAGCAGCATTTACTTGTAAATGTTCCTGTTCTTAAACAACATGCACAGCAGGTAACGTTTTTATTTAACTCCACATGTTAACTGTGCAAATAGCTTCCCACACACAGAGGCAGAAAAAACCTGAGACCAGTGCTGTAAGCCAAGTAGTTCCCTTGGACCAATTGCCTCCTTTGGTGAGTATGGAAGAACACGGAAGACAGATAAGCGGTAGTTAGGTTAGTCCAGTAAGTCGTTCTCTCTTGCAGTACAATATAGTGCTGAGACGCTGTCGGATGCCAACATATATTCAATGTATTTCTTTCAGAAATGAAACGACTGCTACAAAACATGCATTATGCAAACACATTAGCTACCAAAACAAAGACATGCATAATTAGAAAAGAGAAAAGGGAAAACTCATTTGAAGAGAAAGAAGCAATTTAACAAGCTACATCTTTTCCCTGGTATAATTTAGGATTACAAAGAACTAGACTCGGAGGAGCTGGATGGCTCAGAGGATGGGAAAAGGGCTGTGTGGCCTTTCACCTCTAGCTTTCTGGTTGACATACAAGGCCATTTGTTTGACTGGTAAGCAGCTGTCTGATTCAGCTGTGCTTATATGCTCTGGTTGTTTGCTGTTTGTGTGAGTGGGTGTATATTTGAGAAGTGGCTTCAGATGACTATCCGTCTTTGCATACAAACAACCAGATTTGCTAGTCATTATTTGTAATCCTCCTGTTTAAAAAGTTTGTCATCCAATCAGGGCTCAGAAAAAAATCCCATGTGATTCAGGTGGCCAGTCACACATTACATAGCCAAATTACCAGTGCATGGTTGGTCTAGCTATCCTCATCCACACCCTTATGTCTATCTATGGTTTCCTATAGCATTTACTGCCTGGGTATCTAAAGCCATCTTCTTTTTTCATAAGCGTCACAAGTTGATATCTAGATTCTTCATCCATCTAACTGCTACACCATCGAGGATAGCCAGGTGATGCAGTCCACCCTCCAGTCTTCTGATTGGGCATTCCTCTACCACATGTCTGACCATCTGTGGCACCCTGTGAAACCTAGGCAAAGCCAAATTTCTGCATTCTACTCACATGTCCTCTGCCTTCTTGCAATGTCCCCCTGCACAGCGTAAAGTGGAACAAAAGTAGGCAAAATGCAGAACATGGGCTCGTGTTCCAAGCCACCTATCTAGACTGAACACTGTTCATCCAAACTATCTGGTGAATGCTTACACATAACAGACATTGGCAGAAAGCCAGAATCACAAATGATTCACAAACAGAAAAGATTTTTTAAAGAAGGGCTAGATTGGTAATGAATAATCCAGGGCTGGTCTACACTGAAAACTTACATCGGCATCGCCATGTCCATCAGCAGTGTGAAATAGCCACAGCCCCGAGAGACGCAGCTCTCCTGAGCAGATTCCGCGGTATAGAAAGTGCTAAGTTGATGGAAGAATTCTTCCCTTGACCTAGCTACCACCTCTTGGGCAGGTGGATTAACTACAGCAATCCTGGCATGAGCTCTGATCTCATCACTGAGGACCGGGGGGGAGGGAGGGCTAGACTCTGAATCCAAATCTGATGTTTGATTCCTTCTGCAACGGGCGAAACCGAAACCCAACATTCAAACAGCACCAAAATCCAGATCCTGAGACATATTTGGTGGCTTGGCTGCATCTGGTCTCCCTCTCCATCCCCCCGCAGAAGGAGGGCAGAGCAGCAGCTAGTAAGCAAAAGGAGATAAGCGAGATCCTCAATGGGAGAAAACGCAGCCTGCGTTACCCCGGCAGACAGAATAACCACTACGCTGTGCGCAGTCTTGCACGGGGCCCTGTTACTGCTGCATGTTATTTTCTGTGGCTCCAATGGCCGCTGGCTACCAGGAGCTAACAGTAACTGCTTTCTCCTCCATCCCTGCTCCTCACTGTGCCTTTCCCCAGTGCGGGATGCCAGGTGGCCCAGCACAGGGAATAGTAATAAATAACGTACCTTCTGCACAGCAAAATGCTTCATGACAGAAGCCAGCTAGGCTAGTGAACTAAAGACAGGGCAGAGAGCCCAGAAGGCCTGACGTCTTTCAAGCCTGCACTAGCAGGGAGATGCAGTGGATGGTCTCTTCCACCTCAGTGATTCTATATAAGTTACATATACAGGGTTCACCTCTGACACCAAACTGCACCCGCCTCTGGGGTGTCACACAGCAGCTCACGGCTAATGTTGCAGCAAGCTGATTAGGACAGGAAGTGAAGAAGAATCCCATATCCAGGGGAAAGCGCAGGGAGGGGTTTTAGATAAGTCGAAAGTACCCACATTGAAAGTTGGTCTGGACAATCGTGCTAACGCCTGACTCTTGCAAAGAACAAAATAAAACAAAACAAAAGTCCCATGGGATTGAGAGTGAGTGTGGGATCAGGTTCTAGCGTTTGGGGTTCATGAGAAATTACCCAGTTTATTACTCTGTCTAGAGGGTATGTCCGTATGCGATCCCAGGGGGTGAGGGCAGCTTGAGCAGACATAACCGAGCTAGATTTAATCTAGCTAGCTCAGATACGGAAGCAGGGAAGCCACGGCAGCACACGCTTCAGCGCAGGCTCGCCTTGGCAATAATTACCCAGTGTTCTGGGTGGGCTTGCACAGCTCCTGCTCAAGTCCATGCTGCCTGGGCTTCACTGCTCTGGACCCCGAACTAGCTAGATTCAAGCTAGCCAGGTATGTCTCCTCGAGATGCCATCACACCCAGCGACTGCAGCATAGACATGCCCTTAGTTGGGGGCCTGATCCTGAGGTGCTGATCAAATGCAACTCCCTTTAACATTACTGGGCCTACTCCTGATTTATGCCAGTGAGCCAGGAGGAATCAGGCCCATTCACGTCAATGGGGCTGCTGTCCTTGTGCAAGTCCTTATTTACTCCCGGGGTTTAATTGTGCTGGATGCTAGTTACGGCTAACCCCCTCTCCCCCCACCCCCACTACGTGTCTTCCTTTCAGCTCAAGGCAACAAGGATTCTTCAGGCTGCTGTTTCCAGGCCAGACTTTATTTATCATGCATGTGCTCTTACAACGCCAAACACTAGGGCCGCTCGTTTTCTCTCTGCTCGTAGAGGTTTGGCATCAGCTTGTTAAACACAGGCTTTTGATTGTCAAGGAACAGTATTTTTACACCTTGAACCAGTACGGAAAGAGGTAAGTTAATTGAATCAGGCTTTAAATAACTCGCTTGTCTCAAGAATAGTTCTTAATTTGGGTCTCCTCGCTGAAGGATCTGTAATATCTATTGCCGTGCACGAGATAAAGGCAATCGACTTGGTTAAATCTTTCTCCAGGAGACGGGGAGAGAGAGAGTAAGGGAGAGCGAGTGAGAGGAACGGTGCCGGCCAAGAAAAAAGTGCATGCATCAGCAGAGCTGGGTGTGGGACTGGAAGAGCAGGAGGGGTTGGGGGTTCAGACTGAGTGGCATCAGCAGAGCTGGGTGCGGGAAGCCCAGGACTGAAATAGCAGGGGGGCTGCAGGACTTTAGGACATCAGTCGATGGTGGTGGGAGGTAGCCAATCAGACAGCAGAGATGGGATCATCTTCCTCAGCAACCTGCCACTGGCTCAGGAGAGGTCACTGGTGACCAGTGGAAACAGCTCAAATCCCGGATACCCCACGAAGCTCCGTCCTGGGCAGATCCTACTTGCTACTGACATACCTGACAGGTCTGCCTCTTTTACACCTTGGCAACAGTTGTCATGGCAACAAAGTGGTATTGAATTGAATTGTATGTGGGTGTGGGTGTGGGTGAGCATGACAGCACATGTGCTGATGGATGTGTCAGGGAGAGAGGATCCAGGAGCGCGTTTGCATGTGGGGCTGTTTTTGAGTCTGTAGATGTGAATGGGCGTGTGTGCGGGGATGTGTCTCTGCCGAAAGGTGTGAGTGTGTGCGCGCATTGGGGTGTGTATGAGGGAGATGATGTCTATGCCAGTGTGTGTGTGTGTCTGTGAGTGTGTGTGTGAGTGTGTGCGAGAGTCTACATTGGCACGTGTGTATGGGAGTCTGTAGGTGTGGGTATAAGTGTGGACGAGTGTAAGTCTCTATTGCGTGTTTGGGGGGGGGGGGCCTGTGTGAGTCTGTGTGCATGTCAGTATGTGTTAGGGTGACCAGACAACAAGTATGAAAAATCAGGACAGGGGGATGGGGGGTAATAGGAACCTATATAAGAAAAAGACTCAAAAATCGGGACTGTCCCTATAAAATCGGGACTTCTGGTCCCCCTAGTATGTGTTGGGGTCCGGTATGTGCAGGTCTGAGTGCAACACCAGAGGCTCGGCAGCACTAATTCAAGGGGAAGTTTCTCCCTCGTAGGCATCATGAGCTCAAAGCGGCTTGGGGATCAGAATCGTGCTCTCTAAGGGAAGGAGCAGGGGGAGCCCATGCCTGCCTGACAGGAGCCGGGCTAGCTCTGCTCGGAGCTCGCAGGTGGTGGCCTTCAGTTAGGGGTGTGAGGAGAAAGGCAAACCTGTGGAGCTGCTGCCATCTGCAGGGGCCTGGCAGGGTGTTCCGCCGGCGTGTGTATTTCTGCGGCTGTAGCTGGAGTGCATTGGTCTCCCTGGTGCAGGTGGAGCTGGAGAACAGTCCTCCCCACTCTTTGGCAGGCTTCCCGAGGCGGCTGCAGGCTCAAGGCCCGAAGCATCCATCCACACGGATTGATAATCACGATGGATGGTGTTTTCTTTCTTCGCCGCAGTCCTGAGGGGACGGTCACATAAAAACGGAGGGGAACCTACTAAATCTTGGTTACTCTTCCCACTAGCCAGTGTGGCCAGGGGACCTTGTGTCATGGTCCAGAGCACGGAGACCTTCGAAGAGCCTCTTAGTGCCAGCCAAGGGCAGGTAGGTCTAAAGCAGAGACAGAATCTCTCCTCGCCGTCTGCTGGGTCCTGCAGCACCACTGCAGGTGGATATTTCCCCAGACTAGTGCCTAGAGCTGGGCAGTGCTCTGGGAGGGGTGGGGAATAGCAACTGAGACCCAAAATGCAAAGAAGCAGGACAACAGACACATGCAAGGACAGGCAGAGCCCCCCCCAGAGAAACTGGCACCTCCCCCCCCACACACACACACACAGATACACACATCTAGGCAGTCACATGGAGGGACACATGCTCACAGAGATGCTCACTAGCACGGCTGCACCCGGACACCCACATGAACATAAGAACACAAGAACGGCCATATTGGGTCAGACCAAAGGTCCATCCATCCCAGTATCCTGTCTGCCGACAGTTGCCAATGCCAGGTGTCCCAGAGGGAGTGAACCTAACAGGTAATGATCGAGTGATCTCTCTCCTGCCATCCATCTCCACCCTCTGACAAACAGAGGCTAGGGACACCATTCCTTACCCATCCTGGCTAATAGCCATTAATGGACTTAACCTCCATGAATTTATCTAGTTCTCTTTTAAACCCTGTTATAGTCCTAGCCTTCACAACCTCCTCAGGCAAGGAGTTCCACAGGTTGACTGTGCGCGGTGCGAAGAAGAACTTCCTTTTGTTTGTTTGCAGTGACGCTCCAATTCTTGCAGACACACTAATCTCAGGTCCCCTGCAGCCACAGCCTCCAGCCATTAACAACCAAAGAGCCACTTCGCACAAGAATGGTTCCAGGAGTCTCTCTGTTTTACAGCAGCATAACTGCACTGATCTACACCAGCGTGAGAACAGCAGCGTGGCCTAGTGACACTGAATGTAGTAAAGATTCAGCTATATAAGAGCAGATCTCTCTATGCCATCTACCTGGACCCCGTCATTAGACTGTCTGAGCACCTCCTTAATGCATTTATCCTTACCACTCGCCTGTGAGGCAGGGCAGTGCTGTTATCCCTGGAGATGGGGAAACTGAGTCACTGAGAGATTAAGTGACTCACCCAGGGTCATGCAGGAAGTCTGTGGCTGAGCAGGGAATTGAAGCCAAAGGAGGGTGACCAGATGTCCCAATTTTATAGGGAGAGTCCCGATATTTGGGTCTTTGTCTTATATCGGTGCCTATTATCCCCCATTCCCTGTCCCGATTTTTCACACTTGCTATCTGGTCACCCTAAGCCAAAGTCCCAGGTTCGTGCACTAACCATTGGGCCATCCAGCTCCCTGGACAGAAAGGAATAAACAGAAATGGAGCCAACCCACTCAGGGGCCCTGTTTCCTGTTTCTCAGCCAGGAACTTTTGGAGTCACTGGCTTCATCCAAGTGCCTCCCTCACCCCAGTTCTCCCTGAGACAGTTTCGAATCTGCTCTGGCAGTTCCCCCTCCCCCGCTCCCTCTGCTGCGCTTACAGATCAATCATTCCCGTGATGCCGTACCAGCCGCCTTTCTGAAATGCAGGTGAATGATGGCTGCTGAAAGTCTCGCTAGACAGGCCCCAGCTCCGATTCCTCCGGGGCTGGAACTTGCGCTCACTTCCCAGAAGCCCTGCCAACTCTCCCACAGCCTTCGATATGCTGCTTGCCTCCGTACCTGCGCCGGCTTGGCAGCTGAATTCACAGGTCTGTGCAGTCCCCGGATACGGTGGCTTCCTTTTAACTATTCTCTGGGTGAATTTCAAGCTCAGGAAACTGAGGGACTAATGCACTGTTCTGCAGCAACAGGAGTGTTGTGAGTAGATGCTGTGCAAGCTTCCCTTGCATTATCTTGCCAGTGCACCAATCACTCCACCCGGCTGTTATTCCAGGCAGTATTACTGTCTTGATGCTGTGATGATGGGTGCTTCATAATTGCCAGAGATAGACAGAACTGGATTCCTGCAAAGCCCCTGAGTCCAGCCCTGAGCTCCCCTCAGACCTCTTCTGCCCAGCCCACTTTTACTGCCGTGCTGCAGCTCCACAAGGGATCCGATTCAGAGCCAGATCCAAACTGTCGCAAACCCGGCTTCTCTTTGAAATGCCCCTGATCCAGAACCATGGAATCCATTCGCCGTCGAATCTGAGGAACGTTTGGGGCCAGACCCGAATCGGGATCCAAGCGTCACAGTGCTAGCCCACCGCAGATAAATACACCTTCTGTTCATTCAGTATTAGTGGCTCATTCAGTAGCTGTTCCTTGCTGGGCTCCAGGTGGAGATGGACATTACTTCACTGAGTTATTTGGCAGCAGGCTCGTATGGCCGGAGCACAGTGAGGGGGAAATCCTGGCCCGGTTGGAGTCAGTGGGCGTTTTGCCATCGACTTCAATGGGACCAGGTGTCACCCTCAGTCTCCTCGGTTCTATTCCCAGCTCTGCCACAGAGTCATTGTGTGAGAGTCAAAAAGGGGATCGTAACGTCGGCCTACCCAACAGGGGAAGAGAGAGGGGTCTGAAGACAGGGCAAGAAGCAATGGGCTTCAACTGCAGCAAGGGAGATTTAGGTTAGACATTAGGAAAAGCTTCCCGACTGTCAGGGTAGGTAAGCACTGGAACAAATTACCTAAGGTGGTTGTGTAATCTCCGTCATTGGAGATTTTGAAGAACAGGTTAGACAAACACCTGTCAGGGATGGTTTAGATCCGTGGTTCTCAACCTGCAGCCCATGGGCCACTTGCAGCCCAATCAGCACAGAGCTGCGGCCCATGTGAAATCCTCAGGGCCGTACAGGTAGTATTGGATGCGGCCCACAATGGTAAACCTGTTGAGAATCACTGGTTTAGGTAATACTTAGTCCTGCCTCGGTGCAGGGGGCGGGAATAGATGGCCTCTCGGGGTCACTTCCAGTCCTACATTTCTGATTTCTATGATTATGATTTTGTAGTTAATGGACTAGCTTGGGACTCAGGAAATCTGACTTCGTTTCCTGGCTTTGCCACTGTGATCTTGGGCAAGTCAAGCCAAGATTTTTAAACGTGGCTAGTGATTTTGGGTGCCCAGCTGAAGTCCCACCCTCTGATTTCAGGCCACTTGATCTCAAGTTGGGTACCTGAAATCACTAATCCCGTTTGAAAAGCTTAGTCTCAACCTCTCTGCCTCGGCTTCCCCATCTGTAAAATGGGGATAATAGGCCTGGTCTACTCTACAGAGCTAGGTTGATGCAAGGCAGCTTAGGTTGACCTAACTATGTAAGTGTCCGCACTAAAATTTTGCTCCCACCCATGTAACTCAACTGCTACACCGACTTAATAACTCCACCTCCACAAGAGGTGTAGAGTCAATGTCGCTGTAGTGAGGTTGAAGCAGTGTCAATGTAGACACTATGTTGCTTACATCGACTGTTGCTGTCTCTCAGAAGCCACCCGACAATGCCCCCCCAGTGACAACAATTCAATCGGTGCAAGTGCTCCTGGTGAGGATGTGCACGGCCAACCCAAGGAGCAAAGGGTAGACATCCACAAGCGATGTACTCTGACATCAGTTAGGTCAGGTTAATTTTGTAGTGTAGACATGCCTTAGAGTGGATGCTCTTCAGGGCTGAGCCACTTTCTTATTCTTTGGGGGTACTTCACTTAGCGTAACAGGGCCGGGCTCTGGCTCTGGAGGGCAAGTGTAATACAAGGAGTAATACGCATAACGACGTTTGCAAAGCGCCTCGCTGGTGAAGCATGCTGGAGAAGTATCATTATTTTATTTCCCAGCCTTATATCCTCTACCTCTTTAGTGTCATTTACATCGCCTGATGCCTCCATTGTTTATCACATGTGTTTGCTGCTTGTGCCCTAGGCTGTGGTTCTCTCCCCCTGACTGGAAGGAGGACGAGGAGGAGACAGCTGTAGAGAAAAGCTCCAGGCAGGTCCTCACAAGCCACTAGCAGAAGTGGACGGAGTCCCCTGTGGAGTGCCGTAGCTTCAATTACCCGCAGCTGTGCAGCTAACACCAGTGGCCTAAGCAGCTTGAATATTGATGAGGGAGGATTTCAGAGTGTGTTTTATTATGGCTCCTAAAAGTAAATGGGCCATTTTCCTCCCTGGGCAACAGATCGTAAAAACACGCTGAACAATAGCACTTTCCCTTTCATTTTCGATCAGGGATGGTGGGGAAAAATTATTCACAAGGGGTGGGGGGTGGCGGGAGACAAGACAGGGCCATTTCATATTCCACCTGCAACTGCCACCCTTCCATTAACATGAAATGAGCCCTGTGTGGCTGAGACCGCAGAGCTGGGGTGTGGGGGGGATCTCCCTCCAGGTTGGACGCTAGAGGTTTTGTGGCTGCGAGTGAGGTCATTGGTCATGATGGGCTCAGCGGGAGCACCAGCATCATGGTCCTTCATCCTCAAAGCTCCCACCTCAGCGGGGGTGGAGGTATCCGCTGGTGACATGAGCTCTGGGTGAGTATCAGAGCCAGGATGCACCTGGGCCTGGTGTGCAAATTTCCTCCTCTACTTCAGAGACTTACATGGCCCCTGTGACCAAAGTATCCGAGCGCCACACAATCTGGACCATATTTCTCTTCCCCAGACCGCTGTGTGTTAGGGCAGCGCTATTATCAGCGAGGGGACAAGTGACTCACCCAAAGTCACACTGTAAGTCTGTAGCAAAGCAGAGAATTGAACACCGCTCTTCCAGTGCCTAGACTTCGTACCCTAACTGCTGAGCTATCCTTCTTTTAGATCAGTTGCCCCTCTGTGCTGCTCTGATGCCTGAGACTACCTGGCCGGCTGGTATAAACTATAATGTTAAAAATCCAAGCAGAAAGAAATTAACCAAACATTTCAAGCTGCCTTTATCCTGCACGAGGAACCCAAAATGGCATAAATCCAATTATTTGTTTTCCTTTGCAGGTCACCTCCAAGACTAAAGAGACCCCAATTTACATCCAAAGCTAAAAACAAAAAGCCACAAACAAAACCCAAGGCTGTTTTTGAAGCGATGGGCGACAATGCGCGGCACAAAAGCAAAAGTCTGAATTATCCATGGCGCTCGCTCTTCAACTGGGTGCCTTTAAGAAAACAGAAAAGAAGCAAGGTAGCTTTGAAACAAAGCTGTTTGACAGGCAGAGAAGCAGAGGTCTCAAGAAAATTTTGCATATCTAATTGGTCTCAGTTCAGAGTCCAGCCATCCAGCCATCAAAAGCCTCCACCGTTTTGCTTTTTAATGAGAGATTTTCATACATTAACACTTCATTAAGTCCGTAGCCAAGTAATTTTTAGGCCAATTTAAAATGCATATGCCAAGCGGCCTTGACTCTCGCCTGACTTCTTAAGATAATAGTTGACACAGCCCTGCGTAGCCTGCTCTGGCTGTCTGCTTCACCTCAGTGATTGACCTGGAAGAGCAGGGGAGGGGGAGAAAGCTGCGGCAACTGGGAGATTAAAAAACTTTGCCAGAGTCAAACGGAATGAACCAGGACCCGAACTTCCGTGCAGAAGAAGACGACAAAGCCAGCCAAGAGGAGAAACCGTTCCCAGGGCATTTGCACCCACAAAAAAATCACTACACCCTCTGTTCCTGGAATGGGGATAAGAAGGAAAAGGAAGGATGAGAGCAGATGAAGAAGAGTGAAATGAACATTGCAGTCAATGTTACCCACCCCTGTACCGAGGGAGAGGAGCGTAGAACCATATCGCTACATAGATCACTCACAGAAACATTTTTGATCTGCTCACTGTGTTCACTAGGGCCTGGAGGTCCCAGCTGAGCTCAGAGCCCCATTATGCCAGGCATTGTACAGACACTCATGCCTTGTCTACATGAAAAAGTTGCACTGGCTTAATTTAAATCAGTCTTGAAACCAATGTAGTTAAACTGGTGCTAAGCCCTGTGCAAACACCGTTATTTCAATTGAACTTAAACCTGTTTCCAGGCTACTTAAACTAAACTGAAAAAGCCACTCTTAGACCAAAATAGGACAGGGGTTTGCACCAAAGTAAGTGTATTGGTTTAAATTCAGATCTTACATTATAAAGTTTGGCAAGGCCATAGTAGGTGACATGCCCTGCCCTGAAGAGTTTACAGTCTAAACAGATAAAGACTTGTAGGGAAAGTAACTTGACCAAGTTCAATATACTAGATCAGTGGCAGAGCCAGTCTCCCAGGCTAGTGCTCTTGCCACTGGCTCACCCTGCCTCTCAAGTGAAGGCTCTAAGACATCTCATGTAATAAGGTGCTACTCAGCTGGAGTAAAGGGAACAGGACTTGACCCTATCCAAAGAGAAATGTTTTTGTGAATTTGAAAACTTATATATCAAAAGGTTTGGGCTTTTTTCCAACACAAAATCCCATGCTGGGCTAATTGATGAGTGTTTTCCCATTTTCCTACCAGCTCTACAAATATTTAAATAATAATTTTACTGCCCTAGGAATTCCCTCCCCATCAGGCCCTCAATGGGAAAGGGGTCACACGGGGCAGAGTCCCTGGATTTGGTGTAGCAAAGAGGTCAGGAGACACACAGGTGCAAGGTAGAAGGAATTGATCCCTAGATCTCAAAGACAGGAGGGGCAATTAGTTCATCTGCTCTGACCCCCCGCATAACACCGGCTATAGGATTTCATCCAGTTCCTGCTGCACTGAGCCCAATCACTTGTATTTGACTAAAACATCATCCAAAGGCATCCAGTTGGTCAGGCAAACGGGGCCCCTAAAACATCCCGGGGTGTCTCTCCAGCCTAACATGGTCGAAATCTGGGGTTACTGGGAGTTGAGCGAGTTTTCAGGTGGGCGCATTTTTAAGGGAGAAAAATGGATTCTGAACCAAGCATTTCTTTCAAACAAACAAACGTAAAAAGCCGCCCTGAATAACCAAGGCTTCTTAGTTTGAATTTCTTTTCCTTTTTTTCCTCCACAGCCATTTGCCCTTATAAAACAGTAATTTCAGCTTGTTATCTAAGCTACTGCTCTGTGATCTTAATAATTCCTTACATTGATATTGAACCTTCCATTAAAGGCTCTTAATGCACATCCCCTGCATTATTTCATTACGTCTTCCAAAATAGGAAGTGGGTATTAGCCTCCTTTTACCCAAGGAGGTGAAGAGATTAGCCCAAGGTTATATGGAAGAGTCAGTGTGTGGGGGAGGGGGGAGGACTGGAACCAATGCACCCAGATGCCTGGTTGAACGACTAGACAGACGGAAGTCTCAAAAAGCAGTCCCTGCCTTTAAAGTTAAATTTTCCATTCTCACTCATAACACCTCCTTTCAAACAACTTGGCTAGTCTGAGGTGTTAGAAATAGGCAGAGTTTCAATTCAGGATCTGGGTTAAAATAAGAACCACCCTGAACTGTCACTTGTTACTCCTCCACTCAGCCTGGACCTGTTGTGAGGTTCTTAAAAAATAATCCAGTTACCTGTTAAAACCCCAAGAGCTGCACTGCACGCCACTGTACTGGACGGCTCTAGTCAGGCGTGGCGGCAATGGCCTATGAGATTCTGTTTGCATGATATTTCCAACTCGAATGGGAACCCGTCAGAGAGCAGTTACCCAAACCTCTGAAACGGATGAGGCTCCCCCAGCACTGGCTTCGGTGAAGTCTTTTTCCCCTGGAGAATGGGCTATAAGTGGTGGCCTCGGACCTAGAAGTGGGAGAATTTGTTTGATTGCACGTAGATGCCACTCTAGGATCACAGAGGCTGGATTCTGGGAACAAACTGGAAGTGAGCTCAAACCATTCTGTTCAGATCCAGATTTTGATGCACCCCCTCTGCTCCCGCACACACTGGCCTTGAAAGGGTTCCAGAAGCTGATGAGCTCAATAAGTGCCCCCGATTGCACCTGGAAGCTGAGCCAGGCCTAGTTAAAGATGAATCCCAGGATGGGGGCTTATTATAAAGAGAGGAAGCCCAGCATAGAAGGAGGGATGCAGCGACAGAGGGAAAGAACTCAGTCGTTTTTTCTCTAGGCAGTAGAGCGTGGAGCCTGGTGAGAGATGGAGAAGCAACTGGACTACAGCAAGCTCCAGCAGTGAGTCCTGCTAAAAGGCAGGACCCAGCCCTCCAGGGAAGAAACCCTGGGTGATGGTCAGCTATGGAGAACCTTCAGGAGCATCCTTAGACCATGAGATTGCCCTGAAGGGAGAGGGCAGCAGGGGTGAAAACGGTTCCTGAAGTGGGCCTAAGACAAGGCCAAGCCATAGGCAGGTGACTGTGGGAGAAGGGTGGAGTTGAGAAGCCAGCCTTGGGGAAAGGCCTGTAGGGAAGAAGCCTTGAGGGTCAGTGGCTTGGCTGGAGCCAGGCCTCCAGGGAAAACCCCCAGGGAGGTAGCATTTCATAGCAGAATGGGAAAGAACTTTGCAGAGCCCAGAAGGGTGGCTAGGATTGGGCTCAGGAGGGATGGAAGAGTTTGTTCCTTTGCATTTAGTTTAGAATCTGGATACCCTGCAAGGCATGGGACTATGTAATCCGGTGAGAGGGCTGAGTCACAAGAAGAAGCAGACCACTGCTGGGCTGGAGCACCTGGGACTGCCAAAGGAGGAGACACTGCAGTGCCATGCCCTGCCAGGAGCGGGTGTGCTGGCTGGTGAGTTGCTCCTCCACAGGGTATTTGGACCTGAGTTTTGGTTCCGCCCAATATGAAGGTAACTGAAAAATTTGTAAAATCAGATCAGGATTCAGACGCCGGACACCGCCCAAAGTTATGGCAGTTCAGGGCTGCAGGTTGGGGCTTGTCTGCTTTCAGAGGGGACTCGACACTCGTTTTTTTAGGTTTGGATTCTATCTAGCTTTAGCAAAACAGGGGATCTAGGCTGCTGCTTAGGGGTGGGGTATTTAACTGCCCCTTCCCCCGATGTGCTGGGCGTAGGACAAAAATCCCTTTTGAAGCAGAGCACAAGGGAGCTACATTGACTGCCACCAGCTGAGGTGTTGGCTCAGGCTCCTAGGAGCTCAGATGTCTGGCTAGCTGTAGAAATACTTGATTTTTAAACTACATTTCCCTGGAAACAAAATATTGTAAATGGAGCGGGGGGGGATTGCAAACAATTTTAACTAAACCCCAGACTTAACAGGACCAAAGGTGAAACCTTGGGCCCCATGGATGGTCTAGGGTAAAACTCCCACGGACTTCAGAGGGACCAGGACTTTGCCCAAGTACCAAAAAGGCCCAGGGAACTCATTAGATGTTATGCAAATGAATCTCAGATGTGTAATGAGGATGGGAGCTGTAGGCATAACCACCACTCCCGTGACCACTGAGCCAGCCAAGAGCTTTGAATGGACACATTAAATCAGACCCAGCCTGCCCGGGGTCGGCTCCCTCACCGGCGGCAGAAATAGATCTAGTGCCCTGGAGAAGCTGCCATGTGCCCAAACCACAGCCCCAGATGAGGCACTTGATTGTCATTAGTGCAGTTTACCCTGTCGCTTTGTCATTGTAAATAGCTTTCTGCAAGCTCTCAAATGAGGCCAGCGACATGTGGTGTGGAACGATACACAAGCCGGAGCTTTGCTTTCCAACGTCCTTAGGCCTGATGTAGCCATATATTAAAAAAGGAAGCTAGGAACTGCCCTAATGCATCAGACCAATGGTCCATCTAGTCCACTATCCTATCTCTATTATTGCCCAGCCCCATCTTCAGAGGAAGATACAAGAAACCTGAAAGTGGATAATTATTGTATAACTTGACATAGGAGCAATTTCTTCCTGACTCCTATCAGTTACGGGTTAGTTTATGCCCTGAAGCAGGAGGACTTAATTAAAAGATGACAAACCACTATTAAGTATTCTGGGGCAGGGATTGTCTCTCACTGTGTGTATGTATAGCACCTCGCACAATGGGGCCCCGATCTCGGGCCTCGAGGTGCTACTGTAATAGACATAAGAGGCTGCACAGTGGGCAAACACTTCAACTGTAGCAAAACCTGGGTTGGTCTGGATCTCTTCTTTCACCCCCAAAAGGGGGGTGAGTGGAGAACACCCAGAATAGAGAAGACTTAATTCTAAGACTGATTGGGGAAGGAGGGGGGATTTAATGACATCTCAGCTCTATAAAATGAAATGGATACAAAAATGTATAGAGAATTTTGGGTTGTCTCCTCCCCCCCAACCTGTCCAACATCTTCCTGGTTAGAAATGTAATTTAAGTGATAGATGGTTTCTATTCAATCCCTGTAACATCCTCATGAAAATTTTAAACAGTGCAGATTAGTTTATTATAAATAGCTGGTTGGGCACCTTATTCACTGCAAGGAGACAAAGAAGAGGGGCGGCTTTTCTGATTGGAAACAAAACTTTGAACCTTTAGGGGGTTTTCTTTTAAGTGTTGTTAGAGCAGTGAGCTCAACCGTTCAGGAAGCGAGGGGCATGTCTTTTCTTATTCTAGCACCTCACCCTCTAGTGTATTTATCCTCACACACCCCTGGGAGGTAGGGCACCCCTGGGGGAACCGAGGCACTGAGAGGCTTGGGGTAGAGTTGTGCGGCAGTCGCTAGGTGTGACGGCAGCTCGTGTGGAGGGACCCAAGTTAGTTTTAATCTCGCTAGCTCAGGTACCAGAGCAGTAAAGCTGCAGAAGCATGAGCTTACTGTCCATGTAAGTACCCAGGGTTCCAGGCAGACCTGTATGGCTTGGACTGCAGCCTGTGCTGCCCAGAGTCCTAGGAATCTACGGCGGGTGGAAGGTCTGAGCCTGAGTGGAGCCAGGAGCCGGTTCCATCCCTATTGCTTTGCAGTGTAGACGCAGCCCTACTGGACTCGTACTTTGGGAGTCTGCCAAAAGTATCCCACAATCCCATGGGCTGACTTTTTTTTCCCCTCTGGACAGTCAAGTTTGGTGGACAATCAAGCGTTCCCACACTGCACCATGAACAAAGGGCTAGAGTGGCCACATTAGGGAAGGGCGTTAGGCGGTCTGAAATGGGGGGGTTGGACTTGGGACCACATAATGCAGCATAGCTGCTGGAGACCCAGCAGTCAACAATTCCTAACCTGGGCTTACAAATGAGTGTAGACGCTCAAGCCCTAGGCTAACAAACCCAGAGTTTGCTAATTTGAGTTCTAACCCTGGGTTCACATTGGAGTGTGGACAGACCCTTAGTGACCTGCCCAAGGTTACACGCACAGACTGGCCAAGCAGGGTTCTCATCCTGCATCTTCTCAGTATCAGGCAAGTGCCCTAATCACTGGGCCATCCTTCCCCTTAATGGACAAACTCTCTAGTGGCTGCCTCTCCTGCCATTCATGGCCATGTGAGTCTCCTTCCCTCTATGTGAATCTGTGAACTCACTTCTCCTGCTGTTCACAATCCTTTCAGCACTTGCTCCCATTCAATATATATATTTGGAAAACATTTGAGGCATTGTATGGAAGCTTTGAGAATCTGAAGTGGTCAGATCCTTAAAGTCAGCACCTCCAGCCCCCATCTTCCCCTAGCACCTCCATGCCCGGAAGTCTCTGAAGGAAGAGCTGCGCCATCACCCTCTCCAACAGTACTTCCTGTAGCAGCCTGGTTTTTCCAGGAAGGTCTTCCATTCACATAGTAACCCAGCCCGCCGCTGCTCTGCTTGTGGTCCAAGGAGACCAGGCTGCTTGCTGGCTAACCTTCAGTCCCATCCTGCCCACTGATGGAAAGCTATTGTAGATGGGATAGTTAACTAGATCCCTCCCACATCCACACCTGCTGCTTGGACCAGGCCAGGTCGTGCCCCATAAAGGAGCGGCTGTGCAGCCTTCGCTCCTTATCACCTCAGAGCACTGCTGGCTAAAGCGCCACCAAGCTGGGAGCCCCCTTCACCTCTCCCCCACTGCAGCTTTCAATCTCCCCTCACACTCTTAAGGAGGCTCTGAGCTTTCAGTTACACCTTTACACCCTTCATGGCACAGTGTTTCCAAACTTCTGCCCTTTGCTGCCTTCCCCCATCCCACCCACCTCGTGCCTTTGGAGAGTAAACTTTTCCCTACAGCATCTATTTTAGGAGGGATCGGGGACAGGGGGTGCAGTGCGTGCTGCTCCCTCCCATCTGTTCCTCTCCAGCCTGCTGCTAGCACCGATAACCGTCATGTTGCTAAGCGTCCCTTGGCTAGGGCTGTCTCCCATCCCAGGAATCAGTCTCCATGCACTTGTGCCAGCTACGTGTGTGCGTGGTGCTGGGCATGGGCAGGAGGATGAGCATCGTCTCTCTCGCCTTAGCTGTTTCTCCTTCCTGCTCTCCGGCCTCTCCGGCGTGTCCCCAAGGCTGCTGCCTGTGTCTCTGCACAGACGACAGTCAAAATCTCTCCATGGGTTTGCACCAACCTACCCAGCATTCTCTTCTCCCACCTCACTTCTCCAGCCTCCGCTGCCCTTCTTTCCCTTCGTACCACGCAGACGCAAAAGCCGGCTCCTGCACTTCAGACTGCGCCCCCGCCCGTGCTGCTCTGCTCCGACAGCTGTCTCCATCTCAGACCCACAGGGTTGGAAGGGACTGCAAAGGTCATCCTGCAAAGATGCGGGATCTTGGCTGGAAGTATCTCTGTTCTCCCCATTTATGCCCCTTCCTTCCTCTCTAAAGCATGGAGGGATGTTTTTCCAAGAAGGCCGGTCTTGTGGCTAAGCCACTGGACTGGGACGCCAGAGAGGTTAGTTCAATTCCTGACTCTGCTGTGGAATCACTAGGTAACTGTGGGCAAGAAGTGGAGAGGCAGAATGGCCTTGTGTTAAAGTAATGCACTGCACCAGGAGATCAGAGTTCAATTCCTGCTTCTGGTCACTGATTTACTATGGGATCTTGGGCAAGTTGCTTTTCTCTTGCTCTGCCTCGCTTTCCCCACCTGTACAATGGGAATTGCTCCTTTCTCCCACCCAGAGTCTGTTTTATCTATTTAGATTGCAAGCTCTTCGGGGAATTTCTCCTGTGTGCGCACATGTGCGGTGGTGCTGGAACAATGTTTTATGGGGGGTGCTGAAGGTGGAAACCACGTCTCTGGTTTGTTATTACTACTTCAAGCCATGGGGTGTGGCAACACCCCTAGTTCCAGTACCTATGTGTGTGTAGGTGTGTGTACAACACCATGGGGCCCTGATCTCAAGTGGGGCACCCCTGCTAATACTAATCATATCAAATCAAGTTGTAGTATGGTGAAAGTCTAAGCATCCAGCAAACCAAATGGCTGAGGGCCTGTTATAGAGTCTAGCCCCCAGAGGCCAAACATGACCATCCGTGACCTTAGGCTCATGGCACTTGCTCTATTGCTGCGTGTGGTGGGGCGGCTGCCCCACGCCCGGAGAGTGTGGGCTGCGGCAGGCCCGGGTGCCTGCATATCCCGGCAGCCAATAAGAGAAGGGCTTGTTGCGAGTCAATCAGAGCCCAGATTGGGGACAGCTAATCAGGGCCAAGCTCAGCCATATAAAAGACTGCTCAGGGAGAGAGCGCTCAGTCTGTCCCAGGCCTTCTGAGGGGAAGGTCTGTCTCCAGAGCTGGGAGGCTAGCACCACGGACAGCGCAGTGCAGGCCAGCCTTGGAGAGCGGGAGAAGGTCCTACTCTGTAGCCTGCCAGGTGGCAGGCCTTGAGGGAAAGGGCCTTGCGGGAAGAAGGGCTGTTGGGAAGCGGTCCAGAGAAACAGACAGAGGAGGAAGGAGAAGGAGGACAGCGAGGCTGTCGCTAGAGGGCCTCTGGACTGGGACTCAGAGTAGTGGGTGGGCCTGGGTCCCCCCCCCCTTGTTCCCCTTGGCAGTACACCCAGCCATCGGCCGCAGGGAGCGGCTAGCAGAAACTACACCAGATCCCGGGCTGTAGGGATCGGACTTGAAGGTGTAGGACTGTTGATCATCCAGCCCCCGGAAGGGGGTGTGAATGGACAAAAGGACACTGTTGGAGGGCAGTGTTCCGGAAGAGGACACCATGCGTCGGGAGCAACGCGGGTCCACACGCCAACCAAAGGCAGGATGACGGATGGGACACCACCAAAAGGGGGTGCTCTACTGGATCGAACCAATTCCCCGAGATGACCAGTAGGAGGTACCGTGGTGGTGAGTCCCAACATTGTCACACTGCGCTATTGATATTTAAGCAGCTTCTGCTTGCCTCTTGCAGCCATGCACCAAAAACTGAGCCAACAGGTCCGGTTGTAATGCAGAAATCTCCACCTCATTCTGGAGAAAGAGAAACATTTCAGTGGCTTGGCTACACCTACAGGGTCCATCTGCAATGGGAGGGACTGGGCAATCTTTGTTGCTGTTGTACGTTGCTACAGCTGAAGACTGCCGGGAGCTCAGAAATGCTGCCTGCACATTCAGTGCTGTCTCTCTACTATGGGCGGGGTCCTATGGGTAGCAATAGCATGATCTCGGTGTTGCCAAATCTCATGATTTTGATCACAAATTTCATGATGTTTGGTGTTTTCCTTACAGCCCCAGCTACTGGGGCCAAGTCATCAGGTAAGAATCTCACCTTTCCTTTTTTTATAAAAAAGCTTCTAGCCCTCATGGTTGTGGAGAAAAGCTGGTCAATGGGACTTGGGTGTCCCCTAAAGACACAAACCAAAAGACAAATATACAAAAAACCCTAATTTATTATTTTCCTTAAATCTTATGATTTGGGGGTTGGCAGTACTGTGATCTATGTTTTGCATCTCTTCATTCAGTGTTTCTAGCTGCTCCCATTGCTGGGTACCAGAACACTTTATTTTTAATGTTGAGGAACAAAACTAGAATTTTAGGTTTTAAATCAAAAAGTAGAGCTGGGACCAAGACACAAATGTCAGAGCTGGATTTTGAACCCAAACATCGACGCTGTCTGGAGCCACAGTCCATTGTCCAGATAAGAACGCCAGCTGTGAACTTTGGATTTAGCTCTGTGCTCACCCTCTAAGCCCCTCCAGGTGTGTGTCCCAGCTAGAGGTAGACAGGGAATTTTCAGACAAACATTTTCATCGGAAAATGCTGATTCATCAGAGCAGGAAATGCTGGCAAGAAAGAGCCCGTTCAGACAAATGTCCTCGTTCGAGTTGAAAATATGCGGGAAGTTCTGAAGTTGTCAACACATCCAATTTCACCATTTTTGAAACCAAAGTTTCATGCTATTGGTTTGAAACAACACTTTTGTTTCAAAACATTTCAAAATGATTGAAATTAAGCATCTTCATTGACCTGATCCAAATTCCACCCCCACCCCCAGATTGTTGGCTTGTGAAAATTGTTGAGATTCCGACTTTTTGTCCAAATTTGGGGTGGGATTTTTTTTTTAATCTGAAACTTTCATGGAATGGGAAAACTCCTCTTGCGAATAGCTCTAGGGCTGATGCAGAATGTGGTGGGAGCCCATCTCCGGTAAGACTGTACCAATGTTTTTCAACCAGGGGTACACGCAGAGCTCTTCCAGGGGGTCCATCAACTCATCTAGATATTTGCCTAGTTTTACAACAAGCTACATAAAAAGCACTAGTGGAGTCAGTACAAACTAAAATTTCATACAGAGAGTGACTTATTTATACTGCTCTATATACCATACACTGAAATGTAAGTACAATATTTATATTCCAATCAATTTATTTTATAATTATATGGTAAAAGTGAGAAAGTCAGCAATTTTTCAGTAATAGTGCGCTGTGACACTTTTGTATTTTTATGTCTGATTTTGTAAGCAAGTAGTTTTTAAGTGAAGCAAAACTTGTGGGTATGCAGGACAAATCAGACTCCTGAAAGGAGTAGAGTAGTCTGGAAAGGTTGAGAACCACTGCACTATATTATCATATCATCCATTTCCATGGAATTATAATAATTGAATAATAAATAGTTTAACAGGAAATACTGAGTCTGAAACTTCCCTGTATATTGTTTTCCCCAGGTTAGCATTTCAGCTTTGCCCTGACTCTTCCCGCAATCTGAGGCCACATCCACCCCTTTACTGAAGTTTGCAGAGGACCCTCATGGAGACATTTTTGTATGTCTGGTTGGTAATCTGTAGCCTATCAAGTGAGGTAGGTTTAGGCTGCTGCAGGGATCAGCAACCTTTGGCATGTGGCCCATCAGGGAAATCCGCTGGTGGGCCGGGACGGTTTGTTTACCTGCAGCATCTGCAGGTTTGGCCAATCCCAGCTCCCACTGGCTGCGGTTTGCCATTCCAGGCCAATGGGGGCTGTGGAAAGCGGCGGCCAGCACATCCCTCGGCCCGCGCCGCTTCCCGCAGCCCCGATTGGCCTGGAACGGCGAACTGCAGCCAGTGGGAGCTGCGATTGGTCGAACCTGTGGATGCTGCAAGTAAACAAACCATCCCGGCCCACCAGCAGATTTCCCTGAGGGGCCACATGCCAAAGGTTGCCGATGTCTGGGCTACTGCATAGCATTTAGGGGCAATAAATTGATATGCTTTTTGGCTTGAAGGTTACAGCAGTATCTCTCTACCCTCCCCCCCCCGCCCCCCCCCCCCCCGTGAACTTCTTCAGGAAACGCTTCAGTGGAAACAAAGAGGATTTGATAACTATTCACAAACCTATGACTATTAGTCACTATGGATCAACCAGTGGTGTATCAAAACTGGTATCCTGTACCCTGGAAGTGGAATACCTGATGCTTCAGAGGAAGGCTTATCCTGATGATAACCGCCTAGAACACATTAGCTCCTGCTGCACACAGAGTAGAAAAATTCCTTCCTGACCCCTTTAGTGACCAGCACAGCCCCTGAAGTCTGACAATGGATGAGACTTGTATTAGCTTGCATAACATTGCAAAACTAACTGCAATGTTAGTATAAAGCGGATCAGGGGAGCATTAAAGCTGGGGCTTGATGGTAGCTGAGGGTATTTCCCAGGCTGTTGTTCCGCGGCTGCAAACTGCATCAGGGAACGGAAACAACTGCACATTTATAGGGCCACATACTGGGCCTGTGCCCAAATGCACAGACAAGCTGTACCACTGTTCCCTGGGTCCTCTGACCAGCTCTTTTTACCTTCTGCTGGGATTCTGATGGCATTGAGTGGCTTTAAATAGATCTGTCCCCAGGATACCTGCTTGGCTAGCCAAGGTCTCATTCAGAAATGTGAGCTGGGCTTCCTAGGTCAATATCCACAATTTTTCCCCCTTCCATCTGGTAGCCAATGGCTTTAGTTTATTATTCATTATTCACTGCATCAGAAGAGAAGCAGAGAGGAAATTATTTAGTAGTGTGCTGAAAATAGACGGAGCTGGGGGTGGAAGGCAACAGGGCGAAGATGCAATCCATTTCACAGGCAGCTGAGACAAGCAGCGGGAATGTTGTGCTGAGCTCAACAGGACAGCTGTGCAGAGGGACACCTTCCCAGGGTGAAGGTGAGTTGGAGTTTGCCCTGGTAGCCAGGAGCAACCGATAGCAGAAGAGAATCTAATTCCCTCACTTCTGAGGTACCTGAGCCTTGACCTTATAATGCTGGGCTCCTGGAGTTGGTGCCGCCTGTCTGGCTCTCCGTTGCCTGCATTGGTTGACCCTTCATTACAAATTGGGGAAAATGGAATTTTCATCAGACTCCCCAATGCCCTCCATAATGCTCCACTTCCGTTCTATTAAGAGAGGGAAGGCGATCTAAGGAAGAGTCCTGGGCACTAAGACTCCTTGGTTCCATTCCCAGCTCTGCCACTAACTCTCTATATAACCCTGGGCAAGTCACTTCCCCATTTTGTGCCTCGGTTTCCCCATCTGTGTAATTGGGGGTAATGATACTGATGCCAGTATGGGGGCCTCAGGCACTGGTGCACCTCAGTGCTTCCTATTCTCTGCCTGAGGCACATAATAGCTTAGTCTCCTGAAGGCTCTAATTTGGGGTTAGTGTGGGGTGCTGGGTGGTGTTGGTAGCCAGGAGATCAGATAAGATCTGTTGGTTCCTTCTGGCCTTAGACATTGTGACTCTATCTTTGCAAAGAGCCTGGAGATTTAGAGATGTGAAAAACCTACAACCTGTCAGTGCAAAGGACTATCAGCCAGGCCTGTCACCTCTCCAAGGTGAGACAGTTTCCTCTGAAAAGACATGGAGATGCATTTTTATTCAATGCAATTGGCTTTTGAGCATAGCTTCTCATCCCCTCCACCAGCCCTGCCCTGGAACTAGAGAGGGAACAGAGTGAGACCGTGAAGGAAGAAAGCCACTCACATACTGGTCTCTTGCCCAGAATAGAATTGGTGGAGAAGGATCTAGACCTTCTTGCTCAGCTCACACTCAGGTAGATACCAGTAGCTGGACACAGATCCTGAACTGAACGTGGGCAACCCATCTTCAGACTTGGCCACCTAAATGGGAAGCTGCTTGCCCAGCTCAGACAGTGGGCACGTAGGCATGTCAGCTGCGTGTCCTGCTCATTGTGAGTGCCCAAAAGTAGGTGAGAAAAGCAACCCCAGGACAGAGTGGGGGGATGTCGGCAAGTGAAGGAGAGTCACACAACGTCGTACGCGGAAAGTTTGCTCGCCGCCTATAACTTTATAGCAAGCCCAGCGTCACGGCAGAGCACTCGCTTCTCTGGATAAATAGGTCCCACTGACAGGTGAATGACTGGAGTCTCTGAGAAAGTTGAAGGTTATATTACTAGTGCATTATTGATGATCCTGCTCTGAAGAGCTTGGACTGCTTCCCCAGCTCTGTGTCTGTGCACGGCAGCCGAGAAATGATTGAGCAGCCCAAAGCCCAAGCTACAAGGGAATAACTCTTTTTCAGTCCAGGCCCTAAGGAGATTCAATGATTAACAGCACCGCGGCAGAAGAATCCTGATTTTTCCCAAGCTCGGCTCTGCCACAGATGATCCCGCTGCCTCAATCGTTAAACCCACGGCCAGGGGTTTCTGCCCCACATCCGTGTGGAAGGCAAGCCTGTGGCTTCTGTCCCTGTTCCTTTGTAATTATTATTTCTCATTTGTATTACGCATGTGGGAGAGGAAACTGAGGCACAGAGTGGGGAAGTGACTTGCCCCAGGTCACGCAATAGGTCAGTGGCAGAGTCAAGGCCAGGTTCCTGTCCACTTGACCACACCGCCTCCAGGAACCAATGTCATTGCTCTTCTCTCTCTGCCAGCTCCAGTTCTTCCCTGACTGCCGTGAAATGATTCATAGACAAAAACAAGCTGACAAGCAGCAGGAAGCCTCCCCCGGCTCTAGAAACCAATCATCAAAATCTCCCATCTTCCCACACTCCCTAAAACCCCAAATGTTCTTCAGTGTTTGTAAAGCATCTATCCTTGCTGGCCCCCATCTTCCAGCGTGGGAGTCACCAATTCTCCAGGCTGTGCAGAGAGGCCTATGAAAGCCAGGAGGATCAGCTTGACAAGGACAGTGCCCAGAGGTGCAGGAGTTGAGAGGACCACGGAGTCGGCCTGAGGGTTCGCAGAGTTTTTAAAACACGTTTCTTGGGAACCTGGTGGATGTTTGAACCTGGGATTGTTCTGTTTTAATTTTCTTTTACAGCCAAATAAAATAAAGCATTGCTGGCCAGCCATTGGCTGCATGATAGAATATCCTGCTACGTGGAAAGGTTTTGACACCCAAAGCATGGCTCTGGCACAACTGAGGCTACGGGGACGCACATAGTGGGGTTTGTTTGTTTTTCCAGCTTCCACCATTAGCCAGCTACCTTAAAAGCACGTCTGTAGCAGCTCACTGCCATTCCTGGGCAATCGTGAGACGGTTGAGTTCAGAGCAATTCAATCAAGCTGTCCACCAGCGCACTTGTCAAGTATTGTCAGAAGCGTGCGCACACCCACTGTATAGGAACACAATCGGCATGCTTAGATACTCTTACCATGGGCCCCACTGTAAAAAAACTAGCTAGCTAGATCCTCACCAGGGATTAAAGATGGTCCCTGCCCCAAAGAGCTTATGATCTAAATGAGACACAACGGGTGGACGCTGGCAGACAGACAAATGGGAGCATGACTCAATATTTTTTTTTAAACAACCTCTGTGCCTCAGTTTCCCATCTGAAAAACTGGGCTGATACCACTTCCTTAGCTCACCGGCAGGTTGGGAATTCATGAATGTTGGTGAGGCGCTCAGGTTCTATTGGCATGGGTGCCACAGAAGTACTTAGAGAGAAGCTGAGGGAGATAAAATCTTTTATTGGACCAACTTCTGCGGATGAGAGAAACAAGCTTTTGAGCTTCAGCACAGCTCTTCTTCAGTATCTAGATGGAGCTGGTCTACAATGCTGTGTAGAAAAACAATACTGGGTGGGACTGCTGACCTTCCAGAAGGCATTGACTTACAAATCTGCTTTGTGCACTTAATTATGTTTATGGTCTCATCTGGTCCCACGCCAGTGTCAATTGCAAGAACAAACTTAGGTGTTTGCCTTGCCTCCCTCTGCGGATGGCTAACAGCAAAACCAGAACTAGTGAAGACAGACCAATAGGAGCCTGAGGAAGAATGTAAGGAACAGCTGGATATTGATACATTGATTAGCTCCTGCAGTTCCCTTAACTACAAGATCTATAATATACGACAAAGCAAAACAATGTACTTTTCAAGCTGTTCTCAGTGGGCGGATGTGGCAAAAAGGGACCGGTGATTTTGCATGCCTCCATTTTTGAGGGGCCAGGTACTCAGCCCTCCTGAAACTCAGCCCTGCTGGAACTTAACCCTCGTGGTGTTTCAAGCTGGATTTCCCCAAACCGAGGCACTTACTGTACACTAGTCTATTTTGAAAATGCAGCCCTTAGTTGGTAAAGGAGTGTGTGAATGACATGACATATCCTGGTTTAATAATGTTACACTCTGGAAGGTGCAACATCAGTGCCAGCTCTCATGATTTTATTGAGAGTCTCGCCATATGCGGTGATTTTTTTTCTTAAATCCCCAGCTCCTGGAGTTGTGAGAATCTCCGCTTCCATTTTTTTTAAAAGGAAATTTTTTGCTGATAGTTGTGGAGTAAAGCTTGAAAACTTGACCTGAGCACACCCAAAAAGCTCAGAAAGCAGGAGACAAAGAACAATGACCCCAAACTTATTTTTTAAAAATCTCATGATTTTTAAGCCAAACTCATGATTTGCTGACTCTTGCTTTTGAGTGCTTAGGGTTGGTGATATGGAGATCCCAAAAGCCCTTTAGAAACTACTATGTCTCACCGTGTAAGAGAGGGTGGAATTATTGCCCCCACTGCACAGAATGAGAAGCTGAGGCCCAGAGAGATGAAATTGATTTGCTCACACCCTGGCTCAATGGCATAGGCAGAAAGAGGACCCAGGAACCCTGACAATTTGTGTCACGTCCTCTAAGCACTAGACAAAAGACCCTCTACTGCAGTGCCACAGAAAGACAGGCAGCTTCCATCTTCCAGCAGTTCCTTCGGCAAATGATTGCAACTGGCAGGGAGTAAAATCCCTGAGAGGGCATGATTCTGCTCTCACTCAAACCAAGGTAACACCTTTGAAATCAACAGAGTTAGTTCAGTGTAAGTGAGAACAGAATCCAAGCCAGAAATTCCTTAATTTGGAGCAGAGCCCAGACCTCAGGCTTCTGTGGAAACCAGCCAGAGTGCTGGGCCTTTTTGAAATGTCCCTGACTTCTCCTCTGCCCCCTCTCGCCGGCAAGGGGCCTTCCTGTGTGACAGCACCTCCGCTTGATTAGAACCCATTCCTGGCATCTGCCGAGGTTCCGCTTATGGTATCTAATTAGTTCTACAGCAAACAGCTGTTCGGAGGCCCAAACAACATTATTTCATTTATAAGCAGGAAACAGTTGCCCCCTTTTTTGCATATGAAACTAATTTAAAAATGTGTTAACCCCTCCCTGTAAGACTACCTGGGGGGAGAAGTGCACTGCTGATGTATAACCTTAGGTGACATTGTACTGTCTGAGTGTGTTATGCAAATGCCCATCAAGCGACTCAGGGAGCATTCTGCTTTCAAAGCAACACTCCCCTGCATTGTACAGTGCAGAATGCAATGCGTAGAGCACCTGCCGGGTGAGGAGAGGTGGTGGCACACCACTAGGGGGCCACCGAATTAAAAGGATGGAAAGGTCTGCAGAGGTGCTATCTGGTCCCCGTTGACCAAACGGCAAGTCTTAGCTCAACTTCCTTCCCCTGGAACAAGTAAGTGGGGAAGGACTGCAAATTGGTTGCTGGGTTAAAAATTGGAGATAGAAGCCTTTGGGGAAGTCAGGCCCTGTAATGATGTATGGAATTTCAGATCTTCTTTAACAGGTGGCGTTTATCAAAGAATTAGCTACAGGCTTCCACACAGCTTGAATTCCAGCTTTGTGTATCTTGTTTACCATGGACGACACTATATGCACTCTATGCAACACACAGAGATAACTAGCGGTTGAATAATATGCTGCAAGTAAATATAGCATCACAGGCTCCATAGCCAGGGTCATAGGGCTCAGTTGAACCCAGGACCAGTGTAACCTATTAGGCGACCTAGGCGGTCGTCTAGGGCTCTAGCATTTGGGGGGCAGCATTTTCTTCAGTGGCGGCCGGATCTTCGGCTGCCCCGGTCATTGTCGGCATTTAAGTGGAGGAAGCTGGGGCAGGGGGGTGCGGGGAGGGCCACCTGCAGCAAGTAAGGGCGTGGGGCGACGGCACTCAGGGGAACTCCCCGCCCCAGCTCACCTCTGCTCCGCCTCCTCCCCTGAGCACGCTGCCCCGCTCTGCTTCTCTCCCTCCCAGGTTTGCAGCTCCAAACAGCTGATTGGCACCGCAAGCCTGGGAGGCGGGAGAAGTGGAGCAGTGACGGCGTGCTTGGGGAGGAGGCGGAGCAGAGGTGAGCTGGAGCGGGGAGCTGTTGCACGGCTCCCCGGCTGGGGGGGAGCTGCCATGGGGGGGATGAGGAGCTGCCGTGGGGGGGGGGGTGCCTCAGGGCGGCGCGGGGGTGAGGAGCTGCCGCAGGGCTCAGGGAGGGGGTGGAGCAGAGGTGAGCTGGGATGGGGAGCTGCTGCATGGCTCCCCGGGCCGGGGGGGGTGGGGAGCTGTCGCGGGGGGGGGCCTCAGGGCGGAGGAGCTGCCGCAGGGCTCGGGGAGGGGGTGGAGCAGAGGTGAGCTGGGATGGGGAGCTGCCGCATAGCTCCCTGGGCCGGGGGGGTGGGGAGCTGTCGCGGGGGGGGGGGCCTCAGGGCGGAGGAGCTGACGCAGGGGGTGGGTGCCTGAGGACGGAGGGGGGGCGGGGAGCTGCCGCAGGGCTCGGGGAGGGCACAAGGTGGAAGTTTCACCTAGGGCGCGAAACATCCTTGCACCGGCCCTGGTTGAACCCCAAGGTGGGAAATTTTCTGTTTATTGTTTCTGCATATATCCCCCTACTTTGCTGCTATAAACATTGTTCCCTGGAAGAAAAGACCTTGCTGACCATGGAGAGATGTTTTGTGCTGAACCACTCCACCTGTTTACAGTCATCTAATGAATCCTCGGTCAACGCAGGATTGTTCCCTGCAATAGATTCTCCAGGCTCGGCCTGGTTTCAGATTATTCTAATGCTGAAGATTTCACCACTCCCCAGGCTGACAGTCAGGGGCGGCTCCAGGCACCAGCGCACCAAGCGCATGCCTGGGGCGGCAAGCCGTGGGGGGCGGCCTGCCAGTCGCTGTGGGGGCGGCAGTCAGGGAGCCTTCAGCAGCATGCCTGCGGGAGGTCCGCCGGTCCCGCAGATTCAGAGGCAATTCGGCGGCTGGTACACCAAAGCCGCGGGACCGGCAGATCACCCGCAGACATACCGCCGAATCCGTGTTACCAGCGGACCTCCTGCAGGCGCGCCGCCAAAAACCGCCTGACTGCTGTGCTTGGGGCAGCAAAATACATAGAGCTGCCCCTGCTGACAGTGTTAGCCTGAAATGCCCCCACCCTATTAGCATATGTTTATCCTACTGGGGAAGAGGTGACGTGGGCTCTGCTGAGTCACTGAAGCACTTGGGCATAAGGGAGTGGGAGTGGTTCTCTAGTGAAAGAGGATATAGGGTGTGGACTGGGTAGCCTTGAAGGAGGATCCCTATAAGCAGTTGTACACCTCAGGAGAAGGCTTGAGCTGATAACCGCAGCTGCTTAGCGTAGCCACTCTCTAGTCATCATCTGATATGGCTAAATATTTCGTTCCAGATCCTCAGATGGGATAAAATTGGCGCAGTTCCATGGATGGCGCGATACCTATTTAAACCAGCTGAGAATCAGGCCCTTCGTTTTTTTTAATCTCTTCTCATAAGCCTGTCTCTGATCTATTAACTGGGTGTGTTGAATCTCTTCCGAATGTTCTCCAGTTATCTAAAATTAAAAAAAATAAATAAATCCTGGGATCTGGCTGTGACTGCATCAATGTGGTGTCATTGGCCTCACTGAAATCATACGAGAGACTCAGCAACGTGATACAAGGGCTTATTAAATGGGCAGTAACAAAATGAGATGCCGCGTGGCTCAAAAAGAACATCTGGCCCATTTCGCTCGGCAATGCTCAGTCATTCTCCCTGGAACGGGCGCCTTATTCCCTGCCTTATTAATAGGAATAACTGAATAATAATAAATAATAATAGTTTGCCAGGGCCGTCTTTAATTTTTTTGCCGCCCCAGGCACAAAAAAAAGAGTGCCGCAGCGCTGTAACACCCCCTCCCCCAAGCGCCACGCCACCGAACTCCGCCCCCCAGTGCTGTGCCGGGCTGCCGAAACCCCCGCCCCCGAGTGCCGCGCCATGCCGCCCAAACCCCCACCCCACTGAGCACCACGCCGCACCGCGCCACCCAAACCCCAAGCGCCGCACCGTGCCAACCTCCGCCCCCCCCAGTGCCGCACTGCCAAAGCCCCTGTCCCCCCAGTGCCGCGCCACTGAAACAAAAACAAACAAAAAATCCCCACCGAACCAAAAAAACAAAAAACCCCAAGTGTCCCCCACCACCTCAAGATTGGCCGCCCCTTCCAAGGCGCCACCCCAAGCACATGCTTGGTCAGCTGGTGCCTGGAGCCGGCCTTGTGTTTTGCAGTTACAGCCCTTTCTCGCCAGGGCTCTCACAATGTTTTACGAAGATTAACTGACCCTATTACCTCCCAATGGTTAGTCAGAGTCACATAGAGAACTGCACAGCTAGCAAGTAATCATGACTGGAACCCAGGAGTCCTGACTTGCAGTCCCCTGCTCTCAAGGTGTTGTCTATCAGATGGTTATTAACAAATATTTGATTGGCAATTGCAAGTGGAGCCATCTGGAATACACTTTCAACCAGCTGTGACATACTGGTGACAGCTTTGTTTGAAAAGCATGGGAAATAATCATCATTCTATGACATGTACAGCCAATGGAGGACTTGGCTTCAGGAATCTCCCCCAGGCTTTGTCCAAGGGCTTTATAAATTATTATGATTTGTTTGTATTGCAATAGCAACCAGAGGCCTCATTCAGGATCAGAGTAGCCCATTGTATTGGGTGCTCTGCAGACACATAGTGAAAGGCAAGTGGGGGAAGCAAGCAAGTGATATGGGGTAGGGAAGGATAGTACTAGGAACACATGGTTATGGGACTAGCTATGAGCCGCTCTTTACTATTCAGTCAACTGCTAACTGATGGGGGTGAGCAAGAAATTTCCACTGGCGGCAGGTTATCCCACAGCTGCAGGGTTTCTTCTTCTGAAACAGCTGGCAGTGGCTTCTGTCAGCTACAGGACACCAGACTGGATGAACTGCCAGTCTGATCTGGTTTGGCAAGTCCTATGTTCCTAAACACCAAAGAGCTCAGAAACAATCATAAAACTTGGCCTTTTCTCTAATGCTTGCCACATGAGCGTCTCGGAGTGCTATCAAACACTAATTCATTCTCCTAAGCACCCTCTGTGAGAGGTGATATTATTATCCCCTTTTACAAACAAGGAAACTGAGGCACAGAGAGGGGAAGGCCAAGGTCTGCAAAGATATTTAGACATCTAACATCCATTGAAATCATTGGAGCCTAAATACCTTTGAGGATCTGGGCTGAAGTGACTTACCCAAGATCAAGGGTGTGTCTATACTGCAATTAAACACCCACACCTGGCCTGAGTCAGCTGACTTGGGCTCGGGCTGTGGGGCTGTAAAACTGCGGTGTAGACATTCAGGTTCGGTCTGGAGCCCGGCCTCTGGGCCCCTCTCCCCTCGTGGGGTCCCAGAGCTCAGGCTCCAGCCCAACCCCGAACGTCTACACTGCAATTTGATAGCCCTAGTCAGCTCACCCGGACCAGCTGCGGGCGTTTTATTGCAGTCTAGACATTCCCACGGTGAGTTAGGGACAGGGCTGAGAACCCAAGAGTCCTGATGTTCCTGGCTCTAGACAACAGTGCTTCCCAGGAGTCGATTGGGCAGAGCAGCCGTGCTCTCTCTGCTGGAGCAACAGAACGTGCCAGCTTAAATATGTTTCTAAGTTATTGTTTAGTGGTTGGTGCTATAAAAAACACAGGGACTGAAGGCGATTCTTGTTCACGTGGTTCTCTGTGCCCTTGTCCTTTCCGTTGCAACAGAACGGCTGTTTCTTAAAGAAATGAACCGATACCTGATCCTCAAGCCCCTTAGACCCAGTCTAGTGTGCCAGTGAAATAGCACAAACAGCACGGGATCTGAACATGGGCTGCTCTCCCACTGCCTGTGTGTCTTGGCAAAACGCAGCCATGTTCATGCTCCATTGGAGTAAACAGGTAAACACAAGCTCGGGCCCACGCGGCGAGGGCTTTCCAATAATCCACCGTGGAAAGCTAGCCCGAGAACCAAATACATTCCCCAAGAGGGGAGAGGAACAGGCGAGGCAGTGCGGGATAGCGCCAGCCTCTGTGGGGAGACGTCTGAAAGTGAAACACTGAAAAGAAATCTCAAAGGGACACTGTCAAAGCCTGGTTGATCTAGATTATTGCAGCCAGGCTGTCCAGAGGACACATTGTTTCAGCTCTAACAAGCTGGTGTTACAAGCTGAGCCTTTCACAGCCTGAAGGACATTAGTACTATAGAAGATGAGCATGGCACCTGTCCGCGGCTATGCTTTGGGCATGATTCTCCATGATGTCATTCCTGCATGTAGGGCAAGGATGGGAGCCGGGGAAGGGGAGGATAAGCTTGCTTTAAGCCACCTTTGTGCTCCCTGCATTTTGGGGCTGTGCCAGGCTCTACCCAGCCCCTGGTGTGCGTGAGAGTAGTCTTGGGGCTACCCTAACTTATGCTCTGTTGCCTTAGGGGTTCAGGAAAGCAGAACTTAGCTGTAGCAGCATGTACTCCAGACACCAGGACCTGGGTGCAGCACCAGTGGAGAGCATCAGTTCTACACCATGAAGGAGACTCACAACACAGAGGATATTCTCGGGGGGGGGAGAGGGGCGGATTTCTGCCCCTCTAAGAGCTCTTTGCACTGTCAGAGTGATATTATGGGACCTTAGTGTAACTGAAAGTCAAGGCCTTTGGTTTCCAGGGTGATGTCCCGGGGAAAAGGCAATTGGGGTAGAAAAGAAGTCACCCACACTGCACCAAAGCGTTGAGAGAGTTAACGCCAACGGACAAGGCTGAGCGGCGGGAACAACAGGTGAGGTAGTGTGTAAACCTCCGTGAGCCATACATCCCTGTCTCTGGCAATCTGTCCTGCGTTGTGGAGCTGCCGTAGACCTTGACGGCTGTCACTGCTCTCCAGCCCACATGACTGGTGCCTGCCCCCCAGGAACAAGCGTGTCCATCTCTTCCCAGGACACGTCATTGAAGTTCCATTTTTTGCTTCGCCCGGCCCAAATCTTAGCGGCGTGGCTACTCCCTGCTTGGTCTGGGCTCTGCAGGAGCCCAGCTGCCCCCAGAATGGTCTGTTGGATCCTACTGCCGTCCACGGAGCCCCGCCGAGTGAGAGACTGAACTGTGTGGATGGGCAATGCTTTGAGGAATGTGGGACTCCAGCTGAGGGCTGCGAGGAGAGAAATCTCGCTGCACAGGGCCAGCTGTAGAAGCTTCGGGTGCAGTCCTCATTTCAGTCCTCCCCTCCTGCGGACACCCAGCACCCAGGGTGATGGACACCAGCGTCCCAGGACAGCAGCGAGGGGAAGGCAGCTGGAGTCTGGCACCTTGCCTGAGAGTTGGAAGGGAATTAAGGCTTCACCCTGCAGCTCCTCTGGAGATGTTACAAGCCTCTTTACTGCTAGAGTTGCTGAGTCCCACGCTTAGGGCAGGCCTTCACTTTGTGCATTGGATTCATAGCCACCATCCTCAGCAGCCCGTTTTAACCCACTTGAAAAATACTGCAGCCTCATGACTTGCTGCACAACTGAGAGGCTCCCGGATTACACCCTCCGACCACTGATGCTCAGGGTCTAATTGATCACCATATTTGGGGTCAGGAAGGAATTTTCTCCCAGGTCAGATTGGCAGAGACCTTGGGCTTTTTTTCCTCTGCTGCCTGGTTCCCTTGCAGGTTTGAACTAGAGTAAATGACGGATTCTCTGTGACTTGAAGTCTTTAAGCCCTGATTTGAGGACTTCAGGAACTCAGCCAGAGGTTTGGAGTCTATTCCAGGGCGAGGTTCTGTGACCTGCAATGTGCAAGAGGTTGGACTAGCTGATCACGATGGGCCCTTCTGACCTCAGAGTCTGTTCCGCCTTGCAGGTGAGTAATGGGGATGAATAATGGCAGTTTGATCAATGTGGGTGTGTTTTCAGCAGGCAAGGGATGTGTCAGTGCAACAGGGGGCCAAAGGGGCTGAGTCACTCCAAGACATAGGAATGAACTAGAGCTGTTCAGTTCCAGTTTGGATCCAACAGCTACTCAAGCATTCACACACACACACACAAAGCATCCTGGACAGCTAGGGGCCGTCTTTAAGCTCGGCCCAAGCACCCACAAATGTATCTTGGTCCAGACAGAACTGTGAAAATGGATTTCAAATGCATAAACCAGGCTGCGCTCCGGTCCCAGCGTGTGGGTCCCACTCGGAAAATTCAGCAGATTGCCGGGGACATGATTAGAATTCAGGAACGCAGGCAGCAGAAATTGGGCTTGGGTTGCTCCTGACGGATAAACACCATCTGTGCCTTTCGAGTGGGCTCCAAATGCCTTCCTTGCTCGCTCGCTTTCGCTCCTTTCAACACATTCCAGGTTGTGACGCTGGCTTCGAAGAGCTTAGATGCAGACAAACGCGGCTTGGTGAGATGCCCTTGAAACTCTGCCCTCCCCTCCCCATGTAAGGCATCAGCAAGGGGAAGGGAGTGGAGATTGTGTTGGCCAGGAACCAGCTGGCTGCAGAAGGGAAGCACAGCTAGCGGGCAGGGTGGGGAAGAGTGATGAGTTGATTGCTAAGACACTGACCGTTGCTGGATTATCTTATTCTTCCCTGGAAGTGTAAATATTAACAAGATGTGATGGGGCCCATTATGCTCTGCTGGACTGAATTAAGCACTGTTTCGACCTACAGCTTTCGACACGTTGAAGTCACATCTGCTCCTCAGCCCATTAGAAGTAGTCCGGCTTCCCCCTGAAATGGTCTTGAGTGCAAGGAGAAGCGTTAACATCCAGGGCTGGCTGAAGAGGGCTTGGGCTTTTACATCCCACTCAAGATGCAGTGCAAGTTTTTAAAAAGTCCTGCAGGGGATGTGGGACACATGGAAATTTCTCTGGTTCTGCCCCATTTATCACGCTCAAGACAGATAAAGCCTGAAGATTCCTTATCCTACATTTAAACACCAGGTTCTTCCTTTCCTTTCCTTTCCTTTCCTTTCCTTTCCTTTCCTTCTTTCTCCTTGTTATGGTCCCATCAGTGCAGCCTGGCCTGAAGATACTAGACATGTAGTGAGCGGCAAAGTGGCCTTTGAAATCTCAGCTGTGCAGCTGGGGTTCTGGAGGTTGGAGGGAACTCAAACAAGGCACAGAAAAGAAAAGAATTAGAGCTGTGATCGCAAAGAAGAAAACGCTGTCCATGGAAGAGAGAGGTCAGTGGGGGTGACTGAAATCTAATCACGTTTTCAAGAAAAGATGACGGAAGTGGTGGAATATTTCCTCTGAGTCGCTGTACAACACAATCACCCCCAAAACAACTCGGCGAATCACAGAAATCAGCGATGGGAAAGACCTAAAGCCAGTCCGCGTCACTCCAATGACTCCAGCAGAACTTTGCTGATTTACACGAGCTGAAGCTCTCACTCCAGCTTAATTATAACCATTATGTGCAATAACCTGAAAACCCCTCCCCCCTCCCCGACCAGGACTTTGAAACCACCACCAGGATTTCCTCCAGAGAATCTATCCTGGGCTTTGTGCCCTTCTGCATTCTGGGCCAGGAATCTGAGAGTTCCAAGTGCCTATTCATGCATAGCAGACATGGTCAGTCATGCTCATAGTTACATCTTCCACACTCCAGTTTCAGAGCCACGATTTAAGCAGGTTCCTCATGACTCCACAATCTGCATCTAAGCAGGGACCCAAGTGGACCCCTCTAGCTCATCTCTGGGTTATTCTCTGCAGCACATTCTTCAGTGCTTTGGCCAAGCCTCTTGCATTTGCATCTTTCCGCACAAATGCAGCTTAAAGAGCTGCAGCCTGCACTTCACAGAAAACCCCACACCCTACCCCGACGCCCCACATTTTCAGGGAGCTCTGACCCAGACCAGGATTCAACTCTGAATGGGCCAGTTCTCACCCATCTCGGATTAGGATGCAGGCTGCAGGGGACAGGATACAAAATAAAGTTGCCTTGTATGGCACAGGTGTTTGCTGTGTCCTTTGGCATTTTCAGTTTCCCACCAGGACCAGAAGTGAAGGTACCAAAATACCACCAGGGCGTTGCCCTGGAATGACCAGAAGAACATAGTAAGTGCCCATTGGAAGCATTGTCATCATGTGCCTGCTAGCCCAGTTCCAGAGACACGGGAGGTTCAGGTCATTCATATCAGAGTACCCCATCCAGAACAACTCTGTGATGTATTTGAGATGCACCTCCTTCAGGAATAAGTAGTGCCTGGTGTCTGCCTTCTTATCTGTCTGCTGGTAATGGGCTCACATCTTTTGTGCTAGTCCTGGACAGAACAAAGGCCAAGACTTTCAGAAGTGACTAGTGGTTTCAATGCCTGACTCGAGACACTTTGAAGTGCCCAGCTCTTCAAAACCCCTCCCTCTGAAAATCAGGGTCTCCAAACAGGGAGCCCAAAATCACTAGCCACTTTCGAAATAGTGGCATGAGCCTTTCACATAAACCTGGGGCTAGTTTCAAGCAAACCTGAGGTAATTCTGCAGTTTCCTGTTAACAGTAAAATTGGGCAGAAGCCCCAGAATGCGGATCTAGATCCAGGTTCTGGACCCTTCCCCCTCCACCACGCCCTGTCCCCGCAAAGTTCAGTGGGGCTTAGAAAAAACCTTCCACGTGGACAGCTATTCTGTAATGTCCTACTACCTGTGTCCTGCACCTTCCTCTGGCCCCAGTCAGAGACAGGATACTGTCTGAGCTGGCATGGCAATCCTTTCTATACCTCTGGGGTGGCAACTCAGCCCATTATAAACTCCTTGATTTGTCTTGAAACTCATCTGTTTCAGCTGGAGTTGCACTTTAAGATATTTTCGGGCTTGATTAGAAGTTGACCTGCAAAAGGAAACGTGACGGTTGTGAACCCCTATGAAAGGAAGGCAATGGTCCACTAGGAAAAAAAACCTCAAGCCAGCTCTGTTGGCACCTTAATTAAATTAGGGCGCTTTAGAACATAATAACCAACTTTTCTGCCCACTTCGCTCATAGTTTATTCATGCATTGCTCATTATTTCCAAAATCCCTCTATTTTTTTTCCCCCTGCAAAGGTGTTTCTCTTTAATTCTTAATTATCACCTATACTCCAGATCGGGCTAGTATTTTATTACTTATAAGTAGCCCATTTGAACTCTGCCGTTGATGCCTTCAGAGGCTTTAATAGTCTATTGAACCTGTTCCATCTCCATTAGCATATGCAGTAATGTATACAGTGATTTTAATTGAATACTTAGGCCTCGGGGTCACATAAGGTAATTTAACAATACCAGGAGCAGCTTCAGCTACTTAAACAATTAGAAGCCCACACGCACGCACAAGGCAATTGGGTTTCAACAGAAGGTAAAGCTAGATTTCAGCAGAATTTCTATTGAGTCAGTGGACAGTTCACAGAGGTAGCATGAGCTGAGAAAGTCCCTCATTAGAGATAATGGACTGGCTGCTACCCAAGCCATGATAGATATGCATGGGGCAGCTGTTGTCCAGAGGACTTGGGGTCAGTACATGGGGCCTTGACTCTCCCCTCATGCTGATGTAAAGCAGGAGTAACTCCTCTAAATCACTGGAGTTTTACCAGCATAAATCCAGCGTGAGAAGAGAATCAGGCTTAACTCTGCCACTGACTCACTGCATGACCTTGGGCAAATCACTTCCCCTCTCACTGCCTCTGGTTCCCCATCTGTCAAATGGGAGGCGATCATTCTTAGCCACCTTTGTGAAACACTCTGGGCTCTAGGGAGGCAGGGCCTGATTCTCTGGGGAGAAAGGTCAAAATCAAAATGTTTTACAGAGCTGGTCTGGCAATTGCTTCTGCTTGCTTGCTACTGAAAAGGACAGAAGGAGAAAAAAATGATTGCAAGAATAAGTGCTTGATCCAGCGCCCTTAAACGGGTGAATCAGGAGCGATAAGGGAGAAAAGTGGAGCCCAAAAGACGGTGATCATGTAAACATTCTGGATAACAATTCTGGTGACTTTGCGGATTTTGATTTATTATTCCTTGGTAGCCTCACCCGTCGCATTAGGTAAGTGCAGCCAGAGCCCTGCGAGGAAAGGGGGAAGATAAGAGGCCATGCTGTGCGCGTGGAAGGAACAGAAGTGCACACAAAGGCAAAGCCAGCAGCTTGGGCTGGCAGAGGGGAACCCAGCTCAACTGGAATAATTTCAGCTCGTGAAACCCACTCACTATGTCAGTTCCAATGAGTTCCCGGGGGGGCAAATCCCCTGTCTTGGTATCCGCATCAAGCGATAAATAAGCACATCCCACTTGGCTGGAAACCATCATCTACTGGTGTCTCTGGACTCAGCTTCTTGAACATTGAATCCACAAAGGTGAAAGGGGAAGAGGCCGGCATGTGCCATGGTCCCTGCTCTCTCTTTTTGTCTGTGTCTAGACATGGAGCCAAGGGTACTGCTGATGGAAGGGAAAGAGAGGCGGGTTTGGCCATCCTGGGCCCTGAAGCACTCAGAGGTGTGCCTTGCTTTTCTGGAGCAGGTGCTGGGCAGATATTTCACACAGCTCTGCTGAGGCATCCTTTTGGCTTTTAATGATTATGTATGTATGTATGTTACAACAGTTCCCAGAGACCCCAGCAGAGATCAGGGGCCCATTGCGCTAGGCCCTGTACAAGGAACAGTCCCCGCTTTGAAGAACTTATTTAAAGAGACAAGACAGACAAAAGGAGAAAGGAAACATCGTTAGCCTCATTTTACAAATGGGAAACGGAGACACAAAGAGAGACTATGCAACTTAATCTTTGTCACCTGACCAGAAGAGCTCTTTACCTGTAAATATCATAGATTCCCATTCAGCTAAACACTTCAGCGTGTGATTAATATTAAGCATACAAGTGCCTTATTGAATAACAGCACCATCTTATTGCTTTAACCTTTTGAGTCCATGTTTGATCCTCCCTCGTTAGGTCCTGTTTAAGTGAAGTTTTAAATGTTCTAGGCCTTCTGTTTATTTGTTTCTGCGAAGCATCTATTAATAAATTAATTAATAATAGTACAAAGTGAGCTGGTGCCTCAAGGGTTAATTCCACTCCACAAGCAGACAATCATTCTTGAAATGTAAAACATTTTAACAATATTGAGGATGGAAGAGATGTGGGGGCTGCTTAAAAAAAAAAAAAGAAGAAGGTTCCATTAATTCTTTGTTCAATTGATGCATATTCAAATTGTATAAATGGAGCCCTCACTGTTTCCAATTAGCATTAATGCACTGTTATTTTTCTCCATATTTATGCCGCTTTTGCAGGGCACTCAGTTTTTAACATTTGTATGTTAATGCAGTGTTTAAAATAGTCTTCTCCCCAAACTGATTTCCTGATGATAAAATAAATTGAGGGGGGGGGGTGGGGGGAGTTCATTGCTAAAACAGCAGAGAGAGAAAAGGCTGCCTATCAAAGAGAGGATAAACCCCTGGCTTTTACCAGATTAGAAAACGTAATCCCAGCTAGCATGGAGATCTCATTATGGAATCCAGCCACTCCTGGATGATATTAACTATCAGAATCTTTCTGCTTTTCAAATTGCCCACCCCAAATAACGACTTGATCCTTCAATGCCATAGTGGGAGTTAGCCTCTGGGGGGCACAGAGCTGGTTTGGCTTGACGCAGCGCGACTCTTAGCAGGGGTTCTGTTTCTCCAAAGCAGTGGTCA
Source organism: Malaclemys terrapin pileata (assembly GCF_027887155.1). Classification (NCBI taxonomy): domain Eukaryota; kingdom Metazoa; phylum Chordata; order Testudines; family Emydidae; genus Malaclemys; species Malaclemys terrapin. The sequence goes on along the minus strand of NC_071526.1, from coordinate 14,901,153 downwards.
TCTAGCACCGCCTTTCTGTCGCCTTTGTGGGCGCTGTCGATAGGGGTGCCCCCAACCATGTCCCTGGGATTGCGGGCACCCCTCTGGAAGGGGTCACAGGTGCCATCTTGGGCACCGGGCACTTCTAGCTGCACTGAGTGATTTGCTTCTACCTGCCAAAGATGCATGTGCAGTTCAGTAAGTGCACACACCCCGTCGCCTCCTTCCCTTAAACCTTAGCGGAGCATATGTGGTTGAAATGGTTGTCTAAGGGATTTAGGCACAAGGTATGCATCTAAACCCCCTGGCTGGCTTTGAAAATCTTAACCATTATTGTTATTATTATCTAGATGTATTAGTGCCTAGAGCTCCCAGCTGAAAATGGGCCCCATTGTGCCAGGCACACAGCATAAGGCTACGTCTATATAGCAAACACTGTGCATGAGCCAGCCTACCCAAGCTGAATCCAGCTGGTGTGGGTAACTGTAGCAGGGAACGAAGGGCAGTGCAGGCTTTTGAATGGGCAAGTGAACCATGGGCCCGTGCTGGCCTTGTATTATCTGTGCTGAAGCCCACGCTGCATTGTGTTTGCAGCCATTGTTACCCACGTTAGCTGGATTCGAGCTGACTCAGGTCGGCTCGGCTGGGCCCAGTTTTTGCTGATAGACATCGCTTGAGAAGCAGTCCCTGCCAGAAAGAGCTTACAAATTAAATAGCTAGGGCAAACTTTGAGTGGAAGGGGAAGCAGAGGCCTAGAGAACTGAAGTGATTGGCTCAAGCTCACGCGGCAGGTCAATGGCCAACCCGGGAATAGAACCAGGCACCTGTCTCCCAGCCCAATGCCCTGCCCATTCAATCATGCTGCTTACAGTGAGACCTGCAGTTGGCAAAGGGTTAATTGCACATATATGCAACGGGCAACGGCAACTGCCTGAAACCAGTACGAAGCCCAGCTGTTATACAACCTCTGTCCAAGGATTTGCCGGCGTTTGCATCCCAAACTAGACTCTGCTTTGAGTAAACCTGGCGCCAATTAGCAGCTGCCAACTGCCCTCGCTGGCACTGTGTCAGTGACTCCACGTGTGTCAGTGGAAGGGGCGGATACCTAGACATTTTTTCTTCACAAAGTGGAAAGAATCAAGCTGTGCAGCAAAGAGAAACCCATCCAGAAAGCCCCTGGGGGACGGGAAATTGCAGGGCCATAAGGTAAAGGGTTTGCTGCTTCTTTGTCTAACCACAGGGATAATTGGAGCAGCTGACTTCTTGGGTGCTTATTATATTTTCATGGACAAGGTTCCTGAGATAGGAAGCATTCTGCAGGGAACTGTGGTAATCTGCAGTGCTGTGAACATCACCAGAATCTCCGTACGCAGCATTTTAATCTGATTTCCATGGGGGGGAAAAGGATTCCCCACGGAGTCCATATTGAATATATTACATACTTAGGAAGTGTTATCTACTGGTTAAAGCTGCTGGAGTCAGAGCCAGGACTCCTGGGTTCTGTTCCCAGTTCGGCCCTTGATTTGCTGCATGCTCTTGAACAAGTCACTTAGTCCTGTAAGGACATGCATGCAAACGTGTTAGTTGGTGGCAGCAACATCCACAGCGGACAGATAGTGTGCAACATTTTGGTGCGCTCTGCAGTTGACACCCCCGTAGTCCAGACTACAGCACAGTGGAGCCATAGCCTTAACAACGCTGATTCTCAGTTCCCCCTTGTTTGCAAGCATTATGATACCACGTGCAATTTTTTCAGAGGACCTCTGCCTCATTCACTGTATAATTTGGATGTACAAGGGGACAGAAATAAGGCTGCATGGGCTGTAAATCTGGTATTTCCTCACTTGCAAATGCTTGACTTTGCAACTTAAATAACTTTCTTTAAACTTAGCTTTTTGGATGTAATATGTATCTTACAAGAATAGATAGATAGAGAGACTGACCTTAGATTCTTGTCAAACACCAGAACCCTTTAATTGCAAAATATTTCATCATTGCGCAAACTTGAGATGTGCTATTTGCCCACGGAAATGAAAATGCATCTTCTTTTCATGCAAATAGATCTTTGCCTGAAAGAAAAGATGAATTTTAAAATTTCAGAAGCACTTCCCTCTCACAGAATGGTGTGCTTTGTTTAAAAAAACAAAACAAACAAAAAGGTAGGTTGGACAACAGAATTTCCCCAAATCCCACAATTCTTGGCTATTGCAAAAACCTTGGGGTTTTTTGATAAGTTTGCATTTTCCTTTGAATCTTTCCCAACTTTCTAATATCTAACCCCATAACCCCGACTGAAGTGAAGACATACCTTATATAGTGCCTAGCGCTACAACTGGCAAACACTTTTGTTTGAAACATTTGTTTTCTGTGAAAAAATGGGTTTTTCATCAAAATGGAGATTTCAGCAAGAAATGTCCATTTCCTGTGGTCTATTTTGGGTTTCATTAAAAAAGATTTTGGGGAGGTTTCGCGACCCCCACCCACCAAAAAAATATATATATTTGGTGCGGGAAGGTTTGGTTGGTTTGGTTTGTTTTGTTTTGTTTTTTTAATGAAAACTCAGAAATGCATAAAGACAATTTTGGATGAAAATGAAAACTTTTTAGTTGTCCACAAACATTTTCATGGGATCCAAAACTATTTCCTAACTAGCCGTTGCTAGCACAAGGCCCTGATCTCCGTTGGAGCCTCTCGATGCTACCATAAGACAGATAATAGAAGACTGTAATGTAATTTTCACCACTTCTCCGTCCAACCCCCTCTCAGCATAGCTGGGTGAGGGGTGAACACACTGATTAAATTTAAATTAAATAATGGAGATATCCCATCTCCTAGAACTGGAAGGGACCTTGAAAGGTCATCAAGTCCAGCCCCCTGCTTTCACTAGCAGGACCAAGTACTGATTTTGCCCCAGATTCCCAAGCGGCCCCCTCAAGGATTGAACTCACAACCCTGGGTTTAGCAGGCCAATGCTCAAACCACTGAGCTATCCCTCCCCCCCTAATGAACAGGTTTGCTTGGATGACCCACACCTCCAGTGTAAGTGGAACTGCCCGCTCCTTTTGTGCTGCTGGAAGCTCTGTCGAGATAGAGCCCCTGCTTTGGAACAGAACAGGCCAGCTCTCAAAAGGATCTCAGTTTGTTTTGTCGGCTAAATTCTTTCAAGTTATCTCCCTGTCAGCTCCGCTTGGCAGCTGCTCGAGAAGCCATTCTGAGGGAAAGCTTTTTCCATTAAAACATCCCCAAGTCTCCCCCGAGGTAAACCCTGTTTATAAATCTTCCGACGGCCACTTCTGCGGCATTGGTGACTAGGAGGCGGCGGAACGGATTGTACCTCAACAATGCTCATCAGCAACGGATTAAAAGAAAAATAGTCCACAGCTTCCATTTTACTGGAGAGATGTAACGGCTGTTCTAGCCTCTAGAGGCGCGAAAAGGGCCCGGCTTAGCTTAGTAGGGACCCAGCCAAGAGGCAAGTTGCTGCCAACATCTGACGATTGTGCATTTTTCACCTTTTTGTAGGCAAAGCTTACAAACATTTACATCAACTGCACTTTGAGAAAGGAAGGGGTATATTGAAACCAGGATTCCTGGCTCACCTCAGGACAATCTGTACCACAGTTGACCCTTTTGTAAAACTGGCCTGGCATTAGTCTTCAGTCAGTTAATCTTTGCAAAGCGCCTTGAGATAGTCAGACAGAAGGTGCTATATAAACACAGACTTGGTAGTAAAATGCCCAACTTTGCTACATTCAGGCTTCTACGCCTCGCCCACCACTCTGGCACCTGGCTAATCCAGGCCCCACTGGTGACTCCAAGATTTGCTATGTCACATATTGCCATGCTGTATTGCCCTTGATCTGTGTGTGGAACCCACTCAATGTTGAGTGTGGGTCAAGGACAGTGTGTGGCTCCTAGTTGGGGGAGCAGGTTATCAAATCAATTCCCCTTCACCTTCCAGTAGCAGCACTCCAAATCCCACCCTAGCCAGCACCGTGAGGTTACATCGACTTTCTGCTTTTGTTTATTGGGGTAGGAGGGGTTAGTCTTCATTGAAGCAACAGGCAGCTAGCTTTGGTTAGTCAGCCAGAGGATGGGCAGCTGGGTATGGACACTCCACCTACAGTGCTGATGGTGCCATCCAAACCCTCCATCTCTCCTCTGACCCTCGCAGTTTAATGACCTAGGATGTGAGAGACTGGATCTGAACACAGGTCCATCTAGCCCAGTATCTTGTCTCTGACAGTGGCCAGCATGAGCTGCGTGAGGGGAAGCAACAAGAAACCCTGTAGCAATTGCAGGATAACCTGCCCCCAGGGCCTGCCTGACCCTCATTAGTTAGAGATTGATTTATGCCCTGAAGCATGAGGGTTTATATCCCTCCTCCTCCCCTGGTGGCTCACTCCACCTTTCTCCCCTGGCCTATGATTTTTATTTTTGGTAGCACTTCCTATCAAACTTCATGGGAGGAAATAATTCCCCCCCACACACACACAGTAGGGGCCTGACCCTTGCTGCAGAAGTTCCAGGACTAGAACAATCCTGCTTTAGATCCATGACTCCCTAAATCTGGCATTGATTAGAAGCCATTTGAGGCAACCGTCAGCTGCCAGGAAAGGCTGACCTGGACCAAACTTGGCAGGAGCAATCTCTCTCACCACTGAGCAAGGTTGTAGGGCCTGGTATAACTGTGACCACACTCTCCCCTCCTGAAGATCTTCTCCGTGGCATACAGTCCCATTCCCCTTCACTTGGTCAGACAACCTTTGGGGACACGCCAGGAGGAAGGGGGGGGGCTTTAGGATACATCTGCACTGCAGCCAGGACGGGTGATTCCCAGCATGGGCAGACAGACTCGCACTTGGTCAGCTGGAGCAGTGTGAACGTTGCAGCACCTCAGGCTAGCCATGCGCATCCAGGCTGCCCGACACGGTGGGTCTGAGGTTGGCCGGCTGGCAGGGAATAAACACCCAGGCCGCCATTTTTAGCGTCCTCCCTTGTTGCTGAGCAAGCGTGCATCTGTCGACACACTGGGGAGTCACATCTCCCAGCTGCAGCCTACACAGACCCTGAGATGCCATCCTGTTGTCCAGCTGTTGCTTGACTTCCTTGGTGATCTACCCAAGTGGCATAGCATAGACATGGCTATTTAGGGTGCACCAGAGGCATCGAAGTGTTCAACAGATACCGATCTTGCTTCGGTGCTTACAGGGCCTCCATCACGGCAGCATCTGAACAGCTCACAATCTTTAATGCGTCCCTGCTGTTACCCCGAGACTAAACCACTTGACCAGAGGGTCACAGAGAGCCCCTGCTGAAGCCAGAAATTAAACTCATGTCTGCCAATCCCCAGGCTTCTGCCTGGACCATCCACTGGACCATCCTTCCTCTCTGGGGGAAGTCAGGCGTGTGTGGGAGTTCTAGATGTATGGACAAGTGTTCACAGTGGCTCGTATGTGTCTATGCTGAGTAGCTGAGTGTGTTTGTTGGTGGGTTTGTCTGTAACAGGCAAGACTGGATCAAAACCCTGGATCCCAAACACCCTGGCGGCTGGGGGGGAATCGACACCTAAGCTCTGAATAGGTCACACCTTTGGTGTCTACGGCGGCTTGTGTCTTAAGCGTACTGTGCCCCCATATTGTGTGTGTGTCTGTGCGGGTTTCTAATGTGTATGAGATCTACCTTGATGAGGGTGTTGGTAAGTGGAGTGAGTTTCTGTAAATGTGGGTGCTGGCAAAAGAGGGTAATTCTAAAGCAAATGCTGGGCCATCTACAATGCAATGTGTGTCTCTACATCACTCTCCACATGCAGAAAGCTGATGAACCTGCTTGTTCCAGTCCCTTTGATCAGAGCTCATTAAAAAAAAAAAAAGATACATTCAAATGAAGCCATTTAGAGCTTCAAAAACATCCCCTTCAATGTGCGTCAACTGCAGCAGGCCGTCCCCAAAGACTATGCCACTGAGTGGAGGAAAATGCTCCAAGGCACCTTCCAGCTAATAGCTGGGGAGCTGCCAGCCCATGCTGCTAGAGGAGGCCAGGACTAGAGGTGAAAGCTCTGAGGAGAATCGAGCTAAACTCACGCCCAGTGAGGGCAGGAGAGTCCAGGAGAAATTCACTCCTGGGAAAGGGCAGGCTGGGGGCTCTGTTGCAGGGTGGACTTTCCCCTGCTGGTAGAAGCTGATGCAGACCCTGGCTAAATCTGTCTCGCTAGCTGCTAGGATAGAGTGGAGGCTTCGTCAGGCCCACCTTCCTTGGTGTTCCAGCCACGCTGACCTCCTCGGGGTTTAGCAGAAGAGGAGAGAATCCCCAGAGAATGGAAGTGCAGGTGGCTCCATTGTTCTGCAGGGTCCTCTTTTCTCAATAATTTAACTTTTGAGGACCAGGATTCTACAGTCACAGGTTCAGGTGTGTTATCATCAATGCAGTGAAGTAGGACACTGTGGTCTAGAAGTATTCATCCCTCAGGCCGGCATTCCAGACTGCTGGACAACAGCATCCAAGCTACAGGAGCTCCCCGTGGCCGCAGTAGATTGGATGTTTGTTTTCGACAGGCCCGATAGTGACCAATGCTTCCAAAGGAGGTGAGGCAGGCATCTCTGCATTCACAGATGGGGCACGGGAAGTGGGAGCTGCTCTCATATTGGGGACACACCCACACTCTCTCTCTCTCTCTCTCTCTCTCTCTCTCTCTGTCCCGGCTAAAACTCAGTGCTCTAGGGATTTGGTTCGCCACCATTCCTTGCTCAGATTTTGACTCCAGCGTGGAGAATGAGTGGGGAACTATTGCCTGTTGCACAGTAACTTGGAAGACATTTTGCAGTGTGTGGCTACACCTCCTCTAGCTCCGCTGGTATCACTAACGCAGTGGCTGCAGATCATGGACGATGTAGCAGGGCAATGGAGAGGTTCAGAATTCCTGGACTATAACATCCCCTATCACTCCCCCCACCACTCCACTTCAAAAGTACAGTGCAGCCACTAATCCAGAAAGTAAAATGAAGAGGAGATCGGAACTGTGAGGTGAGAGGGGCAGAGGAGAAAAGGGAAAGGATGAAGGGTAAAGAGAGGAGGATAGAATGATAAGGAGCAGGAGTAGGTGAGAGAGAGAGCTACCTCTGAAGTGACATTGAAAAGTGAAATCCTTTTGAGGGAAGAAATTAAAGAGCTATAACCTGTGCAGCTCTTGCAGTCTCTTTCTTTTATTATGATATAATGCCCGTCTTCAAGGCTGAGCCAGTTTAAGACACACGCTCTTGTCCATGTGTGACGGTGGGCCCCCTGGGAAGGAGAGTCGGCCTGAATTCTAGTATATTCTAGTGTTTCCCACTAGAAGACAGCAGAGGAATGGGACATAGTCCTCAACCCAGGGGGGCCGTGCAAGAATGGGGGCAGAGAAACCTGGATGATGAAACGGGCATGGGGGGGGATAGGCCCTCGGGACAGAAAGCAAGGCTAGCTCCAGTAACTCTGGTCTGGGGCTTGGGACACTGTATTCGCCCTCAGGAGATCTCAGTTCAGTACCTGGCTCCCTCCCGGACTCCCTGTGTGACCACGAGCAAGTCCCTTCCCATCTCTGTAATTCTCCATCTGCACAATGGGGAACAAGCATTCCCTATTTGAGGGCAGCTCTGTTTAGACTGTTTGCTTTTCCGGGGAGGCACTGGGCTGTCTCTTGGGGTATGTTTACACTGCAGCTGGGCGCACGCGTCCCAGCTTGGGTAGGCAGACGCGTGCTCGCTGTGCTTGAGATTGCCACTCTAAAAACTAGCCATGTAGCTGGGGGCAGCATGGGTGACTCGGGCTTGCTGTCGGAGTACAAACCTGCCCAGACCCCTGGATATGCTCTCGGGTGGCTAGTCTGAGCTACAGTGCTATTTTTAGCACATTAGCTCAAGCAGAGCTAGTGCATGTCTGTCTACCCGAGCTGTCTACCCTTATTATGTATGTCCAGTGCCTAGCACAAAGGGTCCTAGATTTCAACTGGGGTCTCCAGGTTTTACTGGAATACCATCAATAACTCCACACCTAATTTAAAATTATTTTAGCTCATTAATGGATGACATTGTAAATTCTCCAAAATCCCTAGAGCACTGAGTTTTAGTCGGGACTGGGTGTGTGTGTGTGTGTGTGTGTGTGTCCCCAATATGAGAGCAGCTCCCACTTCCCGTGCCCCATCTGTGAATGGAGAGATGCCTGCCTCACCTCCTTTGGAAGCATTGGTCACTATCGGGCCTGTCCGAAAACAAACATCCAATCTACTGCGGCCACAGGGAGCTCCTGTAGCTTGGATGCTGTTGTCCAGCAGTCTGGAATGCCGGCCTGAGGGATGAATACTTCTAGACCATGGTGTCCTACTTCACTGCATTGATGATAACACCCCTGAACCCGTGGCTGTAGAATCCTGGTCCTCAAAAGTTAAACTATTGAGAAAAGAGGACCCTGCAGAACAACGGAGCCACCTGCACTTCCATTCTCCGGGGATTCTCTCCTCTTCTGCTAAACCCCGAGGAGGTCAGCGTGGCTGGAACACCAAAGAAGGTGGGCCTGACGAAGCCTCCACTCTATCCTAGCAGCTAGCAAGACAGATTTAGCCAGGGTCTGTATCAGCTTCTACCAGCAGGGGAAAGTCCACCCTGCAACAGAGCCCCCAGCCTGCCCTTTCCCAGGAGTGAATTTCTCCTGGACTCTCCTGGATTCTCCAAAAACTGATTCTGTACACAAGAGCTAAGTGTTGTGAGGTTGGGGAGGACACACTTTGTTATTCATGCAGAATATAGAGCCGTGGTTCTCAACCAGGGGTACGTGTACCCTGGGGGTATGCATAGCTCTTCCAGCGGATACATCAACTCATCCAGATATTTGCCTAGTTTTACAACAGACTACCCAAAAAGCACGAGCGAAGTCAGTACAAACTAAAATTTCATACAGACAGCGACTTTTTTACACTGCTCTATATACGATACCCTGAAATGTAAGTACAATATTTATATTCCACTTGATTTATTTTGAGAATTATATGGTAAAAAGGAGAAAGTCAGCAATTTTTCAGGAATAGCGTGGCTGTGATACTTTTGTATTTTTATGTCTCATTTTGTAAGCAAGTAGGTTTTAAGTGAGGTGTAACTTGGGAGTACGCAGGACAAAGCAAACTCCTGAAAGGGGCACTGTTGTCTGGAAAGGTTGACAAGTATGACAAGGATCTAGAGTATGAATCCCTGCTTAAAGTGCAAATCTCAACTCAGCCTTAAGGATGGAGCTGCACTAAGTGCCTTTATCCCGGATTCCAATTCAATGTATTTATTTTGTGGGTCTCTAAAACCTAACTCAATGAATCCAACCAGGCAGCTGCTTCGCCATGTGTCAGAACCAGAAAAGGGGAGGAAGGAAAAACAACACCGTGGAAACGTCTGCTTGTGACTCAGTAACTTGTCTCCCAACAAGCAGGAGCCTCGCTGCTCTGCTAATGAAATGGAAATAATAGCCTAATGGCACCCTACATACAGCTGAGGGGTGTATAATTTGCTGTGTAAATGTGCAAAAAAACCTCAGAGGCCAGTAAATATCGGCTTTAGCAGCTCCTCTCAAAGCACAAAATTACAGGTTGCCAGGATGATATATTTAGACAAATGTGCAGGTGAACAATTGGGGGAAATGGAGTTGGTAATGCGTCCATTATCCGCGCCATGGGGCTGAGGAAACCTGTGCTCACCAGGTGTTGTTTTCGGAGGCACATGCTCGCCGGAGATCATAAGGGCTTGGAAAAGGTAGAGTAAGGAGGCTTGCCAAAGCTTGGTGCTGAAGTTCAGGTTTTCTGGTGCTGGCTTCCAGTCCCAAACTGGCCGTGGATTCCCTGTGGAAGTCCCTTGGACAAGTCCCCTAGGCCCAAACTTGGATTCTTAAGATAAGTGACCTGAAGTTCAGGTGTCCTTAGTACTTTCAGCTACCACTGACCTCAATGGGAGATGCAATTGCTCTGCACTTCTGAAAAACAGGATACTTATTTAGGTGCCTTAGTAAGGTACCATAAGTAGATTAGATTACATCTCCCACTGACATCCATGAGAACTGTGCCTCACAGGAGCAAGTCCAGAGTGTGTCAAGGAAGCCATGTGTCCAAATGGTTTCTTCGCCATTACATTGCTTTCCCTTTAAAAGGAATAAAAGGTTCATACCATGGGACCACTGAAGGGACTGACCTGATGGCACTTTAATAAAACTGGAGGCACTGGTCTTTCCTTCTCTGCTGACTGGAGACAAATTTCATCTCTAACCAGCTAAAGACGAGGTTCGCACACTTGACCAACAGATGCAGGTTGTAAGACCTGATTTTCCATTAAATAGGTATACACTGAAAGGGACCATTAGGAGTTATAATGGCCAAAAACATCTGCAGCAGCATGTTGAGCAGTGTAGGGATGGAGGTGTTTGGATCTGTTTACTTAGGTTCCTTGCAGGAGTTTTTAACGATGCCCTTTAGCCCAGTGTACGTTGCTTCTTGTTAAAAATAGCAAATCAAGAGACCAAAGCTGAAAAGCAGCGGCTGATCTGAGACTAGCGTGAGACAAAGGGAGAAACGGAGGGGTAAATGACAACAGTTCTATATTGCAATGAACCCTGCCGTGCACAGGAAGCTACTCCAAGCCCAGCAGGGACTAGGAACTGCTGGGAGCGTATTGCCCAGTGGCACATCGTGTTTTGCCTAAGCAATTGGCACCCACTGGACAGTGTATTTGGGTGTGAGGCCAGATACAAAGGAAGGTCTTCCGCAATGCAGGATGTGTCGTGACTGGGATCACAACATGAGGACTGACTTTTTGTTTTTCCCTTTGTAGAAATTATAATGAAGCACAACACTTCCCTGCCCTGGTAGCATCCTGGGGGCTTGGCGGGCACAGAAGGCCTGTCACAGTTGAGAAGGGGAGTAAAATCAGCTTTTCCCATAGGCTCTGTCACAGGAGAGCTGCTGAAGTTCTAGCTCTCGGTGGTGTAACATAACACTCTGCCCTTCGGCAGCCCCTTTTGGCCAAGGAACTCAAAGTGCTTTCCTGTCATGAATTAAAAGAGCCTCACACTCCACCCGAAGCTGGTAAGCATTATTAGAACCATTCTGCAGGTGGGTGAATGGAGACCGAAAGAAGCCAAGAGACAAAACCAAGAACAGAACCCAAAATGCCTAGAACCACTAGACTATCCCAGAATCGTAAGGCTGGAGCAGACCTCAAGAGGTCATCTAGTCCATTCCCACACGCTGAGGCAAGGACCAAGTATACCTAATATACTATGTGCTCTTGCAAGCCACACTAGGAGAGTGTGGGTTCTTTGTCCTCCTCTAATAGCTGGTTTACATAAGTGGATAAAAGTCTATCTACTACAGCTGCCAGCTAACAGAATTACTCCTGTATCACAAACAGTAGAAGATCACGATCTTTGCAGTGAAGTTCAGGAGAGACCATCAACCAACGATGGGTCATTAAACCTTATTTCAGAGAACACTTTAACAAGGAGCGCAGACACTACTGTGATGAAGGACATAGCAGTGCCTACAAAGAAAGATTGCTTTCCCTGTGGCCACCCTTCTCTGACTGGTGTGACACTGTACAAGGCTGCACAGGCGGATAAGCTGTAACAACAGCCTGTACAGGAGGGCAGGCTGCCTGCTATTACCCTGTTTCCCCGGGGAATGACGTTCCAAAAGGAAGTGTGCAATGTCTAACCCTAACTGTTATGGTTGGAAGGAGAAAGCAGGGCAGGAGGAATTCAGTGCTGGGTGGCTGACATCTCCCCTAGCACAAAGCACTTCCTTGCATCGCTCAGCAGGCTTCAAATATTAATGAGAAACGTAACTTATCCCTTCTGCTCATAGCAGAATGCCCCGGAGCGAAGTTAACAGGGAGGAGAGCACCATGGAAAGTAAATCATTCCACCTGACGGAGAGGGAAGCCATGGTGTTTCCACAGGGATTGGCTCTGCCCTTCTGGGGACCCACCTCCAAGTCCTACGTAAGTCACATGAAGGAAATGCATGAATCCCTATCTCAGATACGTATCTGGCCCCCATGAATATAGTACCTCAGCACCTCACAATCTTTACCTTCACCCGTGAGGTGAGGCAATGCAATTAGCCCAGATGGGGAACTGAGGCACAGCGAGACCATGTGACTTGCCCAATGTCTCACAAGAAGCCTCTGGTAAAACAGGGAATTGAACCCGGGTTAACTGAGCCCCAGGCTAGGGTCCTAATCACTGGACAATCCTTCCGCCAACATGAGCTCTGGGAGGGCTGTCTCCAGTTGAGTTGGGGCCAAGATAGGAAGTTCAAACTGTGGGCTTTTCCCACAGTTCAGAGCGGGTAAAACTTAGGAGCTCAGCTCAGGCCCATCTGTGCTTTGTGGTGTCCTGATCCAGAACCCATCATAGTCCATGGAAAGAGTCTACTCCCTGGTAGTTCAAGGCAAGACTTCCATGGACTTCACTGGGAGCTGGATTAGGCCCTAGCTGGAGATGTGACCACAGCACAGAACCATCCCACAGTTAGAAACAATCATCTCTGCTTCTGGACGGCATAGGGCCAAGCTATGCACAGACCCAGGTGGTGGGAAATGAAGCACTGGGAGGTTAGGTGACTAAGGTAAGTGGCAGAGCTGAGAATGGAACCTGGGAGTCCTGACTCCTGACCCCCTGGTCCAACCATTAGATTCACTGCCTCTTGCTATATGCAATAAAGGTGTGTGTCTAAATATGTACATGCCTGCATAGACAGAGAAACACACCCATTCCTCTCTTATGGTACATCTCTATATCTGTCCTATTTTCTCTGTGAGAAAGCCATCACCTCTAACAGAGCAGAACTTCCACCCACCACATCCGTGTAAGACACCAAGGCCAGAATAATCTAATGACCTCCACCTTCACCATCACGCTGACCTTCTGAGCAGCTAATCAATGAGCCTGTAGTGGGGCGGCTGCCTCACTCCCTGAGAATATAGGCTGCGGCAGGCCAGTGGGCCTGCGCAGACAGGGAGCCAATGGGAGAAGGGCTTACTGGGAGCCAATCAGGGCCCAGGTTGGAGACAGCCAATCAGGGCCAGGCTCAGCGCTATAAGAAGGCTGCTCAGGGCAAGGAGAGTCAGTCTGTCCCAGGCCTTTGAGAGGGGAAGGTCTGTCTCCAGAGTAGGGAGACTAGCACCTGGGACAGCGCAGTGCTGGGCAGGCCCAGAGTCTGCCAGGCTGCAAGCCCTGAGGGGAAGAGCCTAGCCGGTTTGAGGGTCTGAAGGGGAAACGGCCCAGGGACGTGGAGGGACAATTTAAAAAGTAACTGACAGTATCTTTATTAAATAAGCTAAGGAATGTAGTTGGGAATTTTCTAGGCCTCTTAACTTAGCTAAACATCTTCTATAGCTCAAGAGAGATTCTGATGACAAGAGTTCACCCACCTGCTATTCAGTCTCCTAATTTCATAGTTCAGTGTATTAGAAAAGAGAAAAGGAGTCATAAAAAGGAGGCAATATTGTAAAACACCTCACAGCTCTTTATTGCTGGGCAGCCCTTGCTCATGAATTTCAGAGGATGTGGGTGGGTGGGTCTGTGAAGCACGTGCGTTTGTGTGGGTATGGATATTGGGGATGGAGAATCAAAGAAATGCAGGGCTGGAAGTGACCTTGAGAGGTCATCAAGTCCAATCCCCTGCACTGAGGCAGGACCAAGTAAACCTAGACCAGCCCTGACAGGGGTTTGTCCAGCCTGTTCTTAAAAACCTCCAGTAGTTGGGTTTCTACAACCTCGCTTGGAAGCCTATTCCAGAGCTTAGCTACCCTTCTCATTAAAACGTCTGCCCTAATGTCTAACCTAAGTCTCCCTTGCTGCAGATTAACCATGACTTCTTGTCCAGTGGACACGGAGAACAATTGATCACCATCCTCTTTACAACAGCCCTTCACATAATTGAAGACTTATCAGGTCCTCCCTCAGACTCTTTTTCTCAAGATGAAACTTAGCCAGTGTTTGGTTGGTCAGGATAATGACAAAAAACTTAACAGCTAAGTGGTGGAAACCACCGCCCGTCATGCTGACCAGGCCTGTCTCATTCTTTCCTTGTGCTCCCTTGTCAGCCTGTCTGTATCCACCTGTGGTCTCTGGTCTTATACTTAGATTGTAAGGTCTTTGGGGCAAGGAGCAGCTTTTTGTTCTGTGTTTGTACAGCGCCTGGCACAGTAGGGATCTGGTCCATGATTAGGGCTCTTAGGCGCTATGGTAATACAAATAATAAAAAAAAAAAATAAGGATATGTGGACTGCATGGATGTATCTGTCTATATACGTATGCATATTTCAGTATTTGCATACAGGTGTGTGTTAAGTGTGGGTATACTGTGTGTGTATGTGGAATATGTGTAGGAGTATGTCAGCATGCAGACACGTATTTAAGAATGTATATGCATGAAATAGTTGTGTGTGCACACACTTGTATGCAGGTGGCTGCACAAGTATACGTCTGTGCGGATGTGTGTGTTTAAAAAAAGAAAAAAAAAATCATGACCCACTTTCCTACAGGTTACTGAGCAGAGCCTGAGAGCTTCTGTGCTGCTTTTGTAATTCAAAGGGGCTGGGGGAAAAAACGCTCCCAAGCCTTGCCAAAGTCTATTTAAAATCCTATGGCTTTAAGACTCAAAATGCATTTTCTATCCCCACCTGTTGTTGCATTTCATCACTGCCTAAAGAGCTGGTTTAAGCAGGAAGGAAAATATTAAATAGTGCAAGGTCAATATGGAATAGAGCGAGTAATTCACATCTCTGAGAATGGACTTAGCACTTCTCTTATTTATTCATTTTTCTAACAAATCGTAAAATAAAATGGAGATACATATTTCATGCCAGAGAAACAAGTTCTGAAGGCATAAAAGAAAGTCAGGCTGGTGCCTTCAGAATGAAATACATAATTATGTGTTAGGATCTAAAGAGGGCGGGGGAGAAGTCTGTGAGTTTATGTGGGAAACAGAGACCCCTCAGGGAGCAGTGTCAAAGCCTCTTTCTGTGAAAATAAAACCTGTATTCTGGGACACATACAGAAACGCTCTTTAGTTTGCCATACGGTGAATGACAATTGTATAGATACTAGCGATGTACACAATGCACATGGGCATGGAAAGAGGAAATGTATCAATAACCCCTAGGTATGATTATTCATTATTATTATAGTAGCATCTATGGGGCCCCAAGTGAGAGCAGGACCCCACTGCGCTAGGTGCTGTACTTATGATCTTAGTAGTACTTAAGTGCTGCCTAGCTTTGTGCTGTTTCCCCACAGAGGGCTGAATTTCATTCTTGGTGACTGTTGATTGGATACATAAATCCAAAGCCAGGGGAAACTGCTAGATGAAAACCAACAGATTTTTTGTAAGTTACCTTTCTCAAACCATCACAACGATTTGGTTTGAGTTCTAGTACAGGCTGCTTGCTGTTATTATTTGTGTTACACAAAAGCACTCACAAGCTTCATGCGTGAGCCCCACTGATTCGCCCATCTTTGCTTTTACAATAAACTGGGTGGGGTGTTGGAGCCAAGAAAAAAGCATCTAAACTCGGTGATCTGCAACTTGGAGTTATTTTTCTGGTCTGTTTTTTTTATTTCTCCTGCCTGCCAACTTGATCTTGTCCTTATTTCTCCCCTTCCCCCAACCATGCTAAGTTTCACCCTGGAGGGGCGAAGAGGTGGGTTTCTAACAGCCATGCTGACAAATCCATAACTGCAGAGGCACAGAGACTGTCAGTGTGATCAGGTTGTCTCAATGCTGCAGCAGATGGCCCCGTCTTCCCAGCAGGCCAAGAGGGATTAAGGCACAGAGATTGCTAAAACCACCACTAATTGGCGTCATGGACACATGCTGGAGTCTTGCATCTGAATTAAGCTTCCTTTTAAATGTCCATTGACGTTTCTGCTTCTCTAGAGCTTGTACGTGTCTCCTAGTGAAGAACCGGAGCAGTGAGGGAGAGGCACAGAGCTGGCTCGTCCCTGCAGCGATGCCAGAGGAGCAGAGTCTACAACTTAGTCCTCCCAGGAGCAGGTGCAGCCTCTCACATGGCATCAGGAGACTGGGCGAAATGACCTTACTGGGATGTGGCAGCTGCCTCAGACCAGGGTGTGCTCTCTCCAGCTGTCTCTGGGATTCAGATGTTTCAGATGCGCACTCGCTGGGAGAGTTTCCCCCTCTGAGCAGTTTCTAAGTGAGGATTAGCTACTGGTGTCTCACAACTGGCCCCTTTAGTGACTGCATATTCCAGGTGAGCTCTCCCTACAGGCATCTCCTACATGCACCTGTCCGCTTTCCACCTCTTCTGTGTTCAGCTAGGTACATCTCCTTTAAGGAAATCTGGTCTCACCCCATGCTGGGCATGCTCCATTGGGGACGCTCCCAGAACACCAGGTCTCCCCTCTGTTCTGTGTGCTCTCAGCCTTCCTGAGCTGCGTTGTGCTGCATGAGCAATGAGGATAGCATTAATTCTACTCTTTCCCGGGCTCCATGCTGCTTTGGAGTCGCACACAATCTCACTAATATTATCTCAGCAGGTGCACACTGAAAAAGCACCCAACTTCCTGCTCCTCTGCTCCCAAAGGGCTTGTGTACCCTTGGAAGTTAATTAGGATTAAGGCAGGGTGTGAATTTAAAGCGGAATAGCTATTCCCGAATCACTCCGGGGGCTTGCATGCCGCGGATCATCATATGAAGGAACTAGAGGCCAGGCGCGAGTCTGTGCTGCGGAAGAGCGGATTGTCTGGAGCAGCAGGGCCAGCCTGCTACATTCACAGTTCTCTTTCCCCACCTAGTGTCCAAGGAGCCGAAGGCGAGAGAATCCAGGTTTCCTTTGTTACATGGCAGCCTCAGAAGTGGGGTGTCAGCGGGAAGCAGCTCAGACTTGGAAAAGGGGGGGCACTGACCAGGAGGTGCCCTGTCCTGTTGCATGATGCCACCAGTGGGCACCACCATAAAACAAACGTGCATTGAAAAATAAATGGACAGAGCATAAACTGAATGGTCGGTTCCATCTGCACCCATGCACCAGTACCTTCTCCCCAGGCTCACAGTCTCCCAAATCAGCATCCTATACAAATTGTAATGCCTAGCCTTCACCTAGCACTTTTCTCCCACAGACCTCACAGTGTTTTACAAAGGAAACTGGGTGGCATATTCCCCGTTCAAAAATGGGGAAACTGAGGCATTGAGCGGGGTAGTGACTTGCCAAAGCTGATACCGCAAGACAGAGCTCAGAGTAGAACCCAAGTCTTGTGCCCTAGCCTCAGGACCGCTTTGGCTCCCCTATCAACTCTCACACAGACCCACACCACGAGCAGAACCTTCCTCCTTCCATGGGCACCTTTCCCATACACAGCTTTTCTTGCACTCACCCATACACACGCAGGGTCACCAACTCCTGCCATTTAATTGCAAATCTCATGTTATCTGGTGCTTTTCTTCAAGTCCCAGCTCCTGGAGTGAAGTGATCACATCAGAGTCTTGGCTTGCTTGCTTTGTTTATTTATTTTTTTTAAGTAAGTTTCTAGCCCTCCTGGGTACAGAGAAAAAAGTTTGAAAACGTGACTGAATCCACTGTAAAGGCTAAGAGAATCCAGGTGGTAAATAAAAATAATCCATAATAACTAGTTTAAAAAAATCTTGTGATTTTGAAGCTAAGCTCCTGATTTTGGGGGTTGATGTATTATCTTTGACTGTTTGGCGTTGGCAATACTGCACATACAACTTATCTGCAATTTCCCAGGCACGTGTGCATACATATTTTTGCGTTTCTTCAGCCATAATCCTTTCAGCCCAAATAGTTTTTGGTTGAGATTAAGGGGAACAATGCAAGAAAGTACAGAAGTAAATTCCCTAGGCCAGTAGTTACAGTGAAGTCAATGGAACTAGGCGGATGTGCACCAGCTGAGGATCTGACTCTGTGGGAGAGTTTTCCTCATGCTGTATTTGAAACGAACGCCCCTAGAAATGTACAGGTGCCGCACCCAAAAAACAAATCTCACACTATTTGCCAAGCTCAAACATCAGCCGCTAATCAGATGGCTCAGCTGATTTTACGCAGCGAGACAAGAATTCAGTGCAGGTGTTAAACTCAATGGCCCCCAGCAGATGCCAGGTTCATTTAGGAGATGCAGCGTTTGTACTCCACCTCTTCCCTTAATCTTAACAAAATTTCAGGTTGAGAAGCTCATTTGCTTTGAGTTCGTTTGCAATTTTCTGTTTAAATGGCAGGTTTAATCTCTGGGGCCTGGATCTGAGCCGGTAATAATCACCCAGACTAGAAAAGAAATGAGCAGAGAGGGTTTTTTGTTTTGTTTTGCTGCCGCTTCCTCCTCTCTTGCCCCACCCAAGCAATCTCCACACCAAACCACCAAATCTTTAGCACTTTGCCTATTAATACTCCACACTGGAGAGTTTCTTTGGAGACTTCAGAACAGAGATGGGCCCAAGGTGTGGGAAACCTTCAAACCAGATCTTGAGCCAAACAGATCAGAGAGGGGCCAAACCAAACCTTCCGGTCCAAACTTTGGGAGCATTCAGTCAGATCCAATCGCTGCCTGATCTACTCCCCACAATTTAGCTGTCTTGAACAGTCCGGCTATCTCCACCTTTGAGAAATGATTTTGTGTTTTCCTTTACACTGGGAAATAACTAATTTGAATGGAAAGTTGTGTTGTTTTGGGGTGTGAATCTGCAGCTTCGTGCAGTTGGATTTTCCCCCATTGGACTCCATGCTTTGTTTTTCTCAAGCACCTCTCATCTAAGGATCTCAAAGCACTTTACCAATGCTCATTAGGTCTCACAACCCCCATCCACTTGAACGCAGCTAGTTCTTACGATGCTTATGTTACTGACTAGGCCCGAACTGAGACCACTGCAGAGTGAAGAGTTTTGATTTCCAGACCACTGCTCTGAGCACTAAAAAAATCACTCTAGAAAGTTTCTGCATTATTATTTATATGACAGTAGCCCCGAGAGGCACCAACTAAGATATGGGCCTCATTGTGCCAGGTACTGAACAAACACAAAGTAAGAGACAAGCCCATCCTGAAGAGTTTACAATCTATAGGCTTGATCCTATTGTGACGGGTTCGGTCACAGAGACCCCCTTGGGACTGTCATCTGATGTGCTGAAACTACCTGTGCCCATTTTCTCTGCCAGCCTGGGATTCCAGAACCCTGTCTTGTTGAGCCAGACACACTAGCCTGCTGCAACACAGACCCAAGGTCTAGACCATGCCCCCAAAGCTACAGAATTAATTGAAAACAGCTCAGCAAGTACTCCTGTTTCCAGCACCCAGACACCCAGCTCCCAATGGGATCCAAACCCCAAATAAATTTGTTTTACTCTGTATAAAGCTTATATAGGATAAACTCATAAATTGTCTGCCCTCTATAACACTTAGAAAGAGAGATGTACAGCTGTTTGCTCCCCCAGGTATTAATCACTTACTCTGGGTTAATTAATAAACAAAAGTGATTTTATTATGTGTAAAAAGTAGGATTTAAGTGGTTTCAAGTAACAACAGACAGAACAAAGTAAATTACCAAGCAAAATAAAATAAAACATGCAAGTCTAAGCTTAATACATTAAGAAACTGATTACCATCTCGGAGGGTGAGATTTTAATAAGCTTCTTTCACAGACTAGACTCCTTCCTAGTCTGGGCCCAATCCTTTCCCCGGTACAGACCTTGTTAGTTCTAGCTCAGGTGGCAACTAGGGGGTTTCTCATGACTGGCAGCCCCCTTTGTTCTGTTCCACCCCCTTTATAGCTTTGGCACAAGGCGGGAATCTTTTGTCTCTCTGGGTCCCCACCCCTCCTTCTAAATGGAAAAGCACCAGATTTAAGATGGATTCCAGTACCAGGTAACATGGTCAAATGTCCTGTGAGACCCCAAGCCTCCATTCTTCCCAGCCTGACTCACAGGAACAGAGGAAGGCTTACAAGTAAACAGAGCCATTTACAGCCAATTGTTGTTACAGTCAATGGGAACCATTAAGATTCTAAACCACCATTAATGGCCCACACTTTGCATAATTACAACAGGACTTCAGAGTTATACTTCATATTTCTAGTTTTAGATACGAGAATGATACATACAAATAGGATGAACACGCTCAGTAGATAAGTTTTGTAATGATACCTTACAAGAGACCTTTTGCATGAAGCATATGCCAGTTACATTATATTCACACTCATTAGCATATTTCCATAAAACATATGGAGTGCAACGTCACACCTATGTTCACTCAAGTCAATGATTTGACTGGTGCAGGAACAAGGCAACACAGACACAAGTTGGGTCAAAGGAAGTATCACAACCCCAGGATTCTGAACGCACAATGTGACACACATGCCACTTGTTGTTCAGATATAACTAGCTGATACACTCTTGCCTGATTCTTTACTATCTATTATTACAGCTCTGGGCACCACAGTCCCTTCTCCACCTGGTACACCCCAGTTCCTCAGCTGTTATGGTGACTGCATGGGGCATAGAACAAGCAAGACTGACAGCAGACACTCCTACCAAAAATTCCTTAGACTCCACTGGGCACGAAGCAGTTACTGAAAGAGACTGTATTACATTTAATACCAACTCTTTCTTAATGCACTGGAATTGCCATTAAAATGATAAGTGGCAGGAAATGAAGATTGAACAGTCTCATAAAATCCTCTTTTCTCGCTTCCTGGAAGAGTAAAATACAAAACGTAAACCACACTTAGGGAATGAAAATGGAAGGGTGGGGTACTTGGGGCAGTGTCTTGTGGTATAAACCCCTGGCAAAAAACAAACTCAGACTGGTGTCTGAGCAGATGCCTAAGACTGAATGGGACATGAAGTCTGAATTCACCCTCGCCCTTTGAGATGGCCATGGTTGGGAAGCCACATTGGTATGGAACAGGTTTTGCCCGTCCTGAAAACATTTTTGAGATTTTGAAGGGAAGAAAAAAAAACAAAACACCTATCCCGAATTGGGATGAAAAATCAAAACCTTGAAAATGTTTTCTTTGGCTAATTTTCAACCATTTTGCTTCCATTTGGCCCATTATTCAATTAATTAGCATTATTACCTTATATTTTAAACTGGAAATCTGAATTTAAAAATGCAGAAATGAAGAACATTTTGAAATTTGCAAAAAACTTTCATTTTTCTTTAAAAAAAAACAATGTTTGAGCTGAAAAATTCGGCAGAACTGACCCTTTCCCACATGGGAGTTAATGCCAAGCGCTGCCATTTTTCAAGCTGCAAAGCGGAAAATACTGCCTTGAAAGTAAAGCGAGAGAGAGAGAGAGAGAGCTGGATTTGAAACAAAATCTTGCTGAGCAATGGACAGAGATGATTTTCTGTCTTGGAGGACACTCTCTTAGCAATAAAAGTAAATCACCCTGCAGGAAAAAATGACTCCGGCTTGACGGTGCTGGGGAAATGAGCCAGGAGTGATGGACCAGCAGTGGCCATAGCTCATGGATGAAGAGGACAGATGTGAGGAGGTGATCATCAGTCAGGGCTCTCCTTGTATTTCGTCTCCACAATCTCGATTGTTAAACTCAAACATGTGACAACATTGGCTAGAAAGAGATTGTTACTACTGTTGCCAGCTCTGGGATAGTGACTTACCCTCTCCTAGGGCCATCTCTTTAGGAGAACCCCGTAGCATTTTGCAAATGGACCAGAATCAACTGGCCCATCACTGAAATGCAACCACCTCTGTAGCCACATTAAGGCAGGAAAGGAGAGCCTCACATCCGATTGCAATTGCTGGAGGAGTTTTGGACAGCAGATGTGTCATCTGGGAAGAGACAGAGTCAGGACAACAGGGCTAAAATCCCTTTGTCTTGCAGAAAAAGTCCATGGGATCTTTTAGGACTAGGAGTGACCTCAGTTTCACGTCTTAGCCCAAAACGGCAGCGCTAGCAGCACGGTGGCCCTGCTTGGTTCAGAATGGATTTCAAAGGGTGTCTAGCATGCTAAAAAGAGCAGTGCCACCTGATGCCTGGGGATGTACTCGGCTGGCTAACCCGAGCCACCATTCATGCCACTGCAGCCAAGCGGCTATTTTTAGCACGCTTGCTTGAGTGGCGCTAGCACGCCTGTCTGCCCGCACGAGGCAGCGGACTCCCAGCAGCTGAGTAGACCCAAAGAGAGGCGCACCCCCTGCTGAATCAGCCACACCACTGAATCCTGCAGCACCCAGCGGTTGCAATTGAAGCTATCACCCAGGCCCAGCCCTGCTGGCGAGATCAAACATCCCTAAGTGGTCTGGGTGCACTCACTTCTCATGAGCCCCCGGGGATGTGGCAGAAAAGCCCTGGCTTAGCAATCCAGTCGCTGCCAAGGACACTTTGAGGGAATACCCCCAGCTCCAGAAAGGTTGCAGCGGGCGAGGAAGATGGAGCCACTCCCTTTTCCTGTATGCACTGGCTCTGGGATCTGCTCATGCACAGCTGGAAGGGGAAGTACCCCTGGAAAGGAGCCATCGCTTTAAAACCCTGAGGGGAGGTGTTATTTCTGCAGGGCGGAAAGCCGTGCACTGGCACTAGCTTTACCATGGGGCTGCTACAAGATGCCATCAAGAGAGGCTCCTCCCCGAGGCAGAGCTACAGAACCTGATTCTCGACTAAAGCAAAGAGAGCAAACTGCTGGCACCATTTGCAGCCTGAGTAGCTGTTCTCTTGCAAATCATAATTACCCTCATTAAATCCATCTCTGCAGCCATGGAAGCCCAGGATTAACAACACACACGGAAAGTTTCAAGTGTGGATTCAGGGCCCTGCAAACCCCAGACAATGCCGGGAGCCTGTTGAGAGAGGGGATTAGGGCCGTCGACCGAGCACTGAACCGCCTTTAGCAGAACTCCAACTGCCCCGAGTCCTCCTGCCAGACGCGGAGAGAAGCCGTCACTTATTAATCAAGCCACTCACACAGCACTTCTTAATCCTGCTATTGTTCCACCAGATCGGGTGGCAGGAGCTGGCTTCTCTCAGCGCCAACCTCTGTTTAGTCTAAACACAAACGCAACGGCACCTTCACCACCCACCCTTGATTCAGCAGCCGCACCTTTGCCTTCTAGCCATTGCTGTGTCTATCCATCACCATTTACGCATCGATCCCTGCACATACCTATCAATCACCCTATCATGGTTCGTATGGACCGTCATACATGCTTATGTATTGCCCCACATGCCTATCTATCACCAGCCATACTTATCTGTCGTTGTACAGACCTAGCTGACCAGGCTTATGGCAATGGAGTTACTCCTGATTTGCCCTGGAAGGAGAATCAGACTATAGTTCGCAAAATAACACCAAACTGCATGCTAGTCTCAGGCTCCCATAGCAATGGTGGAGGGTAAGAAATGTTTGAATCAGAACCTTTAATTTCAAATCAAGTCGTCTTTCTCTGGCTCGGATGACTCCCCACCAAGCAAACATTCAGCGCCATTTGCTGAGCAAACTGGATCCCCCCTGCCTTTAAGCAATCAGCAGAATGGGAGATTTCGGCTCTGTGATATTTGACTGGTTTGGAATGCTCTATTTCTATGGGGCTGAAGGAGAAATTAGCGGAACAAAGCTTGTTAAAGCTCCATAAATAGGTCTCTAATAACGAACTAGCCTGCTCTTAGCAGACAATAGCTCCCATTATTAAATCACAATCAAATCCTTTACGTTACACACAGAATTTAAAAGTGTGACCGGTAAATACAGGGCTCCTTTGAGGAATTAGACTTTTGAAGCTTTGAGTGGCTTATGGCGGCTGTTTTGTAGCTTTGAAATATAATGACCATATCATCCGATATTCCAGTAGTCCCGTAATAACCACTCTCTGCCTACAGACATTCTCAACTGGGGCCGTCTGGTTGGATAGAATGGGAAAGTGGGCAACACCCAGCAACTGACCCCTAGGGATGGTGCAACTCTGCTAAGAAATTTCAAGCAAGAATTGTTATTTGTTACTTTCATGCCTGAAACACCACGGGCCAGACCCTCAGCTGGTATAAATCTGTGACACTCCCTAGCAGTCCTTTACACCTGCTGAGGCTATGACCCCATGAGAGAAAAGAAAGCCAAGCACATGGAAACACGTCCTGCTCAACTCACGAGAAACTGAACGGCTTGTGATGTGAGGGTAGGGGTTCTGGAGCTTTTCATCTTGCAGTCAACTCAACTGTTGAACTTCTGCCCAGTATAATGGTAACCAACATGCTTTTTCGTGAAATAAGTTGTCTCTCTCTCCTAGTAGGAGTGTATCCATTGCCTCAAAGCCATCAGGACAGCTGGCACTAACTGGACCCTTTTCTGACAGTTGCATCACAGGGCTAAAGACTGAATGGGCCATAAAGAGTGGGTCATCTTCTCAACCATAAAGCTGGGGTCTGGAGGTCATGCTTGAGGTATGTAAGTGGGAGGCTTTCACTGCTTCAGGCTATGATTTTGCAGACGGCTAGGGGGCTTCAGTGTCCAGGGCTACTATCTCGTATCTTTCGCTAGCGCTAACTTCACACTGAAGCAATGAATAAGGCTAGGCTGAAAATCAGAAGGTTTCTAATCATTGCGGGGAGGAGGGGGAAGAGTTTCTGGAAAGGTCTCCCAATAAGAGTAGTGGCGGGGGGGGCAAACCACCTAACTAGTTTTAAGAAGGGATTTGATATGTTTATGAGCAGGACTGTATGACGACTTGATGACCAAGGATGTCCCCTCCAGTCCTACTTCATTCTGTTAGCAGAACAAATTACCTTCCACATGTCGAAGGGAAAGGCCTGTCAAGTGCAAAGGCAACTTTAAACCAGGTTGGAAGCCAGGGTTTGTGTGAGAGGGAGGTACATGGGGGGGGGGTCTAAACTGGAGGGCACCCCAGCAATGAGAGACATTAAGAGGCGCTATATTAACTATCCAGTCATTAACCATCTGTCTGTCTGTCCACCATAGGTATGTCTAAGGCACCCATCACTATAGAATCTAAGTGGTAAGTCAACTCCCAACCCATCCATGACTGCTATTAGCAAACATCTCCATGGCCAGAGATGGACACTAGATGGGGAGGACTCCAAGTTACTCCAGCGAATTCTTTCCCAGGTGCCCTAGCTGGTGGGTCTTGCCCACATGCTCAGGGCCTAGCTGATCTCCATAATTGGGGTTGGGAGAGAATTTTCCTGCTGGTCAGATTGGCCGAGATGCTGGAGGAGGTTTCACCTTCCTCTGCAGCATGAGGTACGGGTCACTTGCTGGTTTGAAGTAGAGTAAATAGTGGATTCCCTGAAACTTGAAGCCTTTAAATCAATATTTGAGGACATCAGTAACTCAGCCAGAGGTTATGGGCCTATTAAACAAATGGGTGGGTGAGGTTCGGTGGCCTGAGATGTGCTGGAGATCAGACCTAGATGATCATGATGGTCCCTTCTGGCCTTCAAGTCTATGGGTAGCAAAGAACTCCTATGACAGATGCTTCAGAACCTTCACAGGGTTTCTACACTTGAAAGGGTCCCTCATGACAATGGGAGTCCTGATTTATTGCAGACCCCAGCATGTCCATTCAGGCTCCCACCACTCACTACTGCCCAAAGCTTCCTTTCAGAACACGAGCCATGTCACATGCTGACAGCCCCCTAGCTTTTTATTTTACGCTAGAAGCTGAATTTCTCTTGGAGAAAGCAACCTGGGAAATAAAAGTGGACATAACCCTGATGCAATTATTAAGGCTATTGATCAGGCTGAGAGAGCTCAGTTTTGCTAATTCCATCAATGAGAAATATGAGATGGCAACAGTTGGGGCGTGGGGACTGGCAGCTTGGCTGTGGATTTAATAATGTGCGGTGTAACTGCAAAGCCTTTCTTCCGAGGATCTCAAAGGGCTTTGCAAACATTGATGAACTAACATTATGGCACCTCTGCAATACTCTGAGAGGGTAAGTGACTAACTCCTGGTCGCTGAGCAAATTAGTGGTCGAGGCAGGGACAGAACCCAGGGGATCTATTCTTCCACAGCTGGCTATGAGTAACTTTCCTAGAGAAGAGGGACCCTTGAGAGAGAGAGAGGCCGTTAAATGCTCTCTCTTTCGTCTGTTCCATGCTGGCACAGAAGAAGTGTTTCTGTTTAACAAAAATACCTCTTGTTGGTATAATTCACAGTTCTATTTGCTCACTTGACTGCTCGGTTGGATAATACACATTGCTTGAGCAAGACAAGTGCTCGGTGTGTGGCATTGTAAAATATAGCCTCACTGATGCTCTCCATGCATGAGCTTTGAATTGTGACCTCTTCCATTTTCTTAAAGCAAACCAGAGATGGGCCAGTCAGACTACAACTAGAAACAGACCGGAACCAAACCCCCCGCCCCAATCCAAACACTTTGGAACTCAAGGGTAGGTTGCCATCCAGAACCAAATGTTGCCGCTCAAGCCAGTCTTTGATAACACTTAGCTCTTGCCCATCATGGATCTCAAAGTGTTTTACCTATGTAAGGGTCATTTTCCCTGTTTTAAAGATGAAGACACTGCAGCATAGAGAAAGGAAGTTGCTTGCCAGAGCTTAAGCAGCAAGTCAGTGGGAGAGCTGGGCATAGAAGCCAGGGCTCCTGGTTGCCACATCAGCGCCCCATCGTCCGGGCAGCACTGTTTCCAGCCAGAACTATTCCTGGTTGTAAGCATCACGGTGAAGCCGCAGTCCACTTGGATGATGTCATCACTAAGCCTAGACTTCCCTGAGGAGGACAGTTCTCACCTCTCCACCAGCCTTGCTCCTGTCTCCCTTTACACAGAGTTTGGTGGCCACAAATAATCTTCCTGATCCAGCCAAAATTGCATGTGACCCGAGGACACACAATGCAGCACAGGAAGGAGACGTGTAGAGGTGTAATTAACTCCTGCAAAGGGACCTTTCAGTTTCATTTCAAACTCTAATCCCCCCTCTCCCACCACAGGTATCTGGACATGACAGACACCTGACTAAATTGTCTGGGGCCTTGTTTATTCAGACCCTAGAATCACATTGTACACTTTGTTGTATTGATTTGCTCATGTTGAACACGACTCTAGAAACAGCAAATCATCAGGGGATTTTCTCTCTTTTTCCTGCACGACAGGAAATGAAGAAGGAAAGAAAGGAACAGGTACCTCCCATGCAGATTAGAAAAGACATTTTCAGGGGGCCATTGACATGGATTTGACATCACAAAGCTTTCTGATGGGAGCAAGATGATTCCAATAGAGGGGGAAAAAAAAAATGCTAGCACCTCTTGGGAAACTAAGGACCAGGTCCTCAGCTGTGTCAGGCAGCAGACCACCACCAAAGACAATAGGGCCACACTGATTTTTACAAGCTGCGAATCTGGTCCTTAGATTTAGACTGAGACAATTCTGCTTACCCCTTGTAGATTTTCTCTGTTTCACATTCCGTTATTTCTTTTACTACCAGGAGGCCGGATTCAGTTCTCTGTTACCCTGAAATAAATCCGGAGTCACTCTGCTGAAGTCAACGCAGCAACTCCAGATTTGCAAAATCTGGTGCAAAAAAAAGTCTACTTGGAATGGAAACTGGAGGGCCAAATTTAGCAGTGAGTACATGGAGGTGTAAGACACAAGCAAGCCTCTGTTCATTCCTGGTGTAACTCCATTGAAACCCGGGGGTTACACACCAGGGATCAATTTGTCCTGTTGGTTATTGAATACCCACGTCTACCACCCAAGTCACTGGGAGCTGGCGAGACATGGCAGCCTCTACCTGTCTAGGTCGGTATCAGCTCCGGGGATAGCCCGGTGTCCTCTTCAGCCACTTTTGCTTTGATAAATGTGTCCTTTGGATTCTCATTGTTACCTTGGGTTCCCACATTACTCTGCTTGCGTTCTATGAGTACAAGTTTCCACCGTCTGCCCAAGATCCCAACAAAGTCTACCAGCCCTGTTGGACAGCCAGATGCACGGCCTTGGTGGTCCTCCAAGCGGTGACAGAACGAGCCTACCCTACACCTTGGGCTCAATTCTCTATTTATGTTTACAGAGGGGTGAAAAACAGGAGTAACTCCTGGATCTGCACTAATGTGGAACTGGTGCAAGTAGAGGAGAATCAGTCCATTGTCCACATGCTATATGAAGAAAGGGCGCAATAAGAGGTAGATCCTCACGTGGCGTAAACCATCATGGCTCCATTAAAGTCAAAGGAGCTATGTCAAACGTATACCAGTTACGGATCTGGCCTCGAAATAGAGAGGGGCCGGATCCTGCTCTCCCTTAGACTGATATAGAGTTGGTGTGATTCCACTGACTGCGACTGGGTAGCTCCAGATTTACACTTTTGTGCAGGTATCCCTGACCACAGCACCAATATTGCTGCTCAAATCCCAACTTGCGCCGGCTGCCGAAACAAAGCTACAACTCTCCAATTGACAGGGCTGCAAAGAGACATTATTTGCCTTGAAGGCCTTGTGTGTGTGTCATTCACAGGGGTCCCGTGTCCCTGCCGGTTCCAGCGAGGTGACAGCTAGCAACATGAACATGTCTTCTGGGATTAGTCTGGGTGGCTAATGACTCCTTGACCCGATGGAGGGCACGGAAGCAGCGTCAGATTGGGGGTGGGGAGAGCATCTCTGAGCGGCATGTCTGTCCCGGTGCACTGTTCACCGAGCTGCCAAGGACATCATTCACCAAACGAGAGGGATGGATGGATGGGGGGCGGGGTTACAGCATGCTGGTGTGAGAGACACGCACCGTGTAGACAGAGAGATGCCTTAGGCAGCCAGGCGAATGGCTGGATAGGTGAATGGCTGAAGAGTCCATGGGATTTTTGCCTGTATCAGAACTGCAGGGCCAAGCGCTGAGTGATGTGGCTGCTGCCGCGCATCCTTGAAATCCAGCGGCACAATGGATTTCCCAGGGATCAGGAACACAGTTCACTAGCTATCGGTCCATCAATGGGAACGATTAGGAGTCAATGGTAATTTTGCCAGCATGAGGGCTGCAGGATTTAGCAGCTGCTTTGCAATATCTGCTTTCTGCAGAATGGGAAATTCTCACCCATCTTTCTGCCTGAAAGACCCAGGGGGAGGGGAGGGGAAAGGAGGGGCTCTGCATAGCCCCCCACTGGGCATGAGAGACACCCACCTTCCATAGCAAGGTCTGAAAGAGAAGCAGGGTTCTCGGGGTTCAAGGTTGGTACTGGTGAGTTGCACACCATGCTAGGAGCGCGGCACTGTATGCGGATGACCATAAAGTTCCCCTGTGCTACAGACACAGATATCAACACTGTGGGCCAGATCTTCCGCTGCTGTAAACTGACGTGGCGCCATTAAAGCACATGGAGCGACACTGATTTCCACCAGGTGAAACTTTGGCTCTAAATGCAACGGGGTGGGAGTCAGCGATTCCTCCACTCAAAAAAGGGTCGGGCAGGAGGAGGGGCACACCCAAAGCTTCAGAGAAACCTAGAGAAAACTGCACCCCAGCAAAATGAGCATCCATTGAAATCACTTGTGCCTTTCCCATCAGGCTGTAGATTTTCTGCCAGGTATTGCAGAGCCTAGGGGCAACCGGAGGGACGGGAACACTGACAGGAAGTGCCCTGGAAGCACAAAAACCCCTTGGAAATACAAAGCCGAGGTGCAGAATGGGGACTAAGAGCTGGCCCCTATGGCCCGGTGACTGCCCCTCGCTGTGGCGAAGGACCCCGCAGATCTCACAGGCCCAGCGCAGGGGCAGCTGGTCCTACAGAGCCACGTTTTCTCTGAACGGAGCAGCTGCCAGCAGCTCCTCGCGGGAGGCTCCGTCGCTCCACCGAGTGACGTTTGCCTGGGAATCATTTCCACCACAGGCCCCGGCGGCATGCGGTGTCAGCTCCGATCAAGGCAGGCGTCCATCAGCAGCCCTGGCCCTCAGAGCCTCCATTAGCCAGAAGTGATTAGGAATTACCCTTCATTACAGGTGCACTGAAGTGAAAAGCGCCAGCCCGGGGACCCCTCAGCGAGGGAGGGTTGGGGAGGTGAAGCTGCCATCCACAGTCCCCGAGCCAGGGGCTCACGACCCAGCTGAGATGAGCTCCTTGTTCCTGGCGAGGGGAGACGGGCATCCACAAGTAAGGTGCCAGCCATGGCCGAATAATCTCACCCAGCCAAAGCCTCGGATCTGGACGGCAGGGACAGAAGAGTGACCTTGTGTGAAGAAGGCCCAGAAAAGGCCAGTGTCATCTGCACCATCCAACTGCCCCCGGCATGGACCAAGTGTAACTCCAACGTTGCTCTTCATACAGGACCGGTTGCTCACTACGCTCTCAGCTTAATCCTACTGCGCAGTCTTGGTCCCAGGCTAGATTCAAAACTGTGAAAGAGCCAATTTTCCATCTGTGGTTCAGACATGGGCCCGAAATCTAGATTAATCTGGAGCTGCTCTCTCCTGGGCACAGCTCATGAGACTTTGGCGCCTTGGGACCTGCTGAAATTCAATTCTATACCCTCATGCAGACCTTGATCCCCGCCCCACTGGCCTCTGTTAGGAAGAGAGCCGGCCAATTTGTATTCACAAGAGCACAAACCTGTTTATCCAGGCTTGGGCTTCCATAACTAGAGGGCTCTGCAGGCTATGTCTCTGTATATAAATATATGTATGTGCCACATAAGGGGATTAAATGTTTATGAGCCATTATAAATTCGTTCTTTTCATATTTTATTCATGGATCCTTTAGTGAGCTCGGGCTGGGTTAATAGACCCATTTCCAATGTATTTCCCCTTTTTCCTTTGCCTTTCATAGGGCTAATTTGTTCACACACACACACCTCTTTTATGAAGTGCAGAAAGGATGGGAAACCAGATTACACCACCTGCCCCAGGGAAAGGCCTGAAGCAACATGGATGAATTCAGAAGCCAGCTCAGTGATTGGCAGAGTGGAACTGAATGTTAAAATGTTGCCTACATACTGCAGTGATGCGCGCTTCCTAAATACCCTGGGTGACATCCTGGCTCCATTGAAAGACATTGGGAATTACGTCACTGACTTCAAAGGGAGGCAGGATTTCACCCCGTAGGTAGATAGAGAATTTGCATTGATATAGCACCTTCCATCCAAGGACACTAGAGCCGGACTCAGGGGCCATAGAAAAGTCAGTGGAAAGACTTCCAGTGACTTGGGATCGGGCCCAGGATGCACGTCACAAACATTCATTTAGCTCACAACTCCCCTACTAAATAGAGGGGCAAATCGTATCCTCGCCTTACAGACGGGGAAGGTAAGACACAGAGGCTAAAGCCGCTTACTCGGAAAGTCAATGGCAAAAGTGAGAACAGAATCCCAGTCTCCTGCCTCTGGGCTGTTCCACAAGGCCACCGTATCCCCTTGCTCCATCACAGAATCGTTCCAAGGGCTTAAAACCAATTGCAGCAGAATTCTTTTCCCGACTAGATGAATGAGGCTGTAGGATGAAAATCCCCAGGTGTTTTGTGGGGCTCAGATATTTAGTATTTGTAGTTTGGCAGTGCCTAGAAGCCCCACTTGTGGGCCAAGACCCTACTGTGCTAGGACTAGTACAAACATAGAACATACAGATGGTTCCTGCCCCAGGGCACTTACAATCTCTCCTAATGGACAGTAGGGGCCTGCCCCAGGACTCCCTTCATTATTATTTGCATGACAGTACTACCTAGGGGCCCTAAACAAGATGGAAGCCCCACTGTTCTAGGCACAGACAGTACAGAACATGTTGCAAGACAAAGAGCTTACAACCGAAAGAGAAAAGATGGGAGGGGAAACAAGGTCACAGAGCAGGTCAGTGAGTGGGGACTAGAACCCAGGTGAGTTCCAGTCTAGCGTCCCGTCCGCTGGATCACACCACCCTGGGGCATGTGAGAAGCACTGAAGTCTGTATGGCAATCAGCAAATGATACAGAACCAGCTTTCCAATGCTCTCCTCTAAATCTATTATCATTCAGAACCAGGCCGGGCATTTCTAACACGCTCAGACCCAACCCTCCGTGCCTGGACAGGGAGGGTCCCAGGGCACCGTCTGATGGAAGGTTTGATTTCTCAACATGGGAGGAGAATTAGGCTGCGAATTAATTCTGCTAATGAAACGTCAGGATGAGTTTGCATGCCCTTGTCACCGAGTCAGGCTGATGGCATGCGAGAGGGGTTGAGAGGTCCCTATGCAGAACACGCTTAGCGTCTCCTGGACCAAAATAGAGCTTTTCCTGGATGATTCTGATCTAGGTGTCGTGGAGGACAGGGAAGGGATGGGCTAGGCCCGGCTGGATCACACAGTGAAGAGAAGTGCAGAACAGTTATCTGAAAAGAATATTGTACCTTTATGAATAAGCATCTGACTATCTCGGAGTACGTCAGGAGTCATCTGCCCCAGGCGGGAGAGTTACATCAGCATCAAACCAACGTGAGAGGAGAATCCGATCCAGGCCACTTCCCGATGAACTGATTTGTTCCTATCGCAGACGTACAACAGCCCTGGGGTCTTTACCCACCCGTCACTCACATGCTGTGCGACCGTGGGCCGGATCCCTGCCCCTCTCATCTGCGGGGGAGGGGGCGGTGATTCTGACCCATTGTGTGGCACAGAGCTGGGAGGCAGAACTGGAACTTTTTGCAGGCTACTCTGACTTGCAGAGAGCGCCCTTGTTATCTCCCAAGGGGAAGAGCCTACCACGGTGAGTGAAAGCTCAGGGACACTCATGCAGAATAAAACCAAGACCCCCAGCCCGGAAAAGCCGGGCCGGGTGCGTTTCCTGACACCATCGACTGCCCCCAAAGTGCCAATTCCTTTTCGGCTGCACCTGTTCAAACACTTTGAATTCAAGGGCCTAAATGGGAGCAATATTCATCCCCGTCTGGGTAGGTTATTACAAGAGGGAGGACTTTAAATAAACAGGAGGCAGTATGGCCTAGTGGATCCAGCACTGGCCTAAGGCTCAGGTTCTGCTCCTGTCTCTGACAGGACCAGGAGGAATCTGATCTAGATGGAGGCCTGTCGGTGCTACGGTCATTCGGGAAGGCCAAATCCTGAGAGGCGCTGCGCTCCTTCCACACGTGTCGAAGCCAGGGAGAGCCCCGCTCTGTTGACAGTGGGGCCAGACTACAAATGGGTGCAACTCCATTGAAGTCAGCGGAAGCGATACAGACTTACACCAGCTGAGGATTCGGCCCCAAGTGCTTTAATGCTCCAGTGGTGAGTGCAGCAGGAGAACCTCGATAGATCTGAGATCTTCAGATGAAAGGAGCTGTTCTTAATTAGCGATAAGGAGACTCCTTTGGGAGCCTGGCTAAGGAGCTGTCCTTCATGCTGAGGCAGACCTACTCCTCCAGGTCTCCAAGGAAGAGACCCCTGCGCCTTGTAGCGTGGTTGCCTCTCTCCATCTTCCCAGTTGCTTCCTATCAGCACGAACTAATTAAGTTCATAAGGCATCAGACAATCAGCCAGCAGCCCACAAGACGTTGTGTTTAATCATGTACTAATGGCATGTTCTTAGCAATAATTACAAGATAACAGTGTTTGCAGGCTGTAATCAGAACAATTCCAGTAATTAAATCAGCCTTTTGTCAGTACTATTCTTCCCCCTTTATCGTGTGACAGAGGAGCACATCAGGACCCCTTCAAAGGAGGAGTGTGCACACTCGAAAGAGCACTCACTATGCCCATGGCCCTGCGCCACCTCACTGCAGTTGGTACTGCTAATTGAAATCCGAGAGAAACGCTGTTTGCAAAGCGCTGCTTCCTAGATGCGTGGTGCGTTTCCTGGCTGCATCTGGCTTAGCGCTATCTCGCAAAATTAAAAAGCGCCCAAGTCATATGACACGGCTTCACTTCACAAGCATTGCATGCGGCACAAAGGCCTGGACCACACCCGCTCCACTGCTGCACCCATGCAAAGTTGGATGGACAATACCTGCCCCACACATGCAGAGTGCAAAGGTCAGCATGCAAGTCCGAGGCCGCATGCAGAGGGGACTGCTGCATGTGCTAGACACATTCTCATTTTCTTTTAACATCACAAGCGTCGTGAGCGGGTCTAGCACCTACCTCTTTGGTGCAGAAGAGCTGTCATGCAGCTTTTTGCATGCATTTTGGTGCTCCTCAATGCCTGCATTTTATTCCTGCAAAAAGCCAGACCTAAAGGTCTAATGGCTATCAAACTGGCCACTTCCACCCAGTCAGAAGGAACACGCTGCATCATATCACTCAGCAGAACTGCCATTCTTGTAATAGAGTGGGATTGTGGCTCCCCTTAGTGGCGGACACTAGACTAACATCCGACAGCATTCTCACAGATAAGTGTGTTTTCCTTTAGTTCAAGGAGTGTTTAGCACTTGGGAGTCCTGCATTCAGTCCCTTTCATGGATCTGTCCACCTGCAAGCAGCTGTTTGTTACCCACCCATGCTCTGTCTGGTAAGTTTATTCATATTCCAGGACTGCCTGCAGACCTCAACAGTGATCAGGGTCCTTTGGGTTGGTGCTGTAGGTAGAGCAACGGAGTGTCCCTGCCCCAAAGGGCAACACAGACCACCTCCAAGCAGAGGGTGGTGCCGAGAGATGAAGTGACTTGCCCAAGGTCACACGGCAAGTCATTGGCAAAGCCAGGAATTGAATCCCCTTTTCCCTGACTCCTCACCCAGTGCCTCACACTTCCTTTGGTTAGAGTCAGGTTTTAGAACAAGCTAGAAATGGTGCACGACTCTTCTTTTTGCAACAGACACCCAAAGCTCATATTCATCCCCCCCACACACACACACATCCCTTCAATTCTGCCTCCAATAAGATTTCCCAGCATTATTATATCAGCCTTATTCGCTATTAGCAAAGGTGATTCTCTGAAGCCTCACATTATATCACCTGCCTTCTTCCATTTGGGAGGGTCTTGTCACTTTTTGGTCCTTTTCCGTCACTAGATCCAAAACCTAGTCTTTTACATTTGAAAGTACATTCAAACTCTCACACCCATGCCAAGGGTGCTGTCTGTCCACCCGCCAGATGGGTGTGGGCTGCCCAACAGATGAGCATGGTTTATAGCAGTTTTTATTGTTTAAAATGGGCAGGAGCCTGGAATCAATGGAGGGCACAGAACTGGGAATTGTCTGGGTAGGGTCAGTCAGTGTTCTGAGTGCTTTGCAGGAGAACAGCTTAGCAGACACAATTAACCAACTATCCCAGTTCTGAGTGCTCCAAATTAATGCCCAGAATGAAGTGATCAACTGCACACTCAAGGTGATGATATTTAGCTCCCAGTGTAGATAGGAATCTCCAGACTGGAATGCCGATTGCAGAAGGAGAACATAACAACCAGACTGGGTCACACCAAAGGTCCATCTAGCCCAGTATCCTGTCTTCCAACAGTGGCCAATGCCAGGTGCTTCAGAGGGAATGAACAGAACAGGTAATCAAGTGATCCATCCCCTGTTGCCCATTCCCAGCTTCTGGCAAACAGAGGCTAGAGACACCATCCCTGCCCAGCCTGGCTAATAGCCAGCATGTGGTGATCATTAATATTAAGAGGGCACTTTATTGATCTATCTAGCCCAGCTGCCTCCAACCCCCAAGACTACAGCAAAAGGTAAGCTCTCTTCACAATCCCCACCAACTCGACAACCACTTAGGGCCAGATTTTCAGAAATGCTGACCACCCTTCACTCCAATGACAGTCAGTCAATGGGGGATGGAAACAGCACCTTGGAAAACAGCTCCCCCTAGTCTATTGTGGAATGTCAGACATATAAAGGAAATTTTCCTTCCTGATCGTTATTAGCGCCGGGCCCTGAAGCATGAGATTTAATTGCCTCCATTGCAGCTGGCACAGCTATGAATGTTGTTCATGGTCACAACCTGCAGAAAAAAAAGCCATTTTTAAAATAAACACTTTTTAAAAAAATTGTGAACAATAATCTGAGGATAAAAATAAGCCAGTTGTATGGCTTCTCGGGTAATTAACTTAGTTCTCAGCCATTAATTTACATACCCAGAGTCCTCTGTTTAATATTCTAATTTGTGGTTAATCATC
The DNA here is from genome assembly GCF_027887155.1 of Malaclemys terrapin pileata. Taxonomy (NCBI): domain Eukaryota; kingdom Metazoa; phylum Chordata; order Testudines; family Emydidae; genus Malaclemys; species Malaclemys terrapin. The sequence goes on along the minus strand of NC_071526.1, from coordinate 14,865,158 downwards.
TATCAAGAGAGAACAAATGGTGATTAGCTCATTTTTACCTCCTTGAGGGCTAGGGAGGCAATTTGGTCCAATCAATGCATTAGCTTGCACAAGGAAACTTTATCTGAGCCCCTTGAATTATTCATGTCGTGATGGTGCCCATCTCACCACCCAGACACATCCTCCATCCTTCTGCACTCTCATTTCCAGCTAGGTTTCCCCACCCAGAGCCAGAAACATTCATCTTTCTGTTCACTGCAACACGAGCTGGATCAGCCCCTCCCAGTCCCTCCCTGTGCCCTCTGTCCACAGCCACCCGCATGCCCCTGGTCTGACAGGTTCTCACAGCCAGCCTTGTGCTGCTGTCAAAAGGGATCCGGAAGATCCTTGCAAGAAGGGAAATGTTCCCTGGGAGGAAAGGACGCCTTGCCGGGGGAGCTCAGCAGCTAGGCTTTGGCTAGGGTCTTGTGTAGCCTGAGCCTGGAAAATGTGGCCCTAAAAATCATCCTAGAAACAGCAGCATCATTGTGTCAAATCATTAACTCAAGAATAGTGCCTCAACGTATCAGCTTCTCTAGTGCTTATCAGCGTATCAGCTCTCTGCTCTAGTGCTTATGCAGTTGTCTTCTTCCCTCCAAAGCAAAAGGCCCAGAAAGTGCTCTCTGCCACACAAAGTAGGGTGACCAGATGTTTTGATTTTATAGGGACAGTCCCAATTTTGGGTTTTTTTTCTTATATAGGCTCTTTTTACCATCCTCCCCTCTCCCTCCCACTCCTGTCCCAATTTTTCACACTTGCTATCTGGTCACCATAACGCAAAGTGATGCCAGACTCTCAGTACTGCCTCAGTCCCCTCTGTTGCTGTGCCTGGTGCCTTTGAGATGAGGTGTCAAGCCAAGATCCTGATTCACAATGAACTTTGTCTACTAAAGGCAATCATCATAAAAGCAAGGAGTAAACCCAGTGTCCTGGCTAAATTTCTGTTAGGCAAAATGTATTTACTCTGATTCAGTTCCCAGCGCAGGTTCAATCTGGTATGATATTCTCTCTCCTCCCCACCACCCGCTTTCATGTCCCGTCCTAGCTGTTGGGTAGCATTGCTTTGTACTGTTTATAATAGGTGCCACACTCCACTCCAGAGGTGGCTGCATATTACTGGTTATTGGAGTACATATACATCTATACCTATTCTTTACCTATTGTACCTAATATGGGGACTTGGAAGGGTGAATTAACATTTGTACACCAGTTGGGGCTTGCCGTTCTAGGTCCAACAATTGTAATGTCCTGTCTCTGGCCAATAGTTGATGTTTCAAGGAAGGGAAAGACCCATAATGCACCTGGCTAGTTTAGTTCTTGCATGCTCGGATGCTATGGTGATGGTTCCGCTAGAAGACCAGACCGAAGTTAAGTTGGGAGCAAACGACTGTTCTACAGGGACGGCAACAAAGCATGAGCCCCCTTCGACCTTTCCCCACATCTGCACTGAGTTGAGCGAAGTCTGGCCCTGTATATTTACAACATTGATCAGAAAGGCCAAAATCCTGGGGTGGTTTGTTTTTTTAAAAGTTGTTCTAAAGCTTCCACTAAAACTTCAGTGACTTTTAGACCTTTAAACAACAACCCCCCCACCCCACCCCTCCAGGAAAGGCAGCAAAGGATGATTAGGGAAGGGAACCCACATGCAAAGTGCCAAAAGTTGCTCTTCAAACATGGAGTGGTCCCTCCTCCACCCGCGGTGATATCCGGAACACAGGGAGACGCTCCTGACCAAAGGGATGAAGGGCGGTGTCACAGACTGATGACGCCCGCAGATTTCTTGGCACCTTGAAAGCTCCGTTGATATCAGCATCTCGTCCCCACCACCATGGCATTTGCAAACTAAACGATCCCAGTTTCTAAATTCTCACTTGGAATTGCAAATACCATGATTGGAGCTCGATTCTCCCCCACCCTAGACATCCCCAGCTGACTGACAAGGAGGTTCTGTAAACCCTCAACATGCCTTGTCTTTTAATGAGCGCATCTTTGACTACAGTGGGAGATGCTGGTGGAGATTTAAAGGGCAAGATTGCTCAAGATCCCATGGTCCTTCCAGCAATATCACAGACCCCTTCCTTACTGCACAGGGCGAGAGATTCACAAAGAACGGCACACATCTCCTTAGTGTTACGGCTACAGCTGGTCCCATGTGTTCATCAAAGCTGTTCAACATGTAACACAGCTTTTACAAACAGCTTTGGGCGGGTGGGGAGAGATTTCTGTACATAAAAAAAAAATCAATTTTGGCAAAACACAAAAAGCTTTAAGAAAAAAAAATGTGTTTCCTACCCAGCCCTATTTGAGAGCCCACTTCTCCCACCCCAGCTTGCTCATTGTCTCTACCAGCAGAGCTGTCTTGGCTTTTAGATTGGGAGCTCTTTGGGGCAGGGGCTGTCCTGTACTATCTATTTGTATAGTGCTGAATCCACTGGGAGGCAGTGTTGGCTAGAGCACTGGTCTGGGACTCAGGAGACCTGGGTTCTTTTCCCAGCTCTGCCACTGGCCGGCTGGGTGACCTTGGGCAAGTCACGTCTCTCTGTGCCTCAGTTTCCCCAAGTGTAAAACAGGGATAAGGCTACTCTCCTTCTTTGTAAAGTGCTTTGAAATGTGCTATGGAATAGCTAGATCTTATTATTACTGCAATAACAGGTTAAATAGGGCCAAAACCACTTAGGCTTCTGTTCTTGACCCGCAACGCCTTACTGAAGCCCCAGAGGTTTTCCCCACTGAAATAACCCCCTCTTCCCTTTATGCTCGTTTGCTCTTATTGTGCAGGAGGGAGCATGGTATTAATATGGATCCTGGTACCTCTCCTACGCGAGGGGCACCTTGCTGACAGCTAGTCATGTTACCAGGAAGGCTGACACCTCACAGAGCGAACCCTCCAGCCCCGGAATCAGCCCTCGCATCGTTATTGAGCTGATAATTTAAGTCACTTCTGATGTGGCTCAGAATCGGAGAAGGGTTGATATTATTTTAAGAATTGCAGGGTTCACGTTTCTCAAAGCGAAGGCGGAAAACAGTTCTCCAGAGCGTGTGGGGAAAAAAAAACCCAACAAGCGGAAAGAACGTTTCCCAGTTTAACTTTGGGGATGTCGGTCTCCACGCACCGCAGCATCCAGAGAATTGTCCAAGAAAAGCTTCCTCGCCACACTACATCCCGGCCTCTATTGTAACAAATCTGTCGCCAGAGGCTACAGCTGTTTGTCTCTACATAGCCCCTTGGGCCACGTGAGCTAATGGAGAGACTCCCCTGGGTCACATGCAAATCATGGCACACAGCCCAGTGGTTTTGATTGTATCCAGTACAAGGCAGTGACGTACTGCATCAGAGCCCCCTTGGCTCCTGCCTCTGCTAAGTCCACAGAGTCACTCTGAGACCGTGCAGTTTATTCACAGGCTTGTTCCCACCACTGTTTCATCATATACAGTTGGCCCTTCACCATCTGCAGGCAGGAGGGAGGGAAGAGCTACCTCCCTGCTTCCACTCCCTGCCTTTTCCCTTTCTTTCTGCTCCCCACTGGCTTCCTTTCCCTGAGCCCCACACTAATTAGGGGGCAGCTCTCGCTGCCTCCCCAATTAGGGACAGGTTATCTCCAGCCAGCTCTAATCTATCCCCCTAAATGGGAGCTGGCGTGACAGAGGGCTGAATCAGCAACGCTTTGCCCAGCACCTTGTCCCACGTACACACACAAAAGCACTTGCATGCCCTGCTTTCCCCCCAAAAATCAAACCAACCAGCACCCCAGGCCTGAGGCTGTTGCCTGGTACCTTGTGGGGTCATTTACATTAGAGCAAAGAGCACAAGATGGACCAGTCTGATTTGGTAGCGTTTTGGCACACCCAAAGTTGATGGGTGAATCCAGTCAAGTGGGTCTAGACACACCCAAAATCTAGGTCCCAACTTTGAGCCGTAACTCTCTAAACTTGGCCAACTCATCCGTTGTCTCTCACCCACCATCCCCGCCGGGACACAAAGATTAATATTCCTAACCGTTTATTCTAACTGTCCATTTTTATTAAGGAGCAGGCTGAAAACATTAGGATAGATCTCTTTTGATTTGTCCAAAAGCCAAGACAACAAACATTTGACAGGCCCATTTCTTAACCTCCTCATAACAATGATTTATTATTATTTGGGGCAAAGCTTGGACGCCATCCAACCCTTTCAACTCCACAGAAATATTCCGATTTCAATCTCTCTCCTCTCTTTAATGGCATCCAATCTTCTATTTGTTTGATGAATATTTATGAGGTCTCTGATGAAGAAGACAGATTTGATCTGATTTGCGACTCGGTGGAGGCTCACCGAGTCCAGACCCTAATTAGTATTCAGGCTGCTTAATTTCTTGATTAAATTTTGTCTTACAAATAAAATATTTAAAATTAACTTCCACCTTTCATATAAAAAGGGAGAGTCCTATTAAAGTTGGATGATTGGAAATAATACGGGCCGGGGAGGCAGTTTGTGAAAGGCTCTTGGAAGCGGGTCAGTGATTTGAAATGGAAACGTAATTAATTTAGTTGAGGAGAAGCCTTCGCAGAGCCTGGGGAAGATGGATCCAGGCTAAACTGAGATGAAGGAACTTGTGGGGGAGACACGCTGCTCTGATGCGCACATTGGGCAGGGGGCGGGAACCCCACTCTGTACTCCTCTGGGCATGGTATGCAATTGCAACAGGAGCGAGAGCTTTTGGGATGGCGTGTGCTGATGAGACGTGTTTTGATTATTCACTCCCACACCCTCTTCCTTCCTGTTCCCATCCATCAGCTGAGCTTATTAATAACTCTTAGCATTCTCTCCAGCGACCTGCATCTGAGGATCTCAGAGCACTTTGTGACCCTTCGTTCATCCCCTCACCACCTATGAATGGGAGGTGGGAGGAGTGTGAGCATTTAGTCACTATATAGAGGCCAAACACACCCCTTCTATACTCATCCCCACACACCTGGGTCTCTTTGCAAGCCTCCTATGCGCATTCTGACATGCGGCGTGGGAAGTAGCAGTTCTGAGTTTATGCCCCAGCCCATAATTAAACATGCAATTGGTCCTTCCCCTCCAAAACAGTCTGACACCCCTGCTCTGCGTGACTCACGCGTTACATAAGGACTTCCGGGGGAGGCACCACATTCGGAAAGGAGAATTTCGTTGGACATACTCTGTGGGGGGAGCGTCTAAGCTCCTGGGCATGGATCAGAACGGTTTTAGCTGCCTTTCAAAGGGGACCGTGCGTCTTTATGCGTGACCTCTACAACTTCTCTGGATTTGTAACCTCGACAAGTTTAACCGCACTTTACGAATAAAAAAAAATATTGATTTTTAGTTTCCTTGCAGCCCCTGACCTTCCATTGCAGAGTTTTCATTGGACCATGTCAATAGCGAGAGACAGCGGCAGGTCTGCTTAGAGTCATGGGTCCCTTTTTTAACTATTAAAAGATCAGTAGCTTTCTCCAGCATTGCCAAGAGTTTTCCAGCTCTCCTCACTGAAAGAGGGCTCAGCTGAACAGTACCCAGCGGCTTTCCCACAGCAGTTCTACCCTGTTCAATCCACCTGCTCCTTAGGGAGAGAAGCAGGTCTTGGACACTAAGAAATGAGGGTCTCAGGTAGGGTGACCAGATGTCCCAATTTTATAGGGACAGTCCCGATTTTGGGGTCTTTTTCTTATATAGGCTCCTATTACCCAGGCACTCCCCTCGCAGAAAACAGCCACACAAGCTACAGGAATAATTCTGTTGGATAGCAACACCAGAAGGTCTTTATCTTATAAGTGAGTGCACATACCTGCAAGCACTTACTCAAGATCATACAGTAGCTCAGTGGCCAAGTGTGAACTAGAACACAGGTCTCTTAATACCCAATCCAGTGCCCCATCAACTAAGTCACCCAGTCGCTCTCAAGAGAGCTTTCAGCTTTAAAGCTCACCCTCGAAGGCTTCATTCCCTGAGGGGTGTCACGCCCCAACCAAGGCCCAGGCAACACTTACGTCCCACAAGGCTTGAATGGAACAGGGCCTCAGTTTGGCCCCTTTGCAGGGCCGAGGCAGCTATGTGGTGCTGCAACAACAGAAGGGGAGTGTGTCTGGGGTGGGCTGGGGGCAGAGCCATAACTCCACCCTGCCCCTAAGGCTTCAGCTGTTGGGGAGCCCTGAGCACCCCTACAGACAGGCATCTGTTAGGGGGCATGCACCTTCCCCCGCCCCAGAGATATTATGCCTGTTCCTGTCTTTCTCCCTGTCTCCCAGCGCAGTTCCCTAAGCAGGAGCCTAGATCTACATCTACTCAATGATCACCCCCAGGTTTGCCTTGGGTAACTGGCTGTCATCCTGGCTATCTGTGTGTGGTGTCCCCTCTATTCCTGCTAGGTAATAGCTCTGCCTGTGTGTGTAGCTAATCACTTAGCTGGAGACAGAGACTGTAGATATACGTGCAATGAAATTATAGCCTTTGCTGTCTCCTGACACTAGCACTGGCCTCCCACACACAGCCCCAGAGGCAAATTCTTCTTGCTCATATTTTTTTAACCAAAGACTGATGCAGGATGAGTCTCTGGAGAGTCCGGTCTACAGCCGTGCGACAGTTCACTGTCCCATCAGCATACTTTCTCCCTGCCCACCTCCTGCGTGGGGCAAGAGGGGAGTTCAGGGTCTCGGCTCACTCAGTCCCTGGCCTCTGCTCAGATTGCTGCAGCGTGGGTGGGGGAAGGGGAAAGGAAAGCAGGTCTAGTGGGTGTTTTGTGCGACATGGGCACCCGTCCACAGGGGACTGGACTGAGACCCGACAACCTCCTCTCACTGAGCAGCTGTCACATAGCAAGAGACTTTCCATCACCATCAGCCTGTGCTGGATTTGGACCAGGGAACCTACAAAGGAAGAGCTTGATGTCACCTCAGCAGCCTGCCGATCTCCCCTCTCTACACCCTGTTCTCCTTGCTTTACGCTTCCCCTCCAGGCTAAGCCATGAAGCAATTAAAGCCCCCCCTTCTCCCCTGCATTGGGCCAAGGCAGAGACAGCTACAAAAGGCCAGCACTGCCCCCTGGTGGCTGTGAGCTAGGCTAGCCAGGCCAAAGAAGTGCTGATGTCCCTCCCAGGTGCTCATTCAGGCCCCGAAGCTGAGGTCGTTTTAACACCAGGATGCCCCGGATGCGAGGAGGCAGATTGCAGGATGTGATGAGCTATGTTGTTCTGCGGCGGGTGTACTGCCAGCATTGGGTCTCCCTGTGCACAACATTGCCACCTGTCACCTACAATATTCCCCCGACAGGCTCACTTGCCCGCATCTGCTGTCAGTCATTGGCAGCCTGATCCTTTGAAGGGGCCTGGTTGATGCTTCTACCATAAACAGAACAGCTGATGGGAACCAGGGGCACATGCAGATACCCCCAAACTTCGGGAAAAGTCTGGATTCGCACTCTGTGCTTTGGGTTCATGACTAATGAAAGCAGGGAGCCAGAGGGACGTGCGTACAAACGGTGTGTATAAAACACTCCCGGACTGTGCTGAGTGTAGCATCGCATGTACCAGCCACATCCCTCAGGGCTCTAGAGGGTTAAATAATGGAAGACACAGGCTTTGAGAGGGAGAATGTACGGCTGCTCCATGTGCTGGATATAACTTGTTTTTCTTTTAGTTTAGAGCCGTCCTTGTCAAGTGCTGAAGGGATGGCTGGTCTGGTGCCTGCAGCACTGGCATGGGCTCTGAGAGACAGGGGGTTGAGCTTTGGCTCTGCTACAAGATCTTTGTGTGACCTTGGGCAAATCACTTAATCTCTCAGTGCCCTGGTCCCCTATCTGTCCATTTAAGCTAACAATGCTTCCTGACCTCCCAGCGGGGTTGTGGGATTAAATCCATTGATGCTGAAGAGCTGTGAATGGGGGCCAGATAAACTCTTAGACAGGGTAAGAAGGAAGTGACAATTGATTTCAATGGGAGTTAGGTGCTTAAATACTTTGGCAGATCTGGGCCCTGAGCCTTAATTATTTTTTTAAGGGAGCAAGACCAGTGATTGAATGGGTCATGGAGATTGCACGACCCTTTCTCTGCTAGAGATGATCCCTGCAGCTGAGGGACAGTGGTGGCGCAGTGTGAACGGAGCATGCCTGGCTGATGCCAAGACTCTGTAGTTGCTCTGGATGAAGGGAGGACTTTAGTCTCCAGGGGTCTGTCACCAGCCCAAGAATCAACTTGATAACGGGGAAAATTAGGACTAGAAACAAAAATAATTAAAACTTCTGCCCATCTAAATCCAACAAAAAATAATTCCACCAGTTACCTTTATTTTGTGGACAGCTGTGCAAGTTTATTACAGTCTAACACACAGGGTATCCAATGTAAACAGTATTGCCACTTGGAATTTGAGACTCTTTTGGGTCAGCACCTTGGACAGCTCCTGAAACTCAATTCAACTCCTCTCTCTCTCTCTCTCTCTCTCTCTCTCACACACACACACACACACACACACACACACACTTTCCTTTGGCGAGATGCTGACAGGGCTACTCCAACCCCAAGAAAAGCCACACTTTCTCCCCAACACTTTCTCCCCAACACACACAAAATAAATAACTCTCGTTAATGAAGTTAATCAAGAGGCTGGAATAATTTCAACAGAGAGGGTATTTAACCCTGTAGGCAACCACCAAAACCAATAATAAAATAACAGCAATAACAATACAATTGTGTTTTGTTTTGTTTAAAAACCAGACCAACAAACCCCTATTTTGTTCAAAGAAATCAACGCATTGATTAAGTTCATTAACGTTCCATCTTGATTTTATTGTCCATTTGTTTTGGAAAAGTTGGTCTTTTTTATTCATTCTTATTTATAAAACAATCCTATTTTACAAAAGATTTACAGCTCGGGGCGTGCCTGACAATGATCTGGTGATTCCGTTAAATATTAAACCACAATTATTTTGTCTCTTAAAAATAGCACCAAAAAAGGGCACACACAACAATAAACCCTCCTCCCCTCCAAATAGAACATCAAAGAATAAGAGAATATTAATAAAAGGCAATTTATTTACTTTAGAAGGGTGTGGAAAGTGGGGAAAATCAGAATGAGGTAATTAATCGACCCTAACACTAAGTACAAAATATTGGAGTAAACCACCCCTTCGCCCCCACTCCTTTGTTCCTCTGGATTTTTCCCCTGCCACAATCCAAGGTATCTGAGCATATAGAATTAAATCCCCATCGGTGCCTTTTAGTCCCCTTGTTTGGGTTTTCTCAGGTTGGCCAAGTGCGGTCTTCATACCAGAAGTGCGTGGATGGTTTTGATACCCAAGCATATAGGCGTATCATCTATCTTGTTTTCATGTGTTTGGAGTTCCCCATTTCTTTGGTTCCCAGCCCCGGCCTGGCCATGTCTTGATGGTGCATTGCCAGCTTGGTCTATAAAAGTTCCCGTTTTAATTTTCCCCAAGGATGCTGGCACATGTCACTCAGTACGAGGGTCCCTTGATGGTGCCTGGTTCGGTCAGGCGCCCTGAGGTAAATGCAGAGGCCCCTAAGCAGGCGGCCAGCTCGCAGAATCCAGGAAGACCAGCAGGCCCAGGTAACCCAGGTCGGCCTGCTTCTCCAGGGACTCCAGGGGACCCCCGCTCTCCGTCTTTGCCATTGATGGCATGTCCAGGAATGCCAGGGAGACCTAGAATGAGAGGAAACGCTCAGTGTCCAGTGGTGTATATTCCAGGACAGGTCCCTCTCATCTGACTCAAGAGCCCACTGAAGTCAATGGAAAGATTCTCACTGGGCTTCGGATTGGGCCGCACGTGTGGAAATTGCCCAGTTCTTCCCAGGCAAGGTACAATTAACTCCCACAGAAATCAATAGGAGTACTTGTGGCACCTTAGAGACTAACAAATTTATTAGAGCATAAGCTTTCGTGGACTAAGTGGGCTGTAGTCCACGAAAGCTTATGCTCTAATAAATTTGTTAGTCTCTAAGGTGCCACAAGTACTCCTGTTCTTTTTGCGGATACACACTAACACGGCTTCTACTCTGAAACAGAAATCAATGAATTTCCTGCAGGGGGAAAGTCAGGCCCTGGGACTCTCTCACTTGTCAGGGGATCGTTAGCCATAAACATCAAGTGACATTTTAAGCAACCAAGTATCTTGTAAAAAGCAACAGAGAGTCCTGTGGCACCTTTGAGACTAACAGAAGTATTGGGAGCATAAGCTTTCGTGGGTAAGAACCTCACTTCTTCAGATGCCAAGTATCTTGGCATCTTCCCATTGGAGGCCTCACGGGTTCCTATATGTGAGCCCTACCCTGAGCAAGAAGACAATGTCTGCTGAGCTGGGAGGACGGGCAGTTACTGGCTGGTGTCACTGTGCTGGTCAGGACTGGGGTTCATCCATAGAGTTGTGTGAGGGGGGCCTGAGGATGGGAATAGTAGAGGGGACTGTGGTACATTGGCAGAGCTGTTGGGGGCCCAGGACTGGGATAACAGGACATCAGGATGGAGGGGCATTGGCAGAGAGGCATGAGGGGAGTCCAGGACCAGAACAGCTGGGGATGTCACTGATCAGGACTGAGAATGTGTTTATGCCACAGGGAGTAGCCTCTGTACTCTTAACCTGCTCCCAAACATCGGAATAGCAGTGTCAGATTTCGGCAACGAGCCTACCTGGGATACCTGGTGGTCCCGGCATACCCTGATGTCCACGTCCAACCTCGCCACGCTCTCCTTTCTCCCCTCGTTTCCCTGCGTGAAAAAAGGGGGAGATTTGTCGTGACTGCAGCGTAAAAGTGATGGCTTAATGCGCCCAAGGAGAGGACCTGGGGGGTACCCTGGCAGGCAGCTATTGTGCAGGGCCAGAAGAGAACTCAGTGATGATGGGTTGCCGAGAAAGAAGAGGAGAAGGAGAAGAAATCAGCCCAGGAGTGTGTGTGTTTGTCCCAAGGGAGCCTGAGTCTACACAGAGACAGCAAAATAAGTCCAGAGTCCAGCTAGTAGAATATACAGGGGTCGTCTGGGGGAAAAAATGGTTTTGAAAATCCCATCGTGTGACTAAGATGACCAATCAAAAATGTCCATTGGGGATTATATAAACAAAATACAACCTGTGGGGGGGGGGGGATGAAAAGTGTGTTAGCAAAAAAATAAATCAATTCTGGGGGGGAAATGGCCAATGTTTTATTTGCAATGGCAGTTTCTAATCAGGAGAGGAGGGGGCATGAAGAGGGCAGGCCCTTCCCTCTGCTCCCCAATGATTCCCCGTCTCCAGGCAGCAGGGCCAGTGTCTCACTCACCTTTGGGTCCGGTATTGCCGATCTGCCCCGGGGCTCCTAAAATGCCCGGGATGCCGCGTGGTCCAGCGTGCCCATGCGGGCCTTGTTCACCAGGTGATCCAGGGAGCCCTGGGGGGCCGGGCGGCCCCATCACGCCTGCTCCTCCCAGTGCTGCTCTCTTGGCGCTCACTGCCAGCTCTGCCAGCTGCTCTGGAAGGCAGATGCAGGGAGCATTGTGGTGGGGGCTCAGCTGGGGTTCCCCGCGTCAGGGTGAGAGGGGGTGGGGCCCCTGCGTCTACTCACCTTGCAGCATCTTCAAGACCACGTCAACAATATGCTGGTCCCCAGCGTCCCGGCCCTGAAAGCAGGAGAGAGGAGAGACGCTCAGAGATTCGGCTGCCTGCTAAACAGAGACTAACGCTCTTTCCCAGCTGCTCGCTGCAGGGCCAGCCCCACCCTCCCTGGCGATACGAGTTCAGTTGCACTGCATGGGGCGCCCCATTGGCTAGGCTGCCCCCACGAACGCAATCAAGATGGGTGCTACCATTCTGGAGCCTGGGAATCCAGCAGCCACTGGACGGATCATCTCACCTAGCAGTATTCTAACGCAGGGCTTCTCCAACTGGGGCCTACAGGGACTTCCCAGGCCATCCCTGACCTCCATAGGTTCAGCTGTAGGGAACTTGTGTGTGTTCAGGGTCTGAGTGGGGTGCTGCAATGGCATGCCCGGAGATGCAGTAGCTGGCAAACCAGCCAAGTGTCCTACACACGAACATGCCATGTGCTGGCTACGGATAGAACCGAATATTGCGCTGTGGAAACCTGGCCCCAGGCCACTATCACTGCCCCTTGAATGACTTGCTGCTAGCTAGGGAGCGGGAGGTCTCTACCTGGGGGTCACAAGCAGGTGTCGGGGACCATGACCACCCCGTCCATCTCATGCTGCTGAATGGGAGGGAGATCCCATGGTGGAAATGCGGGACGTGATATGGTAAATCTGTGAATTTAGGGCAAAATTCACCCCATGCAGAGGAGCCAGCACAAGGCTGAGGCATCGCTTAAGACGCACTTCAGCGCTATATTGAGGACTTAGGGAGTGCACAGATGTCGGGGTGAAACACCCAGAGCAACAATACACAGCCAGTTTGAAGGTGCTCTGAACATGTGCTCGTGGCAGGGAGGGGGAAACGCATCCCTTGTTTAACCCTATTGACTAGGCCTGTGCCCCAGAAAGCACCTTCTATCCTCCGTCCAAAGGGACCCATACTATCCATAACCGCTGCAAGTATTACCAGCAGCAAGTTTTAACCCGCTGCCGATGGAAAGAGGACGCCTCAAGTCAAACAGCAGCTAAACCTTTGGCACAAGCTCACATTTTCAGATGGAAGCACAACTCCCCAGCCCTCCCGCAGTCACTCCTTCCACAGAAAACCCGCATTGGCTCAAGTGACATGATCTCTCTGCAGTAACCCAATGATTCAGCCAGTTGGGCCTATCTCTGCAGTGCTCCGTATTGGCCAGACGAGGGCACTGTTGCCCAAATCCTATTAAAGATACCTACCTGCCTGGCTCCTACCGATTAGGACTCTCCAGCCTGTACCATCTCCCCACCCACCACCACCAACCTCTTCAACCCCATCCCCACCAGGAGACCAGAGGGTTAATCTCAGTGATGTCCCTATGGATTTAAGGCACCTTTCACCCTGGGACAGGCAGGAGGCCCAGCCAGGATATGGGAGAGGGAGTTACTCACCGACACGCCCTGCTGCCCGGGCATTCCTGGCACACCGCGTTCTCCGTTGAGCCCTCGAGGGCCTGGGGGGCCTGGGTAACCTCTCACGCCAGGTGACCCTGCGTCCCCAGTGGGGCCAGTAAAGCCAGGCTCACCGTGGACACCTTGCTGCGATGCACACAGAGAGAGAGGGTCAGCAACAGGATAATCTGAGGCCAATTGGTCTGGACGCTAACGATGGAGTTGATCCTAAACGTCAGCACTTTGGGGGAATCCAAATTTGATAGCGGGATGTACAACGGGCTGGCCCAAAAGCCTGGATCTGACTGTTGGGGGCATTTGGATCCCATTCTGAATATAGTGGCTGAGGTCTCTCTCTCGCTAGAGGAAACATATTCACGCTCCCACCAGAGAGCAAAACACACAGGACTTGGGTCCAGTCCTCAGCTGGTGTCAATCCCTGAAGCTTCATTGAGTTCCACAGAGTTATGCCCATTCACATCAGCTGAGGATCGGGCCTTATATTCTTTAAAACAGCTGGTTTCATGAAATCAGGTGTCTAGGCTTATTCTTCTCCTGTCCCTGCGAATCTACAGCTCCCAAGAAGTGCTGGGATCCCTGGAGCAGGATGTCTTCTGTGTGTCCACATGAGAGACACAGCGATAGACACGCTTCTCCCAAGCCAACCTCTGCTAACATGTTTCTCAACCCTGACCTAAAGGGACCCAACCTGGAGCTCAGACTCCATTGCCCCATTCAGCCCTGGGCCTCTCTGCTGAAGCTTCCAGCAAGGAGGTTTATTGGTGGCAATGGTGCTTTATGCAACGCAGGCATCTCTCCAGTGGGATCTGGACATCAACTGCCCATGGCTCTTTCAGCTGCATAGGCCGGTGATGTGGGATGGCCCTGCACTGGGATCATCCACAGACCACTTAGAAGCTTGACCCATGGAACCGAAACAGGATCATGACATGCTGAGTCCATCCTGGTTCCTCGTAATTGTCCAGTTTTCTGAATCTCTTAGAACAATTACAGAGAGAGAAGAGTTCCTGCCTGACCCCCACCAACCCCCACAGACTCCATCCAGTGATCGAATGAGTCACGAAGGCTATCCAGAGGGAAAGCTGAGAGCAGAGGGGCAGCGAGTTGTTAACTCCTAAATTCAGTTACTCACCTGACCCTTTGGTCCTGGCTCGCCTGACTCCCCCTAGGAATAGAGGCGAAAGGGAATGTGATTGGTAGATACAGCCACGAGCCCCTGTGTTACCGCTCAGCACCCTCCCCTAGGAGATCACCGCATGAGAGTGTCGGGCTGAAAGCAACCTCGAGAAGTCATCAAGTCCAGCCCCTGCATTGAGGCAGGACGAGGTAAACCTGGACCTTCCCGAACAGGTGTTTGCCTAAGCTGTTCTCAAAAACCTCCAATGACGGGGATTCCACAACCTCCCTTGGACGCCTGTCCCAGAGCTTAGCCACCCTGAGAGTTGGAAAGTTTTTTCTCATCTCTAACAAATTTCCTTTGCTGGAGATTCAGCCCATTATTTCTTGTCCTATCTCCAGTGGACAGGGAGAACAGTTGATCACCGGCCTCTCTAGAGCACTTAGCAGCTCCCCCCTCAGTCTTTTTCCCCCAAGACTCAACATGCCCAGTTTTTTAAACCTTTCCTTATAGGTCAGGTTTCCTAAACATTTTAGCACCTTTGTTGCCTTCCTCCAGACTCTCTCCAATTTGTCCACGTCTTTCCTAAAGCCGGGCACCCAAAACTGGTCACAGGACTCCAGCGGAGGCCTCACCAGTGCCAAGTGCAGTGGGACAATTGCTTCCTGTGACACTCCTGTTAATACACCCCAGAATGATATTCGCCTTTTTTGCAACAGCATCACACTCTAGGGTCATGTTCAGTTTGTGATCTTCTAGAGCCCCCAGATCATTTTCCGCAGTACTATCACCTAGCCAGCTAGCCTCCATTTTGTAGTTGTGCATTTGATATTTCCTTCCTAAGTGAAGTACTTTGCACTTGTCTTCATTGAATTTCATCTTGTTGATTTCAGACCAATTCTCCACTTTGTCAAGGTCCTTTCAAATTCTAATCCTGTCCTCCAAAGTGCTAGCAACCCCTCCCAGCTTGTTGCCGTCTGCAGAGTTTATAAGCCTACTCCCCACTCCATTATCCCAGTCGTTAATGAGAATATTGACTGGTACCAGCGCAGCAACAGGGTCAGCATCTGCCCTGATCGTTGGTGGATCCTCTGGATTTCAAGAGGAAGCCTCCAGCCAATGGGGCCAATGTAACATCAGGACGCTGCACTCTGGTGTAGCAATGTGTGCTGTGGCATGGCTCAGTAACGTTGGAGCGGTATGATGGCATCACACACACACACACACACATCCACGGGCCAGGAGGAAGCCTTGTGCAGAGGGTACCTTACCTTTTCCCCCTTCTCCCCGGGAAGGCCTTCCACACCAGGGTCTCCCTAGAGGGAAAGAAAACCGAGTCAGTCAATGCAATTTGTCCCCCTCTACCTCCCACCCTGGGGAGAACAATCTCAGTCATGCATCCAGGGCCATATTTTCAGCTTAACCTAGTCTCCGGCGTGAGGCCTGCAATTTTGCCTTTCCAATCATTTGCAGATGCTCTAGGTTATTGAATTGGGCAATATTTGTGGATACAATCAAGTCGCTGGAAATCTAAAATACCTACATTATATTTAATAATTTGCTGGGCCCATAAAATGAGCAACAAACCAGAGGCCAGTGTTTAAAACCTCGGCCCTGCATGAAGATGATAAAGAAACGGGAACTATACCATGGGTCTATCTCAAGGATTACCCATGTCGTGATAGGTAACACCTCAGACAGTAGGGAGAAAGTCAAGCATCACAGTGGTCAGGAAGGAAAATGTCCACCTCCAGGTGCAGCACTGAATAATTGGCCAGATGCAACTTCTGAAGCATCTGGTACCAGGAGGAGAACCCCAGAAGTTGATGACCCAGTGCCAGTGTGGCCAGTCCTAAACCCCTGTGACCCTTCCTTTTCCTGACCAAGACTTTGAAATAACTCAGAGAGGATTTTACATGCGACTCAGTGCATGCTGGGATACAATCGGTGGGAATGGAGTGACTTTCTGCTCAGTGCTCAGCAAAGCCAAGTGCAGCCTACAAGCTGGCGAGGCTCTTGGCTTTGCTGCTGAGTTTGCGTGTGCTGTATTAAAGGCTCCAGGAAGCCCAGCACGATACACAGCTAAGCGCCACACTTCCAGGGTTTTAACAACCGCTTAGGATTTAACACACAATGATGGTGCCACGGGACCCAAGCCACTGAGCCGTGGATTGCTCAGCTTGTTCTAGAAGGTCATTAGAAATGAGCTCCCCACCCGGGAAACACTATGGCCAGTATCTCTCCAGCCCACTGTCCCCAACCCCAACAGGGTCAGCTTCCCAGAGCAGTGAGAAGGTCATTTACTTACGATGTCACCTTTGGCTCCAATTTTTCCTGGGGAGCCCTAGACAAGAGAGC
The DNA here is from genome assembly GCF_027887155.1 of Malaclemys terrapin pileata. Taxonomy (NCBI): domain Eukaryota; kingdom Metazoa; phylum Chordata; order Testudines; family Emydidae; genus Malaclemys; species Malaclemys terrapin. The sequence continues at coordinate 14,848,651 of NC_071526.1, read as the reverse complement.
AGAGAACAGTCAGGACCTGTCTGTGTGATGCCACGTCTGTGTCTTGGCCCGAGAAGACAAGGTGTGTTGCACCATCGGTGTTTTACATCAGAGGCAGAATCGGGGTGGGGGTAACACACTGAGCAGGGGGCAGAAAGATCCCTCAACATCTTTCTAACCAGGACTTTGGACAACCAAAATAGCCTCCCTAAAACCTCCCTCCCGGGTTACACCAGACCAAGTGCTTTGGCTGGTTCCCCCTAGCTATCCCGCCTGGCTGGATGCTGTGAATAAAGCCACTTACTCCTTCCATTAAAACTGGGCTTTGGGGCCAACTTTTCAGCCAGGCTTTCACTGGGTCTCCATGTTTGTGGGTTCAAAGAACTGCAGGCTCAGTGCTACCTCAGCATTCATTTGCGCTCCCATTTTAAGCCACTTGGGTGTGGATGGGCCTGAACCATCCCATGCCCATTGAAGCCAATGGGAAACTTTCCCGTGACTCCAACTGGGTTAGGACCAAGCTTCCATGTTCCTGACTGGGGTTGTAAATCAGGGCTGGACGGAGCTAAAATGTGACTGTAAAGAACTGCCCGGGCAAGTTCATTGCCACTCCATTGCATGAGGCAGGACAGCCGACCCAGCCCGTCAAACCACAGGAGGCAAAGCAAGAAAGATCTGCTGGTGCTGGGAGCTGGGCCCAGCCTTCACCTGCGCCGGGAAATCATATCCTTGGGCCACACAGACATTCCCATTGCCACAGTATCCAGCCATTCATCCATCCACTGTCCCCATCCACAGATCTATCCGCTGCATCCACCCACTCACCACATCCACTGTCTCTATCTACAGGATTTCTACAGTCCCCATCACTGTAATCTAAACTTTTGCAGACAGATTAACTCTTCATGGGGAGGTCCCTAGTGGACTTCATGGATCTCACCTCCCTTCTAATCATTGCTTTTAGCCTCAGCCCTCATCACTGTCTTGCCCCCGGTCAGGAATTTCTTGATGTTACCTTGTCTCCTTTGACACCTGGCAGGCCCTGTGGCCCCGGGATCCCTGGAGGACCTTGCTCGCCTTTTGATCCCTGGAAATCAAGGAAACAAAATGAGAAAGAAAGAAAGAAAGAAAGAAGAGTGTGCGGATGAAACCAGCAGTAGGAAAGACACAGACCTTCAGGGGCGGGGCGGGTGGCAGCTCTGGTGAGGAGAGCGGGGCCAAGAGTAATTTGCGGCTATTCATTTGAATCGGATGCAGCTATGTTCAAGGCTACAGCGAGGTAGATAGCGAACGAGTGAGTGCATTCTAGACGAAGAACATAAGAATGGCTAGATTGGGTCAGACCAAAGGTCCATCCAGCCCAGTGTCCTGTCTGCCGACAGTGGCCAATGCCAGGTGCCCCAGAGGGAGTGAACCTAACAGGTAATGATCAAGTGATCTCTCTCCTGCCATCTAGACTGCCAAGCCACTGAACCCATAACCCCAGCTTTCCCTCTTGCGCCCGTGGGAACAGTAAAGCGGGGCCTCCTGCGCCCGGTGCAGCGTGTCCCAGAGGGAGCCCAACGGTTTGTACCACGACGTGTTTGTGGAAACCTCAGGCACAGAACTCCAAGGGGATGTGTAACTCCCATGAACACAGCACCACGCGCTGCAGTATCGAGGGGAGGCTAATCCAGCCCTCCATGCATGTGTTCACCCTCTAGTGACCACGGAGAGGAGGAGAGACCCCTTTGAGTGGCATGGGCTGTGTTTCCTTTGCATCCTGCATGCCAAGATCCTTCTGCCTCCCTCTTAGAGTCACCCAAGTTCCGGCCAGCTGGGCATTTACAGCACCATCCTGGGTCTTCCCGGATCAACAAGGTGATGAGGCCCAGACCCTCAGCACCTAACTCCCATTTCTAGGCCGTAGAGCTTAGCAGCTGCAGGACAGTGTGGTTTCCTGTCAATCATTTAACAGCCCTCGCTCCATTTAAACAGAGTTTCCTATTCAACTTGTTAAAGAAAGCAAAGGGGGGGGGGGGTGTTTTTCTCTCAACCTCTTGTGTCTTTGAGATGAGCCCAGGAAATGGGAAGGTCTCTCCCAAACTAGCCTTTCCTTACAGTCTCTGTTAAACCCCGCAGGGAGAAGAGGAGGGATGGAGTTTGTCCTCCAGGAGGGGACGCTCTAGCTCCCAGATGATTTATCTCCGAAAAGGCTGGGGGGGGGGGGTGCTTCAGAGCCCACCCTGCAGTCAGAAACTGCCCAAGAGCAGAAAAACACACTCCCTGCTGGGTGTCCTTCTCTCTCTGGGCTGGGGAGGAGACCCACTCCCCGCTTTGGTCAAAAACACCCAGCCGGCCATTAATCCCTGAGTGATTCTCTCCTGCTGCCTAATCCCCTCACCCTGTCTGGCCACTCGCAGCAGGGGCTGGGCTGGGCTGGCTCAGTCGCCCCTTCATGTTAAATTTATGCCTCCATCCCAATTAGTCCATGTGCTGGTTCTTTCAAACTGCACCCTGGTGTGCAAAGGCCAAACCTTCCCGGACATGGGGCCTCTGTGTCACGTGCAAAACACGTGTGCGGCCGAGAGCCCAGTCTGTGTGCCGCCCTCCAGCACAACTACGAGCGCTACTTGGAGCCTACATGTCCACACAAGGGTGGATAACCGCAAAGCGCAGCCCTCTGCACTGAGCCGTAGGAAGTTTCGAGTCCATTGCATGCCTGGCTTCCTTGCTCTCCAGTGCTGGGGGCATAAAATACTAGTCACGATCCCTAGCTCTTATTCAGCACTTTTCATCAGAAGATCTCAAAAGACGTTGTGTAGGTCAGCAGCAGCATCCCCGTTTTACAGATGGGGAAACTGAGGCACAGAAAGGGGGTGTGACTTGCTGAGGGTCACCCAGAAGGCCATGAATGGAACCCAGAGCTCCTGAGTCCCAGTCCAGTGCACTATCCCCTAGACCACACCACCTAGGGGTGTGGGTGCCTAGGGGCAAGGTGTGGGTAGATTATGAGAGGAGACACAGGATTAACCCCTTCCTGCTAATGCATTCTTCCCTTCCATAAGTAGCTTAACTGCCAGGCTGCAGTATCTGGGTCCCCATCCACCCTGTGCTCCTGCGTGCAGCACAGTGCACCTGTGCTGGGCAGGGTCAGCAGGATGTGTGTGGCACTGAGGGCACAATCCTTGTAATGCACTTGGTAAACAGCCTCAGAAGGTGATTGCAGTGCAGGCCACTGTCAGAGATGTGCCAGGGTCACACTGCGGATTTCTTCTCCCTCGGAGCAATGCATGTAAAACCTCTGCCGCTTCCAAACGACAGGGAGATACCGGAGTGCCCGGCCCAGCCTGGGAGCCGCAAACCGAGCAGGACTCTTCCTGCTTTGTTGATCCCCTGGCACATGCTGATTCTGGACCCCAAATCCAGAGAGCGGCTTTGCTGGCCATTCACTTTGCAGGCCCGTCTGCTGCTACATTGGCCTTGCAGTGAGTGGTAACAAACCTCCGTTCCACTGGTGATCTCAGCAGACCTGACAGGGGATGTCCTCAGTTCTCTGCCCTACAGTGACCCTTCTCTGGCTACAAACCCGATCCAAGCAGTGCGATCCCCTGCACTGAGCTATCCCGGGGGTTCAGAAAAGCGGCTCCCTGAGCTCAAGCCCTGGACACTAGGTTTTTGCTGGGGTCGGGGAGGAGGAAAGGGTAGAGGGCCGTTTCCGTCCCCAGGGTCTGGCTCTGGACCGTCGCGCGCGCACACAAATGCAATCAAAGCCACACTCACCACTTTCCCCTGGAGGCCTTGGGGACCCACCGGGCCCCGCTCTCCCCGATCGCCCTGCAGAGAGGAAAGAAAACAGGACCGATTGGAATAGCCAGGGCTGTCGCTGCCCTTCTAGCATTAATCTCTCCACATCATTGCATCCCCGCCTTCCACGTTTTGCACACAACCCTCCTTTGCCTGCACCCCTGCTGCCTACACCCCCACCCCCACCGCACCCTCCTTAATACCTGGCATCCCACGAACACGGGGTTCACTCCAGCTTGCCTTCCCCTTTCCCCTGGCCTGGGCACTCTGGGGAAAGGCTGGAGGAGGGGGAGATGGGGCGAGCTTGCATGAGCAGACTGGGTTCCACACCTGAGCTTGCAATGCCCTCAGCTCTCGCCCTTTCCCCATTCTGGTCCCACTCTTCCCACAGGCAGATCCCAGATGCAGGGACTCCCCCGGGGGGCATGGCTGCCTTATGCTGTAATAACATTTGCCCTTCTAGAGTCCCTTTCACCCGCAGCTCTCAAAGCAAGTTACAAACATTAATGGATTAAGCCTCATTACCCCCAGGTAAAGGGGTCTGGGTTAGACTCAGTTTACAGATGGGGAAATTGAGGCAAGGATGGGGGCAGGGACTTGCCAAGGATCGAACCCAGGAGTCCCGACTTCCATTGTCTAAACACTCAAACACATTCCTACCCGGATCGAGGAATAGAACCCAGGAATCCTCGTTCCTGGTTTAACTATTACTCTGTTACGCAACACGACACCCCTGCCAAAGCCAGCGGAGAACCCAGGAACTCTGCCTCACATTCCCTTGCAACTTGCTAGACTTACCTTCACCCCGGGGACACCTTGTGGCCCTGGCTCACCTGGCGGTCCAAGTTCACCCTAAGAAAAGAATACAGAGCAGGGCTCGACTATTGGGATGTGATGGAACAGCACTGCCTCCTGCCACTCGGCTAGAGATCTGCTGGAGTTACACAGGGGCAGCAGCGGCCTGTCACCTCTCTTGGTACTCAGATGCAATCATTCGCCCTTGGGTGCTTTCCACAGGCAAATCACACGGGGGGGGGGGGTGGCATTCTGTGACTTCCCTGTGCCCCTCCTTGCCAGCCGCACCTGCCGTTTGCAGCAAAGCCAGACCTTTAATTCACACTATTTAATTCAGGGCGTCAGGGAATGCTAAACTGGACCTATGACCGGCCACAGGGGCTTCTGGGTCGCAGAATATGGCACTGGGGCTGGGCAGGGCCCAGGGGGATCGGAGAACGTGTCACTGGACCTGGATCTGACATTCTTTTTATAAGTTGGTGTAGGATTTTCAAAAGCCACTGTACGCCCTGCCTCCCCCATGGCATTATTTCAGCCCTTGGGACCGACACACAGGGCAGCCAAAGCCACACCCACAGCTCCAGATCTTTTGCAAATAGTGAAGGGGGGGCAGAAGGAGGGGTGGAAGCATCTGATTTTGTTGTCAACTTAATAGAGAGACAAAGAAAACCAAACATGAGCAAAGACGGATGAGTACGCCCTCGTGCGCCGATGGGATGGGAGCCAGAGAGTCACAGGGATGAACAGACGGAGTCTCTTTACTTACAATTTTCCCAGGGGCTCCGCTGATTCCTGGAAGGCCACGGGCACCTGGTTCGCCCTGTCAATGAGCCAGAGACAAGATTCACTGTATGTATTATTATTTGTCTCTTGTTACTGGCTAGAAGCCCCAGTCATGGAGCAGGGCCCCATCGTGGTAGGAGCTCCACAGACATGGAACAGAAGAGTTTTCAGTCTAAGCAGAAGACAAGTGACAGACTGACAAAGAGGGGAACCGAAGGAAACAATGAGACAACCATGACAGGCTGTGGTCTCAGCGCACCCGTGGATTAATCATTGCAAAGATTTGGTAGGCATTAAGGCAAAGGAGAGTTTTAAGGAGGGATCCAAAGGAAGATAATGAGGTCATTTTGCAGATGTTCCCGGGGGAGCTCTTCCCCAGTGGGAGGGGCAGCATGGGGGAAAGCACAAAGGGGCTTGGTTGGAAATGTAACAAGTGGCAGATGGAGGCTGGCAGCATGGACCGGCTTGGAGGTAGAAATTGACAGCTCAGTCGTATATGAGAGATGATAGGTAGGTAAGGATAGGCTGTGAGGCCAAATACAAGTAATGTCTGAGGTGATGGAGAAGGGGGAACCAATGGAGGGGTGACATGGTCCAAGCGATGAGCTAGGAGAAGGATATTTCCCGCGTGGTTGTATTTATATTTACTGGTCCATTTGTTCCCGTGTGCATAAAGGATGCCATCACAGCCTCTAGAGATGTACGGACGTAACTTCCAGAGACCATACAGATGGACATAATCATTTGAAGAGAGAGGCTGACAGTACCAGCACGCTGCATGGAGGCTCTTTTCACCCACCTTAACTCCTGGGCCGCCTTTGGCCCCAGGTTGGCCTGGCAAACCCTGGGGAAACAAAAATCAGGTTAGTGACTGCTTGTATGTTGTCAAGGTTCCTTCCCCACTCTGAACTTTAGGGTACAGATGTAGGGACCTGCATGAAAACCTCTAAGCTTCTCTACCAGCTTAGATCTGCTTTTGCTGCCACCACTCCCAATGTGCTAATTCCCTTCCCTGGGTAGCCTTGAGTGACTTCTTCACCAATTTCCTGGTGAACACCGATCCAAACCCTTGGATCTTAACACAAGGAGAATTTAACCATCCCCCCTCCTTTCCCCCACCAGTTCCTGGTGAGTCCAGATCCAACCCCTTGGATCTTAAAACAAGGAAAAATCAATCAGGTTCTTAAAAAGAAGGCTTTTAATTAAAGAAAAGGTAAAAATCATCTCTCTAAAATCAGGATGGAAAATAACTTTACAGGGTAAGCAAATTCAAAGAGCCCAGAGGAACCCCCTGTAGCCTTAGGGTCAAAGTTACAGCAAACAGACGTAAACCCTCTAGCAAAAGGAACATTTACAAGTTGAGAAAACAAAGATAAAACTAACACGCCTTGCCTGGATGTTACTTACAAGTTTGAAATATGAGAGACTTGTTCAGAAAGATTTGGAGAGCCTGGATTGATGTCTGGTCCCTCTCAGTCCCAAGAGCGAACTCTCCCCAAAAACAAAGAGCACAAACAAAAGCCTTCCCCCGACCAAGATTTGAAAGTATCTTGTCCCCTTATTGGTCCTTTGGGTCAGGTGTCAGCCAGGTTACCTGAGTTTCTTAACCCTTTACAGGTAAAAGGATTTTGGTGTCTCTGGCCAGGAGGGATTATAGTATTGTACACAGGAGGGCTGTTACCCTTCCCTTTTAGTTATGACATATGTGACCGGATGTAATGTGCATTTTGGATTGGCAATTCCTGAGACACAGTCCTGGCAACTTTGAGGTCCCCGTTGAAAGAAGAGAAGTATCTGTTTTACAGGACCTCAGTGCTGGTCAATGGAATTCAGCCTGCAGGGCAGCAGGGTTATTACAGCCTCCAGGAATCACAGACTCACAGAAATGAGGGCTCAAGAGGTCACCTAGTCCAGCCCCCTGCAGGATTAAGGATTGGATTAATGTATAGAGTACACAGGGTGTAGAAGCCAAAAGTCGGCAAAAGATGTGAGAAGCCAAACAGAGGGACGGGCAAATCTCAGAAGGCTTGGGTTGAATAAGATCAAAAGTTCAGAGTCTTCTCTAAACCCCTTGAGCTGAAATCTCCTGAGACAAGCCTTCCTGTACAACAAATTCTGTCTTGGACAACCAGGGACCCAACAAAACCCAGGTGGCCTTTTGATAAAGGTGAAACAGAATGGGCTGCAGATGCCACGAGAAAGCTTTTCTCTCACAGCATCTTACCACTTCCGCTTCCAGTCTCCAACGCCATCCAGAAGTACCAAAGCAGTTGCAAAAATGAGGATGAAAAAGTTAAATTGAACTTTTTTAGACTTCTAGGAACGTTTGGTTCGAGTTCTGGACAAAGATTTCAACCAGTTTACCCCTGATCAAAATTCAAGGCCAAATTTTGAGCTAGTCTCAACCTAGGGCTTGATTCTCCTTTCACAGGCATGTAAATCAGAAGTGACTCCACTGAGACCTGATTCTGCTCTCACTTGCACTGTGTGTGAATGAGGAGGGACTCCACTGAGGGCAGTGCCTTCTGATCTGACTTACACTAGTTTTGCACTGACTTTGGCCGAGTTCATCTTCGTTTACACTGAGTACAAGTGAGAGCGGACTCAGGGTCAAAGTGCACAGACGTCTGAGGAAGGTGAAGCAGCTAAGAATGATGGGACTGAAATCTCAGGGCAGTGAAACAAGTGGAAATCCAACTATCGACTATGCCAACATCTGCACCGGAAGAGATGGAGGAACCATTCGGGTGGGAGCTCACTCTAGATGTGGGCCATATTTGAGCACCGCTGGATTAGGGAGAGATCAGATCTGGGTCCAAAATTGGCAGCGTAGGCAGTTACGGGATGTCAGCCGCAGGTGAAATGAGATAACCCTGTCTGGTTAGGGGTGGCTCTTGTGCTCCGATACTTACGGCTAATCCTCGGTGGCCCGGTGACCCGGGGCGGCCGGGCTGCCCTGCGCTCCCCTGCAAGGGACATGACAAGTCGTTACTGGGAGGCAGCAAAGAACAAAGCAATTGGAGGTGATTGGGGGCTGGCAGAGCACAGCGCACAGGGGCTGATTTGGGAATAAGGCCCGAGAGCTTCTGCTGCTCCAAGCAGGATGAGGAGCGAGCGCCCCAAGGTGGGAGAGTTTGCAATTCAAAGGGGCAGGAGCATGCAGTGGCAGTTATAGGCGAGTGTCCCAGGCAGCCCCTCATTTCAAATGGCCCCACAGAGGAGGTGGTAGGGGCACTCCCATCCCCCCAGAAAACTCCGGGTCCCTATAAACACCCAACCCCACCTGCAGTGACCCCAATCTGAGATCACCAATGGGGGGAAATTGGGGGCGCTCTCCTGGGAACCATCCATGTGCAGCCTCAGCATCCATCCAATGATGGCAAACCCCATGGCACCCGCCAAGGTCAAAGATGCAGAGATCCTGGCCCAGGGAGCTGGCCCCCTCTCTGCACCCAGGAGTAGCAGTGCCCTGTTGTGCTGGCCAAGCGCCCCGGTTTCCAGCAAGCACTCGACTGACACAGGGTGCATGTTCATTCCCCACTGCCATGGCAAGAGACTCGGGGGGGCTGAGGCTGCCTGATCCCAGCCACAGGGAATCTAACAAGGAGCAGGGGAATTGACTGTCCGGTCTGTACAGGGGCAAAGAGAGACACTGGGAAGTATGGAGGAGCGACTGGAGACATCTTGGTCCTACCCAATCTCTCCCCCCACCCCCCAACCCCTCCTGGCCTCTCACCTTTACGCCAGGGATGCCGGGGGTGCCGTCTTTACCGTCGATGCCAGGGAGTCCCTGCAAAGGAGGAGGAACGGTCGCTGTGAGAATGTTGCCGGGGGGCGGGGACGGGTTAGGACCAATCTGCTCGGAAGCCCAGACGTGCCGACCTTCCAGTGGAGAAGCCAGGGGGACCACGAAGAGGGGATTTGGGGACAGCTGCCTTTGCTGCAGGCGTGACCACACCACCTTATAGCAATGCCCTCTCTGCCCCCCTCGCTGGCAGCTCGCAGGGAGCGGGACAGGACAGAGGGCAGCCCCAAACAGAGAGATGCAAGTGGCTGCAGGTTGTGATGCAGGGGAGCAGAGGGGCAGGTGGGGAGAGGGGGAACCCCAAGCCCCTTGGAAGAGAAGCAAATCGGGTCCGACAGAGGAGCTTCACCCCTGAATCCAGAGCGGCTGGTGCAGCCATATGGGCAGGGGGATCTCTGCGAGGCCCTTGCCCAGCACGGAGCAGAGGACAAATGCAGGGGCTTCTGGGAGCGAGCCCTGTAAGTGGGTAGGAGCCGTGCAGAATGGGGCTCAGAGCAGCACCCAGTGAGTCTCTGCCGAGCAGCCAGAGGAGAGGGCTCTGATGGATGGATGGGTGCAGAAGAGAGGATAATAAAACGCTCCTTCCTGTGGATTCATTCCATCCCAGAGTCCCCGGCCCAGCTCCTTCTCTCCCCACTGCTTCAGCGAGATGCTCATGCTAAGGCTCTCCGCCTGAATCCAGAGACATGATGTACTTACATTATCCCCTTTGGGGCCCATTGATCCCTGGGGACCCCGGAAGCCACGGGCACCCTAAAAAAAGGAGAACAAGCATTATTTTACCATCCCTCTTGGCTCTGGAGTCCTGGGGACCAGAGCCAGTGCCTTGTGCCCCCAGCCCTGCGGCAGCTCCCCGTCCCCCCCCCCCGCCCTGAGATGCCCCCCCCCGCATCATCTCCCCACCCCCCCGGCCCAGGGAGCCGTGCGGCAGCTCCCCACCCCACTCCTCACCTCTGCTCTGCCTCCTCCCCAAGCACGCCGCCCCCGCTCTAATTCTCCTCCCGTCCCAGGCTTGCGGCGCCAAACAGCTGATTGGTGCCGCAAGCCTGGGAGGTGGGAGAAGTGGAGCGGCTGCTGCGCTGGGAGAGGGAGTCTGAGCCGCACGTGTCAGCACGCTGCCGGCAGCCCAGCCCAGGAACGCTGTAAAAAAAATTGGGGGCACCGCTTTTTGGCGCCCCCAAATCTTGGCGCCCTAGGCAACCGCCTAGTTCGCCTTAATGGTAGCACCGACCCCGCTGGGGACATCAACACAACCCTAGTGGATCAAGTGGTAGGTTCTGCGCCCCGTCTTTAGGGGGAGTGTTAACTCGTGCAGAATCAAGGGGAGGTGTCACAGCACAGCTGGGTCGCAGGCGGTGAGAAAGGAGGGGAGACTGGACTGATCTGGGGTTAGGTGGGTAACAATTCTCCCAGCCCTCCACCACCCACCCACCCATTCACTTTGGAGGCCTGGAGCCTCCATGACTGCAAGAATAGGAAACTGAACATCTGGGAGCTGCAGTTCATGGCGTTCCCAAGCTACTCGCGCAGGCAGCACTTAGGGTGGTAGTGAAGGAAGTCAGGTGACTTGGAGCAATTTCAAATGCACAAATCTTTATTTTGATTCCTCTGTTGTCTGGACTTTACCCCCAGGGGTCCTCTAATCCCCTAATCCTGTTTGCATGGGATGTGAGTTGATGGCATTTCTGATCACGCTGTGGCGAAGACCTTGAATCAGGTTGAGGGAATGGGCGGGTGGGGGCAGGGCAGGGGCACTGCAATCTGCAGGACCTCTCAGGTCCATTTCTGCCCCATGAGTTGTAGGGGTATTAGGAAGGGCCAGAGCGGTTTGGATCTGCGAGAGCCTCTCCATTCAGGGAAAACACTCAGCAGCTTTTGGAAAGCTATGTGAAGCCACCAACTTCCTGACAGAGACAGTTTCCTTTCTTGTCCTGGAGCCAAGTCTGGCCACAGAGTTACATGTCGCTTGTATCCATGAGAGCAGGGCTGTGTTAGGTACATTAACTGACCCTCCACCCAGCAGAGCTGGAATCAGGACTCTATCCCCTGGCTTGTGAAATGAGCTGGGTTTAGGAATGGCAGAGGAGTCCCTACTGGATATTCGTCCATATCCCAGAATGATCCACCACTCTGCTCGGGAGAGGCGCTTGACGGAATAGCAGCTCGGGGTTGGGAGTGCATTGGCAGAGCAGTTTGGGGGAGCCCAGACTGCGATAGCACGGGGGTCCTGGGGTTAGGACAGAGGGGCATTTGGCAGAGCCATGCGTGAGGAGCAGGTCTGGAACACCAGGGCTGGGGGCACATCTGACCACAGGTGAAGCATGAAGCGCATTAAACTGCTTCCCTCTAGGACGTACCTTTCCACGCATCAATGAAACAGTTTACTTACCATGTCTCCCTTCTCACCGGCTCCACCAGGGGGCCCCTTAGGCCCTTCCTCGCCCTACGGGAGAAGGAAAATACGCAAAGGCTTAACAGAACTGTTCCAGGCCACAGGCCTGCCCTGCCTCTCAATCCATTGCAGAGTGTAGACAATGCCAGGTGATCAGCTAGAACAAGGGCTAATATTTAACAAGAAGACCAAGGCGCTTTTCATCAGCCGATCTCCAAGGAAGTCAATATCATCGCCTCCATTTGATAGATGGGGAAACTGAGGCAGGGAGCAGTGAAGCAATTTGTCCAAGCTCACCCAACAGGCCAGAGGCAGAGCCAAGGAGAGAACCCCGGTGTCCTGAGTCCCCGGGCCAGTGCTCCATCCACTAGGCCACACTGCAGCCTGTTTATTTAAACTCACCCCCCTTGTAACAATGTACACAGACGAGGATGAATGTTGCTCCGATTTAGGCCAGCGGATTCAAAGGGTTTGCACAGGTGCAGCCGAGCGAAGGATTTGACTCACAGACGCTTCACTGGGACAGATACTCTGGAAGGAATTGGCACTTCGGGGGCAGTCGATGGTGTCAGGAAACGCACCCGGCCTGGCTTTTCCAGGCTGGGGATCTTGGTTTTATTCTGCACGGGTGTCTCTGAGCTTTCACTCGCCATGGTAGGACCTACCCTTTGGGAGGATAACAACGGGGCTCTCTGCGAGTCAGACAGGGCTGCACAGACGCTCCCCCTGGATGCTGGGGGGGACGTGATCTGACACATCCATACAAGCATTGCAGCAGCCCAGGGAGGGAGGGGAAAGGACTTACCGGCCTGCCAGCAGCTCCGATAGCCCCAACCATTCCCTTATAGCCATGGGGACCCTGCGAAGCAGAGCACAAGTTTAGATTACTGACATCTTATGAACTGTCCGTCCCAGCACATAGGAGCCGGGTCGGCGTGTGAATTCCCTTCCCCCCGATGCTCTCAAACATGGATGTCAGTGACGCTCACAAGGGGTATTGAAGGCTGGGAGTTCAGCAACAAGCAATGATGATGATGATAACACTCTGTGCCACACCCCCTGCTATGGGTCAGGGTCATTACCCCCATTTTACAGATGGGGAAACTGAGGCACAGAGCAGGGAAGGGACTCGACCAAGACCACACAGCAGAGCTGGGAACAGACCCCCAACATTCCTGACTCCACGTTCCCTCTTCTGACCACTAGATCACACGCCCCTCCCAGAGCTAGCAGAGCCCTGACTCCCAGACCCCATCACCCTGCTCTAATCACCAGACCCCATTCCATCCCTAGGGATCCATTCCTTACAGCAAAGCATGGGAGCTGTGTAACACCTCCCTGGAGTGCTTACCGTCTGGCCCTTTGGTCCCGCCATGCCAGGGTAACCTCTCAGGCCCTGGGGACCCTGTGAAAGCAAGAAAAGAAGCAAGATTAGTCAGGATTGGTCAGATCTTGCACCCAAAACAGGGTGTCTCTCTGCAGAACCCCCTCCACCCAGGAATAAAGTGATTCTTTTTAGAAGTGTTATTGGAAAATACTATTTTTGTGCTAATTATGAAACACTGGCTGAGCCCTCCATGCCCCACAAGTGCTGCCAATTTCCACCCATGCCCCTTCCTGGCTGTCAGTTTATTATTATTAATGGATCAGAGCTTGCAGTCCTTACTCCGGCAAAGCTCCCACTTGATTTCAGAGGGATTTTGCCTGCCTCAGGACTGAAGGATTTGGCCTATTAATTACTTTTCCTCTTCGAAGTGCTAATTAATCATGAATTAATTAATCCTCCCAACCCCGCTGAGAGTAAGTGTTATTATCCCCATTTTTAGCTGGGGGAAACTGAGGCACAGAGAGGATTTGCAACTTCTCCCAGCTCACAGAGGGAATCAGTGCCAAGATCAGAGGCAGAACGCAAGAGTTCCTGGCTTTCAGGTCTGTGTTCAGACCCAACCTCTATGATGAATCACTCTTTCCAATCAATTTCATGGGAGATTAAAATAACCTCCTACACTATAGCTGGAAAATTAAGCCTATTGATTTTCCATTTACTGGTCATATAAAATACAGGCTGGTAGTGCACATTTCTTCCCTGGTTGTAAACAACATAACCAGGATGATACATTCCTGTCTTCTCTACACAGGTAGTGAGAGGAACTTGCTTGCTAAAAAAAACCCCACCAGATTTAGGAAAGGAAGGGTCGTATAAAGGATTTGCAAATTCTATTTTGTAAACTGAGTTGCTCTGCTGCATTCTTTATAGAGCAAAGCATCAGAGATGACTGGATACAGGGAAACATTGCAATGCACTGGCTGCTGGCCATATGCACCACTGCCCTCTACTGGATGGAATCAGAACATCTCAGCTATGTGTCAGGGGGCCTACACTGCAGACAGAGATTCTCCTTTAATGAAAGTGGCAGGACCCTGTACATTTGGAGCAGGAGAATATGCTGTGGTGGTGGTGTGCGGCACAGTGACAAATGCAAATGCCGCGAATGTGTTACATTGGGAGCAATATGTTATCAGCTGGCTCTGAGACGCATTTCACTTCCATCTGCCTCACTGGTTAGAGGGGGAAGGCAGAGTCCTCTCAAGGCCAGATTCTGATCTCTGTTCCACTGGCATAAATCCAGAGCACCTCCATTAACTTCAATGGTGTATCTGAGCTCAGAACTGGGCCCACCGTATTTCAGAGGAGTACAGATCACTCTATTTTTAATCAAGGAAAAGCAAACTAGATGGCTCCAGGGGGATGAATAGTTGGCTACAAAGCCTGTCACTGCCAAGACACTGGCTCAGATCTGTCCTGGATTGGCAGCGAACAGACGGCATTAGTATTCAGGAGCTTGGATGAAACGAGTGGGAGATGAACTAATAAGAAAGGAATCTGGCTCCTTGTTGGACAGCGAAGCACTAATAACACACAGCGTCTCTACAGCACTGTTTAGCCATAGATCTCAATGCATTTTACACAGCAGAGTCAGTGCCATTTATCCCCATGTTAGAGTGGGGGACAATGAGCCCCAGAGGGAGGAAGAGACTTGCCCAGGGTAACCACTGCCTGTGAGTGGCAGAGCCAGGAATAAAACCCAGACGTCCTGACTCCCAGCCCAGTGCTTATCCCTTTGCCCCTTGGTCGTAGGCTCAGCAGAGAGACCAAGGACTGCAGAGACCTCAGAGCCTGACGTCCTTCCTCTCCCCAGGGCAGGGCTGGAGGTGTTTCGGTGACACACACTGTGTGTGGGAACCTCCCCTCTTCTCACTGTGCTAGGTGTAAATAGAAGACTTCAGACTCCAGGGCTGCTCGAGACATCTTCGGCCCCGCCTGGCCCTGGCCGGCACGGCCGCACGCCCATCCTGGAGGAGGAAGCTGGACGGGGGAGCTCTCTGTGGCTATGGGCTTTTTTCCAGTCCCTTATTTGTAGAGTTCCTCTGGGCCCTATCCTGACTCCTTCGATTCCGTCTCATGGCAGTGGGCGCTGTGGTTGCTGTCCTCTTGGGATCCCTTGCTCTGACCCCGTGACCTACATCCTCATTTTGTCATCCTTTGTCTCCTGTAATCAGTGAAGTTCTGGGTTCGGTGGCCCCGCCCTCTCCAGGGGGTGGGGCTTCTGTTGGCTCCACCCTGTGTCCCAGGACTTGAATGGGCTGCGAAATCCCTAAGCACCGCCCCAGAGGGCCAAGGGAGACTGAGGCAGACTAACCCCCTAACAGCGAGATGGGTCAGACTGTGGGGAGCAGCTGGGCCGGACTCAGAGGAGGGATTCAGGGGGGGGAGGGTGCTCCCTAAACACCTAGTGTGACAAATACATGAATCCCCCGGGCCGTGAGTCTAGGTCCAAAGCACTAAGCGATAAGAACGGTAAATAGAAGTAAATACGTTACTGGAGGGCCGGGGATGCCTTGTTCTCCGGAAATGCCCATGTCGCCCAGGGGGCCCTGGAGGGAGCAGGAGAGAGGAGAGACGTCAGTGCAGGGAAGGCTCTGTGAGCTGGCTCCAGACCCTGGCCACTGAGGTATAAACCGCCCAGAGCCCCTCTGTCCCCCCGCACGGGACCCTGGGAGGGACGGTGGTGGGGGATGGGATTCGAATACCCTGGGGAGGATGGAGAGCCCGTCCCCAAGCAGCCACTCAGCGCTGGGAAGAGCAGGCAACCTGGGAAACACTATAGGAAGCTCCAGCCCCATTTACTGGCCCTCCGGATGCAAGCCTGGGGGCAGGGACCCCTCTCTTTCCCCTATCCCTTGCTCTTATTCCTCCTAACCCCCAGTATCCCCTTCCCGCTCTCTCCTGGTGCTTTTCTCTCCTCATGCCTCCTCTCTTCCCTCCCCACCCATACTTACTATCTCCAGCCTTCGGTCTCTCTTTCCCTCCAGACCCCCATCTCATCTCCACACAGGGGAGAGCAGAGATTCCTCCTCCCCACCCCCAACCCTTCTCCATCTGACTGGGACGCCCAGTAAGGGGAGCTCTACTCACCGGCCTGCCCTGTCTGCCAGATTCCCCGAGGGCACCGGGGCGGCCTTTGTGTCCCTAAAGGAGAAAAGAGACCACGATTAAGGCTCCCCCGAGTCCCACACTCAAAGCGGTTCCCCTGGTGGCGCACTCAGCGTCTGCCCTGTAAATCCCCCGGGTGTGGGGTATCATGCACACACGGGCAGGTATCGCAGGGCGTTTGCACACACAGGCAGACACTGGGGGGGGGGGACATTTTCCTGCTGCAGCCCACCGCGTCCTTCCATCCACGAGGACGACAGAGGGCAGCCGAGGACCACAGAGGGCAGCAGTAGACAGCTCACCCCCGCAGACTCTTTTACCTAGCAACAATTTATATAGTGGGTGCGCTGAAGGCGGAAACCATGTAATTTGGGTTGTTGTTACTACTTCGAGCTGGGGGGCACGGCAGCACCCCTAGCTCCAGCACCTATGCCAGGAGGGGGCTGTGCACAGCCAGCCGGGCTTGGGGAGCCGGGCAGAAGCACTGGACCCTTTGGAAGCCGCTCTTCGATTTGGAGGTGGGGGCTGGCAGAAGTGCGGAGGGAAAGTCCCCGAGCCTGTGTCCTCCGTGTAACACGCTAGCCGATAGGGGCCGGATCCCGGATAGCAGGTCATGCATCCGCTACGGTCTCCAAGCGGAGAGAGAAGCAGACCCGTTAGACCCTTTGTGTCCATACAGCGCTCTAGCTCAGTGGGGTCCCGGTCCACAATGCGGGCACCTAGGTGCTGCAGTAATCCAAATAACAGCTCAAGAACTAGAGGCTGCTGCATTGAGGTCCCCAGTTCAACGCCTGGGGCAGGGGTGTTGTCACCTTACCTTCAGTCCCTGAAGTCCCTGGGGGCCTTTGGGCCCTGGCGGGCAGTTGGTTGGACACTAGTGGGTGGGAGAAAGGAAAGTGGCTCGTTTTAATCAGAAAGCAATATTAGGCCGTAGAGAAGCGGCATTGAGTGGAGCTGGGCTGTGGAGCCTGCACTGAGCACCCACGCTGGCCTGGCCCGATGAAGCCCTTGAGGGAAATTGTAGAGTCACTTGTCTCTTGGAGGCATTTAATTCCAGGCCTTCCTAGCTCCGTATTATTAGCACAGCACAGAGCAAATGCCCTGCACGTCCTTCTGAGCCCGCCTGCAGCTCTGGAGAGAAGCTCCCTGCCTGTCTCCTTCCAGGGCGGGGGCCTGTGCCGCTCCGTGAAATCACAAGCAGAATGCAGCGTCGGATGGGACCAGAGAGGTGGGGGCGATCCCAGGCAGGGGGATAGGGGAAGGCTGAGCCACAGATCCGCAGCCCTCACCCTCAGACTGGCAGACCTGCCATCGCCTCCCACTGAAATCAACAAGTCCTGGCACTGACTTCATTGGCCATCGGACTGGGACCCTTGGAGAGATCTCACCACGAGTCAATAACAGGGCTGGGGGAGTGCAGAGAGCCAGGCAGTCATCACAAGAAATACCCCCCAGGAAGTAAATATTCCCCCCCTGTGCGTGGCATGGGTCTGCCTGTGGGTCGGAGGAGGCCCACCCTAGTGAGGACAAGAAGGACGGCAGGGAGCCACTGCCTGGTTACAACGGGCACACCCAAGCTGTATAACCAGCCACCTGCCAGCGACTAAGGGACTGGGGGCAGCCCATGCAGCTGGGACAACTCAGAGCCGGCTCCGTAGGGACAGACAGAGCTTTCTGAGGGGCTCAGCCCTGGCTCTGTAAACCCAGCCCAGGGGACCAGTCGCACTGTCAGCCCCCACAGCAGGGCCTGACCCGGTTCTATGAGCAGCCCAAAGGGGACCTGGCATCTCTAGGGTGCTGCCCTATGGGGACATGCCAGCCCCAAAGGGGAGCTCGGCTCTGTACACCAGTCCAAAGGGCAAGCATCCGCATGCAGCACATGAAGGGAAAGGCAGGAGCTGGCAGATACAATTTGCTCCCAGAGGTCAGAGCAGGATGAGGCCCAAAGGCTGCAAGCGCTGATGGCCCAGTGAGTGTCACCTTGGCTCCCAGCGGCACAGGCGTTTCAAAGAGTGGGGCAGCCAGTGCAGGGAACATTGCAGCTCTGAAGGGATCTGAGCACTAGACGTTGCTGCAAAACATCTCTTCCCTGCTACCAAATGACACTTGTTAAGGCATTTCCCAGCTGCTGTTACGCTGGGAGGGGCTGTTAAAAGCATAATGTAACTGCAGTGCTTACCGAGAAATCAGCACTGCCTTCCCCCACTTGGATGTGTCCTGGGGGGCCCTGGAATGAAATAAAACCATCAGGTGCTCTAACGTAACAGAAACAATACACAGCTTACAGAGGTGGATAAACCACGCCTGCCTTTATAGATGGGGAAACTGAGGCACAGAGCAGGGCAGCGACATGTCCAGGGTCACACAGTGAGTCATTGGCAGAGCTGGGAATAGACGCTGGGAGTCCTGCCTGCCTGTCTTCTCCTGCTCTAACCATAAGACGCGCTGTGTTCTCAGAGCAGTAAATAGAACCCAGGAGTCCTGGTTGCCAGCTGCCCACCATTGGCCCATGGCACAGCCCTTGGAGCATTTGCATCTGCAAATAGTGCCTTGGGAAACCATGCAGCTCACATCTAGTCCAAAGCCCACATATTAGCCTTGATCGCTGACTGGTAAAACACAGACCTTGCTGTGATTTGTCCACAGTTTAAACGAAGAGGGTTTAATCAGACCAGACCCAACCACTGGCCCCATCTAACCCACTAAGCCACCTCCCTTCGTACCAGCTAAAGTCTAGCCAGGTATCCTGCTCCTCGCCATGCCACAAAGACTCTAGCAGCCTGCCTAAGGCAGTGCCCAATTCCTGAGGTTCCAGAGGGGCTGCACACAGGAAGGTTTCCTTCCTGACCCTCACAGAGATCAGCTTTACACCTTGAAGCATGAGTCTGAATTAGCTCAGGTCATCTCCACCCCATGCAGGTGGCTGCTGAGCAGGGTTCAGCCGTGCATTACAGGCCTGACTGGGGTGCTGAGTGCCTCCCTGGATCAGGCCCTTAACCACCCCTTGCAGTTCTGATTCTGACTTTCTGCTGCATATGGA
Organism: Malaclemys terrapin pileata; assembly: GCF_027887155.1. Taxonomy (NCBI): domain Eukaryota; kingdom Metazoa; phylum Chordata; order Testudines; family Emydidae; genus Malaclemys; species Malaclemys terrapin. The sequence continues at coordinate 14,829,576 of NC_071526.1, read as the reverse complement.
TTCTGTCCAATCCCGGGGCCTAGATCAAGGACTCTCCCTTAATCCACCCTTCATGCAAGGACTCCAGAGGAGAAATTCCAGGGGAGATGGGTTAATACTCACAGGTTTCCCAGGGGGACCTGGGGGGCCTCGTGGTCCATCAGGTCCAGGTTCACCCTGAAAAGAAGCAACCCCAAAATAAAGTTAACATGCAAAAGGCTGCCATTACTAAGAGAGTCAGGTCAGGGGGAACAATGCAGTACCCCTGATGAGGGCTGAATAGCATGGAGGCTGCACTAACTCGGTCATCCATGGGGCTTGAACCCATGACTTTCAGCAGCAAATGCAGAGCCCCCCACTTCTTGAACTGAAGCAGTAACTCGCTTACCGGCAAACAAGTAGCCCCCTGAGGCCAGCTATTTGAGAGGGCCATCACAGCAGGAGTCTTTCCATCAGGGGCTGAGCTCCCGCAGCCGGAACTGACCTTGACGGCAGCAGGGGCTCAACCAATCCCTTTGAAAAACTGGCTCATCCCTAGGTAGGGTCAGAGGAAACAAGCCGGGGCATGCGCCGATAGGTGCTTCCTCACCTTAGTTCCCAAGACTCCGATTTCCCCAGGAAGTCCAACCTGACCCGCTGGCCCCTTGGAAAAAGGAGACAGTCATTCATTAAACACGTTGGTGGATTTCAAAATGTGCTGGTGATAGGAAACAATATCCATTGCCAGGGGATCTTTCAGAGAGCAAAGGGCTGTTGCACAAGAAGATTTGAGCCCTTTGCCTAGGACTGAATGTATTCGGTTCACTCAGGCGCTTGCAGGTAGGTGGTGCCTTCTATGTGTATCAGGCACAGGCAGGTAGATAGCACCTGCTCTGCTACCGAGGGCAACAGGTATCTCCAGATGGAACTTAGCTGCTGTGATGCTAAATGTATCTGTTACACCCAGGTAGAATGGGCATAACGGGGCCATCTCCTGCTGAATGCAACAGCCATATCCTTGCCCTGCTTTGGTTTTAGTGGATAATGGGCCAGCAGTGAGAGGGTTAACGTGACTGTATTTACACTGTTCCTGGGACTCCTCTCTGATCCCTTAGATCCACTCCCATTATTAATGTGCAGCCCCAGACTAGGATACCAGGGGTTAAATCTTTCCCATGGGAAGGCAGGGGAGAGCCACAGGACTGGGATTGATGCTAATGGGAGTCGAGCAGATAAATTCCCCACTCACAAGCTGCTGAGGATTTTTGACTTAAAACTCAATCCTGCCCCCACCCGGTCCCAGCCAAAGACACAAACCAAACCCCAGCAGCACGGCACTTACAGGAGGTCCCGCCAGTCCAGGGCCCTGAAACAAAAAGAACATTCCAATGGGCTGAAATTCTCTGACTCGGAGCCAACAGCTGAGAAAACACAACAGCCCCTTTGCCTACCTGGGGCTGGGGGAGACAAGCGGTGACTCCACAGGGGGGTCAGACTCCGGTTCTCACTCTATAGGAGAGCAAAGGACATGGGCAAACCCTGCTCTCCATTACAGAGCGATTCCACTGGCTTCAAGTTCATTGACCTGCCACTACCCAGGAAGTACAATCGCTATCTTCAGTACTCAGCTGGCCCTATCATAACATCCGAGCACCTCACCCTCAATGTATTTACCCTCCCTACACCTCTGAGAAGTAGGGAAGGGCTATCGTCTCCACTTTACAGATGGCAAAGTGAGGTACGGAAGGACTAAGTGACTTGCTCAAGGTCACACAGAGAGTTGGTGGCAGAGCAGAGAATGGCCACCCGGTCTCCTGTGTCCTAGGCTAACACCCTAGTTACTGGGACATCCTTCCTCTCAGACCGAACACAGCCCAGGACTGTGTTAATTTTCTGGGAGGAACTCTCTAACAAGGCGAGAGTGGGAACAATATACATCTCTTCTGGCTTGCCTGCTCCTTGACCTTCCCTACAGCCCCCTATTCCTTGCTGGAGGGGGAGATCTGCATGCTGAGGGTCCCTCCATGCACGGATCTCAGAGGTACTGGGGGATCCAATGTTCTCACCAAACTGGGGGCACTGCAGGGGACAGCTGCCGTGGGTCCCCCTGGGATCTCTGTCGAAAGATGTCTGACCGCTTATAAGGCACCAGCTCATGGAATGGTAGCGGCAGTGGGATCTCCCTCAACGAAGGCCACATTAGTGATAGGGGAAGAGTGTTTAGTGGACAAATCCACAGAGGTCTGGACAGCTTGTGTGGCCAATACGACCTCCACAGAGCAACAGGGGCCAGCCTGCCACCTCTTCTGCAAGAACCTGCTGGGGGTCTCAGCCTGGTTTCCAGGAGACAAGTGCTCACAGCACATTAACCACCCCTCTGACTGGCACCAGCACTGGCCAGCCCTCTGTCTGGCCCTCTCAGCAGGCAGGCCAGAGACTGGAAGGTCCATGGACACTGAAACCCCCTCTCATTCTAAGCTCAGGGGTGAGGCACAGGGACAGCCTGTAGCAATCCTTCCTCTGGCAAGGTGGGTCCGTGTGAGCCTACCCGTGGGGGAAACTGAGGCACAGAGGGGTTTGTTGACTTGCCCACGTCTACAGAGTGAGCCTGGGATTAGAACCCAGGCGTTCCCCGGCTCCCAGTCCCAGGCTCAGGCCGATAGGTGACCATAACAATAGACTTCTTTGACCAGCTGACGTGACAGAAGCGGATACTCACGGGGAGTCCCGGTGGCCCTGGCAGTCCAGGCTGGCCCTGGCAGTGCAGAAGAAGAGAGTCAATGTTAGATCAGGGTGGGAAATGAGACGTGGGCACAGGGGGAATTATCTGATTTCAGAAAAACTATTCATTAAAAAAACGTGCATCCAGCTCCACTCCGTGGGCGGAAATCAGCATCGCTCCCTTGGCCTCAGCAGAGCAGTGCAGACGATCGGCTCTTTGGGGTGGGGACCGTCCTTTTGTTGTGTGTTTACACAGGGCCTAGCGCCTGGGTCCTGCTCCATGGCTAGGCCTAGGGAACCTAGGTGCTATTGTAATAATAACAATTAACAGTGCACCGGAGTGGAGGACCGGTCTCACTCTGGATCGGAGTCAGCTCCCATTGAAATCAATGAGATTCTCTGTTCATTGGCCCCCATCTCACTGGTGCAATCAAGCCCTTGCTCTTGGGAGCACCAAAGCTCACCCCCATCATTCCTCACCCACCTGTCGACGGGCTCGTCGCTCACCCCCAGGGACGTCTCCTACTCTGGGCAGGTACCGGGCCGGGCAATGGGGCCCGATCCCGAGTGGGGCCTCTCGGTGCAATGAGTAGGGTGGCTTCTTATCTCACCTTCGTGTTGGTCTCAGCCCAGGATCCTGGCCTGAGGCAAAGGTGGAATCCATGAGGCTGCGCTGTTTTACACCCGCTGAGGGCCTGGACACACCTGACTAGATCCCAAATATGCCCTGACCCCAGTAAGTGGCTAAACTGGGCATCCATCCAACAGAACTCACCACCCCAATCACACCACCTTCCTATCATTCCCCCTTCCACGCCCATCTCCTCTCAAGGAAGGGACAAGGCAGCGCTGGAGTTGGAGCCTGAGAGGCGAACACCAGTCACTTACTTTAGGCCCTGGCCTCCCGAGTGGCCCTGGTTCCCCCTTCGCGCCAGTCAGGCCCTGCGGGAGGAGAGATGGCAGACAGTGAATCTCAATATTAGACCCTTCCCTGTCACTTTCCATCCAGTTGGGCTCTCCACGCAATTGGAATCATGCTGGGGTTGTTTTAGCCACCTGGTTTGATGGGTTATTAACAAGCTATTAAGGGCTTGTCCATCTGTTCTGAAGACAAGAGGCAGCAAACGTTGAAATGCCGCTTTTGCCCAACAGCTAAGTTGTGGTGCCAGGAAACACAGGGAACAAACCACCGTCCCGCCTCTCAGCAATGCCACTGCTGCTGCCCATCAAGACTTCCTTCTTTTCAAGCCAAAATTAGATGGACCTAACTAGCCTCCCTTGTGCCCTGAGCGCCGTAGTTAGGTTGACCGGACCCCCAGTGTAGACACAGCTAGGGAGACAGAAGGATTCTTCCATCGAGCCAGCTACCGCCTCTTGGAGAGGTAAATTAATTACAGCAACAATAACAGAAACCCCATCCATCGACACGCCTACGCTACACTGGTCTGGCGGCACAGCTGCAGTGCCACGTAATGTTGACATGGCCACAGATTTCAGCTGTTTTTGGCATTTGCCCATGACAGGCTCAGCGGGCCAGGTCTCAGCGCAGGGACTTTGCCCTCGGGAGTGCTGTATTCACATCCCACGTGGGAGTTACTCTACTGCATCCTGTACTGAGACCTTAGTGGATATTTGTCCACATCAAAGAAGGCACCAAACATGAGCAGGCTTGGCTTGCAGGTGTCAGTCATGTGAATAATCCCAGTGAAATCATTGGGCCAAATTTTAACCTCATTTATGTTGGGAAAAATCAATGGAGTTACTCTGGATTTACACCACTTTATGAATGAGATTGGAGTCTTGCTCGCGGGAATTTGTTCCCCTGAGTGAGGGCTGCAGGATCAGGCAGAGAACATACAGCAAATGACTTGCCATCAACATAATTCCTGTATTGAAAATGAGGTTGTTAGTCTCCATGCTGAAACAGAATTCCTTATAACTCTGTGTGTGTGTGTGTGTTTTTGGATGAGTGGGGAGCTCCTATTTATAAAGGGAGATGGGATATAACAGTCACTGAGACCAGAGAATTAAATTTCAGTTCCATCACCAGGACAACTGAGAGGAAGTTACAAACCAGAGGTCCCATCCTGCCACCCCTCCGGGAGCAAGGATTATTTGTAGGATTGAGGGTTTCAGGATCAGTCCTCAGAGTGAAGAAACCAGCCCAGCTCCAAAGGTCCCCTCTCCTCCACAGCACAGGGAACAAAAAGGATATTAAATAAACATTAGAAAAATAATCAAATCAAGTGTCCGTTGTTACTGAGATAAACATTTACTTGGTGTTCAGATACTGCAATGAGATGGGCTAGATAGATCTGTGAGTATGGATGGATAACTAGACAGACAGATGTAATAATATGCATAGTTGCATCTCAGTTACACCAGCATGGGCCCCTGAAATCTGAATCTGTCTCACTCTAAGGAGGTTTTCATATCTACCCCTGACTGTCTGAGCCACGCTCTTTGCAAGGTTTAATTCCTAGCTCTTTGTAAAGCACCCTGACCTAGCGAATATGTAAGACTCTGTATTCAGCCCAATTCTTTTCTACTTTATTCTAATAATTGAGATCCATAGCGGGAAGATTAGTCTGGATGAATAAAACATTGTGGTAATAAGGTTTATTATTCTATTCGTTTATTATCGAAGGCATGAATTGAAGTCAACAGGTTTAAGAAATTGCTTCCAATTGCAAAAAAATATATAAAACAAATAGGACTGTATAGTTTCACTGTGTTTCTGCCTGTCTGTAATTGTCTGTGTAGCTCTGCCTCTCAGCCACAAACACAACTGCCCTCCGGAGATACACACCCACGCGTCAAACTCAAACACCCCTCGACACTCCATGCTCAGACAACATGTCCCACATTCACACACACACCTCTTCTAGCTACTTATCCTGCCCCCCAACAACAAACTCCCCTCAGTACCCCTCCAAGCTGAATCAAACACCTCATGCACATATTCGAGCACCAGCCATCTCCCCACACACCCAGGCCGATGCCTTCTACCCCAAACACCCTCAGCCCTGCTCACACCATAAACCATCAACATGCTCTCAGACACATAGATACACCCACCTCCCCAGCACATCCATCCCTGTATTTAGACACATTCTACACACAGACACCACACAAACCGGTGCACACCCTCCACACACACACTTTTCCTTCAGTCCTTAAAGCATTTTTAAAGCCACAAACCCCTGCAGTTCTTATGAACAGCCCCTGTGAGCCCCAAGACCCAGTGATAAAAATGTGGGTGCACCCCTGAGTCCTGTCTACACTACTACTCCTACTGATGCTACGTCTCAGGAGCTGTCCTGCTGGAGAATTACCGAGCCCATTTTTGCCGGCGCAGACAAAGCCTCTGGGATGGCTTCTGATCTCATTTACTCCAGTGCAAATTGGGAGTGACTCCAGTGGATTTACACTGGAGTCACTGAGATCCAAATCGGGGCCTATCACAGCAGCTGTGGTTAGAGAAATACGTGTTGCAGGCTGGCTTGGTACTTGGTGCCTCTATGTTCTGGGGGTTTCTGACCCTGATCCAATGCTCTCTGATGTCTGATTTCAGGGGGTACTAGACCAGGCCCTGTACGGGGAACTCATGAGACCATGTGCCCTTTTAGGGAGCAGCCGGGTTGCAGGTGGATTGGGGAGGGGAGGCTGATAACCAGCAGCAGCCAGAGAAGCTTCCAGTCAGCCTGGATTTCTCATTGCAAATACGGGCACCCTGAGCTTCTGCACAAAGGCATTTGGGGGCAACAGAAATGGGTCCAAAGGGTTTTAGACGTATGCAGGGCTGAGCCCCGGCGCACTGTGGGAAGCGACTCTGCGTCAGAAGACGCCTCTCGGTTCTCTCAAGGGCCTTTCCGGCTCCAGACAGAGTTAATAGCCAACAGCACCAAGTGCGATCATAGGCTCAGATTCAGTACAATGAGTCCCAGCCAAATGTCTCCTCATCCCGCTGCCAGAGCTCAGAGTTGGCCAAAGATCCCACTCAGATTAAAGACCTTCAGCTGGAGAATTCCCAGCCCTCTGTTCGCCCACTAATGATCTGGGGGCCTCATGTGGGGGGGCTGCATCACTTCAGAGCCACCGGGCCTCTACCCGATGGCCCCACGTAGGGTCTAGCACAAAGTGACGAGCTGGCCCAGTGGGCGGATGCACCAGCCATTCCTCTCCACTTTCACTGTGCTCTGCGGCTGCTTCAATTCCCCCAGCCCAACGCGTTCCCTGGGGTCTGCTGCAGCCTCCCCAGGCTGTAAACGCACTGCACAGTACGGCACAGCTCGCCGCCCCTGGTCGCTCTCAGAGGGGTTTGCAAGGCAGGACCGAGGGGCGTGGCAGAAATGAGAGGACAGGCCAGGAACGGAACCGTCGAGGGGACTGCAGGACAGGATCGAGGTGCATTGGCAGAGCGGGGGAGCGGGGAGCCCAGGGCTGCAATAGCAGGAGGCCCTCACGACAGGACCCAGGTGCCCGGGCAGAACTGAGGTGGGTGGGGAGGTAGGCGTGGACTAGCCGAGATTCGTGCTGCTGCAGGTTGGGACTGAGCATTGGCAGAGCTGTGAGCGGGTGAATGACTGGAGCACCAGGGAGGCTTCAGGTGGGTGCTGAAGCACATGAGCGAAGCCTTGTGGACAAACAGCTGCCTTTGCATAAGCTGAGCAAGGCTGGAAACATAAAGCACCCTCTGGGCTATTTGTTTATTGAGCCGGCCCTCCCGCCTTCGGGCCGAGTGCTGTTTCAGAGAGCGCTGACTCCGCCCGTGTGATGGCCCCGGGGGCTCGCCGTCGGGCTCAGCCATTCTACTGCACGTTCCCCTCTCTGCAGGTCTCCCCTCCACAGGTCATACAGGTGGGAGCCATGACAAGTCTCTGCTCCCCAGTACAGTCTCCTCGCTGGCCTATGGGTGGTGCTCCAAACACCAACAACTCCCCTCCAACAATGATCAACCCCCATCACTTTTTACACCCATCCCGCCTCCTCCTGCCCCGCCACGTGAAGGAAGGATCGTTTCCTTCTCTGAGATCAGCTGTTTCTTCCCACCTTAAAGACTACATTTCCCATCAGGACCCTCTTCCCCTTAGCCTTGCAGTTGGAATCCAGTTTGTGAATATTCATATATAAGCCAGGCGGATCTGTGACCCCAGCCCCTGCATCCCATGCACATGACAGGATCCCTGAGGATGGGATGGGATTAGAGTGACCAGACAGCAAGTGTGAAAAATCCGGACGGGGGTGGGGGGTAATAGATGCCTATATAAGAAAAAGACCCAAAAATCAGGACTGTCCCTATAAAATTGGGACATCTGGTCACCCTAGATGGGATCTGGAAGCTCAGGACGAGGGCTAGGTTCATGAAGCACAGCCGTGAACAGGGAAGTCTGGAACAACGAGTCGAAGGCGCAGAACAAGAAGCAACTCTGTCATCTAGTAAGCAGCCGTGAGAAGAGAATGGGATTGTACTCACATCAATGCCTGGCTTCCCCGGGGGCCCGTCCGGACCTGGAACGCCTGGTTCCCCCTTGGAGCCCTTTAAAATAGGCATTGGGAAAAATTAAAGGCAACGTCCTGAAAAGGCGTGGAAACCAAAGCATGTCGGAGAGCTGGTGGCACACTTACCGGGGTCCCAGCAGCGCCTGGTGGGCCTTTGTCACCCTAGGGAAACAAGAGATCATTATAAACAGGAACCATCCTGGGCTTCTGCAGAACCTTCCATTCCTGAGCGCCGGATGGATGGTCCGCGAAGCACATCCAGGCACCTTCTCCGCCACAGCAGAAAATCGTCAGCCCCCAAGACTGGAGGATTTCTATCCAGGCAGGGGCCAGTCTCCAGACAGCTTCCTCTCCCCATCTGGGTTGTCACACAGGGACTCAAGCCTACTGCCGAGCCACTTCTTTGGTGTCAAATGCAAACCGGATCCAATGTAACAGTCATTCAAAACCTGACAGAGCAGGAGCAGTGAACACACAGGGAGGGGACGGAACTGAAGGGCAAAGTGAGCTGGAGAGGCTGGAGCAACGGGGGCTGCAGGCCAGGAGGAACTAAGCACATGCAAGCTAGGGGGTGTATCCCAGCTGCACCACCTGCCCATTGCAGTAAAACAGTTGTGTCTCCAGGGTTTCTCCGCATGCTGCTCTAATATCCATCTGCTCTGCCACCAAGCTCTCTGGGTGCCCCAGGGATTAGAACCAGGATTCGTGCTCAAAAGTATCTGAACTTTAAGAGGGGAGCCATACAGTGGGCTAGTTTGGGAAATGCTGACCTAAAGGGATCGCTCCACCCTGCCTTGAAGGGCAGCCACCTCTGGGGTGGGATGCGGCAGCTGTGGAACAGAACTCAATGCACCAGCTTAGGACCGGGTGAGAAGAAAGCTCTAGTCAGTTGAAACAAGAGGGAGGAATTTAGAGGGAGCAGAATGACCCGAGTTGGAATGTGACCTGTCTGATGGGGTAACAAGGCGTCTCACAACCCAGGCTTCACTTGAACGTCTCATCCAAGGGCCAGCGTGTTAAACACGAGGCCACTGGGGCAAATGCGGGTTTGATCTGGGCTGGCTAGTTTAAGGGGGCTGCCTGCATTGGAACGAAGTGCAGTTTAGTGCTTTAGTCCTGCTTTAAGGGATGGGATGGCAGCAACAGACACCAGGACTCTGAATGTCTGAACCAGCCCCTCTCACCCACTGCTTCAGGAGCCCCAAAAAGAGAAACAGCCTTTCAGTGCTGCAAAGAGCCCTCAGGAGGCCTCAGGTTCCAGGTTCACATAGTGGAGCCACTGCCAATAAAGGTGCATCGTTAGCCCTCCGATGAGCTAGCCCTAAGTAGTGCTACAGGGTTACTTGGCTGCCTGAGATGAGAAGAATCCTTCATGGGCTGCACGTGACCACACCAGTCTGGAGGTGACACTCACCCTGCGTACCTCTCCAGACTAGAGCAGGCTTTGTCCAAATGCTCCACAGGATTTTGCTCGTCAAAAGCCACTGCTCTCCTCCCCCACCCTGGCTTCCAGGGGGTGGGTCCGAAGAAGAAGCCACAGCTACATTCAGTGTATAAATAGCACCAAAATCCCACACCAGGGACGATGCGTCTCTCCAGAGGGGCTGGGCCCAGAGAACAGGTCAGTTCTTGATTACTCACAGGTCTGGCCTATCTTCCCGGCACCCTCCCTGAGCCTCAGGCGGAAAGTTGTCAGTGCTCTGGCACCGCACACCCTTCAGAAACCTCACCACTGCATCCCCAGTGAGCAGGCAATTGCCCCATTGCGCCAAATGCCCCGATCCCTCCCCCTGCCCTTCCAAACCCCAGTGAACCCCTTCTGGCTCCCCCAATGGCATGCTTCCTGCAGGAGCTATGTGTAGACCTTTCCCTCCACCCCTTCTTCCTCCCTTAGGATCCCCTCTGCACTTCTCATCTTTGGGTGCCTGAGTGGGGGAGCCTCAGGATCGGGCCCTTTGCTTGGCGCTTGATGCAGATGGCTTTACTCTAGGCTTGTTGCTTTTCTGTACATTTCAGAGACGTTTTACTCATTTCTGACAGTGCTCTGAGCGATTTGGCCGGGGCCCCAGGGAGCAGGGGAAGAGGGGCTTTGCACATACAGTTATTATTTTAATTATTAACCATTCTGAGCCAGATTTGCAAAGGTATTTCGGCGCCTAAAGGTGCAGATAAGCACCTAATAGAATTGGGAAAATCCCTTAACTCCCATTGATTTCAAGGTGATTTTGAAAAAAAATCTCACCAGGTGACTAGCTGCACTTTTAGGCATCTAAAGACCCTTGAAAATCTGGCCCTTGGAGACAAGTCTGCCCCTCCTGGCTATCGATTTGTATACCAGAAAAAAACAGGCTTTGCAAATCCACCCTCTAGTGACTTCAGAAGGGACAATCCTGGCCCAGACGACTCTGAAACGGACAGAGAGGCCCATGCAACAGTGGTGGGTGCCTTATTTTTACCTGTATTGCAATAGAATTCAGAGGCCCCAATCAGAACCAGGGCACAAACACATAGAAAGAGGCAGCCGCGTGCTGACGAATCTAGGAGAGCCAGCAATGAGAGGGTTAAGATATAATGTCCCAGTTTCTCTCCCCCGACCTGCCCCGCATTGTAGGAATGAAGGGGTTTGGGTCCTCTGAGTTTAAGAGGGTCTGTGCCTTTTATTTCCACCCCTAGGCAAAACACCAGATCCCTGCTAGTTGCAGAGACCCACAGATGTGAAGGTCACAGGACGAAGGTTGGTAATTTCATGAATAGACTGACGTGGCCGGAGGGGCCAGTGCTGGCAGAGGGCTGGGTGAGCCAGCAGGTCCCATCCACTCCTTTGTTCCCTATGATCCTGACCTCCCGCATAATACAAGCCAGAGAACTTCACCACCGCGGTGACGCCTGCAGCCAAGCCCAGTGGCATGACAAAGGCCGACTCCGCGGAGGTTTGCATGTCAAGCCCAATCCTGCTGCTAGCGGGAGTTTTATCTGGACTGAGGGCCCCATTTGGCTCCAGTTTAAGTTAGGAGAGGAGGGATCTTTGCAGAAGGAGCCCCATCCTACCACACACAGAGAACAGAGATTCAGCACACAGACTATGCACACCTCCGTCCTCTGCTGGCCACAGCTGAGAAGTGCAACTATGTACCCTGATACAATGCCCCTCTTTGTCGCTAACGCTCCCTGCCCTCCTCCTTCCCCAATCCCTTGCTCAGGCCCCTGAGCTGTGTACTCACATCAGTGCCGTCGGATCCTGGCACTCCTGGCGGACCCGGGGGCCCCCGGGGGCCGGGCTCTCCTGGAGGACCTCGCTGAGGAAAAGGAAAGAGAAGCACACGTTCCCGGTCAGGAGAATGCCCCAAGTACAGAGCTCACGGCCCTCCGAGAAGCTGGGAGTAGGCGACACACAGCATAGCGGACAGGCCAGGGCCCAGGAAGCGACAGCTGCTTCTCCCCGTCCTGAGCTTCCCTTGCAAAACAGCCCATCCGCGAGCAATTTTGTTCTGACTAGAGAAGAAAGCAGGCTCGAGGCTTCTCCCCCGTAGCTGGGGTTTATAGAGGGACGAATGGGGCAGGCCAGGGAAAGCGTCTGAGCAAGCTGTTCCCTGAATCTGCTCCTTGTTCTCGAACACCCCAGCCGGGGTTTGCATTTTCTCCTCTCCAGAGTGAAACCCAGAGCCTGACTCTGATCTCAGGCACATGGGGGTAAATCAGGAGTAGCTCCATGGAAACCGGTGGAATTACAGCCCTTGTGTGTGTGCGAGATCAGAATCATGCTTCCACCCACCCATCCCACCTCCAACAGGCAACTTCCATCTTAAGGATGCGCTTTAAAGTAGCCTCTGTTTTTGCAGCTCACCTTAGTTGATACAGAGTTAAAGATCCAGGCTGAACTATCCGAAGTTGCTGAGGGGATTTAAATGCCCCAGGCCCAATAATTTTAAAGGGAATGGAGTATCCAAATCCCTTAGGCCATTTTGCAAATCTCACAGCCTTAAACCCTGCTAGGGGAGAATAGGCATCTTTACAGAAGCAGCCTCGTCTGCAGCCTTGAGGCTTTTGTGGTAGGAATTCCACAAATGAATCCCTGCTCCCCTTTGGGGGCGTGAGAAGGAAAGAGACTAAAAGCAGAGATGGAATTCAGGGATTCTTGGAAATAAAAATCAGACAGGCTGGTTGCCTCTGTCATGGCCAGCGACAGCCTGGGGCTTTGTTCTTCACTCGTCAGTGCTTATTTATTCTAAAGGGAAGAGGCCAGTTGAGTCTGTACATTTGTTAGAAAGAAAAAAGTTCAGCATTGCTCCTTATCCATAAATAGCAGCCAGCCAGCAGCAGAGAGCGAGGTTTCCTGGAAGCACCCAATGAATAGGCACCTTTGTCCTTGCCAAATGCTTCTTTGTTTTTAGGGCTCCCAAGCCCTAGGCGCTGTTGTGGTCTCAAGCCGGCCCCTTGCTGTGGATTCAGCTTGGTTCCAGGCTCCTACAAGCCACTATGCATCCACTACAAGCCTCTTCTGTGCAAGCGACGGTGTGCTCCAGCTCTCTGTCAAGGGAGAGCTTCCTTCAGAGCGGCCCGGTTCAGCTCTGTCCCGTATTCTTTCCCACTCGCTGCCTGGAACCTTTCTTTGGAAAATGACGCTTCCACTTAGAAAAAATTGATCTTCGTGTTTTGTTTTGTTTTGTTGGCCAAAAAAAAAAAGAAAAAGCTATTCTTGGGGGTAATACTCAGTAGGACTGTGCCTCTGTAGCACTCAAATTGGGGGCAGAGGGAGTATTTCCTTCTAGTACAAACCCGTCCCCTACCAGCACAAGCTTATCTCTGGCTCCTAAAGACACTTCCAAGGAGCACCTTTCCTTCTCGTTAGAATGCCCCAAGTTGCATGATGCTTCCAAAAACCGTCCAGGGGGACGAGGGTGGGAGAGAGAATACCCCCAATCTGGCTCCATCCCCGATAGGGCTTTATCTCCATTATCCCTCTTCGCAAAGATCCAGGGACCTACAAAGGCCTGCTGCCTCTCTGCAAATCCTTCCATTCAAACCCTTCCCTAGCAATCGCTAACCAACGCAGCCCTCCTCCCCAAGCAGTTCTGCAGCGACTCGATTGCAGCAGGATTCCACCTAACCAGAAACACGCAGGCACGGCCCCGAGGGGACGGGAGGCAAAAGACACGGACGGTGAATGAAAGAGAACCTTGTGAGTCTGAAAATCTCCAAAAGAACCGTGCCACTCAGGTGCTCCCTTTCTCCAGGGCCCCCTCAGTCTCCCAACAGAGATGAAGATGGTTTCGATTATTTCGAGGTTATTTGGGGGCATCGGGGCTCTGGATTTTCCCTGGGCGAGGCACTGCTAGAATGGGAAACTCGCTGAAAGCTCATATTAAAATAAGAGGAGGCAAAGACTCAGAAAGCTGCTCGGCATTGCAAGCAATTTGACAAAGAGCTCAACATTTTACAGTGGGGTGCAGACAGGGGACAGTTCCCCAGCCCCCCAGCCCAACCCTGATACATTCCCAGCATAAGGATATAAAGGAGAACACTTACAAGCTGAGCCAGACATAGGCAGATGGCTTGGAGGAGAAGGCAGATTTTTAGGCTACCAAAGGAGTTAGCCATGGTGAGGGCTTCTGGCTAGCTCAGAAGCAGGGAAGTTTCCCCTTCTGCTAGCTGAAAGTCCAGGTAAAGCCAGCCAGCCAGCCCTCAAATGCACACGCTTGCAAATCCAACAGCTGGACAGACTTTTGCAATAGCCTGGAGGAGGAGAGAAGGTGGGGCAGAGTCATAAATATGGAGCAGCCTCGGAGGTGAGGGCAGAGAGATTGGCTGGGAGTCCCCTTCACCCCTCCTCTGTCACATGAGACCCCCAAAGAACTAGCTCCAGTTCATGGCTCAGGTGAAGGGGAAGTTCTTCCAGGCAGGGCAGGCAGGGGAAAGAGTCTAGCCAGAGATCCTGTGCTTTCGAACTGAATGAGAGTCACAGTCGCTGATATTCAAAAGGCTTTAAAATAGCACGAGGGCTGTGAAAGAAGCCTTCAGTTTAGACAGAAAATTCACAGCGAAGGCTGCGGGTTAGGGTGGTGTTTGTATACATCACACTATCAGATGCTGTATCTTAAGCAGGTTGGGCCCTGTTTGGCCCTTGAATGGGAGACCAGGGAGTGAGAAGAGTGACTCCTGTCTCGGAGTAAGTGGTGGCCTCAATGCTGTGGGGCTAGAGGAAGCAGTGTGGGGGGACTGGATAGGGGGTGATCTCTTGTGGGAATCAATGCTGAGCCCAGAGCTGTGCTGTGGAGGTGATTTCTCCTCATGATCAGGGGTGCTGTGGTGTGTGTGACTCCAGAAAAGGGGTGTTCTCCTCCACAAGTGCTGACCTTGATGCAGGATGTGCCATCTTTTGGCGGACATGTAGAACTGGGTCCTGATGAGTCTGTCCAATCAACAAAAATCAATATTCGCTAGAAATGGGCCACAGTACAGATCCAAACCCCTTTGAATTTCAGTGGTGATCAGGTCCAAATCCCCAGATTTTAATCTACCCAGTTGGTTTCATTGTGGGTCGAACAGGGGAGCCCTATTTCCCTGGTTCTGGTTCAGGTGGGGCTGATACGTCCCAGGAACTGCAGTTCACACACAAGATGTCGTTCCCAGACAATGAAAAGCCCACGAGGTCAGTGTATCTAGCAGGTTTCCATCCCTCTGGGCTTCTGTACAATGTCTAATCTGAACCCAATCCCTAACTCCTGATCACACTTCTAATCTAACACTCGCCCTCCGAGCCTGTTTCAGACCCGAATGCCGCCCCCTGGACCCATCTGCCACAGACACATCAAACCACTGACTGTCCAGATGGAATCAGTAGGAAAGCAGACTTCCTGGGGGACTAAAACAGCAGAGGCCTCTCCGTTGGGAAGGCTGCCAGAAAGTCACTGAGAAATTCCTCATTGGATTGTGAGTGATGTAGGGAAAGGAAGGAGAGAAGCTATGCTAGGAATTCACCCAGGGACCTTCTGCTTCGAGTAGGAAGGAGGAGATGGGCCAATTTCTGTAGGAAGAATGGGTTCATCACAGATCCCACATGGCGCCAGTGTAACCCACTGGTGAGTGTGTTACAAGTCCTGCTCAGTGCTGATCCATAGAGCACATGAGTTGTTACAGCCCCCATCTCTGGAGCTTTGGCTTATGCTGGAGTTGCCTCTGTTTTTAAAGCTCTGAAGGTCCCTAGTTCAATCCTGTGTGTGTCAGCCAGGTAGCAGCCATCTCACCAGTGGGGGTGTTATCTAGCTGAGGTGCTCAGAGTAGCCCTGGGCTTGGCTACGCAGTCTTGCTGTGCATGGAGACATGGAATTGGCCATCCTAGGGTCTGGCGAAAGATTCACCACAACCAGCAGCCTGCCCCAAATTCCCAGGTCCTAAGTGCAGTGGAACTCAGCGTTGTGAACTCTCAGGATTTTATCCTAAGCCTCAAGGTAGTCACTGTTTTCCTTAAAGCCCCAGCTGCTGGAGTCCCAAGACCCTCAGATCTCTCCCTTTTCTTTTTTTTTTTTTTTAAAAGGAGATTTCTACCTGGCGAAAAATGCACTCGAGTAACTTAAGGCTCAAAAACCAGAAAGTAAAGAAACAGAACCCAACACTTATTATTTTAAGAAAACAATCTCGTGACTTTTAAGACAATCTCGTGATTTTGACGGGGCCAGACTCAGGATTTTGACTCCCTGGGGGCTGGCATAGTGAGAACTACTTCTGGCTTACCCAAGAGGAATTATACCTGCTAACATTAAAAACTGATCAACAGAATGTCTTTTTACACAGCACATAACTAGCTCCAACTCTTAGGCCACATGTCGCGGTTCCAGGGGGAACTGTGTTTTAGACGTCTTTGCAGTCCCTCTTAAGTGCACCCTCGGATGGCAGATGTGGCTTCCTTCACCTTTCTCTGGTGGGACACCGCAATTCCACCCCTCTTGGACTGGATCTCTGGCTTCCAACCCATTTCCTACATTTGAGAACACGATAGGCCCAGCTGTATTTGGCAACTGCAAGAAAACTTCTCTCTGGGAGCCAAACGCAACTTCTTCAAAATAAACATATTGTTTATTCACCAAAAGGTACATAGCAAGCAGAGGAAAGGGTTAAAACAACAAAAGTCTGGATGCGTCTGGTCTCACCTAACTTCATCCTTTCTTTACGTTTTGGTAAGTTTTACTTAACTCAGCTACCTCCATCTCTGAGCTGGGAGAGACAGGCTGCGGTGCTGCATTCTCTCCGTGTCACTTCCAGCAGCTGCTCCCTACCTCCTTCCTCTGTAAGTAGAGGTTTTTAACGGTTTAGTGTCCTTTGATCCTAAATTCTGGTCTTGGGAAAATAAATCTGTTAACCTGACAGGAGCCATTTCCTGATTAATAGCGCCCCCACTTGGTAATCTCTCTGGAGGTATCTTTGTCATTGTTTCATTTCCCTCTTGAGCGCTCTAACCAGCCTTCTTTGATGGAACACCATGCAGTCAGATGGAATAATATCAGTCAGGTAAACTGAGGCACATATGCTAGTAATACAAAAAGAGATCTCTCTCATTCTCCACTCTGCACCCCTTGCCAGAATCAGCAATAGAACCAAACAATCTCATTTCTCAGTCTCTCACTCTGACCACTAGATCACACTCCCCTTGATTACTCACCTGCCAAAATTCAGCCTGTTGCGGGTAAACAAAGGAGAACTGTTTTATTTTAAAGGGGGTTTTGTGAGCACGTGTGTGTTTAGCTTTGCAGTCTGTGCACACATTCTACTAGTGATCCAGAATCTTAAGTCGTTTATGTGTGTTTCAGCACTTTGCTGTTCACCTTCAAAGGTTGCACTGGTCATTGTAATTGGAATATTTGTTGTTAGCAAGCCAGCTTTTGAAAGAGGCTAGCATTGGAAAACAAAATATGCATGAACTGGTCAGTGCAGTGGGGAGATGGGGGCATAATCTTCTCTATCTACCTTAAATGTTACTATGGCCCCTTTCCCTTTCGGGTCTATACACAGAAACAAGGGGCAATTCCCCAACAAATGCAGAAGTTTAATTCAAGCGCTCAACATCACAGATTTGGCCTCTGTTGGAAGTCAGTGGTGCATCTAATTACTAACCGCGGTGGGTAGCTAAAACTGTAGAAGTCACTTAATTAGGAGCCTCCAGTGGATGGCTTAGTGTCCCAATCAAAGGACAATGCTGGGATGGGGGAAGATTGCAAGTCTTAAAATTAAATTATATTATTATGTATTAATTATTCAGAGACCTGAGTTCTATTCCTGGCTTTGCCCTGACCCTGGGCAAGTCACGTCACCTCTCAGTGCCTATATTTCCCCTCCCGCCCTTTCCCTGCCATATTTATATATATTGAAAGCTCTTTGGGGGCAGGAACAGACTCTTGCTATGTCTGTACAGCACCTAGCACAATGGGGCCGTGATCTCATTTGGAGCCTCTAGGCCCTATTGGAATACAAACAACAGTCATTACTATTTTGTATTACGGTAATGCCACCAATCAAGTTCGGGGCCCGTTGTGCTAGGCGCTGTACAGATGCTGAGTAAAAAGACAGTCCCTGCCCCAAAAAGCTAGATGTCGATTATGACAAAGATGCACCAGGTGGGGAGACACAGAAAGTGGGGGAAGGGAGGAGACCTGGTAACAGCAAAGTAAGTAAGTTATTGTGCAACCTTCATGGCGTTCGATGGGAACTGCAAGCATGCAGCACCTCCTAAAATTCCAGCCCTCAGTGAAAATAGTTCCACCCTTGTTGCACTTCACCTTCTTTTGATGTTGCAGAGACGGACTGAGGAGTACTGTATCTCGATCGCTAGTCCCCCTGCCCACAGTTTTCAACCACATTTTGGCATTCTCCATGGTCCTTTCCATGCTGCGTGACGGAGAGCATGCGGCCCTTCAGAGATTAAGGACCAGATGCTCAGGTGGTGGAAATCAAAACCAATGGAGGGATGTGGATTGACATCAACTCTGAATCTGGCCCTTAATAGCAGCATGCCAAGACAAGGACAGAACCGTGCAGAGGGGAAAGGGAACAGTAGAGGGCAGCAGAAAACAGAGCAACTGTCTCTGTATATGAATTGGGAGGGTTACCCCTGCTCTGCAGTTTCCCTGTCTGAGAAAAACTACCTGCTAGGCTCCAGGAGATCACTTGTGCTGTTAAATCTCTTGTCATATGGTCCCAACTGAAAAACTTGCACTGTGGGCAGCTAAAGAGTGTCCCACCTAGGATTTCCCATTGCAAAGCCCCTGGTCCCATCCGACCAGCACTGTTTATTGGCATGCCAGAGTTGGGCCATTAAACAAGCACCGCATTGTTTTAGAGACCCCGCTGATATCTCTGGCAATCAAAGGTGTGCAGCTAAAGGTTCGGCGCATGCTGAAATCAACTGACGAGATTATCCTGGAGACTGAGCTGTGTTTCCAATGAATTATTTACTTCGAGCAGCATGGAAAGTGGGGATCATCTTTTAACTGCTGTTTCCCAGAGAACATCTGAGATGAGCTGAAAAAGGCTGGACAGATGTGAGGTACAGGAACTGGGTGGAATTCAGGAGATCAGTGTACGTCTCTGCCACAGACTCCTAGGTGACCTTGGGTGAGTCATTTAATGTCTCTGGGCCTCAGTTCTCCATTTGTAAAGAGGGGATAGTGATACTTCCCTACCTCATGGGGGTGCAGTGAGGATAAATGTTTGAAGGTTGCTGGCTTATTATGGAAGTGGGGGCCATATAAGTACGTAGTCAAAGAGCTAGAATAGGAGTCTGAGATCCATGTTATTAAACAGAGCGTGGGCTCATCTGTTCTGGGATCCTGAGAGCGAGCAATGCCAAGTGTTTGCACCTAACTGCAATGCTGCCGTGGAAATTTTCTTCCTGACCTCGGCTTACACCTTGAAGCAAGAAGATGCTTTTCCTACTAACTTATTCATAGATGTCTAGTCTTTTAGTTTCTGAAAGAAGGCGCTTCTGTCCAACCACACTGTCTCCACTCAGCACACCAGATATTCCCATGGTGAGTTCCTTTTGCAGTCATCAGAGGCACCAAACACCATCTGGTGTTGGGAAGAAATTCCCCTTCATGGTGATGACTGTTGCACAATTCTCTGTGTGCATTTTGGAGGGAGAAGTCACCTATTTTGGAGGCATTATTTATTGTTGGCCAATATTGGGGAGAAAATACTGAGCTACATAGACCTGTTGGTCAACAGCAATATTCCTGTAGCACTCTAGAGCAGGGGTGGCCAACCTGTGGCTCCGGAGCCACATGCGGCGCTTCAGAAGTTAATACGTGGCTCCTTGTATAGACACTGACTCCAGGGCTGGAGCTACAGGCGCCAACTTTCCAATGTGCCAGAGGGTGCTCACTGCTCAACCCCTGGCACTGCCACAGGCCCTGCCCCCACTCCACCCCTCCCCTGAGCTGGCCGTGCCCTCGCTCCTCCCCCCCCACAAGAGCCTCCTGCACGCCATGAAACAGCTGATCGGGAGGGTGGGGCAGGGGATCGGCTGCCGGTGGGTGGGAGGCACTGGGAGCAGGGAGGGAGCTGACTGGGGGCTGCTGACGTATTACTGTGGCTCTTTGGTAACGTACATTGTAAATTCTGGTTCCTTCTCAGGCTCGGGTTGGCCCCCCCTGCTCTAGAAGGTGCTGTTCTTACCATTGGCTTTATGGTTGGTGCAGCATTGGTTGCACTGCAGAGAGCAGGGCACCTGAGTGCACTTAGGAACCTTTGAGGATGGGCCATAGAACATAGGAACACGGGAGTGGAAGGGACCTCCTGGGTCATCAAGTCCAGTCGCCTGCTGTTGCTTGTCAATTATTAAACCTCCCTTATTCATTGCATTTTAATAGCATCTAAGACAGGGGCTCTTTAAATGTCAGTGTTGCACAGCCAACAGCATCCTTATCTGCGATCCAGAGATCCTGGGCCTGACTACACTCATGCAGCATACCAGCAATTCCTACTGGCTTCAGTGAGCGAGTTTCTCATTTGCAAAGGCAGCACAATCGAGCCCCCTGTGTTCAAATCTCACACCAGGTCTTGGACTCATAGAAGCACTCAGTAGGTCAAGACTGTCAACCTCTTCCTTGTCTCGCTAGGCCATATCCCACAAGAAAGAAGTCAAAGCAAGAGGAAAGTCCTGAGGATAATTCGATCTCACAAATCCAAACTAGTTAAAACCAGCTGTGACTCTCTAAGGCAAAACAAGAAAACCGAAAGAGCCACAGACTAAATCTTCAATGTCACTAAGTACAGTACTATCCATTCACTTCAAAGTGAGTTAATTTCATTGAATAAAGAAATACCTGTGACAGAATGGAGCCTGTGTTCATTCAGCACCACAGTCCACATTTAAGGCCAGTTTCTCCTCTCACCTACACCAGTGAGACTCTGTTGGCTGTTGTGGAGTTACTCCTGGTTGATACCAATGTAAGTGAGAGGAGAATCAGGCCCTTTGTTGCTTAAGAGAGCTGAGAAAGGGAGATGGGGGAATAAATGAAACTGAGTCCTCACCGTCTCCTCTAACATAAAAAACGGCCTGCTTTAAGGGGATTAGTATCCTGTCTTCTAAAAGGAAGGAGTGTTGGCTAGTGATTAGAGCACTCAACTCTGAGAAGCAGGACTCCTGGGTCAGATGCCCAGCTCTACCTGTGACTCACTGTGTGACACTCAGCGAGTCACTGTCCCTCAGTTTATCCAGCTATAAAATGGGGATAACAATTCCTCAAATGAGTGCAATGGGCTTTGGCAAAATGCCATGAGTTCCTTGCATGAAAGGGACTGTCAATGGTTAACTGTCCTTTCCGTTTTTTATCCTTGCCCGTTTTATGGCCAGCCTCCCTAGAGTCTAGGTCCCCCGGTATCTAAGTCTTGCTTTTTTTTTTTTTTTTAATATATCCAGACCCCCTTTAAATTCACTACCTAGAATGCACCATCTCATGTATCACATGCAAAGTGTGTTTTGGAAATTCATTCGTGATTCATCCTGGTGATTCCTTCCCAGCTCCCGCCTCTGTGAGGTTTTGTGTATTGGGGTAATATCAACAACCAAGCACTTCAACAAGCCTGGACCAAATTAACACTCTGAAGCACATCCACTAATATCCCAGAAATCATTGGGCCTAATTCTCCTCTTCCTGACACTGGTGTAAATTAGGAGTAACTCCATGACAGTCAGTAGAGTTACACAGGGTGTCAGACAGGTCTGAAGTCATTGGAGCTATGTTGATTTACATCATCTGAAAATCTGGCCCATCGTTCTTAGTGGCTCTCCTGTATTATTCAACGGCGTGGTTTAGGCTGTGGTTGAAGTGTCAGAAAGCCTATGATCTCTGCAGGGTTACACCTAGATACCTGGCGTGACTGGTTATGATAGTTCTGAGCAAATAACTCGTAAAGGTAATTAGCCTCTGAGGGGAAGATTTTCAAAGGCAAAAAGGGCCGTCAGGAACCCAGCTCCCACTGAAAGTCAGGTCTCTCATTCCCATTGTGCCCTTTAAAATCTATCCCCTCTGGCCCCATGATTAACTGGAGAAACTATGGGCTCTTGCATGTCTCTATGTGAAATGGTTTGCCCAACTAGCTAGATTAATAAAAACTAACTTAAAAGAAACTGGGGAGCCAGTTTAAAATTTCACTTTTCATTCTTGCTGTTTACTCTTTGCATTTCAGCAATGGAAAGGGACAAGTTAATTTCACTGTATTCCTTTCTAGTCAGTTTCACTCATGCACTAGTATAGCTACAATGTTTGGGTTGCATTGAAGTGTTTTCATTCATACAAACAAAAAAGCTGGTGTTCTTTGGATTTACAAGGGGCATTTCTGGACTTTAGTATTAAGGACACCTTGTTTTCACAGCACTGAAAACTGAGGCCTAAAGTTCATCATCCAGCTGTGATTTTTATTTATTTTGTGCCAGTGCAAACAGAATTCCATAGATATTACTAATGTACATGTAAGTGTTTGGGATTGGAGTGTCACTTTAGGAAGTGTCATGTAATTTGAAATGTCTCATAGACTGTTGCGTGAGGCTTACATTTTTTTCCCCAACACCACTGCTCAGTTGATCACAACTTTTTACATAGCGTGGTTGCTTAATTACTTCACTTAGCACCTCAAGATGAGGCCTCTGGGATTTGGGAAGCGTGTGTTTATAATACACATGTCCTTGTTAAAAAGCCTCTTCTAAGTCTTTTTCTCTCTAGTTATTTTTACCTTGTGTTTAAACTAGGACATTTTTTCCATTTGATCCGATTCTCTCCTGAGATCTGTCAGCCACCTGAGTCAGTGGCAAAGCTGCGGAAAAGCTGAATCTGACATTCTGCTTGTTTTGTCTAACTGCTTTTCCAGTTTGAGTGGCATTTATCTTCCTTTCCTACAGGTACATGCATAATCCCCTCCCCCCAGTATTGTTAAAGGGACTTACATGTGCATGTATTTCAGTGGGCAATCTGTTGCCCCGATGTAGCCATAACGTCCCAGGTAGCTGAGAACGTATGGTGCAATTAGAGAGATACGGTTGTGTTAATAAACGGCCTTGCTTCCAGGAAATTAAAAACTATTTGTCCTTGGCCCTTCCCCTTATGTCCATAGATACATTCTCCAATAGGGAGCAGAGCCCTTGGGCATGGAAAGTCCCAGTGCTGGAGGAGGGCCGCACACAGGTGGTTACGCTTAGGTGAGAGACACTGCCAAGAGTTCAGGGCAAAGTCCTGGCTAGGTTGAAAGCAATTTGGGTTTGTGCGACATCTCCTCTGAGAATCTGCATAAAGTCCTGTCCCTGCTCTGCTCTCTTCCTTCCATCCACCCCCCTACCCTTCTCCTGTCCTCCCTCCCTCCCCTTTATAGCCTCCCCCTCCATCATCCCCTCCTCTACCTCCCTCCCCCCACCCCCTCTCCACCCCATACCTTCTCCCCCCTCCCCATTTGCATCCCCCCATACCCCCTTTCCCCCCTTCCCCCACCCCTGCCCCATCCCCCCATACGTCCTGCCCCCTATTCCCCATCCCCTCTCCTCCCCCCATACCTCCTCTCCCGTCTTCCCCATCCCCCATACCTCCTCCCCCCACCCCCTCTCCATTCCCCCCATACCTCCTCTCCCCTCTTCCCCCATACCGCCTTCCACATCCCCCCATACCTCCTCCCCCCTCTTCCCCATCCTCCCCCCATACCTCCTCTCCCCAACCCCTCTCCATTCCCCCCATACCTCCTCTCCCCTCTTCCCCATACCGCCTTCCCCCTCCCCATCTCTCCTCCACTCTCCTCTTCCCCCCATCCCCTCTCCTCCCCCCATACCTCCTCTCCCGTCTTCCCCATCCCCCATACCTCCTCCCCCCACCCCCTCTCCATTCCCCCCATACCTCCTCTCCCCTCTTCCCCATACCGCCTTCCCCCTCCCCATCTCTCCTCCACTCTCCTCTTCCCCCCATCCCCTCTCCTCCCCCCATACCTCCTCTCCCGTCTTCCCCATCCCCCATACCTCCTCCCCCCACCCCCTCTCCATTCCCCCCATACCTCCTCTCCCCTCTTCCCCATACCGCCTTCCCCCTCCCCATCTCTCCTCCACTCTCCTCTTCCCCCCATCCCCTCTCCTCCCCCCATACCTCCTCTCCCGTCTTCCCCATCCCCCATACCTCCTCCCCCCACCCCCTCTCCATTCCCCCCATACCTCCTCTCCCCTCTTCCCCCATACCGCCTTCCACATCCCCCCATACCTCCTCCCCCCTCTTCCCCATCCTCCCCCCATACCTCCTCTCCCCAACCCCTCTCCATTCCCCCCATACCTCCTCTCCCCTCTTCCCCATACCGCCTTCCCCCTCCCCATCCCTCCTCCACTCTCCTCTTCCCCCCATCCCCTCTCCTCCCCCCATACCTCCTCTCCCGTCTTCCCCATCCCCCATACCTCCTCCCCCCACCCCCTCTCCATTCCCCCCATACCTCCTCTCCCCTCTTCCCCCATACCGCCTTCCACATCCCCCCATACCTCCTCCCCCCTCTTCCCCATCCTCCCCCCATACCTCCTCTCCCCAACCCCTCTCCATTCCCCCCATACCTCCTCTCCCCTCTTCCCCATACCGCCTTCCCCCTCCCCATCCCTCCTCCACTCTCCTCTTCCCCCCATCCCCTCTCCTCCCCCCATACCTCCTCTCCCGTCTTCCCCATCCCCCATACCTCCTCCCCCCACCCCCTCTCCATTCCCCCCATACCTCCTCTCCCCTCTTCCCCCATACCGCCTTCCACATCCCCCCATACCTCCTCCCCCCTCTTCCCCATCCTCCCCCCATACCTCCTCTCCCCAACCCCTCTCCATTCCCCCCATACCTCCTCTCCCCTCTTCCCCATACCGCCTTCCCCCTCCCCATCCCTCCTCCACTCTCCTCTTCCCCCCATCCCCTCTCCTCCCCCCATACCTCCTCTCCCGTCTTCCCCATCCCCCATACCTCCTCCCCCCACCCCCTCTCCATTCCCCCCATACCTCCTCTCCCCTCTTCCCCCATACCGCCTTCCACATCCCCCCATACCTCCTCCCCCCTCTTCCCCATCCTCCCCCCATACCTCCTCTCCCCAACCCCTCTCCATTCCCCCCATACCTCCTCTCCCCTCTTCCCCATACCGCCTTCCCCCTCCCCATCCCTCCTCCACTCTCCTCTTCCCCCCACCCCTTCTCCTCCCCTATACCTCCTCCCCCTCCCGCGTCTTTCCCTTCCTCCAGCCCCTTCCCACGGCCTCAGTCACGTGACCTGCTCTATCACGTCTCTCCCCGCCCCCGCTCCCGGCTTACGCCCCGCCCCCTCTCCCCTGATTGGTTCCCGGTTGATCCGCCGCGGCGTGACGCGAGGCGGCGGATCAATGGGGACGGGGCGCGGCCCGGCCCGTAGCCCCGCCCCTTCTCCCCTTTGGCTCCTCCCCTGCCCGGCTCGCTCCGGCCGGAAATAGGAAGCGGCTGAGCCTGAGGCAGCGGCGGCCGCTGCCGGGAGCGCGTCCCTGAGACCCCCCCCGCCCCCCGCCGCCGCCTCTGCCGGGGACCCGGCTCCGCTCCCGGCTGCCAGGGGCCCGGAGCCCCGCGCGGGGGGATCCCCAGTGACTGCGGGGCCGGGCCCGGTCCGGGGGCGCAGGGACCCTTGGGGGGGGCAGCGCCGCTGGGGGCGACCCGCCCTTAAAGGGGCCGCGGGCGGTTTGTTTGTGGGGGGTGGGGAGCAGGGTCCGCCCCCCTCCCTCCGCAATGACGGGCAAGTCGGTGCGGGACGTGGACCGGTACCAGGCTGTCCTGGCCAGCCTGCTGCTGGAGGAGGAGAACAAGTACTGTGCCGACTGCCAGGCCAAAGGTAAACGGCTCCTGGGGGGGCCGGGCTGGGGGCTCCCCCCTGCCGGTAGCTGGGGTGGGGGGGCAGAATGTAAAGGCACCTGGCGGATCCTGATCCCCTGGGAAGGGGCGGTGGGGGGTGGGGGGTGGATGCTTGAGGGCTTGTACCTGCAGATATTGTTGGGGGGGGGGGCGAGGGGGTTGGTTTGCAATACAAAATAAAAGGGCTGTGTGTGTTATCCACGGCAGCATGGCTTGGGAATCTCTTAGTGGGCTGCCTGTTCTCTCTTTGGGTGTCTAATGTCTTGTGCAGTGACCCCCTCCTGCACTCTCTGAGTCAGACAGGGTGTATTTGTGTGCGTGAATGGGAAGGGACCGAAGCGGCGCAAGCGGGTTGTGAACATGATCCCTGACTCAGTAGGTGAAGGGAATAGGGAAGTGGGTTTTAGCCACGAAAGCTTATGCCCAAATACATTTGTTAGTCGCTAAAGTGCCTCAAGGACTTCTTGTTCGTTTTTGCTGATCCAGACTAACACGGCTACCGCTCTGAGACCTGTAGAAAGAACATATCTAGGGATGGCTCAATGCGGTGATTATGTAACAGTGTCAACCGGGCCACTTTAGAGCATAGTATTCAGCAGCTTGTGTATTTATAAATGCTGTAGGTTGATAGAGGAAGAGGAGCGAACTCATTTGCATGCTGCGTACAAGTCATTGTCAAGACAAGGTTGTTGAACAAAACGTTATGCATCCAAACTTGGTCAAGGAGGACTTGAGGCATGGAGGGAATTCACTTGTGGAATGTGTGGGATTAGTTTTGACTAGGCCCCAAAAGCCTTCTCTTGTTGGAGTTTTTTGACAGCAAGTCCCCATCAGGGTAAAACAAGGCTTCCATGGTAGTGCCAGGCATCTTCCTGGACAGAGGAGGTGTGATTCATTGGTGGTGGATGTTGGCCATCAGCTGATGCTCATTATCACCTGACAGACTTTCTGATAACACAGGTGTTCAACATAAGGAGTCAAACCTAAAGTGCTAACTTTATTTGCACTCCATGCTATTTTGGAACACACATTGACACTAAGTCAGGCTTCCATCTGTTACCTTACCCTTATTAATGAAAGCTCTTTAAAGAATTTTTTTGTGAGGGAAGCAGGTAGACAGTGCACTTTCTTTGGATGTTTTCTACCCTCTGCTCAGAACATCTCCATATATGACCGTTTGAGGTCTAAAATCTTGTAGTCTAGGCTTGTGTATTCAAAAAGGTATTCTTGTCCTCTTGAGCAGATGCTAAATACCAGTTTAGTGCAAACAAAGGAGCAATACCTGCCCAGTTTGTATAAGTGTGTGGGGTGGAAACTTCTCCCCAATTTCCTCTCAGTAAATTTCTCCTTCATATCACAATGGATGGGTCCAGTTCCATTGGGAAGAGTGCTGGCACTAAAAGCTGCTTGGTTTTATCCGAACTTCATACTGTGGTTAGCTAATGAATTCTGAATTATAGCAGCCTACGCTAGCATCACCACAGTCAAGAGTCAGATGCCATTTCTGTGATTGTTTCCTGAGAAACAGGGTTTTGTAGCTCTGCTGTTCGTGTCATTTGGCAAACGAGTTGAATAGAAAATATGGCTAAAATCTGTCTCTAAGGACTCTTTCAAACATCCTGAATAAATGGTGGCTGAATTTCAAATACTGACAATTTGCAAACACTTAACCCTGTATGTGAACTGGACTTTCGCTAAATAAAATTCTTTTTAAGGGAAACTTTAAAAACTGGATTACATAACTTTGCAAAACATTCTCAGCCAAAGCATATCATCTATTGTGTCTTCCTACAGACTGTAACCTTACATTAGGGCTGTTGGCATGGGCATGGGATAATGTCTGAAGAAGCACATAATAATAGGATCCTGTGGGTATCTGAATGGAAATGGACCTTATGTGAAGTAGCCCTAGAGCTGATTAAGTGTCACTGGAAGAATGTTGCATTGCAATGGCTCCAGATACTATGTTTAATGTCAGAATTTTTGCTGTTTTCTCTTTTAACTACTCTTGTAGGAGAGGAATAAACTGTTAAAGATCTGACTTCAAAAGTGAAAAGGCAAAGCAATCAAAGGCAAAAAGGCAACAACTTCTCCCCTAACTCATCCTCTTGCACATCCGTGTATTTTCACATGGCCTACTATTCTGAGCCTTCTGTGCTATTTTTGCTATAACAATAACTTAAGGACAATCGCTTAGGCTCTTGGAATGTTTGCCTAATGAATTTCTGTAGGGGATTGGAATCTGGATTCCTGGGTTATGCCAATAACTGATCTTGGGTTAATCACAATACCTTTCTGCTTCTCTCTTTCCATTCTACAGAGGGATGATATTTATGTATATCAGATCAGTATGAGGCCTAATTAACAATTGTAAAGAGCACTTTTGTGATCTGTGAAGAAAATGAGTAACAGAAATGCAAAATTATTGTTCAAGTACTGCTTTATTTTCTTATGGAGGGCATTTGGGTTGAAGTTGGATACATATCTTCGGTTTCTAACGCTCTGTGTATTAGAGCTGTAGCAAACTGCATAAATGGATGATGCTGCATGTATTGGAGAGAAGATGACACAACTTAGAGAAGTGTTTTTACATTCCAATTATAATGTATATATTTTATTTGGTTTTTTTTTATTTGACATGTAAGCTGAATGTTCTTTTTCTTTTTTTAAGGGGTAGAGGTCATTGTCCCATTTGCTAGATCTTGGATGTATGTATCAGCTATTAAACAAAACTGGGTATATAAAAGCCATTCTTAAATCTCATAATTGCATTTTGAACAATGAGGATTGGTACTTTCTCCTGTTAATGTATAAACAAACAAGATGTCTCAGCAGAGAAGACTCCTGGATAAGTGTGATTTTCTTTTTTAAAGTGGCTGCCTATCCTGTTTATAGATAGTTGGAATGTTACAATTCCAGAATGCACTGGTGTGCAGGAAGTGAGGTTTTACAATCCAGCATTATTACCAAAGATGGTGAGTTACTTGTTACTGTGAAATCAGTCATGAAACAGGAAGAGGCTTTTTGTAAACGAACAAACTTAAATTGATCAAGATTGAACCAGTTTTCTGTTGTGTTGAATGGTAGCTGCTGTTTCTGCAACAGAATTGTCTTTGTACTAACAGTGGCAGGGTGGAGGAAGCCTCAGTTCTCATGAACCATAAGTGAAGAAGTCTGTAGTTCTTTAGCCAAACGCACTTCCTTTGTGGTTATTGGGTATTTCTGTGAACACTGCCAGCCAGGCACAGTCTGTTAACTTCCTGAGGAGATGGGTTATATTACATTTCTGTAACTGTATATATATCTTTCCATTGCCACTGTTAAGGCCTGCTCATGAAGTATGGGGCTCCCACAATTTCATTGTGTTGAAATTGTGGTTGCTCATCCACTTTTTTACCATCAGGCCCTTGCTGCAGAAACTAACCGAAGGCCTGGTGATATTGAAGTCAGCTGAATTCCCCGTCATTGGGAGTAGGCCTTTATGCTGCGCAAACATTAAAGAACATTTTTTGTTTGACACACACCTCTTCCGTCTAGGTAACTTAAAGCTCTTAAATAAAAATGACTTCTAATGAGAGAAGACCAGCTGGTGCATGCTAACTCCTCTGTGGGGTTTACAAGGAGAGAAATAACATACTGATTCTTTTGGTAGAAAGACTTACCTGGTCTTAAGTACAGTAGGGTATTTTGTGTGCTTCTAATTAGTTGCAAATCTGACTTCTGTTCCATGAAAGCACTCCAATAGAGTGCAAGCATATGGAGAATCTTGCACCGTGTCATTTTGATATGATTAGAAGAATCTTCATTGAACTTGTGCGATGCATGAATAAATATCCCCCAGTTGTGAGGATGGTAAAAATCTTGTTTTGGTTTCTAGCTGACAAATTCTGTTTCCCCTTCAAGATTAAATAAATTCTTCCATCGGCAGCCATTACTGCTGACCTGCGGCAGTTGTCGCTGAAAATGGCAGTTTTGTGGAAAGTAATTTATCAAGATTCCCCTTAGACTATACTTTCACATTAAGCCTGTTCCTTGGGGGCATTTTTGTGCTCATTTTCCTTGTCGGCAAATTCAGTGCAACATACTTCATTTAGGAGATGTGCAACACTTCAATGTTGAGATGGAGTCCAGGAAAGATGACCAAGGAATGAGAGGGAAGATTGTTCACTGATTTGGGGGGGGGGGGGGGGAGGAAAATCTTCTTTCTAGCCAGATAAACTACAATAAGAAGTACTTATAGGCATGTAATACTACAATTTAGTTCCCTGTCTCCTTGCTTTTATGCTCAGCTTATTGGCTTCTTGTATTTAGTGCTACTTAGGCTGTATCTAGCTCCATTCAACTGCCACCCACGCTTCCAGTTCTGCGAGATGTTTCAAATGACCTCACTCTACAAGCTGGATTATGAGTTCTCGGGCCCTCTCTCCACAGCAGTAGGAAAGAAATAAAGAACTGAATGCTGCAAAATGGCAGTTTGGTTCAACTGGAGTCATGTTGTGCATCCACCTCTTCCTTCATTTCAGTCCGCAGAAGAGAACTACTTGGGATGTGGATGATGATCTCATTTCCAGGAACATCAGTGCTTTGATCCTATCCACACTAGAAGCATAACCGTGCTAAGAACAACTTAGATTTCTATAACACCATATCCCAAAGGATACCTACAACTTTTTAAACACGGTGGCTTGTCTTGGGGATTCTAGCCCTGTTTTTCTGCCTGTTGTGAACAGGAAATGCCTCCTTTCAGAATAGTAGGCGTACCTCTTTGCCTGACAAAAAGGTTTTAGGTTTGCAGAGAGTGATTAGTATCTTCTTTCCTGGTGAAGAGATGCGTTTCAGGCAAGCGATTAAAAGCCAAGTTTGCTTGATTCAGAACCTCTACTGATTTTGTGCCTTGATAGACACAGGTAAAATACTACATCCCATGCCGACATGGGGTGTAATATCTGTCATCGCTTGTCAGGATAGTGCCCATCACTATAGATATACCTGAGAGGGTGCACAACATTTTTTCTAATGAGGAGGGTGTGACTTGGCATGCTTCCGTGGGCAAACACTTTAGAGAAATGCATAGCCTCCCTGGTGACTCTGTGCATAGGCCCCAATCATAGCATGTCTGCATCCCAGTCAGACTCCTTCTAGTGTCTCAGAGAGCAAAGCTTTCCTTGATACACTCTCATGAATCTGGCCCTCCTTCGAGGAGTGATCAAGTAGTTCCAGCAAGCCCCTGCTTTAGTCTGAAAACTCCTGAGAGCACAAGTGAGGAACCCATTAGTTGTCCGTCCTAAACTCTCTCTGGGAGATCTCACATTCTTGTGCAGATCCACTGGTTGGACCAAAAGTGAGAGTACGAGTGTAGACAAGGCACTCTCTCTTCTACCACACTGTCTAGCTCTGCTTGGAGGAGGTCTGAATTACATGATCATAAGACCAGGGCCCTATTCACTCTAGTGCCTTACAAAAAGTTTAGGTCTCTGGCTGCAATAATATTCAATCAATAGGGATAAAATGCAGCTGTCCCTCCTCTTTCTGGTCATGTAGTAGAGACATTTATACGGAACACATCACAGGACACCGTCAATACCACACTGAGTAACTGAGACCACCGACCAGGGAAATAGCCCACTTCCTTCCCTGACAGACCAAGGGATGCACCCCACCCATGTACTTAGCCGCTACACCAATACTGACTTGGACTCCTTATACATGCCATGGGTGGCGTACCCGAGCCCACTTATCCACTGATACTTTAAAAACCCTTGCACCCCAATCTGGATCTATGCAGGTTATGCGACATGTATGCATCTTCTCATCCTTGCAACCAATACCTGTAACCCCCCCCATAACCGAAGCCTGACCCCAGATGTACAATACCTTCCCTCTTAACTCATGTATATTTCATTTTAAACATTCACTTTAATAAAATGTTTAGTTCTATTTAGTGTGGTATCTTGGTCGTGGAAATCTCTGGAAGGACAAACTTTATGCTGCTTAGCTTCTCCTTCACTGTTTCTCAGATTCAAACTACTGAGGTTAATGCATTACAAAGAAATCTTTGTTCTCAAGTTTTTCTTCCAAAAGAGCTGTTGGAGCCATTATCAGCATCTCTTCTGTTCTATGTTCCCCACCTCTAGCCCCTGGGAACTCAAATACTGGAACACAAGCTTTGGCTAGTATAGTCTGAGCATGATAAAGAGAACATGCTTGTTGAGAAGATGCACTGGCCTAAGGAGTGAGCAAACATGATCTGTTCTATTTAGAGACACTCCAAAGATTGGGAATTGGGAATAGCTTCTTAGAAATATAATGCTTGGTCCTGGGGCTATGGAGGGAAGAGGATCAATCTCGGTGGTGAAAATGGGGAGAGGTTTGAAGCGCTGAAGCTGCCTTGAGCTAATAAACACTGCAGGCAGTGGTTGCAGATGTCCTGTTTTGGAGAACTGAGAGGAAATTAAGCAAAAGCTCTGCAGTGTGGGAAAGAAAAAAGTTACAAAATGCTGCATAATGTCTACAGTTGAGAGAATGAGGGTGCTTCTACACTGAAAAACAAAAAACCCTACTGCAGCAAGTCTCAGGGCTGGTCTACACTAGAAGTGCTACAATGATGCAGCTGCACCGCTGCGTTGCGTCTGGTGAAGATGCTCTAAGCTCTCCCGTTGGCATAATAAATCCACCTCCGCAAGTGACAGTAGCTATGTCATTGAGAGAAGCTCTCCCACCGATGTAGCACTGTCCACATCAGCGCTTAGGTCTATGTAACTTGCATTGCTTGGGGGGATAACTTCTTCACACCTCTGAGCAACATAAGTTATACAGTGTAAGTTGTAGCGTAAATCTAGCCGCAGAGGCCAGATCAGTTTACTCAGGTTTATGCTATGGGGCTAAAAATAGCAGTGTAGATGTTCCCGCTAAACCTGGACCCTGAAACCTGGCGTGGAGGCTGGATCTCAAAGCCCACGGTCCAGCCTGAACAGGAAAGTCTGCACTGCTATTGTTAGCCCTGTAGCGCAAACCTGAGTCAGATGACCCGGGCTCTGAGACTCACTGCTGTGGATATTTTTTTTGCAGTGTAGACGTACCCTGAGTACTTTTTAATCTGAATCAAATTGGATGATCTGGGGGGAGAAGTGAACAAGATACACCCTTCTTTTAAAATAGAGCGAGGCTGTGTTGCTTTCTGGCAGCAGAAGCTTGGAAATGAGTTGTTTCTTTTTGAACAAATGTGTGGGCTCTAGTGACATGAGATCATCATATCAGACTGATAACTATTGATCGTGACATGCTATAGATACCAAATCACAAGATTAACGGTAGATTCTGCCTTGCTAACATTTTCTCTAGGTCACTGGGTTTAGTGGCTACACACCTGCAGCTATTAGGCATGACTACAATGCTAATATTAATTCTCAAAGACCCCATTCTGGACCGGCACCTCATTGCACTAGGTGCTGCTCACAGGGCTCTGCCCCCAAAAGCCCCGTTTCTCAGGATTTCTTCTCATCTTGCTGCATGAGTAACAGCTGGGTATACTTATGTAAAAAGGATGCTGCCAAAACAGGCTATGAGCTGCTTCCCAACCAAGTGTGTGGGGTTTTACTCAAAAGCTGTCTGCCTACTGGACTGCCAGATTGGAACCATGGGAAGAAAAGTTTTCCACTCAAGTTGAATTGCAACTGTGAGGTTGTCATTCTTTTAAGAATATATAATTTTTTTTATTGATAAATGAGTCATTTAAAACATTCCCCAGCCATCAGGTGAGGTTTCTTCCATCTGTCATGCACTGCTGCTGTCGCTGTTGGTCTTCTGGGAAATAGAGAGCAGAGTTGTATGGCATGACCTGCCTACGCAGACATAACACGTTGACCAATGGAGATATTGAGTGGCTTGGGAGGTGTGGGGATTTGAAACTGTTACGTTGAGGGTAAAATTGTGAAGTACAAGTGTGTGAGGGATGTCTCAACCTGGGCAACAATACAGACTCCATGATTTGAATGGACTGGAAACCTTTTTGTTTTAAACTAGTCTGTGTTAAATGTCTCCAACTATTATAGGTGGCAAATGTGGGCACTGAGAATTGCTGTTAAATAGAACCAAGGAGTTTCTATGCATTTCTAATTCTCTGAAGCTTAACGCTGAACTTTTACAACATGCAGATACTATATTTGACTCTCTTCCCTCTCCCAAACTTTTCCCCTCTACTCTTCCAGTCCCCGTCTTTCCCACAGGCTCCTTGGATCCGGTATCGTTGATGGCAGAACTGCAGGTTCCTCCACTGTGGAGTACCCCAGCGATGACCATTATGCAACTTCTGCTGCATCCACGCATCAGTTGAAGGTTGCCCCGCACTCCTCCTTTGGTTTGTCTGAGTACCCCTCCCCTGTGTGTTATGGGAGCTCTGCCATGAGTTCTGTTTTGAAGTCCAACCCTCTTGTATAACTCATTGCCAATTAGATGCAAAAATTTTTTACCTGTGCATTATTTCTTGACTCTAACATAAAATAGATCTACATACAGAGCTAGGTCAGGGTTTCTCTGTTCTCAGTATTTCCTCATCCAGAATACAAGACAGAGGTTTTTTCTTGGGGATTTTTGAGTACATACAGTGCTGATTAAATGTACTGTACAAATGCAGAATGTTAAAGATGTTGGTTAAAAGCTGCACTTGACTTGCAAAGCCTGTCTTGAAAGATCTTGCGTCTTTCTGTCCTTAGTATTTGATATTAACTATTGGAATTCAATGGACATACTTAGCTTATGTTGTTCTCCGTATTGCTTATAGAGTGACTGTCAAGTTATTGGGCTCGAATTAATGGGGTTCTTAAGTATTTTTTTTTCTAAGCCTCACTAATGGAAAAATGTTCACTGCTTTCTAATATTTCAGATAGCTTTCTCTTTTGTATTTAAATATTGCCTTGCAGTGTTAGCAATACAAATATTGTGCTAATACACCAGAACCAGGAAAAGGAAAAGAAACTGATAACCCTGTACTCACAAGCCGAGAAGTGTATGCAAAGTAAGACTTTAAAATATCTACATTCTAAATATATCAGTAGTG
Source organism: Malaclemys terrapin pileata (assembly GCF_027887155.1). NCBI lineage: Eukaryota > Metazoa > Chordata > Testudines > Emydidae > Malaclemys > Malaclemys terrapin. Next base: position 14,794,984 of record NC_071526.1, on the reverse strand, counting down.
TTAGTCAGTCTTTTTACCGTTATTACAAACTTCACAATAGCTTCTCAATTGCGGCACTTTTGGCATGGGCAGTATAGGAACCCAGTGTTGGATTTTAGATACAGCATTGTAATAGGTGAAATGTGACAAACAAGTTACCAATTCTTCTCCTAAAAAGCTGAATCTAGAGCAGGTGCAAGGCAGGAAAACAATATGGAGCTACAAAGCAAGTACATCATTGTCATAACTAGAATGACTCATGTAATAAGTAGTTCAAGTAGCTTTTGAAAGAAAGGGATGGAATCTGGTGAATGCTAGTTGGGAGGCTGTTAAAGGCATTGGATAAGGGGAGACGTCATTGAGTTAGAAAGACAAAGAAGGCAAGACAGTGATCCGAAGCGTGGATGGAGCAAGAGTGGTGAAGGTATGGTGACAGGTAGGAAGGAGAGGGCTTAAAGTACAGCCAGAAGTGGAAGCAGGTTTAAATAAGTTTTTCTCACTCTGCCAAACAACTGTTAATGTTAAATATGTTGGGGGTTTTATTGAATAATGGAATTTCCCTAATAAACCACTGTCTAAAGTTGCTTGAATCACAGTTGAGCTTCCTCTTTCAGTAAGGGCAATGTGCATGGCGTCTTCTCTGTAAATTGCCCTGTGTAATAGCTGCTTGTGGTGAAGAGAGAACTAACCTCTGGTTCCCTAAGAACAGTCTTTAGAAGCTACGTCTTTGCATGATGAGGCCCTGGATAAGCCCTCCAGAGCTTCCTCTTGTGTGTTAAGACTTGTGTCAGCAGACCTTTACACAGAATTGAATAGCAGATGCAGTGATCTGCACGGCCTGCCTACAATTACAGCTGCCTGCAGTGAGTTAACATTCTCTTTTGAATTCTTACAACGTGTTATGCTTGAAACCGGTGAAGAATTCTTGGATTAATTTAAACCCATAACATCTACTAAGTGGAAAGAGGATATCTGACCTTGATGTATGTAGGGTATATACTGGTGTATTCAGTAAGTCTCCCCTGCATGACATTTTTGTAATGTACTTCTGCCTTTGAAATTGCAGCATTTTAAGCTGAACAATCAAGAATGTGTTTTCCTCTTTTGTGCTGCTTATACAATCACTGTAAGTGACAGGGTTAGAAACAGGGGGAAAATGTGCAAATCCACTCGTGGTAAACTTTAAAATTACTCAGAACTGCAGAATTTATGGTGGCCTGCTGACCATCATTTTTTGCAACAGAATGAAATAGGTATAATAGTGGTTTAGGTACAGCAATACAACTCGTGTGAACACACCGTCCTCTTCCAGATGATGCTAAATCTGATCAAGATCATTCTGTAGGAAAAGGGTTCTTAGAATCACTTTTCAACAGCGTTTACTATTCTAGCAGTTGCCACTATACGCTATAGAGACTTTTTGTCAGTATTGGTGGGGACGCAGTTATAACGAGAGGTCTGCCTTACTCTTGTGTTTGAGCAGGCAGCAGCAAATATGGATCCAAGAGAATGTTGGAATGGCTGTCGTTGCAGTTGAAATGGTATGGAAAGATCAGCATTAGAGGGGAAACTATTTTGGAAGCAGCTGTGCATGGTGAGAGGAGTGTTGGAGATAGCAGCAGCGTCGTTCAGAAATGAGGTCTGGAGACCTGAGAACCTGGAACGTATCTCTGTGCTGCATACAGATGCATTAATTATGCAAACCTGGGGGGGAAAGAAATAGAGGCAGGTTTGATTATAATGCACTGAGCAGTGGATATCTAGACAGAAACATCCTGCCTTCTAATCTTATCTCTGTCTGTGAACTTGGGCAAGTCACTGTGACTTTCCATCTGTATAATGGGGGATATTGATGTTTCTGAATGTTAATAGCTAAGGCCATCTTCATACAACATTTAAATACGATGTAAATACTATGATGCTCAGTTTTACAAATGACTGAGTGCCCAGTTTTTGTAGAAATACACCACTCTGCTTGGTTTCATGAAACTTGCACTACAATTTAAGTAAAAATAGTGGTTAGTTAGTGTAGTAACAGCCAGATGAATTAGTTGAGATGTCACACTGGTATGTGGTTTTGTGAAGGTGTTTATCTCCCCAGCATCTTTGCTCTTTAAAGATAATCCCTCTTAATACAAGTAGGTTATCAAGACTAAAGAGAGAACAAAAACTAACCCCATAACTCAACTTTAGTCTGGAAGGAAAGACTGATCAGAAATAGCGCTTATCTCATGTATGTCCCTTGAAATTTAGGACAAAAAAAAAACCGGGCCTGGAACAAAACTGATCCTTGGAACATGCTGTAATATCTTTCTCCCCTGTGATTAGGGACAGAATCCAATATTTATAGGTGAAACTGGTAGCAACCCCTGTTAAGGTTGCACAATGCTCTCCATTATAAGATCCTGTTTTCAGTTGCTGATAACTTTGCCAAACTTAAACAATTTGTGCTGAACTTTTCCATACCAGATGTCTGCCTAAGGCTGACTTTTTTTGTGGGGAGATTCTAGCTAAAACATTTCAGCTGTTTCCAAGAACAAGATTAGGGAAATACACTTTGCCCGTGTTTTAAAAAAAAAAAAAAAAATCAACTTTTGTTGAGAAGCTCTAGCAATTCCATGCTTTGGAGCAAGGATGTGAAACTTGACAAGTCCCTGGTGTCTGTGCCTTTTGCTGTCTCCTTGAAAACTTCACGCAGGCTCAGTAGAAACTTGCTAGAGTTTTGGCAGGTGAATTCTCTGATTCTGTGTGTACTGAGCAGCTCCTATGCACAGACTGAACTGTTCATGCCGGTCTCCACAGAATAACTGAGAATGCTCCAACTTGGGGCTGCAGAGGCTGACTTGGCCGGCAGTTGCCCTTCCGAGTAGCTAGGGACAGCTGTGGTTCTGGGCACCAGAACTGAGCAGGGGAGAAGTCGTCGAACTGCCTCAGTGCCCTAAAATCTGAATTCAAACACACACCAACAATGTGGTGGTGTCTTCAGAGCTGGAGTGACTGATAGAAGGGCTGACCTTATTGATGAAGTCTGTATAGGAAGGCTGCATTGGATGAGAGTTAAAATCGAAGGAAGAAGCTACATTCCTAATACAGTAGAGATCTTTACCAAGAAATGTCTGAACTACAACAGCCCCTTCTTGCTTCCCTCCACTTGCAATAGCAAGGAAAAGAGCCTGTCTGGCTCAGTTCGGCCAACCACCTCCAAACCCACGTGTGACGACTACAGGTGTGTGGGGAGCACTAGACACATGCCTGTGAGCTGCTAAAAATCTTTCCAGAGGTGTACTTCTAAGTGCTTGAATCCCTATATAGTGATGCTAGAGGACTGGTGCATAACTTCACTAGACAGCAGTACAGGTCTGTTGAATCTTACGCACATTTAACATGCCCGATTTCAGCTTTACACGGTCGGCAAAAAAATAAAAGAAAAATAACAATTTTAATACTGTACTTGTAGTGCGGGCGATTCCGCCCGCCATTCAACTCAATGTAATTTTGACTAGACGCAGTTTTCGCTTTACGCGCTAACCGCGGAATGTAACCCGCGCGTAAGATGAGACAGGCCTGTATACAATGCCAAATGCACAAATACTTGTGAAGAGACGGAACTGTTGCCACTTGACAAGTAAATGAAACAGAAGTGTTGAAGTATGAGTGCAGCTTAATCCAACTTCTCCACTAATTGAGTCACTTCTTTTGGTCTAAAATTTTTGAAGCCTCTTCTGAGGTGGAAAAAATGCGTAACCCCTATCAACTAAACTCTCTAGCGTCGCTAATCCCTGGTTGGCTGTCAACTTCTGACCTGTCTTTTTCAGTCTTGGTAACTGGAATTTGTTCTTGTTCCAAGATTCTCTTTATAAACCATGTCATTGGCTCGATCTGCTTGAGACCTTCAGTTACGCAAAATCTGATGCATTATTGGACATGACTGTGTGCATGTATCCTGAGGGGAGAGATTCCTGGCTGTACTAGCAATTGTTTTAGGAAGCCAGAATTACTACTTGGCAGCTCCACTGTCCTAAGATTAAATAAATACAGATGCAATAAAGAATAAGTCAGTGGAGCAGAGTTCTTGTAATATTTCTGATTGATTCTGCAAAGATTGTAGTCATGGGCTGAGCTCTTCATGACAGAATGTTACCAATATTCCTCATGTTACCAGGGAAACTTTCAACCAACTGTCGGGTTAACGCCAACAAATCTGAACACGGAACTTCTGTGAAGGATTTTCTTTGGTGGAGGGGATGGTGAAGGAGTACCTAGGATGTGTGTTATAAACAGCAGAGAAAACTACTGATTTACCTTCAAATTAGCAGCTGTGCAGTAACTGTCTTCCCAAACCTTGTTCCTTATGTCCACAAGGTGTGAAACGTGATAGATGTATGTGCAAACAAGGATGTGGTCTACAAATGGGACTTGTTTAGTGTTCCTCATGCTGCATAAACAACTAGTCCATGGAAAACCACATCTCTGAACCTTACCACTCATCTACACAGTGCAGTAACACACAGCTTTGTGGTGGGGATTAGTGCACAACACGTTGGTGCGCATTCTAACTGGTCTGCATAGATCCTGCTGGCGCATGCTATAAATTCCACAGACAAGCCCTGAATCTCGCTCTTAAGTTGCCCAACTCTCCCCATTAGCCCTTCTTGACACTAGATCCGACCAGGGTGGATTAAAATCTGATTGAAATCATTGGATTTCTTAATCTCATATTGCAATTGTACTTAGTTTTCCTAAAGAGGTTCATTCTCATGGGTATAACTAAAGTATGTTGATTTGCAACTAAATTTGGTACTTTCTTTACTTACCAGGAAAATACATACATCTGTGCACTTAAAGGAATTTTGTAGTTTAACATATATTTATTCAGTTTCTTAACGTCTTTTTGTTAAAGTATAGTGAATTACACACTTGTAAATCTAGCCTGTTGTAAACAAAGGAATTTAGGCATGGCTATGCTGAGCGTTGCAGTGCCTAACTTTTAGGTGCCTAGAAAGTCACTGGGATTCTCAAAGCCTGAGTTAGGCACCTAGGCTCCCTACACGATATTTGGGGTGGAACAAATCGTTCATGCTGCTAGTAAACTAGTCATTCCTCGATTAGTTGGCATAAGGCAGTGCTCCCAAGTGTTAGCACCTGGAACAACTTTTGATGGTTGAGTAAAATCTCATTCAGTCTTGTATCATCCTGCTAATTGTGGGCAGATGCCTTATGTGCCAGTAGGTACATTTTTGTGACAATTGTGCAATTTAAAAAAAAAAATCCTTTTAAAGGTGACCTGTGAAGGAAGAGAGCTCCTCAGAGTGGCTTCTTAAAGCCACGCTTCTAGATGTGTTAGCCAACTTCCCGAGTGGCCTATTCAGTCTCCAAAGTATCCCTGGCTCACCCCATTGCCAACAGAGATTCTTCTGCTTTAGCTTCCTCATATAATAGTAAGTTCACTCTTTATGCAAGAGAAGATGGGAGCTGAGATTCTGCTTTGTGTGATGCATAGTGGCAGGGGACTGGACTAGATGACCTCTCGGGGTCCCTTCCGATTCTATGATATCTGGATTTTAAGAGTCACTGCCTCCAGTTGACCATGGGTCACATCATACTTCAAACCAACTATCCATAGATGAGGGAGGGACTTGTATAAGTATGTTTCATTCAATTAATGTAGGGTGACTCCTAAATTCTAATGGGCTTGCATTAAGGACATAGTTTACTCATCTAGTGCCCTTGTGGGAAGCTGGTGAGATTTCCTTGGCTGTCCTTGTAGAACAGTGACCGAGTTCTTGAGACCCTTGGGCAAACACAGAAAGACTGTACTGCATACCAGAGTGATGCAGTGTGAGTGTCTTCATGTGCGGGCTGGGGAACCCAAGAGGAAGCTGCAGTCCATAACATCATGTCTTCCGGAACATGACTTTCCCCTGAAGCGAGTGAATTCCAGTAAGTCATCTTACGCAATATCACTTCCAGAAGAGAAATTAGAAGTCAGTGGAAAGTATTGGGGACTTTCTCTATATATAAAAATAGCTTAGTTAATCGGTTGGCTGACTGGAAAACAGGGGAGGGGGAATTTATTGTCAGTTCCAGCTCAATTGAAAGTTTCCAGCTGGCTACCAGTGATGGCTTGTACTAGCTGATGTGGGTGTCTTCTTACTGGGTTCTGTCCCACAGCCTGAACAATTTCCCACATAGGCTCTCCCACACGTACTGTCGAGGGAGATGCTTGCAGGATGTCTTAGTCCAACACATGCAATAGCGTTGGCATGGATCGTTCAGTCCTTGCAGCACATTTCCCTCTTACAGCTGGGCTTTTGCTGGAGTAATTGCAGGCAGGGAGCCTGCAAGTTGAACAATTGTGCGCACAGAGATTATTTCATTAGGAGCTGAATAGCTAAGCTCTCTCCTTCCTGTCCCATGAAAGCATCTATTTTACCTCATCCTCCCTCTCTCCCGCCCCTTCTCTGCAGCCAATTTCTGCTTATTCATAAATGCCTTCAGGGTTATTACAGAGGAAGTTTGCATAAGCAGCTTGAGCCAAAATGCCATATGCTGAATAGAGGAGGGCAAAGAGTGAATCCCGCTAGGATTTTAAAAATGAAAATTCTCTCTACATGGCAGTCTCCATGTATGGCAAATGATAAAAACCAGTAAAATGTGTGTGAAACTTAACTAGCTAGGGGGCTTTTAAAGGGATTTTTTTTTTTTTTTAAAGGAGCCTTCTGGAAAAGTGCTACGTACAAGCAGTTCTTTCACTTGGATAGTGCCTCAGTGTTACGTGTGAAGGAGGGTATTGGAGTTAGATATTGTTTTATTAAAAAAAAAATATCTGGCACAACTCTTAATTTGTCGTCAATATGCATTTTGATGAAGGCTGGGCACTGAATGGTTGATAAGACTGGTAAAGGAACATGGAGCCTTTAACCTTCAAGGTTAAGGCTTCAAATCCATGCTACTAGTAGTAGCTTTTTATCCTATGGGAAACTTGGTCAGTCTAGTGGTCCACATCCCCCTTCACATCTAGGACTAATTGGGATCTGTGGTGTCCTCTTCTGGGATTACCAAGGACTGAATGAACTATAGAGATACCTACAAGCTAGGTGTTCACTCCTAGAGGTGGCTTTCCTTGCAACCCATCCCTGGGTCAAGAATGAGGCCCTCTGGTATTCCCAGCTATCAAGGGAGGGGGCGTAGTCAGGGATAAGTGGGTATAGACAGGCTTCCTTTAGCCATATCTAACTCCATTTTGATCCAATTCCCTTTCCCTAATCAGCATAATGCCAAATTGCCAATTTCGCCTTAATTCTTTCTCCGCCTCCAACAATTAGCAGTCTCCATTTCGGAGATTCCAGGGACTTTAGCATGTGTGAGGTCGTGCAGGATAGTATATGGGGAAAACTAGTCAGCATCTGAATGCAGTATGCCTGGCTCTAACAGGTACCAAGTCTGTCACATGTATGAACACTAAATTTACTCAAAACACTAAATAAAAATTGATCATGGCATCAGGCTTCCTTGTATAATACTACATGGTAGTGCAGCCAAATTGTAACTTTGTGCATAGGAGAGCAGGTGCTCATTAAGAACTTAAGTTTTACAGCCATCTGGTGACTATAATTCTGCCAACCTGCAAGGAACTATGTTTACAATATAGTATTGATCTCTCTATTTTCTGTCTGTCAAGATTTTTCATGTGAACCTCCTTTTTTTATGTTCTTCAATTATTTGGCAAGTCAAATGTTTTTCTTACTAATTTGGTTTTTAAAGGGCTTTTGCAATAAATACGCTAGGCCAAATTCTGCCTTTAGTGTCTTCTGTAATTCTGGTGAAACCCATGGGATTGTACAGCCTGCCATACAATTTCCATACCCAGATGTGGCCCTCGGGCCAAAAAGTTTGCCCACCCCTGTCCTAACTGCACACAGATCAATTAGTAGGAAGTATTTGGGTGGATAAAGGCTGCAGGAGAGGCATACTAGCAATTCTTGTGGCTATGTTGATAAATGCTTCCAGGGCTGGGATTTTGCATCCTAGAAAAAAATGGTTTGTATAAGGTAGAAAAAACAAAGCGTTATCCCAAAATATTGTATGTCTTAATTTTTGTTCATAACGTATCTAATCCTATGCCTCTAGCATTAAATTCCCAACTGAAATTGAAGGTCACCAGTCTAATTTTACTATGTAGGATAGTTTTAACTTTCTGCATACTTTAGTTTCCTAAAAACTAAATTCTTGTAAGACCTAATTCTGTTCTGTAATATTCTCTGAACCCCCAGCTTATAAAGGGGCTTTTGCAAGTCTAATCAAGTTGTATAAACAGGAGCAGCACTCTTGAAATTGACTAGAAATACAGAATATAAACAATATTCTCTTGCACATCTCAGAGCTGGATGTTTCATGTGAACAACTTCCTTTTTTTTTTGATCCCATGATTACAGAAATCTGCATGGGGAAGTACAAGGCTTGTTTGCATTTACACTAGCGGGCTAACCTTAGCCCCAAATGTTTGCAAAGCTAAGTATGTCATGGAAATTAGAAACATCAATACAAAAACCTTTATTAGCCTTTAAGGAGTAAGTAATGACTGTTGCAATTGAAGGATCAGTGAGGATGTGGAGGGCAATATACTTAGTCTTGCATATTCATACTCCATTTTGTTTGGACAGCTGGACTCTGCCCAGCGTTTTGTAAAGGGTAGGCTGTTCAGAACATCCTAAACTTGGCCTTGTTGCTAACACAAGAGCTCTCCCAAGCAAGAAGTCATGTACTTTCTTCCATGTTCCTTATTACCTGAGAAGGAAGGGAACTGAGTGACATTAATTTTCATATCCTTTGGCACTTTATAGTTTGCTGTGTGGCCGCTGCTTCAGTTGTGCAAGTCTAAGCTGCCCTTGCATTGCTATTGACAGGCTGATGCTTGTGTTCTCCTAATCACTAATCTTTTATTTTTATAGTTACTCTCTTTCCATTGTACTGAGCCTTGCCTGTGTCAACCCATCCCAGCTCTTTCAGCAGACAGTTCCTCGCGCACGCTGCGGCCATTCGGTTTACAGCGTTGCCCTTTCTGCCCAAGGGGAGCAAAATCATCTTCCTTCTCTTTGAAGAGTTTACATTGTCTTAATGTAATATGCGAACTTACAAGAAGACTAATCAATTCCTGCTTTATGCAATAAAGAGCAAAGGTTAAGGTGTATACCCTGCATTCACATGCTTTGCAGCCTTCATAGGGTTGGAGGGAAAATGCAATGGTTGTTTGATTAAAATATTTAGGCATCTTTGTGTGTTTGGGATGTCTGTATACGCTTAGAACTCCATCACAGTAGTATTGGGGCATCAACGTTCCTCACAATGCATTTGAATCAAAACGTTAGCCTTAGTTCTAAAAAGTAGAAAAACATCTTTGTTTTTCTAGTAACCTTTCTGCTTTGCTTTTTTGACCTGCATTTTTTCCCCCTCTTGGGACACCTGATGTTTCATTTGCTTCTCTTTCTCGTCTCATTTCATTGTCAGTTTCTCTGCTCTTAGCAACAAAAGAGGGGAAACAGTTCTGTTACCTCAGATGACAGCATCTGCTGCTACCAAGCAAAAATATTGGCAACTAACAGGATTTTTATAGCTTAGGTATTCATTTAGAAAATGTCAATTAGCAGAAAATGCTTCTAAACTTTCAACTCTGTATGTGTTATTTCTGGATTTTTCCCGAGCTTGAAACTCGGAATATGGTGGCAGACGGCTGTCATTTTAATACCCAGTCCTAGCTGTTTCTGATCCTACCTCCTAAATGAAACTCAAAAATGATGAGCTAGGGAGATAGATCACTGCAGATGGTACTGCCAACAAGAGCATTCTGTTCTCATCTGGTATAATCGTATAGAAGGTGAAATGGCCTTACTAGCACCATGGGACACAGTAACTAGAGGTTACTATGGCCCCGATGTAGTATCTAGTTAGTCCCGTAAACACTAAATATAGCCTAGGGTTTAAGTCTAATTTAAATATAACCCTGAATAATTCCTGGTAGTTAACTTGATTGAGCAAAGTTCGTCCCGAAGTTAGAACTGTCTGAAATGAGACATAAAAATGAAATCTATAAATGGAACAGTTTTTATTAAATAAGAGGCACTTGTTAATCTGGCAACTGGGCGCTGGGATTGTGGGGGTCTCTTGCTAGTTTTACTGCTGAATACTGTAACACCTTCGGCAAGTCACTTACCTGAGTGCCTCTTTCTCTGATACCAGCATACTTACCTACTGCAAAGGGGTTGCGGGCTTTTCTTCCTGAATAATGTACCCGTAGTGCACTGTAGGTGCTTCTATGCCATTATTGTGTGATGGCTATTGGGTGTCAAAAGCACACTTCACTTCACTTCACATTATTGAGGTGTTTACATCCCAACTCAACAAGTACTTCCTGAGGAAGTCCAGAAATGGCCTTTTTAAAGGGAGTTTAGTCTACACTACCATTGTTCTCTTGAGATTTCCTATGCAGTGTCCTTGGAACTTTGATTAAACCATACAATGTCAGCTGAAAACGTTAGCTTTCCTTTCGGTATATGTGGTTTTCAAACTGTTCTCACAGTGGGGGGTAAATTCCTCCATATTGCTTGTGTTTTGCTGTCCTGCTTGGTTGACAGCAGTCAGCGTGTGAGCATGGGGAGGCCAGAGAACAAGGAAATGCTGCTAACCCTGAAGGTTGATTCTACCTAACAATGGTGAGAACTTCCATCTTCTGAAGGATTTTTCTCCATGAGTTCCCCTTCCTCTGACAAGCTTCCTCCTGAATCTCCTCTGAGCTTGCAAGTCCTGCTTTCTAACCAGATGCACGGGAGTTAATTACCCTGTCCCTGAACAGATGTCTTGATGGAGACGAGCCCCTTATCTAAAAGCCTACGCTGCAGTTTTCTAAATGAAAGGAGTTCGGTGACTAAAACTGTGTGCTCTTCCGGGCAGGAACTCTGCCTTCCTCTGTCTGGAAAATGGTACACACCCATAGCCTAATCTTGCGTTTTCTTTAAACTATTGAAAGGGGGCTAGCAACTACGAGGGGCACAGGTGTATATGACATTGTCTAAACTTCAGTTTTGCTACTATGTTGTCACCGTTAAAGCAGCAAACGCCCCTGGTGTAGGTGCAGTTATGCCCTGTATAAAAGGGCTTGTACTGATATTCATTCCAGCTTGGCAAAGTGAAAGAATTCGGCTTATACTAGCATAAGTGTTGGTTTAAAAAAAAATCACTCCTTTCAGAAAGGCCAATAAAACACTTAGTGTATACAAGGCCTACTTTTTAATGTTTTCCTGCCGGGGTGAGAAATGGGATATCAAATGCTCAGTGATCTCCTTCTATATGCTTCATTTAATTCCAAGTGGAAACTACTTCAGCGGGCTCTTCTGGAATTCAGATTCAGGAGGAGAGGGTGTTAATTTTCAACAACTGTCATCTGTTAGGTGCTAATCTGTTCACTTGTTAGTGGAAGATACCTTCCATTATTTCTAGCAGACTTCTGCTTGGCCAGGATGAGGAGAACTTTGCAAACTTTTCTTTAAGGAGCAAGTAAAATACCTGATCTTGTATTGCATCCATCATTTGATATAGGGTGGGCCAATAAACTCTGTATGATTGGTAGTCCTAAATTTGTTTTCAGCATGGTTGTAGCTTTGTTAGTCCCATATATTAGAGAGACAAGGTGGTTGAGGGTAATATCTTTTATTGGCCCAACTTCTGTTGGCAAGAGACAAGCTTTTGAGCTATACAGAGCTCTTCAGACCTGAAGCTTGTCTCTTTCACCAACGGCAGTTGGGCCAATAAAAGACACATCCTAAATTTAGTCTGGTTTAAACATGGAATGTGTCTCCAGTCAGAATCCTGATCTTTCAATTGATTTATTTTTAAACTTCTGATTCTTATTTATGCACTCTGTCTTAAATAAACCTAATAGATCTGAAAATTCTCAGGAGAGAAGGGAGGGCATTGAGTTTGATCCAAGGTTTAGCACTGATTGTGTGCCCAGACTTGTTAGCGAAAAGGTTAAGTTTTGAAGAGCATTAGCATTACTAGAAGTACCAGAACGGGAGGAAAAATAAAAGGTTTTAAATAGTAAAATATCTACATTGGCACACAACTGTACATGCAAGTCTTGAACACTTCTGTTTTCTAAAATTACACAACTTTCCCTTATTGCCTTCTGTCTACTCCTGAATTCCTTGAGCAGGTGGTGGTGGTGGTGTTAAGTGTCTGGGTATCTACTCTAAATGCTCCAAGGCATGCCTGTATCAGTTGATCACTTTTTTGGCCTGCCAGCCTTGATATTACGTGTGAATTTACATTGTATGAGGGACAGTTTGCAAACCAAACTCGCTGTAGGCTAGCTGGGCTTTTGTAAATATTCAGCAGGCCTTTGGCACTCGGGTCAAGTCTGTCTGTGGATTTTGGAGAACTGGCTGTGCTCAGCAAAGGAAGGTTATTTCCGGAGTCATTCATGCCTTGAAACTGGCCTGATCACTTCATGCTGGCAGTGATAGTCAAACTTCCAATGCTAATCTTTCTGGCAGGGAGTTGGGATGGGAGCAGTAGTGTGAATGCCACCTGGTGGCGATAAGTAACAGTCCACGAAGCTCTGTATTTCACTTGGCAATGCATCTCCATGCTTATTTCACAGAAAGATTAATGTTCTAGTTTACAATGAGTGAAATTAAACTTGTAAAGCTTTCCCTTGTTTTTCCCCAGCATGACCTCCCTTCTTCCAAACCTTGGAGCTCTCCTGTCTGTTGAAAGCTGCATGTTAACCTTGCATCTAAAATCAAAAACTGTCTAAAGACTGAAGAGTAAACTGTGTATCGACTTCTCTCTCTGATCACAACCCTAACTTCCATTCACTCTGCCTAAGGTGGAGAATCAGTCAGGCTATTGGAATCAGGAGAATGAATAAACTGCTGTCCTGTACTCCTCTTCTGCTGTAACCTAAGCAACATGGCTAGATCTCGTACAATAAATTTTGGTTTTTTTCCAGGAGTAGAGGGAAAAAATGTCTTGAACTCAAATAGTCCGATACAGCAATCGGGCTCTTAAGTAACATTGATTGTCTCTCTCTCCATGCTAAATTGAGATTTCGAAACCACCCTCCAGTATGGCTCTAGTGGCTGGACGCTAGCTGCAAGATATCGAAAAGGTCACTTAAAAAGAATGGGGGTTAAGCGAAAGGCTGTTCTTGCAGTGCATCCTCTTTCCGCACCCCGGGATTATTCTGGTTTCACTTCAAGAGCGTTCTGTTTTGTTATCCAAATAACCCAGATTGGAGGGGGAAGAAAGAAATATAAAACATTTGTTCCCTAAGTCTTATACTTGGACCTGTCTTTTTTTTTTTTTAAGAGAACACACTGCTAGTGTCTAATCCCAATTTCCATTCTAGATGAAAATAAAAAATCTTCAATCCACAGTTCACTTGGTGCAGTTTCTCATAAGAGATTGTTCGTGGCAATGGGGATTTCTGAACATGTGCATGACCACCTCTTTTGATGTCCTTTTGCAGGGCCACGATGGGCATCCTGGAATATTGGCGTGTTCGTTTGTATTCGCTGTGCTGGAATCCACCGGAATCTAGGAGTTCACATATCCAGGGTGAAATCTGTCAATCTCGACCAGTGGACTCAAGAACAGATACAAGTAAAAATGGATCTGGACCATATAATGTGAAGAGAACTGCTGCTCTGGCTGAATGGGATTCAGTAAACCTTAAAATACACGTTAAACTGTCTGAGAGAGTCCAGTGGAGGGAGAGTGAAAGACTTCTTTAAAATGATCACAAACGTTTTCCTCCCTATACGGTTAAAAAAAACCCACACAAAACACCACTAGTTTTATTGAGCTGAGTGATTAAAATAATGGCCTGTAGAGAGTGAGACAGACTTCCCTGAGTAAGAACAGGCTCTGGTTCTATTGATAAAACATTGTCCGAAACAAGTAACTGCTTAGATAAGCATGCACTTGTCTCTGGCTTTAGTTGCTGGGTCTGCCTCGCCTACTTTGGGCTGTACAGAAGGGAGATCACAAATTAGCCAAGCCTGAAAAGGGTGTCTCATTGCCCAGGCACGAACGCACCCTCATGCGCTGGTGTCGTGTTTGGGTTTGGTCAGCCCTACAGCTGTTGCAGTAGGAATCCTCTGCTCAGCCAGCCCTTGTTTTCACTCATAAACTCTAGCACTAGATAATTCTCAAGTCTTTCATTGGGATCTCAAAGCTTATTTCTTAGACATTATAATGCTTTCACTAGTAAGGCCTCCAACCTAGAAAGACTGACTTAAGGAAAGACTAAACTTAAGTCGGGCACAACCCTAATATATGGAAGGATGTAAATGCTGTTGAGGGAGAGCTACATGGGGTGGAACTAGAGCAATGGCATGGGATAAAAGGAAGGAAATGTAGGTTGACTATCAGGGGAAACTTTACCAGTCAGGCTTTGAGTTACAGAATAGTCTCCCAAGGAAAATGGTGAGTCTTGGGGATGAAAGAACCAGTCCTGCAGTGCTCAGGGGATACACTGTCTGATTTGATGGGGTTTTCCCTTCTGTACGTTCTGAGTATGAAATTCCCCCAAGGATGAAAACCTCCCTCCTGTGCAACAAACCTTCAAATCCACAGGGTCTTCTGGCTGCTCAAAAGTTTAAGGCTCCGTTTATTCCAGTTAAGTGATGTTGAGCGCGCTCAATATTTGGGTTTTCAGTGTGCCGCAAAGGCACAGAACAGGCTTCAAAGATCTGTCTAAAAATACTTCTGCTAGTTTAACAGAGGAGTTTAAGACTATTGGAGCGCGGCGGTATGACAGAACTTTCATATGCTGAAACAAATGGCTTACGATCTCTTTTTTGACTTGCAGTGTATGCAAGAGATGGGAAACAGAAAGGCAAATCGTCTCTATGAAGCCTACCTGCCAGAGACCTTCAGGCGGCCTCAGACAGACCAGTATCCTTTCTTTCCTTGCTACTTGGGGATATAGGAGACTTAAAAACAAGATGAAAAGCCTCTCTACAAAGAGGGCAATTGCTCATCTTTGTGCCTGAGTGTCAGCCATGAAAACAGGTTCCTAGCTAGGCACCCTCTGTGCAGTGCTTCAGATTTGGTACATTACTGTCTTCAATGGATGAGCTCTGAGTGATCCTTGCTAAGCTCTGTGGAGTATAAGAATTAAGTAAAGCCAGTCTGTTACAACTTGAAGCCTTTGCATGGCATATGCCTTGTCAGTTCACTAACAAAGTGAAGGGTTGACTTTCAAAAGCACCAAGCACTCCGAGATCCCACGGAAGCTGGTGGGAGCTGCAAGTGTTCGGCGCCTTTTGAAAATGTCGGAACACTTTAAGTTAGAGAAGGTCTCCTAGACCACAGGGTCATAGTGCTGTTTCATTGCTGTGTTGACTTCCAGGCTGGAGCCTGGGCTCTGGGACCCTCCCACCTTGCAGGGTCCTAGAGCCCAGGCTCCAGCGCAAGCCTGGAAGTCTACACCACAGTGAAACAGCCCTGCAGCCTAAGCCATGCAAGCCCAAGTCAGCTGGCATGAGCCAGCTGTGAGGTTTTTTTTTCTTTGCTGTGTAGACAGATATTCAGATACATGGGATCCCGTATCTCAGAATGGTTCGTGCCGATGCAGGATTGTAAGGAATGTGTGTACAGGTTAGATGCTACTAAGTGGTGGTGCTAACAAATGACTAGATAAATGCTGATCTTTATTGTAAACTTCCCTAATAGTTACTCTGTGCAGTTTTTTTAAAGTGCAGCGTGGCCTTTACTAGTAATGCTGTACTTAACTCCTTTCTGTATTGCTCCTGGTCTTTAACAAAGCTTACTGGACTGTGGCATCTTGCCACAATGGACCAAGAAATGACTGTTTAACTTGCTCTAATAAAAATGTCACCTGAGGAGACAAGGAAAGCCAGCACCTTGGATGGCGTGGTGGATCCTGGCTAAGAGCAAGTCAGCCATTGCTGGGAAGAAAGATTGGTGAGGAAACTGCCTTGAACAAAGACAGTAGCTTAAGTTAGGTCTTAGCCATTAGAAAGCATATTTTTACTTTTTTTGTTTGCTTGTAACCCTTTGTCTTGGTATCATGTAAACCTATGACTTTTTGTTTATTAAACGTGTTTTACTGTAAACCGGTGCTGTGCTTGAGTAGTTGTCAAACACCAGTTGAGCTGCAATGTATTGACTCTTTAAAGGAGCAATAAACTTAATCTCTTTTGTGAATGTACTGTGAAAGGGACTGTGTATTGCGGAGAGACAAAGCTGAGGAGCTTAGGGGCTAGAGTTCACTGATTGTTAACTGCTAGGCAAGGTTAAGACTGGTAGAGGTTCAGGCTGTTTGCTGGTGAGGAAGGCTGGTGTGGCAGGAAGCAGACACGGGCTAATCTCCAGCAAAGCACACGCTTGCTGAGGCAGAGGGTTAACATAGTGGCCTCATGGCTCTGGCTATCCCCAGCAGCGTGTGGATATCACTTTAGTAAACTAGATCTAATCATTTCATCCACTCGCTTCAGGAGTATATTTAGCATTGACAACCTTGGCCCTAACTTAAAGGAACAAAAACAAAATTATTGTTGCAAGAGAACTTCCTTAAACTGCCATTATTTTGTGGTCACAAAATGTATTTTGTAGAACTATTTAACATGTGTCTATATAGACAGCTTCAACTTTTGAGTCATTCATCCTTAACCAGCCTCTTGCAGAGCCGTGGAGGGCTTTATCAGAGACAAATATGAAAAGAAGAAATACATGGATCGAAGTCTTGACATCAGTGCACTTAGGGTTAGTCTCTAGTTCCTAAGAACTTGTGTAGAAGACCAATCATAAGCTTGTAAATGCTCTCCTGATATCTTTGTCCTATCCTGAATTTACTTGTTACCATTAAATTGTCTCCAAAACCATCAACTGACAATGTACAGGACTGGCCATCTTGACTTATTCCTCAACCTGCAACTGAGTAACCTGTATTTTCAATTTTGGAAGTATTTCTCTTGTGTTGGGAATTTTAACTATTTGGAACTCTACTCATTCTCCAAAAGCAGGGACTCTCTCATGGCCATTCTGCAGTTGTATCCTCTGTTACAGATCTAAATTACCAGGTGTACACCTGGCAAAACTGGTTTTAAACTATTAACCAAGGCACTGGGAAAAATTGGTTGCTGGGTAAGGGGAAGTGTTACCTTATTAGCTGCTGCTTTTCATGTTGGTAAAAGGTGCAGTTCAGTATGAACTTGCTTGGAAAAACTAGATTTCTATTTTTATTTTAACTTCCCCCATTGCTATGGCCTGAGCTTTGACCCTCACTTCTGTTTGATTCTTTGTACAGAAAGAAAAAGATGACAAATGGAAAAGGAACAGTGAGTCAGCATCAGAGAAGAAACTGGAACCCATTATCTTTGAGAAAGTGAAAATGGTAAGGCAAAAAGTACTGTCATGGGTCAATTGTAACGGTCTATCTGGAAAGATACAGGCGTCTTTCAAGCGTAGTAGAGGTGGTACAGCTTACTATGGAAACATGAGATTTTTCTGGTCTCTCTTCCTATTAAGAAGTGAATGCACTGAATCACGCTGGTGCTCCGTATATTCCAGTGTCTTGTCTATAACAGGCCAATACCGGGTGCTTAGAGAGGGGTTCATCCTTCCCCCACAATTTATGGACAGCTCTCAATCCCAGTTGCCATTTCTATGTTTGTCTCCTCTCTCCCATTCCTGTCTTGTCATGGTTTATCTAGTGACTATAGCCCTATGTTGATAACTTAGACCCCTAATTTAACAGTAAGAAATGAGTCTTTATGGCACTTCATCTCCAAATAAGGGCTGCTCGTCTCTCCTGGATCAGTTTACTTTGCACAAAACAATGAAATCCTTGTTTTTGTACCATTCCTCTCCACACTCCTCTCTTCTCCCCTCCCTCCCTCCCCCCCAATAGGCGTGTGGTGGATTCTAGCTCCCTTCGTTACAGTAAAGGCATGTAATATCTAATTTTGGGTAACCCTACAATGACTTTTTCAAGGGACCTAGTCTTATTCTTCTCCCATCTGGCTAACTGTGCATTTTACTAGCTAAGAAACTGAATTGTATAGTGGTTCTTGGTATACCACAAGCCGCTTATTTTGATGTTAAAACCTGCATTTGTATTCAGTAATGGAAACTGAAAACACAAGACTAATCCTTTTCCAATTAGGGTAAATGCTCCTCCACTTGAATCTTAACGCTATTGCAATTACTTCCAGGACAAAGGCAAACAGAATAGCTGAAGCAAGCAGTCAAACTCCATCTTTGGCTGTCAGTCCTGATGCCTGTTCTTTAGCAATAATGCCTGTCAGTTAAATGATAAGTCGCATATGTAGTTGCAGGAGCGTAGCTGGAGCATGGGTTATCAGTTGAAGTTCAGAGTGTGTACTGGGCAAATGTTCACAAATATGGAGGTTTCTTTTCAAGATAAGCTGTGTGTCTTGACTGTCCTTCCCATTAACTGCAAGACCGGCAATGCAAGACGGTACTCTGGAGGTTTAGAACGGGATATTATGTTTCAGAAAAGCCTAGAGTTTACACTAAACCTTTTTATACCACAATGGTTCTATGATCCTGCTCAGGGTCTTCTGAAGATACAAGATTTGCATGTTCACATATGAAGTAGTATCAAGTCTCAGCTGGCAATAGTTTAGAGTAGAAGGGGCAAAGACTGGGAAGCTTTAAGTTTCTTTCTGGCTGATTCTACATAAAATGTATAAAGCATATGGGACTCTGAGCTGTCCAGGGACAGCTGAATCGGGATCTTGGTCAGCAGTGATTAGAGATACAGCCCTATCTTTCCTCTTTAGATAAGTAACTAGATCTAATGACTTTTGTCTAGTACTATTATTTATTAATTATTAGACTTTGTTTGCCTATGGCAGAAGAGATATCTCAGTTCAAGATACAAGAACAGAACTCTTAGATTCGTTTACTTGCTTTTGTAGGAAAATGAGCCTGACTTACCACTGCTTTAACTTCAGTTTTCAAAGTGTGTAACCCTGTCCATTTGAACTGAATCAATGCAGTCATGATTCAAGCCCAGATTCCTTATCCTTTCCCTTTTCACAAAGGTTAAGTAGAAGGTTCGAACAACTGCAAGATTTCTGGGTTTTAATATTGTCTTTTTTTTTTTTTAAGCCGCAAAAGAAAGATGAAATGCAGCCACCAAGAAAAAGTCCCCCTAAATCTACTGAACCTGTAATGGACCTGCTAGGACTTGGTAAGGGAAAGTCACATGCTTTGGAACAATCTGAAAAGTATTGAGTAGTACAGAATGGTCTTAAATGTGGTACCCACAGGTAGATGGCAGCTGCTAAAGACCCTAATCCTTTGCCTTCTTATGGTAGAATATATCCCCAATCTAAATTCCTTCTTTCCTTTTTTTTTCTGTTTTCTCTCTCTCTCTCTCTCTCTCTCCACTGCCCCTCTTCTTCTCCTCTTCTCCCCCCCCCCCCCCCCCAAAAAAAAAAAGGAAAAACAAACAACCTTTTTGGAAGTAAATAGCTGGATGGCCTCTGGGAATGAGTGCGCCTGCCTGTTTCAGTGAATACTTGCTGTCTCTCTGGGTTAGAGCAGCCTTAAAGCTCACTTCTCCTACCACTCCCTAAGGTGAAGGGGACTGGAAAATCGGACATAACAATGATGCTGGAAGGGGCTCTTTGACTTTAGGCTCTTCTTAAAGGTACAAGAATGCATATTGGCAAGTATCTCAGAGTGCTTCATATTCTACATGTGGCACTGCTGAAATGCAGCCTCCTCTGAGACGGCGGTAGCTATCCCAGGGTGGATTGATACAAATCATGATTGCAATCAGTGATTTAAATCTGCTCACTGGAAACTTTGATTTAAATCATCAGTTGTAATCTTGTTTTGCATCTGCGTTTCAGCTCTTTTCCTAAAGAGAGGCTGATTCCTATTGGTTGATACCGTTCAAACATGTTGACTTGCAATTAAATATAGCCATTACGCTAAATTTGGTACTATTTGCTAACTTGGAGGCTACATTATAGCTATAATCATTTAAACATACGCACTTATTTAAACAATTGCAGCTTAACAGACATTTCTTCAGATTCTTAATTTTTACATTTTATTAGAAAAAAATTATCCAGCATGTTTAAGGCTGTTTTATTTAAACTGATTTATTTAACAAAGGCAGTATCTGTAGCTAGTGTATTGAGCAGTGTTTCTGGTCGTCATGTCCTTCAAGATTTTTAAAACTAGTAGCTCTCATCCTCTTCTATTCACAGATTAGAAGGTGGCGGGGGGAGACTGCTTTTCCTGCTTTTTTAAAATCCTAGTCAGTTTCTCAACTTTCAATGAACTAGTCATTGAACTAAATTAACTGCAATGAAGAAAATATTCTCTGTACCTGCAGAAGAGGCTACTTCTGTCAAAAGCTGCCTTAGCCAACTCTGGTTCCAATTGCTTAACCAGTGACTTCTCCCAGTTCAGTGGTTTCAGTTTCTTTAAAACTTCAGCAGTAAACATGCTTGAATATTTTTATGTAATTGACTTTCATAGACTAAGATAAGTTTAGGCCTTAATATAGCTTGTCATAATTTCAAATTTAATGTTAAATGTTTTATTTTAAAAGGAAACTGTATTTAACTTAAATTAAAAAAAATCCAATTTAAATAAAAATCCTTTCAATCCACTTTAGCATGCTCTCTTACAATGGGGAAGGATTAGAGCTATGGTATCTAGAGCATTCAGCACGCAAAGATTTTTTCCTATTCTAGATGCCATCTCTTGTGATGTCGTTTGGAGCACAGAGAGAGCCTATGGGCGTAATTTTAGCGTTCCAAGCAGTTTGATTCTTTAGGGATCTAAATATAAATGAAACTAAACAAATCAACTTTCTATCTCAGAGGGGTATAATCGTCCCTGCAAAACTTTATTCTAGTAATAATATGCCACCTAAAACTGATGTCGGATGACCCTAGGCACCAGCAGAGCACTTCTGCCCTTGCTGCTGTTCTGGTTTTACAAAAAGTTTTGCAGGTTACCTTTGAGTAGCTTTGTGCAGGAGGCACTCCTGCCAGCATAAAATCCTTACACGTTTGCAAACCGTAGTGCTCCAGATCCATGCTTCAGTGATTCCTAATCAAGTTCTGGGGCAGAATGTGCCTCTGAATGCCGCAGATGTTGATCGGTGAAGGGCTCTGAATAGAAACACGTGAGTTCTAATAAGATTTGTAGTGTTGCTTTCCTGCTGCAGGTGAACGAGGGAACTGTAACTCCCAAGAGTAGCTGAAGCAAAGCCTGCCAGTGCACCTAATGCAGCTCCAGCACTTGACATTGCAGCAGAAATATTCATGTGCTGTCCTCTGCGCAGCAGCACAACATGTGCCGCAATCATTTGCTTCCACATGCTCCTGCTGCTTTGAGTTTCAGGAGGGGTGGCGGTGGCTCAGCATACGGCAGGATGCTTTTTGTACCAAAAAGAAGTTTGCTGCACTGGGTGGAGAAGTGAAGCAAAGAGCCAAGCAGTGGGCCGCTCGGGTCACGTAGGGCTCCGCCTTAATCTGCAATCACTGCACATGGCAGCTTATTTGGTGGACCACGCACCACCTTACCTCAGCTGGCAGGAAGGCTGGCTAGCCATATTGGCCCTCTAACCTTTATATGTCTCTCAGATGCTCCTGTGACAAGCACTATCCCAAATGGCAGACCCAGCAGCAGTTTAGAGAAGGATCTAGATCTCTTTGGTTCCGTGGAATCTAACTCACTCTCTGACTCCAAGAAGGTGAGTAGTGTGTGGTAACCGGCTTCCCCAAACACTGCTAGGTGACTACATGGAGCGCGGAGAAGACCTGCATGTTTTCATCCTCAGTGTTCACAAAGATGAGCCTATCACGGTCGTCTTTTTCTCCCCAGATCACTGGCTCTATGCCAACAGCTGGAAGCGCTGGGTCTGTTCCTGAAAACCTGAACCTGTTCCCTGAGCCAGGAAGTAAAGTGGAGGAAACGGGAAAGAAACAACTCTCTAAAGACTCCATTCTTTCCCTGTATGGTTCTCAGACACCCCAGATGCCTGCCCAAGGTACTGCACATCATGGGGGGAGGCAGGGAGTGAGCTAAAAGCTTCTGCCACTGTTCGGGATGTCCTGAGAGCATTAAACTGACAGGTCTGAATCGCTTCTAGTGCAACCTTGTTGGATTAATGTGAGACCTGTTACAAGTGGGCAGGTATTCCTTGAGGAATTCCTTTTTTGTTTTGGGGTGTAAAATGTACAATCCATGGGCTGGCTCTGGCCTGCACGGTGTATTTACGTAGCCTGCAGAATGTATTCAGGCTGTCCTGATTCTAAGCTCTCTTTTTAAAACAATCTTCTAGTCCTCATGGTTGTGAAGAAAACCTTTCAAGTGTGAGCCAGGCAGCTTTAGGTGTCGTCTCTACTTTATTGCCAGCAGTAGCTATTCACTTGCTGATCCTTTCAGTGGGTGGAATTGGAAAGGGCATGAGGGATATCATGTGTTTTAGGGAGGGAAATGGAGATAAGCGGGAAGAGCAGGAGATTCACAAAAGGAGGGAAAGACACCACAGCGGATAGAGCAGTGGCTTTAAAGGGGAGAATTTTTCTCACTGATCCATACTGAATGGGATAATAAGGTCCTGAATAATAACCCCCCGTTTTGTCCCTGCATATGGGCCCCTTGTCTGTGTGCAAGCTTCCCATTGACATAGTGGAGTTCTTCTGTGGATCGCGAGTTGTATGTAGACCTACTTGTCCCCCCCGTCCATGGGCAGTAATTACAGGGGAATTCTGCCCTGTCCTCCAAGTGGGTCTGACACCCCTGTTCTTCATATTTGTATTTCAAATGCTCGTGATGTCTCCTCGCTCTCGCCAGGGTATCGCTATGCAGTGACAATACTGCAGTGCAACTGCAATTCAGCACCTTAAGAGTTAACAAGCGGAGCCTTTTTGTTCATGGAGGCCGCTTCCTCCCCTGATGATTTCTTGCATCTTCCAGACCTTGAGTTTTATTCATCCCGTTTTGCACCCTTTAATGCCCCCTCCTCCCCAGAACTGCAGCCGACAGGATTACATTTGGCTCCAGTTGGTGCTCTGCTCCCTGCTCAGGGGTCATGATGATCTGAGGAACTTGTCCAAGGGATTGAATATGCTGCATCTACGTTGTGTGTGTGGGCCTGGGGACTAATGGCCCGGAACTGGAACCCCAGTCTGCAGAATACTAGCCGTCGGCCAGCCCTAGATTTCTTTTCAAAGGACCCATTTCAGTTATTGCAATACCAAATACGTGTGTGGCAATTCTGCTCAAGGCATGTCAGCCAAATCCAAGTTTCCTAAAAATCAGCATTGAGTGTATTTTTCCCCCTTAGCCACTTACCTTCTTGCCCTATTCCAGGAGCAATGTTCATGGCCCCGGCTCAGATGGCATACCCTGCAGCATACGCTGGCTTTCCAGGGGTCGCCCCACCCAGCAGCATGATTGGCGGCATGATGGCCCCCCCAGTAGGAATGATGGCCCAACCAGGAGCTCCAGGGATGGTGGCCCCCATGGCTATCCCGGCTGGATACGTGGGTGGCATGCAGACGGCTGTCATTGGCGTCCCCAATGGAATGATGGCAGCCCAGCAGGCCGGGTATGTTGCTGGCGTGGCCGCGGTACCACCGCCAGTGTATGGTGTGCAACCAGCTCAGCAGCTTCAGTGGAACATTGCGCAGGTGAGAGGGATTTGTTCCTGCTCAGATCAATGTTTAGTATTTGCCTTTCTTCCGAGGGTCTTAAAATGCTTCACAGAGATGAAACTAACGATATCCGCACCCTGGAAGGTGGATCCCTTCTTGGAGATGGGCCAGACGGAGGGATGGAAAGGCTAAAACTTGTCCAGGGTATCTTAGGACACTGGCAGAGCCAGGAGTTTTGGCACCGAAGCCCCATTCTGTTCACTTGTCGTGTCCTGCTTAGCATCAGAGCTTTCTCTGTGGTGGTCCAAATTGCAAAACCATTGTGCAGTTGGGTAAAACCCCGCCCACCAAATCTGAGAACTGAAATAAACGTGCTCCAGGGCAGAGCTCGGTAGTTCAGCCCAGAGCTGGAATGGGGGGTGGGAGGTTGCAGG
Organism: Malaclemys terrapin pileata; assembly: GCF_027887155.1. NCBI lineage: Eukaryota > Metazoa > Chordata > Testudines > Emydidae > Malaclemys > Malaclemys terrapin. Next base: position 14,770,890 of record NC_071526.1, on the reverse strand, counting down.
AGCAGAGTTGCTGCCATTGGAAAGCTCTCACAACTCTCGCCTGTGCCCTGCTGGCATCTAGGCCGCACTGATAGTTATTCCATGACTACCAGGTTGCCCAGAACTGCAAAGTGGGGAGCTGGCTCCAAATGAATCTTCCTGCAGGCTTACACTCTAAGCCCCTTTGCCTGTGTTACATCTGATTTCCTAATAAGTTGGCAGGGTATGATGCTTCCATACTGGGATAATTAGGGTGTGTTTCACTCTGTCTTAATTAAATTGTATGCTACAGTCAGGCCTCCAGGATACCCTAGGAAATGAGACTATTGCCTTGTCTCTGGCCTTTTGTTTCAGCAAAATACATTAGATTGAGCTGTCACTTCTTATTCAAGTCTCTCGCTGGAGACGGCTGTCAAGCAGAAAGAACCAAACTCCTTACCTTACTTTTGGTTACGCTGCCTTTCCCCCTCTAAGGCTTGGCTCCAGCAAAGCACTCCAGCACGTACTTCATGTGAAGTATGTGCTGTAGTCCCATAAAAGTCAATTGGACTATCCCATGTGCTGAACTTGAAGCATGTACCAAGTGCTTTCCTGGACTGGGGCCTGGATATTTTTTTTTTTTCCCCCTGCTGTGCGTTAGAATGATTTTCCTGACCCAGCTTGTCTCCTTTCCTTCTCAGATGACCCAGCAGATGGCTGGGATGAACTTTTATGGAGCTAATGGCATGATGGGATATGGACAGTCAATGGGCGGAGGAAGTGCCCAGGGAACCAATCAAACGCTCAGCTCTCAGATGTGGAAATAACCCCCTTCCTTCCTAGTATTATGACCACTTTTTTTGCCTTTTGTTCTGTTTTAAAACTGCTCCATGAGACATTCAGGGTTTGTTTCTGGCTCTCTGTTCAGCCTGAATCTTTGTTTTCCCCATAACTGAGACCCATCTCTTCCTTTTCACTGTCAAAACCACAGGGAAACCTCAGACCAGAACACCACTTTCAGCTCCTCTGCATTCAGCACAGTGAAATGCAAATGCTCTTGGGGGCCTGGTCTCCCCCTTCTCCTGGGCATCTCAGGGGAGGGGACGATTGAGGTAGCTGTGAATTGCATTACTGGCTGCAAGTCAGGCCTTTTGGGAATTAGATTTAAATAAAATTTTACTAGTGGGTTTTTGTTTGATAAGGGAAAGTCCCTGAGGAACTGGATTTTAATCCAACCCAAATCCTAAGTCTTGCCATCTCTGTTCTTCTCTTTTGCTGTGGCGTTCTTTGGAGCTGAGGCCTCGCTGTGCTTGGCTAGTCAATCTTCATTGGAACCAAAGTCATGTTGAAGACCCCTCCTGTGACCAAACAGGAGTGTCACACAGGATGGGACGCACACTGTGTTTGGAATGTGAAACTTGCACTTCTTCAGAGTGGCTTTTTCTGTCTAATCTGTGGTGTTGATGTAATTTAAAACAAACCAAAAAAAAAAAACTTTTAATGAACTAACCAAGATAATTAATTTATAGAGGGCCAAGAGCCCATCACAAATATTTCTTACGCTTTTAAAATGACCATGACATCCTAATTTATACTTTTTCATATCTGTTTTGTTCTTGTGTAGTCCCCACCCCCAGCTTTCTCTTGACATTCTGATACTGAAGCGTAGAAGGGGGTCGAGGGGGCAGGTTTTTCTTGTCCTTCACAGCCACCTCACTAGCAAGCATACATTTGAAAGATTTCATCAGCGTAAGCAAAAAAGTGAGATGTACCTGGTTTACTTTATCATGTGTATATGTAAATTCCTTAATAAAACATTGCAGTGAAACATCCGTTGACTTTATATTCTTGTTGAATCTCAGATCACCAGTAATACAATGAGTTAATCACCTCTGGGAACAGTGGCTCAGATCCTTAATCAAATGAGCTTGCTCTCCCTTTAGTCCACAGTGGGAACATGTCCGCTTTATTAGACTACACCACCAAGTACTGCTTCGTTAGCCCAGGATTCTAAGGGCTTGTCTACATGCAAATTTGGACTAGTTTAACTAAAAGTGATTTGCAAATCAACTGAGTTCATACAGTGTTTGCACCTGGTTAACTAAAATCCATCTATCTTAACTAAATTGTGCATACAGCAAGGCAAATAAAACTTGGGAACACTGTATACACAGTTCTGTTCTCTCTGCCATACAGCAGTCTGAACTACGAGGGTTACAATGCTGTAACCAGATCTTCTGATAAGTTTTTAATATCTTAATGAACCTTAAAGAATCTTGTTTCCCACAACGGATAAATGTAGGTGATCTTTAAGTTACATCTCTGCTCAGTTTGTCAGTCGTGCTACTATGTCTTTTGCAGATGAAATTGACACACTGAATTTGCAGTATTTGTCATCTTCTATTTTTGCTGGTAAGTCATTGTAGACTCGTAGATAATGCATGCACTCCTGTTGTGGCAAAATGTTCCAAAGCAAGGACCCCTTGCCAGAAAACATCCTGAACTAATATTTTTATTAAACTTGTAGATGGCAGGGTGTCAAATTCTCTGCACCTAGGAAGTGGCAGGTAGAGAATGTGATGTGTAATCATCCACTTTGGTCAGCAGTTGCTGCTTCTGTATTTAGTCAACTACACATATATACAGTAGAAACGATAAATACACTGAAATTTAAGCTGTTTCTACAGAAGTGGGGCTGGCGCAGAGCCTGTTGTGCTGATGGCATAAAGTGTGTGGAAAATGAGAAACCGAATCAGAGGAGATAACAATATATAAAATATAGTGAAGGCAAACTCTTGAAACTTTCTTTATCCTGTAGTACAAGAACCAAAGGGGTCACCTAACCTAAACGATGACATGGATATGAAAGGAAATACTTTTCTGGGACTGGGTAATAAAGGCAAATACCTTGGTAGGAATATGCAGTTATTCTAGATGAGAACTTTGAGTGGTTTCAGTTCTCGTGCCTCAGGGTGCTACCTGAACAATGGCTGGGTGAGGAAGAAATCTACCTCACTGTACAGCACCGTCAGCCACTTGCATACGGTCTTTCCAAATCCACTAAAGTATTCTCTGCTATCATTGGGAGGTGAATGATCTACCACGTCTGGCGTTGCATTCCCTCTTCCTCTGAACTGTGGCCATTCAGTTTGTGCATCAAACAATAGTGACCCTTTCAAAAACAGCACTAGCAAATCCATATTCGCGTATCAAGAGTCTTGCAGAATTCAGCTCACTTTTGAATCTAGTAAACCGCCTTAAACACGTGGTTGGCGGTCAAAGGCTCGGGGAGTTTCCTATATGAAATATTCGGCAGCCCAAATGTAGGTGAAGCAAACAGTTTTCAAACTGGCTTTAATCATCTTTACTTGCTGCCCAAATACTGTACATGCAGGTACAAGCCAATGAAGAATATGAACATTTCATTTTTTTGTTTCTTCTTGGAAAATTGGCTAAGAATATTTTACAAAATAACGTGCACCCTCACATCCATCAGTCCTGCTGCATATAAATCACAAAAATACAAGAGTTTTACATTAGGAAAGACCACACACATATAAAACATTACATAGCACAGGTATAAAATTGCCATTTGCTTTTTTTAATCTATTACCTTTCTTGAGTACCCATCACAGGCCCATCCCCTTGTCTTGAATAATGGAATTGGGGTTAAAATAATCAGTAATTCACCCCTACTGTGATTTTATTTTAATACAAACTTGCTGTGAGTTACGAATCTGTCATTAAGACACAGCTTATTTCAAAACTATAAAACCAATGAGACTCTTAACTTAGTAAAGAACCCCCAAACCTGTTGCCTACTTATCTGATTTTAGCAAATTAGTTCTTCCCTATTAAAATAAAGCCATCCTAGCACTGAAGAGGGGCAGTAGGTTCTCTTACACACTGCACACCTGTCCTGAATTTCAAATGAAATATAGGGGTTTGCTAAATATGGTGGATGTCCTTTGTGCCTTCTGCTACTTAATCATCAAGATGCCTGTTGTTTTTAAAAAGCTTCTGTACAGTTCTTAAATTGTGGTTAATAGACCTTTGAGGCATGACTAACCTCTTAAAGCACGGAGTGCCAATTGCAAGTGGACCACTGACCCCTTCTATTACTGTACTGAGATCAGGAGATGGGGTTTGGGCTTTCCTTACATAATGCTTATATTGGTGTCCGTGATCCAAACCATCTGTTACAACTGGTGCAGTATAGATTTAGATAATCTGAATGCAAGTTGGTACTGATTCACCCTATAACTCTCTAAACCAACTAACAATGCTTCACCTACTTGAAAACAAAACAAGCTTTTGTTGTTCAACTTTCTAAAGCAATGCCGAGCTGTACAGGCAGGGCTCTTGGGCATTAGCGAGGGCTGTAAGCCACCACCTGGTCTGCTTAAGAGTGTTTAATTTTAGACCCCACAATGGAAACTCTCTCCTTGTTGCCAGTGTGTGCTACTGGCTCGTTGACTCTCTATCCCTTGCTTGCTTTTTAAATTAAGAGCCCAGCCCAGATTTAAATGGAGGGCCTATAGGGCTACAAGTTGAAAAAACTGTAGGAGTTGAAAGTGAGCACTGGATTTTCCAAAGGCAACTTAGAAATATAAATTCCGATGACTTTTGAGGGGACTGGCACTCACGTAGGCCCCAATCCTCAAAAGTACCTACGTGCCTAATGCCTATTAACATCAATAGGAGTTAAATGCCTAAATCTGTTTGGGGGATCTGGGCCTTGGGTCCTTCTGAAAACTCCACCCTCTTTCTTAATTGCTGTAGCTTTAAAATAGCTGAATGTCAAAGATTCTTTAATTCTGCACTGGGGCCGCTCTAGCAACTCTTCCCCCCCTGGAAGCAGGTTTTTATAGCAGAGCTATAAACTCTGGCCATTAATGACAGACTCTTGGGTGCACTGCTGTAGTGCTCTGTGTGCTTTGTTAGAGTTGATATTTTGTTTGAAGTGGGGAGTAGGACAACATGATGGGGTAAATTTATTTAGCTTTAACTGCATGAAAAGATCAAGCCCTTTTCTAAGAAAAACAAGGCCACCAACATCAAAGTGCTAACGTCCGAGAGGCATTCGATGCCAGAACGCCTGGCCGGTCGGTTACAGATGAGGGTAGTGCAGCTACAACCCGAGAAAATAAGATGCCATCTCTGGCATCAGGAAACATTGCTTCAAGTTCCTTGCAATAAACATAAGACAAAAATCCACCTTTCTAGCAAGTGCTAGGAAGTCTTGTCAATAGCCAGTAACATTGACAATAATCCCTTAGAAACAACCAAGTCATTTACTAACGCAAACTCTTCAAGTCTCAATAAAACCCCTTTTTGCATCCTTCGGAGGCAGCCTCTTTCCATCTGCACTAAATGCAAATGCTGCAGTGAGGGAGCAAGATCCCAGCAAAACCCTCGCTTCTCAATGGCTACTTAAGTGCCTTCATTGTCACATCAGAGATGTAATGACTTCACTGCTGGCTCTTTAAAAAAAATAAAAATAAGGACCTCATTAGGCAGGGAAGCAATATTTCTCTAACATCCTTGTGTGCTAAGTTAAGAAGCAGCCTTCTGAGAAGATGCAGGGTTAGCTACACCTTTTAGAGATGCCCGGGGAGGTGAAAGAAGAGAAATTAAAACCAGCTTTGCAGTGATGGTGTACTCTCTAACTGAATTCTAACAGTCCAGAAAACCTTCGTGCTTCTTGCATCACTTACCATTTAGCTCGGCAATCACTAGCCAGTTTGATAATCAAAGCAGGGACCAGACCTACTACAAGCAAGCATGGGAGCCGATGTGTTAATGAATGCCCCAATGACTGCCCTTCGTCACCAACATTTAAAATAAAAAACCAGCCAAAATACTGTGTGCTAAACTCTGGTTATAAAAACATGAGGTATACCAATGATCTGAGTTCTGAAAGGGTAGAGAGCCTGCACCAGTCATTGGGTCTTGTGCTTGTAGCCAAACGGTGAGTTGCTTTTTCCGGTGGTCTACACTGGCACCTTACATTGGCCTAGCTGTATCTCTCGGGTGTGAAAAATCCACACTCCTGAGAGACGTAGCCATGCCAACCAAACTACTGGTGTAGACAGCGCCAGATCAATGGAAGAATTCTTCTGTTCATCCAGCGACCACCTCTTGGGGAGGTGGATTAACTGCAGCAACGGGAGAACCTCTCCCATCGGCATAGGTAGTGTCCACACTGAAGCGCTACCGCTTTGTGATGCTGCTGTGTTCCCTTCCAGTATCCAGGGAAATACACAAGACAAGATCTAGGATTTTTGTAGGTTTTTTTTTTTTTTAAAGACATGACCGCTTTACCCAACTAACAATGAGACAAACATTTACAAAACGTTCCCTCAGTTCTCAGATCTCGCCTTAAGAACCTGCTTTTCCAAGTCTTGGGCCCAGGCTGATGCCGATTGGCGTAATTGATTTCATGGAGAAAAGTTGTTCTCCGTGTGAACACTTAAGATTCTTTTTTAGATAATTGCCTTTCTACACTGTGGTGGTGAAGGGTCTAATTTCAGGTTTCTGCCACGTAGGGTGACCAGACAGCAAATGCGAAAAATCGGGACGGGGGTGGGGGGTAATAGGAGCCTATATAAGAAAAAGACCCAAAAATCGGGACTGACCCTATAAAATCGGGACATCTGGTCACCCTACTGCCACGCCTGTTTTATTTCCGAGCTGCCACACATGCTTCCAAATTACATTTAAAGCAGATTTCCCCTGCCCTCCCCCCCCCCCCCCCCCCCCCCCCCCGCAGGCTTTCCTAGCGCACCATGACCCTCTAACAACTGGTTTCGCCTCTACTGCTGCTTCCTATGCCCGTCCTTGTGAGCTGAAATAGCTGTTACAGAAGCTTTTGGAAAGGAGCTTCAGGTTTCTGCCCTCTGTGCTGCAGAAGGTGTCCTCCCTGTTCTTCAAATGCAAATACCAAGCGGCATGGTGGCTGAAAGCTCTTGTTTAACCCTTCAAATGCTGGTATTTTCTAGCACAGTTAAACACATTCCTCGGAGGAAGCGTACAGGTATGTATTCTACAAACTGCCCCACCGATCTGCAAAAGGTTGATGCTGGGTTTGTGAGAGTTGAGCGGCGGTGGATTATTTAAGCCTGAATCAATAAAGCCAGTGCTGTTTCTAAAGATGGCTTTATGCCGTTCGAGGCCCTCCTCTGCTCCAGCGTATGCCAACACTCATTTCAGTAATACAAAGGTATTTATAAGTGCATTAGAAAAACACACATGTAGGCTGTGGCTTTCAGTCCAGTCAACTCAATGCTAAAGCGAAACGACTTTCCAAGACGCTCAGCAGAACGGGATTCCTCCTATCAACAAAGGGAACCCAGACCCAACTCCTTTGACCAATGGCTTCTTTCTGGTCTTTGAAAACCAATCAGCTTCATCGATGGAAGTGCGCCTTGGGTGACACATTTGTTCCTGATGTCAGAGAGGGGGGCTGAGAGCTGGGATAGATACCTGTACAGGAAGCACTTATTCTAATCTCAACTGCCCATAGGTTTTTCTGGTACAGCTTCATGGACTTAGAAACCCAGTTGCAGCCCCCAGATGTCCCCCCCCCCCACTTTCCTCCCCAGAGTCTTCATTCCCTTTCAGCATACCATGAAGCTGACAGAACTGTGACGGTTGTCAGGCCATTCCTCCCTATTTGCTACTGCCTTATGTACCAGGTAAACTGGACAGAAATCACCTGCTACACTAGCCCATGCACTGAGTATGTTCTAAAGAACCTTCACAGCATCTCCCAGCAGCAGTGGGGGGAGCCAGTGCCCGTCATCGCTTTGGGGCGTGCTTGCTTTCTCACGGTTACAGCTGCCTTCAGAGCCATCGCACGGGCTCTTGTGTTTTCAGTGTAATGATGCCCTCGGCTCGCAAGATGGCCACGTGAAACATGTGCAACAAAAGCTGAAGCTGCATGAAAAGCTTCATGTTTTGTTACAAGCCCCAGCGGTTGTGGGAATGCTTCAGGCTAAGCTGGGGCTAACTTCCAGACGCGAAGGGCCTGAGCCAGCTTCCTGGACTCCGGGAAAGTTTCGGTCCCTATCTAAATTTGCTAGATCAGGCCTGTCTCTAGCTTCCAGCAATTTAGTTATCCAGCGAGACGAGGCAGTGCTCCCCCCGTAGTAAGTGGCTATAACTGATTTTGCTTGGACTTTGTTGCAGGTTTTTAGAGCTGGACCTCAAGGGGAAACACTGTGGGCCATGCTCATCCTTTTAACTCCACCAGGCTGCCTGGGGTTGGATTTTGATCTCACTTGCACTAGTGTAACCCCACTGACTCATTCCTGCTGTACGTGAGCTCAGAAATAAGTCCTAAGTATTTACTATACAATCCTCACAGCTAGTTTCCCCTTTTTTGGGGGGGGGGGGCGGGGGTATGGGCACTGGGTAGGCCCAGACTAAAACAGTCAGTCTGCAAATGCCCTCATCAGCAGTTCCCCTTGGGCGGTAGAGGCATGCGGGGAGAATGGGTCTGAAGTTCCTTTCCTGACAGAAGACATGACAGGGAGAGAGTGCAATGAGTAACTGATGAGTAATCTTCACAGCCAGCCAACGCAAACCACGTACCAGACAAGAAATGCCCTTTTGCAGTAGAACATTCCTCCTCCCCCTCCCCCAGCTGAAACCTTGTTCTCCATTAGGTCTGGGGAGGGGCTTTTATGTAGCGTGTAGAAAAGCAGCTTGGATGGAGGGTTTTTTGGTCTGGGTGAGGGGAATGTCTGACACTGAACCTCATGCATAAGAAAATAAAAAGGAGCTGACATCACAGTGTAAACACGATACTTGAGTATTGTCTTTTTTTTTGTTTTTGTTTTTGTTTTTTGCAACCCAAAGTAAAACTTGCCCCGTTCCCTCCCCCCCCCCCACAAGTCCCCCAATGTGAATGGGGTCCAGTGAGCTGGGCAGGCAGCGCTGAGAGTGAAGCAACGAAAGCTTTGATGGGGCTACAGTTTTTCTAGAGGACGATGGCAGCCATCTGAAGTCCTTGGCATGGTGGCTTTGCGATGCCAAGCTGTCTTGGGGAGCAGAAGGAATCGGTCCCTCGAATCCATGTGCTTTGCTTTTCAGATTTACTTCCTAGCAGCAAGACGTCAGTTTATACTGAAAAAGAATCCGGGGTGGAATTTGTTCTGATTCTAGCTACATTGTTATCCTCCAAAGCATAGAATGTTTATTAATAAAAAACCCCAAATGCTCAGGAGAGTCCAGCTTGTTCCCCGGAGATTCCGAGCACGTCCTTCAGATTTCAGTTCTTTTGTCCTGGCACTGGATTTTCCACTCATCAATATGAGTAGATTTTTCCAGCTACTGCTCACGTGAGAGTGGCGGACTGTATTGGAGACCGTAGGCTTTTGTATGCTGTTGTGAATATACAACCCCAATTGTCTTTGTTCTAGGTGGCCCTAGAGTGCTATCCTGGAAAAAGTCTCTGCAGACTTCCCAACTTTATGTTCTGCAAAGTATTATGCTAAGAGTTGGTTGGGGTTGAAGTTGTCACATCCCTTCCATTGGTTCTGAAAAGAATGGGTTGTTTGTTTGTAAAGCTACAGTACTAACTCAGATATTTAGAGACAGCGTGATGTGTGTTGGAGGAAAGGGAAAGAACCTTCTTACTTCAGTCCAAGTTAATGAGCAAGACATCTACCAAACTTTCATACTTTGTCCAAGCTGACCTCCCAATGCTCAACTCAACTCAACTTCCAACTCAAATCAGACCTGCCAATTTGTCCAGCAAACAAAAGCTGGGTTGTCCTTTTTTTTTTTTTTCTTCTAATACTTGAGTGGCCAAAGCAAAAGCAGAGATGATGTTCATCTGAAGGAGAAGATCACTCCCTTGAAAGCTTGTCCTCTTCAGACACCTGCCCTCCCACGTATTCAAAAATCCAGCACTCAGGAGCAAAGAAACCGAGTCCAGCCAGCCAAGGTGGACATCAGGTAACAGAATCATGCTCTGGAAGGAACTTAAATTCATGTCATCACCTTCTTCCAGTTCCAATAAGCCGGGCACAAAATGGGCTTCCTCAAATAACCCACTCCGGCTCTAAGGTAAAACCATACGGTGGACCAGCAGGGCCGCCTTTAAGTGTGAACTTGGAAATCAGTGTATATTGCTTGTACTGAACAGTCACTCCTCCACCACAGTAGACCAGGCTCTGGTTCCTTGGGAGAAAAACATGAGATCCTGGGGAGCAAACAGACCTATCTCCATCTGCAGTCAGCAGAATCCAGTCTGGTCCCTGCTCAGTGGTCCCAAGATATTTTGGTTTGGTGAAGTTGAAAATTCAATGTACATTTATAGCAGCTGAAATTCCTTGACACAAAGTTGCTGAAAACTTGATGGTTGTGTCACACAAGACCGCCACCAAAGAGTAAGTACATTGCGGACTGGCAGTTTCCATTTTGTGGAAGGAATGGTTTCATAGCAAAGTTCTTACCCTTCAGGTTTACTTTTTTGTTTCTTTGCGGCAATAAGTTCTAGTTGGTTCATCCTTGCTAACGACGCAGGAGGAACCATAGGATGTTCCTTGTGCTCTGTGCATTGTGAAATTATCTTTTTGCCAATCAATACTAATAAAAACAAAACTCAACCTTGATTTTGGTTGATTGGTATTAAAGACTGAAGGCCAGAGATATCTGCTAGGTAGAAATACCCCATTCATCTCATGTCCTTTTCCAGTCTGACCACTCGTCCACCTCTTGGTTTTGGAAACTGATCCTTCAGGACAGTCATCGTGTAATTTTTATTTATTTTTTAATGAAGAAACCGCAGTTTCTAGTGGTGTCTCCCCTGAGTATTTTCAGCAAATTTCATTAGGCACCTTCATAAAAAGCTTCCATAATTCTCGGTTTTGCTACAAGAACTGGTCCTCTTTGGGAACCAGAATACTGCTTTTTAAAAAAACAAAAAACAAACACTCATCATTGTAATAAATTCAAAACATCTAGTTTGTTTTGTAACCTATCTGTCACCCTTACACCAGATCCATAGTGAATACAACTGAGATGTTTCCCTGCAGCATACCAATGAATCAAGGGTTGGAAAAAGGTGCATTCAACCCTTCTTTCTGGTTATGGACAGTATATGTTCTGACACACCCTCTGTTTGCTCCCTGAAATGCAGTAATTGAGTGTGGAAACCTTTCAGCCACAAGTTGGACCTCGCCTAGGGGTGAATGAGCAAAGATGAGACTGACTAGGAGTTCAATTCAACCATCATTGCAAGCTTCCCTTTGCATCACCTTCTCCTAGTTGGAACTGTTGTATGAGGCATGGTATCTATTACATCTTGGGGGTGGTCCTTCAAAATAATTTGAAAGTGTGGAACATCAAGACAGAACCATAATACACTTAAATAACAGTCAGGTCAAATGCACCTTTTTCATCCCCTACTGCTTTGGTAGAGTCACTTGTCACAGGCTACATGCTACCAAAGAAAAAAGTGATCAACAGATTGCTTGCTCGACCTTGCAAGATTTGTGTCAGGAATCTACCAAAACAGCAAGTGACTGGCGGATGGTTCCTGTCGGTAGGGAGAGGGTCCCTCCTAGATATTGCAGAGAGAGAATGTGTTTTCAATTAGCTCATGGCAGGCTACATAATATAAGATGCTACATTCCATTAAAAAAAGTAGTAGTGCTGAATATATTCATTTTTTTTTTCTTTTTTTTAAAAAAAGCTATTTTTCCTCAACGATCAGGAAAACAAAATGGAGGCAAAACAAAATTGAGTTAACATGCTACTTGCAGTGGGATTGAATGAATCGGATCCAAGACGCTCCCGCCAGCTGCTCAGATGAGAAATATGGTCCATTGTTTGACTCCTTTCCGAATATGACTCGATGAGATGCGGTAACAGTCTTGGGAACGGTTGTCGGTCAGTCACATCACTTGTTCTGCGTTACAAGTTTGTTCTTGTTTCTCCTTCCCACCCCTCTCGTTTAAAGTCCCCTGCCTGCGCGGTGGAACGTTGCAGCTGGCGAGGAACATGTCGAGAGCAGCTCGTTTCAGGGAGGGGGGAAAAAAAATGAAACCAAACTAGACACAGAATATTTACAGCCGTTCCACCAAAGGTTTTGGTAGGCCAGCTTGTTTCCTTCCCTCCCTCCCACCCATGCCCTGAGCCCTGCCCCTTAGGGGCAAGAAGGACTTGTGGAACTCTCTAGAGAGGACTGGGAGAGGCGACGCGTCAGAGGGCCGATGGTGGAGTCCGCCAGCGAGGAAGTGGGGAAGAGTTTGTACCAGCCTGTGACCATGTTGGAGAGATCCAATTCTTCCAAGACAATCTGCGCCATTCCCATGAAGCACTTGTGATCCATGCGGCCATAATCTCCCCAGACAATCACCTACAGGGAAGAACCCTCATTAGGTAAATTGAACCTGTCCCAGGCTGGGCTCCGTGCATGGGGAGTGGTGCCCAGAGCATCATATAAACCTTGGGACTCTTCTCCAGACCCCCAGCGTTTACCTGAGGGAAGCCAGGTGGGTCACAGCAGAAAGGTGTCTGGTGTTATTCTGAGGGGGGCTCTGAGCTAGGGGCATGAGCAATGAATTTCAAAATCAAGACAACAGGGGTCCTATATTCCTGTCTCTGACATTGACTCCTCGAATTGTGCAGCCATGACCAAGTCTGTCACCCCTCTCTGCCTCAGGTTACCGACCTGCAAAATGGGGCATTATAGCCTTAATGTCACAGGGATGTTGTGAAGATGAGTTACCCCACTGAGAAAAGATTGTGAGATCTTGGCTGCAAGGTGCTGCCTGCTGTTTCTGGGCGAGGAACATCTCTTAGGGTCTGTATGGCGCCCTGTCTGTACAGGCCCTGCCCTTGGGTGAGGCACTACCATAATATGAACACATACAGTTCAAGACCTGCCTCTCTGAAGTGCTGGGTACCTGCAATTCCAATGGGAACCATAGGATCTCCGCATCTTCAACATTTGAGCTCTCCCTCAGTCAGCCTAATGCTCACCCAGTTGGATGCTTGGCCATCTATAAGGTGTGGGCCCTATGGCAAATGATGTGTGCAACTGGATCGAGGGAAAGGTCAAAAGTCCCTTCCAGCCCAGGATCTCAAAGCACTTTACAAAGCTCCATGAATGAGGTCTCCGCATGCCCCTGCGTGATACGGCAGGACCTACTGCACTCTGGTGCCAAGGAGCGACACAGAAAGGGGAAGGGACTTCCCACGGTCAGGGAGGAAGTGAGGGGCAGAGCTGGGGATGGAACCCAGGAGTCCAGACTCCCAGTTCCCTCAAATGAAGCGTTCATGGATCCGCTCCCCCAGTCAAAGACCAGATGTTTGACTGGGTCTCTTAACAGCCAATGAATAGGGGGGATCTGGCACCCACTGCTGGGGGCATTTCCTCGAAGATATCCAACTTTCCCTTTAAGAAGTGCTCTTTGCCCACCTCCCCTTGAAAAGGGATTACTTCACCTGCAAAACTCTGCCCTGTGGGCCCTCGTCAAAGAGCAGTGCCTGCTGGTAGAATGGGTCCCAGGTCTTCTTGGCCATCTTGGTCTTCTTCTTGGCCAGGCAGGTCCCATTCTCCAGCAGATAAACTTTAACATAGGTCGCTGCATTGGAAAAGAGACAGAAGCACAGATGCAAACCAGCTGTGAATATCCTCAGCAGAATTACCTGGGCACTGGGCCTCATCTACGGCGGGGGAAATCCAGGCACACACTGCCAGGAACACACCTCAACCAGAGCTCTGCCTCCCACAGGGATGCTGGCCTGCCAGGTCCCCCTCCCCAAGCCCTGTGTTGTAGTTTCCCAGAGCTATGCAGAAGGGAGGGGGAGGGACGTCTCATCTGGTTGATGGGGCGGGGGAGAATGGGCAGCAGGAATTTCGGGAAGGGGTGCTGAAAGACTGGCATCCCGCTGGATTGTGGTGCATTTTGTGGTGAGGGCCGTGTCTGTGGGGGGCCGGGAGGAGAGGGTCTGTGCTGTGCTGATAGCCTTGACTTTTCACTTCCTTGCTGGGTAGGTTTTGTGTTAGTGGGTCGGTTGTAGAACAACCAGAACTGCCCCTGGCCCGGGGTTACTGTGTGCTAATGCCTGGCTCTGTGGGTGCACTCAGCCAGCCCACCCCTTGGCTGCCCACTCCAGGCAGAGCCAGACCCAAGGGACTAACCATTGCATGACTGGAGGGGGAGCCCCAAGGGACTGGGGGGGGCATCTGCTTGTTATTGGGGTGTATCATAAAGCAACGCTATCGAGAGCAAAATGGAGGCATTAACCCCTCCTCCCCCGCACACCTTCCCAAAGCTCCTGGACCCCTCTTCCTTAAGGCTTCTTGGCACGGATACCTACCAGGGATGGACTTGGAACCCAGCTTTGGGGTGAGGCCCCTGGCCTGGATCACCTCCACCTCCAGCTGCCCGCTCCTATCGATCATCCCAATGTGGACATCGCCTAGGACAAAAGGGGAGAGGTGAGAATCAGGGGTCCTAGCGAGCCCCATCCTGTGTCAGGGACAAATGGCCACCCCCCATTAGCATCCATGTCGTTTCCTTACTCGCCCACAGCTTCCACTGTCCTCTGCACCCTTGCTCGGAGGACCCTGTTCTAAAGCACCAGGTGCACTGCAGAGCAAGTCCCAGAGCACCCGGTGTCTTAAAACCGCTGCCACAGGGGGCGGGGGGCACAGCAAAACGAAAGTAACAAGAACATGGAACTGACGAGAAGACAGGACATCACAGGAGAGCCATCTAACCCTGTCCTCAAGGGAGCTTCGATGGGAACATGTCTAGGACCCGGAGCTCAATTCTGGGCACCTTGTTACCAGAACAACATAGAAACAGGGGAGAGAATTCAGAGAAGAGCGACATGCAATGGGCTTCATGCACCTGCGTGCCCATCTGAGTGTGCTGTCACGGCACTGGGACAACTAGTGAGACATCAGTGGCTGGCTCTGCAGAATTTCTAAGCGTCCACAACTACAGCTGAGTTGTACCCTCTAGAAATCAGGCCGTAGCATTTTAAAAATGAGGCTCCCCCCCCCCCCCCGCCCGGTTTAAGAGAGAGCCTTTTCCTCCTGCTTCTCCGATAACTCGATTCGCTGTCCATGTACTTTTGTATCTGTCAGGCCACAGTGAGATACGCCTTTTCTGAACCCTGAATCAGCCCTTCGGGAGCTTTCCCCGTGCTAGGATTAACCAAAGCCATGCCTTGGGAAGGGGAGTTCCTCAGCATGGCACGTACGTCCTGGGGCTGCCTCAAGAAGCAGTTGAGGAGGTGGAGAGAGTTGGGTATCATCTCCATTCTAGCACCCCTGAGCCCTAAATGGCCCCCTCAAGGATTGAACTCACAACCCTGGCTTTAGGAGGCCCAAGCCTGGCTGAGTACCCAGCAACTAGTTCCCTTCAAAGGGGGGGTGGGCGATTTCCCTGCCTATAGTGCAGTTCCTCCAGCCCTTTCTGAGTCCCATGAAAGCATCCCTAGAGATGGTCCGTGTCCTTTTGTGACGGGCTCAAGGGTATTTCTGATGGGCCCATGTCATGCCTCAGATTCCACCTTGTACACTTTACAGTAGCATTTCCAAGGATAGCCCCAGCCCTCTGCTTACAAACACTGAATCTTCCCTCTGTCAGTAAGTAAGTTAGTAAGTTCTCCACCCGGATGCCTCTCCCCTACCCTCTTTTAAAACGCTCAGGTTGAATTACGCCTTCACGCTGCCTCCGCGGCTCCCTTGGAAGAATGACCGTGGTGGTTATTCCTAATGTTGGCCAGCAGAGGGCAGCTGAGGAAAGCGTATTCACAAGCATTAGGTGCCAAAGGAGAAAATGAAATACCAATGAAAGCGAGTGGGTTTGTTAAAGAAAAAGGGAAAGCAAAGACTATGTGATTTGTGGTGTAAGGATGGGGCAACTCGGCTGGCAAAGCCCAGAACGACATGAACAACAGAAACCACCACGGATGGAGAAAGAAAGAAAGAAAGAAAGAAACCAGAAGGAAAACAAAAGACAATGAACTTTTGTTGTTGTTTTAAGCCCACGACACAGATTCGGTCTCCCACTTACGTCGTCTGCAGCAGCCCCAGTAGGTACAGCCCTTGGGATGTGCACGGAGGTAGGTCCCCGTCGCTCCACTGGTGTGTAACTGGCCTACGGCCTGCACCCCCCGCACCAGCGCGGCCCGGGGGAGGGAGCGGGGATCGGCGCGAAGGGATGGGGGGACTGTTGGTGTCACGCCGGAGTTTAAGAGAAACAAGATGAACTTGGACAGTCTGAGACATACTTTGCATTTCAGAAGCGCGTTGGACTCGGAGCAGGGGACACCGAAAGAAATGGGGGGATGAGGACAGAGAGAATGAGCTGAGAGCAAGGTAAGGTCTCAAATCCCGGGGGCAGGGAGTTATGGTTTGGGGGTGTCACCTATTCCAGTGTTTCTCAATCTCTTCTATACCAGGGTCCGGCTTGCTGCCTTCCTAAACCGTGTCAGGGAGATCTTAGGGACCGGCACCGGTCCACGCAGCGGTCATTGAGAAACACTGACCTCTCCCACATCGATGGCCTTAAGGAGAAGAAAAATGCCTCCTTTCTCCCGCTGGCCCCAAACTTGCTATAGAAAAGCCAGGAACGTACTTTAAATGCAGCCGGTCTGATTCGGATCTCCCTCACACCAGTGACACTCAATTGACTTTAAAGGGGTTACTCTGATTTACACCAGGCTCAGGGTCAGTTTGTTCATGATGGTTTTTTAAGGCAGGAGAGGAGGGTTAAGCATTAGGCATTAAACATCTGCCCCCCGCCCTGCCCAGGGTCAGCTCCACCCTGCATCCTGCTGAGGTGGAAAACAAGCACCACGCCGACTACTGGTCTTTGGAACATTTCCACCAGCTGTATTTTGAACCTTCAAAATCTGGGGCAAAAAATCTTGAATGGAAATTTTGAATTTTGATTTAAAAGAAAACAAGGCGGGGTTATGAAAATGTGAAATTCCACACCCCTCCCCCCGCTTACCATTGCCCTTAAAATCAAATCACGTACATAAAAGATGAGCGTGTTGAGCCTGGGGAAGGAATTTTGTTCTGCCCTTCCTCAGAAATCACCCCACCACTGTTCTGAAGAACGCTTTCTGCCCTCCTTGCCCTCCACCCCAGAGGTGGCTGCATTGCGGGGCTCGTGCATATAGGCTGTGGGATCCTTAGGACTCAAGGCACTATGGAACTTAGGACAGGGGCTTATAGAGAAAGGGCCTGCTTCACTCAAGCTGAAAGAATGGTTTTCTTTTATACAGAATAAGGCCGGCATTCCCCTCGTTTGCAGTTGCAGTCGTCGTCCCAGCACGGTGCTCCACCCAGCTGAACATCTCAAGAGAAATCCCAGCTATGGAACACTTCACTGGGGTAGGACGGGTCTCTGTGCAGTATCTGGGCATTGCCACGTGCATACCCGAAATCTGACTCTCTTCCGTAGCCAAAGGGGCCACCTGCCTGCTCCTCTGGCACCCGTGTCCAGGCCCGGACACCTCGCTGCCCTTCCTGCACTGCTGCTGGCTTGTTAGTGGCCCTGGCAATGGCAGGTTATGAAACTGGGATTTGCAAACGCATTCCAGTGGGATTTGAGTTCCTAGCTCCCTTGGGTCCCTTTCAAATCCCAACCTGCCCCAGTGAGAGAAACGAACCCCATCGGGCCTCCCCGCCTGTTGTTTTGGGCTGGGTCCCTCCTCCATTCTGGGGCAGAGCTGGGACGTTAGAATGGTCTCGCTTCAGGCCTTGGAGAGCAATCCTCAGCGGTCCATTTGAACTCTGTTAAAAGGTGTAGCTGAGATGCCAGCACAGCCTGGCAATGAAAGGGTTAACGCCATTGGGGTCACATGCCCCCTTATTCCACAGGGATGAGACCTGTCCCTGTGTCTTCAACTCCCGCCCCCTCCCCCCCCCCCCAGAAGGCTGGCTCAGTCTGCTCCCCGTGGAACCAAGCTGGGTCCCCTCCGCGGCTGGACAAAGGACTGATGGGCGTGTGGACAGGCCCCTGGCACTGCAGCCAACGGCCTGTGTGCAGCGTGGGTGGGGCTCAGTGGGGCAGGGGTGAGACAGCTGGAGGTCTCGGCAAGCTGGGCAGTGGGTTGGGGGCTCCGCAGCTGCTCAGGTTGGAGAGACCCCAGGCAGCAGGAGCAGGGCCTATTACTGCTATTTCAGTGAGTCCCTGTCGGAGCCCGGTGCCCTTCTCAGACGAGGGCCGGTTCGTGGGTCTGACTTCAGTCCCTTCCCCTCTCGCGCAGGGTGGATGGAGGACGTGGGCTCCGCACACAACAAAGCCGCCTGGCTCCTGTCGTCCAGCCAAACCATCGAGCAGCAGGCAGCTGTGTGTCCAGCATTTCGCTCAGTTTGAGCGCGCGTCAGTTCCCTGCCTCCAGCCCAGGTTCCACCAGGCAGGTCACAGACACCCACTTCCCTTAACCCCGTGGGAGGCAGGGTCAGGGCCTGAGCCTGACCTCGGTGCCAGTCACCGGAGGTCCAGCAGCGAGATCCGGCTGTTCGCCTCCATCCACTAGGAGACACGGGCCGGGCACAGGGCTTGGAGCCCAATCCCGTGTAACAACTTCCCCTCGTCCCTTTGGCTGGGCCACCCGCTCCAGCTGTGAGCACTCACCCATCGGAGGCGTCGCCAGTGTCTGCCGGCCAACAATCTGCGCCGGCCCGAGCCCGTCTAAAAAGTCACTGAACTGGCTTTCGGCTCCTAGCCGGGTCATGGGGAAAATGAATCTGAGATAAGGGGATGGGGGGTGGTGAGAGAGGAGAAGGGACAGTACGGGTGAGACAAGCCCCCGGAAAGCACTGGATTTCCCAGCCAATAGTTCTTTGCACAGAGATAATGTGCCTTGCATGAGGATCTCAAAGCACTGAGCCAACATGAATTAACCAAACCTCCCTTACCATTTCCTGACAGTGACGTCAGCTGCGGAACAGACCCTCCCAGGGCACTGGTAGGATACCCACCGCGTACGGATTAGAAACGCGGCTGGACAAAGCACAGGAGACTCTACTGGGAACCACCCTGCCCTGAAGGAGACGGCCCCAAGTGGACCGTCGCTACCTCCGATTTCTACAGGACCCTGTGAACTCAGCACGAGGAAACTCCAGACTGATCTGACACTCTGTGCCCAGGGATCTGGAGTGCTTGAAAGCCAGGCAGGCATCACCCCAAGGGGTTGTGGGGCTCCGTCAGAGAGCATTGGCTTGATACTGGTAGGCACCGGTGACAGCCGGGACTGAGAGCTCTGGCTCCGCACACCACCGGGAGGCCCAGTGGCTCGGTCTGATTTGGGGCACCAGGAGAGCTGACATTAGCCCTGCTCTTAAGCTGTGCCCCGTGTGGGAGAGCAGGAGAGCCGCCCTCATCCTCCCCCTGCGAGGAGAGCGGCCTTGGGGCATTACGTGCTTCCTCCAACCCACTGGGAGAGACCGAGGGCCTCCTCTGGAAGGAGAACTGCAGCTGGGCTTCTGCGCCTCGCTGACTGCGCCCTGCTCCCCTCCCCTTCGGTCCCAGGCAGGAAAGGGCCGGTCGCCCCGTGCCCCGGGCCTTACGTGCCATCGGAGCTATTACTGTTGGTGCTGCCGTCGGTCGATTCCCGGCTGCCCTGCCGCGTGACCCTATTCCTCATCTCCACAGCAATGCCGGTTTCCGTGCTCCGCCGGATGTTACTGCGCAGCTTCTTGGGGCCGCCGTCTGGAAGCAAACACACAGATAAGCCAGGCTGGGGAATCGCGGGCTGGGAAGTAAAGAAACTCCCCCCTCCTGGACAGCAAGATGGCAGAGAGCCATCAGCACAATGCTCCCTGCACCCCCATCCTCCTCCTTCAAGGGTTGATGGTACATGGCCATGCAACATGACATCACCCTACTGGGACAGGCAACCCAGGCGGTGTCATGGGAGATGTCATGTCTAGTGCTTAGAGTAAGAACATAGCAAGATAGAACCCAGGAATTCTAGCTGCAGCTCTGTCATTGACCCCGGGCAAGTCACTGCCCCCCTCTGTGCCTCAGTTTCCCCATCTCTAAAGGGAGGAGGGCCAGAGCCCCCTCTGAGGTGGGGTTTAGGGTTAATTGATTGCCAAGTACTTTAAGCTCTGATGCAAGGTGGCAGATGGCTCTTTGCAGCAGGGACTGCGTTTGTACAGCGCCTAGGCCCCCATCCCTGGCTGGGGCCTGGAGGTGCGACTGTAATGCAGCCCAAGGGAACTGATGGCAAAACAGTAATGCTCATTTGTGCAGGAGATCAAGTTTCCTCGGGGGCTCCTCCTGGACTGGAACGCACTCCCCCAGCAGTCAGGAACCACCGCAGATCTCGCCACCTTCTGCTCCTAGAGCAACCTGCCTTTGCTCCTCCCAGCAAACAAACAACAATCGTCATTTAAAAAAAAAAAACACATGCAATTTCCCCCTAGGAAGGAAGCGACGAACAAATCAACCACACACAGCAGCTGCTTGTCCCCTCTCTCACTGCACTGCCAGAGCCTAGGGCACTCAAATGCCATGGAAAGGAGCACAGTATAAAAACTCGAATGGAGTCAACCAACTGAGGGCCAAGGGCACAGCAGGATTAAACAAAAGGACTGGGTGTTTCTGTGGCTAACGAGAGGTACATTCAAGGGGTAAAAGCAAGTTGTTTGGAAGGGCTGTGAACATCCTGCTTGGGGCATGGGCCAGTCTGTGCCAGATGGGCCTTAAAAAAGAGCTTCTCCTGGAGACAGAGTAGCACAGAATTATCCACTAGGGGCTTCTTGTGCCTTGTATTAGGAGGTGTGTGGTAAGCAAGATGCGAGAAGTAATTCTTCCACTCTACTCAGCACTGGTAAGGCCTCGGCTAGCAACTCTGGGCCCTGCACTTTGGGAACGACGTGGACAAATTGGAGAAAGTCCAGAGGAGAGCAACAAAAATGATGAAAGGCCTAGAAAACATGACCTACGAGGAAAGATTGGGTCTGTTTAGTCCGGAGAAGGGAAGATGGGGGTGGGGAGGAGGAGACACACGATAACAGTCTTCAAGTATGGAAAAGGTTGCTCTAAAGAGGAGGGAGATAAATTCTTCTTCTTATCCCCTTAGGATAGGACAAGAAGTAATGGGCTTAAATTGCAGCAAGGGAGGTTTAGGTTGGACATTAGGAAAAACTTCCCGACTGTCGCGGTAGTTAAGAGCTGGAACAAAGTCCCTAGGGAGATTGTGGAATCTCCCTCTCTGGAGGCTTTTAAGAACAGGTTAGACAAGCACCTGTCAGGGATGGGCTAGAATAATACTTAGTCCTCCCTCAGCGCAGTTGGCTGGACTAGCTGATTTCTCAAGGTCTGTTCCAGACCTGCATTTCTATGATTCCTCTAAAGCAGCTGGTACTGGGCAATCGGCAGGAGATGGAATTCACTCCCCGTAGCTGCCAGGAGGCCCCAGTGGCTTGGCTGGCTGGTGGAACACAGCAGGTAATGGTGCCAAGGAGTGAGACCAGCAAACGCTCGCTCCCACCTGCCTGTCCCTTCCCCAGCAGGGGAGCTGTAACTCTCTGCCAGGTACATGATGGATAACGCTCCCCTGAAATATCACGCTCAAGCTGAGATGCTTCAGATCTGCTGTTTACCTGCCCTTTACAACTGACCTTTTCCTTCTCCGGAGGGGAGAGGGAGCGGGGGCGGCTGCTCTGTCCAATGGGAAACGCTCTCTGCCCTACAGACCCCAAGGGAGGGGGGCACTTTATAGCAGATGAAAGAATCAAAGCACTCCACCCGGCGAGAACCCCCCTCACAAGGTTCTGATC
Source organism: Malaclemys terrapin pileata (assembly GCF_027887155.1). Taxonomy (NCBI): domain Eukaryota; kingdom Metazoa; phylum Chordata; order Testudines; family Emydidae; genus Malaclemys; species Malaclemys terrapin. The sequence goes on along the minus strand of NC_071526.1, from coordinate 14,749,151 downwards.
CCCATCTCCCGGCGCGCTGCTCTTGGGCCTTTGATAAATTATTCACTGGGATTTATGCAACCTTTGCAAAAAGAAAGAAAGAAAAAGCCATCCAGGCTGATTTCATGTCATCACTCGCCTCTTCACTGAGAAAGGTGTCGCTGCCTGAGCAAACGTGAGCCCAGCATGGACCCCGTCAGCACCTGCCCTGTCCCCACTGAGGCCCCTCCCTGTCTGACCCCAGTACGGACCCTCCAGTCCTGGGGAGCCCCCTCCCTGTCTGCCAATCAGTGAGGCCATCATGAACTAACTCCTCTCACCTGGAGCAATGAGCAGGCAACCCTGCACCAGGTGTCTGGACTCCTGACTGTTGTCGCTATTATACCTGCACTAGAGCAGGGATTCTCAACCATTTTCTTTCTGTCCCTCCCCTCCCCCAACAGGCTATTAAAACTCCACAGCACACCTGTGCCACAACAACTGTTTTTCTGCATATAAAAGCCAGGGCTGCTGGGTTGAGCCCCCTTGCAGTCGATGGCTTCTCCCAACCCCCTGGAGTTTTATGGGGAACCTCCAAAAGTCCCCCATTTGGTTCAGATGCTGTACTAAACTCCCAGAAACTTTGGCGTTGGGCAAAAGCCAAGCTGGATCTAAACCAAATCGCTGGACCCGGAGGGGTGTCCAAAATCGTCCGAAATCCAGGTCTAAACTTTGCAAATGGTGAGTATAATGGGCTGAACTGAAAGCCCTGATCCAAACCCTGGCGTGCGTGTGCAGGGGGGGGGTGTCAAGATCCAGATTTAGCACCTGGAATTCTCATCAGAACAGCCTGTGTATGCCTGGCACTGACTACCCCTCTCTTTCGGTACATATGTGGCCCTGACCCCCTCATCCCAGAGCGTCACACAAACAACGAGCATCTCTTCGCAAACCATCCGCAGGGCGGGGAAGGATTATCACCCCGTTGCACTGGTGGGGGACTGAAGTGCTGAGACACAGGGCGTCTGTGCAGAGCAGAGCCGCTCCAGTCCAGCACCTGAACCCTAATCACGCAGAAGAGCAAAGACGCCAAAACACGGGGGAACATTTCCCAGTCTCAGCAAAGGTTCAGATCCTGCTCGTAAATAAACAGACACAGACATTGGTGCCAAGTAGAATTTGGAAGGTGCCGGAACCCAGTACCATTCAATACCACAGACCATTCAATATTCCACTGTCACCAAGGCAAAGGGCAGGTGAAGAGATTTTTATACCTGGGCTGGCCAGCTGTCAGGGCAATTTTGCAAGGCTGGAGAAGGGGCCTGTTATCGGACCTGGGTCCCCCACCCCGCCCGCCCTCCCACCAGCACTGAATATGGGAGAATCTTGCTCCCTGGATGACAGTTTTATTTTATTTTGAGAGGAAGCAAATGTAGAGCCAGTTCTCCCCAGTAAACTCTTACAGGAGGAGGGGAGTGAAACCCACTGCCTGCAGCGGGGCCAGAGAGGGAGATGGGAGAGGACACCCCAAAGAAGCCTGGAGTTGATTTCATCTCCCCCCCCAATCCCCCCACCTCTTTCCTTTCAGTTTGACTCTGCCTCCGTGCAGCATCTTCCTGGCGAGTGTTGCCATGGTAATTTTGTCTGCAATGCAGTGGGACCCCCTACAGCCAGCCCCAGAGTCTCCTCCCTGCTGAGCTATCGCTATCGGAGCGACACAGAGCGCTCCCCTCTGCTGGGATGGACTCGGGTTCGAGAAAGGCAGGACCACGGATCGATTGGAGAAGCAAGAGACAGGAGGAGCATCTGAGAAAACTCACTGATGCCGCAGGGCCGGGAGCGCTGGCTCTGCAGGCCGTGGCACCCCCATTCGGAATTGGATGTGGCTGGATCCTTATCCAGCTCTGAGAGGCCGTCAGGCCGACATGGGAGCAGCCACCCAGAGGCTGCTTGCTCTGCTCTCCTTGCTCGCTATCCAGAGGGTCACACGGGTGCCGGCAGGGAGGCGCGGTCTGGAAAGGCTGGGCCCTGCATTTATGTCACAGTTCTTTTGACTTTGGCTGGCTCCCACACCCCTGCCCTCTGCATGGGTAAGGCGGCATCGTACCCACCCAGTGAGGTGCCCAGGGTGGTGAGTCTTTTGCTGTTGTGGTAGCTGCAGAGCTGGGCTAGGCATCTAGCCGGCCTCGCCCTATGCATGCTGGGATTCCTCTGTTACACTGTCCTGTTTCTCACTCCTCCACGCTCTTGGGAACTCAGGGAGCCCTAGAGCGCCTCCTCCCTGTGCCCAACTTACATGCTTGGCCCTCCTGCAGCTCGACAGCCATGAGCAATCAGCAGCCGGATGGGGCCATGTACCCTGAACGCGAGATGGAAGGAAGCGGGGTGTAGCAAAGCAGGCAACTGGGAATCCTGGGTCCATCTAGTGGCTTGGCACATGACCTGGGGTAAGTCACTGCACCGCCCCGTGACTCAGTTTCCCCATCTATATTCTGCAGGTGGTTGTACCTTCCTACCCCACCGGGAGGTAGTGAGAGCTGAAATCAATCTGGGTCTCGAAAGAGCGCTGAACTCCTTGGGGGGAAAATGCTACAGGGGAGCGAAGAGTCCGATGCAACCTCCCTTACGCGCAGGGAACAGCCCCGTTGCAAGCAATGGATTAGTCACATGCTTCAGTGTGTTTGAGAGGGGGCAGGCACGACACAAAGCAAAACGACCTCCATGGAACGGCTGGAATCTCTGGGAGAAAAAGCAGGGGAGCCAAACGACGCTTCGTCTCATTGCGATGTGCACATCCGCTGTCCTTCTGCCACAAAACCAGCCATGTCCCGTGACATAGCGGGCAGCCCTGCACCCGGGCCGCCAGCCGAGCTGGGGGGGAGGAAGAGGTGCCCCTACTGGGTGAGGAAGGAGAGTCGTGCTTCTGTTAACGGGAAGCATAGCGAGCTAGCCGAAGGGATGGGAGATCTGGTTTTACTGCAGTGGGGTCACGAGGCTTTAGCGGCGAGGAGTAGGGGACCGGGAAGGTGGGTGGGAGGATCCATGGCCGGAAGGTGCCACAGGGTTGCAGACTTGCAAGCTAGAGAGAGGAACGTCAGGGTTTGGCTCTGCCGGAGCCATCTAAGCGCAGACCCAGAGGGCAGGGGGAGGCGTGAGCGCCTGAGCGGCACCCGAGCCGCAACATCCACGCCGCCGTTTTTAGGCTCGCTGGCCTGAGCCGAGTTAGCGCGAGTCTGGCTACCCATGCGGGGGGGCTCGCTGCCAGCTGCGGACAAAGCCGCAGTCTCCCAGGCCCCATCTTCTGCTGGTGCAAATGGGGTTACAACAGCAGGGAATTTGATCTCTGGCCTCTCCAACGGCGGGGACTCCTCGCTGCCCAACCCTCAGGAGAAGGGGCAGGAAACGGGGGGTTGGGGCTCAGTTTTCCCTTAGCTATTGCAGCCTGAGGGGGAGGGGGGGAGAGAGAGAGAAAGCCAGGGAGAGCGAGACCCCGCAAAAAAAAAAAGCAAGGCGGCCAGGTGGGGTTAATCAAGAGCAAGCCCGAGGACGCCGCGGAGGCAGAAAGCCAGGCCAGGCTCCCGCGGCCCCTCGTGCTCCCAGATTATTTCTGTTCAGCATTTTACACGCGTTTCCCCCCACCACCCTCATGTGCCAGTCACAGGTTGCCATGGCAACCCCTCCCCTCAGCCCTCCCCCCCCCCCCCAGCTGGTTCATGCTCTGCCTTCCCCGCGCTGATGCTAATTCGCTCTGGCGTCCCTCAGCCACCCGCAGGGCCGGCCAGTGATTCATCGGGCACCTGGGCCCCTGCCCCAGCCAGGGGAGAAAAGTACATGGGGGGGTTGGGGGGCTGAGAAGCCGCCTCTTGGGCAAGCAAAGGAGGGCCCCTTCCGGGGGGGCAAGAGGCCATGGCTGTGCGGTCCCCCAAGGGGTGCAAGGTGGAGCCTCTGTGGGGCTGAATTTGACCCTGACCTCAGTGAAACCAATGGGTGCATGGGGTGGGGGGGGTGACCCTTAGCCAGTTCTGCGCTGGGCTCCAGTTACTCAGAGCCAGGGAGAGACAACCAGGCCTAATAACACATGGACAGTTCCATGTACTGAGCAAATGAAAACCAATATGCCCCCCTCCATCTCCCTGCCCAATGGCTGATCCCCCCCCCCCCCGATCTGTCTGTCTGTCCCCACAAGCCATACAGCCCCACACCCCACCACATTAATTCTATGCACCTTTCATCCGAGTCTCAAAGCTCTTCATAAACAGGTGCGAACCAAGCCTCGCAATCTCTCTGAGAAATAGACTGGAACCACTATTCCCCTTTTCCAGATGGGGAAACCGAGGCACTGAGCGGGGATGTGATTTGCCCAAGGTCACACTGGGAGTCAGTAGCAGAGCCTGGAATAGAACCTGTAGCATCCTTCGTAATAGAGAGGAGACAGGATGTGGTTGTAATGATTATAGGGGCCTCTCAGCAGAGGCTGCTGGACACCGACAGACCAGTGGCGCTTTCTGGTCTTCTAATTCCCAGGCTGACATGCTTGAACTGAGCTGCCTGAATCACCGCACAGGGTCTCCTAAACCTGGTCACAGCACAACCCTGGCTCCTACTCCGCTCTTTAGACCAAGCTCCCTCCCATATTTTGAACCATTACTATTTGTATCTATGCAAGTAAAGATGACAATCGGGCCAAACCAGTTTCATGCTTCAGGGCCTACAATGAGTGCTGACAGGGTCAGGCAGGAACCTGCCCTCCCCCTCCTCCCCACCATATACTGCATTGCACCACTGGCCAGATGCATTATGGGACTAGGAGTGGAAAGAGATTGTTTCCTCTTTTGTTTTCCTCTAAAGCGCAAGGCATTGGCCGATGTCAGAAGCAGGAAAGTAGATGAGACACTGGGCTGATCTGATATGGCAGTGCCTGTATGCCGATAATTCATGAGTCAGCTCCCTTGACTAGACAATAAACGTGGGCCTAGGTCCGCATACCACCTGCCCACAAACAATCTGCATCACCCACTCACTGGGAAAGTGCCAGCCACTGTCCAGGGGGGGGAGAAAACAGCTCACAGGGGGCCAGCCCCCCACGGGGCCTGACTGCACACCCCAAATCCTGCAGGGTATGAAAGGAGAGGCCTCCGGCTGAGATTAAAAAAGCACAGCAGCTTCTCCTGGCTTGCCCTAGTGGATGGGGCACTAGCCTGGACATCGGGAGACCCGAGTTCTTCACCTCCTCCCCAGCCGCACAACGGGGGCCCTGATCTTGGGGGAGGCTTCTAGGCATGACTGAAATACAAATAATACCCGGAGGGAAGCCTGGAAGAGCAGCTGAGTCCTGCTATCCTAACAGAGGGGGCCTCCCCTCAGCTGGACAAAGACAGATGGGGTTTCCTGGCCATCTCTCTCCTGCAAGCTGAGGCGGACCTGAATTTGACAAGTCCCTTTGGTTGGGGATGAACTCAGCCTGTACCTGGGGCTTTTGGTTCCTTTTTTTTTTGGTCTGAGCAGCTTTGATAAATTGCTCTCTACGCTTTCTCCAGCCCCCTTATCATAGTATATGAGCACCTCACTCTCCCTAAGGGATTGAGGCTCACCACACCCATGGGGTACGACAGTGCTATTCTCCAATCACTGATTGGGAACGGAGTCCAACGGACTTGTCTAGGGTCCCACAGGAAGTCTGGCAGAATAAGCAACTGACACGCGTTCCAGTCGAACACTTGAACCACTAGCCCATCCTTCCTTTCTGAATAAACTCCCCCCAGGCCGGGGCCTTTGTGAGGAACCAGGCCCCATGTGTCTGGTCTTTCTTAGATGTATAGCTTGGGGACATTTTTCAACTCAAACATTTTTCTCTCCATTTTAAAAGGGCTTTTTTAATATGTATGGGGGGATGGGATGAATTCTTTGTGGAAAAAAAATATTTTCTGTTGAAATATTCTGATTTTTGACCCCAAAAATTCAGTTTTTCCATTCAAAAGACGGAAAATTTCTATGAACAAAACTGGAAAAACAGGGGAAATCTTTCATTTAAGAAGTTGTCTCTGGAAATACTCACTCTCTACGGACTAGCTGTAATATGAAGTGAGGCCAACTTTCTATTTTAACTTGGGTACCCAATGTTAGGCTCCTAACTCCAGATGTAGGCACCTAAATAAAAGGGAACTGACTTTCAGAGGTGCCGATCTCCCACAAATCCCACGGACATCAATAGGAAGCTAGGGGTTCCTACCTAAAATGAGTAGGGCATTGAGTAATGGGGTATGCTTGCCTTTTAAGGCAACATAGGGAAGTCTCGGGGCCAGGTTACCATGTTTCAGGAATTCTGGGGCAAGCAGAGGCCAAAGGAACAACAGAGGCAGATGCTGGGAGAGAGGAAATGATCCAGGGATAACAGTTGGCGTCTGGGGGAAAAAATGAGGTCACTGTTCCTTTTAGGGCCCAGGACTATGAGCTTTTTAGTGTGGGGTGGGGCAAGGCTTCTTTCTCTCTCTCTCTCTCTCTCTCTCTCAGCCAATCAGGGCAAGTTCTGGGAAGCAGAGCGGTATATAATCTGCCAGTTCCCCTTAAGGTGGGGGTGAGAGTTGCTGGCTAATCTCTTCTGAGCCAGGAGAATGGAGATAGAGTCCAGACCAATTTGGTCTCAAGCCATGGAGGAACCCTGGAAAGCTGCAGCCCTGCCAAGGTCCCCGGGGAAGAAAAGGACCCTTTGTTATGAAGGTTTTTGTTTCAAGTTTTCTTTATTTGAAAGGCTTTGCTCCCAGATCAGGCAGAGCTGGGCAGAAGTAACTTAAAGAGCCTGCTGAGTTGCAGCCTGCTAGACTGTAAGCAGGCCGGTTCAGAATCATTGGCCTTGGTTTTATGTTTGTGGTATGAACCCCCTGCTCCCTGACAGCCCTGAAATTCATTGGGGAGGAGGCAGTGGGATGGGTAAAGCTGTGGAAGGGGACTTGGAGATTATGGGGGTTCCATTTAATTAGTTAGAGCTCCCTATGAGCAAACAAATGCAGGAGGACAATCTCTTTCCCAGTCCACCTGTTGCCATTCTGGCATTTGAAACATTTCCAATATGGATTGGTAAATTTCATTACCCATAATTATCTCCCTTGAAGTATAGCGGAGGCTTGGTGCCTGTGATACAGTAATGGCACCATATATACTCAGGGATGTGACACTAATTGATCAACTAAATCTCCCTTTCTCCATCCAATTACATCCTGGCTAGAGCCAAGTGTCAGAAGGGTCAGACCGCGATGGCAGGAGGAGGCAGGCAGTGGGATGGATGGCAAGGAATAGAATGGAGGAGAAAGGCAGCCAGGAACTGCCATTCCCAACAACTTGATTTCTGTCTCGTGTGTGTTTGGAGATGCACCATGGCTGTTGCCTGGAGTGGATCACATTTGTTCAACTAACTTAGGGCCAGGGTTTGCCCACTTACTCACATGGGTTAGTACAGACACACAGCGCCCTTGATTCCCGTGGGAATGCACCCACGAGCGAGTGCTAGCCACTATGAGCAATGGGATGCAGGAACTCATCTTTATGCTTTGAGGGGCTATTTCATTTTGTTTTAATCTAAGCAGTTTTTAAGCAGAATTAGGCTAAGAAACAGACAAAATTGACTAAAAGGCCACAGCGTGGGTTCTGTGCTAAAGTTTCATAGATAAATAACCTTGACCAAGTCACTCAGTCTCTCAGATAATGGCCCTGCCCTACTGCACAGAGGTGCTGTGAGGATACGTACATTAAGAGTTGTGAAGTGCTCAGAAAGATTAAAGCTTTTTATTATCGACAAAGCCGGTTATACTATTAGGATGCCAGTAAAGGCATCCACGGCCCTCCTCCCTCCAATTTGTTGCACCCTTGGGGTTTAAAGGAAAAACACTAGCAGCAGGGTGTGGTGTAGAGAACTTGTAGTGCTGGTGAAAGGTGCTGAATCGACACCCTTGGATAGTGATGTCTTCTCTCCGGCCCAGAGCAGGTAAAGCACTGGCAGCAGGAGTGAAACGACCCCACAGCCTTCAGTGTGCCCCTACCCTGCCCAGGAGGTCAGGCCATTCTCCATGGCCCTTCGCTCCTCTGAAGCTACTAATCAGGGGACTCAAGATAGTGCCAGGTGTGGCATGGTTTTCTGATGTGGGTGCTGGACTGAGCCCAAACAGTGTTGGTTTCTAATAGACAGCTCCCTGGATGTTAGGGGAGAAAACCACGGCAACGGAGCTCCTGTTAATCACAGCCAATCCTGTGACTTTTAGGTTTTCTTGTAAAGGAATTTCAGGCCAGGTTCTCGGTGAAGAGATTTCCCTGCTGGAGGGGATAGAAGCAAGAGATTGTAGGGGTGGGGAAGGGAGTGGGGTCTGCCAGGCAGGTAGAGAGATCTATTGCCCCACAGAGATTGTGTGCATGCTTGGGAAAGACAGGCACACACACCAGGACAAATAGGCTAGTTGCCAACCCAAATCACCTCCACAGTATGATCCTGCTGCCTAGGTTGGTTGTTAGCCAGTGTGCCCTTGTTGCCAAGAAGGCCAACGGCATTTTGGGCTGTATAAGTAGGGGCATTGCCAGCAGATCGAGGGACGTGATCATTCCCCTTATTCTGCATTGGTGAGGCCTCATCTGGAGTACTGTGTCCAGTTTTGGGCCCCACACTACAAGAAGGATGTAGAAAAATTGGAAAGAGTCCAGCGGAGGGCAACAAAAATGATTAGGGGGGTGGAGCACATGACATACGAGGAGAGGCTGAGGGAACTGGGATTGTTTAGTCTGCAGGAGAGAAGGGTGAGGGGGGATTTGATAGCTGCTTTCAACTACCTGAAAGGGGATTCCAAAAAGGATGGAGCTCGACTGTTCTTAGTGGTACCAGATGACAGAACAAGGAGTAATGGCCTCAAGTTGCAGTGAGGGAGGTTTAGGTTGGATATTAAGAAAAACTTTTTCACTAGGAGGGTGGTGAAGCACTGGAATGGGTTACTTAGGGAGGTGGTGGAATCTCCTTCCTTAGAGGTTTTTAAGGTCAGGCTTGACAAAGCCCTGGCTGGGATGATTTAGTTGGGGATTGGTCCTGCTTTGAGCAGGGGGTTGGACTAGATGACCTCCTGAGGTCCCTTCCAACCCTGATATTCTATGATTCGCCTCCCACTGGTGACCCCCTCTGCACATGGGCTGCACCAACCCAACCCTACATGCACTCTTCCTAGGGAGCAAGGCCTGGCTCCATAAGCCTAAATACTTGTAAGGATCTGGACCTAGATTCCAGCAGCCCTCCCGGAAGCTCTCTATAGTAAAGCCTGCAAGCCCCTCCGCCTGCCTAACTTGCTGAGCCTTGTGTGTCCCTGAGTCTTGTCCATGGTGCTGAAAACTGCAGTGTGCTCATGGAGCAACTCTTGGGCCCCATTGTGAATTCTCCCACCTTGCTCCTGCAGTGGGCAGGCCTATTCTGGACCAGTATAAACTTGGCCCTTTTGAAGGGGCGGGTCTATTGGGAAAGGGCTGGCTCTCTCGGAGCACACCAGCGCCCCAGCCTGTTTACTGACTTCCATGGTCAATTGCAGCTTTTTTTTTTCCATCTCTGAAAACAACCTTGCAGAGTCCATCTGTGAAATGGGGCCTGCAGTTCAGGCAGGGTGGTGTGTGTGAGTATCACTGGTTCAGAGCTACCCGTTTGGAAGGCTCCCGTAGGGCTGCATTGTTCAGCGGGCCTTGTGAATTGTTTGAATGAGGGGCCGGGACCAGGTCTATGCGTTATTTCAGACCCCCCTCAAAATCGGGATTGGAGAGGGGCGGGGGTTTAAGTGGTGCTGATGCTGTGTGCTGGCTCTTTGTTCTATGGGTGCAGCACAGATGCACTGACAAATTTTGCCGTTTAGGACATCAGTGAAAAATTGGTCCCAACCCTATTTATTTTGGGAATGGGGGCTGCCTTTAGAGTCAATTGCTTCCAGACCATTTGTTCTGTTGCATGGATTAGACTGTCTCTCCCTCAGTCCTAGGGGCCCCTAGAAGGTATGGATTCTGCTGTCTCTGGGTGGAGTTTTGCCCAGTTTTGTTTTTTGGATGTTCTTTGCTTAGCTTTCTGGGATAATTATAACCCTTCAGAAACATCTCAGATGTGCAAGGCTTGCCGGCTCTGAATTAACTCCTTCTCCCTAGATAACACACGCTACTGAACCATGAAATGCCAACGAGAACCAAAATTAAAAAGCAATAACTCAGAGAAAATGCCTGGGCTAAAATGGGCGCTCCAGCTTTTTTTAAAGCTCTATTTCAAGTACTTAAAACTTCCCATAGCCAGAATATTTGACTAGTTCTTTCTCTGAATTAGCATCGTCCTCCCACTGGCACTTTTTATATTAAGGTTTCCTGGAGAAACAACTGCAACTAGATACAGAGAACCAGATCCTGAGCAATTTACTCAGGACTTATGCTGGCAAAGTTCCCACTGAATTCTACACCCTCAGAGGGCAAAACTCTCCGGATTTGGCCCAAAATTTCTCTGAGGCGTTTGGTCAAGGGATTCCAATTTGCAGCATAAACTCTACCCAGCTCCTAATGCGCCGTAGCAATTTCATAGGCCATTTGCCTCTGCACAGGGATTTTAAAGCACTTTGGAGAAAAGTCAGCTTTCCACAGAAATGCAGCCTTAATTATGGGGCACAAAACTCTTCAGAGCTAACATGAATAGTGCTCGTTGGACTAGGAGTTGTCCTTTACTCTGTCCGTACAGAGCCTAGAACAGTGGTTCTCAACCGGGGGTACATAGCTCTTCCATGGGCTACATCAACTCGTCTAGAGATTTGCCTAGTTTTACAACAGGCTACATAAAAAGCACTAGGGGAGTCAGTACAAACTAAAATTTCATACAGCAATAACTTGTTTATACTGCTCTATATACTATATACTGAAATGTAAGTATCATATTTATATTCCAATTGATTTATTTTATAATTGTACAGTAAAAATGAGAAATGTTTCAGTAATAGTGCGCCGTGACACTTTTGTATTTTTATGGCTGATTTTGTAAGCAAGTCATTTTTAAGTGAGGTGAAACTTGGGAGTACACAAAACAAATCAGACTCCTGAAAGGGGTACAGTAGTCTGGAAAGGTTGAGAGCCACTAGCCTAGCACATTGGAGCCCTGATCCCATTTAGATGACATAACCTGCTCTGCACCTTCCCCAGCCCTTTACCAAAATAGCTAGATCAATGCCATGACTAGCATGGATGCAATTGTGCTGAGAGCTACTGCAGAGAGCTACTGCGTCAGCTATACCGAGATAGTTAAAGCGGTACAACTTTTGTGTGTAACCATAACTCTAAGCCTCCAACAATCCCCAGCTTGGTTTTAATACCAAGAAAGGTCAGAGTTCCAGACTTTCCCGACACTGGATCTGTCTACATTACCATGTGGTTTTAAAAACCAGTGATCTGCATGTAGTCTCCATTCATTGTCCCACTGCTGGAAGGAGAGGCCATTTGGGCTGATTTATCACAATCTTTAATGCAAGTGAGAAGTTTTATTTCATTTCTTTCCCAGTGTAGGTTCTGGAAGGTTTTGGGGAAATGCCCCTCGCTTCTTCCATCCAACTCATTCCTCTTACCTTTCATTTCAAGCTCACTTGCAACAGACCAAGGAAGTGGGACTACTAATGATGGTGCTGAGGGCGAGAGGGGGTGTCAAACTTTCAAAAGAGCTGAACGGTCTGATTTTCAAAGGTACTTAGGCACCTACATTGTTCTCCATAGGAGTTGGGTGCCTAAATACCTTGAAGGATCGGGACCATGGATCCCATTTTCAAAAGTGACTTAGGCGTTCAGGAACCTAAATTTCTCTGAAAGTCAATGTAATGTAGGCTCCTAAATCACTTTGGGGAAGGCTTTTCAAAGGCACAAAGGGCAGTTAGACACCTCAGTGCTACTGAAAATCAATGGGAGTTTGGTGCCCCACCTCCTTCTGTAACCAGGGACATCTTCCCCTTAGACACTCTTTGAAAATTTTACCCCCAGTCTCATGCAATGGGATTGGAGCAGAAGGGGTGGGGGGCCTGATCCAAAACACACTGACATACATGGACAGATTTCCATTTGCTTCAATGGGGTTTGGATCAGGCTCTAAGATGCTGGACCTAGAATATCCCCAGAACCCTCAGTTCCCACCACGCGCGTCTCAGCCCTTTGCAAGGACAGGTGCGAAAGCCTCAGCGGTGACCAAGAGAAAATGGTGCGTTTGGGTCCATTCTCCAGCATCCCTCCTGCATTGCCCCCATGGATAGTGACCGAGGTCAGGGGGGATGGAACAGAGCAGGATTTCCCCTCTTTAAACACGTAGCAGTTGGGCACCATTCTGGCGGAGGGAGGGAAGGGCAGGTGGCTTGAGCATGTGCTAGCCATTACGACAGCCTAGTTTGCGTGCCCTGTGCCAGCAGCTGATCCCGAGCTGGGCATGAGCGATGGGACTGTGCCCAGTGCAGAGCTGCTGCCAAGGATAAACAGGGAGCGGAGCAGGAAGTGAGGGATCTCCCGAAGCGAGCACAAACCTCCCGCTCTTACCGGGCTGGTTGAGTTGCAGGGTGCTCTTGCTCCACTGGGACAGCCCCACGATAGCCACCATCTTGGCCCCAAGGCTAGAGCGCCTCTTCTTGTTGGAGGTGATGCTGGCCGAGTCCGGGTTGCCCCCATTGCTCTTCTCGACGTTGTACATCTCGCCGCTGATGCTGGAGCTGCGGACCACATTTTTAGCCGAGGAGGAACTAGTCTCCCCGTTAAACATGGTCAGCTAATTGCTCTCCGTCTTGGGGGGGCTCCTGGGCAGGGTCAGCTGCAGGGAGAGGAAAAGGAGACAAAGGGGAAAGTCTGTTATTCGCTCTCCACTCACGTGGCAGCTGGGTTGTTCCCGAGTACTGGGGATGGGAGGCTGCAGCCTGGGGTCATCCCCCGTCTGTTAGGATGAAATACACCTGACTGTGCAAAGAAAAATCAGTTACGCTGGCCGAGGGGTGTCAGCTCGGAGCAGGAGAGTGACATCAGCACGACACAGCTTGGAAGGGAGCAGGAGCGTCATCTCAGGGAGGTGCAAAACACCAACATGGTGCAGCCCCATTCACAGGAAACGCTTTGGGGGCTTCATGGCACATAACTTGGAGCAGGCATCACCGCAGCGCTATCTTAGCGTTCCAGCCGAGACCAGGCCCCACTGTGCTGCTGTAGCGTCTGACAGACGGTCCCTGCCCCAGAGAGCTCGGTCTGAACAGACAAGGAACGGGGACTGCTCTCCCGGGCCTACAGCTGCCGAGCTGAGGCACAGAGATGAAGTGACTGGCCCATGGTCACGCAGGGCTTCTGTGGCAGAGCAGGGAACTGAACCCAGGTCTGAGCCTTCACCACATGACCAGCCTTCCTCTCTGGGGAAGTCCAAGGCTCCCAAACGCCAAGTGTCCCAGGCCAATTATCAAGTGATGTTGGGCCTAGGCTGGATTATCCCATGTAGCCCGTGTCAAGGCTGCCAAAGCAGCCATGCCGGGGAGGCAAGAGTCCCGTGGGTAGCGTGCAAAGGGAAGCTTTATGGCCTCCCAGCATGGCCTAGTGGGAAGCAGGAACCACAGCAAACACAAGGGTGGAGCCCCTGTGGCCTTTGCCCCCAGCTTTGGGGCTGTAGCTGCTAGGCCAGCTCAGAGGCTCAAGAAATGGAGCCAAGGCTGTGTTTTGGCCCAGCATTTTGGGCGGGTGGGGGAAGTGGGATGGGATTTTTTGCCTCTTAACTTCCCCTACAGCTGCCCCCCAACACGCTCTGGCTGAGGTTTAAGGGCACAGTGCGAATCCGCCCCCCCCTTCCCCAGCTCAGGGCGTTCTGATCCCATCACCTTCAGTGTCAGGGATGTGCGGAGTGGGGCGGGAGGCCTGGCACTGGCTGGAGGAGCCTGCACAGGGCTAGCGGGGGGGGGGGGGGGGGGGGCAAGGGACTGTGTGCCTGTAAGCTCGTTTAGCTGCAGCAGCTTTGCGACAAATTGTCAGGGGAGAATGAAAACCTGCAATACGGGGAAGTGGCTTTCGCAGGCGCTTTCGGCACTTCAGTGAGAACCGCCAGCCCTGCGCCAAGTACACCTTGGCATTTTACCAGGCTGAGCCCCCGCACCCCAGGGGGATGAAGCTGGGGCACCGGCCAAGTCTCATGGAGGCTGTAAACAAGAAATCCCCAGGCTCAGAGACTTTACCTCAGTGCAGCCTCTATATTCATGTCGTTTGAGCAAGAAGCAAAACCAAGGCCCTGACAACTAGTCATCACTAGTGGCCTCTTGTAATCCGGCTGACCCCCCCCAGATTCTGCTATTAACCCAGTGTCCTGGCCCAATTGCATCGTGCTTCATGTCTGCAACACTTCCCCTCCCCACCCCCTAAAAAAATGATATAGTTACTGTGCACTGATAAAACAGTAGCCTTGTTCCACACCAGAAGTGGCTACATTTCAGTAGGACAGGAAGCAACTCATGTGTGGGCATTTGTGGGATGCACGAAGGTTTTGCTGATGAGTCTTTTGGGGAGGTGAGGAGCTCTGGTCTGACAACTGTATTTGCAGGTAGCCACGATTGACTGAAGTGTATTGTGAAGCCTTGTGCACAAGTCCCCACCCCTACGTCTTAGCTGGGTCTGTGCTCCTGGCTTAACACAAATGGACCCTGCAAAGGCAGGTGGGACCTGCTGCTGCTGTGCTGTTCATAGAGAGCTGATGGGGAAACCACTTCCTTTTCCCTTAACCTCTGCTGCCCAGGGCACACTGATCACAGCCACCCCTCCGTGCTGCACCAGCTTCCTTTGGGCGCCTCGATAGCAGGCCTCATCTCTCAGCCTGCGAGTTCCAGACCTGGCTTTCTGAGCCCTCTTCAGGGCCACGTAGGTGGACAGAATTCAGTAATCAGGGAGGATCTTAAGGCAGGGTGGTATAGAAATCTGAGCCTTTCATCTCTGGAGACTTGGGCACCGCTCCATTGCCTTACATCACAGGGGAAACGAGCGCTGTTGGTTTGGTCTAGCCCCCGGAAGGCTGCCCACAGCACACGCACCACCGCAGGAATTCACACTTGGGAGCGGTCTGGGGCTAGAATAGCAAAGGGTGCCACATGGCCGAGTGAGGGGCCTGGCCGAGGGGGAGCCCAATGCTGGAATAGCAGATGGGCTACAGGTCAGGCGTGAAGTGCATTGGCAGAGCTGGGGTGGGGAGCTGGAACAGCAGGGGGCTACAGGTCATGACTGAAGGACATCAGTGGAGTTTGAGGGGTTAGGGGAGAGACCTTCCTGGATAACTGCTGGCTCTAGTCAATTCCTCACTTTCACAAGTACCACCATTCTCCAAATTCGCCCCCAAAGGTCAGAGAGGAAGGAGGTAGGAAATGGCAGAGACTGGCTTTAATTATCAAAACCAGACCAACACGCACACAAAATAAAAAGAATGAGGAGTCCTTGTGGCACCTTAGAGACGAACAAATTTATTTGGGCATAAGCTTCCGTGGGCTAAAACCCACTTCATTGGTGCATCCGATGAAGTGGGTTTTGGCCCACGGAAGCTTATGCCCAAATAAATTTGTTCATCTCTAAGGTGCCACAAGGACTCCTGTCCTTTTTGCTGATACGGACTACCACGACTACCACTCTGAAACACATAAAATGACCCCCAACCCTCTACCACGTAAAGAAACTCCAATTACTGCTTGAAAATGCAATCACCTTGCTTTACTAAAAATCCCCTCTGTGTGTACCGCTCCATGCTTTAGTATTTCTGTGACAAATGCCATTTACCAGGCACCGTTAAATCTAATCCACGCTGGGCTGATGAGCTAAGCCAGCCCTAGTGTTCAAACCAGCTGACAGTGTTCAGTGGCTCTGAGCTAGGTGAAGTCATGGGGGGGTGAATAATATGAGTATATGTGCACGACAGCTTTAACTGAGGCCCTGATCCTGCAGAGTTCCAGTGAAGTCAACAGGAATAACAGGAGTTCAGGAGCCAGCCCATGCAGATCCGATTGCAGGATTGGGGCCCAGGGTTTCAGTGCTGTTTGCGATAGGACCCGCCGGTTTCAGCGGCTCAGAGCTTTCTGAGAATTAAAAATTACTCTCCAAGCTGTAACTTTCCGTGTTGGAACTTAGCCCAAAAGCGAATCTTATCAAAGTTTGAGGAAAATCCTTCTGGCCATTTCTGAGCTGTTACTGGGGTGTATGCGGATGGAGGGGGGTTGGATTAGTTATCCAAAGACAGGAAGGATGGCTTTGTGGTTAAGGCACTAGATGGGAACTCAGGAGACCTGAGTTAAACTGCTGGCTCTGCCACAGACTCATTGCGTGACCACGGGTGAGTCATTTAATCTCTTTGGCTCTCGTTTTCCCCATCTGTAAATCAGAGAGAAGTAAAATTTTCAAAAGCCCTAAGTGACTTAGGAGTCTAAATCCCATAGACTAACTAAAACGTTGGCTCCTAAATCACTTTTGAAAGTGGAACTTAGGCAGAATTATTGGGTAAAGCTTTCAAAAGCACCTTTCTCCCATCCCTTGTCTGTCTGGCCTGCGTGGACTGTAAGCTCTTTGGGGCTGTGTGTACTGTGCCAAGCACAGGGGAGCTTCGATCTCAGTTGGGGCTTCAGGATGCTACTGTGACATATTGATTTGTGAATTGCTCAAATCCTAATAACTTGAAATGTTGCATACAGCCAGACTTCAAAGAAACCACCTAATTACACAGTGGTAATTGATTAAATGGGTCTTTGCACAGGTGCAGTGAACATCTTTGCCGTTTTAATTAACTTTTGGAGCTGCAATCACAAAGATGTGCAGGCGCACACCAGGAGAACGGCATATTTTAGGCCAAATGTTGCTATTTACACTGGAGAAATGATGCCTTGCACAGAGTGACCCTTCCTCACGCTATTGTAAATAGGATCAGGATCTGAGCCACCGTGTTTCTAGAAAATCACTAACTTACCACTGAGCTGAGAACACTTAGGGGCTACAGTGTTGATACTGCAGCAAACGAAGAAAGGACGTCCGGATGGATCCCTAAGCATGGAGCTTTGCTTTGCACTCTGGTACAGATCTTGTCACCCCCCTCTGAGTGGTCTCAGATGTCTGTAGTCTTGCAGCCCAGTTTCCCATTAGAGGAGAAATCAGTGTGTCCGGATGTATTTGTAGTGAAACTTGTTTATTCACCCTATATGCACCAGTCCTTGGACAGATGGTCACAAACAGCATGCAGACAACTCCCTCGTCCACCAGTCTCAGCCCAATACCAATGTCTAGTTCCCAGGGACCAACTCTGCCCCAAAGAATCAACTCCAGTTAGACAGATAAAGGCAGAGAGCAAACTCACACCTTGCTGCTTGCAACTGCTCCCCCAAAGAGAAACCCCATCAATAAACTAACCACATAGCATGTCTGCCGAGACTGAGAGCAGTGCTCATACCTCAGCAAAAAGAACTTGTAAGACAGTGTTACAGCGCCACCTGGGGATTCCCACCACAATATTTGTAAGTCGTGGTAAAAGGGAGCGAGTGAGAGCTCAGGAATCCACAAAGTGGTGCTACTTAGGAATGTGACGTTTTGGTTGCAAGCGCAGGCCCAAACCTGTTCCGTTCACACCCTGGGACCTACCCCTTGAGTTGGAGCAGACCGATCAGGCTAGTTATTTGAGTTCATTTGGCAGAAACTACATCTCTTAATTTCTCTCCTAAGGGTGAAGTTCCTCCCTGTGCAGAGGACTAGGCACTTGGTCCTGGCACCAGTTCTGTCCCACTCTGAGCCCTCACAATAGACTTGTGTAGTGCGTAGGCCTTGTTCTGGCCCTTCTGCACACAGGTGACTTTTCACCCCAAACTCACTTTCCCACTGGTGAAAGGTGCCACACAAACAGCCCTGGAGACTAATGTCCTTGTTCTCTCCAGAACGGACACAACATGGGCACCTACCTCCCCTTCCCAGCCCCCACACTGCCCCCGATTTTGGAAAATTTGCATCTAAGGGGCAAAGAGGAGTTCGTTGTTTCTAAAGCTCACTCCTTCCTGGGCCTCTCCGCTAACCCTGCCCGGGGGAAGGGGTGATTTTTGTGGTGCGATCTCATTTCCAATAGGTTCGTCCACATTAGGAGGTTGTGGAATTTGGTCACCCCCAATAGGATGGGGGACTCTATCTTAGGAAGCAGTGACTCTGAAAAAAGACTTAGAGATCATAGTGGATAATCAGCTGAACGGGAGTTCCTGGGGTAACCTTGTACCTGAAAGGGCTAGTCCAATCCTTGCATGTATAAACGGGAATACCAAGTAGGAGTAGAGAGGTTCTATTACCTCTCTTTTTGGCACTGGTGCAACTGCTACTGGGGTACTGTGTTCAGAGCTGGTGTCCCTACTTCAAGAAGGCTGTTGAAAAGTTGGAGAAAGCCCCAAAAAGAACCACGAGAATAATGACGGGATGGGAAGACGTGCCATCTCGTGAGAGACTCAAGGAGCTCAATCTATTTAGTTTATCAAAGAGAAGGTTAAGGTGCAACTTGGATCATAGTGTGCCAGTACTTCTAGGGAGAACCAACATTTTTTGTGGGGGGAGATCTTCAATCTAGCAGCCAAAGGTATAACCAGATCCAATGGCTGCAAGTTGAAGCCAAATTAGGCACACATTTTTGACATGGGTAGTTAACTACTGGGACAATTTACCATGAGCTGCGTTGGGTTCCCAATCCCTGGCCATTTTTACATCCGGAGCAGACGTTTTTCTAAAATCTGCTTTAGTTCAAACAGGAGTTAATCCAGGGAATCCTGTGCTATACAGGAGGGCAGATGAGATGATCACAGTGGCCCCTTCTGGCTTTATACTCCTATGAATCTAGTCTGAAATGGCTCCTTATCTTAGTTTACTAATCCCCTAAACCATCCAGTTTCCCTTGGAGGTTTACAAACGTGGGGTCAGTATCTTACAGATAAGGAAACTGAGGCACAGATTGGGGCAGTGATATGCCCACAATGATGCAGCAAAGACCAGTGGCAGACCTGGGAAGAAAACCCAGGTCTCCTGATTCCCAACCCAACATCCTATCCCCAATGCCATGCTGCCTTCAGCCCCCATTCCTAGCCTGGCTTTCCATTCACAAAGCAGTGGGGCTTGAGTAAGGTATGAAATGGCTGCCAGATATCCTAATGGATATTTCTCTTCCACCCCATGAATATTTAAACTCCGAGGGGATGGAAGCATCCATCTTCCAGGGAAAGGTAAATTATTAACTCCCTGCCAAGTGAAGCCACTTTATAATAATAAAGAGAAGCAGCGTCTGGAAAAATGTTTCTCTTTCAAGAGAAGCAGCCGCAAATGGGAAAGGATGAAAGCGACTGGGCATGCCGGCGGGCAGAGAGATGCAGGTGCCCCCAGTACCCAGTCGCTCTCTATCCCGTTCCATAGACCTACCCGGAGCAGCTGTATTTTTTTTTTTTTTTAAGCTGCAGTTTCATCCATGGTGAGCCGATTTAATGCCAACTGCCAGCATTTGATTTTCTCAGCAACTTTCTTTGTTTTCCTTTGAGGAGCTGACGCTGTCTGTTGCCGGGGAGCAGTACAATAACCTGGCTTGGCTGGGGCAGTGGCGAACCGCTTGGGAATGATGGGAAGTGGGCATCATGGACTCCAAGGACTGATTCACTAGTGCCCTGCACCTCGTGTTGGCAATTACATCAAGGGGGGTAAAATGCTACCAAATCAGCATGCCTGGGTCTTAGCCCCGCTTTGTGCTGGTGTGAATGATGAGTCCAGGTGCAGGGCAACGGCAAATCAGCCATCAGGGAGTTAAGTTGTAATTTCTGTGCCCGGGGGTGGGGAAAGGTGTAAATTTAAAGTAACAATCTTGCTTCAACTTACACCCTCTAATTGCTTTATCTCCTATGCACTGGGGGCCTGCTATTACTCCCAGTCAGTGAATAATATGGACCAGACCCGCAGCAGACCTGGATTGTGGTCGGATTAGACATTTACTTTTCAGGACAAACTCAGAAACAAACAAACCACCCTGCCCCCCCCCCCCCCCCCCCCGCCATCCTCAAGATCCAGGTGCCAAATTATCCCAATGTATTCCAAATTATCCAGGCTCAGCAATTGGGTAAACAGTTCTGCTTTGCACCATCTCCCCTCCCCATCTCTACTACATAAGTGAGCATTACAAGTGGGTTTGCCAAAATGATGCCCACAACCCTCAGTTGGCCTTGCTCCATTGAGTGAAACCAGCGGAGGATCTGGCCCATAATTTCTCACTGCCAGTTACACATCTGGGAGTGCATTGTTTGCAGTGCAGTATATGCCACATCTGGGGTAAAATCCCGTATTTAATAGAAGGGAGATGCGCAGGGCTCTCTTGGCCATTAGAGTCCACGGTGAGAGAACGAGTCTCCCCTTCACAGCCTCATTTGCAACGGGATCTGCAGCATTACAAGCTGGGAATCCTTCGGGCTGCACATGTGAAAAGGCAAAATCCCAGCAGAGGGAACTCCCCAGTCCCTTGCATTTGGCAGAGGCACAGCTGCACCTGCTGAATCCTGGGCACCTCGTTGACCAAGAGCCTGACAAACTGGAGGGAGTTCAGAGAACTGCAGCCAACACGGGCAGAGATTTTCAAAGCGGTGTGAAAGCACTTAGACATCCATTTGCCATTACAATTAATGGGAACAGAGCATCCAAATCCCCTAGTGCTTTAGAAATCTCTGCCTCAGCCATCAACGACAACTGACGTCACCAGTTTACACCCCCGATAATGGTCCTGTGGGTTTTATAGCGGACGGATGTGGCAGCACAGTGCAGGGCCAAGGACAGCAGACTAGAGACAGGATTTCTGGGCCCAGCCCTGCCACCGATCTGCTGGGTGGCCTTAGGCACATCACTTCCCTTCTCTGTGCCTCAGTTCCCCTCTCACCCCACAGCTGTCCAGCCTGTATAGTTTGAGCTGTTTGGGGCAGGAAAAGTCTCTTGTGATCCATCTGTGCCCACCCCAATTGGCTCCCAATCTCATTTGGGGCCTGTAGGTTCTTCTGTAATAGACACAGGATGGTCCAGGGGCTAGGGCACAAGCCTAGGACTTGGGGAGTCCTTGGTTAAATTCCCAGCTCTGCCACGGACTTGGCCAAGTCACTTAGCTGTTCTGTGCCTCAGTTTTCCCATCTGTACCAGTATATTATTGCTTCCTTTCTCCAGAGGGATAGGGCAAGGATAAATCCAATGAAGAGGGTGAGGTGCCCAGATACTATGAGGATGGGAGCCAGATAAATATTTTAGGTCAGCGTTTCTCAACCTTTCAATACCAGGGAGCAGCTTGCTACCTTCCTAAACTGTGTCAGAGAGATCTCAGGGATTGGCGCCGGTCCGTGGACCAGGTGTTCAGAAATGCTGCTTCAGAGAGATACTTGGGCCCAGATCCACTTAGGTGCCCAAGTCTGAGATTTGGGTGCCGTTGGGCTCCACAAAGCTTCCACGCAACTGGTGCCTAAACTCATTCAGCGCCTACATTTCCGCTGTCAAAGTTCCCCTAGGTACCGAAGTTTCTGCCTCCAGGTGTGCGCACTGCTGCCTCAGGCAGGTGGCCGGAGGCCTCTCTCCCGCCCCAGCGTAAGCCTCAAAGCCATGGAGGAGGACATTCCCGGCCTACCTCGCCTGCAGGGCCCGATCCGGCTTGCAAGCTTTGAGCCTGTCGCTCCCACACAAAATGCTTCAATCCCTCCCTGGCTCTGGGCCTTTGCGCCTCTCCTCGCGGCCGCCTGGCTCCTTTGTGACATAGGTGCTGCAAGGACACAGGTCTCCATCCTGGCAAATAAAGACGCTTCCACGCCTGCCTGGCTCCTCCTCATGCAGAGCCTGAAGTGGGTGGCAGTGGAGGGGGCGACCCTGCTGGTGCTCCCTGCGTCTGCCTGCCGGGCTAATGAGACCTTACCGGGAGCTGGGGCTGGGCTGTCACACCGCTCTACCTGAACTCACACATTTATCAATTATAAAGGGATGTAAATAGGTTCGCAGACAAGCCGGGCGATTAGTCATAATATCACTAATTAGAGCCCGCTCCCGGAGCAGGGCAGCATTTCAATATTTACCTTCAGGCGCTACTTTCCACCCCCAGCCTGCTGCCCTTCCAGGAGGTGCGGGAAGGAGATTAAAGGGTTTGCTTGGGAAGTGGTGCCAGTCGTGTGCCTGAAACACAGGCAGAAGAGGAACACAGTCACATAAACTGCCTCTCTCCCCCAGCCACTGACTCAGTGTCACAGGATCGCCACGCTCTGTGCTGAAGAGATTTCACATGCAGTGGGTGTGCTGGGGGGGAAACTTCACTGTTAACGCTTTTTCTGCCAGTCCCTCACCGCACCTGCCTGCTGCCACCTTCCCATCATGATTTGGATTGCAACAGCCCGTAGGCGCCTCGGCCATGGCCCAGGACCCCTTGTGCCAGGCGCTGTTCAGAGTCAGACACAGAACAAAGCCCGTTCCCGCCCCATGGCGCTTACAGCAAGTAGTAAAAGTCTCTTCTTGAGGGGCCTTTATGTGATGGTTTGAAGATTCAAGCACGGGGGCAGGGGGAAGGAAAGTAGATGGGTTTCTCATCCAGGGGCCAGACGCCTGGCCCATAGGGGTAACAGCGTTTTTCTGGCCTCATCCATGTCAGCCGAATCCGTTGTGTTGACCTCCAGGATCCATTCTGGGAGTTTAGCCCTCCAAACCCAAATTGAGTTGTCCCCTCCACAGGCCTAGTTCTGCCCTCCGTTAGCCCCATGCGACCACACTGAAGTCAGTAGGGCTGGCAGAAGATGTGTCTTCATGGAAGAGGCTTGTGGTTAAGGCATGGGGGGAGGGCTGGGTGCTGCTCCCAGCTTTGTCATTGACTCTTTGCATGACCCTGGGCAAGTCACTTAATCCCAGCCTCCTTTCAGGTGTCCAAATTTCGAATCCCAAGCCCTGATTTTTACAAGAGTTGAGCCCCTATTGACTTCAGCTGCCTAGTTTCTTATCACCTGCTCGTCACCATGGCATCCAAGTACCTGCGTGTCCTCTGTCCCTTGTGTCAACTGGATGCTAGGGCTAATGGTGGCCTCTAGAAATGTGAATTCCAAGCCAACAAATATATTAAGGTCAAAAAATAAAGTCAAACCTCGTTAGAATGACACAGAATTAGCCATTCTATCTGATGCCTAAAGGAGATACTGCATCTCTCCTTTGGGGGTGTACAGCAGATGCAGGCTTGGTCAATACGTGGGGGAGAGATTTCTCATTGTCTCTGCCCTGCCCAGATGTTGCAGGAAGCAGCGCGGGTGTTTCATTCGGTAGCTCTAAGCAAGTACTGACTTTCTGCCTGCGTGTGGTCCTCTGGGATTGTTCTGCTGCTGGACTGCTGCATCAGTGGAGAGATGGGAGACTCAGGTACTGCCCAGCTCTGGTTAGTAATGTCGAGGCACTTTCCGTTTATTTTATTTTTTGCAAGGTACTATAGGGATTTTAGACTGGGCCCCAAATTCTGCTCTTGGTCACAACTCCAGAGTAAACACCACTGGGATAAATCGGAAGTAGCTGAGACTGGACCCTAGCCCTGGGTGTCCAGCTGTTATGCCAACAGGATACACAACTTGCACAGCAATTGGCAAGTGCATTATTTCACTGGAACTATAGCCTGTTTGTTGGGGCAGGGGCCTACTCTTCTTATTGTACCTATCTGACATGTAGTGAGAGGCACTGCCTGCCCCAAGAACATGCAACCTAGAGACAAAGGGTAGGAAGGGAAGCAGAAGCACAGAGAGGGCCAGTGACTTGCCCATGGGCATACAGCACATCAGTGGCAGAGCCAGGATGTGCTTTTGGCTCCAATTAAGTAATTATTCTTTATTAGCCCTCTGATAGGCAAATTCCATTTGAGAATCTCAACAGGGCTTCAAAACCATTAGTCAGCTCATCCTCACCCCCACCCCGGGAGATAAGGACCATCTTCATTGTCCTGTTTGGGGAAACTGAGGCACATGGCGGGTAAGGTCATCTGTATCAGAGGTGGGACTAGAGCTGTGGGTTCTGACTCCCTTGTTGGGATACCTCCTCTCTGTTAGATGGGTGGTGAGAGACTTTCTAAACGCAGAATTTGTATAGAAGTTTCATGTAGAGTTTAAACAAATGCAAATACCACTAGAAAAGGTGTATGCTCAGCTCCAAGACTCAGCCAACCCCAGGGAAATTTGGATAATTATACCTTTCCTAACTCCCCTTTTTTAAAGGAGCCCTGAGCTGCCAACTAGCAGATTTGGCAGTGAATTGGACTATTAACCCACCATTAGACACACACACACACGTTAGCAAGTCGCTTTGCCTCCCCTTCTCTACAGATGAGCATGGCAGGGGTGCTGTTTGCTAAGCAGACCATAATTGCCAAAGCAATATTTAGCACCAGGGTAAAATTGAAGGAGAACATAGTGCTCAAAATGAGGTCTTTCAAATAAAAATGTCAGTTTTACAAGTGCCCTGTAATATCCCTTTTACATCTTCTGACCTTACAGATGAAGGGCAGGCCAGAGCCAGGGCCCACTGAAATTGGCGGATGTCTTTCCGGTGACTTCAACGGGCTTTGGATCAGGTCTGTAGCCAGTAAGTAGCAGAGGATATGGGCTCTCAACCGCCCTTTCTTTATGACTAGCTGGGAGAGTGGTCCTGAAACTCGGGATGGTTGTAACAACGGATCATGGGATGAGAAAAGCTGAGAACTGCTGCACTAGGGAATCACATAGGGTGCAGCTTCTGGGAGCTACCATGGACCATCACAAACGAGAGGTCCCCTTTTATTGGAGGTACCCCCACTGGCACAAAATGAGCAAGTGCGTTCAGGCTCACCTCCTGGCCTTCCCGCCCCTCCATCCTACCCAAAACGCTTCTACAAAGATCCCCTTCTGAGCCTGCCCTCTGCCCCATGGATGGAGTTACTCCTTTTCCAGACCCTGTGTAAGCTCCCTCCCATGTGCACCACTGCTGCTGGTTCTGCCTATTGCACTTCCCAATCCTCTCCATCTCCTTCTCCCAGGCTCAGCTTCATTCCCACCCTTTTATTTAGGGCCAGCTCCCAGGTCACTAGACCCTCTGCACCTCAAAGCCCTGAGACTCAACAATGAGCTACCTAGCCCTGACGTTTATTGCTCCTGGGCCCGATTCTCCCTCCCCTTTCTGCCAAGGCACTCCCATTACTTTATTAGTTCCTAGGCAAGCTGAACTCCAGGTAAAGCTATGGACAGTCCCACACACAGGCCCATGACCTGGGCATCCTCCTTGACTCTACCCTGTCTCTGGACCCCTCATATCCAAGCTGTGTCCCAATCTAGGACAGTCTCTGCATTTGGTGAGTAGTTTCAGGCAAAGTTTAAACCTGTCATTTTTGCAATGATTTTTCATTTCAAAACAGCATTTTATTTAGAAAGTTAACTAGCTAAAAAGAGGGATGAATCAGCAGAAAAGGACTCAAAATGAATTTCTCATTTGACCTAATAACATGGTCCGGTTGACCAAAATGATCTTTATTTTTCAATTTGGAGAGAAAAAAGAAAAACAGGAAAAAAAAATCAGTTTCAGTTCAAACCAAAGCATTTCCCCCTCACCCTGATTTTCATGGTTTGACCCCCTGAATCAATTATTCATTCAGCTCTAGCAACAACTCTATATGCAAATGTTAAAGCTATTTCCCATCCTGATTCTATGAGCGCAAGGTTTGCAAAGTGCTTTAAGATCCTCAGAAGACAGTTGCTCTACCATTGCAAGGGGTTACTATCAATAAGCCTTCAGATGTGACAAGAGAGGGGACGACACTGAAATGACCGTGCTCAAGGCCCTTGAAAAAACAAGCTGCTACTCATAAACTTCTCACTTGCAATTTCTCTGTCAAAAATCCCTTCAAACTTACAGGCAATACACAATATGGAAACAGAGAAGGCAGCACAGACACTGGCCAGAGCAAAGGGCTGGGCTCTAGCCCCAACTCTGCCACTGACTCACCGTGTGATCTGGAGCAAGTCACTTCACCTCTCTGTGCCTCCGTTCCCCACCCTGTAAAATAGTGGTGCTCCTTTGCAAAGCTCTTTAAGATAAGATGGGTAAAAGGTACTTTGTATGTGCAAACTAGAGGGCCAAAGTCCTCCCTACTATACTGGCGTAACTCTCGGGTAAATCTACTGGTGTAGGCAAGAGCAGAATTCAACCCCGTGGCGCTACTTATTTGAGAACTGACTTGATTGGGAGACTGCCCAGACCGCAGAACTCCAGACTGGGTTCTTCTGTCTCTTCTCTGTGAGTTAATTCAGCAGATGGGGGAGCCCTTTACCTGTCTGGCGCCAGCGCAGACTTCATCAGCTCTGCTTTCTCCTTTGCAGAGCCGCAGGTAAATCTTGGCCTGGGTTTCTGTGCCCAACATGCAGAGATTCTGGCTGCCAGGCAGCCTGGAATGGCCACAACCTTGATAGTCTTTTGAGGGTTCGCCTTACAGCTTCCCATCCCTTTGAAACCTACATGGCAAGGATCTGCTCTGACACCTGGCCATGGCTTTTTCAAAAGGGGCCTAGCTGTCCTGTGCCTGTGTCCTGACACCTCCCTAGCCGGGGTTCTCCGGGGGAGGGGGCAACAGCTGCTGGCAGGGAAGGAAATCTTCAATTTGGGACTTCAGGAAGCTTCAAACTTGTCAGGTGCTGTTCCTGAGTCATTCGTTTCCTCTCTGGGGGGCAGTAACTGCTTTGCAAATGGCCTCTTTTCCTGGCAATGCTGAAGGAGCACAATGGATTGTGGCTGAAATCGGGTGGTGCATCACCCAAGTTAACCAGGATATTGGGATGGCTAGATCCTGATGGGCTCCCCTTGTCCTGCTCTGTGGGGTTACAAACCCTTCATTTTACTGGAGCATAGAAATCAGAGATGGAAGAGACCTAGGTGGCCAAGCTAGCCCATTCCCCAGGGGGCCGTTGCCCACCGGCTTATTTCCCAGGGATTTAAATGCCTTGAGCAGAGCTGTTTGAATTCTTTGTGAAGGCCCCGATCCAGCACCACACTTAACTCTGGGCTTCGTTTTCGACATGGGGAGTAGCTCCAATGCGGTCACTGGGGTGCATCCTGTGCTTAGAGTTAAGCACGCGCTTAAGTGTTTTGCTGGGTCCGGCACGATGAATATTTGTTGTTCATTTTGCCCCCTCCCCACTTTTTCCTTAGTGAATTGATGCTGACCTTCAGACTGTTCATTAGTCACTAATGTAATTTGTATCAAGAATTTTCACCCCGAAGACTGTTCACGAACTATTCTCTTCAGTCATCTGTTAGTGGATAGGCCAGATGTGTGGGTGTCTACTGCGGTCACACGGCATTATTATTATTATTAGTGGTTTGTATTATTGTAGCCCCTACAAGCCTCAGTCATGGACCACCAGGACCCCATGGTGCTAGGTCCTGTAGAAACACCGAATGGCATGGTTTCTCCATCCGTACCTGGATGGCAGACATTTTTCCATAGGAGAACAATGCACTTCTTGATAGGACATTTCAGGGGAGCGATCATTCATGCTAAACTTTGTAACATGTTGGGGATGGGCAGATATTTTCACTTGGAAGCCCTGGATGTCCAAATACTCACCAATAGCTAATACAGCTCCACCAATCACTGAGACTGAGGCGGGCTGTAATTTACCAGTGACAGGGCTTCTACCATTGCTCTGGGAGAATCACCCTAAGCTCTCTTGGGGCAGGGACAGTCCTTTTGTTGAGTGTTTGTACGGCCCCAGCACCATGGGGTTCTGGGGCTCCTAGGGGCTACAGCAGAGGTGGGCAAACTACAATGCACGGGACCATCCTGCCTGGCCCCTAAGCTCCCGGCCAGGGAGACTAGCCCTCGGCCCCTCCCCTGCTGTCCCCTCTCCCCCGCAGCCACGCCACCTTGCGGGCAGCACTCTGGGAGGTGGGGTTGTGCGCTCCTGCCGGGCAGCGTGTCTGGCTCTGGCCGGGCGGCATGGCTACCAGACATGCTGCTCTGAGTGGCATGGTAAGGGAGCCAGGGGGCTGGATAAGGGGCAGAGGTTTGGGGGGGTGGGGGCTCAGGGGACGAGGAAGAGTTGGATAGGCGTGGGGTCCCGGGGGGCCTGTCAGGGGGCGGGGGTGTGGATAGGGGTCGGGAGGGCGGTCAGGGAACTGGGAGCAGGGGGGTTGGATAGGGGGTGGGGTCCCAGGGGGCAGTTAGGGGACAAGGAGTAGGGGGGCTGGCTGGATCAGGGTTCTGAGGGGGGCAGTCAGGGGGTAGGAAGTGGGAGGGGGCAGATAGGGGGCAGGGACCAGGCTGTTGGGGGAGGCACAGCCTTCCCGACCCGGCCCTCCATACTGTTTTGCAACCCCAATGTGGCCCTTGGGCCAAAACAATCACCCCTGGGCTACAGCAATCAAATCATTCCCAGTAATGATGTTCCTAGAACAGGGAAGCACTTCAGTTGTGTGGTTAAAGCACCAGGAGGCCAGCGCTCTGATCCCAGTTTCAACACTGGCTCCCTCTCTTGCCTTTAGCATGATGCTTCCCCTTTCTGTGCCTTGATTTCCCCGTCTGTAAAATTGAAACCAATCATGCACAACAGAAGTGATGCCTAGCTCCAGTGGCATAGAGGTGTTCCCATCTAGTGGGTTAGAAGAGCTTGAATTTTTCTGAAACTATGAGAATGTTTCTGTTTAGTGATGAGAGGGAACAAACTCCTGAATTATAAATCGAGTGTATATAAATCTCATGATCGCATATTCCTATAAAATATGGATCACTTTGCCTACCACTGAAATGCAACTGCTTCTGGTGTGGAGCACAATAGCTGTTTAACAGCACCCGGGAGCAACATGACAAAAACCAGGCCCCGATCCTGCAAAGACTTCAATGGGAACTACTCATGTACTTCAAGTTAAGCAGACGTGTGAGCCTTTGCTGGATTGGGACCACAGTTAGGACAGGAAGTAAACAATACAGTATTCAACTGGTACTGCAGCGGAGAATTTGGGAAGGCAGAATGCAGTCACCCAATTGGAATTGAACAAGGGCAACACCCTAGCTTTTGCACACGCACATGTACACACACACAATGTGTCATCGTTTTTAATGTCATTGGAGAGGGGTACCCCTACCAACACAGTGCCCCATAGCAACATGCAGGGGCATTGGCTCAAAACTGAGCCCCCCCATAAAGGAGGGGTTCTAAGGTTCCCTATTACCTCTGTTTCATCATCCCGAAGAGAACTACAGCTAACAAGCTAAGGAGCCTAAGGTGTTACAGCATACAGCCAGAAAAACACAGAGGATCCTGCTGTTGTTTTCCCTATACTGCTTTTCCTCCACCACTGAGAACCGCTAAGCTCCGGTGGTAACAAATTAGATCATTATAGCTCAGCGCTAATAGGATCACTTTCAATACAGCACACAAAGAATAATCCGTGCCAAAGGACCAGGAAAGCATGTGCTTGTATTGCAGAGCTTAGAGGGAAGGTATTCATTACCCTGTCCTTAATTTTACCTCTATCTTATCCATTCTCCCCCTCTGCTCATGGCTCCCTCGGAGAACGGGTAGTCCGGGGTGGGAACTGGAAGGACGTGCTGTCTGCCGTACCAAGACAAGCTTGGTTACAGAACAGATCCCGAGTAGCTGGGGAGCATACACAGAAGCCATAGGCTCTGACTGGTACCAACCTGTCCAAAGTAACATATTACCACAAGAATATCTTTGGTCCAAATCTGCAGCACTTGGGGGGTTTGCGCCCCCTCTTTCTCACACACTCACTTTAACCAAGTAGGAGGTTACAAGGCAATTTCCAATTCCCTTTCTCCCTCCTATATGTATTTATTTTATTGCAAAATACTAAACATTCTGAGAGTAAATTACTGCAGTGCTCAATCAGTGATTAGATTACATTAAAGCTTCCTTCCTTCTCTGCCATGAATCACTGCTCTAAGACAGTGGAGGGTGGGAGAAGAAAAGAAAGAGGAGATGGATACCAGGCTTGTAGAACCTAATCTGGTTGCTTATCAGTGACCTTCACCATTCTTACAGTTAAAAAAAAAATGAAGCATTTTGAGAAGTTCTCTAGTAATCGAGCTCCATTTCTCTGCACAGACTGGAATCAGGGCTAGGGCTTTCGCTGGCAAAAATCGCTTCAGGACATATGGAATAGCAGGAAATCAAATAAGGGCAATCAAAATGAAAGAAACATGTCATGTTAGTAGCATTTCTCCTGCTGATCTGTCGCTTTAATAGAAACACACACACAGACCACAGAGAGACCGAAAGAAAAATCCCTGTATGTGCTTTAGCAGATGCACAACATGCAAAGGCACAATTGTCTGGAAAAATTAATTTCCTGTTGCATTTGATTAAATATTCACCTCTGCAAATGCCCCGGAGAAGAGAAACGGAGCTATTACTCCCCACTCTCCTTCCGCCCGTGCACACACCTTTAAGGAAAAGGGGTAATAAGAAAATGATGCATCTTACCAAATAGAGGAGTCCAACAACGGTGTCCAGGTATAACAGGAATAAAAGACACCCCTGCTTCTTCTCCAAAACACACACACCCCACCTCTTCTATCCCCCACCCGAAAAAAATCTGCCCCAAATGATTCAAACCCAAAATCCCATCCCTGGTGCGAGGAGACGACAATCTAGTTAATCTTTAAAGGTTTCTGGAGAGAGACAGGAGCGGAGCTGTAGACTCTTTGCTTAAGCATCTCCATGGTTACCTCCCTGACCCAATTCTCCTCACAGCCAAAAGCAGGGGTAGGGAAGAAATTCAGAAGTGAGATGCTAGGCATGTGAGGAGCAATCATCACAGTTATTTCGCAAGCAATATTTTTTTTTGGGGGGGGGGAAAGAGGATGGTTCTTTAACATGTCATCTTTTCCCTCCCTCTCCCCCTTATTCCTCATATTCCATGGTTTGGGCTCCCACTTCTCTCCCTCACTCCCGTCAGGATGCAAAGACATTGTTTGGGGTCTGTAATAGCACAACAGTGTATCTAGGGCTGGGGCTCGAAGCCAAATACTCCCGATCTTTGGCAAACCTGGATTCTGACCCCCACATCCAGCCCTTAACCTTTTATAATGGGGACATGTGAGAGAGTCAGAGCCAGTTCCCATAAACTTGGGAAAAGTCTGGCACCTGAGTGAATATTGGCTTCCATGGGGTGCGTTGGAGCTGGAATGCCTGACTCAGGATAAGAAGAAAGCAAAGCTGAACCAAAGGTGGTGGGTGGTGATCCTAGGAGAAGCACAATCCTAGAAATGTGGGGCTGGAAGGGACCTCAAGAGGTCACAGAGTCCAGCCCCCTGCGCTGAGGCCGGGCCACGTAAACCTAGACCATCCCTGACAGGGGTTTGTCCAACCTGTTCTTAAAAACCTCTAGTGAGGGGGATTCCAAAACCTCCCTTGGAAGCCTGTTCCAGAGCTTAACTACCTTTCTAGTTTGAAAGTTTTTTTTCCTAAATCTTCCTTGCTGCAGATTAAGCCCATCGCTACTTGGGCTGGGTGGGGAATAAGAAAGCTCTGATCATTTGCTTTAGAGCTCCTCCTGCCTTATTCATAATAATTATCCAGCACCAGCTACGATCGGGGCCCATGGCGCTAGATGCTGTATGGACACATAACAGATTCTTGGCCCCAAAGATCTTCTAAATCTAAACAGACAAGACAGACACAGGAAGTATTATTAACCCCATTTTATAGACGGAAATTGAGAGACAGAGAGACTACGGCCAGATCCACAAAGGTACTTGGGTGCCTATGTCCCAGTTTTGGCTCCACTGCAATCCACAGAACTCCCGCCGGTGACCCCCGGGGGGCACCTAAACTCCTTCAGCAGCTAAGTATTTGTTCCTTGGGCATCTTTGTTCCTGCCTCTGGGCACGTGCACTGCAGTCCCCCTCTAGGTGTCCGGGCACTTATCTCCCCCATGAGCCCCACAGCAATTCATGAACTGGGGAAGATTGGTAGACAAATGCCTAAGTTGCGT
This sequence comes from Malaclemys terrapin pileata, assembly GCF_027887155.1. Taxonomy (NCBI): domain Eukaryota; kingdom Metazoa; phylum Chordata; order Testudines; family Emydidae; genus Malaclemys; species Malaclemys terrapin. The sequence continues at coordinate 14,717,180 of NC_071526.1, read as the reverse complement.
GTAGGGCCTGATCCAGTTAGCGTGCTCAGGGGCCACCAAGTGGATCGGGTCCTATTTAAAATTCAGCAGGAGGAAAAGGCCACCGTATAACTTTTAGCTCAGTGGTAAGCGTGCCCACCTGGGATGTGGGAGACCAGGTTCAATTCCCCCATCCGGCAGAGAGGGGAGAAAAGGTTTGAACAGAGCTCTCCTACCTCTCAGGAGACGGGGGTGACCACTGAGCTATGGGACGTTCTGATGCAGGGCTCCCTCAGCCTCTCTTGTTGAAGCTTGTGGATACCCAATGAAGGAGTAATTGAAGCAGAGGGACTGAACCTAGGCTCTCTAGGCTTTCCTATCTTCCGGGGGGGACCTTACACCGGACTACAGAATCAGTCTCATGCTCTCCCTCTCTCCCAATGACTATTTAAGTATTTACCCACAGAGGAACACAACATCCATATTGTGGGTTTTTGTTTGGGCCCTCTTTACTGGACAGGGTAAGTGGTGAGATCTTTGTAGCATGAGTGTAAATTCAGTGTCCACAGATCAGACAGATTGTAGGACTCAACACAAGAGACTTGGGACAAAAATCCTAAAATTTGGAACAGATTTTTTTCAGGGTTCTAAAATGCCCATAAGGGACATTGAAGCTGGGGGGAACCCAGAACACTATTGGAGCACCAGAATCGTGCAAACCCTGAAAAAAACCAATCTCCGAATTTGAATGAAAATAGAAAGCTCTGGGTACGTCTTCACTGCAACTAGACACCAGCAGCTGGCCCGCACCGGCTGACTCGGGCTGGCGGGGCTTTGGTTAAAGGGCTGTTTAACTGCGGTGTAGTCGTTTGGGTTCAGGCTGGAGCCTGAGGCCAGACGTCTACATCACAATTAAACAGCCTCTTCGCCCGAGTCACCTGGCACAGGCCAGCCACAGGTTTTTAATTGCAGTGTAGACATATCTTCTAAGAACTATTAGTCTGTGGTCCTTGCCATTTCTTAATGGGATGTAAAGAATGGCTTCGATTAGAAGGTAAGAAACACTGATTTTGTGTGAAAACTCATGAGCCCACATGAGTTTGTTTTCCAGAACCCTGTCTGACAAACCACATTTGGACACCTTCAGACCTGATTTTTTTTTTTTAAGTTAGATGAGCAATTGCTCAGCAAACTTGAGCAAGCAATTAACTGTGCAACGAGGTGAATAACTGAATGCAGATGAATTTAAAAACTTGCAAGTGCAATGACCAGACATGCATCCTTAATTGCTCACAAATTGGGTGCATGAAACTTGTTTCCATCGGGTCCTTAATTTAAGTTTTATGGAAAATAATCTTCTCTCATACAAGCTGTAGTGGCTGCTTCTACCTAAAAATTAAGACGTGTGTGTGTGTATTAGCCTCCAAATTCATTGTCCTTTCTTGAGCAAAATTGCAATAGGAGTTTAAGAAAGGACTGCAGATTTTTGGCCCTGTGTTTCAGTAAGCGCCTTTCCCCAAAAGAAGCATTTAAAATCCACCTGAAATTATTTAGTAATTTAAATCTGGGACAGTTGTGTATCAAACTTTGGACATAGAAACAAGAACTAAGTCTGCAGTTTGCATGCTGCCATCTAATTGGGTAGCCTCTAAATCATGCAAAAAGTGCCACCCAATTGAATGGGAGGATGCAAATGATGGTGCCGGTTGCTAATCCCAAATGTTGCAGTGCAGGGGACTAGGCAGAGGATGCTTGATTGGGTTGTTAGAATTTACTTCTGAAAAGGGATGGGAGAGACAGCTGGAAACACGACTGGACTGGCAGGGAATCCAAGTCCAGGCGTATCATGCCTGATTTTTGCTTTCCCTCAAATCAGTGTTGGACAGACTATGACTCTAAAATCCACAGAAGCAGCATAGTGGTTGTTTATGAATGCTCCCTTACTCTTCCCCCCAACCTGTTCCTAACTTATCAAAGAAAAACCTCCCTTCTTTTTGATTCCCCTGCATAGAGATCAAGCCGTATCGGTGGCTGCTGTTAGCCCACTCCATGTACACTACCAAAAATAGCCCTGGTTGTGGCCAGATCACATGGGACCCATGCTGCCACCCAGGCAAAAGCACCAATTAGTAATATTCTATCCACAAATACAAGAATAAACCATGATAACAGGAATAAGTCACAACCCTCTCTTCACAGCTGTGTTGAAATACAGGTAATGCCGGCGTATACGAAGGCTTTGTCTTTCAGCCTCTCGAATGCCCTGTTTATGCAGGGCTGAGGGTAGCTTCTCCCCTGGGCTGACCCAAGAAACAGCTGCTCCCAATAGCCAGAAGCGGTTTCTCCAACTATGCCCAAGCAGGACATCCAGCCACTTCATGTAACAAGGAGTAGGACGGGACTAAAATCATCTGAAGGATCATTTCAACAGAATATTATGGAATGCTCCCTGGCAATTGAGATCTATTAGCCGTTGGAATGGTATTGCCCAAGGGAATTAGGAGCAACCCAATGGATTTACTTGGATCACTTACGCTGAGGACTGCACTGGGAAAGCACACGGCACTGGCTGAAGTAGGGACTAAATGAAGGACCAGAATAATAAAAAATTAGATGCAAAGGTCTTATGATAAAGTAGCTAAACTTGCCTACTGTTAGTCTTGCCAGCTCCTATGATTTTATCCCAAGTCTTGTGATATTGGGGGTGTTTCCTGAAGTGCCAACTTCTGGAGTCATATTATGTGAGAATCTACCCGCTGCTTGCAGTGAAAAGCTTGAAAACATGACACCCCCCAAAAAGCTCAAAACCAGAGAGCAGATATAAAGATCCTAAAATGAATTAAATTACATGCTTGTTAAGCCCATCGTGACTTGGGGGCGAGGGAGAACTCATGACTTGTGAACTCTTGGGGTTGGAGACACGGTTACTATCTGGTAGATGGTGTTGCTTCACTTCTCTCTCCCGGCATTCTGCCCTGGCCACAGCTCTTCTGACCCAAGTCCATATTCCAAGATCCATTACTCTTGCAAGAGGCTAATTAAGAGGCACTCACTTATGTGACTCGTCCAATTCAATGCCCATTGAGTGCCATCGTTAACCACTGTCTAGATTTGAATCTTGCCCAATGGTGATGGTGCCTTAGTCTCTTCTGCACCCTTCCTATAGTCCTCTTGTTCTGCTCCAAATAGCTTCATGGGCCATTGGGTCTATCTGGAAATATCTGGAGTCACGCTGGGTTGGGAAGCCAGTGGATGCTGCATGTAAACAGACAGGGACAGAAGCATGAGCACACAGTTGGTCTGCTTTGCTACTGTGCTGCTCTCGCTGCGTCCACGGTTATGCTCGCTGTCCACCACGGGCCTGAGTCTATCTGAATTCGCTGCTAAGTGGATGAGCAGAGCACATCCTGGGTCCCTGGTGTGAAAATGGCCAGTGACTGAGAGCTCTCTGTTCCTATAGCAACTCATCCTCCTTAACGCTGGAACGAGGATGGAATCCAGCTAGTGGACCGATGGGAGGCTTCCATTACAGCTATTGTGAGATGTTCAGAGCCTCCTGGCCAAACTGGTTCCTGCAATGCTCAGAAAGGAAAGATGAGCTGCAGATCAGGAATGCAGGGATTGGCTCATGTTTCCATACGCCTTAGCGCCATTGGCATGTGCATGTGGATTTACCACCGTGGCAGCCACAAAGCCCACGGTCTGTCTGCGGCAGAGCCTCCAGCCGTCTGTTACAGGGTGCAAAGAGCTGGCTATTTCAGCTCCATGGTGGAACAAAGTAAAGCGAGGAAGCCCTCTCCCCTTCTAACATTTGCATAAATCCTGCTCCTCCCTGGTTCGACAGAGTCTGTGCATGCAGCGGGTGATGCCTTGGAACATGAACGTATCACGTGGCATTGGAAAACTAAGCCACAGCTGTCTTAGCAAAGGCTTCTTTAATATTGATTTCCTTTGATACTTCAGGCCCTGTCTGAGTTTAAGGGCTGAGCATCGTGAAACTGTTTCCAAGCCACTGGATTTAGGGCTTTGCTTGGAGCTGGGAAAACAGGCAGTATGGGAAACCTGCGCTTTCTGCCTCGTTGTGGTGTTCCTCAGCCGGCGCTGCATTCTCCATCTTTGGGCAAAGGCAAGGCAGAGAGCGCCGGGCCTAATGGAAGCTGCAATCAGGATCAATAAATAATTAGCGCCGTCGGGCTGCAAGGAGGGTCTCAGTGCACTCTGAGTGGAGACGACGGAGAATGTGATTATGGATTGCGTCATGAGAGCGCTTGCAATCTCCTGCTCCGAGGCACCGTGAGGTGTGCGGAGCGGTTTCCACGTGCCAGCTGAGTCACGTGCACGGTTATTTATTCATGACCTGCTTCCATAAAATACGTGCCCATCGCACGAGCCTCCCGGGGCTCAGTCACAGCATCAAACACTCCATTGGGCTCCAGAAACATTCATGACAGCCTCAGCGTAGGGGCGGAGTTGTGGGGCAGCCAATCAAATGGAGACGAGAAGGCTCCGACATGGCATCCCTCTAGCAGGTAGTGCACGATCTGGCCTCGCTCTGGCTGCAGAACCTGCCTTCTACACTGGCTCGTGTGTGCAGAGGCTACGGGCCAGCGGACTGGGAGTCAGACCTGGGTTCTAATCATGGCTCTGCTACGTGACCGTGGGCAGGCGACATTGCTTCGGTTTCCCCTCCTGCACTTTGTCTGTGTCCCTTAGACTGCAAGGTCTAGAGGCCAGGGACTAGTGCTGTGCCGTGCCTAGCACATTGTGAGCCCCAGTTGCCACTCTAATAGAAATAATGCAATGGGTGCATTGGTTCTGCTACTTGGATTGGCTCTCCGTGGCCCATCAGCAGGACCCTGCAGTAGCTGGTATTGTCTTGCTTGGGGTGTGCGCGTGTTTAATCTCAGGAAGACTTCTGCTGCCCGCCTTCCACCCCCACTGCAACATCTCTGGTTGCTGGGCTGATCCCTTCCACGACAAAGTTAAGAGTGGAACGATCACGCCTAGTATGTCTAAATAACCAGCAGCCGTCACACAAGGCCAAGCTCCCCCAGTAAAGCAACTGGTCTGTGGTTTCCTTCGCTAGCTTGAAGAAGAGGTAAACTGGCTGGGACTTCACCTGCGTCAGCTTGCAAAGAGGAGTGCAGCACCAAATTTGGGGCTTGCAGGAGTGGGGTTTGAGTTTGGGGGCATCTCAGCAGGTCTGCTTTTGGAGGGCCTCATCTCTGCCCTCCTCCCACCTCCTTCACTCACTGTCTTCACTCCCTTTCCATTCAGACACCCCCCCACCCCCCTTCAAGCCCATGGTCCTGCAAACTGCACCCGCTCCTGAATGGGAAGGCGGGGGGGTGTTTGGGTCCCTTGGCCATTGGTTTTGTGCCTCCTTAAAACCGCTCCTGAGACTGAACTTATCACACAAATGCTCTCCCACCGCACAGAGGGGAGGAAATGTTAAATAGTTCAGCAACTCTCACCTTCATTGTGTCTAATGCTCTGCAAACTCTGCGCTCATGAACTGGCTGGGGTGTAGGTAGGCACTGCTGCCCGGGACTGAATGGAATCCAAACTGCTTCTTAGCCCCTATACCGCTAAAGCAAGTGATTCCTTTGTTCCCTGAAGCATCCCCAAAGCCTATATCCCCTGCTTGCCTGCCTTTGGACTACAGTTGGGATCCATCGAAAGAGTCTACACATCTGTGGGGTGGCCTCGAGGGCTTAATGGTTAATTGCCGCTCAACTGAGTGGAGCAGCAGCAGCTGAGTTGTTTGTTCTCTAAATGGGAGAGACCAGGAGCCACCGGCCTCACGGAGCTGGAAGATGGCACAAAGTTCTGAACATTCTTCTGTATTAAGGGACACGAGGCTTCCAGTAACTTTTGCTTGAGAAAGTAGATTTCCAAGAGTGGCTTAGAAGATCCCAGAGGTGCGGAGAAGCAGCTGGATGAGATGGCTCTCATGAAACGTGTAAAAGGTAGAGATTAGAGGTCCAGAGGCCTGTTGACCATCCAGTCTATCCATGCAGGATTGTTCCCCGGTCTATATCTCATTCCTAGGGAGGCTATTCCACAGCCTAGGAGACAGTGGGTGGGGGAGTCAGAGGTTTCCAGTGTGATGAATCATTTTATATTCTCTGCCTAACCCCTTAAATCCCTAAGGTGACTATTACAAGCTCTCTGTGGCTGGGACTGTCACTTTGTGTCTGTACAACACTTAGTACAACAGGGGCTCCCGTTAATTGAGGGCTCGAGATGCTACCCCAATATTACTGTTTTAGTACATCCTGATGTGCACGGCTCCCAGCCTGTTCGAAAGCAGCCGCTCTTTGCTTTAAGGTCTGGGGAAGACAAAACCCCACCGTTTCAGAAAGGGAAACTTACAAACAGATCTAGCCCGGGGAGCAGAAAAATCCAGGAAAGCAGAATTGTTTTTCAAACAGAAGGTGCGGAGTTTTCTGAGGCTCCGGCTGATGTGAGACTAGCTGCTCGTGCTTCATTAGAGCGATGCAGCAGCATCAACAAGACTCGCCTCCCTTTGGGAGTATTGAAGCCGGCTGGGAGAGAATTGCTTCTGGGGTTGTGCTACCCGTACGTGCCGAACGCAAACAAATAACTAAGTGTCCCTGAGACCTCGCTCCTTCTGGGAAGAAAAGTCTAGATCTTGTCTTTGGGGGGAGCAGACATTGGGAAGGAGGGCTGCTTTTGCTACATGGAAGCAGAGGGGGAGAGGGGATACTTAATGGCCTAGGACTTGTGACCACTCTGCAAGTGGCTCAGAACTGTTCCTGCAAGAGTTAGATGAGAGGCTGGTAAATGGATATAAAGCTGTTTGCCTTAGGGTTGCCTGTTCCACTTCAGTTTAAGTCACTGGTGACCAGAGGGAGGCATTATCAGCTGATGACTGGTGATGATTCTTGGGCAACCTCTTGCTAGGGAGGCTCACAAGAAGTCGCAGCGGGAACCGGGCAGAGGCCAAGGACAGAACGGTCTCCCAGGTGGTGAAGGGAGATGTGAGTCCAGGTGATCCTGCTCTCATTGCAGTCACTAGGGAGTTCTGTCGTGAGCTTCAATTGGAGCTGGGTGGGGTCAGAGGTCTCTTCCATTTGCAACTTGCCCCATCAAGAGGACAAAGTATCCTGTCGCCCGTCCAAACCACTCATGTAGGGGAGCCTGCACTCACAGCATGGCTAGAACAGGCCAGCACCACGGCTGTCACGGCAGTGCTAAATCACTTTAAACAATTAAGCTCGCTGGTTTCCCTGCTTGTTAAGATAGATGATGTGACACAATATTTTAAGCGCACTGAAACGGCTTTGAGTACATGGCACCACACTACCTGGATTTTAATCAGCCGGAAAATTAGACATGTTCATAACACTCTAAATGCATCATGTACAACGTGATGGTTTCCATATGGCTGTGCCAAGGCAAATCAAGTGAACAAATAGTAAGGCCTGATTCTGTTACCCTGGTCCTGTACTTGCAGGAGTGGTGGGCTACAGGGACTTTAAGGCCACTTTCATGCTTCCTGCCCACCTCCAGTGTAACCTGGAACAGCCCTGAGCCTGCTCCATCTAATACGCTGCTTTCCATGAACCCATGTGGACCCTGGGAAGCAGAAGAGCCACAGTACAGGGCATTCCAGGTACCTGATACTCCACCAAGCTCCTATGCTGGGAGCTGAGCCAGCGTCAAGTTTACATCAGCTCTACACTGTCTGGAGCAGTGGTCCCCAACCTTTTTTGTCTGGCGGGCGCCAGACAACGAGTCACGGAGGACCGTGGCAGCAGACGAGCATCCGCCAAAATGCCGCCGACAAACGGCAACGTCAATAGGCGTCGCCACCGAAATGCCGCCGACAAGTAGCGTCATCCAGATGACGCTGCTTGCTGGATGACGCTGCTTGTTGGATGACGCTGCTTGTCGGTGGCATTTCGGTGGATGCTCGTCCACCGGCCAGTACGTGGGCGCATTTAGATGCCCTGGCAGGCGCCATGGCGCCCGCGGGCACCGTATTGGGGACCCCTGGTCTGGAAAGCCCCAGCACACCACCCATTTCACTTACTTTAAGATCCCTCTGCTTCGCCAGAGCCACACAAAGGGGCCTCGGCTCCCCTGAGCATCTGGGCTCACTGGACAGAATTGCTCCCTTCAGCAGAGGTAAGGATTCTTTGAATCCTTGTTTTCTCAGCTCAAAACAAAGCAGCACTCTGGGGGGTGAGGCCAGTGCTCTGTCTCTGAAGCTGAAGAGAGACATCGACTCCCCCTGGCGAGAGGGGATCTGCAGGCCAGGCTAGTTCATGTTCTTGCACAGCACTAATTAAATAAAACCACCACAGGCCCATGGAATATTCCCCATGCACCAAATGATGCAATTCAACTCAGGGCTAATTGTTTTGTTCGGCCTTGAAGGACCACTTTAAATTCCTCCTCATCAGCTATCGGGAGCAGAGAGCACTCTGGGAGGTTCCGCCCAGCCTTCCCGTTAACATCCTAACGGGAGCTAGGCTAATACAGCAAGACTCTTCCAACGTTCAGACGAGAACCAAGGGCCTCTGCGGCGCCGCTGTTTGCTTCTCACCACCGTTTGCACCGACAACTTTCATTCAGGAGGCGTTGTCTTTGCAGCACCAGTAGGAACAGCGTTACTCATGCTTGCACACATCTGCACCAGTGCAAGCACCCCTGCCGCCATCTTGAAAGTTCTTGTCTAGGAGGAGTCCGCCAATCAGGGTGCGAAAACAATGCATGTGACTTAAAGCGACTCATTACCGCGCAGCCCCAGCGACCCTATGTTTGCATAAGTCATTTGTCAAAGAGCATTGAACAAACAAATACATGGGAAGCGAAGTATTGACATGTCATTTGTGCACATAAGAAGGAATTAAATTTGCCGGATAAGCTGTTTGCTACTCAACTACTGTGCTCAGCTCTAATTGCAACAAAGCTGCCCCCCCCAGGGCTCCACCATCACACAGAAGTGATGCTCCCAATGAGGAACGAATGCTTCAGCAGTCCGTGTGGCATCACACTGGGGCAGAGGAGTAGGGCACTGGGGCCCCACCCGCTCCAATCCCCATGGTGGGGGGCAGGCCCTGCTGCCCCAGAGCCAGCGGGCCAGGCCCAGGACTGGGAGTGCTGCCAGTGGTGTCATGCCATGGTGAGGATGCTGGCACTGCCTGAGGGGCCCAAACTGCTGGACAGGAAGTGGCATGGCGAGCGGGTACTGGACAGCCCCAATTCCACCCAGCCGCCTAGCCACTGGCCCCGAGCACGCTGCGCCCCCCGAGCTGCCTGAACCGGACGCCGAGGGCCAAGCGCCACCAGTGAGTAGAGCCCGGCGCGGTTGTATCTGCATCCGATCCACTATCCACGGATATGACGTGGATATCCGCAGATTTGCAGAGCTCTATCTATATATAGGCATGAGACAAGCAACCTGGCATGGCCGTTTAGTCGGGTGGGAAGAGAACCTGCACGGGGGAGTCCTAGATCACACCACAGGGGGCACCATTTTCCATTTGAATGTAGAAATGTGTCCAACCCATCTACACGGAAGCTTCCTGCACAAGCATCTTATGTGATCTCAATACAAAGGCCAAAGCTTCCCACAGCTCTGGATCAAAGCCCCGGCGGGAGAGGAGAGTGTGTACCCCTCCCAGTCCGCTCCTGGGGTGGGCACACTCCCCCTGCTGCTCGTTTATATTCCCAGCATTCCAGGCAATGGTGTGTCTGCTGCTGCCAATTAGTCTTGCCCACATTTCCCCTCAGGGATTGCCACTGTCTTATTAAGCCTAATTGGAAGATGGCTGGAAGCAGCAACTGCAGGGCTCCTGGCTGCCTTTGGGCAGGATTTTAACCCCTTGCTTGTTGCCAGGGTTCTTTTATCTCCAGAGAGACAAACAGGACAGATCCAGGAGTCTATTTGGAAGGCCAGAGCCAGCTTTCTCATAGGAAGGATACTCCAGAGCCCACCCCATCAGAACTTACTTACAAATAGCATCCCCGAAAATTCAGCCACATACAGCCCAACCCTGTGCATCTCCGACCTCAACCCCTACAGGCTGCTGTGGCAGGTGCTCGGCACTCACTCCTTGGCAGGATCGGGCCATAATAGGAGACTGTCCCCTCCCCTGAGGGTGCAGCTCTAAACTTGCCTGCTCCGCAAGTGTTTCCCTTACATCTCAGCTGGTGGGAGCGGACACAACTCCCTTTCAGACGGTTTAATGGGTAATAGGAACAGAGACATTTTCAAGAAGCCTCTTCTAGCCTGGGGAATGTAAACCCAACCGCATGCAGTTAGCACATGAAAGCCAGGAGGGGACATAGACGCATCCAGTCTCTGGGCAAGATGAGCAACCGCAAAATGACAGAGAGTAAGTTAGAGGGTGTAAAATGACTGCTCTAGTCACACCCCTGTGCAGTCAGTCACACATCAGGGCATGGGAGGTAAAGCTCCTTCTTGAACTGGGAGCTGCATGCTTGGTCTCTTTAGGCCAGGGAATGGGACTTAGTGAAGTTGGGCGCAGCTGCACGAAGGGGCAGAATCCCAGTTGGAAGAACTCCCGCCACAACTGGGAATAGAAGGGGAAGTTGGGGTTGGTTTTTGTGTGTGTGTTGTTGGGTTTTTGTTTGTTTGTTTGTTATTGAAGCGTCTTGCAGGGTATGGATACCAGAGAGCCCTCCAGCACACCGGTGCTTCTGCACCAGCCATAGCACTGCCTGGATTTCTTTTCCTTTCTGTAACGGCTACCAACTGGGGGATCACTGGGCTGGGAACAGGGACAGGGGGGCAGGACACACCCACTCTGCCGACAACTCAAACCCTCTCAGGAGAGGTCACTAGGTGTACCCAAAAACCCTCCACCCCAACAGCCTCACCTGGGCAGAGCCCAGACTTCTCGGACGTTACTTTCCTGGTCCTTTTTCCACCCAGGAGTTTCAAGGCGGCCGGACTGAGCTGCCTCACACGTTGGAAAGAGAAGTCACCAGGGAGGCAACATACATCGACTGGTCCCCTGCTTCTTTCTCACGCACCACCCCAAGAAGTCAGCTCTAGCAAAGGCCCTTTAAGAATGGGTCCCTGGTCTAATGCTTCCTCTGCTGTCTTCATGCCCCACACAAATGCACCTCCCCAGGAGTCTTCTCCTGCCCGACTCAGAGCAGCTGGTGGTGGTGCCCAGAGGCAGCCTAAGAGAGAGGTGCTGCTCCAGCCACCCACTTCCATCACCTTCCCCGGAGGAGGGACCACTCAGCCCTGGCAATGCCGGTCCCAAGGTGGCTGGTGACCACTAACCCCCTGTCTGGCCGGGGGGCCCAGCCATGCTGGGAGTTCGGACTTTCCATTGTCATGGGCCCTTCCAGGCAGGAGTCTTGGATGCTTTGCCAGCACCCCCCATTTTGCAGGAAAGGGGAAATCGAGGCACGGCCGTGAAGGGGTTCCCCCAAGGAGGGGGGGGGGAGAAGGGGCAGAGCAAGGAGTAGAGCCCACGGGTCTTGCCCCCCCCCCCCACTCCAACCACTGACCGGGCCCCCAGGAGCAGGTGGGGCCGGGCTGGTCTCCCCCTTGGCCGGGCAGCGCTCGCCACTCACCTGGCTCCCAGAGGCTGCTCGGACCTGCTCCCCGCGGCTGGACCCCGCTCGCTAGCGGGACGGCTGGCCCGGCACCCGCTGCTGGACCCGGCGGCCGGGGCGGGAGCCCATCTGCTGGGCTCCAGGTCCTGCGGGCGGCGGCGGAGAAGCGAGGCGCCTCGGCCGGGCTGGAGGGAGAGCGGAGACCCCCTGCCACGCCCCGCGCTTTGTTCAGCCGGTTTCTCTTCCACCGCCCCGGGGCGAGTTTAAAGCCCTCTGTAAAAAGGGCTGTGCCCGCAAGGGCCGCGTGTCACCCCCAGGCTTCCCGCAGCCCCAGCCTCCCTCCAGCACGTGGCTGCCTGCAGCCAAATTCCCAAGGGGAAGAAAACTCCCAGCCAGGCGCAGCAGGTCCCCTTCCCCCCGCTTCCTAGAGAGCCGCGCTCGGCACAGCCCGCTGGCACGGTGACTAGGGGGTAATGAACCCCCACGGCGGGCCCAGCCCCTCAGATTCCTCCAGCCTGGAAGGCAGGGGCGCTGAGAGCAATTGAACCGAACTGCAAACCCGGTATGTCATGGAAACCACTTCAAGTAAGAGGGTGCACGCCCTGCACCTCTAGTTCCAGCACCTATGCTTGAAGGAGGGGATTAACCCTTTCCCTGCCTGCCACGGGGTGGGGTCTGTACCCCCAGCACATACAGGTAGGGACAAAAGCAGGTGTGTGTGTTTTGTTTTGACACGCTGGGTTTTGGAGGAAACCAGCCCCAGTTCACAACCAGGTTCCCCTTTTAGCAGAATCCCCAAAGTTTGGGATGGCGGAGGTGGGATAGGTAATTCTTGGGGGGGGGGGGTTCATGTGGGTTGCTTCTGACCCGCCTCAGTGCTCCCCTTCTTCTTCTACACTTGTCACTGTAGTGTCTCAGCCCCTTACTCTTTGAAGACACACACAGGGTGTCAGCGTCGGTCTCTCCACCCAAAGGCAGCTTTGGTGCCCACTGGCCCAGGTTACATTCCTAAGTGCTTAGCACTCTGGGGATTGATCTCAGTGGGCCTGCTGTCACACTAGGGTCGGGTCTGTGCTGGAGTTAGGTGGCGGTAAGTCACCACATACTTTTCAATGTCCATGCCGAACCTCAGAGGGGCAGCCGGGTTAGTCTGTATCCACAAAAACAATGAGGAGTCAGATTGATTTGGGCATAAGCTTTCCTGGGTAAAAAAACCCCACTTCTTCAGATGCAGAACCTGCAGCCGTATCGCCCGAACAGGACAAAGCGGGGAGTCAGACCACATGCATTCCTACCTGCAGTTCTAGAACAAGAAACCATTCCTTGTGTCAGTGCGGAGAGTTCTCCTCTCCATAAGGCTACACCTGCTTTCCTCCCCCCCGCCCCATCCCTGCCTGTGTTTGTTTTATTTCATTTCATTGGGGGCACATGTTGTCCTTTGTACCTTGCCCCTCCGCCACTTGAGCAGATAAATAACCAGAGCAGGCTGTGAACACCAGGTGAAATTCCAGTTTGTGAGGTCACATGTCCAGGCGAATGGGTCCCCTGCCAGTGAGAAATCCTTACCAGCCCTTCCTGGCAGTTACTTCACTTGGATGCGAGCCGAGGGGATGGGGCCTGGGGGCTGGAAATAGTGAAGGGCCCAGCTGGGCATCTCAGAGCCATATCTGAAATTTAAACCCATGCGGTATTGGAAGGCACTCCCCAATAGGGTGACCAGATGTCCCGATTTTATAGGGACAGTCCCGATTTTTGGGTCTTTTTCTTATATAGACTCCTATTACCCCACACTCTCTGTCCCGATTTTTCACACTTGCTGTCTGGTCACCCTACTCCCCAAAATAACATGGAGAACATGACATCTCTCTCCAAGGCCATAGGGAGGGTTCCTAAAACCACGGTAGGGAAGCACACGCTAAGGTCTATCAGGAGCACTCTGCCAGGAGCCTATCAAACCTGCACTGATGTGTCTTGGGAGAAAGCAAGCACTGAACTGGGAGAGACCTTGTCAAACCCACACCCAGGCTGTGAAGCTTGGGGACCTGTCAAACTTGCATAAAGGATCTGAGATGTAATATATTATCAGCCACTAGATGTCTCTGTGTCCCTTAGAGCTCCAGACAAGGTGTGGTTGCTTGGTAAACAAGTGGAACTCAAGCTGTGTGGAACTTGTTTATTTGTATCTATAGTTGTAGTTGTTTGCTTTAATGAAAGCCAACTGTTTAAGAAGGACTGGGCTTTTCTATATTGTGAGGGCTATTTGGGGAACTCAGCTGGTAGAGGGCTGGTAGAATGTCACCCATCCGTGGATTAGACCAGCATAAAAATCCTATCCCTGCTGTAAATTGGTGTAACTTCAATGATTTCATGCCAGGGCTTCATTTGTCTCCTTAAGTACAAATACTAATGAGCAGCAATAAGATTCTTGAAGGCACTCAGACAGCTCACCATAGCCAGAGGTTGGTGCAGAGACAGTGCTAGCCTATTGGGGGCCCTAATCAGGAATATTTGGGGGGCTCCCCCCATGCACAACGCATAATAAAAAGCAAAGAGTGGGGGGGCCTTGAGCCGCTCAGTGCCCTAAGCAATTGCTTATGCCTAGTGCCGGCTTGGAGTTGATGTAACTGCCATGTTTTAAAAGCGCTTGTGAACTCACATTGTTTTCCCTTTATCTTTGGTGCACAGAAAGGGGCAACGGTTTGTAGAGGACTCAGAAGAAGAAATTAGAAATATGAGCAAGAAATGAAATGTGATTCAGCCTGGAAAAAAGACAAACTAATATAACCCAGTGAAAAAAATCATCCAAATCACAGCTTCTCAATGGGAGAGCAAAAGTAGGAGAATGGTCAGACTACGAAAAACCTAGGGGGTAACCATAGATGTCAAATTAGATAGCTGATGGTAATGGATAAGGAGTGGGAAGGACTGAGATATGAGGAAAGATCGATAAGGACTAAATACAACAAGCCTGGCTGAACCATAGCGAAAGTGGGATATGCCTGTCTAGCAGCATTTAAAGGAGACATAGAAACACTAAGGAGAGAGAATTGTTTGAAGGTGGCCCCTTTGACCAGTCAGATTAGCATACGAATATTTAGCAGAACTGGCGGAACATTTTCATTCAGGTGGAATAATGCTGTTTTGTTGAAATCAAAATTTCCTTCAGGAATGTGTGGATAGGAAAAAAATTGGGGAGAGGCCATTTTGATAAGGTTGAAATGTTCTGTTGTTTGTTTGTTTTGCAACAGGTTTTCATTTTGATTTTTTATTTTATACGGTAAAAAAATTACATCAAAACTGAAGTCAAACGGCACGTTTTATTTTGATAACACTGAAATCTACCTGAAATGAGTTGTTGTTTTTTTCAGAAATTTCATTTCATAGGCAATTTCAAAATTTGTTTCCGATTCAGAACAAAACAAGTTTTGAAATCCTGGAGTTTCCCACACAGCTGTAATTTATACTGAAGAGCAGGTAACTTTTCCAAAGACTTGCGCTTGACCGTCCCTTACTCATTGAATAGCAAACCCTGTGAGTAGCTCTCTTGACACCACTCGGAGTTCTTGCAGGATGAGATACAACTCGGTGTTGTAAAGTTGTCACAATCTGGTGCATTGAGATCCACGCAACCATGGAACAGTCTGACTAAAGGAAGTGGTGGAAGGCTCCATTGCTTGAGTCATTTGCAGCTGGGCTGTACGTAGCCTTGGGAAATAATCCTGTGTTGGCCAGAAGTATGGGGCCTATCGAGTCTCTTTCCCATCTCTAATTTCTATTAGCTCTTTAAGGAGCTCAGCCTCTTAGAGGTGTCGGATCCACGCCACTCTCTCCTCGGTGTTTTGGTGTGATGCGGAGAAAAGGCATTTGTTTAATGGGATTATTCTTTTAAGGCATATGTAAGAGGATTCCAGTGCTTTATGGTGCTCCAAGGCCTTTCAGCAACCTGTATTCTATGCCAGCGAGCACAAGTGTGAAGGTAAACCAGGTGAAAGGAACCCTGCAGTGCTGCTAACTGGGCACACAGCCCTGTGACGTTATCGGATTAGAGTATGACCATGCAAATCATTGTTGCTACCACTGTTACATAATTGCAACGAATGTTATACAAAGTGTGACTCATGGCCAGAAAGCGTTCAGCATCCTGCTGGATAAATGACACAGATTCAACCTTTAGAGACATGTTAGAAAAGTATATAAATGGTAATTAGGGCCATTCCATGTTAGATAGGCCATTAATTTGAAATGCAAACCTGTATTGCTAGAGAATTAAAGGTGATACTAATTGTATGTGTCTACTTATATCTTGTTAGCTGTTACCCATGTAAACAGACAGTTCCTGTCTGTCACTATAGCTATTGATTCAGAGATCAAAAGGGAATATTAACATTTAGATTAATTTGGGGTGAAATAATGTCGTTGTCTATATATCTCTTTAAAGTTTGTGTTAAACTGCCTAATGGATACATTGCCTTATGTTAATCTGTGTAGTTAATTACCGGTGATGCTTAGGAAGTAGGTCTACTTCAAAGTCTCCATGATTGCCTGTTGTTTGCCTAAGGACTCCATCGCTCGGGGGAGGGGGTGGAAGCCAGAAAGAGGCGGGGTGGGGACTTGGGGGAAGGGGTGGAGTGGGGGCAAACTGGGGCCAGGTCACTCGTTGCAGCCGGCACCAGGCCCCCCGCTAATTCCCCAGGTTGCCCTGGACCCCACGTCCACCTGAAGCACAGGGCCCCCCAAAGCACAGGGCCTGGGGCAGCTGCCCCATCCATCCTATGGACGGGACGGCTCTGAAAATATAAGCCCAAACATCGGTGGTGCCAGGCCCATGTTCCTGAATATTGCTGGAGCAAGGGCACCACTGGTCCATATAACTCACCGCCTATGACCTGGCTTGCTAGCAGTCCTGATTCTGCTGTGCAGGGCATCTGAAACAACCCCATCCTGTATGCATGCTACTGGAGCCTTGTACCCATCAGAGACAGCAGCTGTACCAAGTGAGCTGAACGGGATCTGATATCTGGTCCAGCTTTGGGCTGGGAGTTACTCCCTGCCCTTCTGTTGGTGAGACAATAGGAAATGTCCTTAGCTGGGAGCTGTGTCCCTCCATACAAAAGACACTGTGCTAAGCTGGTCTCTGCTAGTAGTTACACTTTACAGCCCTTATATTAAACCATAGGTGGTTTTAATGACTTCACTACAAACCTGGAAGTCATAAAATCATATTGCACAGAAGTAGCTGTGTTGCTTTACCAGGGATTAGGCTTTCCTTTGCTATATGAAATGTGTTTTGATTTGGAACAGAGAATGCATTAACCGAACAAAACTTATTCCATTAACTGTTCCACTCTTTATTACAGAGCATCTGTTTGTGTACTGGGAAATAATTATTTAAACAGCCCTGATTCTGTAGCAGGTTTTTTGGATGGTTGGTTGTTTTTTTGAGTGGACTGCTCTTTGTACACAGCCTTATTTCACACGGTGACATCGCTAAAAATGCAGATAATCACCTACTGTATACCTCCACCTGGAGGTGAGAAGCAAAACTGCAAAGTCCCAACACAGCTGAGTCCCAAATACCTCCAAATTACTCTAAAGGTGACAGTTAGGTCGGGGGTGGGTTGATTTTTCCCTCTCAGATGCATGAAGAAGGCCTGACAAGTGGGTTGTCTGGGAGGAGAGAAAGTTTGGGCTCGGTTGGGGACTGTTTTTAACATTAATCATATCAGGTCTTGTCTAGTCTGCTCTGGATGGTTGGCCCTGTGGATGATTAGAGAACTAGAGGGATTCTGACATGTGATAAGAGACTGAGATCTGAGCAATTGAGAGGGGGAAGGATCTTTAGTCAGACTGTTTAAAATACCTTGTGTTTTGTTCACACCCATTTAGCTCAAACACCTAATGGAGCCTTGGGAGAAAAGTTCTCTTTGTGATTCAAACACTGCCCGCCTTGCCCCTCCAACTGAGGACTGAGATTCTGTTCAGTTCTCTGGTCCCCTGAAGAGTCTTTCAGAAAAAAAGATAGGGAAGACATGGTGGGATCTTTTATTCTAAAATAAAAAACATGCAGGAGGGAAAGTTACCTCTTGGGATCCTTTTCACATCCTGAAAAGGAAAAAAGAGTTTGGTTCTTTTCAGGACCCCTTGAAGGACAAAATTTCCAAAAGCCCTTTAAAAATGTACCCAATATGTGACCAATATGCTCCAGTGGCATGCATAATAAGGCAGGCACAGTAATTACACACTGAGGGGTAGACTCTGACACCCTTACTCAGATTAGGTAGCTCTTTACTTCCCATGTGATCCAACTGACTTTCATGGTATTATTCATGGACTAAGGAATATAAGAAACTGGCTCTATCTTTTTTACACACGTGAGCAGAAGGCAGCATGGCTCACATGCAGTCAGGCACTCTGGTATGAAGCCAAATTAATACCTTACAGCAGGTGTTTCTTTTTTTCCTCTCTTTGCAGAATCATGGAAACTCGGACTAATTCCCCCTTGTGAGGCAGTTAGCAGAGTGGTGTGGAGAACGGAGGTAAAAAACAAAGGAAAAAACAACTTCCGATGCAGGGATGCACGATTTTCAGCCGTGTAGCACACCCCCTGCTCAGTTCTTCGGAAAATCAGTGTCGTTTCTGCAGTAAAGTTACCCTGGATTTGGCTGCTGATACAGCAAAGAGGTGGCTGAGCGGGTAACCGATGTTGTTCAATATGAAACCGACAAATCAGGAAGAAATATTTACACATTTATCAGCAAGAAGACAGAAAGCGGAAAAAGCCTCATTTCTGCTTTTCTTTGCCTCCTCCAAGTTGCAGTCAGCTTAGCACCGAGACCTGTTGGCAGAAGGCTACAATCCTTTCCAGGGAGCCAGGTCCACTTCAGTGATGTGTTCGTTGCTGTTGACAAAGCAGCTGGGAAGGAAACAGAACATCGCTGGCTTAGCACATCAGACCACAATTAAAATAAATTGGAGGGAGCACAGAGGGAATGGGCAGAGATTCTTTATATCATCTTGCCCTCCAGCTCACAAGAAAAACAGCTGTTTTGATCTATAACTGCACCTTGTTGCAAAATCAGCAGCAGCAGCGTTGGCTGATGGATTTATAAACAAGGTAACATGAAGATGGGTTATGCAACATTGCAGAGCAGTAAACACCTCCAATAGTGCCACCCCAAGCATTCAAAGATCATGAGTCAGCTCTCAAAAAATGAGTTGGGCTTAAAAAGCATGAGATCTTTAAAATAATATATTCGGAGTTCACTTGTATTTGTCCTCTGCACATGAGCCACATATCCAAGCTTTTCTCTGCAACCACAAGGGCTACAAACTTCCTTTTAATAAACCACAGCTGAGATCCTCATGCATTCACATGAATCCAAGAGCTGATGCTTTAAGAAAAACACCAAATATCGCAAGACTCTATAAAAATTGCAAGCATTGGCAAGAGTGTACCTCCCATATCAGAGCAGCCACTTTAGGGGGGGGGGCAGGGAGGAATAGCTCAGTGGTTTGAGCATTGACCCACTAAACCCAGGGTTCTGAGTTCAATCCTTGAGGGGGCCACTTAGGGATCTGGGGCAAAATCAGTACTTGGTCCTGCTAGTGAAGGCAGGGGGCTGGACTCAATGACCTTTCAGGGTCCCTTCCAGTTCTAGGAGATAGGATATCTCTATATATTATATTATTAGCCCCACAGGGAAGCCTGAATCAGAAATCAAATCATACAGGGGTAGCAATGGATATTCTGGTTTTAGTGAATTTCCTAGAGAAACTGGTGTCACATCACAAACTGCCACCACCTCAACAAATACCCTTGTGGGTCATCTTAGCAGAGAAGACACAAAGACTCTCATAACAATGCTATACAAATAATATAATCATCGTATTTGTCAACTCAGCTCTGGTTATATTGAATGATAGTGGTATCACTCCACCGGATATAAGGAAAGCAGTCACAAGCAAAATGGAACGATTAAGACAGGTCAACAATACCAGACACGGCCACACCACAGCAGTTAGCCGCTTAAAATCACATAAAAGCTTCCTACGTTGCAACGGAACTGCTTGAAAAATCACCAACAGCTACACAGCTGAAAACACAGTAGACACAGTTTGCGATACTTGACAAGGACATCAAAATGCACAAAGGATTGGTCTACCTGGAGATGTTTAAATCCCTTCCAAACAATAGTTGGCAGGTCAAGAGTCAGTATGCGGAAGTGGGGTTATTCCAACAATCCAGAGACATGTGACCGCGGTGAAACACAAACCACAGAACATCTGCTGGCTCTTGAGGAACTGTGCACCATGGATGATCTCAACAAAGCTACAGACCAAGCATATCATGTGCCCAACACTAGAAAAACCTCTGATTATGTGGAAGGGCACAAGAGACAGCAGCGCAGTTCTGATTGCAGCTTTATTACTAGTTATGGGATAGGAGCCAGAGAAAACCCAGCTTGACTTTCACATCCAGGTGACATTTACATGGCCAGGCAGTGAGGAAAATCATCATTCGACTAGTAAATGGAGTGTGTTATCTGGTAATCAATGAGAGATAATAAACACACAGAGCCGCATTGACAGTAATTTTTCAGGCTCTCCCTTTCAATAGGCACAAGAGCAGCAGGAGTCAAATTCAGCCATAACATATTTCCCTGAGCCAGTCTCCGTTTAAGTGAGAGAGGGGCCTTTGGGGAATGGGACAATTCAGTGAACTGGAATACAAAGACTTTTGCTTCTGGGTCAGTGATTCAGATCCAGGCCAGGTGTGATAGTAGCTGAACGTTACCACATGATGGTGAATTGGAGATCCATGTGAAATGAGTTAGTTGTCTCAGACCAGTCCAATTAGGACAGTTATCAGGATCACAACTGACACTACTTGGAAACATCACCAGATTGGTCACAGACTGAACGAGCCATGGAAAATGGATTATCATGTTTAGATGTGGTTCTTCCAGGGCAAGATTGAAGCACACTGGTTGGATGGTTCTGACTTCCAATCTCCTGCACTATCTACTGAACTACCCATAAAATGTTTGTATTAATATTTCCTAACTCAGGAAGCTTCTGACCCATAAACACTGAACATAGGCCAAAGGTCCCAAAGAGGTGTAGCCAAAGGTCTCATAATATTGCATTCTTGAAAACTTGATTGATTAGGCTAGTATCTCTCTAAGTGTGCTTTAGAGCAGTGGTTCTCAAAGCCGGTCCGCCGCTTGTTCAGGGAAAGCCCCTGGTGGACCAGGCCGGTTTGTTCTGCCGCATCAGCAGGTTCGGCCAATTGCGGCTCACAATGGCCGCGGTTCACCATCCTAGGCCAATGGGGGCTGCGGGAAGCAGCGGCCAGCACAGCCCTCAGCCCGTGCTGCTTCCCGCAGCCCCTATTGGCCTGGGGTGGCGAACCGCGGCCCGTGGGAGCCACGCTCGGCCGAACCTGCGGACGTGGCAGGTAAACAAACCAGCCCGGCCCTTTCCCTGAACAAACGGCGGACCAGCTTTGAGAACCACTGCTTTAGAGGATGAGAGACTTCTTAGTGGGGCAGATTTCTTGTTCATTGGGGAACCTGCTACATGCAAAGTAGCATGTGAGTGTCTCAAACGGACAAATGGGCCATTACAATGTATGCTAACTACTCATACTAAGCACTCTGTCCCACCTTGCATTTTTTCTGTGATGCTGGGGTCAGGACTCCTGGGTTCTCCTCCTACCCCGTCAGCCAGATCAATGATCCCTTGTCCTACGGGGAGCCTCCTCCCATGGCCTCCCTCTTCTAGCCCCCACCCCACGCCCCGGCCCCCTCTAGGGTGGGGACTAGGGGGCCCCCCCTCCAAGCTGGGTGTTATGCCCCATGCAGGTCCCGGGGCGGCTGAGGAGACCGTATGTACTATTCAGCTTCCGGGGTTCATCAGTCACCTCCCTGCACTCCCCATCCCAGGCCCCGCCTCCGCCTGGGACCGCCCCCAATCCCCTCCCCCTTGCGGAGATCTCGCGAGGCCTGGCAGCGAGTCGCGGGCATGCGCAGTGTTTCGCCCGAGGGGGGAAGGGGCGGAGCGTCGCGTCCGTTCCACCGCCTCACGGAGCAGCCGCCATCTTGTTTCTCGCCCGCTTCGCGCTCGCTCCGTTCCTAGTCACCCCCCCTCCCTTCTCCCTTCAGCCGGGCGGGAGGCAGAGCGGTAGCGGGTCCCCTCCCCTCGGTGCTCCGGGCAGAGGAGGCGGAGGTCGCGGCGCTGGCTTGGCTGGTGAGTGGAGGGGGGCAGGGATCCGGTCAGGGGGGCGGGCTGATGCGGGGGTTCTCAGGGTGGACTCTTCCACCAGCCCGTGCCGCTCCCATTGGCCGAGCTGCCCTGTCGCCGCCGATTGGCTGGTGGCGAGGAGGCGGGCAGTGAGGGCGTCGTGATGATTGGCTGTGGGAGAGCGGACCGCGGAGAGGACAGGAAACTGACGAACCCCCTTTTCCCTCGCGCGCTGACGGGATGGGGGAAGGGCGGGAGCTGGGTGTGGGGTGGTAGTACGGTGGCCTGGCAGGCTGGGGGAGGGGGCCTGGGGCGGGCAAGGGGCGTGTAGGGAAAGGCTCTGTGCTAGTGGGGCTGGATGCCCTGGGTGGCAAGAAGGTCAAGGGGGAGCGTTACATGCTGTTTAGGGAGTATGTGGTGGGATGGAGGCTTAAGCCAAGCAGGGTTAGAGAAGGGGGTGAAATGAACCCTCTGAGGCTGCACAGCCAGGCAACTCAAATGAGTGGAGCAGGTGGAGTCCTGTGTCCCCTTGGGAGTGAGGACCTGCCCCATACATAACTGAAATAAAAACAGCATAGTTGTTTATAAAGCACGTTCTCCTCCTTTTCCAGTGAGTGTGAGCGGATCCCTACACAATAGTGTATTCTGCTTCTTGTACAGCCAATGTGTTAGATACGGGAAAGATCAATCCTTTTCTTATCACTTAACTGCAGCTTACTTGCTGAATCCAGCTGTTAGGTTGACGGGAGGGCTTCTAAGTGAAGCTTGCTTTATACCTCCTGTGACAATGAGTGATGGGTATTGAATGTCTTCCAGGACTGTCATGCAAAACCTCAAGTTATTAAACTTTGCATCTGAAACACATTCCTATAGTATCCCAGTTTCTCTAAAGTTGAGCAAGGAGAGACTCCCAGTGGGGGATGATATCCAACCACAAAATATTGGCCAAATTATTTTGCCCATCTATGGCATCTTTCATCTGAAGCTCTCAAGAGCATTTCTCCTTTTCAAAGTTTGACCCAGTATTTTAACCTTTATGGGGGGTACGGGAAACCCTTAAAAACAACTAAAACCACTAGAAATGTCTTCACAATGAAAAATCATCAAATTAAAGCAATTGATTTTTAAACACATTCCCGTGTGGTGATTGAAACCCAAATATGACAGCACTAAGAACCTTGAAAGTGAAAATAACTATAAACAAAAGTTAAACTGACTACTTTTACTTTAATTTCTCAAACTGAGATAAATGAAAACATTAAACAGCATTGGGGGTGGCCGTGTTAGTCTGTATTAAGCAACAGAGGGTCCTGTGGCACCTTTGAGACTAACAGAAGTACTGGGAGCATAAGCTTTCGTGGGTAAGAACCTCACTTCTACAGCATAGTAAATAGGCTTGAAATCCATTCTGTGAAGTAAGTAGGTGTTAGCCATTCCCGTTATGTAGTCACTCACCCAATTCTGTCTAGAAAGTTATGTGGCCCTTATCATTGTGGTATCTGAGCATCCCATAGTCATTAATAGTCATTTTATCCTTGCATCACCCCTGTCAGGAAGGAAAGTACTATTCCTGTTTTACTGATAGATTTTTTTCTTTTTTTTTTTTAATAACTTGCCCAAGGTCACACAGGATGTACGTGGCTGATCTAGGCATTGAACTTGGGTGTCTTAAATCTTAGTCCGGAGGCCTATTTGCTAGGCCTTCTTTCCTCCTGAAGTTTTACAACATCTCACTCAGAGCTAGGATTAGAACTCACAACTCTTGACTCCCGGTGTAGTGCCTTACTGGTGTATTGTTCAGAAGCAAATGATCATCATGCTTTTTATTTCTGACTAAGCCCAGTGTCCCATATGAGATTTCAAGAAGAAACTCCTGGTATTGAGAGCTTCAGTCTATTTTAGAATCTCTGTGAATGAGCCCTTGTAAGTACCCTCATTAGTTGCTAGAGTCTGTGCAGTTGAATTGAAAGTACCATTTCTTGTCAGCGTGATAACTGTTAGGAATTGTGGTGCAGAGCAAAGGACATGGCAGCATGCAAGGCATAGTTAACTTTTTTATATTGGCCATAAACAAAATAACCTGGTGTATAGCTCTTCACTTCTTCCTGACCTAATATATTCTAACATATCTTGTTTTGGTTCACCTTTCACTATGAATCACAACTTTTTCACTCAAATGTTAATGAATTTGCTTTTAGCTAGAGCTCTTTATTCCTACTGAACACAGTGGAATGAATGAGTTTAAATGCCATTCAGGGTGGACACAAAATTCTGGGTCAAGTAAACTGGAAAGTATTTTAGTTTGGGACTGACCCTGGAAACCCCTACACAGCAGAGTAGGATTGTTCTCGGTTCTCTATGAGCTAAGATCAAGTGTATGTAGTCTCTTGGTCTATCCAAGGCCGTGATCAAGTATCTTGATGTTTTTGGTCTTTTGGCCTCGAGATGAAAACCTTGTCTTTGCTTCTGGGACCTTGAAGTGAAAAAATTCTCTAAGTTATAGAGGGGACTGGGAATCAGGACCACTAGAGTCTTTTTCAACTGGCTGGCTGGGTGACCCTGAGCAAGTTGTTTAATCTGTACTACTCTTTCCTTCTCTGTAAAATATGTAGTATTCTTGCCTATTTCAGAGAGTTGTGCATATTTAATCTTCGTAAAGTGTGTTGAGATACTAGCAAAGAGAGTACTCTATGAATGCAAAATCATCATTATAAATACTATTTATGCAGGGACTATTTAAAGTCCAAGTTAAAATAAAGTATTTAAAATATTACACATTGTTTCCATCTGTTCATAGTAACAGGTCATGCTATAAATGTGTACCACCAAATATGATGCCTGCTAAAGTCACTTAAATAAGCTATCACCGATAACTTGTAATGTTTTCACAAAATACTAAAATGACACAATTGAGGTCAGATTAAAACTTCTGATGCTACTTAACTATTTTTCATCTGTCTACCACAAGTGAAGATTGGGAAACAGGTTGGGTTTTTTTTCATTCTTGCTCAGATCCCATTTTTATCTAAGCACAATCAGTGCAGAGTGCTTATATAAACTGGGAGGGAAATAGTTTTGTGTTGTGGAGTAACTATATTTGGCAGGTGTTCTATTGACTGTTCTTGGCACACCTTGTTTAAAGAGGCTTCTCTTTAATGTGCATATTTAAGCTTTTTTAAGTAAAGCTGATTCTTCTCTAATTCATATGCCTGTAAGGTACAAAGCCTGGACAAAAGACCACAGTGCAGAATCAAATCTGCATTTTTTTAATTACTATTATTATTATTTTTGTTCTATAAAAGAAAGGTTGGTCAAAACTTTAGCAAGTTGTATCCAGTTGGCCATTTAGACTGAATTAGTCACTTGGGCAGTTCTGACCTTACTATAAGAAAGATGACCATTTCCTAACTCAAAATGTGTTGCATCCAACATGGGGGAAACTCTACATTTGTCTTGACAGATAAAGAGGACGTTATCACAGAATTAAATATGAATAAGTTAAGTACAGTTGGTCATGATTTGATCACATTTATAGTATGAAGACAGAATCAAGGCCAGAGTAGTGATATATACACACTTGGTGCTTTAAAAGGGCCAACTTCAGAAAGCTGAAAACAATTATGAGCCAAATCCGATGGGAGGAAGAATTTAATCAGAAAAATGTGAATGATAATTGGGAATTGTTTAAGAATACTTTATTAGATGCCCAAAAATCTGTAATCCCATAATCAAGGAAGAAAACTGTATTGGTTAAAAAACTGACCTGGTTTAAGGGGAAATTGAGGCAAGTGTCTATATTTAAAAAAAATAGAGCTAAATGGAAGAAAGGGGAAGTTGATAGAAATGAAAATAAATTGGAAACTACATATGGTAGAAAATTGATAAGGGAAGCAAAGGGACACAAGGAGAAATCTGTGGCCAGCAGTTATGGCCAATAAGGAGGAGTTTTTAAAGTATATTAGGAACAAAATAATCCTGATAAAAATGGTATTGGTTCTTTACTTGACGGATATGGTAGAATTATCAATAATACAGAAAAGGCAAAAGAGTTCAATAAATATTTCTGTTTTGTATTGAGGGGGAAAAAGACATTATATCATAACTCTTTCCATTCCACTAGTATCTTGGAAGGATGTTAAACAGCAGCTATTAAAGTAGACATTTTGAAATCAGCTAGTCTGGATAACTTGTATCCAAGAGTTTAAAAAGAGCTAGCTTAGGAGCTCACTGGACCATTAATAATGACTTTTCAATAAGTCTTGGAACACCAGGAAAATTCCAGAAGACTAGAAGAAAGCTAATGTTATGCCAATATTTAAAAAGCGTAAATGGGATGACGCAGGTAATTATAGGCCTACTGGTCTGACATCAGTCCTGTACAAGATAATCAAGTGGTTGATATGGGACTCAATTAATAAAGAATGAAAGGAGAATAATGCAATTAATGCCATTCAGTATGGTTTATGGAAAATAGATCCTGTCAAATTAATTTTATATTTTTTGATGAGATTACAAGTTGGTTGATAAATGTAATAGTGTTGATGTAATATACTTAGACTTCTATAGGTCATTGGACTTGGTAGCACATAATATTTTGATTATAAAACTAGAATGATAAAAGATGGCATACATGACATGGATTAACTGATAACTCTCTCCAATTGTAACTGTAAATGGGGAATCATAATAGAATGGGTGTGTTTCAACTGGGGTCCTGCAGGGATTGGTTCCTGGCCCTAAGCTGTTGACATTTTTATTAATGACCTGGAAGAAGTAATAAAATAATCAGTGATAAGATTTGCAGATGATGCAAATTGGGGGAGTGGTAAATAGACTCAACTGCTTCTGCCTAGGGAAGTTTTGGAAGCTCCCTTGCTGGAGGTTTTCAAAAGGAGGCTGGAGCCATCCCTCTTGGAGGGTTTAGACGCAACAAATCCTGCATTTTGGCAGGGGGTTAGACTAGATGACCCTTGTGGTCCCTTCTAACCCTATGATCCTGTAATGAATAGGACAGGTCACTGACACAGAGCAATCTAGATTGCTTGATAATCTGGGCTCAAGTAAGTATTATGCATTTTAATATGGCTAAATGTAAATGTATACATTTAAGAACAAAGAATGTAGGCCATAGTTAAATAATGGGGAACTCTATCCTGGAAAGCAGTAACTCTGAAAAAGATTTGGGGGTCATAGATAATCAGCTGAACACGGGCTCCCAGTGTGAGGCAGTGGCTAAATGGGCTAATTCAACCCTTGGCTACATAAATAGGGGAATCTCAAATAGGAGTAGAGACATTATTTTACCTTTGTTTTTGGCACTGGTGCAACTGCTGCTGAAATATTATGTCCAGTTCTCAGTAACGTTCTCTACCAATATTTGTCCCTGCTATGTAACATCCTGGTATGACTCTTAATGCTTTTACTATACTAGGCTCGTTTGTGCCAAATTTCTTACAGTTGCTATCATTGATGGTGTAGACAAGGGACTGGCAGTAGCTGGTGTTTTAAACGCTGTGCCATGTGGACCTGTAAGAGAAGGTTAGACAACACTGTTTAAATACTTGCAGGTGCCTGGAGCTGTCTTTGTGCTTACATTCCCACCTGTTGTGCTGAATGACTGGGACCAACCATGGGAAATTTGGGGCAAAAAAGCTCGTGTGGACACCCTCTAATTCTAAACAATTCCTTTCCCTCCTTGCGTCTGAAGAAGTGGGTTTTTTACCCACGAAAGCTTTATGCTGTAATAAATCTGTTAGTCTTTAAGGTGCCGCCAGACTCCTTGTTGTTTCTCTCCTTGGTAACCCTTCAGATTCTTGTTAACAGTTATCCTATCTCATCCTTTGTCCAACGTGTATTGGAATTAGTTCTGTTCTGTTGTACAGTTTTTATGCCTGTGAGCCACCTGTTGTACGTTAAGCAGTTGGGAGGGACTAGAATACTGAGGGGCTCTGATAATTGGATATGGAGCCTTTCATCTCTTGGTTGCTGATTCAAATCCATTTCAAACACTTAATGATTAAGAGGGAGCATCAGCACCATCTGATGGCCATCTATGTGCAATGGCCTGGAAGCATCAATTCAGGTACTTGAGGACAGTTGTCACATCGCAGAAGCCACCTCCATGTCAGTCTGGGTTGTAAAGCCAAACATGGACAGAGACAGAACACTAGTTAAAGGTGGTCCCTCCAGTTAAACATTGGGAGGGCAATGGTGGGAGCTTGCTCAATGTCTGTGCCTGAGGCTCAGAATAAATAAAGAATTTTAATTCCTAGTACCTGTTCATTCGGAACTCTGTACTGCCATTAAATTTAGAAAGGAAAATGTTGTGTATGCTGTAAATTTAAGTTCTTTACAATGATCAAGCTTCCCAGCTTCATAGGCCATCAGAATGTCATGATTCATCTCCCTTTTGATTCTATGCACTTGAGATCAGAATTTTTTATCTATTAGTCTCTTTAGTGTCACTATCTTTTTTTTTTTTTTTTTAATGGTATATCTGAATACCTTGCGGTAGATTGTCACTTCTGAAAAAACAACTCTTATCTGTAAGCATGCAATGATAACTTTCAGTAGCCAAGATAACTAATAAGCCATATAATCAGTCAGAGGTGGAAATGTGCAACTTCCTTGCTGTCTTCCAGAATCGTCAGACCTTACTAGCTTTCAGGTGGGATTTTTCAAAAGTGCTCAGTATTGGCTTTACTCCCCTTGATTTCATGATAAGAATAAAGCATGTACAATCTGTGCAGTAGATCAGAATAAGGCCCTTAGACTATGTAATGTTCCAGTTAGATAATCTAAGCATTACTAGATTTTTAGAGATTTTTAAGAACAATATTATGAAGATTGAACTTCTGAAATGCATTTATTTCTATCAGCTGTTTGGGTCTAACTTAATCTTTTAGTACTGTCTCTGTGTTCGTTATGCTTCTTAACATAGAATAATGGAGGGAAAGATAAATTAATACTTATTGTAAGTGTGTAAAGCATTTTGGGATACAATTTGTTTGAAACCTGATATAAAAAAATAGATACGTTGCTGCTTTAGATGTTGCTAATCCCCTATCCAAAGCACAAAATACATTCCTACTTCAGTATATGTATGAGAACATTCTGTGTTTAGTCCGTTATTGCAAACCTTGGGCCTGATCCAGAGCCCACTGCCCTCAATGGGAGTCTTTCTATGGAGTTCAGTGGGTTTTGGATTAGACCTGTTGTCGTATGAACATTGACCTTGAAATATAGCAGCCTCTGTGGCTTGATTGGCATAAAGGTTTATTTCCATTTTAGGCACATGTTTTCAGTTACTTTTAAACCCTGTTGTTTTAAATTTTTCTAAAATTTTCCAGGCTTTTTCTCTGCCTGAAAGTGATGATGGTTTTATTTTAGAGAGGTGGGTTTTTTTGGGGAGAGTGTGTGTGTGGGGGAAGGTGGGGGGGAGTAGTTTAGATGTTTGAGAGCAGGGGAACCTGTTGTAGAAACAATACTTGGAATCCTTGTTTGAACATCAAAAATGACTGATATTAGACTCTTGAAATATGGCATGGAAATAGCCTTCATTGACACTTACCTTTTTAAGCGTTCCATTGGAAAATGATCTTGATTTGGTTGCCTTAACAGACTTTGAAAATTGAGTACTGAGATAGCACAGAACATTTTTTAATTGTGCTAAATTCATGAACTCAAAGCTAACGAAGGTCATGCTGCATATGTGTGCAGAGCTAACACCTGCAGAATGAAATAATTAGAGTAGGTAGGTAAAGGGCTCTGTTGGCATATTTGCTTCATTCATGAAGTGTTTTGTAAGGTCAACAGTGAATTAGGTACCATGGAACCCTTTCCCCAAGTGAAGCAGTAAGTTCATGAGGCAACATAAGGTACTCATGCCTTGGAGGAAAAATCAGCACAGCTCCTGAGACTCAAAGTGGTTCTTTCCTACTGACATCTAGTATGTGAAGAAGTGCTTTCTACTGTGGTCCTCATGAGGTTCATGGGATAGGGCATTTTGTGATGTGTAGCCAAATATTTCTACTTGATGATTTTTTTCCCTCAAATACAACATAATTTTCTACAATTGTGCTACCTGTGTACATTCTTTCTACTACTGGCTGCTACTCCTGTGAGCGCCACACAGTCCATGAAAATCACTAATGAAAGATACACAGTGAACCATTCATAACATACTACACATTAAGTAAAATGTATTTTAACTATTTATATTTCTCAGTGAACATTAATGGCATATGCCACCTATGTATTTATCTAATTTAACTTCAGTAATCTGCCTCATTTCTTGAATTAAATTTGTGCTGCCGATGAAAAGAGAATGTACATGCAAGTGCAAATGTGTACATTTTCTTAAACAGTGCAATATATAATAATGTAGTTATGCCTTGTATCTTATTGCATTCACAAAGTTAAGGGTTCACATGCAACCTGTAACTGTGGCACTTCATGATTTTGAGTGCTTAGTTGTTCAACCTTAAAGTTGTCTTAGCTTGTTTTGTTTTTTAAATAGAATTACTTAGAATGACAGATCTGTTTTGGAAAACTATAAAAGGTTTTTGTGCAAATAATTAAGACTAGGGCTCAGATAGATTACTTCAGTTCTGCTACATTAAATTTAAAGTTAGTTTAATTGTTTTAGGCTTGCTTTTCCTGGCTTATAATAAAGAAAAGCCTATGTTGTTTTCACACAGTAACTTTCCAGTGTGTGCTTACTGTCTTCTCAGATTAACTGCTATATGGTACTGTATTGATGTTACACAGACAGCCTATCTGGCCAATCAAAAGCCCCTAAATTATCTTATTTTTTTTAAATGGACCTCGGATAGCCAATAAGAAATCCTTGGGGTAGGAAATAGTATGACTCTACGTTAGTGTCAGGAAATCTGACAGACATGCAAGAGCGACTACTTTAGATACAAATATCTTGTCATTTTTTGTATTATGTATATTTACTAAATATTTCCTTATATAAGTTTCCTTCTAGTTTGAAGTCTGTGTCTGACCCCTGTTCTGCATCTCAAGGTAACTTTAAAACAGGAAGTGTACAATGGAGGTTAGTGATGACATGAGCAGCCAATCCAGACTTTCTGAGCTTAACAGATAAAGGAGCTTAACCAATAAGACAGCAGCGGAGGCAAGATTTGGTGTCAAATAGCATGCTAGATTGAATGCCTTTGACTGTTAAAGTGGAAGGAGGCTGCACAGTGTTTCATTGGCGACTCGGGAGTTTTTCAGTGAGGCAGGGGTCAGCTGAAAGACAAAGAAAAATGGCGAATAGTTTGCTGGGAGGGCAGCTGTTCAGTTATGAACTGCATTGGACATTCCAGAACCATTTCTCTGCATCTCTTGCTGCCTTTGTTTCCTCTTCCTTTTTGGTGGGGGATGGATAGGAGTGACTTGCTTCTCCCTGTCTGAAGAGGGATAATTAACTGCTTGTAAAATTAATGCAATTCCTGGTAAGTTTAATTTTTGTTTTATGTGGAAATCACAGAAATTGTCTAGCTTTAAGGAGAGGAGATAAGTTGAACTGTCTCAGAAAATGGCCACTTTACATTCCTTGCATACCTTACATTGCACCTACTGTACCTTGTTCTGTTTGGATTTTGCATGCCCTTCAACTGTATTTTGCTAGTTTAGTAGAGATAAGGGAAGATGAATGAAGAAACTATTAATTTTCAAAGAAGTACAGTGATAAAATACTTATTCTGAACAACGAATATGGAGATTCAAAGCTCGAACTATTTTTCAGAATAATTTTTCTTTGTTCAAGTGCACTGAAGCTTTCATAGAAGAAGAAAATGTAATATTTTGAGTAAATTTTTCTCCACATTTCCTTTTACTTTAAAGGTACAGAGAGCACCAGTGACACTGTTATGAATTTGTATACAAATATGCTTTACTGTCCAGTAGGATTTCATATTCAGGGCCCTGAATCATAAAGTTAAATTCTTTCATAACTTTCCCCTTGTATATGACGAATAGTACTGCTTCTTTAAAATGGCTGTATAAGAATGGGTAAAATTTTGCTGTCTTCATTCTCACTGCAGGATATTCATAATGTCTTCAGAGCCTGACTGAAAAGGAGATACATTAATCCTTTAAATCACATCCTTTATGAAGACCACGAACATAACTCTTTAGATAGCATGTACTACAAAATATCTGTCACTTCTTATACAGCCTTCTTAAAATTGTAGTACTCTTACTATTATCAGAATGTGAAAGTCATAGTAAGTGCAGCACATTCTGTTGCCCTTGCAGATAATGCCACATTTTTAGGGTAGGGGATATGAAGCCTAACATTAGCACATAGGTTGCTAATCAGTAACTATTCAGTTCTGGGAGTAGTGAAGCCTTGTATCTCTTGTACAAACATCAACAGAACACTTGACAAGTATAAGCAGCCCTTTGTTTTCCTTTTTATTTGCAACTAAGGACTGAAGGTCACTGGAATGTTCCTGCAGTAGAGCAGTCTTACAGGGTCTGTAGTCCTGCAAAGGACAGCCATGGAAACAGAGAATGAGAGAGTGCTTAACTTAGAAGTTTTTCAGTGTAAAGGATGTGCATGGCAAACTGAATAAAAGACTTGTATTCCATATTTATTTATTGCTTTTGCAGTCGAAATGGTGCTGTAGTGAAAGTTGCTGGAGCAAGGCCTTCCTTCGCTAGGAAGAGTGACCTTGAAATACTGCTGCTCCGAGTTTAGAGAATGAAGGACAAAGTTTGTTTATACCACGTTGAACTGGAAAAGAGCATATAAGTTGAAAAATGAAGTTACTTCCGTTGTCTGGGAACATTGAGGTTGGCATGAATAGGCTGTAGATCTAAATTAGAAATCATTTTCAACAAAGATCCAAATTACATCGCAGTCCTTCTCTCTTCCTCACCCATACCAAAAGATTCTAAATCTCCCTGGCATTAGTCGTTGCATTGTCATGAGTGAACTGCATGGCACAGATTCAATATTCCCATTCTGGTGCTCTTTATCTTCTTTCTAATCTTCAATTGTTGGCCATGGAAGTGGTTTTCTAAAAGTCCGAAGTAGTTATGTTTGTAGCTTATTTTTGTGTGGGAGATGGAAAAACAGGCCAGAACATTATTTCTGGATCTTAAAAAAGAATGACTGTTCTGTGATGTTAATAACTGTGGCAATAAAGGCATGCATGCTGGAATTAAACTTTACCAAGAGTCAAGAATAAAAGGTCTGTGATTAGCAAGGTCTTCAGATACTAACTACTCAAAATATATATTTTGAATTTAAACTAATCACACCTATCAATAATGTCTTCTGTTTGCAGACAAAGGCTATTCAACTTCGACTTCTGGGTTGTATTAGTGCTAATTCTGGGTTACATCCATGCTAGTTTCAAATTAGAGAAGGTGATAAGGTCAGGGGCACTACACTAAGGGCTTGTATACATATACACTTAACACTACAGCAGAACAGCTGCCCTGCTTCAGTGCAGAGGCTACCAACACTGTTGGGAGGCGTTCTCCTGTCAGTGTAGATAATCCACCTCTCCACAAGGCAGTAGGTAGGTTGACATAGCAATGTGGACACAGGGACTTAGGTTGGCTTAACAGTGCCACTCAAAGATGTGGATTTCTCACACCCTGACCAATGTAGTTAAACTGACCTAATTTTTTGTGTAGACCAGCCCTAACATTAGCCAAAATTGTCTGTACTGGAGGGTCCCTTTTTGTATGTGATCAGTAGTAATATTAAAGCTTTGTACAGGGTTAGCCAGAATCAATGGACTTTTACTGTGATTATGAAGATCATTAATAACATTTTCAAGCAAAAGAATGAATGACACTGTGAAGTGTTCCCTGTGAAGATTAAGATTTTTTTTTTTCCCCAGAGAAATGAAGGTAAGATGCATTGAACCATTTTGAATTTTGGAGCAGAGGTCAGAGGCTGGAAGGTGTGTGTGTGTGTGTGCGCGTGCACGTGTACGTGTACGTGTACGCACTGTAAAGAGAAGATAGGAAATCCTTACCAAATGTGCTTTTTTAATGTCCAGTTCTAGGTTTGCGCCACAGCTCAGAGAGCATCATTGCTTAACATTGCCAGAAGTTAAGAGCTTAATTAATCATAGAATGTCAGGGTTGGAAGGGACCTCAGGAGGTCATCTTGTCCAACCCCCTGCTCAAAGCAGCACCAATCCCCAAAGAGATTTTTGCCCCAGATCCCTAAATGACCCCCTCAAGGATTGAATTCACAACTCTGGGTTTAGCAGGCCAATGCTCAAACCACTGAGCTATCCCTCCCCCGAAAGCATTAAGATGGATGCATCTTTATTTAACTATGTCAAGGCGGCCTGAAGAACTATAAACATGTTTCAGTAGAGCTAGTAAGGGATTTATTTACAAATGGGACCAGTTTCTATCTGCTTTCTTCCCCACCACTGTGCAGGGCAGGAAGTGAAGGAGATGCACTTTTACCCCAATTTACTCAGTGCAGTAA
The DNA here is from genome assembly GCF_027887155.1 of Malaclemys terrapin pileata. Taxonomy (NCBI): domain Eukaryota; kingdom Metazoa; phylum Chordata; order Testudines; family Emydidae; genus Malaclemys; species Malaclemys terrapin. The sequence continues at coordinate 14,682,937 of NC_071526.1, read as the reverse complement.
ATTTAGTAGGAGCCTAATCCTGTATTCTGTGCTCACCCAAAACTCCTATTGGTTTCTTTGAGAGTTTAAGGTGCCCAAGGAACGTAGGTTTGTGATCTCCGTTTGAGAGGAACAGATTTCATTTTTTGTGTTTCAAGTCCACGTGATGGTGAAGCCAGTTTTTAGTTTAAATGAGGTACCTATATATATATATATATATATTTCCCATTGTTATTGCAATTGTGTGTGTGTGTGTGGGGGGGGAATTTTGGAGTTGAAGTTTATAGTGGGGAAAGCTGTTGTCCACAGGTTGAAAAAGTATCTGGGATATAGAATGATTGAGTGTAGTTATCCACTGGAAGTCAGTTTACAACCAAAGGGCTGAAAATTTGAGTCTCATGCTGTGGTAAAGTATCCATATTTCAACTTCTATGGTCATGTGAATCAACCTCTGCCAATTTCAGCACTTAGCCGATTTGTAATAAAGTGAAATTTGTATGGTTTCTGTCTCTTGTACCATTTTTTTAAATGTTGTTTCTCAAAACATTAGTGAATTAATCTCCTGGTGCCTCCAGGTGTCAGAAAGTGTAGTCAGCACTTGTTAGAAGAACATTGATTTCAGGAACAAACTTCCAAGATACTAAAACTTATTGGGAGTTATCTTTTGGATATTGTTCCTTATAAGAGAATTCTCTTGCAATCCTGAGATGTTTCTTATTCAGGAGTCTTTTTGAGTCTGAGGGATTTCTGTAGTCTGTTTATAACTTCCTGCCCTACTTGGTCACTTTGTATAAAATTGGGTCAGTCTGAGTAGTCTTCTTTTTCTTTTGTTCACTGAAGATGACACAGACTTGTGTAGGGTGAAGATTGGTGGTATTTGTATAGTGTGCTGTTTATAGGACAGAATTGTAGAAGCTAGAAATGCACAAGATTTAATGGATTATCCAGTCAACCTCCCTAGCAGTTCAACATCTGCTGGCCTCAAAACTGAGTCAATGGACTCCTCAAGTATTTCCTCATGTAAAAGTAGGATAGATGTGCTGTTTTTAATTTCATTTTTCACACAGTTTCTTTATTATTTACAAAGCACATGGATTAAAAGAATGAATAAAGAAATATACAGGAAAATTATTTGAACAATCTTCATATGCAAAATAAACAACCTTCCTGTCCAAAAAAATCACAGCTGTTATACAACAAAAAGCATGCAAATATTATTTTTTCTTTTCTATCTGAAAAAATAAAAATTTCAAATCCATAATTATGCATGCATTAAATAGTTACAAGGAGACTTTTTGCTTTCTATGACTTATTTTTATACGTGGTGTCTGCTGATAGTTTGGTGCTATTTTGAATTGTTCTTTCTGCCTTTTCCCCCTATTTGCAGTTTGATGGTTGGTCCTACAAATGCAACAGAAGAGCAAAGAAATATGTAGCACTTAGTGCTGCATTAAGATTAAATCACAACTCGGCCCCAAAATTGCTGCAGCATCTGTGTTTGAGCTCAGTGTCCTATATGAACCCTGTCTAGTGCAACTATTAAAAAGGTGGTTAATAGCACTTAACTGGCTTAGGTCTTTCAGCCAGTTACATTGTTTGGTTGTCTAATGGTAGTTAAGTGTATGTGAGTATATGTGATTTGTTTATTCAAAAACCTGTCTATATTCATATGTGTTGTGTATCAATAACTCTAGTATGTGAGGGCTAACATTAAAAAACACACACACAACCCCCCTCCCTAACCTCCTCCCCACCAAAAAAAAGCATATGGTCTAATCCTACATTGTTTTAAGAGTATTTTGCCTGAGTAAGGACTACATGTGAGAAATCTATATATAATGCTCAGTCATCCCTGCTGTTTAAAATACAAAATGCAGCAAAAAATAAAGTCAAAACTTAACCAAACGCTAAATAAAGTTCTTGGGTCATGGCCAGATATCACCCAGTCCAGGCTTTCTTGGATTGTCAAGAGACAGCAAGTTCCAAAGGTGCCCCACAAATGAGAGCTGTGTTGTTGGCTTTCACATGGAAGTGTTTACTATTGACAGTCTAAAAAGATTTTCTCAAGGAAGTTAGGGTAGGGTTCATAGAGCCACTATTAATTTTTGAGTGGAGGCAGGAGGGTATCTTCTCTGTTCTTTGATGTTTTAAAGAGAGAGGAACTAAAGTGTGTTCAGGAAGCCCAAGTTATCTTTTTTTATTTTTTCTTAGATGTAGAATTGGTTTCAGGAATCTTCCAGGGCTAAGAGAATTATTCTTTTGGATTTTCCAAGACGTTATGAAATGCTGCTTTTTGTTGATGTTGTTAAATTGTACACCATTATTTTGGTAGTTA